>NC_136063.1:2121965953-2123186262 GCF_964261635.1 Lissotriton helveticus | reverse complement strand
ATGAATTCTTTAAATAAAAGATATTATTCAACCTAAAAACCCTGGTTTTTGGGATATGTGACATTCCTCGTACAACATTCACAAATGCCCAAAAATAAATGGTTCAGGGCTAGCTTTAGCACTAGTGGCACACAGTGCGACAATCTTTTTTGGCACTCCCCATGACCTCGTTCTCAGATTCCCTCACTACCACCGGGTAAAAGTGCGCCTCATCTCTCCATAACCCTTCTATAATATACATTTAATTTGTTTTAAAAGGGCTGGTAAAGACTGGCTATACTAATCCACTCATCTATCCCCATAAAATACAGAACTGTTCTTTGCAGGAGGCATATTAACCCTCTGTGCTACTTTATGGTGAGTCAAAACTATCACTAGACAAACCTCCCATCTCACTTTCTCTCTCTATCTCTCTCTCTCTCTCTCTCTCTCTCTCTCTCTCTCTCTCTCTCTCTCTCTCTCTCTCTACCAGGGAACATTAAAAACAAGAGTTATCTTGACAGTTTTATTGCTGCCTGAAAGTTGGACTCTCAGAGAACTCTGCAGCAGGTGCTTTTAAATCGTAAGTTATTGCTAAACAAGGCGCCCACCTGAGGTCAGGGCCCCCCTCAAATCCCACCCAACCAGGTCAGCACCCAGTGTGACAGCACAGGTGGCGCCCCCCTAAAGCATGCCCAGAAGTGGTTTAAAGAGTGCATGTTGGGGGTGCTGTTGGTTGAATAGTAGGACGATAAATTTGATGTGCATGCGTGTTTAGAGACTTGTGTTAATCCTCCGTAGTGAACAATTTTGATTGGGCTTCCTCACCTCTTTCAGTTTTGCCAAACAGCCGAATTTTTTTTTTCTGAACAGTTGTGGATTGCCTGACTCACAAGTCACAGCTTTCATTGAACCAACTCAGCCTTGTATCCTCCAATGAAAGCTGCGCATTGAGGTTCATGTGCCTGATGTACAGTTGCAGCTCGCAATACTCGCGGGTGGGTCACGCAGGGTTTCGAGTGCGGGTGGGTTAAAAGAAAAAGAAAACTTACATGACCGGGTCCCGCGCTGCCACTGCTCCTGGGCCAGGCCCCGCATTTTCCTGCTCCTGAACAGGCATGCTCCCTCCCCTTCCGTAAGCCAATCACAACGATGCAGTGGCAGTGTTCTGATTGGAGCATACAGCGTCCAGTTGGGCACGTGTAGGGTGGCCATTTTCTCTGTGTAGGCTGCATGCAGCCTACATAGAGAAAATGTAGAGTGCGCATGGCTGGTTTGGTCAGCCCCAGTTGGCTGACCAAACAGTCAGGGTACTCAGAGTGGTGCAAGCCACTTATCCTTAGCCCGTCCCAACCAGGCATACCCTCCAGCCTGCCCCCAACCAGGCATACCCTGCCTTCTGCTTTCTTGCAGCGCGAGAAGAAGAAACATAAAGTGGTATTTCAAATACCATTTTATGTTTCTGCTTCTCACACTGCGAGAAAGCAGTGGGCCAGCGCTTCACCGCCCTAATGGAGGAGCCGCCCCTGCTGATATAACATCTGTTATTGAAGCGCTTCACTTTGGAGGTGATGACTGTACTGCGGCTGAGACAGAGACACATTATCTGCACATTAAAATGTGTATTACTATGCCGGCTGGCTAAAGACATGAAACTAATCATTACATTTGCTTGCATTGATCAATGGGGTCACATTGATCGAAGACACCAAAATGCTGATCACAAAAACTCACCTAAATGTGGAATACGGATTACAACAAAACATTTAATGTAGAGCTCTCTAATTGTGAAAAAAATGAAAAATTGCATAATAGTTTCGTTTTCCAGACTGTACTTGTTTAAAATCCTTTTATACTTTTTTAGCATTTATTTTTGGAGTGGTTTTGATCATTGATATTTCAATAATTGTTGTGAAATGCAATCAAGGTATATACATTTGCAAATATAATTGAAAAACGGTTTCTGGAAAGTGCCACCACTGCACAACAACACATTAATACAGGAATGTTTTTGGGTTACGGGTATACAATACAATTACATTTACATTAGTGTTTCCTTATTACAATACAAATGCAAATACTGAAATTGAACCATGAATCCTAATATTAAATATAATAATAATGGCAATGGTAATCTATTTTTGCATGCAGCTCTTCATACTGACCTTCTGATGTTTGTTAGCACTATAAGTAATAAGAATTACTGTTACCAAATTTCAAAGTACTAAACAACAGGGAGAAGTGCCAATACTGATCCACTATTTATCTTCTCATTCTAACGCCCAAAACTAAGAAATTTTATCAATGATGGGGCAAACTATTCAATAGCTCTTTTTATTTTACATGATCATCTCAAAATGCAATAATTCACATATCAACATACATTGTTTGGAGGACAAAGCATTTCAATACAGAGTAGAAAAATCGGACACAAAAAGGGTAAAATCAATCAAGCGTTCTAACTTCAATCATATCACAGTCATACCTCAATCATTCGTACATACATGCATATCACAATACTTAGCCCGATTAAGTACGAATAAACAAGCGGGCTACTGTACCTTGGTTTCCACAACTGCCACACTTCTGGCCCACAAATACACCCCTTTGTAAAAAGTACAAGTAGTACCAAGGGTATTGTGATCAGAGATGGGCTATAAGGGATGCAGCATGTATTGTGTCACTCTAAGAGACCCCTCAACAAGCACATGCACACTGCCACTACAGCCTGCGTGTTTTGGTACAGCTAAAAGTGAAAAGCCGACCTGGCACACATCGAGTGCCAGGCTTATCAACACTGCAAGAGGCATAGGTAGGTCCCCCCTACAGCACACCTTATGGCCCGAAGGCAGGGTGCACTATATCTCATGTGAGGGTATACCTTCATGTGCAGATATGCCCCTATAGTGTCTAAGTGCATTCTTAGACATTATAAGTGCACAATGAATCCATACTGAGTACATGGGCTGGGAGATTGTCACTACGAGTTCCACAGTTTCATGATGGCTTCACCGAATTTCAAAATATTTGGTACCAAACATTTCAGATTAATGAGCCCACACTAATGCCAGCGTGGGATTCATTAATAAATTGACTCAGAGGGCACCACAGAGGTGCCCTTGCAAACCTACCAAAACCACTAGTGTGTGCCTGACTGGTCTGCACCAGCCTGCCATCTCAAAATGTGTTTTTGACCCCTTGAGGTGGGAGCCTTTTGTTCCTGTGGGTCAGAAAAAAAGCCTGCTCTGTGTGGAGGAGCTTCACACCCACCCCAAAGCAGGAACAGCATAGAACGGGGGTGAGCCTCAAAGGCTTTCTGCCTTTTGTTTTCCTGACAAGGGCCTCTCCAGCTAGTGGAGCTACCCACCCCCCTGACAAAGCCCCACTTTTGGCGGCAAGGACGGCGGGAAAATTAGTAAACAAGAGAGGTGTTTCCCCTCTCAGCCAATACCACCCCTAAGGTGCCCTGAGCTGAAGTGACCCCCTCCTTTGAAAATCTTCCATAATGTTTTGGAGGATTCTAGCAAATAAGGTTAGGGCTATGCCTCCTCCCCAGAGGGAGTGGACATACAAAGGATGTAAGTAGCCCATAGTATTTAGAAGCACCACTGAACCTTAATTCTCAGATTGCCGATGACCTACGAAGAAAAGGAAAAAGAAGAGCCATGCAGCAGTGAAGACTGAAGACACCTACTGACTTGGCCCCGGCCTGGCCTCAAAGACCCTGCTACGGAAGAGCGACTCGTCCCGCAGCCCAGCAACCTCCAGACTCCTGACAGGACTGCCTACCTTCTACAAAGATATCTGAACTCTACTGGACAGCAGACCGATCTAGAAGTAAAGCAACTTTAAAGACCAAGTGCTCTACCTATGGAAACACAAAGTAGACCACCTCTGCACCAGACGCCCAGGGCCCGAGTTCCAGGAAAGGTTCTTCAGCGATCCTGAGCAGGAGTCCCTGCTGGACACCATGTCGACGCCTGCAACCTCTGCATTATGACCCCCCTAACTGCGACTGCACCAGTAAACTGACTTCCGATGCCAAAGGACACACCTGCATCCGGAGGCCCTGGGCATTGGGGAGATATACCTTCAGTGAACCGACACTCCAGCACATCCCAACTCATCTGTGCAGCTGTAGGTTTCTTTCGTACAGCCTCCAGGCCTGAGCCTGCAGCCTTTTTCCAAGTTAGAAATTCCCCATTGGTTTGCATTGGGCACCTGACGCAGTTTTGGCACTCTGCACCCAGCTGTCCCTTTGCCGCTGGAGGGCGTAAGTTTGGTGCTGCCTTGTGGCCCCCAAGGCCTGGACCGCTGCGACTGCCGCTGGAGGACCTGATACGAAAATCGCTGATCCTTATCTCGGAGAGCCTCAAGACTAATATCGGAGGTCCGTCCTGGCTGGTCATCTACCGGTTTTACGAGCTATGAAAATCGACTGTTGTGAAGAAACCTTTTAGAACTGGAAACCTCGCTTGAATAGTTGTCTGTTCTTCAGTCATTTTAAAAAAAAATGTATATTGACAGCTAAATGACGCTGGAAACAGACAGCCTCTACTATTTAGGATTATCAAAGCCCTTCCAGAGTCACCTCTGTCGTCCAAGCTAACCAGTCTGAACTCCTCTAATAAGCGTGAGTGGTACCCAGCTTGCACCGTGTGGATCTAAGAGTGACCACGGCTGTAAAATTGTGTTGTTCCCCCTTTCTGCTCCCCCTCGTATACATGCCCTGATGAAGGTGCCGCCGTAGAACGGGCTGGGCACCGAAACGCGCGTCGGCGTGGTGATCATCCTTTCTGCTTATACCACCTGGTGTCTCCCCAGCAAGTTGCTGAGAGGATACCGCGGAATTACCTCAGTGTATTTGTGTGCGATGGGTTTTTGAGGTGTTGTGTATTGTGTTAACTGAATGAATTGATTGAGCGTGTGAGTTGAGTTGAGTGGAATGAGTTTGTGAATTTGAATGAAAGATGAGAGGGTGCCTAGGGGGTATGTATTTATTCATATTGTGATTCCACCACTGTGCTTTGTATATATTTGAAGGAAGATGTTTTTACATGTTTTTGAAATCACCTTTATATCTTGAAAAATGAAAATAAAATTATATATTCATTTTGAAGCTGTGGTGAGAATTTAAATGTGGTGACCGTGATCGTCAGTGAGCTCAAAGTTGTGCTGTTTGACTATTTTAGGACTCTCCATGAGCCTTTAAATTAAAATATATAGGGCAGACCTCTCTCCTTTGAATTTGGCTGCCTTGTGGCCCCCCATGCTTACCTTAACCCCCGGAGACTGAGTTCCAAAACCGTGCTACTTACCTACAAGTTGTTCAAATTTGATTTCCCACTTTTTCCTTTGGGTAATATTGGCACCAGATACCGAGTTTGACCTCAGTACGCGGCTGCTCATGTGCCTGGTCACTTACCTGAACCTTGCCTGTCTTTAACAATTCTTCATTAAGGACTTCCTCCATGTCAGTACAGAGCTCTAAACCCACAGTTCCCTGTTAGAAGCTCAAAGTCAATTGTTACTCAAAGACCTTGTATCGGCTGATAATGAGACGTAAAGCCCTGTAGGTGCATATTTAAATTTGCACAGCTTCTTCATTTCCAACCCTAGAGGTCTTTCATCTGTAAAATATGTTTGGGTCTGGAAACAAATCCACAGGTGGATCTTGTTCTATTTGTCGAGGCAGAAAGCAGAATTAATAATTGACGGCTGCTGCTACAAATATGTCAGAACCAAGAAAGTTTTGGATTCTGAAACCTTAGGTCTGTCAAGTTATGATAGTCTTCAGAGCCCTGAAATTCTAAGGCACAAATCTATACAGAAACCCCATGCAAAAGATGAGTTTCTCTCTAAATAGGTTGTGCCTGAAATTCCTAGTCCACCTATTTAATAGCCTGGAGAGGCTTTATACTCAAACTGTGGTGTGTAATGATGTTTACTACCCATTAAATGAAAATGCAAATATTAGTGAGAATAGGTATTTTTAAATATATTGTTTAAAAATGACTATTTATATGTTAAATTAAAATATTTAAATTCATTTATTATACACTTAATTTGAGGAAGTAATGTGCCATACATTTTATGTCATTAGTTCCTGGATAATTATAATTATTTTATATGGACATCAAAATATTTTTTCATCGGCATGGCCTGGGAGCGCATGGAGTAGGACGAGTCTCATCGCAGCTCTGTACTCGCGGCATTTCATTTGCCACTGCGAGAGGGGAGACAAAAAGGGAGCACTCTTAGCACGCAAAATACAACAGCAACATGCTCGTACACATATAGCCAAGATCAAGACTGACACCGGTGTCTGGGTTACCACAGAACAAGCAAAACAACAGGCCTTCTATGATTTTTATCAGACCCTAATCTCGGAGGATGGGGCTTCTCGCACTGAAAGCACCAAACCCAGCCCGCGGCGACATGGCTCTCCTGAGGGCACTCGAAGATTACTCTGGTGGGCCGGGGTGAACTAATGGGTCCAAGGAACGCTGATTGGGAGCTGCTGTGCTGGGCCGTGATCGGAAATGCCATCTTGGTTGCCATGGGTGTCCTCTAGCTACGTGGGGCTCTCGGACTGCGCCACATCAGTGCCAGATCCCTGTGGCTCGGGAGGGGGTAAAGCATGCATGTTGGTGGCCCTGCTCGCTCAATCACCCCCAGCCACAACGCAAAGGCCACTCCATGAGGGAGACATCGGATCTGGTGAGCCACCATTTTAGGAGACGTGGGGTTCGCTCTTGACTGCCGGGGCGCTACACTGCGGGCGTCGGTGCTGGGCAGCCCTTGCCAATCCCCAGGTGTGCAGGAGCACACAGCCATATGTGGGGTCCCCGTGGACTGGGTTTCTCCACGACTCCCAGACCAGAGGATGAGTGACCTGCTGGGAGGAGCTGAGGTAGACGTCAGATAGGCCTGAAGAGCTGCGACCCGCCTGGGCCCCCGCCAGTGAGTTATCTGCTGCCTGGGACAGGCCGGGCGCGGGCCCTTGCTATCTCCAGGGGGACTGGCCCGAATCTGCCTCTGGGACTGCCAGGGGTCACAGATCTGCAGTCTTTCATGGTAGCTGTGTTCAGCTCTTCCAGGACCTCTACCATGTTACTCTCCGCCATCGCAGGGACTTCCGGCCACTCACTGAAGCTGTGGGACCTCAACATACGCTACCAATGGGGATATCCTTCTGTTTTCATATTCACGTGGAAGGGCAAGAGACGACAAATCCACTCATTGGCCGAAGCCAAGCAACAGCTCGGACTCCATGTGGACCCGCCTGAGAGCGCTCCACCACCTTCTCGACTCCCCCCCACAGACTCCCTGAGGACTGTCTGGTCTCTGGTGCCCCCCGCCGCATGGACAGGGCCCACAAAGCAGCGGGATCCTAGGATACCAAAGGAGACATTATTCAGCACCTCAATGAAATGAACTCAATGCCTCCTCGAGCTTCCTCGACCATAGGTTCTTTATGAATTTACACTACTGATTGCTGCGAAGCTGGATTGAGAGGAAGTAATGCATGAAGTCTGCCTTGTTGGGGAACCCTGATTCGGTGGCACTGTCAGTGTGTGCCAGAACACTGGACCCAGGGGGGCTCGCCTGTGACTTTGCCTAGTGGTCTGAGGCTGGTGCGGCGGATGTGCACCGGCATGTTCTGCTCTTTCTAGCCGTATTGGACCAGGAGTGCAGGGTTCACATAGGCATGAGCTACCTTAGCTGGTGGCTTTTATCCTTAGGGTTTCCGGGCTGTGTTGACGACGTCTTGGATGTGCTGTCTCCCTTGTCCAGTGATGGGATGCTTATCCTAAGGCCTGAACCATATGCTGAACAACTCATTGCCCTTCACTGGAAGCAATTATTCATCCCTCCTGTGGCCTCCTGGTTCACTTGCTTGTGGAATGTCATGGCCCTGTAGCTCTTGACCCATAGGAATGCGTACACCGAAACCACGTTTACTCATAACTGGAGTACACTTGCTTCAACCCCCCCCCCCACCCCAGACATAAGGCACTACAACTATTCGATTGAATTAATCTAGGATTGTGACACTGGATTGTTTGCTATGTCTCTTACACTTCCCTTGCCACCAACCTCCCACACTTGTTTAGCAGGTGAAGACAGGGCCTCCCTGCCTTTGGACTCTTGTGCACTCAGCTACTTCAACCAATTACACTCTGTTGGTTGTATTTTACTGTTTTTCTTTAATTGCAAAGACAATGCTAGATTCTCAGAGCTGTTCTGTTAAACGATATTCCTTCTTGCCACACTTTTAGGATACCTTGTTGTGCTACGGTCTGATTATATTTGCTTATATCCTTATCTGCGAAGTGATTGAAGACACTGTGTCTGAACACATTCCATTTAAGGATTCCATCCATCCATCCATATCCATTTATAAAGCGCACAGCTACCACTAACGGCGGCGTCCAGGTGCTAAAAATAGCAGGGTTGTCAGACACGGGAAAGGGATTGCTCTGTTGATCTGTGAAACTTATTTTCAATAAAAAGACTATTAGTAAAAATATTTTTAAAATGTTTTTAAATGCACCAAATTTCCCTACAGATTTCTATGGGAAGATCTCCAGCCCCATGAAGGAGATCTCCCCCAACAGATTAAAAGTGACTTATAGTAACCTTACAGTCAAATATTCATTTATAGGGGACTTCATACTCTTCATTTGAGAGGGAAGAGACATACGTGTTCACCAGCTGTCTTTAACTGTAGGGTGCGCCCTCCTGGCGGTCCATGGCTGTACTCCCAGGGGGTCCAGATGCCTCAACAAGTACCTGTAAATGAAGATGGCCTTAAGGGGCAAATTTGTTTATTTTACACTTTTACAAGCAATCTCCATTTACATGCAGCAGTGGAAGTGCTTAAAATACATTGACAGCTGTGGTCCTAAGTGCTGTTGTGGCGAGATCAAAAATGGGGCTAAGGGGGTGTGGCTAAGGCGGCTGACATGGCGGACGCAGCTTAGAAGAGCTCGGTCCCGCCGATTGATCCTTTGGACATTTATCCTGCCTCCCCCTCACCCGTGCTTGTCCCGCGGCAGTGAGGAGTAGCGGAAGGTGTCCGGCAGGTGCGGTGTGATTTTGGGCCACATCGGCGACACGGATCGGGTGCAATCGGCCCCGCAGGCGGAGCGGCCTACGCTGAGGATTGGCGCCGGGACCTCGATTTTGGAGGCACCCGGGGAGCGCGCAGGCAGACGGCTGACGGCAGAGCGGGGCCGCGAAGCAGCCCGGCCCCGAACGGGGCGCAGATACTGGCGAGCGGCCATTGGCAGAGTGGATCATCGGCCCGACGCTGCACCGGGGGGCCTGGACGACTGCTGAGTGGTCGCGGCCGGCAAGGCGTCGATCAACTGACCGGAGGTGGCAGCGGGGACCCTGAGAGGGGCCTGGGCCCGGAGACGCGACCCCCTGCGGTGAGTGTGTACTGAGGCGCGCGGCGGCAGTCTCGAGAGGCAGTGGAGTGGAGGGGAGAAAGCGGTGCACCGGGTCCTTGAGACGCAAGTGGGCCGCACTTGAGACGGGGTGCACTAGTTGGCGCCCAATTTGAATTGAAGTGGCCTAGAACTCGGCGGTCGGGTCGGGCCGAGGCGTGCCCCCCCTGGGGAGCCCCCTAGCAGCACTACAGTGATCCTAGGCACCGGAAACGCAGGGCGGTGCACAATCCACGACGTGGGCCGCCTTTAGCCGTCCCATCGGCCATAGACAGACCACGTTGAGCGGCCAAGGGTGATGCGGGGCCTAGAGACTGCACGGATATATCCTGACCACGAGTTGGTGGAGCTGCATGGTAGCTTGGGGCTCGCTGAGGAGGTATCAGGGGCTCACGAAATAGACGCTGAGGACGGCTGCCCGGTCTGGCGGACCGTGCTGTGGATTGCCTGGCCGCCTGGGCCCGGGGCCCCACGGGGAGAATAGCTGGTGGGCCTGCCGGCGGGCGGCTGACGGGGGGCACCCCGGGTCGAGACAGCGAAACCTCATAGGTTACAAATGGAGCTTCCCTACCAGGCTGACCACACCAGCTACAGGCCATGACCAGAGACGGGGGCGGCAGCGGTGCCTCGAAACAAGGTACCCTCGACAAATTCACCGGCGCGGGTGGGATGGCCGGGGCCTCCGGGGGTCCCCCGCCCCAGGTGCCGGATAATGCTGCGCTCCTGGCGGCTATCACCCAATCTAGAGACACCTTAGATGCCAAGATAGGGGCAGTTGGGGCTGATGTTACTCTATTGCGCCAGGACTTACGAGGCCGAAACAAGGATCACCGGAGTGGAGAACGATGTGGCAATATTAAAGAAGAAAGTTGCTAACATGGAAGGGATTCAGAAGGGCCTGGCGCTCCGGGCGGAAGATGCCGAAGGGCGGGCTCGGCGCAACAACCTACGGTTTGTTGGATTTCCGGAGGATTGCGAAAAGGGAAATATGGAGGCCTTTCTCACTCAATGGCTGGAGGGATGGCTGCCGCTGGAGTCCCTCTCTCCCTGCTTTGTTATAGAGCGGGCGCACAGGGCGCTTGCTCCGAAGCCACCAGTTGGAGAGCGCCCCCGGCCAGGAATAGCTAAACTGCTTAACTATCATGATCGGGACACTATCCTGAGACAAGCCCGTTTGAAGGAACCCCTCATGTGCGATAATCACCGGATTATGATATTCCCGGACTACACCAAGCTGGTGCAACGACAACGACAATCCTTCACAGAGGCCAAGGCTCGCCTAAGGGGCCTCAAAATCCAGTATGCTCTACTTTATCCAGCCCGTCTGCGAGTGGTTTATCAATCACGTACCCTGTTCTTCAAATCTCCGGAAGAAGTGTTCGCGTGGACTGATGAGACAGTTCGAGTTCGGCCGCACACTCCACCGGCTCGAGATTCTGATTCATCCTCCTCGACGGCGCCGCGGCAGACCCACCGACGCTCTCGTATTAGGAGCAACTGGCAGTCCCGCTCCACCAAAAGGTCCCCTGCCAAGAAGGGCGCTGCGGAGGAGACCGCTCCTCCAGACACTCAGACGGCGGATCCGTGAAAGGTGATGGGACATGAGCCACCTAATTGAGTTGGGTTGCGGGGTGAGATCCACGGGCGGATACAAGCGGTCCAGCCAGAGATGATGAACAATTGCTGGAAGCACCGCCATCCTGTGTTACAGACTTAGACTGTCAGTTATGGGGTGCGGGATGGTTGAGGGTGGGGGGGGGTCGCCTGCAAAGCGGACATTTGCCCCAGGGTAGCAGCAGTCCGATCTTCCACAGGCATTGATTGCCCCCTGGTGGGGCTAGTTGGGGGTTGAGGGTGAGGTTTATGGGGATCCATTGGAGTGGGTGGCCGCTGACCTCCCGTTGGGGGTTGGGGAGCTCCTACACCGTGACAGATACTTCAATGTTGTTGAGGTGTAGGGGAGGGGGGAGGCCAGTACTTGGGGAGTTGGGTTGGGGTTTGGTTCGGGGCTTGGGGGTGGGGGGACGCGTAAGTTTGGGGACAATAGGGGCAGCTCGTTCAAGCACGATGGTCCGCCAGGTTTGATTCATGTCATATAGGCAGCTACACTCCCCTGCGCCCAGGCGACTGCAGATTTTCCCGGTTGATGGCGGCTAGAGGTCCTGCTTCGGAGCTCCCCAGGGCGGCGTTGCGAATAGTGAGTTGGAATGTAAGGGGCGTGCTGGATAAAATGAAAAGGGGCGCTGTGCTGCGACAGGGGAAAAAAGAGAAGGTAGATGTCCTACTGTTGCAAGAGACTCATCTCCTTGGTACCAAGTGTAGGAAGGTAGATCCCTGACTATGGTTGCCCCCAACTTTTTGCCTCGTGTTTTGCTGGTTTTCTGACTTAGTTGACCTGGGGCCCTGCTATTCAGGACCCCAGGCCTACTGCTCTCTCTGTAAGATGGATTCCATGTACCTTAGGTACATATCTAATTGGATACTGAGTCACCTTATCAGTCCCTGTACAGTGTACCTTAGGTACCCAGGGCATAGGTGTACCCAGGGCCTACCAGGGGCTGCAGCATGTATTATGCCACCCCTGGCTGGCCATCCAAATCTGACACAACTGGCTGCACGACAGCTGGGGCAAGGTGGTGTAATCACCCTTTGCTTTAGATATAGTATACCTATATCTAACCCTAAAATGGGCACACAGATCTCCTATCAGTCACTCCTATGGCAGGCCTTGACAATCCTGAAGGCAGAGTGCTTGGAATCGTGTGAGATAGTGCTCTGGCATGAGCTGAGCCTGTCTGCGGCTTTCGGGATCCATCCCTTAGCCGTTTCCATGATATCGCATACCATATACTCTTAAGTGCATAATAATCCTCGCGGTTATATGCCAACTCTGGTATCGCTTTATCAAAACATGTCGAGTAAGGTGTCATACGAATTGGAATACTAACCCCTCGCCAATTCTGGCGACAGGGTTAGCATTCCACCCTTCTAGAGGGACACGACATGTATGTAACCTGTAACCCCGGTTAAAGTCAGACAGAGCCTTAGCTCCACAAAATGGATGCTGCCACCGAGACACAAGTCTGCCCTCCTGCTGCTGGGAGTCCTCCCAGCCCAGGAGGCAAGGACAAAGGGTTTCCTGCCAGGGGCGGTGCCAGCACCGTCCCAGACAGGATTTTGTGTATTCTAGGTAGGCAGGGCTTTAGAGGAAGGTGACTGCAAGTGGCACCCCGGTGCTCACTGTGCATAGGCCGGCTTGAACCAGTTCCAGGGGCACTCCAGCCCCTGATCTGGGGAAAGCCCGCCAAAGGAGAGGGGTGTAACCACCCCCCTCCTAGTCCCACCCATAGGGCAGGACTTAGTCGCGTGCCAGCCCCTTTTTGCAGGATAAAGGTAGGAACTGGCCCCCTTCCAAATCAGATTTATTTATTTATCGATTTATTAAGCGCGGTTGCTGCCCGGAGGCGTCCAAGCGCTGCGAGTTCAAACAGAGACGTGACGGGCAGAGGTACAAGGGCTAGATGGGTTTGGTGAATAATATTGTTTTCAGCTTCTTGCGGAATGAGAGCAGGTCGGATGTGGACCGAAGAGAGAGTGGGAGGTCATTCCAGAGCTTGGCGGCGTTCAAAGAGAATAGCCTGCCTCCCGACCTGGCTCTCTTAACTCTGGGAACGGTTGCCAGGAAGGCATCCGTGGACCGGAGGTTCCTGTTAGGATGGTATGGGGTGACCAGGCTGTTGTTAATTGCTGATCCGGTCTTCCAGAAGGCCCGATGCGTAATGCACAGTGCCTTAAAAGCCACTCTCTGCCTCATTGGCAACCAATGAAGGCTTTTCAGGGCGTGTCTAGCAGACTGGGACCGTGGAATCTGGAGTATGGTACGTGCTGCGCAGTTTTGTACCACCTGCAGTTTCCGGAGGGTCATCTCAGGCGCCCCTAGGTAGAGAGCGTTGTTTGAGTCCAGACGGGACTGGATGAGGCCTTGAACCGCCACCTTCTTGGCGTCCAGGGGCAAAAGTGGGAGGACCTTCCTCAATGATCTAAGTAGGCCAAAGCATGTGGCGGACAGCCGGGTGGCCTGAGTGGAGAAGGAGAGCTTATTATCTAGCCATACTCCCAGGCTCTTCACACTATCTTTGGGGGTGGGGGGGACACCTAGGCCGGCGGGCCACAAGGAGGTGAAGGGAACTGGAGAGGCTGGGCCTAGGAGCAAAAGCTCCGTTTTTCCTCCGTTCAATTTGAGGGAGGAGTTGGTCATCCACTCCCTTACGTCCTCCAAGCAGTTCAGTAGGTCAGCCGAGGATTGCCTGTTGTTCTCTCGGGACAATGAAACCACTAGCTGGGTGTCGTCGGCGTACGACACGATCTTAATGCCGTACGGTTCGACTACCCCCGCCAGAGGTTTCATGTATACATTGAAAAGTACAGGGCTCAGGGACGAGCCCTGCGGTACTCCACAGCTGAGTGGCCTGCTGGTAGATGTTGTGTCGCCATCAAAGATCTGAAAGGATCTGTCAGCTAGAAAGGAACTGAACCACCTTAGTGCATCTCCCGAGATTCCGATGTTCTGGAGCCGGTACAGCAGGGTGGTATGGCTGACCGTATCGAAGGCCGCGCTTAGATCAAGGAGGATCACTGCCACTGATCCTCCCTGATCCATGATCCTTCGTGATTCCTCGGCGACTGCTAGCAGGGCAGTTTCAGTCCCATGTTTTGGTCTAAAGCCTGTTTGGGACGTGTGAAGCAAGGAATGATTCTCTAGGAACTGGACCAGTAGGGTATTGATATATTTCTCCAGCACCTTGCCAGCCCACGGGAGAAGTGAGATGGGGCGGTAGTTGGAGTGGTCAGCAGGGTCTAGGCTAGGCTTTTTTAAAAGCGCCCGTACCATGGCTTGCTTCCAAGCAATGGGGACTGTACATGTAGCTAAGGACAGATTTAACAGTTCCAAGATTGCGGGGAGGATGACTTCACCTGCCTGTAACAAAATCTCTGGGGGGGCTGGATCGCGGGGGGAACCCGACTTTACTTGGCGTGCCACTTTGTCTAAGGTATCAAGGTCCAGGGGGGGGAAGTGATCAAGTGTATGCTCAAGAGTCGGCTGGCCTGGTAGGGGGGAATTTTCCAGGTGAGATGAATCGGACGCCTCGTGGATTGAGGCCGTGGCTGGAAAGGTAGAGTATATGTTTAGTACCTTATTATAAAAGAATTCCGCCAGTTCGTCACATTGCTCCTGGGTCTTGATCGGAAGGGGGGCAGTGGCGACACTGGTAGATTGTTTTATAATATTAAACATTTCTTTGGGCTTGGATTTAGATTCCAAGATTTTGTCGGAGTAGTAGCGTGCCTGAGCTATCCTAACCCCTTCTTTATGGACTCTGATCGCCTCCCTATAGGATGTCTTCTTTTCCGGGAGGAAGTCCAAGCGCCAGGCTCTCTTGTTGTCTGCAAATACGTTTTAACTCTCTTAGCGAGTCGGAAAACCAGGGGGCAGATTTCCGCACTCGCTTTGAGGACGGTCTGCGAAGAGGCAGGAGAGGGTCCAAGGAGTTTGTGATCCAACTTACATAGTTTCCGTAAGCCAAGTTGGGGTCTGGGCAATGTGGTAGGCGAGTGGAGTCTAGCTCACGTCTCCACAGTTCCACGGGGAGTTTTGCCCAGTTTCTCCTCATTATAGTTTGAGGGGTAGGTTGGGGGGCTTTGACGGTGCTCCAGGAGAACGGGACCAGAAAGTGGTCGGACCATGGGAGGGGGATGGGTTGGTCCGTGATTAGATCCATACAATTACTAAAAATAGGATCCAGAAGATTGCCTTTTTCATGGGTCGGGGCAGTAACCAGCTGGACCAGTTGGAGGGCCCCCAGGTCGTCTAATAACTCCATGGCGGCATGATCAGCTGGCGAGTTAAAATGCAGGTTGAGGTCTCCCAGCACCGTGTAGTTGGCCGACTGTAAAATTCTTTTAGCTATAATCTCTGGGGTAGCTCCAAGGAATGATTTTGCAGAGTCAGGGGGACGATAAATCAAGGTACCTGAGAAAGAGTTATTTGCATTAAACTCAATGCAGAATTCCAGACTCTCACAGCCAGGGATGGTGTCTGCTGTGGTGCGGCAGAGGAACTGGTCCTTTGTAATAATGGCCAGACCACCCCCTCTCCCTACCGGTCTGTCAAGTCTGTGGATGTGATAGCCAGTTGGTAAGGCAGCGACTATGTCAGGGTCCGCTTGAGCCGTGAGCCATGTTTCTGTCAAAAAGAGCACGTCTGGTTTTAGCTCCTCCAGTAGCATGGCAATTTGTATGCAATGCTTAGGTAGTGAGCGACAGTTTAATGCATACATATTGTATTTCTGAGCTGGGGCCAGCGGAATGTTCTGGAAGGAGTGCTTACAGTCTGGACAGTTAAGGGGAAGCTCTGTGGGGGCATATCTATGCATGCACCGGGCAGCGGTGGTTCTTCCTAAACTGTGTAGGGCTCCCGAGCTGTAAGTCCAGCCCTGAGTAGTAGGGGGGGCAGGATTTGTGGCCCCTGGTCCCGTCTGGTCGCGGACGGGCGCAGACGGGCTTGCCTTTGGCGCGCCTTCGGCGCACCGCCGGCGCGCCCGCTGCGCCCGTCCGCTGCGCCTCCGGAAACAGCACATTGTTTTATACGGTTGAGAGGGGGGTGTGGCCTAACTCAGTGGGCGTTGCCCGAAGGGTCGCGCTGGCTGTCCTCAGCCCGCCTCAGCGCCTGACTTGGCTACACGAGGGGGTCAAACAACCAGGAAGCAGTAAGTAGGATTTTTAAGAATACAGATTATCACACCACAATTCCAAACGTTGTCTTTAAAAATTGCAGCAATCACAGTATTCTACACAACAAAATTTTAAATGTAATCTTTAAAATTGGCGTTTTTTTCTGGCTCTGGGCTTCTGCCTCACGAGCTCTGTCTGTTATCATCTTTGAATCCTGAAACTACTTTCCACGAAAGGAACTCAAGACTTCTTCCCAAGATTCTCCCTTGTGACTAAGGAGTAGTCACCCTGCAGCAGCAGGCACCAACCAAGCATCGCGGTTTGTTGCCAGTCTCTCCTTCGGATCAAGACTGCTCCAGCACGACGAGAACCGGCTTCCCTGGCACCTCAACCTACATCATCAACCCAGCTGTGATCCGTGGGTGTGACGAGACCTCGAGGGAACGGCCATCTTCAGAACTGCACGACGCTTGTCCAGCACGACCACCGAGTGACCCTCGACCGAGTGCTTTGGGGTAAGAGAAGCCCCGACCCTGAGCAGCTCCAGCACCGAAGCTCAGCCCCCCTGCATCCACGAGATCTGCGTGGGGCCCTTCTGCTCTTTGCTGCCAACCGCGTTGTCCAGGTCGCTTGCCCGTTGGCTAGTGGCCCCCTCACGACGCTCCACGACGACAACCACTGCTGGTCTGGTTGCTCCAGACTAGCCCTTGCTCCCCTCCAAAAGAGGAGCACCCTGGACCCTCCTGGTCCACTCAAGACGCCATTTTAGGTCCACCGCGTGGGACTTGCATTTGCCAAGACTTGTTGCCCAATCCTGGGTCCAGCGACGTCGACAGCAAGAACCTTCGTGGGACAGCTCGCACCTCCATCCTGGTCGCCGACAACGCCTCCTGGTCCGAGAGACTGCAGAGCCCAGCAGCGCCCACTCACCTGGCTGAGGTGACTTCGTCCGGTGCCATCCTGGTGCCCACTCAAATCACTGGCTAGTGATTCAGAACTTGGTCCCCTCTGCTTACAGGTTTCTTCTTCCCTGATCCAGGCTTGGATCACCACGAACTTCTTCACTGGCCGCCTGCCAGCAACTTCTTTCTTCAGGCTCCTGGATCTTCAACGAGGGTTTCCGACGCAACTTCAACCCTATGCAGCCGCAGCCCCTGGGCTAGGTAACCTGAGTACTCCGGTGCTCCAGCATAGTCCAACACCCTAAGTGTTCGGATCCACTCTTGTTTTCGACCCACCTAGTCGGGTTCGCCCGAGAACAGTAACTTTGCAACTGCTAGCCTCCATAGACTTTTTCCCGCCTTACGCGTGAGAGTTCCCACTCTGCACACGACGTCCACAGGCCTCCTGCATCTAATCCCAGTGTTTAGAATTGTAGGCCTAGCGATTCCTGAGTCTAGAAAAGTATTACTTACCTGCTAGCAAGTTCGCATTCCACTTACTGAGTATATGGTTTTTCGTGCCCCTAGGGCATTTGTGTAAATTGTGCGACTTAAAGTATTTTCGTAAGAGTTTTGTTGTGTGCTTAGCTCCCTGACTCATAAAGAGTTCAGGGTAGTCTTGTTATAAATAAATATCTGTTTATTTTCATAACAACTCGTGTGGTGTCCTTTCACTTGGTGTTCAAGGGGTAATGTGATGGTAAAACAGCTGGCTTAACACGCCCTCTAGAGTCTTAGCCTTAGACTGCTCGTATCCATGCTACTAGGATAGCTGGTCTATAAGGTTGACTTACAAACAATCATCAATAAGGGTTGTTTGGACTGATACATAGTGATCACTAGAATAGTGAGCACTGCATATCAGGCCAACTTCTCACACCAAGACCCTTAGTTTGCAGCGCTATGGATATCAGCAGGTGTTCCACGCTGGTTTTGCCAGGGGATCCCGGGGAGTGGCGGTAATGATTCACCGTAGGGTGTCTTATGTCCACTCTACACAGTGGGTAGACGCCCAGGGCAGGTACATGTTTGTTAAAGGGACGATTGGTGGTGAGCCGGTAGTCTTTGGAAGTGTGTAAGCTCCCCCCCCGTTGCAATGGTCTCTGGTGGAGAAACTGTTCATTGTCTGGGCCGAAATTCCGGATTTGCTGGCTGTGACTGGAGGTGACTGGAATGATGTCATGGATGGCAATGTGGATCGTTATAGGCCGGGTGGTGGGCAGATGGTAACTACCCCTACGAGATTGAATGACATGGTGAAGGGCATGGGATGGACTCAGCAATGACCCGTGGAGAAGTGTGGCTCAGGGGTTAGAGGCGGCAGACCCGGAAGCTGAGATCGGTCCTGGACCAGGGTTCAATTCCCCGCCTCGCCGGGTCTTGGGCTCAAAAATTCCACGGACTCGATAATTCTCGTTCCGGTGCCTACTCGACTCACGGGTTCACACTCTGCGACTCTGGGCAATAGCTTGCTTAATCTCCACTTCGGCCCCTCGCGGCGGGATGCCTGGCTTTCACCTTGTGGATACCCTGCTGGGGTTATCTCACAGGGGAATACCAGGACGGGTTCCCAAGGCAAGCGCCTTGATGCCTTCGGGTGATACGTGCGCTATATAAATCGCAATACATTTACATTTACATGGACGGATGCATGGCGCTATCAGCACACACTTAGTCGGGAATACACTTATGTCTCGGCGGTCCATCAATCTTTTTCACGGTTAGACTACCAATTCGTTCCCTGCGCCAAGATAGGGAGAGTAGAATCAACGGCTATATTACCGCGTGGGCTCTCTGACCACTCCCCCATTGCGATCAATATCCTTCTTGATAGGAGGCGGCAGCCATTTCGATGGCGCCTCTCTACCTGGCACCTACAACAGGACGACTACCAGTCTCATATGCGAGAGGCCATAGCCCATTACTGGGGTGATAATGAGAGGTCGGGGTTGGATGATGTGACCCTCTGGGAGGCCCTGAAGCCCACAGTCCGAGGAGTAGACATAGCCTGGTGCGCAAAGGCCCGTAGGGCGCGAGGGGAGGATCTAGAGAAGGCGGCAGATCGTGTCCGCACCCTGGAGAGACGATGCACGGAGACGGGGGTGGAGGAGGACATAAGACGGCTGCTGCAGGCGCAGGGAGATGCTGCATCCCTACACCTTGAAGAGTCGCGTCAGGTGTGGCTTCCAACGCAGAGTAGAATCTACCAGTGGGAGGACAAGTCCGGCACGATGCTGTATAGACTCTGCCAGGGCACGTTGCAGACTCAGCCGCTGCCGGCACTACGGGATGAGACCGGGAACTATCTGCCCGATCCACGGGTCATTGCTGATAGCTTCGCGCACTATTATGCGGCACAATATGCCCCTAGGGAATCCCTCCCAGCAGATGCTGTAGATAAATTTCTGGCGGATCTCCCACCACGGGGGGTCTCTGATGAAGAGCGTAGTCGTCTTGAGATTCCACTGTCCGCAGAAGAATTAGGGAGGGCTCTTGGAGAATTAAACGCTGGGAAGGCCCCAGGGCCCAACGGGTTCCCGTGCGAGTTTTTCCGGAAATATCATCTCCAATTAGGGACACGTTTCAAGAAGGCGTTAGATGTTGCTAGAGAGTCTGGTCGCCTACCGAATGATTGGAGGCATGCCGAGATAGTGGTTTTCTGCAAGCCAGGGAGACCTCCAGATCGTCATGAATCATTTTGCCCTATCTCACTCCTGAATACTGAGGCGAAGATACTGGCCAAAGCACTCGCTAACCGCCTCCTCCCGTTGATCACCACCCTGGTCCACTCGGACCAGGCCGGTTTTATGCCGCACAGGGCCACCAGACACAACATTAGGCGGGCCCAAGTGGCTTTGAAAATTATGCGAGCTACTGGAACCCAGGCGGCGCTTTTGTTGGCTGACATTGATAGAGCCTTTGACTGAGCTGGGTTTACCTACACGCGCTCCTGCCTCGCCTAAATCTCGGACCCCATTTTCTCTCGTATGTACGGCTGCTATATACCGATTTGACGGCGTCGGTGTGAGTGGCCGGCGCGATCTCAGACGTCTTCCCTATTGGACGGGGTACCCGACAGGGGTGCCCTCTCTCGTCGTACCTGTTCGCCCTCGCGATGGAACCTCTTGCGTCGTGGGTGCGCATAGATGCGCAGATGAGGGGATTTGAATGGGAGGCTGGGCCGTCCGACAGGATTGCGCTTTATGCAGACCACGTGCTGTTCTTTCTTACAGACCTAAATAGGTCGGGCCCGCGAGTCCTTGAAATTATGAGGGTGTTTGGAGAGGTTTCAGGGCTTCATCTCAATGTGAAGAAATCCACTTTATGGACCCTGGGAAATGGTGTGGCACTTGGCAATTGGGCGTTGGCTCTACAGGAGGCGACAGGAGGTATTGAGTATCTTGGGGTGTTTCTAACGGACAAACCTGGAGTCTCGTGGGAACGCAACATTGTTCCAGTCTGGGACAGGGTCCGGTCAGACATGAAAACATTGTCCTGTATGCCCTTGAACCTGTATGGCCGTTCGGCCATTTTTAAGATGGTGGCCCTTCCTCGTCTGCTCTATCAGTTACAGAACCACCCCTATCCTGTCTCGCCGTAGTGGTTTCGCCAGGTTAACTCGGCACTAGGCCGCTTCCTTTGGGCAGGAGGTGCTATACGTGTGGCTCTCTGCACCTGTTTCCTCTCTACATATTGCAGTGGCCTGGCGTCGTCGGATATCCTATGCTATTATCAAGCGTCCCATTTTTTGGTGCTAAACGAGTGGTGGTATGGAGATCGGAGCGATCCGGCTTATGCCCTAGAGAGATTTTTGATGGAACCAGATACTTTACATACGTTACTGTACTCGGCGGGGAAGAGGAAGAGGCTCCCAGTGGCTACGCAGGTTGTCTTCCAGGTCTGGCGTTGAGCGCTTAGCCGTATGGGATGGTGGAACAGGCTGACTGAGGAGACCCCGCTGTGGCGAAATGGACGTCTACCGGCTCTGGCGACCTTGCAAGGGTTTCGCGGCTGTGACATGATAGGGATCTCGGCACTGGGACATGTCATGAAGGGCACAACCCTTAAATCATTTCAGGAGCTGAGGGACGAATACGATATGCCTAATACCCATTTTTTAAAATACTTGCAGTTTCGACATGCCATTTTCCCTGCCCTGGAGGGACTAGACTCCCTACCGGAGTTCAGTCCACTAGAAGCTAAATTATTCATGGGAGAACTGGTGGAAAAGAAAATATCCTGCATTTATCAATCACTGGTTATTCATTGCTCCCCCTCTCTGGACGGCTTGCGGTCCATTTGGGAGAGAGACATCAGAGAACTGGATGAGGAGGGGTGGAGGGAGGCCCTTGCGGCACCGAGGGAGGCGGCCATCTCTGTGCGATTGCGCTTTATCCAATTTAAATACCTGCATAGGGCTTACTACACGAGAGAGAGAATGTGGCGGGCCGGGTTGATTGCCACCCCTGACTGTCTGAGATGTGGCAGAGAGGTGGGCACCTTCCTCCACACGGTGTGGTCCTGTGGGGCATTGGAGAGATACTGGAGGCGTGTATGGGATTGCTTGGATGAGGTACTGGGCTGGCAGCTCCCACGCACATTGCAGTTGGGCCTTTTACATGTCTTGGAACAAGTGGGTGGTAACATCTACAAACAACACTTACTACTTCTGGGCCTTACGGTGGCCAAGAGGGATGTGGCCCGTGCCTGGAAAGACCCTAGGGCACCCCCGATAGAGGTATGGAAACGGGGTTTGGATTATTATATGGGACTGGAACGTCCAGTGTTTGAGGCCCGTGGCTGCCCCAGAAAGCACTACAAAATATGGAAAAGGTGGGCGGAATACAGGGGGGTTGTGGCTGGAGCTGCCGATACAGCAGGATGTAACTGGTGACCAATTGTTCTGAGGACCGGGGCGAGGGTAAGAGTATATTACCAATTTTGTACAGACTGATTCGCTTGGACCTAGGTGGACATCGTGAACAGGGGCTAGGGTGGGACCCGGGTGGGGGTAGTTTCACGGGGCTGGGGGGGTAAGGGTTGTTCGATACCAATGTTTTCTCCTGATTACTGTATTGATTGCTATTCTTTGCGTGTTGATCATATGCTCACAGCTCCTCCGGTGTTCGGAGTACTGTGGATGTCTTGCAATCTTATTTGAAACAACAATACATTTTGTTCTGAAAAAAAAAAAAATGGGGCTAAAAGAACGAAATATTCTGTGACTGTCTTGTTGTTTTTTCACCTTCAAGTAACTGCAACTAAAATAATTCACAAACCTAAAATAAAACATAAATGCAAGTTAAACTAGTCAGTTGGAAAGGCACCCTTTCACGTTAACAAATCTCAGTTGGTCAATGTGATCAGTGCAGATGTCTTTGTATGTGATCAGAGTGTCACAGAACTGAATGTGAGTTGGTGAAGTGGCGGATGGTGACTTGTGTATTTATAGTACAGCAAGATCTAAACCTCTAACAGAAGCACTGTGAATAAGCAAATTATTATTTGGAAATTGTATTACATAGTATAAAATAGGGTGCTGAAAAATGATTTTGTTTTTAAGATGAAACAAGCTTTTTTCCTAATATATATATTAGTAATTGTAATAGCTAATCAGACTGTTCCTAGTGTAAACAGTTATATAAGTGTGCATTAAAATACCCCTTCCAGAACTTAACTGATAACACCCTTACATCATGTCTCAAAAAAAAAATGTTTGTCATCATGCCGCTTCAAATCACTCCATCAACTAGAGCCTATATTGGCCTATATAGGCCTATACTAGAGCCCCTATTGGCGACCAAGCACCACGTTACATTGGGTGATTAACCAGTTGGACACATTTACATTTATTTCAGGTATCAGGCACCTGGTGAGAAGGTTTGTTTCTTCTTTAGACCTCTGTCCCTCCCTTGCAGCACAAAAGAACCCTTGCATCCATCCCCAGGCACTGCCCTTCCATCACTTTCCCCCAGAGGCATTTCAAGGTTCACATTAACTGTTCAAAGATGGTTGGACTTTTTTAACAAAAAGTATGGAAACTATTTCTGTACAATTTTAAAATCATGGGCATGTCGGTCTCCAAAGACTCTGTGCTGTACTGTGACTCTTCATTGTTCTTATGCATTGTAAGCATTCTCACGGGCAGTATGTGAACGCGTGTGAGTGTTCCTTTCTCTCACTCACTCACTGAGCACTCTGCACACGCCAGAATGACCTTCCCTATGACATTCTGTTTGTATTTGAAACATGCACCAGCGTGCAGTCAGCTTGGTTCTGCGTGCGGATGCATGTTGCCTTTCAAACCTGACTGAGCTTTATTTATACTGTTCAGACTGACAGTTTAGTCAGTTGTCTGTGGAGTTGTTTGCTGCCAGACCTGTTTCTGTGGGCTCCTTTGATTTACACTTGGAAATAAATACTTTAATATTTTTTAATACCCTGGATTACGTTTCTTCTTTTACTTACTTATGTGCCACTCTACCTGGAAGACCATACCACATTTTGGCGACGATTTGCAGTGAAAACACGCGTTTGGAGCCCATAGAGCTGTGTTTTTACAATCCCTCTTGCTGAGGACATCCACCTTTCTTCAATTTACTGCCTGGTCATCCCTGGAATTATTGCTTGGGTTATTTCAAGATCACTGTGCAAATGGATTTGCATAAAGCGCAACATCTTCTTTCTGTTGGATTATTACTACACAAGACATCATGCTGTATTTACAAGTTGCTGTCTTGCTATGATTGTGTAACATTGTTACTGCCTGTCTTCAACGCTGACAGGCACACCCTGTAAGTACTTTCATTATATTTCTTTTCCTATACCGTTTGGGAAACCATGGCTACTTCTAATTCTGCAGCTAATTCATTGGCTCACTTGGCTTCCCTTCTGGAACTTCCAGGAAAACCACCAGTGAAATGGGCCCTGTGGATTAGAGCATTTGAGAACTATTTGATTGCTGTTGGGGCTGATGAATATGTGACAAAACATAAAGCTGCCATTCTTTTCAGGCATTTTGGTCGGGAGGGACAACAAGTCTTTGACAATTTGCTCAGGATACCAGCTCCTACAGATAAGCAGGATGAATGGGATGCATTTCTGGAAGCAAAATCTAGATTACAAAAGAAATTCAGTGAAGATCCAAGTATTCTGTTGGAAGGTTTTAACTTTGTCAGAAGAAAACAAAACTCTAATGAATCTGTGGAGGATTACTTATCTGCATTACGTCTGCTAGCCATTGATTGCAACTTTGGTGTGGCATTGGATGTATATTTACGTGATCAATTTGTCTATGGATGCACTTCAAAGAAGATACAAGAAAAACTCCTATGCTTCTGAGATCCTTTAGTCAATGAAGTTATAACTATGGCAAAAGGCATTGAATGTTCTATTGAATCATCTAAAGTCATGGATTAAGATTCAGTTAGTTCAACTCCTGTACATGTTATTGATAACGCAATTGATGTAAATGCTGTTAAACAAAAACCTAAGGTGAATTAGCATTTTAACAAAACAGGAACTTTTTGTTACAGTTACGGTTCAAAAGCTCACATAGGTAACTCACCTCATTGTCCAGCTTTTGGTAAGAAGTGTATTAAATTTAAAAAGATTGTACATTTTCATACAGTTTGTAGAAGTAGCAGAAATCAGCCAAGTATAAGCAATGTGATTTCATCCATAGAAAATGAGAATACTGATAGTTCAGATATTGTATTCTATCTTAGTGTACTTCAAATTGCTGACAAAGATATCAAGGATTCTATGTGTCAGGTTATCATAGCTGGATTTCTAACCTTGGACATGATGTTCCATTTTCCTCTAAATGGGGTAAAGGCGCAAAATTATATTGCTCTGATGTACGTCCAAAAGCTTATGGAGACCAAGATATTGATATGTTAGGTTTGGTCAATGACAATATCACTTGCTTAGGAAGGACTGCACATACTAAAATATATGTTGCTAAAAAGGTAAAGAGATTGTGGGATGGAAGGATCTCGCTAAATTAGGTATCTACCTAGTTCCTGGTGGTGATCCCCCTGTAAGGATTTGTGATCTTGCTGATACAGCTTTGTGTACACTTGAGGAGTCTAATTTAGCGGTGTGAAAAAAAAGCAGCTTGTCTTAGGCGACTCGCTAGGTTGTGTTAAAAAATACTTACACAAAATTGTGTCAAAAGAAAATTCTGTCCTGGTCACTCATAAAGCATGTCTCATTCCTTTAAGTGTCAGTGATGGACTTAAAACTCTTCTTGATAAGATGTTAGTTGAAGGGGTAATCGTCAAAGCAGAGACTTCAGAGTGGGACAGTCCTATAGTTATTGTGCGTAAAAAAGGACAAAAGCATCAGATTGTGTGCAGACTTGCGCAGTATTAACAAATATATAGTCATTGAAAGCCATCCTTTGCCCAGAATTCTGGAACTGTTAGTTAAAATAGGTGATGCACAACACTTTTCCTTATTGGATCTCAAATCTGCATACCATCAAATTCCTCTTCATCCCGATTCTTAGAGTTTCACCAGGTTTGTCACACCTTTTGGTGCTTACGAATTCACTAGACTGCCTTTTTGTCTAGCGTATGCCGCCAGTGTATTCCAGAGACTAATGGATAAAATTTTAGAGGATATCTGGCGTGCAGGCTTATCAAGATAATGTGCTGATATTTGCTGGAACCATTACTGAACATGACAACATTTTGGACAAGGTTCTTAGCAAATTCACTGAATATGGAATCACCCCCAGGTTGGACAAATGTCAATTTAATGCTAAGAATTTGAGTATTTAGGGCATTCCATTAGTGCCAAAGGTATTTCTCGTAAACTTTATTTCGTTAAAGTTATTAGGGATGCACTTGTTCCAAGAGAAAAGGATTCATTACGCTCATTTTTGGGTTTGAGTGAGTACTATTCGAGATTTGTGGAGGGATAATCAATTATGGTACAGCCTTTGAGAGAGCTACATAAAAAAGGGCTGAAATTTATTTGGAATGATGAGACACACTCTTGAGTGTGTGAAACAATTAATTATTTCAGCGCCTGCACTGTCCCCTTTTTAACCTGATAAGGAATGCATCCTTACAGTGGACGCAAGTCAGGTTGGGTTGGAGGCAGTCCTTTCACAAACTGTTCAAGGTAAGGAACGCACTGTCGCATTTGCATCTCGCTCTTTGTCTTTAGCGGAATCACGGTAGAGTACTATAGAGCGAGAAGCATCAGCGTGTTCATGGGCTGTGGAGAATATTAAAATGTTTTTGTGGGGTCAGCACTTTACTATGTTTACAGATCACAGGCCATTGTTACACCTATTGAATGGAAATGGGTCAGATAAGCTTCTTTTCGTTTAGTAAGGATATTGTCAAAGTTACAAGAGCATCATTTTACATTGAAATATTTACCAGGTGGGTAAAACGTGAGAGCTGACTGCCTGTCCAGGCTACCTATTTTGTTTTTTTTATAACTCTTTTTATTAAACATGAGAAATTCGACTTGTCAGAGTACATTAAGAGGAATTTGTACAAAAAACAAATCATAGTCACAGTGTTTAAATGTCACACAGAAATTGTATCTGGGGGTAAAACAATCACATGGTAGATGGCTCCTCAATTGAGGGACAGGAGGAAGGATACATATATTTCCCCGGTGGGCATTCCATTTCCTCCATATAGAGTACCATTTTTGGGGGAACCCCGTGCTATGTGCACTGTTTCCTCCCTGAACATACACCAGTCCAAATCTCCCTTCCAATCTCGATTTTGGGTGGTACCACTGCTCCCCACTGCCATGCAATATTTCGTTTGGCCACCATTAGACCAAGCGTGACCCATATCTTGTCTTTGCTATTTAGGTCGGTTGCTTCCCATACGTTCAGAAGGCATCGTTTAGCTTCAGGGTGAATAGCAACTGTCTGCAATTCACTCATAATGTTATGTATCTTTTTCCAGTATCGCTGGATGCACCCACAATCCCATATTATATACATAAATATGCCAACTGACCGCATCATCTTCTATATTCTCCTTCATCAACCCTTCCCATTCGAACCAGATTGGGCCCCGTGATACACACTTTATGTAATATTTTAAGCTGAACAAGGAGCAGCCTTGCAGAGATCGCCACCTCTCACGGGGAGGCCACCGCCTCCTGCCATTCCTTGTCATCGGGTTCCAGACCGTCTCTCTCCCGGCGCTCTCTTATCGGCATAAGGGTGTGAGAGGTATTATTAATCCGTTTTTTATAGGTCAGGGATATAGCTTTCTTTGGCAAGTATCCATCAAGTAGCCTGTCTAATGGCGAGGATTCATGGGGAGATGGGCCTTTCTGTAGGCATGACACTAGCGCGTGCTGGATTTGCAAATATCTAAAGTACTCTGTGTCTGCTAGGTCGTATTCATGCTGCAGCAATGTGAATGTTATCATCTCGCCCTTCACCAGAGGCCACCAATTTTTGAAATCCCAATTAAATCCCATTTATCAAACCCCTTCGAGGTCCTTAGGGTACTTAACTGTTTCGCATCACACAAGGGAGTCGCCAGCGTAGGTTTCCAGTCCCGCCCTAGGCTTCTATTCGCTGCATGCCAGACCTGGACTGAGTGTTTAGTCGGGCCTGTTAAGGGTAATCATCAGGGTCTAGAATAAATAGCCCTGTTCTAATTTCCACCCGGCAGTAGCAATTTGTCCATTGCGTATGATGGGTCATCCCAGCAGAGATAGGAACAGTGGTTGATCACGGCCAGGTGGGCCGCCCAGTAGTATTTGTTGAGGTCGGGAAGACTGATCCCCCATCATACCAGGTTAGAGCAAACTTGTTCAAGGCTGTACAGGACCTACCATCGCACAGCAATTTTCTCTGCAGGCCCTCTATCTCCCTAAAATACCTTGCAGGGACCAAATCTGGGGAGTTTTGCAAAACGTAGAGAAAATGCGGGACGGACATCATTTTGAAGAGCGCTGCCCTGCCCAACAGTGAAAGCGGAGTGCCCTCCAACTCGAGACGTCCAGGCTACCTATTTTGGAGAATGTTAATGCGGATATGAACTCTGATGAATGTGTTGTTGCAATGGCAGATGAAGTCATTTCTAATTCTGCTTCACTTTCACATGAGGATTGGTTAAAGGCTTTTGCCTTGGATCCTGCTTTAGGTATGGTGGCTGCTTTCATCAGAAAAGGATGGCCTACAATCAGAAGTGTGGAAGCCTCCTTGCAACCTTTTTTACAGGTCGCTGAGGAACTAGCGATGGTGCAAGGAGTATTAGTGAGGGGAGATTGTTGTGTCCCACCTGTTTCCCGAAGATAAGCTCTTATCAAAGAAGCTCATGCTGGTCACTTAGATATTTCAAGCACATGTAAAGCGTTGAAGCAATTTTTTTGGAGGCCATCTTTTGGAGTCACTGATTTAAAGTTTGGTGGATGGGATAATCCATCACAAATGTGACAGTCCAATGCAGATTGGCTGTCGGAAACCGTCTTTGGGGGCCCGTAGAAGGCCCCCCTTCACCCAGAGGCCACTGGCCGGGGATGGTGGAGGTACCCATGGATCCCCTCTGTCCAACCATGCACAGGGTGGCAGGTACCATGGGGTGCCCGCCTCAGGGTGCAAGGTTTTCCACACCCACCCCTTTTTTGAATGGGAATCTGTGTTGTCGGTCAGAACACAGGCTCCCATTGAACGCAATGGGAGTCCGACCGAACGGTATTCGGAACCATCGTAATCGATTGGTCGGACTCCTCAAACCCAAGTCGGTCGGAAACCATTCCGACAAGGAGTCGATCGGAATGCTCTCTGACTGACATCGTAATGAGGCCATAGTATAGTCTCAAATAAAGACTCTTCATGGACATGCATGAGATGTTGTTCCTCCTTTACACAACATAAAGAAAATTGGGACTAAAATAGTGGTAGAACATGAAGTATCATTGAAATAGGTGTGTAAATACACTCTAATAATTGTCAGGTCTAATTTTTAATTATAATTTGAATGATTTGCACAAAAATCCACACAATATGATACTTACATCATAGTTCAGGTAGGTATTTGGTTATCAAGCAGAATGTGTGGCTTTCAGTGTAGAACCCTTTCCCAAGATGGTTTCTGCATTCATCAAATAGACCCTTCATGATGCTGAAAACAGTGCACCTCATGGACCTCATCAATGGATCTCATCAATGGAAGTGCACCTTAGGCGGCGGAATAATATACCCAAATACCAATAGCATGACTGACAGAATACTGCAGTGGCCTGATGGACACTATTGCAAAGCAATGGCAAAAGGGAGCTTAAACAAAGCCCACTCCCTGTACATGTTTTTAAGCAAAATGTATTTGGCTGGACCAGGCTTAAAAATGAAGTTGTAGGTCACTACCTTTGCTTATTTTGGCAAAGATACAAAGTAAACCTTCTGTATTGGATTAAATAAATGAAAAGGCCTGTATAATCCCTGAAGACCAAATTTATCATAAATATCACATACGTACACACAAATATATATTAAAAATCAATATCAAGGCAAGAAGGGTTTCAATAAAGTGCATACAGTGAAGTGCAAAAAGTGTCTTGGTTTCTAGGTTTGCAAGCAATATCAAGAGTTCAAAACCCCACAGGTAACAAGAAGTACAGCAATATTCATATTTCTAAAGCATGCTAATACCCAAGGGCATCTTGCCGCTGGCAATCCTGCGTACAAACCTAAAAACCACAGCGGGGGCCCAACTAGAAACTATAAGTGCAGCGGATTTGAGGTGCTTCCAAAAGCTATGGAAATTAAACTGACGTTTTAGGTGCATGGGCAGTCTGTTCCAGCGTAGGCAGGTGGTAGAACCAAAGCTTTGGCCACCCATGAAGCCTTCTTTATTATTTGAACAATTACTAAGCTAGAGGTGGTAGATCGCAGCAGTCCTTTTGGGGAGTACCACCTGACTTTTCATTTGAGATACACTGGTCCAGTTCCATGCAATGCTTTGTGTGCCAGACATGGAGCCTTAAAAGCAACTCTTTTCTTAACAGGGAGCCAGTGAAACTCCGCCAGAGCTGCTGAAGCAGACCTAAATTTTGTATTTACTTAAGGAGTCAGCAAGCTGCATTCTGCAGCGTCTGAAGCTTATTTAGCGACCGCTGTTTAATGCCCAGATGCAGGGCATTACATTAATAAAGCCTAGATAATACTAAAGCGATGACAGCTAATTTTTGCAGATCAAGGAGAATAAAGGGCAGCACCTACCTCAACATTCTTAACATAAAGAAGTAAGAAGAGGTCAATTTGTTGATTTGATTCCCAAATGATGGCTTCGCGTCAAAAACTACCCATAGATTCCTTACTTTAGAGACAGGCGGGGGTAGAGAAACAAGGCACTGAGGCACCAAGATTGGTTCCAAAAAGAGCTATCTTTCCCGAAAAGGAGGAGCTCTGTTTTTTTCTGAATTCAACTTTAAACAGTTGGCCCTCATCCAGCAAACAATAGCATTCATCCACCTGTTGAACCGGTCAGCGACCTCCTTCACATTGCTTGAGATTGACACAACAATCTGGGTATCATCAGCATATGCTATTGTGGCAGTGTTCTGCGTGAAAGAAGCACATATATAGGTAATTTAAAGGCACGTAAAGTGGCTTTATGTGGCCCTATAAATATGCTGTGGCACATTGCACCACCTGAGCGTAAAAAAAGCAACACTTTGGCGACACAAAAGTGTGACAAGGGCCTCGTAAATGAGGCCCTGTGTTCTGACAGGAAACATTGGATCAATTCCAAACTGAGCATTTCTTTGGTATATTTGACTACCTAGGCTCACTGTGGGTTAGTGGGTTGCCTGCATTTGCTTTAGAGTTATACATTGGAAGCAAGTCAAATCAAATCTGGTATTTGTAAAGCGCAAACTACTCAACCCTAAGGGTCTCCAGGCGCTGGGGGCCATCGGGAGATTAAGTGAGTTATTACCCAGGGTCACATGGTGCTGAGCAGAGCTGCTGTTGGCGATCAAACCTTGAGCCCTGGCCGCTGCGCAACACCGCTCCCCAAGCAAGTCACCTAAAGACAAACAATGTAGAGATCAACCGAAGTTGTCGCTCAATGACGATGTTTAGCAGAAAAAAGAGCACTGAAAATGATCAATTACAGAGGTTATTTTGCTAAAAGACTTTGCAGCAGATTTATCAAGATTTGCGCACTGCTGCAAAGTCATGCAAAGTGACGCAAAGTGGCGCTAAGTCTTGGAAGAGGATTTGCTCTCCGGAATTAACGTTATTTTGTGCTTAAAAAGTGCCCTTTTTTAGCACAAATAGTGCTTTGCACCACTTTGGGTGATGTGGCATTACATGTGTGGAATTCTGGCATTCCAATGGAAGCAGACATGTTTTTGGACATAAAGCCTGATCTACTGAGATTGTCAGACTGGGATTTGCATAAAAACATAACGCCTCCTTGAGGTAGGCACAATGTTGTTGAAATGTACAGCATACATCTAAAGTGTGAAATCTTAAAAAATCTATGCATAAGATGTTGTTCTGAGCAGATATGCTTCCAGTACAAAACCTAAACTAGACATCATGGTGATAGGCAGCCTTTGTCAGCATAAGGCAAGACAGCATCGGCAGACCATTTATTTTAGTAAATAGGACTCTGCGCTGCCTTCTCCTCCTTTCCCAACACCATGACATTGGTCACTGCGCTGTGCAGCATTGCACAAACCTTTACCAGATCTGCTCCTTTAGGCCTCATGACAAGTTCCCCAGTGTTAGAAATGGGATCCCCGGCTGGCTCGGGCTCGCGCCAAAACCAGTCAGAGACCACCACTCAAAGTCAGGGCAAGGGAGTTACACGCCAAGATAACCCCTGCTCACCCCCTTGACTAGAGCAGTAAGGCTAAACTCGGAGGCTATGTAAGTTAAGCGTTTGCGTGCGCACCCAGCAACAACACCCAAGGCCCACCACAAAGGAAACTCCACACAAGGTTATATATAAAAATAGCCTTTGTATTGTACCAAACACATTAGATAAAAACACACACTTTACAATGTGCCAACAGGCATGGGCAGAATTTACATGGGTTTATGTACAGGACAGGGCCACATGGACCACTGTCAGGAATATGCACTTTTAGGTTTAGAATACTTGTTAGAAATAGCACTTTGTACATAGAATAATAATCACTTTAGCACAAAATGAAAAATAGAGCACACAACCAGTAATCAAAGGTAACAGCTAAGTACCCCCTACGCAACCCTAACCACCTTAGGAGAATGCCACGCAGGAAACCAGGACCTCACTAGCAAGATGGCCGCAAAGAGGGAGTAACTGGGATGAGCTCCGGTCAAGGGATCACTTTTGGTGCCAATCCCGACTGGAGCGACCCCACCGAACCCCCCTCATAAGGAAGGACTGTCAAGCTACGCTCCCGGCAATTTATCCCGGAACCGGCGGACGCCCTGTGCCCCTAAGAGCGTCCGCGGGACCGAGACGGAGCGAGACCGCCACAAGAGGAGGTACGCGCCTTCGACCCCCGCCCTTCCCGGGCCAGCGCCGATGCTCTTGCCCCCCCCCCCTGTGGCTACCCCCTCCGGTAAAACTGTCCGCACTTACCGCTTGCGGTGCGGCCAGGCTCACGGCCACGAAGAAGCGGCAAGGTGCTCCGACGAGACGAGTAAGGTGCCAGGAACTGCAGCAGTGACGCTGATTCTCGCAGCAGAGACACGAGAGAGGCTCGTATCGGAGAGGCCGTGGCCCCCGCTCCGGTCCTAGGAGACGTGACGTTCAACCTGGGCTGCCTGCTTCCAAGATGGCGGCCCGCCTTTAAAACTAAATGCAAAGAAGGTGATTCCCGACTTGTATTGCTCCATTTGGGCCCATTTGCTAACGCAATCAATTCAGACGCCACTCTTCAGGGGCACCATACTCTGCCCCCCCCCCCCTACCTCCAGCTCAAGCTCTTTCCACCTCTGCCCAGGGCTGCCTGGCCCCAGTATTGCCGCCACCTCGGACATCCCACAATCTTATAGAAGGTGAACAAGGAGATTCCCCACCTTAATGACTCCATCTGGGACCCCGCTGCGCTAGCCTGACGTCGTGACCAGAGCAGACAATCCCCGCTCTACAGGGGCACCTTACTCTGCCCCCCACGCTAGCTCCAGTTCTTTCCACCCCTCCCTAGGGCTGCCTGGCCCCAATATGGCCGCCACCTTGGACTTTTCTTAAACCTGTAAAAGGCGAATAAGGAGGTTCCTATCTTTAACTACTCCATTTGGGACCCCGTTGCGCTAGCCCGACGCCATGACCTGAGGAGACTAATGCCGATCTTCAGGGGCTCCATTCCCTGCCCCCCATGCTAGCTCCAGCTCTTTCCACCCCTGCCTAGGGCTGCCTGGCCCCAATATGGCCGCCACCTCGGACATCTCATATTCTTGTATTAGGCGAATAAGGAGTTTTCCAACCTTAATTACTACATCCGGGACCCCGCTGCGCTCGCCCGACGCCCCGACCAGAGGAGACAAACGCCGATCTACAGGGGCACCATACGCTGCCCCTCACGCAAGCTCCAGTTTTCTCCGCCCCTGCCTAGGGCTGCCTGGCCCCAATACGGCCGCCACCTCGGACTTCTCACAATCTTGTTAAAACAAACTTCTTTGACCATTCTCAAGAGTCTTTCCAAGGAAGGTGTAATAGTGGCCTCAGGCTGTACTCCCTCTCTTCTGATTTTACAACAAAGTTCTCCCCCACTGTCAACGCCGGTCACCTCAGACACCTAGCGGCCTCACTCCCCCCTAGTTCAATTACGATGCCTCCGTCCATGCGTTTAGACACGCATCCCGGCCCGTCACTTAACCACTTATCTCCTCTTGGACGGAACACCTACACTATTACCTTCCCACACAGTCTCTCCTTCAAAGCCAAAAAACGCTTTAAAAGAATTTAACTAGGCAACACCCCGAAACACTAATTGTGGACACCTACCACTGCTCAGCGAGAGGGCTGAGAAAAATGGACTTCATTTTCCACACCACCAGGCCAGACGTATGGGTCACCACCCTTAACTCACTCCTCCCTGTCTCCAAAACCACCTTCTCAGAACACAATCGGAAACTAACTAACTATCTCCCCCTGAACCAACAGTCCCTGACCGGAGACATCTCCATCACCATTTTCGTGAATGGCACCATTCTAATCCAGGCGAAAGATGAAAACCTAGAGTTCTTCGACTCCCTCTTCCCCACTCTTAAGACGGCTACGGCTCACTACCCTCAACAGCCGCGCACGTCCACCCCCAATGACTCTGGTCAAACTCCTAACCCGCAGAGCATGCTTCCATCACCTCCACAATCCCTTCCCCTCGCGCCTAATCACGTCTCCAGTCATCTGTCTCCCCCAGCCCCACCCCCCTCTACCCTACATCCCCAGGCCTCCTCCCGTCACCCAAACTTCCAGAACTCTGCCACCCCCACCTACCCATCCGACTTCCTTCCCTCCTCCCCACATCTCCCATAACACTCCTGGTTCTCAGTCTCCTTCCCATAGAGATCCCAGTCCACCTATCAACCCCGAGTCCCAGCCCCCTGCGCGAACCCACACTCCTCCAGCTCACACCGTCCCCCTTAGTGAAGACAACCACCACCTCCAAAGGGACCACAACCCTCTTCCCTCCCTATCCCTCGCCCATCCGAACTCGAAACACGAATCAGATCCTCCCACCCCGACCATCCCCCCTAATAGTAACTCGCCCCTCCCCCTACCTAGCCCTCGCTCAGCCGTACTCGAAAGCCAATTCCGTGCCTCCCTCCCCTGTTATACCACCCAACAGTAACTCGCCCCAAAGCCCCTCTCCCTTTCTAGTCCTCTCACAATCGAACTCTAACTCGGAACCGGGCCCCCCAACCCCTACTCCCCCTCCATCAACGTCTTGCCCCATTGCTCCTCTCACTCTAATCCCAGCTTCACCCACCCGCCCCCCTTCTCCCCAGCACTCAAAATAACGCAACGGGTGGACCTCCAAGAAGCCCAGATCGCTACTCTGATTTGTGGCCTGAAGGAAACCCTATCCTCCCTAGAGAAACTCCTGCTACCCTCCCCCCACATCGCACCTCCCCACCTCCATCCGCCTCCCATTAGGAATGACTCTCTGCCTCCCATCGGGTCCAGGCCCCCCCCCAGGCTCCCGGCCTCTTCTCACCAAACCCAGGACTGAGTCACGAGTTGACCATCCTATTAGAATTGTTCCCTCCCTTTCGCCCCAGGAAGTGAGCTCCCTCCTACGAAACCCCTCCTAATCAGCCAGCCCAAACACAACCCCTATACCATTTACCCTTCTCCTCGATTCAAGTCATCACTGGAGTGGGGAGGGACCAGCCCCTCCGAAAAGCTGCTAGACCACCAACCTATCTCTCCTCCTTACCCAGAGCTACTTCTGTCAACCCAAACTCGAATGCTGACACCCCGATTAACTGTATGCTCATCAACTGCCGATCCGCCGTCAAACATGCAACGGAAATAGCCGAAACCATTCTCTCCCATGACCTGGGTGTAGCTTTCATCACTGAAACATGGCTAAACACTCTATCTATTCCCATCATGGACACGCTGGTCCAACACAGTTTCTCAATTATACACAAAGACAGGCCCGTACACAAAGGTGGCGGAATAGCTATTATCCACAAAAGTGACCTCTCCATCACTGAATCTCCCTCCGTCATATATAACTCCTTTGAATGCCTTTCAGTCAACCTCAATTCGCCTCACCACTGTCCACTTCAATGCCTTCTCCTCTACCATCCTCTCGGGCAACTCCTCCGAATTTGGCGCTCAGCTGACGGATCTGATCACTCAAACCGCTCTCAACAGCGACTTCAGAATAATTCTGGGCGACCTCAACCTAAGATGGAATGTAACAAAAAACCCGCTCATCCAATCTCTCACCTCCCTGCTACAAGACCACGATATGACCCAGCACTGCACCCACCATAGAGGAGCAATTCTTGATGCAATCATTGCGGATAAAAAGACAATTTCGATTGACCACATCATCCCGGTGGACTGGTCAGACCATCACGCCATTCTCTTTCATATCAATCATTCGGTTCTTTCCCTCCCACCTACTCAAACCTCCCCCAAGTGGGACAGAAACTTATCGAGAGTCCCCCCTGACAAGCTAGAAGAAGGACTTAGCTCACTCCTCCCAAACTCGACGGAACTCCTCTCAACCACGGAACTCACCTCGCTTTACCACTCCAACCTGGAGCTTGTACTAGATCAGCTGGCACCTCAGAAACTAAAAAAAACAAGAAGCATCCCCTCCAGGTCTTGGTTCTCCACTGACATTAACGAAGAAAGAAGACACCTAAGATCCTTGGAAAGAACCTGGAGGTCCAACCCCACCTCCCCCAACCGGGACCAACTCAAGACAGCCCTCAAAATCTACTATAACCATATCAAGAGCAAAAAGTCGTCCTTCTTCTGTTCGGCTCTAGACAATGCTAAAGACCGCCCCAAAGAACTCTTTAACGTCATCAGGAACCAAACCTCCATTCCTGTGATAGACAACATGGCGGCGTCCAAATCCCAATGTGACGACTTTGCCAGCTTTTTCAATGAAAAAATTGCCAAGATTGATCGATCATTCTGCTCTATGCCCTCCTCCCACCCCTGTGCAACTACCCACATCAGGCCAGCAACCGCAACCATTCGCTGGCCCTCCTTCCAGCCTATCCAGGTGGAAGTGATTAGCAATCTCATAGCAACCGCCAAACCCTCGTCCCACTCCCTTGATCAGCTTCCCCCAAGATTGACCAAAGACCTGAAGCTCACTCTAGCCCCAATTTGGGCCAAGATCATCAACAGCTCTTTGAGCGAGGACTCCATCCCTGAATGCCTTAAAGTAGGTCAAGTCACACCATTCCTAAAAAAACCCGGCCTTGACCACCAGGACATGAACAACTTCAGACCAGTTTCGAACCTTCCACTCTTATTGAAAATTCTGGAAAAATGTGTGCTGTCTCAGCTATCCCACCACCTAGGGAACACGAATCTTCTCGACCCACACCAGTCAGGGTTCAGAAAAGGCTGCAGTACAGAAACCGCAATCCTAAATGTCCTTGGCGATCTACACATGTCGCTCGATTTCAACCAATGTAGCCTTCTCATCCTCTTAGACCTCTCGGCTGCATTTGACACAGTTGATCATGCCTGGCTACTCAATGTCCTCCAAGAGAGAGCAGGTCTGGAAAAGACTGTTCTAAAATGGTTCTCCTCCTTTCTCAACAACTGCACACAAAGAATCAAAATTAAAAGCTTTGAATCAGACACCCTCCCCATCAGTAGAGGAGTCCCACAAGGGTCAGTACTCTCGCCACAACTTTTCAACATCTACATGGAGCCCCTCACTTCAATTCTAAGGAAGTCCAACATCCCCTTCTACCTCTACGCAGACGACACACAACTCTATCTGGAAACCACGTCGATCGCAGACATCCACAGACTGAACTGCACACTTACTGAAGTTCAACATTGGCTCTCATCCAACCACCTCAAACTCAATGAAGAAAAAACAGAAGTGCTCCTCATCTCGAACAAAGATGAAAACTCCCAAATTCTAAAATGGCTCAAAGCCCTAAACGCCCTGAATGTTCCTCTTGTTCCTTCAAACTCCATAAAATCCCTAGGGATCACCCATGACCCCAAACTGGACATGAAAGAACACATCTCAAAAACTGCCAAAAGTGCTTTCCTGAACCTGAAACTTCTCTACAAACTGAAACCCTTCCTCCCCACGAAAGACCTGAAACAGGCCACTCAGGCTCTAGTACTCTCCAGAATTGACTATGGCATTGCTACTCTGACTGGAACAGCCAAATCGCACTTGGTACCTCTGACCTCTACCCTAAACGCCGCAGCAAGAATGGTCACGGGAACTAAGCAATACGATCAAATCTCCCCGGCCCTTAAGGATCTGAAATGGCTCCCTATTGACCAACGATCCAGCTTCCGTACAGCCTGCCTCACACACAAAGCCCTGCATACAGGTAAACCAGAATATTTGGCCAACAAGCTCAAAAGGGCCGGTCAGTCTAGGAACCTCAGAAGCTCCAACACGCTCCTACTCATTCCTCTGAAATCCCAGAAACACAAAACATCTAGCAAATCCTTTGTGGGTAATGCTCCGAAGATTTGGAACGCCATCCCCCCACATATCAGAATGACCGCCTCCTTCCCAAAATTCAAGATGTTACTCAAAGCCCTCTTCCTTGAGCGTTCTGGATCGTATTAAGAACTCCACATTTGACTTTGAAGGTCCACTATCTCGGCGATCCCAGAGCCGGTTGACTAGCTTATGATTCTCCGCCCTGATTTGCACTCTTGCTGCTATTGTACAGACTTTACTTCGCCCATGTGCTCCCTGTCCTGTTTTCCGTCCTCACTGTTTTTCTGATGCCTTTGTACTTGTTGTGAAGCGCTCTGATACCCGCGGGTCCAGCGAGCGCTATACAAAACTTTCATAAATAAAAAATAAATAAACACCTGTACTAGAAGGAACAACCACCTAAGTATCACTATACATTTAGGGGTATAGGCATAAGAACAAACACATGATGCATAAACATACATTCAGAGGTGTAGAGGAAGAAAACACATGATACATAAACATACATTCAGCGGTGTAGGGAAAAGCACATGACGCATAAAAACACATTCAGAGGTGCAGTAAAGAACAATTGCGCAGAAATCCCATAGGCATAAACTCATAAACTGTCCCCAGGCCAACTGACCTCTCTGGGGCTAGGACGCCCTGTGTCCCAAATGTCAGGGCAGGCTGCAGGCAGCCAAAGAAGAAATGCGCCAGGCCTAAACGTAGCAGCTGCCCACTAAGTGCTGGGCAGCTGTGGAGACAAGGGAGCCAACACGTTGGAGTCCCTCCCCGGGCACTCGACACCAAATAATGTCCCCAAGAGCGTCCTCTAAACAAACCATGCGGGCGGGGAGCCTCTCGTGCTCAAACAGTGATGCCCCCAAGATGTTGGAGTCCCGCTCGGGGGACTCGACAACTAATTTATGGCCCAAAACGCGAAGGTAGCACGCAGCAGGAGTGGGCAGGCACCGGCAATGTGCTCCGACGCCCCCTCTATCAATAATGGCCCCCTGGGGTCGTAGGAGCCTCGGCGGGCTCGAAATAACCCAACTGCTATGTTGTGCCCCCTAGAGTCCAGTGGGCTCTAAAGCAAAATGCCCCTGTAATCGTGGGAGCGGCCCGCTGCCCTTCGGGGCCGCTCAACCAGCCCGGCTGCTCCCACCACGAAGCCCTCCTTTACTCACCGGGCTTCGGCGGGAGAACTGCACTCTTCCTGGCGGGCGGCGGGGTATGGCCAGTACCGGTGCGGGGCTTCCCTCACTTCTGGGGCCCCGCGCTGCAGAGACCTCGGTCGCGACGTCCAGCCAACTTCAGGTATGGAGCCTGCGGGGCTCCCGTCGTCTCTCTGCTTCCGGGGCCTTCTCTGGGTGACGTCGTGGGCATGGGGCTTCCCTCGCTTCAGCGGAAGTCCCGCCCTGAGTCAGGCATCATCCTGCCTGACTTCCTGCGGCCGGGCGGGGCCCGCGGCGGAGATTTTCAGCTGTCCCGGGCAGGGGGTGATGAGGGGCAGATGAGGGGTAGGCTCCCTCTTTTAATTTAAATATAAAGCGGGCTGGCCACCCGCTAGGGCACAGATATCGGCACCGCATCCAGGGACATAAAAAGACGGCAAATAAGCGGGTTGGGCACCCGCGCCGAGGATCGAAGTGTAGGGGGATCCCCACGCCGGGGGAATCCCTCAGGCCTGAAATTGCAGCTCCGGGCGGCTGGTCACAATGGGAAGCCCTACTCAGGAAAGCCAGGCGCTCCCTAGGGGCTGGCAGGCCCACAAAGTCCCATAGAAAAGCAAAAGTCCTTCAGGAGGTGGGAGGGCAGGGCTGGGCCCAGGTGCCAGCTCACAGGGTCCTCCTAGACAGGGAGGCAATCCCCAGTGGCGATCCTCCTGGCACCATAGCAGCAGCAGCAGGAGGCCCCCTCAGCTTGGATCAGGAAGAGAATATTTTGTAAGGGGACACAGCCCCTTCTTATACTAGAAAATCCTTTGTCTCAGGGTGCAGGGTGGGGGAAAAACCAGTCGCAGCTGGTTTTGGAGCACTTTGTTTTCCTCAGCCACCCTTTCCTTTCACTGGCCAGGCTAGGATCATTAGACGCACCACAGGGGGCGGAGCCAGCATTGTGTGGGGAAAGCCCAGCCCTATTCAGGTCCCAGGTGTACTTCTCCCTCACATCACTCATGCTAATCTCAACACTTACCACCGGGGCAGACCCATCATGACTCATGGAGCCAGGCTCCCCAGCCAGCTCCAGCCAATCACAAGCCAGACACAAATTACAAAAACATGCCAACTTCTAGAAGTGGCACTTCCACACCAGACACAATCACGCCGCATACATCATTGCACAGCATTTAACCACACGAGTCCGCACATACCAAACTCGAGCCTGCACACCTCACGCATCAGGAACTACCAGGGGCACAGACTTTCCCCATGCATTCCTATGGGAGGGCAGGCCAATCTCACCACACGCACGCATAGTGCGCACTCATTTTCCACTGGGACACAGTGAAAGTGCGCAGAAGCTAAAAATCACTATCACCCGGTCACCATTAAAAAGCAAAAAGTTCAGGGGTGAACCAGCCAGAAGGGCCAAGTCCAACACAACCCCCTTCCAGCCAAAACACAGGGTAGACCAATCACCACCGTGATGGGCTTCCCTGCTTGGGGCGATAGAACACGGACGCAGACCCGCAACTGCAGGGACACCCTCCTGTTCTACGCCACGGTAAACCCATGGGGTTCCTTCTAAAACCACTGTCTGGACCAACTGGGCTACCCCACTGGTACTCCCTAGCTGTCCGGGCCAGGACCAGGCCCTAGGCCACTCAGGTGCCCCTGGTCCCTGCCTATTCACAGAGCGGGGGTAGTAACCCCTGGTACATAGTAGCCATGATCTACTCTTCCTGTCTGTAAGACAGGGCTAGACTGACACTGGTTCTCCAGCCTAGGGTATACACCCTCAGGTGGACCAGGAGTCTCAGGGGAGGCTCTCCTCCCCCTACCTCTCCATCTAGGGTTCCTCCTCCTCCTGCGAGGGGTACCCCTAGAACGCCATAATCCAAACCTAGGGTTTAACCCCTCAGGTTGTACCGGGGTCAGAGGTGGGCTCTCCCACCCTCTGCACCCCCTTCCAGAGTTCCGCACCCTCCAAACTGGAGTGGTACCCCTGGAAGATGAACCGGTCAGGACGCTGGTTACAGATGTCCTACCCTTCAGGTCAGGCGGATCCTGAAGCTGGCCTTCCAACCTCTGGTCTAGAACCTTTGGAGGAATAACTGCCTGGAACTCCAGGACTTCTGGGGATTCACACACCTTCACCCTGAGGCTGACACATGACTCATGTGTCGGTTGACTGTCTGTCTGGCGCAGATCTCCCGTCCCCTCTCCTCCTGACAGTGCTTGAAGACCACCCAGAACAGAAGTGGCGCCACCCGGGTCCCCCCAAGAAGATCTAGCCCAACTGGCTAGTCAGTGGTCAACTGGTTCTTCCACTGGGGAACACATCCCCCATTCACACCTCACTTCGGACTCCTCTGCCCTCCCAACTGGAGTAGCACTGCCAGACACTGGAACCCCTGGAGCTCTAGTTACAGATGCTCCAGGTTCCCTAGACACTAGGAGATCCTCCTCAAATGGACTAACAGGACAGCCTAGGTCCCCAGCCTGGTGTTCCCTCAAGAAACCACACAGGTTCTGAGATAGGGCTTCGGGCATCTGGGGACTCTCAGCCACCCACTGACTCCTGCTCCACTGAGCCAGGTAGTAAGCCTCTCCACCCCTCTCACTATACTGGGACCTAGCTGGGCTACTCTGAGACTCTTCCACCACACTGGGCTGGAAGATACCTGAACCACTACTTTCGGAATCACTCACCAATGACTCTGCAGAACCTCTGGCACTTTCCCAGCGCTCTGCTTCTTCTGCAAGGGTGTCTGGATCAGTCAACCCACATTCCACAGGTGTTGGCGTAACCCTGGCAAACAACTACTGAGCACCTTCTCTCTGAGAACCAGATCAAACAGTTTGGCAAAATCAGGTTCCGTGTGAATCTCTAACCAATCAGACAGTGCCTCTTGACATTCATCCACAAACTCCCCCCCAAGACTGGTGAGACAGTTTCTTACTGCCCCTGAATCTCAACCTATACTCCTCCTCTGGGGAAACAGGTACCATACTCTGGGACCTGGGAATGGGATTTCCTGCACTGATGTCTATATAGCTGCCACCACTGGACTCAACCCTCCCTGGGGAGTCCAGAAAATTAAAACTGCGCTCAGCGGACAATCTACCCTCCTGAGCTAATCTCTCTCTGGCAAAGGCCCTCTCAGCCTCCGCCATCCTCTCCTGCACACCCAGCTGCACTATTCCCTTGGCATGCTCTAACCTGAGCTTTTCCAAAGCCAGCTGGTGCTCCCTTTCTTCCCTCCTATCTACCCACTCCTCTAGGGACAGGGACCGGGAAAGGGATGAGGTACTGCCTCTGCTACTGGACCGAGCAAGGGACTCCCTATCTATGGGGTCTTCTCTATCTGCTGGTGCCCATTCACTGTCATCTTCTTCCTCCTCTTCAGACTCTTCAGGGCTCCGCACAGACCCACCACCCTCATGGTGTGAGGCCCGGGCCCTCTCTTTCTCACTGTGCTCACGCTCCCAGTCATCCTTCTGCCATGGGATTAGGTTATCCCTAAGCTTGGACTGGGTGTCTGACTCATTCACTGTGATGTCTCTCTCCTCACAAAACTGTACCAACTCATGCATACTGTACCTAAACAGACCACAGAGGTTAAAAGAAGATTCCATCTTGGCAGGATGCTCACAGACACGTGCAACACAGGGGACTTAACTGTCTGAGCTGAAGCAAGAGTACACAATTCACAAGGTATTCAGCAATCTCCCTATCCCAGACAACTCACACTCACTTGTCCAGTGCAAAACACCATTCATCCACACACAACCCCCCCTCGGACTGGTAAGGCAGTTTCTACCACCCCTGATTTCTCAACCTGACCACACGTGACACGGGTACCAAACTCTGGGAGCGGGGCGGGGAACAAATGTACTGGACACTATTTGAAAATGACACTCTTAGGAGAAGAAATAATGGAACTCTAAAAACAATAATCCCCAAAAATGTGGTTATCTAAAATGCAGAGTTTTGTGGTACAGCCAGTTGCTACTGCGGTACAACACAAACGCAAATCCTTATCCTTTCCGCTGCCACCAATGTTAGAAATGGGATCCCTGGCTGGCTAGGGCTCGCGCTAAAACCAGTCAGAGACCACCACTCTAAGTCAGGGCAAGGGAGTTACACGCCAAGATAACCCCTGCTCACCCCCTTGGTAACGTGACACGAGCAGTAAGGCTAAACTCGGAGGCTATGTAAGTTAAGCGATTGCGCGCGCACCCAGCAACAACACCCAAGGCCCATCACAAAGGAAACTCCACACAAGGTTATATATAAAAATAGCCTTTTTATTGTACCAAACACATTAGATAAAAACACACACTTTACAATGTGCCAACAGGCACAAGCAGAATTTACAGGGGATTATGTACAGGACAGGGCCACATGGACCACTGTCAGGAATATGCACTTTTAGGTTTAGAATACTTGTTAGAAATAGCACTTTGTACATAAAATAATAATTACTTTAGCACAAAATAGAAAATAGAGCACACAACCAGTAATCACTGGTAACAGGTAAGTACCCCCTACGCAGCCCTAGCCACCTTAGGAGAATGCCACGCAGGGAACCAGGACCTCACTAGCAACACCTGTACTGGAAGGAACAACCACCTAAGTATCACTATACATTTAGGGATATAGGCATAAGAACAAACACATGATGCATAAACATACATTCAGAGGTGTAGGGGGAGAAAACACATGATGCATAAACATACATTCAGCGGTGTAGGGAAAAGCACATGACGCCTAAAAACACATTCAGAGGTGCAGCAAAGAACAATTGAGCAGAAATCACATAGGCATAAACTCATAAACTGTCCCCAGGCCAACTTGTAGTGTGTTTATCTAGGGACCTGTATCGATACTCCTATTTCTGACCCTTGCCCAGTTATAAATCACTAATATCCATACAACGGCACAGAAACCCGTTTCATAAATTAGTCATAGCGCATGCTGTCACATTAAGCAAGCACTATTCCTCCAGCCCCCTAGAAAGCACACCGAGTTCTTAAACAAATCCAAGCCTCGAGCAACCTGGGAAATCCCCGCCTGCCATGTTTTGATTTAGTCCAAGAACTCCTGTAAAGCACTGCAAGAACGCTCAGTTCTTAGTGACATCCTTATTGACGTCTTATGTCCATCCTTACGTCAAACCCAGCACCTCTCAGGTATAAATATACCAACGCTGTCCTAAGCAGAGACACGGTGGTGATGAACCTGGAGCAGTGACTACTTGCCGGAGAGCCCAGGTGATGCGAGAGCCCACGGACGCTGCCCCTTCCCTTTTGACGCGCTGAGGAAAACGCTGTCTTTTCTCTTGCCGAGAAATCCAGCCTCCAGCGTTTCCAGCCCACCTTCGCGGGTGACTGGGATACCAAGTCCTGAGAAAGAGATACCAGACCTCCAGCCTTCTAAATCCCAGGTACTGAACTGACTAAACCCTTATAGAGAATTCTTGAGTCAGATTCTTGGCAAAACAAACTTAACTTAAACTGCTACTTACTTACTCCCTCCCATGTATTAGGCTTAGGTCAGGTACACCGGGGTAGGCGTATTTAGAAGCACCAGTTGAGTACGATTAGTCAATGTATATATGTATGTATATCTTTTATCCATTTTAAAGTATCATATGGCTAAGAAACCATATCAATGCTTTTACAGTATTATTTCATGATCCTGCTTTTACTGTATGCACTTTACTTAACTATAAGTATTGCAATTGTAGCGATTCATTTCTCTTGTATGAGAAAAGAGACTGATCAATAAATAACATATTTTATTAAAAACGCCCGTCTCTTCTTTTCTCTGCAATCTGGTGAAACTAAGTACGCACATATTGACTGAGTAAAATAGCTGTCTTTTGTTTTCACACGACTCTAGAGATATACTCTTGATCAGGGAGGGCAAAGTTGTCATGTTCTATGGTTGTCAGAAACTAAATCCCTTCTTGTCTATCCAGGGAGGTTAAAATCCTCCTCGCCTATTCGAGAAAGTTTCTAGTGAACTCTGAGCTAGCTGGCACACAAAAACTTAAGTCTAATATTGTCAGTAGAGACCTAGTTAACCTCAGTCCTACGTCTACACTACTGAAGATATTATTCCAATGCGCAGAGCCTATTGGGAATATAGGAACTACACACATGGCGCCCAACGGTTTGGTAAGGCGATAAATCTAACGCAAGACATTAGAGTAACTCAGTCGTGCTTTTTCACACAGACCCTTTCTCCCGTAAATACTCCAAAGACGTCTGGAGTGGGTCAAAGGTTAAAATCCGCCAGAACTTAGTAGAAAGAGATTTCTATGTATAGTTTTTGGTTTATTCAACGTTGAAGGATACAGTGTTCCAAAATATTGTGCACCTAATCTTTGTTTCCTTGAAAACCTGATCTGCAACAAAAAACCTTCTTGTCAGTAAAATGTCAGACAATGAAGAAGAAAGGGAGGCAGCTAGAATAGCAGCTCAACTCCTAGCGGATGACACAAGTCTCCTACAGCAAGACCCGGGTGCAATACTCATCCCAGTCAGCATAAGAAAAACTATGACTCTTAAGCTAATAGAAAATGGACTAACATCAAGAGGTGGTACAGTCATATTCGTAATTGAGGCACATGAATATCGGCAGCCAGAGGTATTCTATTCATGGATAAACTTTCCAGCAGCAAACGCTGTCACACATGAGTTCCACTATTACAAAATAGAGGAACCACCAGATGAGTACACTCCTTTCGAGGAGGTGGAAATCCCATTAAAATACCAAGAGCACCTGCTCTGGTTTAAAGGCGCCCTAAAACATAATAATCACATCACCAGGCTCTGTCCACTAGGTAGACCAGGAGCAACGTGGCCGGTTCTAGCCGGTTACACACCACATCCAGACATTGAGAAAATGTCTATACCAGAACTTCTAGTCCAACTAAAAGTACTGATTAAAATACACAGACAATTAGTCCAATATGTAATGCGGACTTCAACAGTCCAACCAGCTATTAAAATTCCACAGCTGACCCCTCATCAGGGGAACACAAATAAAATCACACCACAGAACATACAGTCATGTCTAGGCAAAGTACCCGCAAAACGGGAACAAATTCCATTCTGGTTAGCACAAAAAATCACTCAAATAGAGGCGGTATTTCCGGATACTACCCCTACTGAGAAACACAGAATTCTGACTATCTGTCTTCCAATGGGGATCGCACCACATGTGGAGGACTGTGACACTTGGGGCACAGTCTTTGCTTCCATTTACACAAAAACACATGGTGTTCCGTCCATGGCGGTAATACCAGATGTTCTAAGACAGATTCAAAATGAATACGGTCCAGAAGCTGCTTTAACTCTGGGTATGAAATTACTGAAAGACTTCAAGCAGGTCTCGGCTATATTACTAGCCAACATAAAAGGGGAAGCAGCATCTGTAGCGATCCGCCAGAAGTTGAAAGAAACAGATATAGCAGAACTACCATTTGAACTTGCCAGAAACATAGAAAAATCCTATGAAGAACTAGGAAGAGATAGTTTGGGTGGGAAACCAGTGAAACCCCAACTAACTGAAAATCCTGAAAAGGTATTTATTAAAAATAATCTGAACACTCAAAAAAAGAGCTGGGATGGAAATAAACAATCCACTCCCAAAGAAAAAAGATTCCAGTCCAGAGGAAGGTCTCCTCGGCGGAGAGAAATATCTCCAGACCAAGGACACAAGTCTCCCCAGAGGGAGCCCTCTGAGAAAAAATACAACCTTAGAAATAGGGATAATTTGAAGAAACCTGATAGATATCAAGATATTGATACACGTCCATCTCGATCTTTTCAGACTTCCTCGCAGAAATCGGAAAGAAGAGGACGTTCAGAACACAGGGAAGAGCACGTCAAGTCCAAAGACAAGGAACCTGCTCATCAAAGTAAAAAATTACAATTTCCAAAAAAGAAGGTAGCCAGTATTAAAGTAATCAAACATGCCGAAGATACTGAGGACACAGCTGAAAAACGGAGAGTGGGCTCAGACAATGCTAGACAGCGCAGCAGAAGTGAGCATAGCTCGCAAGATCCTGATGAATCATCTGGAGACAGTGGACACGAATGAATACATTCAGGTGGAAACTGCAGATACCAGGATTAGCAAACCTCATAAAATATACGAAATAACATTACGTATAGAGGGAGATAAGACTAGGAAAATAAGGGGTCTATTTTGGGATAACCTCTCCAAAGGCTATGACATCCTTTTAGCTGAAAAAGACTGGCCACCAGAGTTTGTCAGGGAGTGCCCTCATGGCGAAGAAATGATTATGCCTGCCTTCTCAAATCACATTCCAATACATAAAAAATATACACTTGCAAGAAAGTGGGCAGTAGCCCAAGCTCCTGCATTATATAAAAACCATGTAGGATGGGATGAGGACTCACCTCCTCACAAAATCCAGTTAAAATCTCAACCAACTGCACAAAGGCAGTACCCAATTAAGCAAGAAGCAAAAAAACAGGTCAGGGAGATCTTAGATCAACTTGAATACCAGGGGGTGATTGAAACATGCACCTCACAAATGAACAATCCTTTGTTTCCTGTCTCCAAGCCAGATGATTCATATAGTCTAGTTTTGGACTACAGACACCTTAACTCATGTTGCAAAACATTTGCAGTACAAAACTCACACAGTGCAGCACTAATGAATAGCATAGTGCGCAAAAAATACAAAACAACATTAGACATCTCTAATGGATTCTTTTGTCAAAACATAGCACCTGAAAGCAGATATTTGACCGCTTTCTCAATAAATGGCTCGCAGAAAAATTTCTGTCGTTTGCCACAGGAGTTCAAGAACAGCCCAGGATTATTCTCAGCAAGAGTAACAGAGTTACTACAAATGTATGATAATGAGGCATTATCTTATGTCGATGACATCTATCTAACAGATGATGACTTGGATACTCACTTGAAAAGAGTGAACACCATAATACTTGGGTTCGCAGCAGAGGGTTACAAATTCAACTTCAAAAAGTCAAGAATTGCCCATCTAACTGTCCTGTTTTTAGGATATGAATTATCAAGTGAAGGCAAAAGCCTGGCAGACAATTTCTTAGAGAAATGCGCTGTAATCCAAGCACCAAGAACGCTGAAAAACTTACAATCAATTCTAGGTTTCCTGAACTTTGGAAGAACTTACATTATAAATTATGCAGAGAGGGTTAAACCTCTCTATGACCTAATAAAACCAGATTTTAAAACAATCAATTGGACTCAAAAACACACAGAAATTTTGAGATCATTGCAAACAGACATGTTAGCTAAAACAAAATTGCAAACACGCGATAACACACGCAACCTTGTGATTCGAGTCATCCCAGGAAGATGCGGATTCACATACCTAACCTCTAATGAGGGAGAAACGGTACCAATAGCATACAAATCACACTTGTACACAGAAGCTGAAAAAACATTCAGCATTAAGGAAAACATTGTTCATGCGGTTCAAACAGCTGTAGCAAGAGAAAGAGACCAAGCTGACGGCAGATGGATTACAGTCAGAACAGCAGAATCAGCCTTTGAGGCATTAACAAGCCCATGTAATTTACCTACAGTGGCATTAAATCCAAAATGGATACAATGGGAAAATTCTCTTGCAACAGACAAAGTGAAATACTATTTTGACCCGGAAATGAAAAAATTTAAAAATATAGAATATGAAAGAGAATACCCACTGCCAATCGACATTCTGCCCATACGACAGTAAGCCTGTGTAATATATACAGACGGACATGCACAACCCTTAGTTTGGGGAAAACAAGCCTATAACGCCACATGCGAGATTGTAAAAAACGTGTGGCACGGAGAAAAATTAAGACCTCTGTTAACGAAAACACACTCAGTGGAAAATAATTCAGAACAACAAACTGAAATAATAGCGTTAAAAATGCCGCTAGATAATGCTGATCGCGAATTCCCGACACTAATAGTGTGCGATTCATATTACTGCGTCAAATCATACAATAACAATTTACAGAAATGGATTCTAAACGGTTACAAAGATGACACAGGTGCCACAATAAAGCAAAAATCGCTTTGGGAACAAGTAGTTCTTTTACAAAAGGAACTACAAAAGACTCACGTTATACATACACTGAGTCATCAGCGTGATGGCGTTCACGTTTCAGGGAATTCATTGGCTGAGACAGTCACAGCGGAAGCAACTAAGTCGGCTTCCGTAGCTACAAAAAAGCGTTCAGGAAAATACATAGACAGGGAAACGATGCTGGCGGTGAAAACGTCATCAAAAGGCGACTGCTCAGCGCTACCCATCACCTATCCACTCAATTATACATACATAATCGATGCAAACTCCGTTCCTTTTGCTCAAATCCCTGGAGTGGGGATAGAGTAATTTCAAACACGAACAGGAGAATATTGTTAATAGCAGACGCACATATGGGTGAGGGTCTTAGACACCTTAAGCTAAAGGATTCTCTGGAAGAATTGCAATCCACATACTGGTGGCCAGGAATGAGCCTGCAACATCACATATTTGCAAAAAACTGTCCAAACTGCAACAGAGATCGCAGTGGCGACCGAGACGGTGTTTTGCCATGGCGTTTCGCTCAAGATGGGATTAAACAATAAATATATAAAACCCAGTATGAATAATGCGTCATATTAACATATAGAGACTATCATCACCTAAAATGTAGACCCCAGCTCTCGGCTGACATCTGAACTGTTATAAAAAGATTGCGAGTCTATAATGGCATATACGCAAGGGGCATGCTACATTCTGACCATGGTCCTGCTTTTAGCTCTCGAGCTTATGGGGGGGGCATGGCCAGCATGGGCATTGCATTGCGGGATTCTTATCACTTCCTTCCTGAGGGAAACGGGATGGTGTAAAGAAAAAACCAAGGCATAGAGCAATCTATAACAGCAAAGGTATTAGGTTCGGGGGCTGGGTGGGTCAAACATTTAATAAGTGTCCAACGTAGTCTTAATAATCTGCCAAGAAATTCTCTGAGAGGTCTCAGTCCGTACGAACTATTGTTTGGGACTAGAATGTTGATCCAGGACCTCGATAGTCAAACTTCAGTGGTTAAAGAAAAATGCTTTGATATCAAAGATCGTTTGGCTATTTTACAGGACTTAAACGAAAAAAGAAAAGACCTGCGCAACATAAAATTGAAACAACAGCCAACAACCACTGAAGAAAAACCACCTGTCCCAGCAAGGCCTGTCTGGATTCCAAAAATCGTGGATCTGGTCAGAGAGAAGATCGCGGTAAAGAAGGAATTTGGGCCTTCTTACAGAAAAGCAGTACCTGTCTTGGCTATCAACGGGACAAGATCAGTTGTATTACCGCCCCTTGCTGGTAAAAAGGAGAACTGAGTTGTATCCATCGACCTGGTTAAACCACAATCATGTGGCCAATAACAAGTAGTAGGCCAAGTGGACTCCCAAGAAGTAGCAGAACACCAAAGTTTGCTACAAATCAAGAGGTTCAAACTGAAAGACTAATCACATTTGATAAACCTACAGTGAATCAACAAGGACTATGCAACAAAGCCATGGAACTTAAGCCTCTTGAAACCCAAATTGTAATAATTCAACAAGAAACACCAGTCTACAATGACGTAGCCACAGACTATGCTAATGAAACAAAGAAAATTCCGAAAGCAAATAGGAATCCAGAAGCAATTGAAACAATTGACAGAACTGCATCAGGCTACTTCATCAATTTCGATGATTTTTCTGAGGATCAGAGTGAACCTGAGGAACAGCCAACATCAACAACAACTTTTAAAGACAAGGCTAAAAAACTCTTTCATCAACTAAAAGAGACCTATCTGATTTCCCCATGGATTGAATGTTGGGTGGTACTAGGTGTACTTTTCCTCCTGCTTTGGCTCATCATGGTACTATGCTTGGGGCACTTCATTGAGGGAAAATATGTTACAATGGACACAGCAAGTCAGAATGTCAACTTGGTCCTGAAACCACACAAGTCTTCACACATCGAGAAAAGAGAACTTTCTTCAGTAAACTTCACAGTCAATCCTATACCCGGTGGGGTAGCATGGGACAAAACTGATTACGAAATCTATGGCCCGGTCAAACTCTTGAAGTATCCACCTCAATTTAAGATTTCTTTAAGTGACTTTGTAAAACCGAGCACATTCGCTGATGATTGGGACTTTGAAAGTATTAATGATATGATGTCAGATCTAGTGATGTCAGCTAAATTTACAGAACATGATTATTTACAGGGTTCATCTAATTATGACCAGATGTACTGTTACAACCACTATGGTAACCATTATCTGCATAAATCTGCTCAACCTAGAAATGTTTTAAATTATAACCAATGGGAACATTATGCAACTCAGCCAAAAGGAAGCTCGAAAACATTCTATGAGAAATTTCCATACTTCTCAAGGTTTAACACAAGTTATGCAGAAACATTTTATTTCAAATTATTAAATAAGACAGGAATGAAAACCATGCTAACAAATACAAAATTAATCTATTCAGAATCATTTTTTGACAAAATGAATACATTCGGTTTTGATTTCTGGAACAATAATATTGAAACGAAAACAATCTGGGGTACAAAAGATTGGCAAGTGCAAGGTACAGATTCCTTATTTAGAGCCTACATGATCCCAGAACAAATTATATTCTTGAATGACACAATTCAACAGACTACCTGTCTTGGCCTAGCCAAAATTAAAGACTTGAACAAACCGTCTATTCCAAAGCCAACACCTGACAGTAATAGCACTACAGATGTTGAGATAGACGTATCCCATATTTTTAACCAAAACAGAACACATCCTGATTGGAAAAAATGGTTGATCTGGCCCACAGACACAAATAACTGTCAAGATAGATTCCTGAACAAAATACAGGGGTTCAAATTGACCAGGCCAGACCCTAGATACTCCCAGAGACAACATCCAGGGATTGTAACTACATACAGTGTAGGGAAACTCTGCCTCGAATGGCTACAAACATCCACACAGACAGAAATTAAGCAACACTTGACTTTACTTAAAGAAGGTGCTGACTTGCGTGATTTCATTATGGGACCACGCAAACAGCGTCAAAAACGTTTCATAGCGGCCTCTATATGTGCAGCTTGTAACGAAGCTTGGAAAGAAACTCAAATTAAGACAGCAGAGAAAATACGGGAAATTGACCGTATTAATTTGGAAAAATCACTTTCTGGTGTGGACAATGGGTTAATGACTCTGTCTTCCAGAATATATTCACTGGACAGTATTGTATCATCTGCAATCGACATAATAGAGCAAGACTTACTGATGCAACACGGTCACTCCCAATTATGTTCTATTGTACAGCTTGGCTGGACGTTACAAAATCTGCGTTCAGGCTACGTGCCTTGGCGTTTCATCAACACAACGTCATTATTCAATATCTTTAACATTACTGATACACAAATCAGCTTGGCACAAAAGGGTGCAGAATATACAATTCTGGGCATTGAAAAACGTGAGCGATTACCATTGACAATGTCAGAACGACCTGTCATTGAATGGATAATACATGGGATAATAACTATTCAGATAACGACTTTCCAATTTCGATACTGCCAAAAACATATACAGGCAGGCCAGTATGAAAGATTGGGTAAAGGATACATTAAGTCAACATGGAACCTACCTTATACACACACAGGTTATAGTGAAAAAGGACAGAGTGTATTTGTTAGTGGTAACAATTGTGAAAAATCACTAAGTGGTATACTTCTGTGTCAGGGTATAAGTTTACATGGGGCCTGTGAGTGGACTTCAAATAACCTTTCATGTCACCAGCTCGGCACACCTGCAACGCGAATAGAGCCATTCTTTAGACGGCTTTCTAACGGGAGCTACATTCTAATTGTGAATCACAGATGTTGTGGCTTGCTGCCAGGAAAACCTTATCTAGTAAGCGTGAGCTCCATGGTCATTTGCTGTGAGCGAGTATTGTATCCAAACAATACTCCAGACAGGGAGGGAAAAATTTGGCCCAGTTTGAAAATCTCTTCTATTCGAATTGATACTTTAAGCAGAATGAAGACTGTGCTCCTACAGACACCAGTACATTTGACGTCATCAAAAGAAACGTATGATCTCCAAGTTGCAAGGACAACGGAAGAGATACATGCATTGTTATCGACAAATTGCCCCCTACACTTCGCAGAAATGCTAAACGAAATATTAAACATTTCGGATACGAATGGTATCGCGAGTGTATTTAAGACCGTTTTTTCGGGACTGTTAACCCCATTCAAAGCAGTCCTGGGTATATTTCCCAATTTTATCCATTCTGTCTTTGGCGGACTTCCACTCCTGTTGGGACTCGTAGCAGGCATCTTATTTTTGCTACTCCTGCTTCGTTATGGCAAGCCATGTCACAGACAAGACTCCAGCAACAATGGAAGAAACGATCCTAGCTATACGCTATCGGGACCGCATAACTAAAGTCCTTGGATTAGCCCGGCTAAGAGATCTGAATATGACCTGGTTTCTTTCGTTCAGACCCATATGGCAGAATTGTGTCTTACCTGTATTGAGGTGCATGCTATGCGGCGAAGAATGCGTGTTGGACACCTGTCTTACACTACAATCAGAAGTACCATTGGATACAGATACTTTGTTGGGTCCAGTAAAGGCTCATGCATCGTGCTGTCCCCAGCGGCTACCTATCCTGATGACGGCATTCGTGGAAACTTCACCACTACGATTGAAGGGTAGTGAAGTACAAGATGAGAGCAGCATCAACCAGGTACGACCTTCAGTAAGCAATGCTGTGGTATCTTCCACACAATAACCCCCCGGCGCCTCGCATGTAATGGAGCTGCCCTCGCGGTGACATCACTTAGAATGTCACCGTGACCAGCGTTCCAAGGCGAGCGCCGGGACCTTGTGAGAGGGCTCCAATAAGCGAGGCTGTGGCTGAGGTCGCAGGAGTTGTAACTTATAAATAAAGACTTTCTCCTCTATCACCATCTTGAGTCTTTAACATCATATTGGTGAATTCCACACTGGCGACGAGGGTAAACCTTCCTGTGACCTCAACACGCCAAGAGTGCGAGAAGGGGCCCAGCTGACCGCAGGACACGGAAGCGGGCGTGACAGTAAGCGTCCGATTGCAGTGGAAAGTAACGGTAACAGCCCTGCGGAACATCGGGTAACTGGCAGCAGGGAGCTGTCAAAGCGTATGAAGACGTGAACTGCCTGGGTCATCATTGTGAAGTAAGGTGGTTCCTCATATCAACAGCGCGCTCGTAGTGAAATGTGACTGTGTTTCAGCCTGGCAAGCGGGAAGTAATATAACTCCCGAAGGGAATTGTGAAGTACGGGCGCGAGCTCCGCTCGAGCTCATTGTCACGAAAGAATCTTGGGACTTTGACTGCGCATCCCCCCAACGCACAACAGGGAAGCGTTTTTTGCTAACACCCCAGGAGCGCGTGAATCTTGTCACGCCAGGCTCCGATGTAATTGTGCCGCATGACAGCTTCCACGCATAATCGCATGGGAGCGCACAAAGGGCAGCGTGCATGAACGGCGGTCGTGTGTGAAGAATCCCACCGCGTTGTTTGTTGACTGAATTATAGCGCTGCGGGGAAGCGAGGAGCATTCACGGCGTTTGGAATGGTTGAGAGCAGGACATCTGAGGGCATCTAAGAGGCGCGACGCGGGAGGAAGAGTGGAGCATAGGAGCGCAGCCTGTCAGAGCCGTCGTGCGGAAATCCTCAGCCAAATACTAAATGACTTTATGATCGAGTGGCAGCGCGGCGGGGGAGGAGATAAGAACACGAGGGAGATTAGCCGTGTTCGTGGTAGCAGGAATTGTGAGCAGTAAAAGGGTGACAACATTGACTGTAAAGGAGGTTCGCACTGGAAGCGTTCAGCCAGATGCACTGAGGGACTCTAGACTCTTCTGTCTCTCCGCGACAGGTTTAAGCTAGACTACACTGTGCAAGCGTTTCGTGGTGCATCAGGAACATTCAGCAGTATAGCCAGCACAATCCTACGCTCTAAAGTCTTTGCACCTCACCCCCATACGTAAAGGACCGTGCAAGGATTCTTCTTTTTGTCTGCCTGTGTTTATGTCACTGAGGGAATTTGAAGATAAAGAATGTGTACTCTTTAAGGCGCATACTAACCTACCTTTTCCTTTTCAGCGCAATTGTGCCTAGTGGGTGTGTATTTTCTCAGGGTGTCAGCAAGGAATATTGAGCACCCAGCATGCAGAGTGTGACCCCTCCACCCTTTTTCTTGACCACCCCAGGGGATCCCAATATCCAGTGGAAGAAATGGAAAAAAGTGTTTGTTAATTATGCCACTGTGTGTGGGCCAAACCTGGGTTTGGAAAGAAAGGTTGCATTATTAGCCTATTATCTAGGTGCGGAGGGTGAGGAAGTCCTGGATCATCTCCCAGAATTAGGGGCACAGGAGGCTAGAGGTCTGAATGAGTTTGAAGTAAGCCTTAGGAAGTTAGATTTACACTACCTTCCCAAGACTAGCACGATTATGGAGAGGTACCACTTTGGGAAGAGAACACAAAAAGAGGGAGAATCGATGGAAGATTTTGTATCCGAGTTAAGGAAGTTAGCCGCCACTTGCAAATTTGGTGGAGCAAGTGAGGAAAGAATCAGGGACCAATTTGTTTTGGCATGTAGGGTGGAACGAGTGCGTGAAGAGCTATGGCTCAAGGACGACCCGCCACTGCGGGAGGTGCTCATTGTAGCCAAGCAGGTGGAGCATATGCTTCAGTGCGTCAAAGAAATAAAGCAAGACGCAGGGGAGAAGAAAAATGATGAAAAGGCCAATGTCAGTGAGGTGGTGACTGAATGTGAGACAGTGTCTGTAGTCAAAGGCCAGAAGGTAGTGAGTAAAGAACACAAAGAAGGCAGGCTGGGGGGAACGTTTAAAGGCACTTGCTATAGATGTGGCAAGCAGGGGCACCTAGCTAACGACAGGGAATGCCCTGCTCTCAGGTTCACGTGCAACAAGTGCGGGAAGAGAGGGCATTTCAAGCAGTACTGCAAGAGTGGGCAGGGAGTCAGCAGACAAGGTAGAGACAGGACGAATGTAGTGTGCGACGAGATCGTTGTGCAGGTACAGGATTTACAAGCCCCCAGTCCCATCAACCCTGCGTGTGTGGAAATAGTAGTGCAGGTCGAGGGAGGACAAGTCAGCAGCCTAAGGACACCATAAAGGTTGGGGAGGTTGAGGTGGAAGCATTATTTGACTCCTGTTCCAGAATTACCATTATCAATGCCAGAGAGGTCTCACGTGTGTCAAAGGGAACGTTAACTTTGAAAAGAATGGATCTTAGGCCAGGGGGGTATGCTGGTCGCCCCATCTCCATGAAGGGGTATTTCCTTGGGAAAGTAGAATACAGCAACAGAACAACAGTCTCCAAGGTGTATGTGTCCACGGTAGGAGATAACATTTTGGGGTGGCAAGCACAGAAAGAGCTAGGGGTCTATTTGAATCCTAACTGTGATCCCCAGATTCTGATACAAGAAATTATTGAACACAAAGCAGATGTGGTAACAGAATTCCAAGAGGTGTTCAGGGAAGAATTAGGGTGCCTAAAGAACTACTGCCACAAAATAAGACTGAAGGAGAACGCCAGGCCTGTCGTGGCCAAAGTCAGGAAACTCCCCATTGCCATCCAGGAGGAGGTGAAGGCTGAACTGGAGAAACTGTGCAAGGCCGGAGTCATCGAACCGGTGGAAGCAACTGAATGGTTGGCCCTCATTGTCGCAGCCAAGAAGAAGGATGGGTCGGTCCGGCTCTGCATAGACTTAAGGGCATTAAACAAGGAGGTCGTGGTTGACCGTTATCCCTTGCCCAACATCACCCAGATGATGAGCATGCTAGAAGGTGCCAAGGTGTTCTCCACCCTCGACCTCACCTCGGCATATTTCCAAATAAAACTACACGAGGAGTCTCAAGAACTCACAGCATTCGTGACACCCATGGGCGCATACAAATTCAAAAGAATGCCATTCGGGCTAGTCTCGGCGGCCGCCGTGTTTCAGAGAATCATGGGCAACATGTTGAAGGGCATCCCAGGCGTCATGCGCTACCAGGACGACGTGCTCATATTTGCCAAAAACCATGAGGAGCACGATGGTAGACTGAGATGCGTGCTTGAGAGGTTTCAGTCACAAGGCCTCACAGTGAAAAGAGACAAGTGTGTGTTTGGCTGTGCTGAATTGGACTTCCTGGGACATAAGGTGACAACAGAGGGTATTTGTCCGAAAACTGAATTGCAAAACACCATCGTGAACCTGACACCCCCCAAGGGCAAGGACGAGATCAAGTCGTTCATGGGGATGTTAGAGTTTTACGGAAAGTTCATAAGGAACCTGGCGGGAAGGACATATGCCATCAGGCTACTGTTGAAGAAGGAGAATGAATTCCAGTGGAGTCAAGAGTGCCAGAGGGAATTCGAGGACGTAAAGAAGGCACTCGCAGAGGCCCCCAGCTTGAAGTCGTATATACCCAACCGGGCAACCATAGTCACCAACGACGCAAACGCGAAGGGTTTGGGGGCTGTCCTCACCCAAGTTGGAGAAGACGAAGAAGAAACCATAGCCTTTGCCTCGAGGTCACTCCAGAAGTCCGAGAACAACTACTCGGTTATCGAGAAAGAGGCCTTGGCAGTATCTTGGGCGTTAGGAAAATTCAGAGACTTCCTCTGGGGAACTCAGTTCACCCTCCGAACTGACCACAAGCCGTTGGTGGAAGTATTCAGTAAGAAGGGCTTGGATGCCATCTCCAGCAGGATAAGGCGGTGGGTAGTCGGCCTTCAAGAATACACATTTGATGTTGAATACGTCCCCGGGACACAGAACCTTGCAGCTGACTGTCTATCCAGGCTCGTCGGTGATGAAGGAGCGAGGGAGAAGCAGGAGAAGGCGGATGAAGAAGAAGAGGACCTTCAGATGGAGGATGTCTGCACCATCCAGAAGGCGTTGGGAGAAGAAACATGGAGAAAGGCGCTAGAAGAAGACAAAATTTTGGAGGAAATTTAGAAAAGAGTAAGAGGCGGTTGGAAGCACGGTGACAAACAGGATGAAAACCTGCGGCCATACCTGGCCATTAAAGACGAGTTGTCCATAATAGACGGATGTCTATTCAGGGGTACAAGACTTGTACCTCCTGCAACCGTGAGAAACAATCTGGTCGAACTAGCCCACGAAGGACATTTGGGCATCACCAAAACCAAACAGAGACTCAGGGAGAGCTACTGGTGGCCGAGCATGGATCTGATCACTGAAAGGAGAATCAGAGAGTGCATTCCGTGCAGCAGCAGCGACAAGGTCCTGAGGCAACAGACGCCACCCATGGTGTGCAGGCCGCCCCCTTCAGGACCGTGGGTCGAGTTGGCATTGGACATCGTGGGCCCCATGTCTGGAGAACAGCGGACACCCTACATTTTGGTGCTGGTGGATTTGTATTCCAGGTGGCCAGAGATAAAGTTTGTCAGCGAAGTCACGACTAAGACGGTCATCAGCTTTCTGGAGGAGGTGTTCATCCGGGAAGGGCTACCTAGCAACATTTTGACGGATAACAGCGTACAGCTGTGTTCTAAAGAAATGGAAGACTTTTTGGAGGGAAGAGGCATCAGACACAAGCGTTGCGCCCTTTACCACCCAGAAACTAATGGCATGGTCGAACGCTTTAACAAAACCCTCAAAGAGAGCATCCAATTGGCCAGGGCCAGCGGCATAAGTTGGAAGGAAGAGGCGTGGAGACGGCTAGAGGCATACAGGTTCACGCCACATCAGACGACGGGGGTCACCCCGTTTGAATTGCTCCGCGCCAGGATACCCAACACTAAGCTGACCCCAGGATGGATGGAGTGGCACAAGGGGTGGTCAGACCGATCGAAAGAAGCTGGAAGCTTGGAGAAGCAAAAGGAAGCCATGGAAAAGAGAAAAGAAGGATATGACCGTCACAAAGCCGCACAGGATGTAGAATTCAAGGTGGGAGACAGCATCAAAATCAGAGCTCCAACAGGGAAGGCAAGTTGGTCAGAGTACACCAGCCCAACCAAGATCACCAAACTATTCAAAAATGCAGTCAAGACTCAAGAAGGGAAAATATGGAACCTTGGGAGGGTTGTAAGGTACCATCCACCTGAGAATCCAAGGGGACGGGAGGGAGACCCTAGGCGGGACCCCAGTTCCACCACTAAGAGGCAAACCATGATTCCCCACACAACCGTCAGGCCTAGCAAGAGGGTGACCAGACCTCCTAGACATTTTGATCAGTATGTAATGATGTAACCTTTGGCATATTGTCTGTGTTGTCAAGCCTCTCATCAGGCCTAGGAAAACGTTGACCGTCACACACCCCGTTGGGTGTCTCTGTGCCACCTGGTGCGTTCTACAGTTTGTATTACACTTATGCTTTTCTTTCCGCAGGGAAGGGGGATGTGTGGTATCTTCCACACAATAACCCCCCGGCGCCTCGCATGTAATGGAGCTGCCCTCGCGGTGACATCACTTAGAATGTCACCGTGACCAGCGTTCCAAGGCGAGCGCCGGGGACCTTGTGAGAGGGTGCTGATCGAAACATCACTGAAAGCGAACATGCGCACGACTGCATGGTAGCGACATTTTCCAACTTGGTCGAACTTTCACCTGAAGCGGTAAACTGCTTTTTTGAAAATCTGTCTGACATGATGTTTTCCCCCGAACAGAAAGAATAACTTTAAGCAATCGAGCACACAGAGTTCCCTGAACTCTGAATTTGGCCTTCAGCTTTAATAAACAGAGCTACTTAGACAATTTGGAACTATTTTTCTTCTTCCCCTGAAAACGAAAACTTTTTTCGAATTCCAAAATATTTACCTTTTTTTTGGCACTTGTCCTCTGCTTAAAGTAGAACTATTCTTAGAGAACAGAGCTTCTATTTTTAGGAACTCTAGAGACAATACTTTACCTCAGCCTCTAGCATATTTACAAGTAATTGTATTTATATGTGATGAAGTGGTCTCGCACTTTTTCTTCTGTATTAAGAGCCATTTCATGTGTTATTTTTGCAAATCATTCATGCTGATATAAAATGTGCATCCTTTTTTGAATGATTACACTGCTTGAATGCATACAGTACCTATACTAATTTTCGTGTATTTCGAATATGCCATTTTTCAAATGCAAAAAAAAATGTATTTTGGGGTGGTTCGGTATACACATGCACTATTAGTTATGTTTACTATTGCTTAGGTTAGTAAATATGGACATGAATTTGTGGAGTGGGTGTAGTGTGTTTATCTAGGGACCTGTATCGATACTCCTATTTCTGACCCTTGCCCAGTTATAAATCACTAATATCCATACAACGGCACAGAAAGCCGTTTCATAAATTAGTCATAGCGCATGCTGTCACATTAAGCAAGCACTATTCCTCCAGCCCCCTAGAAAGCACACCGAGTTCTTAAACAAATCCAAGCCTCGAGCAACCTGGGAAATCCCCGCCAGCCATGTTTTGATTTAGTCCAAGAACTCCTGTAAAGCACTGCAAGAACGCTCAGTTCTTAGTGACATCCTTATTGACGTCTTATGTCCATCCTTACGTCAAACCCAGCACCTCTCAGGTATAAATATACCAACGCTGTCCTAAGCAGAGACACGGTGGTGATGAACCTGGAGCAGTGACTACTTGCCGGAGAGCCCAGCTGATGCGAGAGCCCACGGACGCTGCCCCTCCCCTTTTGACGCGCTGAGGAAGACGCTGTCTTTTCTCTTGCCGAGAAATCCAGCCTCCAGCGTTTCCAGCCCACCTTCGCGGGTGACTGGGATACCGAGTCCTGAGAAAGAGATACCAGACCTCCAGCCTTCTAAATCCCAGGTACTGAACTGACTAAACCCTTATAGAGAATTCTTGAGTCAGATTCTTGGCAAAACAAACTTAACTTAAACTGCTACTTACTTACTCCCTCCCATGTATTAGGCTTAGGTCAGGTACACCAGGGTAGACGTAGTTAGAAGCACCAGTTGAGTACGATTAGTCAATGTATATATGTATGTATATCTTTTATCCATTTTAAAGTATCATATGGCTAAGAAACCATATCAATGCTTTTACAGTATTATTTCATGATCCTGCTTTTACTGTATGCACTTTACTTAACTATAAGTATTGCAATTGTAGCGATTCATTTCTCTTGAATGAGAAAAGAGACTGATCAATAAATAACATCTTTTATTGAAAACGCCCGTCTCTTCTTTTCTCTGCAATCTGGTGAAACTAAGTACGCACATATTGACTGAGTAAAATAGCTGTCTTTTGTTTTCACATGACTCTAGAGATATACTCTTGATCAGGGAGAGCAAAGTTGTCATGTTCTATGGTTGTCAGAAACTAAATCCCTTCTTGTCTATCCAGGGAGGTTAAAATCCTCCTCGCCTATTCGAGAAAGTTTCTAGTGAACTCTGAGCTAGCTGGCACACAAAAACTTATGTCTAATATCGTCAGTAGAGACCTAGTTAACCTCAGTCCTATGTCTACACTACTGAAGATATTATTCCAATGCGCAGAGCCTATTGGGAATATAGGAACTACACTACAAACTGACCTCTCTGGGGCTAGGACGCCCTGTGTCCCAAATGTCAGGGCAGGCTGCAGGCAGCCAAAGAAGAAATGCACCAGGCCTAAACGTAGCAGCTGCCCACTAAGTGCTGGGCAGCTGTGGAGAGAAGGGAGCCAACACGTTGGAGTCCCTCTCGGGGGACTCGACAACAAATAATGTCCCCAAGAGCGTCCTCTAAACAAACCATGCGGGCGGGGAGCCTCTCAGGCTCAAACAGTGATGTCCCCAAGATGTTGGAGTCCCACTCGGGGGACTCGACAACTAATTTATGGCCCAAAACGCGAAGGTAGCACGTAGCAGGAGGGGGCGGGCACCGGCAATGTGCCCCGACGCCCCCTCTATCAATAATGGCCCCCTGGGGTTGTAGGAGCCTCGGCGGGCTCGAAATAACCCAACTGCCACGCTGTGGCCCCAAGAGCCCCGTGGGCTCTAAACAAAATGCCCCTGTAATCGTGGGAGCGGCCCGCTGCCCTTCGGGGCCGCTTAACCAGCCTGGCTGCTCCCACTACGAAGCCCTCCTTTACTCACCAGGCAGGCCAATCTCATCACACGCACGCAGAGTGCGCACGCACTTTCCACTGGGACACAGTGAAAGTGCGCAGAAGCTAAAAATCACTATCACCCGGTCACCATTAAAAGCAAAAAGTTCAGGGGTGAACCTGCCAGAAGGGCCAAGTCCAACACCCAGTAATCCTGATATTGGTTCAATCTGCTGTTTGCATAAAAAAAATTGCAACTCGTGAGGAAACTGCACCTATGCCCGCACAAATGTGTGCAGTAAACATGCATTTGATTCTAAATGTTGCAGCTGCAAAACACCGCATTATCACTCATGCATAGGCGCAGAGGTCGGAATCTGGGTGTAATACTGCAACCTCACCCGTTACAATTATTTACAGTGCAGTATCACCTTCCAAAAGATCTCTCAGCTCTGAGTACTCAGAGGCAGCTCCCTTTTAATGATGCCGGGTGACAGCCCCTCTCTACCGCGTTTAATGTGTCCTCCATAAAACACAAGAACGGGCTTCTATTCCTTTGTAATCATAAAAGTGTATTGAGTTTTTTGGGGCACCTAACAAATTATTTTTAGTGTGCTGAGATATGTCTGAAATAAAAGCATCTTGCGGAAGAAAGGCAGTCTCGGCGTTTGATTTATCTTCCTGTCACGAGCAGTACATTCGCCATCCAGGCTAATGAATAAACAACAAAGCTGGATCAGATGTGCATTTCATCTGGCGGTGATTTGCCAACTCTAAAAGAAAGACTTGTGAAATTCAGTATGTATTTGTAGCGTTCACAGCACTCCCTGCATCCCTGAGAGCTGTAGTGTTCAGCACGTGGTACATTAATCCCTGGCTACAGATTTACTCCTACATTGATTCAGGTGCTGCAGACAGAAGGAGGGGAAGGACACGTGTCCGGAATGTACTTGTAATGTGGTTTATATTGAGCATTTCTGCCCAAAATGAAAGGCGTCGTTTACTGGACTAGTCTTTTATGGGACAAATGACTTATTGATCTGGACTCCGCCAGCCTCTTCCCCCGGCCGGGAGCTCAGACTCCCCTCACACTCTTTTTGTTTCTCTGCTTCGCTTCCGAGATGTTATCGTTTATCACACCTGCCCTCCTCGTGGCCCCTTGACCTTTGTGCTGCTTTGTGGCAGATAATTTAACAGCTAGTTAAGAGGCCCTCAGACATTTGCCTAATCTTTCTATTAGAACAGGCAGTGTAATCGCGTGCAGGCACCCGGCATGCATCACAGGGCATGAACATCTGCAGAGAATGTGGGACTTGTATTTATTTGGGCCAGATGTGTGAGAGACAGGGTCCTGAAAAGTGAATTTTTTTTATCACAGTTGGGCCCATCACCACTTTTTTTCACTTTCGGGTTTAGATTTTTATCACCGGCCTGGTAATTTTATCGCAGACATTTCACGCATTATCAGGAAACTATTGCATGTTACCGCTGTGTTGTGAATACGACATTAACACAGAGTTGTTTTACCGCGATAGACGGCGATATGAAAAATTGCGTTAACCTATTTTGGCGATGATTATCGCACGTTCTTGAGAATATCCCCCTCTATGTATTAATCAATCGTATAGCAAAATCTCCAGTGGAGAGGGGAAGTGGGGGTCGCTGGGAGGGGGGGGTGGAATGGTTCCAGAAGGACCTGCCTAATAGATACTAATTAGGCAGGTCGTGCGAGGGTGGGGGACCGCAATACCTTTGGGACCCCAACATTTTCCTCAACAAATTAATTTGTTTCTTATTGCACAATGGCTTCGTACATCTGGCCTTTTGTTTCTTGTCATGGTCATTCATTCCAGCTCTCACTCTGAGGAGTAACTTTTACATGAAGCTTTTGAAAGTGAAAAAAACCCCACAAAAAAGAGTTGGGTCGTATGGCTCCAGCCAATCACTGTGAACAAGCATCTCTAATATTAATCTAGCCATTAAAAGTCCCGGGTGCCCTTCTAAATATGAGCCTCATAGTTCCTGGATGCCACTCCAAATACAGGCCACCAACTGCTGGATGCCACAGTATTCACAGCTCTCAAAGCTGTTAGGTATCACACTAAATACACTGCTCAAATGTACTAGATGTCCCACTAAATACAGCTCTCAAATGTATACAAGATGCCAAACTAAATACAGCTCTCAAATGTGTTGGGTGTCACACTAAATACACCTCTTGAAAGTATACTAGATGTCACACTAAATACAGCTCTTAAAGGTGTTAGGTGTCACAGTACATACAGCTCTCAAAGGTAATAGATGTAGCACTAAATACAGCTCCAAAAGGTATACTAGGTGTCAAAAAATACGGCTTTAAAAATGATGTGCAACACTAAACACACCTCTCAAATGTACTGGATATCCAACTAAATACAGCTCTCAAATGTATATTAGAGGTCACACTAAAGGCATCTCTCAAAGGTGTTAGGCATCACAGTAACTACACCTCTCAAAGGTAATAGATGTAGCACTACATAAAGCTCCAATAGGTACTAGGTGTACACTAAATACACCCCTCAAAGGCATGCTAGATGTAATAGTAAATACAGCTCTCAAAGGTGTTAGGTGTCACACTAAATACACCTCTCACATTTACTAGATATGCCACTAAATACAGCTCTCGAATATATATTAGATGTCACACTCAATACAGCTCTCAAAGGTGTTAGGTGTCACACTAAATACACCTCTCACATTTACTAGATATGCCACTAAATACAGCTCTCTAGGGTATATTATATGTCACACTGAATACAGCTCTCAAAGGTGTTCGGTGTCCCACTAAAAACACCTCTCAAATGTACTAGATGTCACACTAAATACAGTTCACAAAGGCATACCAGATGCCACACTAAATACAGCTCTCAAAGGTGTTAGGTGTCACACTACATACACCTCTCAAAGCTACTAATTGTCACAATAAATACAGCTCTCAAAGGTATACTGCATGTCACACTAAATGCACCTCTCAAAGGTACTAGACATTCCACTGAATAGAGGTCCCATACAGTGGTGGCCGCTACTTCTAGGACAGAGCGGACGAGACACGCACACACACATACACTATCACTCACACCCATGCATGCACACACATGCGTGCCCACACACATCCATTCACAACACTCATCACCAAACATTAATTAAAACAAAAATTCACACTTACCTGCATCACTGCCTCGGAGGTCCCAAAAGTGTTTGGACATTTGCCTTCTCTCATTGGCTGACCTCAGGTCAGCCAATGAGGTGAGGTACACTCCCTACTTGTCACAGAGTGGGATGGGGTCAGCAAGAGTTTTTGATCCAACCTCACTCTAAACATGTGTTACTGAATGGCAGTTGGCCCAGAGCACTTCAGGGTTTAAATCTGAAACACCCAGGTCTGAGGCAATCAATGACGCTCCACCTCATCACAAAGGGGAGGACCTTGAGAAACGTTTGCCAGGCTCACAAGGCTGTTCAATCCTCAGCCCGGCAACGTTCAGCTCAGGCAGCCAGAATCCTGCGCATTTAGCTCATGCTTAGCTCCTGACTGCATGACCTGAAAATGAAGAGTGTTTGTGAGGCTGGCCTTTGCTCAGCCTAATAGATACTCTTCTATGTGGCAAAAAGTGAGGGGGTGTGGACCCTCAGTCCATATGGGCGGGATTCTCTAAATACAGCCCTCAAAAGTCTTGAAGGATACAGTAAACACAGTTCTCAAAGAGGGTGTCACACCAAATACAGCTGTCAATGATACTTGCTTTTCCATTAAATATGTCAAAAGGATGTCACTATTTTTATGTACTTTTTTAATTTAAAAGAGTTTTATATAGTGAGAACAAAACGCTTTCGGGTGACAGAGAGCTTTGCAATAACAACTGATGTTATACCACAAGCGCAATATACTATCTAGATAAAAGTGGAGTAGGGAATGTGGCAAAAGTTACATGAGCGAATAACAAAGTTAAATATTAAGAAGAACAGACAGGCACATAAAGTCATAAGAGAAACAGCGTCCAATAGGGCAACGGGCGGTGTGTTGAAGGGTGGGCAACGGATAGGCAGCGCCGATCTCGGAAATATGGGCGGCATGAATAGATGAGGCCTGACACAGGCAGGCATAGCGCTTGAGGAGAGGGAGGTATGGCTTTAATGTTAGTGAAATCTGTTGGATAGGAGAAGTTTTATTACTTTTCTGAATAAGGAAGAGTGGTTTCACCTTGTTTCCGGCAGAAGAGAGTTATACATTTTTGGGGCCATTCCAGAGCAGAGTCAATTGTGGGTTTTCTGCTTGATGAATTGTCTTGGCTTACGTATTAAAGAACTTATGCTTCTGATAGGGTCAGTTTATGGGACAGGTAAGAGTGGGTGTTGTGATGCAGCGCTTTATGTGTCATAAAGGGAAATTTTGAGATGGATCCTGGCCTCAAAGTGAAACCATTTCAGAAAGTGGGGGTCAGGGGAGATATAATCTCTTTTTTAGAGCCTGTGATGAGCCTTGCTGCCTCATTCAAGGTGACCTTAAGTAGCGTGAGTTTGCTTTTTGGGAAGATTATGAGGGTGGCACTTCCATAGTCTAATTTGCATAACACAAGTGCTTAGAGCACAGTTTTGAGATCTGCCATGGGAAGGAAAGGTTTTCATTCCCTTGATGCATGTAGGTGATGGTTAGCTACTCTGGTGGCGGCACTGATGTGCTTCTGCATCAAGAGGGTATTGTCCAAGATTAGTCTGTGGGATTTAGCTGAGACAATGATGTGGGGGGTACAGTTAAGCGCAGTCAGGTGTGGAAGCCAGTCTGTGATATTAGGGATGAAACTGGATGATGAGATCAATAGGAATTCTGTTTTGAGGGCATTGAATTTGAGGTGGTTATGAGTCAGCCATTGCTGTGTTTTTGTCAAGATGTTATTAAGGGTGCTGATGTCCTCGGATATGGAACTTTTCATATAGAACATGAATGAGCACTCAATGTTACTATGAATAGAGCACTCAGTGTTACTGGCTACAACATCAAATAGTGGTTTCAAAGGTGCTGGATGGCACATTAAATATAACCCTCAAAGTTACTGTACATTGAACTCACATTTCAAAGTTCCCAAAACGATAGGTAAGAAAATACCTGTAATCAAATCATCTATCAAAGTACCCCGATAAAAATAAATAGATTTTGTTGGGCATGGTTCTTCTGGATTACATCAAAAAGGTCTATGGAGAATTTGGTACACTTGTGAAAATACCCTGAAAGTATTGTGGGTAGTAACACACCACTCATAGCAAAACTCCAAACATACGTCAGAGGCTGGCAGAAATGTAAGCTCTAGAAATGCATCACTGCTACAGAGACACCACAAGGAGCTAGTGTAATGACCACGTACATAAACAAGCTGAAGACTGGGTGTGAAGAAGGCAAAGCACAATCGGCTGCTGCCACAAGTGACTGACGTCAAGTATGAAGTTAAAAGTCCCATCAGTGAAGAGTGATCAGTACTATGAATGGTACCTTGAATCCAAGGAGAGGGTGAATGTGTTTGAGATACCCAGGGATGGGTGTACACCTTCTTCTACTTCACCTGCTTCATCCATGGAATAGTTCCTAAAATATTCAGGAAGATGTTTACACTTGAAGAGCAAAAGCAGGCAAATACCAGACTAAAAAATGTGTACCACCAAAATCCTGTAGAACTCCTCAGCACTCTTGATATAAATGTAAGTTCATGACAGAATGTAACAAACTGAAAAGGAGATAGACAAATGAAAGCCACCCAGAAAAAGATTCCATTTCATATAATGATGAGGGTGGCTAGCTATAAACAAAGATAAGCTCTCACCTCTTTTTCTTTCTTTGGACAAACTGATAGCAGTCCATGGCCTGAATGCCTGTCAGGTGTCACTCTGTGTCAGGTGTTACTCTGTGTGTCTCTACAGAGATGCAGTAATCCTTTGTACTAGGTTTTCTAAAAAGGCTTTATTGGATGACTCTTCCTATGTGAATTTAGGACCCATTTTCACTCAGTGATTCACAGCCAAATCATAGCTGTGGATGCCAAGCTCACCTCAAGGCTATTCCAATTCCAATCACCAGCTCTCAAAATCCCAGTGAGGTTTCCCTTTCTACTGGGGAACTAAAACCTTTATTCTGTATATTGAAAAGAAAGTGTTGGATCTGCGACACCAGGGTAGGCCTCTTGCGCTAGTCCTGTTGGGCCATCAAGCAACTTTAAACAGTGTCCACCATGGCATCCTTCTACATCAGAGGACCATTAAGCATACATTTGTTAGTTAGTCGCTGGACAGGTTGCAGCCCTTTAATTCAAATATGGTGGACAAACCTTAGTCTGAAAACTGTATACTTTCATCATTACCTCGATTCGTTCGTTCAAGTCTTTATTCTATCTATGTACAAACAGATCATCAAAGCACAAATTCATGAAGTGAATCACAGTATAACAAATTAGATAAAAGAGCTGGAAGTTGTTTTAAAAAAATCTTATTAAACTTTTTGAATACCTTGTTAAAACAAAGATCGTCTATACATTTTGGTCCCTGAGTATTTAAAATTCATATTAACAAACCCCTGGCCCTTCTATTCCTCTAACAGGCCCACAAAAAGAAAGCTACCGAATAACAGACATACAGGTTCTAAAGAACTTTTAAAAAGTGCAGTGCCACTCTACATTGCGTGACATTTTTCCGACTTAGAATTGGGAGGAGGAACCTTTTTCTTTCACTAAGATAAAATTTACAAAACAAAACCAGATGTAGATCGGACTGGGGTGAACAGTTATTACAGGGGCAGGGACCTAGATCTGTGTGCTTGTACCTCTTTTCAGGGAACTCAAACATCAAAGGAATTTGATTCAGGCAGAAGCGCAACAGAATAAATATGTGTTGGGCTACTGTAACGGAAACTGCGAGTGCCTGAGAATGCCTGTTCTTTTCCCTACGATCACGATTGGCCTACTGTAAATAAAGGTCAATTATTTTCCATTTGGAGACCTTATGGGGTCCCTGAAGAGTTCTCCCTGCTCTATTGCATTTAATTCTGTCTCCAAGTCTCTGAGCCAGCCGATCCTGCTATGGCCCTCGAGTCCCAGGCAATCCCTAATTATGCGTTGGGTTAAGTTGACAGTGGCCCTTCACCAGATCGAGAGCCACAGCAGGATGGGTGCCATTCTAATAGAGTCAAATAAGTGTGGGAGGCCCAATTTGAGATGTAAGATTTGGTTAGGTATTGAAGGTGGTAACAAAACCCTTGACTTAAAAAAGGTGTCCTCCACTATCTGCAATTGGTCGATTTGGGCCATTCCCCAAACTCCGGCCCCGCCCTAGTTTTAGCTTGGTAGATGTTTTTGATGGTGTCCAAAGGGCTGGCACCTGGGGGCAGATGTATCAAGGCTTTTTTTGTCGCAAACAATGCGAATCGCAAAATTTCATTGTTTGCGACAAAATAAACGGGAAATGGGATGTGAGAAAGAAATCGCATTGCAAAATATGAAATCGCAATTATTGCGATTTCTAAATTAGCGTGAAGCTGTTTTCTGCGTATTAATGTGCGAATCCTAATTTTGCATTTCCTTACTTTTGCGAAATTTGCTAACAAGAAATAGCAGATTAAGAAATCGCTAAAGGATGTATGGAAAAATCGCTAATTGCGAATTCTTGAAAATCGCAATTAACACCAACTACATGCAGGTGGTAACTTAAAAAAAATATAAAAAGGCACCCAGAATGCACTTAATTGTTTCCTAAAATGGCTGGACTATACCTGATAGCCAGGAGGCTGCCCATTCAAGCTCTTGCACGGAGGAGACAGAGACAGGAGAGAATATTCAGATTACGCATTACGCTGTTTGAGCAGACTGAAGAGGACATTTATGAGAAGTACAGACTTCATCCTCACACCATTATTGACCTCATCAATGAATTGAAACCTTTTTTGGAGCACCCAATAGGCAGGACACAATCAATTCCCACCCATGTGCAGGTATTGTGCTCATTGCACCTTTTGGCTTCTGGGTCTTTTCAAAGCGTCATTGCAGAGGTTGGTGGGGTGTCACAAAGTGCCCTATCACGCTTTTTTCATGTGTTTCTTGATGCAATGCTGAGCAGGCTTCAACATCACATCTACTTCTCAAACACCCAACAAGCCATACAGGATACCAAGTTGGAATTCCATCAAATTGCACGCTTCCCACATGTGATTGGATGCATAGATGGAACTCATATTGCCATCACTCCTCCACCATCATCCACAGAATATGTATTTCCTAATAGGAAAAGCTACCACTCTCTCAACATCCAGATGGTGTGCAATGCCAAATATATCATCAATGACATAGTGGCAAAGTACCCAGGCAGCACACATGACTCCTTTATCTTCAGACATAGCGGAATTCGTAGACGTCTGAGTGCTGGACAGTTCGGAGACGGATATTGGCTAGGTAAATCACACTCATGCACACATCCATCCATCCATCCATCCATTCATCATTTGACATTGGAACATAATGTCAATTTTCTTTTGTCATTCATGCAGGTGACAGCACCTATGCAGTGCGTGACTACATCCTAACGCCATACTTGAACCCTGCAAATGCAAGTGAAAGACGGTACAACAAAACACACCGGTCAACACGTGGGGTAATTGAACGCACATTTGGCATATTAAAAAGCCGTTTCAGATGCATACACAGAAGTGGAGGCGCTTTGCAATACAGTCCAGAAACCTGTTGTAAAATTATAACTAGCTGTGCAATGCTGCATAACATGGCCATGCGCAAAGGTTCAGACATTGAAGTGAGTGAGTCAAAAACTCCTGATGATGATGACATACCTCCACCTAGAAGGGCTGCAGCAGGAGTAGGAGCTGTGGCTGGCCGTCAAAGAACGTCTGAGATTACACAGAATTACTTTTAGGTAAGAGAAGAAAAACTACATTTAAATTTTCTTTTTCCAAGTGTTGTTTTTATTCACAACACACAAACCAAAGTGCAGGTTTAGAACTTCACATTTTGTATGTAAGTAAATGAAAAATAACTCAAATGTCAAATGAAGCCATGTCCCACAATGCAGTAATGTACAAAGTATTGCACTTTAAACTGTCACTTCTTGCGGTGGCTGCTTGAAGCAGGATGTTCCTGGGGTTGTCTGATTTCTTGCTCATGTGCTGTGCCAGCACGCCTTTCACTTCTGCGCTGGGTCAAGTGATTAGTTGGTGTGGAGTTCCTACTGCTCCTACTGGAGGTGTCCTCACTGTCAGCAGAAGCAATGAGAGGTCCTGCACCGGAGTTGGAGGTTTGCAAAATTTCTACTGCAGAAGTCACTCTGTCCACGCTGTGTGCCATGTTACAGGTGCATTCGCTCATTTCACGCTGCATGTTAATGCTGCGCCTGGTGAAGTTGCTAGTGACAGTGAATAGGTGGTTAATTGCTTTTGTGTAGCCATGCATCCTCATATGTGCATGCTGGGCAGGCTTGTTGCGAGCTTTCTCTGAACGTTCAAGGGTCTGACACAGTTTTTCTATTGATGCAGACATGCTTGCTTGATTTTGGTTCAATATTAAAAGCTGTCTATTTATTGATCTGAGGTCCTTATGTTGCAGGCGCTGCACGTGAAGCATATCCTGCTCAAGACCAGCAAAAACTGTGCCTGCTTCCATTTGCCCACTGCTGCTCCTACATGTCTGATACCGGAATGACCATGTTCTCCTTTGACTAAGGGGTTTGTCTTGTGAGTCACGAGGGCCAACTGTGTCTTGCTCAGTGTGTACTGTACCTCCATCTCCATTTTCATCAAAATCCAATGGTGGCAGAGGAGCGACAGGCCTGCGCTTTCTGCGCACAATTTCAATAAGGGCAGTGGCATCAGGGCCTCCTCCTTCAGTATCAGATGTGACATGGGGAGGTGATTCATCCCCCTCACTTTGTTCCCTGGATTCCCTTGAGTGTTCTGTGGATGTAGAGTGAGACATATGAGTTTGTTTTTGTATGTACATTTTTAAATAAATATTTTTTTCTCGTTTTTCTGTGAAAAAGGAAAACTAACTAAAGTATATGTTTATCTTCATAATTAATTACAGAAACTTCATGTGTTTCTATGATGGAAACATGAAAAAGTGTGGATTGCACTACAAATCCCATGATGCATTGTTTCCTGCATGTTTCACAGTCTCACTGGAGTACTACATTCCTCACACTGACAACATGCACATGACACACACACACATGCATTGCACACATTTCTGATGAATCTTTGCTTGCATCTTACCTTCTGCAGTTGGTGTAGACTCAGAGCTATCAATGTTAGCCACTCCACTCACACTCTCTGGAAGCAGGGTTGTTTCAATTAGTTTGTCATGGGGTGTTGGTTGGTCTGCTGTTAATGTACCACCACCAGTTTTGTTACTCTCCTTGAACCTTTCTGCAAGTTTCTCTTTGGATCTTTGACGCATATCATACCATCGTTTTTTTATTTCATCAATGGTTCTATTGGTAACCCCAACAACATTTACTTTTTGCTGGATCTGCAACCAAATTTTTATCTTCCTTGATTCAGGAACTTTTAAGGCCTTTTTTCCAATAAGTAGCTCATGGCTACACACCATTTCTTCTATGAGGATTTCTTGTTCCTTTTCTGTAAATTTTTGCTTACTTTTCCTCTTCTCAGCAGACATTTCCTCCTGTGCATTCTGTGACTCCATTGCACTCCAAACAGGTCTGCGCTGCCTCCAAACAGTGTTCCAACTGCCACTGGGTGTTGCTCAGGGAAGCAGGTGCAGGCAATCACTCCAACTTCCTGTGTGTGATGTCATCAGCCTGTTCCAGTATTGCAGATTCACGTTTTTAGCGATTTCTTAATTTGCGAAATTCGCAAATTAAGAAATCGGAAAAACATCGCAGAATTATTAGCGATTTTTAAGAAATCGCTAAATAATCGCAAAAAAGTACATACATACCATTTTCCTATTCCTTAATTGCGATTCGCTACAAATCGCAATTAAGGACCCGCAAAACTGGAAGATGATACATCTGCCCCCTAGTTGCTTAGAAAAACCCTTTATGGCTTGAAGGCCTCTTTCCAAACCCAGGGCTCTCGCTGTCACCAGTTTGTTTCAAGAGTGCTCGTTATCAAACAAGATCCCCAGGTATGGAAGGGAGTCAACTACCTCGTTTTCTTTTGAGGCTAGATGGAAATACGGTGCTTTTGCACCTCTAGGGGCTCCCGGTATAATGATGAAAGATTTAGATTTGTTCACTCTGATGTCTAATGAAGCCATAAATAAGGCCTATGAAGATTACTGCATTGTCGGCGTACGCCAATAATGAGAGTGAGATGTTATCAAATTTTGGCACAACTAGGAAGAGACCAGACAGGGCTGCCTCCACCCTTTGGCATAGGTGGAAAAAAGAAACGGGGCGAGGACACAGCCCTGTCTGACTCCCTTCTCAATCTTGAATGATAGCTTGCATTCCCAATTGCTGCCATATTGCACGGAGACAGTGGCGTTGACGTATAGCTGACTGATAACACGGATAATCAGGGGATCAATCCCCATGCCCACTATCATCAGCCACATTTTGAAGTGGAACACACAACCGAAGGCCGCTGATAAGTCCATGAAGGCGATATATAACCTCCCACCTTTGGCCTGCGTGTACTTATCTATGCATAGTAAGAGGTTGAGACATTGATCCACTGTACCCTTATCTTTCTGTAAGCCATATGCTCAAGATATTACGATCTTGAGCCCACTCCTCCAACTGGCTAACAACAGCCGACCCATAAGTTTGGCGGTTTTGTCCAGGAGGGAAAAAGGCCTATAATTCTTGGGACAGCCTATGTCTCCCTTTTTTAATATTGGAACTATTACACTATTGTTTCAGGATGATGGGGGATCCTCCACCGCTATACTATTAAAAATGTTTGTTAATAGCGGGACCCACAGGTCGAAATTGCCCTGGAAAAGGTCAATTGAGATCCCATCTGGACCATGGGCTTTCCCTTTAACGCAGGCTTCCAATCCTTTTCTCACTTCATACGGTGAAAAAAACAGAGAGCGTTGGGTAGGGGGGAGTTGGTCTAATTGAGTAAGTTCTTGGGGGGTTGTAATGGCAAGATACTTTCAAAATGCCCTATCCATGCAGCTTCTCCTACATGGGTATCCAAAGATGAGTCCTTTAACTCTTTAAGTATGGGGCATTATGACCTTCCAAAACTCCCTGCTATTATGTGAACTTGCAGCCTGTTGCAAATCATCCCAGGCCGTCTCCCTTAGTTCCTTTGTACTTATACTTCTTGCCTGTTTATAGTCTTTGCAAAGTGAACTTATCAAAGCCGGCACTCTGGGTTTCATTTTTAGAGCGCTATCAAGTGCTCTCTTGGCTGATGAGCCTAGTGAGTCAAACCACCGGCCGGGTGGTGGACCATTTGCTAGTTTCTGTCGAGTAATAGTGTTTTTTAATTTTAATAAAAGGGTTTTGAACTGGGAAACTAAAAGGGAGGGAGAAACATCCTCAGCCAGGCAGAGTAGAATGTCCCCCCTCACTTGAGTTAATATGGCAGAAGCCAAATTATTTTCCTCCACCTGTGCCCACTTCAGTTGGTAATGTTGTTTCTAGATAATAAAATGTTATTCACTAATGGTTTGTGTCTCTTCAATTTATGGGGGAGATTTAAATGGATAAGTAATATTGCATGATCACTGTGATAGGTACATGTATTACTATAATGATCAATTGTATCCTGTATTACAGAAGATGCTAAAATAAAATCAATTGTGTACTCCGTGTTATTTCTCCCGTGGGCTCTATTTGACCTGTCATGTCACTTTTAACTATGGTCAAGTGCCTTGTGTAGAGTCACCATATTCAGTATGAGTGAAATGTGTAAGTGGGTTACCTTGCAGGTCATCCAACCCACACACGCTAGCCTCGTTATGTTTGCATAAATGGGTATTAAAATCTCCCAGCCACATTAAAATGGGTGGGCCCTTCTGTGTTTGTAAGTTAATTGATCGGATTTCATTGTTTAGGTCATCAACCACTCGTTTCATGTTACCCCCAAAGTCATTATTATAAAAATTAACTGTTATCCTATGGCCCTCATTTAACACCGGCAAAAACAACAGGTGATGGAAAGAATGCAGAACATTGTCATACATTCACCCCAGTACAGAGATCTGGGCCTAAATCCATCGTTTTTTTGCACTCCACACCACCCCAGGTCAGACATGGCCATATGCAAATCAGCCTTGACCCTGTGCCTCATGGGAACAGTCCAGCCCGAACTGCCAAGCCATGTCTTTCCTGGACCGGAATCAAGCATCCAAGGACCGGTTTCGGGCTATCAGCCTTCATCAGCCTGGATAGCTTGACTCCAGTGGTGTGGAGAGCATGGGACTCACGTCTGAGCATACCCATCCCACTCGAGCGACAAAGGCAAAAACAACAGGTGATGGACAGAATGCAGAACATTGTCATACATTCACCCCAGTACAGATATCTGGGCTTAAATCCATTGTTTTCTTGCACTCCACACCACCCCAGGTCAGACATGGCCATATGCAAATCAGCCTTGACCCTGTGCCTCATGGGAACAGTCCAGCCCGAACTGCCAAACCATGTCTTTCCTGGACCGGAATCAAGCATCCAAGGACCGGTTTCTGGCTATCAGCATTCATCAGCCTGGATAGCTTGACTCCAGTGGTGTGGAGTGCATGGGACTCACGTCTGAGCATACCCATCCCACTCGGGGCGACAAAGGCAAAAACAACAGGTGATGGACAGAATGCAGAACATTGTCATACATTCACCCCAGTACAGAGATCTGGGCCTAAATCCATCGTTTTTTTGCACTCCACACCACCCCAGGTCAGACATGGCCATATGCAAATCAGCCTTGACCCTGTGCCTCATGGGAACAGTCCAGCCCGAACTGCCAAGCCATGTCTTTCCTAGACCATAATCAAGCATCCAAGGACTGGTTTCTGGCTATCAGCCTGGATAGCTTGACTCCAGTGGTGTGGAGAGCATGGGACTCACGTCTGAGCATACCACCCCACTCAGGGCGACAAAGGCAAAAACAACAGGTGATGGACAGAATGCAGAACATTGTCATACATTCACCCCAGTACAGAGATCTGGGCCCAAATCCATCGTTTTTTTGCACTCCACACCACCCCAGGTCGACATGGCCATATGCAAATCAGCCTTGACCCTGTGCCTCATGGGAACAGTCCAGCCCGAACTGCCAAGCCATGTCTTTCCTGGACCGGAATCAAGCATCCAAGGACCGGTTTCTGGCTATCAGCCTTCATCAGCCTGGATAGCTTGACTCCAGTGGTGTGGAGAGCATGGGACTCACGTCTGAGCATACCCATCCCACTCGGGGCGACAAAGGCAAAAACAACAGGTGATGGACAGAATGCAGAACATTGTCATACATTCACCCCAGTACAGAGATCTGGGCCTAAATCCATCGTTTTTTTGCACTCCACACCACCCCAGGTCAGACATGGCCATATGCAAATCAGCCTTGACCCTGTGCCTCATGGGAACAGTCCAGCCCGAACTGCCAAGCCATGTCTTTCCTGGACCGGAATCAAGCATCCAAGGACCGGTTTCTGGCTATCAGCCTTCATCAGCCTGGATAGCTTGACTCCAGTGGTGTGGAGAGCATGGGACTCACGTCTGAGCATACCCATCCCACTCGGGGCGACAAAGGGCAAAAACAACAGGTGATGGACAGAATGCAGAACATTGTCATACATTCACCCCAGTACAGAGATCTGGGCCTAAATCCATCGTTTTTTTGCACTCCACACCACCCCAGGTCAGACATGGCCATATGCAAATCAGCCTTGACCCTGTGCCTCATGGGAACAGTCCAGCCCGAACTGCCAAGCCATGTCTTTCCTGGACCGGAATCAAGCATCCAAGGACCGGTTTCTGGCTATCAGCCTCCATCAGCCTGGATAGCTTGACTCCAGTGGTGTGGAGAGCATGGGACTCACGTCTGAGCATACCCATCCCACTCGGGGCGACAAAGGCAAAAACAACAGGTGATGGACAGAATGCAGAACATTGTCATACATTCACCCCAGTACAGAGATCTGGGCCTAAATCCATAGTTTTTTTGCACTCCACACCACCCCAGGTCAGACATGGCCATATGCAAATCAGCCTTGACCCTGTGCCTCATGGGAACAGTCCAGCCCGAACTGCCAAGCCATGTCTTTCCTGGACCGGAATCAAGCATCCAAGGACCGGTTTCTGGCTATCAGCCTTCATCAGCCTGGATAGCTTGACTCCAGTGGTGTGGAGAGCATGGGACTCACGTCTGAGCATACCCATCCGACTCGGGGCGACAAAGGCAAAAACAACAGGTGATGGACAGAATGCAGAACATTGTCATACATTCACCCCAGTACAGAGATCTGGGCCTAAATCCATCGTTTTTTTGCACTAGTTTTTTTGGCCATGTCTGAACTGGGGTGGCGGAGTGAGCTAAAGAACGGTGATGGATTAAACTCAGATCAGTTTACTGGGGGTGAGTGTTTGTATTGTCAATGCTCCGTCCATCACCACCTTTGGTTTTTCTTTGTTCGCCCTAAGTTGGCAGGGTATGCTCAGACGTGAGTCCCTTGCTCACTTTGCCACTGGAGTCAAGCAAGCCTGGCTGAAGACGGCTGTAATGCCAGAAACCGGTCCTGGGAAGCTTGATTCCGGTCCAGGGAAGACATGGCTTGGCAGTTCGGGCTGGACTGTTCCCATGAGGCACAGGGTCAGACTGATTTGCATATGGCCATGTCTGAACTGGGGTGGCGGAGTGAGCTAAAGAACGGTGATGGATTAAACCCAGATCAGTTGACTGGGGGTGAGTGTTTGTATTGTCAACGCTCCGTCCATCACCACCTTTGGTTTTTCTTTGTTCGCCCTAAGTTGGCAGGGTATGCTCAGACGTGAGTCCCTTGCTCACTTTGCCACTGGAGTCAAGCAAGCCTGGCTGAAGACGGCTGTAATGCCAGAAACCGGTCTTGGGAAGCTTGATTCCAGTCCAGGGAAGACATGGCTTGGCAGTTCGGGCTGGACTGTTCCCATGAGGCACAGGGTCAGACTGATTTGCATATGGCCATGTCTGAACTGGGGTGGCGGAGTGAGCTAAAGAACGGTGATGGATTAAACCCAGATCAGTTGACTGGGGGTGAGTGTTTGTATTGTCAACGCTCCGTCCATCACCACCTTTGGTTTTTCTTTGTTCGCCCTAAATTGGCAGGGTATGCTCAGACGTGAGTGCCTTGCTCACTTTGCCACTGGAGTCAAGCAAGCCTGGCTGAAGACGGCTGTAATGCCAGAAACCGGTCCTGGGAAGCTTGATTCCGGTCCAGGGAAGACATGGCTTGGCAGTTCGGGCTGGACTGTTCCCATGAGGCACAGGGTCAGACTGATTTGCATATGGCCATGTCTGAACTGGGGTGGCGGAGTGAGCTAAAGAACGGTGATGGATTAAACCCAGATCAGTTGACTGGGGGTGAGTGTTTGTATTGTCAACGCTCCGTCTATCACCACCTATGGTTTTTCTTTGTTCGCCCTAAGTTGGCAGGGTATGCTCAGACGTGAGTCCCTTGCTCACTTTGCCACTGGAGTCAAGCAAGCCTGGCTGAAGACGGCTGTAATGCCAGAAACCGGTCCTGGGAAGCTTGATTCCGGTCCAGGGAAGACATGGCTTGGCAGTTCGGGCTGGACTGTTCCCATGAGGCACAGGGTCAGACTGATTTGCATATGGCCATGTCTGAACTGGGGTGGCGGAGTGAGCTAAAGAACGGTGATGGATTAAACCCAGATCAGTTGACTGGGGGTGAGTGTTTGTATTGTCAACGCTCCGTCCATCACCACCTTTGGTTTTTCTTTGTTCGCCCTAAGTTGGCAGGGTATGCTCAGACGTGAGTCCCTTGCTCACTTTGCCACTGGAGTCAAGCAAGCCTGGCTGAAGACGGCTGTAATGCCAGAAACCGGTCTTGGGAAGCTTGATTCCGGTCCAGGGAAGACATGGCTTGGCAGTTCGGGCTGGACTGTTCCCATGAGGCACAGGGTCAGACTGATTTGCATATGGCCATGTCTGAACTGGGGTGGCGGAGTGAGCTAAAGAACGGTGATGGATTAAACCCAGATCAGTTGACTGGGGGTGAGTGTTTGTATTGTCAACGCTCCGTCCATCACCACCTTTGGTTTTTCTTTGTTCGCCCTAAATTGGCAGGGTATGCTCAGACGTGAGTGCCTTGCTCACTTTGCCACTGAGGTCAAGCAAGCCTGGCTGAAGACGGCTGTAATGCCAGAAACCGGTCCTGGGAAGCTTGATTCCGGTCCAGGGAAGACATGGCTTGGCAGTTCGGGCTGGACTGTTCCCATGAGGCACAGGGTCAGACTGATTTGCATATGGCCATGTCTGAACTGGGGTGGCGGAGTGAGCTAAAGAACGGTGATGGATTAAACCCAGATCAGTTGACTGGGGGTGAGTGTTTGTATTGTCAACGCTCCGTCTATCACCACCTATGGTTTTTCTTTGTTCGCCCTAAGTTGGCAGGGTATGCTCAGACGTGAGTCTCTTGCTCACTTTGCCACTGGAGTCAAGCAAGCCTGGCTGAAGATGGCTGTAATGCCAGAAACCGGTCCTGGGAAGCTTGATTCCGGTCCAGGGAAGACATGGCTTGGCAGTTCGGGCTGGACTGTTCCCATGAGGCACAGGGTCAGACTGATTTGCATATGGCCATGTCTGAACTGGGGTGGCGGAGTGAGCTAAAGAACGGTGATGGATTAAACCCAGATCAGTTGACTGGGGGTGAGTGTTTGTATTGTCAACGCTCCGTCCATCACCACCTTTGGTTTTCCTCATTTACCACCTCCAATTGGAGAATTTGAAAAAAATTATTCTGAGGACCCACCTGTTGTACTTGTACCAATAGTGTATCAGAAACTAGGGTTAATAAACCACTCTTAGCGCTGCCTAATGCCGAAGGGACAGCTTGAGTATGAATGGTCCGGAACCCCCGCAAAGAAAACTGGTCCACAGAACAGGTTTCTTGAAAACATATAATTTCCCTCTTTTGCCAATGGTTAAGCCACTCAACATTCCCTACTTTTGAGGCGAGTACTGCCACATTCCATGTAACAAGGCCTGTAATGTTCCTATCCCCTGGTTCCTGGGATAAAGTGGGCAAGGATAAAACCTGCATAATGAGCCTAGTATTGGGGGGTAGTGAAGACGTATGTATTGGTGGTCAGTCGCATGGTTCCATATCAGAAAGAGCGGCAAATCTATTAAGGAGCCCAACCCCATGTGAAGTGTTTGGGCGCTCTAAATAAAGTGATGTCTGGTATCCTGATCTTAACCTACCAAATGTGGCCTAAAATTGGGGTCTGTTTATAAAAATACTCCAATGCTAAGGGGATGATCTGCGTGCTCCAAAAGCAAAGTCTTTCAAGGATCCTGAGGAGGAAAGTGCCAGTATAAGAGTTGTTAAAGTTTATCTCTACACAATCTCCAGAAAAGGTTTCCGTTAAGTTCCCCACCCACCTCACCCTCCTGGCCTTAATGATTTTACCGGCTAGCAGATGGCTACCCATTCCCCGGTCCATAGGTTGGCTAGATAGCCAATGCAGGCATTTGTCCATGAGCTGCGTGGTAGATTCTTGCTGATTGACCCACAAGAGAGGAACATTAGCCAGAACCAGCACTAAGGGGGAAGCTGCCGGTGGAAGGTGAAGGCATTGTTGTCGGTTATTAACAGCCATTACTGCAGGAAGATGGTCTCTTCTTGGTAGATGAGGTGCCATTCCTAGCTCCCCTGGCCCCAGAGGCTACTGGAGTGCCTGCTGTATCACTTCTCCTTTATCCCTAAGTAATAGGGGTTGGACCGTTGGCTGAGGGGGTATTTCTCATGCGCTATGGATGGCAAACCCTCCGTTGCAAGTGTGCTTGGGGGGATACTCAAGGGTGGTAAAATGATCACATCCCCTCGAGCACGGGCATTTTAAGTGGATGTATAGAGTCTATATTCTGGATTGATGATGAAACAAGTATGGTTTGGGGCTCAAAAGCAGCTAATCTCTCTTCAATCTTCGTCAATTTAAGAAAAATGGGGTCAAAAAGACCGGTCATACGTTTGGTGACTTCTGCCCAAAAAACATCATCCAGTGTTAGCTCTCGTGACAAGGCGCTTGTAATTGGTGACATTGGCACTATCACACTGCCTGGTTTAGCTTTCTTGGCATTGGCTGCCCTGGGTTTAGTCACTCTTTGTTTTGGTTTAGCAATTACACAACATTTCTGTTGTTTTAAAGGGGGGTCATTAGCTACAAGATGGGAGATGGTGATTCATTGCCCCTCAGGGTGGAAATAGATGGCGATTGAATAATAAGCGATGACTCCCCTTGACCAGGTGGGAGGTCATCAAGTGACAACGATTGTGACTTGGGGATAGAGTGGGCAGTCTTGGCGGTACTTGGCGGTAGGGGATAATCTATTAGCGAGGAGAAGTGGTTCCTTGGACAAAGGTCTCTCTGTGAGTTCTATTTCATGAGAGAGAATGTTTGTAGCTCTAGTCAGGAACGCATCAAGGGTTGCCACTCTCCCTCCCCCTACTTTGTCCACGGCCGGCTATTTTCTTACCATAACTGGTAAGAGACGCTACAAAATATAGACGAAAACTAGTACCATAGTCCAGATGTTAGAGGGGTGGCCCAGCCCAGCCTCCTCCGGGCTACGACGGGCATGGATGGGCCCTCCCTTGGCCCGGGCGAGACCTGTGTGCGTCCCCGTGCGCGTCCCCGCCGCGGTTCGGCGTCTTGCATTTAGCGCATTGAGAGTGCGCTAAGGACTCTGGGGGTTGTAGTGCCACTAGTAAATCCGGTTTCTTCTCCCGTTGCTCCTCCGGTCCCGGTCAGGCTAGGGCAGTGCTACGGCAAAGAGACATTCCACAAATGACAACCCAGCAACAGCAGTGGTGAGTTCTGGCTACAAGGCGCAGTGGGTCGGCGTCTTGCTTTTAGCGCGTTGACACCATGAAATCAGTGCTTTCAATGGGAAAAAATAAGTGCAGGTACTCATTAACATAAGCTAGCGGTGTAGTTAGTGGGCGGGGCCAGGGGCGGGGCTAAGGGCAAGACATGATGATACTTAATGACTTCTATAACAGTTGCACCACACAACAAAACGCATGATAAATGTGTGTATATAAACAAAGCAGGTTAACATTACTCAAAATGAAAGAGAAATGCGATATTATGTTAACATTTTTCTTTTTTTGCAATAGTTACACCTTCTTAATGTCATACTGTTAAATGCTGTTGTTTGGCACAATACTATATATTTTTGAGCATGTGTGTAGGAAGAAACTGAAAATACCTCCACTACGAACCAAAGCTCCTATGGCACCAAGCAAATGAAGCAAATCATCATGACCCTCCCCAGATGATATTTCTTGTCTCTTCCATCGATCTATCCATTCATCCTACGATTTGCCTGCTGATGTCCACCATTTACCCTTTACATTCTGTCGTCTATTCAGTTTTTCATCCATCATTCAGTTTTTCACCATTCTGTCTGTCCACCCTTCATTTCCAAACCTATCCATCCATCTTTAAACCTATCCATTCATCCTTTCACTCGTCCATCTCTTTATCCACCCTTTCACTCATCCATCAATACTTTCTCTCATCTATCCATCAATCCTTTCACTCCATTATACCATCCACCCCTTCATTTCATCCACGCTTTCATTCCATTCACACTTTCACTCAATCCCTCCTTTTATTCATCCATCATCCACCTTTTCATCCATCCCCCTCCCTTTTATGCACCCATCCAATTCTTCACTTATCCACCTATACCCACCCTTTTATCCAATCATCCACCCTCTTTCACCCATCCATCCACTCATCCATCCACTCATCCATCCATCCATTCATACATCCACCCTTGCTTACTCATCTATCCATTCACTCACCCACTCACTCACCCACCCACCAACCCTCCCTACTACGTTATTTATGAACCTTTGTCACCGAGCAGACATGTACACACAAAGTGCCACCCATTTTTCTTACAAAAAACAAGCATACAAATGCAGGCAAATACACAAACATAAGCAGACACACAAAAGACTCTGGTATGTTAAAAGCCATGTTATACTCTTCATCATGGCTTTTTTAATTGCCACTACCAGGGGACTGCCATGGTTTCTATGTTTGTGCAAATGCAGAGGATAGTGTGAATGTGGTGACAGCACAGGGCCTAAATGGACCCCAGAGCTGCCAAGGTTTCAGATTGCTATGTGTGACATTTTAATATTTTCATTGTATTTGTGAGCGCCATTTCAACGACTATGAGTGACACTTTCTTTCCCACTAGCAAAATTAAGCAAGGAAGACGAGGGAATCATATAAATATCAGAAAAACATCCATTTGAGTATAGCTGCTAATGTTTCAGATTGCTTATGTGTGACATTTTCATAGATTCAGTGGATTTACGAGAGTCAGGCAACAACTAGATGTGCAACATTTAGAGTGGCACTTTCTTGCGAGCATAATCATGGTATGAAGTCAATAGAAATAGACAAATATCAGAAATCACACTCATTTAAGCAACAAGGAAGTCAAACTCTGCAGTAGGTGCTTTTGAAGCTATTCAAATTCTTTAAAAAATCAGCACCCTCCACCCCAACCTCAGCTTCAGGTGTGGCCAAACCACATATAACAAAGGGATCTCTGTGACAAAAGCAGCAACCCACTGAGCTATCCACATACAATCAAGTACAATACAATATGCTTTTTTTGAAGGAGGAATATTAACCCTCTATGCTATTTAATGGTCAGAGTGAAAAGTGCCAGTGGAGAAAACTCTGACCTCTCTCCAGCAGGAACAATAATAAGTCTAACTATGCTGAGAAAATAAAGGGTGCTGCTTCGTAGTGTCACTGTCAAGCAGGGAGGTTAAACACTTGGCACTACTAATAAATCAGCAAAGCTGCTAGTTTGTGGAAAAGGTAGCACTGGGTTGGCGTGGTGAGTGTGGGGCAGAAGTTGGGCTCGGGGCTGGGCACTGCAATAGCCCATCATGTCGAGGTCAGGAGGAGGTGAGCTGGCAGGGCCGGACTGGGACCCGAAATCGGCCCTGGCAAAGTGCTCAGCCGCCCCCCCCCCCTTCTACCGTGGGGGTGCGACCACACTCTTTGCCAGGGCCGGTTTTCGGCCGATTTTGTTACAGGGCCGTTTTTGCAGCTATGCTACAAAAAACGGTCCTGTAACAAAAACGGCCCCCTGGGGCCCAAAACCGGCCCCCACCCATGCGGCCGACCGGGGTATTGCCCAGTGCCTGCAACGGCCAGTCCGGGCCTATGAGCAGGTGATCGAGTCTCGAACACCGGCTTCCTCCTTCAAGTCCATGTAGCAGGGGAATTCCTGGGTGCCACGGGGCCCGGCTGGCAGGCAGAAAATGAAACACCCTGCCACAGTGTGACAGAGCAAGAAGGGAGCCAGGCGCATCTAACGGAGAGTGTTAGGAATGTGTGGAAACAATGGGCTGGCGGCGCTAGTTTTGAGCTTGTTTGGCACATAAGAAAGTGTTCTATGTACAGACCGGGTAATTGAGGCATGTGGCGTTAGGAAGGTAGGTGCCCAGTGCAGAAACCAGTTAGATTGGCGCTCCAAGGGCCACTTCGATCGCATCGTCTGGGCATTAACCCTCTGATCCAGCGACAGTACGGGAAGTGTGAGAATCCGCTCCTGATAATATGTCTATCTATGTATAAAGTGTTACCCTGCACGGAATTTTCCCTACCTGAAGTGCTTTGAAAATCACACGCGCACACTGTAAAACGAATCTCGACCCTGCTCTGTCCAGCACAGCATGACGGCGAGCACCGGACATTTTTCAGATGAGCCCTGCTGAATAGCTCAGCAGGGGCTCGATCGGGAGACAGAAGCTGCACATTTGCCCCCAGAGACACATCCCACTCCTGCTCGCCACTGCGCCGGCACTCACAGCCACTAAGCCTCCCTTTTCATGCGTACCGGTACTCTCCTCGGGCAGTAGAGAAGTGCCGGTACTGAAATACATGGATGACCTGATGACAAAATAGATCATCCAGCAGGGCAAAGGTGGGGGCAAGGAACAACACAGGAGTGATGGAAGATGGATAACACAATCCTGTTGCCCGCAAAGAAAATGCCAACTCACATTTCGGTGTCAGGCCCGCTGGGGGCCACACCTTCGTCAGGGCGATGATGTAATACGGAGTGGGATACAAAACATCGGTACGAATCGGAAGCAAACAAAAATTCTTTGCTCAATCAGTCCGGGTATCTCAAGGGGACAGCCAGATGGTTATCTTGCCACACAAATCAGGGGAATCCGATATCTTCAAAGAAAATCAAGGCAGTCTAAACAGGCCTTACACGTCGATATTTAAAGGCGGGGTTGATATGGCTGTTGCGGAAGATGCCCGAACGCTCGCTGTCAGTAAAGGGTTAAAGGTCCGGGGAGAGACGGTCTCGGATTTCCAGAGATGTAGATCTGCTTCAATATACTCCGCTAGGTACTCCCTCAGGTTCCGAGGAAAATCGTCTCAAAGGGTGAGGCGTTCATTTGCTACTGTTCGTCAGCCTTTTATGGGATGGATTGGCCAGTATTAACAATAATCTCCTCGCGGTGGCAGGAAAACCCGCTCATTCAGTGTTCCAGGACCATCCAGCAGGTCTCGTCTGGGGTCACTTACATCCTGCCAGACCCTGGTTATTTAGGCCATGTTGAGAGAGAGGCGGCTTGCATGCACATGAAGTTGATGCGCAGCATTTTTACCTGGTCGCCATATATCTGTAGCAATATTTTCCCAATAACTCCTTTGCTCCCTCTGTTTGCAGCAATGATGAGTGACTGGCTGATGAAAAGCAAGGCCTTCTCCTTTTTAAACAATTACAGGGTGCATGTGAATGTATGAACAGTGGTGGCTGGTGACATTTGAAAGTTTTTGGCCATAAAACTTGCGGTTGAGTGCCCTGTGGCATGTGAGCGTAGCGAGCGAGCCCTATCGACATATGGGTGGGTTCGGAGGAGGGGGTGGGGTTCTTCCCGGAGATAATGTTGAAAAAATAATGGTCAAATCATTTTCAAGCATATTTGAGAAAGCAAGAAGGTTGGTAAAGCAATTGTGAAAGTGTAGTTATGACATCAATAAAGAGATTTTATATGATAATGAGGTGGGTAGCTGCCTCTTCAGTATAACCATAGAACTTCATAACAGACTTTGAGATAGCAATGCTGAGTACGACACAGAGAGGGATTTAAGTAGAACATGGGAGACATTTGATCTAAAACCTGTCTCCAGCTGGAATCTGGTATGACTTTTGTATGCTGGGGATGCACCTGCATGTAATATCCACACAATATATAGGGTAGTTGTTTTGCAAACATCGCATGCATTTGATGGATTAGTGGTTTGTGCTCAATTCTTAGATATGGGCGAGGTTAAGGGACAGTAACCCCAGTAGGTCATAGAATGACAGGGCTGATTAAACAAAGTTATTCAGGTGCATTACAGGAAGCCTCTTCAAAAAGAAACGCCCATTTTCCATGTTGCATTATGTGGTGTTAGAAACAATATATCTCTAGAGGACTTCAGTTTACAAACATTCACTCTGTTTTGTCCTATCCACGCATCCACATTTAGGAATCAGCGGGATTTAGAAAAGAAAACAGATATGAGGAATTCATGTTCTCCCTAATAAGCATTGAAGACAAAGTTTTAAGCAGTGAAGCGAAGATGTTGGCACTACCTGCTAGACCCAAAAAAAATACACAGGGTCTCCCAAAATCTACAATATCTCTGTCTGACTGCGTATGGAGCTCTGCCTTAGAGATGTGCGGGTCTGCATTTGAAATAAATAAAATTGTACCTTTTAGCCCAGCACAATGACGTCCATTAGTGCACAGAGAAAGCAATAGAACTGTGCCAGCCCTGTGGGATATTTAACAAAATGTCATTAGAGGAGCATTTGTTCCACCTCCTCCGGGAAGCTACTGGTATATCCCCGGTTGTCTTTCAATGAATAAATGAATGAATGAATGTTTCCATTCACCTGAAAGTCATCCTTGAAGTCTAGACATCATGAGGTGATTCGGAGGCTCTAGCCATTACGAGTCTCCTTCATTCATACTCGGCTCACCTGTACACTGCCTTTTTCAAATTATTCACTCGTGGTGTTTCGGATTCCGCATGAGCAGAAAATGTGTGCTCATTATTAATTGAACGCCGCATCTTTTAGGAAACATAAGTATTCTGGAGGCCGCATCTCTGTGTGCACATTATGTGGCCTTGCACCGCATCTGTGGTCAGAATCTTTCAAAGAGCTCATGGGAGGAGGAAGTATGACTTTGCTTTACACTCAAGCCAGCCCATTTTCTTTGCTCCCTGTAATTAATATTTTATCTAAATACTAATTTGTGCTGAAGACAGTCATAATGGCCATACCAGCCTGGAATCGACTAAATTATGACAGGGCAAACCTTTCAAAAAGTATTGGTAGTAAATGCATGATAAATTGGCAAAACATGCAGAATTTAGTGTATTAAATGATTTTGCAACCAGAATATGTGGTGTTCACGGTTCGGTCCCCGGCGGTGGTGCCAGCTAAGCTCAGCATCATGTGACTCTGGGCAATAGCCCAATTAATCTCACCGGCGGCCTCCAGTTCCTTGAAACCTTAAGGGGTGATATGTTTGCGCTTTACCAATCGGATGTATTTATTTATTTATTATTATTTATTTCCTACACAACCTCCGCACAGCAACCCAAGATAATGGTGTTTACCTCAGTCTAATCGGCATTACTTGCAATAGGGCCATAGTGTTTAAGACCTGTTTGGCTAGAATTCGCTTTCAGGCGTCATAAAAATATCTTGGGTTGTGCAATAGGCAAAATAAGTTTGCTGTAGTCATTTTCCACAGTTTTTTTTACCATGCTTATGCTGCACTTCTCACTATTAAATTACAATGTTCAAGTTCATTAATTCGAACTTTTTAATTCTGAAAAATAAACTATTACCTTTCTGTTTAACTTTGAAAATGGAGGCCCATTTAGTCGATGGAATGTGGCCCAAATATCTAGAGATCCACACGTTGGTGATCTGCATTACGAAAGTGCAACTGCCAGTGCCGAAAAGGCACTTTTAATACTATTGAATTCCCTTTCGCTTTGTAGTAATAAATCTGCAAAGCGGGATTTGTGCTGAAGGCCAAAGAAAACTCTAAAAAGTAAGCAGAAAGCTCACTGCATGCTGAGAATGTTGAATTTTGTACATGACAAGTTCCCCACCCTAACTAAGGTCAGGCAGCAGTCACTGTGACATGGAGTCCCTGTGGTGGCCGGGTTCACAGGTCAAGGGGTCCCACCAGCAGAGCTGACTCAGGCTTGTTCTAAGAGTACTAGTATTGTTGCATTAGAAGCAATGATGTCAGACGAGGCTGAGCAGTGGGGGCTCTGTTGTAAGTAGCTGGGTGGTATTTTTAGAGAGTCGATTTGCGAAGGTGCACATACAAGTGCCAGCTCTGATTTTGTGCACGAAGGGTGTTACCAGCTGTAAGTGCATGAAATGTACCGGAATATATAGGTGCTGAATGGTTAGTCAAAGCAAAGTGCCCTAGTGCAGGGACAACCTGTGATCTCAGAGGCGAATGACAGCTCCCCTCCATTTCAGTGGTATCAACATATAATTCTTGAGCCAAAACTAGGTATAAATAGAGGAGAACTTAACGAGGTAAGGGAGACGAGGTTTAGAAAGAAAGAAAAATAAGAGATTAAGCCCAGAAAAGGCATCAAAGGAGAACCACTAAAAGGGGTGCATACCAGTAGTTAAAAAGTGATTGACAATGCACCATTATATTTGGAAAGCTATACATTCTAATGCGGCTCTCGAGAAATATTCCAATATTTTTATGGTTTGCAAAGCAGACCAATGGGTGTTGACCACTTTCTCTCACCATGAAAGCATTGAAAAAAATGAGCACAAGTTCCCAACAAATTGGCTCAAAAGCAATAGGTATTCAGACAGTTAAAAACTCTGAGTTCAACATTAAATATGGCCTTAAATTTTTCAAATATATACAAAACTTGACTCGCCCTCTACATTACACTTATTTAAATATTTTCATTCTGCACGGTTCATTTAGATCGTTCATAACTGAGAATCTACCTTGAAAAGGCAGCGCTGGAAAAATACAAGTCAAAAAGATGTCTCAATATCAAGTTCTGTTCAAGTACTTCAGGCTCATAAAGCAATTGCTTGCTTCGGTTTCAGACAGCAGACATGGTACTTCAGTCTTACAGGCTCATACTGCCATAACGTTAGTAGCAATCTATGACGTTAATGCTTTTCAAGATAGATGATAGAATACCACAAAACAAGCCATAAAATAACATAAAAATGTATGAATAAAAACCCTCTACCCCCAATGAAAACAATATTAACGATACGCCACCCAAGCTCAGTTTCAATAAAAAAAAAAAGCAATTTTGATAACAAACACCAGCTTTTAATTTTCTGGAAATTAACATTGTTGCTATCAACCACCAGCCTAAATTCTGCAAAATGAAACACAATTACTCCAAGCAAAAATCTATTCATCGTCATCATCATAAAACTTTATTCAAATCTTTTTTTTCCATTAATAAAAGTACAAATAGTTTAAAACTAATTTTCAATATGATATAATATAATATAATCCATTATATTATATTTAAAATGTCATGATATTACATTAAAATGTTCATCAGTACACATCACTTTGTTATCCCAGTTAATATTGTTACTTCTAGGTCAAGGGCCATCCTTCATTCAGTTTCATAAACTAATTGGTCTAAAAGTATAAGGGATTTCCTTCTTTGTATGACCTGGGTTAAAAAACCAACAACAGCATTGCAGGCTTATTCATTATCAAGGGTACAGATGAATTTCATAGCGTCTTTATAAAAAAATAATTTCTCTGCAATAAATATTGGACGTAAAAATGTTTTTCTAATATCTTGGTAAAACTTACAAAACAGCAGAAAGTGCATAGAGGTCTGGTTAGCTTTTCCCTCACATGGGTATTTATGTTCTATTTTCTGCCATTTAATAAGTTTTGGGAAACCCACCAGTTCATGGACTGTGCCCAGACACAGGCTTGTCAGATAGAATCTATCTTGGGTGTTTGTAACTTTTACCAAATAATTTGGGAGGTCAGTTGGCTCAATGCTAGCCAGGGCCGGACTGGAAACCACAAACGGCCCTGGCAAAGTGTTCGGCTGCCCTCCCCACTCCCCCCTACTCGGAGGGGGGGAGGAAGGGGGGCCGGCCGAGCACTTTTTCGGGGCCGGTTTTCGGCCGATTTTCTTACAGGGCCGATTTTGCAGCTAAGCTGCAAAAACGGCCCTGTAACAAAAACGGCCCCCATTGGCCCAAAACCGGCCCCCACCCGTGCAGCGCATCGGGGGATTGCCCGATGCCCGCTATGGCCAGTCCGGGCCTGATGCTAGCCATATATCTTGATACGCTTATTTTTTCTTCCTCTCTCCTAGCTCTTCCTTGGCTTAGTTTCTCCATATGCAGTTTTTTAATATCGTTTTTACCAAATTGCAAAATGGCTGTAGGATTTTTTGCCGCTAGTTCTCTATCGATATTCTTTAATAAGCTGTCCGTGTATGCTAGACAGGTAATCTTGTTAGTGTGTTCCAAAGCTAAACAATCCTTAAGGATGTCCCTGGTGAACTTTGGTCCCTCCTTACACCAGATGTTATGCCAGGAGCATAGTGCTCTTAATTGAATTAGGTCGATGACATATGATATATCCAATTCTTTATGTAGCAGAAATGTTGACGTAGATCTTGGTACGGCCAGCATAAGGCAGAGAAAATAGTTTTCACAGGATTGCAATGCATTAACATTGGTGTTGCCTATACTACAGAGCCATAGGTAGCTACGGGTAGGCATTTACTGCCATACATTTTTAGCATATCACGGATAGGTTTGCTGCCTATCTTAGTACAAAATCAAAAAATTGCCTCTATGGTTCTGATGAGTTTAAGTCTAGTCTGAGGTGAGAAGCCCAAATACTGATAAAAAATAAAATAAAATACCCAGATAGGATAACCTCTTAACTTCTGTTAGCTTGTGATCCCTTACATAGTGGGACTTTTTCTTAGCCCACCTTTGCCACAAGTCATCCCAAACGTTTTGGAAAGGTTTAATTTTAAGTCTCTGGCTCCATGTATGAGACAAAAGCTTCAATCAGTTCTTGTAGTCCGTTTGCAGTTCTCGAGATGAGAACTGCATCGTCTGCATTAAGGAGCAGCGGGGTTGGTCTCGCACCTATTTACGGGGCATCTGTGTTTAGATTCTGAAGAGTTTTATCGATCCCGTTTATGTATAATGAAAATAGGAGTGGTGTGATGATACAACCCTGTCTTATTCCCCTGGACACCTTGAAGTTTGGTGTGCATTCGCCTCCCCTTCCATACGTTACTCTAGATGTCAGTCTCGAGTATAATTGTGATAGGAATGAAATAATATTGTTAGGGGCACCCATTTCCATCATGGCTTCCCATTATTTGGCGTGGTTTACACAGTCAAAAGCAGAGCTTAGGTCTGCAAAGCATAGATGGATGTGTTTTTCCTTGCCATTGTATATTTATTTAGAATAAAAAGTAGGTTTATGCACCGTTCCCATCTCCCCCCATAAGCCATATTGGGTTTCGGTCAAGATATTGTTATCATTTACCCAAGTTCTCCAGTCTTTCCAGAACTATATGCCCCATGATCTTGAAGGATGAATCTAAGAGGGGTATGGGGCAGTAGCATCTCATGTCACCCCGGCTCCCCTTTTTAAAAATTGGGACAATAATACTCTCTGTCCAGGTCTTGGGGACGCAACATTTGGCAGCTGCATTGCAGACCTGGGTTAAAATGGGTGCCCATAACTGTGTATATTTTTTGTATACATCAGCTGGGACCCCATCGGGTCCAGGAGCCTTACCCTGTTTCATTTTGTTTATTGCTATGGTTACCTCCTCCAGTCTAATTTGTTGGAGAGGTATCACAGTTATAGAGGGAGGCTGTTCTATGTTATGGATGGCTGCATTAAAAATTCCGCAAAAATGGGTAAGCCAGTCATTTGAGGCAATGACCATTTCAATGATGGGGTCTTGATAATCTTTCCACATAGGTGAGTTTATCACTTTCCAGAAGAGGGTGGAATCCCTAGTGTCTGCGGCTTGATTCAGTTTCGACCGGGCCTCCTCTTGTATCTCCCTCTTCCTATTTTTTAGACCCCGCTTATATAGTAATCTAAGTCGATTGGTTTCTATCTTATCTCTGGGTAGTGTGTGTAGGGCCTTATTTAAATCTTGTTTTGCCCGGCTAAAATTGTGATTAAACCAGCCTTTTGCCTGTCTCTTTTTCATTGTAATTTCCTTTCTTAAATTGGTAGATATTGCCATAGTAATTCTTTCATAAGCGGTCGTGATCATTTCGGGGGGGGGGGGGAGTTAGCATCAGTACAGATGGAATAACTTTCCATGTTATCACTTACAACCTTATGCAACATGGTGTCTTCGTTGATACCTGTCCATTTAATACTAACAGTATTTTTTACGGTCGCCACTACATTTGGCAGCATTAACTTATCCTCCCGGGCCCAGATTGGTAGAGTCAGCACAAGTCGTGCCGAGCGAGACTGCAGTAGGTCTCCTGACCCACTGGGAACCCGACGAGGTAACAACAACCTCCAATTCAGGTACCCAGCGACCTGCAAGGAATTAAATTACATATTACTTCCTTATTGATCCAAAAGAAGGCATCCCAGGAAATATCTATTTGCTTAGCACAAACTTAGACGCCCATGGTCTCTGCACACACTACACTTCGGTCCTGAAGAAAGCCCATTTGACCGTTTGGCGACCAAAGGGCTGAAACATGTCGACCTATAATATTCACGAAATCAAGTGTGCGAGAGCCATTATTACTCTCAGCCACACAACCCCAATTTTAACTTTCAATATCTCAGAACTGGAACGAATAAAATGTATTATTCTAGTATGAAGATATAATTTTTTAAAACTATTCACTTCACTTTTCACAGCCAAATCACGGATCACTACTGTTTTAACCAAGGGTAAAGCCTCCAGGTGGAGGATGCATAACAACTAAACCCCATGATTATGCATATAACGTGTAAAGAATAGCAGAGAACCAAGATATACCGCTACAATTACGAACTATACACGTGCATGAGGGTTTTTTATTTGGGACTAGTTAGAACGATACCTGCATACCCTGGTTATGCGGGACAAGTGATCCTTCCTTTTTGATTATAAGCATTAACTTATCCTCAGGCCCATTTGTGGTGACAAAGAAGGGCAGAGTCAGCGAAGCATGGTCTCTGAATCAAGTTAATTCACTGACTGGTAAGCCACAGTAGGTAAGGCCAGAAGTGGACACTATAATGTGTTCAATGCTGATGGATTTCCACTGCCTTGGAAGATTGGATATGTGGTTACTCGATCTTCTCCTCTTGATACTAATATTTCCAGACTATGCTTACATAGGACTTCATTTAGCGCTTCCCCATAGCAATTATGTGGCAAATGTTGTAAATTAGTCTCTTTTATATCTGAAAATCCACAGGCATTTGTTCCAGAGAGGCTACATTTACTGGTGTTAAAATCCCCCACTCAGATGCATGTGTATGAGGGGTCCACTCCCTTTATAAAGTTAGCCACTACTCGCTCCAACTCATTCACAACTTTATAACGGGTAGCATGAAAAATATTGTTATAAAAATTCACCACTATAAAAGGCTGGTTCTTCCCTATTCCCCTTTTATTTAACTAATTATATAACTAATTATATAACTAATTATTTAACTAATTCTATAACTAATTGTAAATAAGGAGAGCCATTGTACAGCTTTCTAAGTTCTGTTGGCGCTGTGGTTGAGATAAAGATTGCCAGGTCTCCTTTTGCTCGTCCGGAGACTGATGGTATAGCTGGGGTTGAGACAGTGTCAAAGCCGTCAATATATGGCTCTTGGGTATACCAGGTCTCCTGGAGGCATAGTAATTGGAGTGGTTTAATGCTATCTAGCCATTCTTTGTCTTTTAGCTTCTTTTTAATCCCGGCAATATTTCATGACCTGACCTTTATTTGTGTTGTGATTTCGGTGTCTATTTTTGGTTGTTCGTCATTAGTATGCTTCTGTAGAATTTTCCCCCTAGGATTTGATACTCTCTCCCCTAGATCATTTTGTCAATCCTGTTCGACTAAGCTAGAAAGATCTATTAATTTTTATGAAAACCACAATTGTTTCGACCAATCCCATCTTTCCTTGTTTAGTAAATGCTAGTTTTGTCCCTAAATACCTACTCCTTACTTTAATCATGTACTTGCGTGCAGTACTACCAGCCCAACGTTAAACTGAAAATACAGCAAAATGAAACAGAGCAAACAGGTCTCCAGCTGTGACGCGAGGGGAGTAGTGCTGAAATGTAGTGGGGAAGGTGACAACCAGGGGGGCAACACTAGTGGGGACGAGGGCACCCCCTGTGGCACGCCAATCAGTGACCAAGGGGCTACCATACTACCACCACAATCATTTAGTCAAACAAGTGGAGGGCACAAAGCCTCAAAGGGAGGGAACAGAGGTATTCTAGCTGGGACATGTAGTCAATACAGGGCTGCCAGAGGTGTGTGATTTTCCTTTCTGAAAGTGAGAGTTTATGAGTCAGTTGCTCAACTGCCAGAGTGTGCCAAGCTGTGTGACCATGAGGCTATAGGAGGAGCAATGAGGGAGTTCCAGGCGAGGGCAATGAACTATTTCGCTGCTCCCATCATGTGTTGTATGAGGTACCAATCGGCATGGGACATTGCCTCAAGTGTAGGATGTAATATTAGAATTACTGTGCAATAGTCTGCCAGTATCGGGTATCCCATGGTGGTCTTAATGTGTCTCAGGTGGTCTTTCAAGAATATAGCAATGGGAGGACAGGTTCACCATATGTGTTGAAAATGTATCTGTGTTCTGCATCTGCAAGAGGAGGCTGGGGTTGCGGGGTAGATAGAGTGCAAGCTTGCAGGTCTATAGTACCCTTGTAGCATGAGCATGATCTTCTATGCCGTTTCTTGTTGGGAGCTGCTTCTGTGAGTTTTAGGGATCTCGCACCACATAAGTTCTCACTGTTTGCGTGAAATGCCCTGGCGACTATCAAGCTCCCACTTTCTTTAGTATGGGTGGCTATGGAGCAGGTGAGACTTAACTCGGCATATGTCTTGGAAATAAGGTCTCGGTAGCCCTCAAAGTTGAGTACTAGAGTTTCAAAGGGTGTGAGGGACTGAGTGTAGCAAATGATGCAGTTGGAAGTATTGATGTTGTAGTATGTCAGGGTAATGGAATTCAGTTTTGATTGGCACGAATAATTTGATTGTCTGTCCCTGAAAAAGATCCTGCATGATTTTGTATTCACCCTTTTCCCAGCTCAGAAAAGAGACTGGGTGAATTGCACGTGCGAAGTCAGGGTTACGTGTTACCAGGGATTTTCAGAGAGTGAAACATGTTCAGGCCCCCCCCAATTGCCAGTTTGCCCCATATTTCTAGAACTGTCCACATTGGGGTAGCTATGTACACGCTGCGGGTTGATGTTGCTTTGGGAGCCAGGCTATGTCCCACAGTAGTCTACAGGCCACCGCCTAGTCCGTATGTACCCAATGCTTCTCGCTATCTCTAACCACCAATTCTAGGATGTAGAGCAAATGGGCTGCCCAGTAGTAATTCTGCAGATTTGGACAGGCAAGTTCTCCTCAGTTCCTAGGGAGCATGATCAGGGCATTAGAGATGTGGGGTTGTTTCCCTTTCCAGATTAAAGAGAGGAGATCTCTTTGCATTTGTTTGATGTCCTCTGTAGGTATGGAGGAGGGGAGTGACAGGAATAGGTAAAGCAGTCTGGGAAATATGTTCATTTCCACAATGTTTATACGACCTAGCTAAGAAACATGGAGGGGCCTCCAGTGCCTAAGGCCTTCCAGGATTGCCCTGTTGGTATCACGGCCAGTTAGTCCAAGTCCATGTATGTAAAGAGTGGGTGATGGTAAGACCAAGATATTTAATGGAGTGAGGTGCCTAGTGGAAGGAGGCTAATGCCTGCAGGCACTGGAGTTTTTGCTGTGGGATGGTCAGGTTAAGGACCTGATATTTGGCCATGTTGATCTTGTATCTGGACACTGTTTGAAATGATTGTAGGCTTTGGACCACCCCGGGGAGAGAGGACTCAGTCAGGGCAAGCATCAGATCATCAGAAAATAGTAAGACTTTAGGGTCGGGCCATCCAAATGGAATGCCTGATAGTCTGGGACTGCCTTAGGCGAATGGCCAGGGGTTCCACCACAAAAGCAAAATGCAAGGGGGACAAGGGACATTCCTCGAAGGTGCCCGGGGAGAGTGCGAAGTGTTGAGTTGAGTGGTCCTGGTCAGGCGATCCCTCTGACAATGTTAGAAAGCTTTTGCCTAGCCCCAGAGACCTCATCATTCTCTGTTTGCCATTTCACTGGAAGAGCAGCCAAAAGGGGTGGGCCCATTGGTCGGTTTAAAGTTCCGTCTCTTTTTAAGCATCAATGGGTAAAAGTCTTGGAAGATTTGTACCATGTGTCCTCAGAAGATGATGTCCACTTCCCCCACGCTGTCCTCAGGAGGGATTATTAGTCCTGGAAGAAGTGGACTCTGGTGAGAATGTCAGGGGTGCCATCAGGGCAGTCAGCCATGGCGGTGATGCGGTGCACCTTTTCAAGGATTAAGGGCTGGTCCTCTGGCCATCCCCGGATCGCCCACAACATGTCACTGCGGAATGTCACAATGTCCTCTCCTTCGGCACCCTGGGGAACTCCTAATACTTCTGTTGTTGCAGAAGCTGCGATTCTCAAGGTCCTCCTGTTTTGCCTGTAGTTTGATCTGCTGTTCCTCTAGGGTGTTCATCCTTCTCCAAAGCATCTCTTGGTCTTCAGTGCCTGAGTTCATTGTTTGCTCCAACTCATTCACTTTGGTGCCCACAGTTGTGACATCTTTTAAAAGGTCATGGAGACAGCTCATGAAGTCTGTTTTTAAGGAGCTAATCTCAAGACAAATATCATTCAGAAATTTCTCCATATAGTCCTGTGTGATAGGAGGGGCGTCCCAGCCTGTGTGGGGGGGGGGGGCTCATATCTGCAGGGGAAGATTTAGACCACAGGGAAATCACTGAGCTGTCCCTGATAGCTTTGCCTCTTAGCATAGTGAGGATGCGAGGGGCTGTGGCAGGCCAAGTAATGCCAGGTAGGTCCCCGCAGTCTGGCAGTGTGATGGCGAGGGGGGCATCAGGGCAGGCACCTTTCATTGAGATCCAGCCCAAATATGACCAGGCAGGCCCCAGTAGTTCGGTGCAAGGACCAGAGACGGAGGACTTGTCAGGCCTCGCTGATCAGGGAGAAGAAGTCAGAGAGAGGAGAGGTGTGCTAAAGCCAAGCTATGTATAATTCCAGATTCACCATGGGGGTCAGATTCTGGAGGAGGTGGGTCTAGACACGGCACCAAATGGGAAAGACTCCAGAATCAGGTCCCTCTATCCAGTCCGATGGCAGAAGAAGAGGACTGCATCAATGAGCGTCCCCTATAGCACATCTTTCCTCCTGTCACCAAAGCAGCGATCTGGGCACAGGCTCAATCAGCCCGAGGCTGCTTTCCTGCAGATTGCCAAGAGGATCAGCCCCAGAGAAGGTTGTAGAGTTGGGCCAGTCGGGTGACTGGATGAGCTGAGTAGAAAGATGATCATAGAGGCCAGCTCCCTGGACAGCGACTCAAGTGGCGTCTGATAAAGCTCATTGGGGTGGGGTCATCCCCGGTTCTCCTCAGGAAGGCCCGACCCAGGTGCCAGGGTCCCCGTCATGGCCCGGCTAGGCTTATCAAAGCCACGAAAGACAGTGAAGGTGGATGGCGTAGATGGGCCTCCCCAGGGCCTTCCATGTGTGTCTGTGCCTCTTGTCCCCTGGGGCCAGCCATCACACAGTTTAGCCTCACAGGAGGAGGCCCTTGTACATTCACCTATGATGTTTCATCGTCCTCACCAACCACAGGTTGCTCTCTCCGCATTCCAGGCCGCCACCACAATTTGCTGCAGCCCAAGCCCAGGGCTTCGCAGCTACTCCTAACAGGGGCCCAGCGTCACCAGCGTCAGATTGTGCAGGCAGGGGGCAGTCAAGAGGCCGCCACTGGCTATGCGGAGCCTGCATTGCGGGATGGCCGATGGAGACCTCGTGGTAGCCAAAAAGGTGGACAGCACTCCTGGCAGCCCTCCAGGCAGCTTTGACCCGAGGCCCGGGCATCATCACAAGTAATGGTGTCAGCGGGGAGGAGAGGACACAGTGGCTGCCCAGGGTATTGGCGCTCCTCCGTCTGCTCAGGGTGCAGCTGAGTATCTGCTCCTGCTCTCTGGCGGCTGAGCCACGCCGCCAGAGCAAAATGGCATCCCAGCCCTAGTCAGAGACGGGTGGACCAGCCCTGCTTCTGCCAAGAAGGGACTCAATGACGATCGTCGGGCTACAGAGGGTCCTGACCTGCTAAAGAGTTCAGCACAGCTGGGCATCGGTGGTACCACAGGGGCGACCAGGAACAAGCTGTAGGGCCTGTAGAGTTGGCGGGCGCCCGGCCCACATACTCACTAAATTATTACACGGACACAGATACTTAGGGTGGATAACTGGCCCAGAGCCGTGCGCTTTGCCCCTTTTATTGTCAGGGTCACCTGACTGGTGACACCTGTGGTGGGTGGGTGTTTAGTGTGTCTTACAGCAGGGCAAACACTAAAACGTATCCAGCCGGATACTACATCCCTCCCCAACCTTTAATGAAGGTCAAAACAATAAAGTCCGAACCTGTGGGAGAGAATACAATTTGCAAACAAAAATATAACACAATAATTATGACTTCCACGTAGTCTCTTTCGCTGCTGGTCAACCACCGACAAGGGTATCCTTACAGCCTGAACCACTAGTTCTGCTCGGCACAATGTCAGGGTGCCTTATGGATGTAGTCTTTCTCGGGCTTGCAACGTGGAAGTGTGATCTACAGTCTCTCTCTTCCGGTTCCACATCCAGTGAAAGTGCAGATGGAATGATGGTGGATCAGTTAAGTGTTATTACCACTGTACAGTCCTGGGTGAAGTACTTCCTCCATCTGGTGATTCTCTTCTCCCAACGGGATTCGCAGTTGCAGAATGTCCCTCTCACGGATGCCCCTCTCTCGTGGGTGTCCCCTCTCACCGGACAACTCGGAGGCCCTTTGCTGCCAGGCTTTAACTGGACCAGTGGACTGCCGCCTTGTCGCTCCGCAACCGCGTTGGAGGAATCGCTACGGGTCCTCTCTCTGTGCCCGAATCTCCACCTGAAAAGAGTGTTGTTGGCATTTGTTCCTTTGCATGCTACCTTGGATTCCCAGAGCGAGCTTCAACAGTCCATCTCTCGTGTTGGGACCCGCTGCCACCAGTATCGCAGAGGCCTCTGTCCCTTGGATTTTCACAGTCCTGTGTCCGTTCCATCACAGAGGTGATTGTTACCAATGGACCGGCTTGCTTGCCTCTGTCGTCACCGGGTGATCTTGGGATTTGCAAGTAGATGTGTACTTCTAGTGATACTGATGTTTTCCAGGCACCGTGTTCCAATGTTCTTCAGGTGTTCCCCTTCTGGTGTGTGTGTTGATCTGTCACGCACACCTCTTTACTCTTCTCGTCTCCTTTTTATCTTTCGCCATGGCGTCTTGCCACTCAAGTTCTGTCTTCACTTTCTTTCTTTCTCGACACGGTCTTGTCTTCTCTCATGCCTGTTCACTCTAACCAGGCTTCTCCATGTAGCGTGCACTCCACACGTTTCCCCCTGGTCTTCTCCAAGCACTAGGACACTGTCTTCACTTCGCTCTGTGACTGGACCTGTCGTTGCGACCTACTCTCGCTTGATTACTTCTGACTTTTAGTTGATGTCGTTAGACTTCTCTTCCGTCTCTTCCTGGTCCTCTTCGCGGACCTCCCCTTGGTCCTCTTCATGGACATCTCCTCGGTCGTTCTCTTCACGGATGTCTTCTCCATCCTTCTTGTCGGACCTCTTGTCAGATCTCTTCTCTCTCTCTCTGACCTCTTGTAGGTCAGTGTCATCCTTGCGACCATCTGGCAGGTCAGCTTCTTCCTCCTTGCGACCATCTGGTGGGTCGGCTTCTTCCTCCTTGCGATCCACTGGCAGGTCGGCTTCTTCCTCCTTGCGACCATCTGGCAGGTTGGCTACTTTCTCCTTGCAACCAAATTGGTAGGTCGGCTTCTTCCTCCTTGTGACCAAACTGGTAGGTCGGCTTCTTCCTCCTTGCGACCGACTGGCAGGTCGGCTTCTTCCTTCTTGCGACCGTCTGGCTGGTCGGCTTCTTCCTCCTTGTGACCATGTGACCCTGGGCTTGCTGCTTGTGCGCTACCTCCTGCGCGTCTTCATCTTGCGCTCCTCCCTGGTATCCAGAGCAGGTACACTGCCTCCCCATTGGTTGTGGGTTGCAAGTAGCTGTCCTTGTGTACCTTCACGTACTCCTGACGCTTTCCTGCGCACTCCTCACACAGTGCCTTAGTTTCAATCTTTGCGGCCTCCTCGTGCTGCTCTTTTCCCTGGCTATTCGGGCAGCTCTCCGTGCCCTGACTCCTCTCTGTAGGTCACAGCAGCCTGGAATGTCTCTGAGCACCCTCAGTGCTCTCCAGTCACTTTGCTCTGATCAGCAGGTGTGATACTGCGAGATGGCCACTAGGTGGCAGTGTGTCTTTCCTTCCAACGTGATCTAGTTGTGAAGACTCTGAGGCCTCGTGCTGTCTTCACCCAGTGGGATATCTTCACCCGGCGGCGCCCCTTCTTGGGACTCCCCCCCAGGGCACCAGCACTTGCAGCCAGGTAGGCGCTATTCACACTTTATCTATTCATTATTTACTTTGTGGAAATGTTTGTACTTGTGACCACACGATCGGGGCTCTTCTCTAATGCAGATTATCACACAATCCTTGCAACGCTTCTATCGGCCAGAGCAGCTTCACCCACGCTGCCGACCTCACCTCCTGTGTCTTTGCACACGCGGCTGCTCCTGCCGCTTTCTTTCAAACTCGTGTTCCTTGGCTCCACTTGTTAACATGCCCTGCAGCCGTTTTGTGCTTCGGCCCTTTGATCAGTATTCCGCCTGGGCTGCGGTTTGCACCCTCAGTGCCCCTAGTGGCCTCAGCAGCTTGCACACGCTGTGGGCCTTACTGCTCCTTTGCCCACGCGGTCTCTCTGCCTACACGGTGTGCGGGAGGGGGAGCTGGAGTCGCTGCCAGATACTGCGGACTCACGTCTCTCCGCCCCAGCCTCCCACCAGGATGGTCCTTTTCTCACCCCCACCCCACCACCGCAGCCTCACTCCTCACACGCTGGACGGGGTGGGGAAGGGTCACACTACTCCTGGAATGCTTACTTTTGTATTTTTTCTTCGTCGCGGGTAGGCTCCGCTTGTGCCCGCACCCGAGGCAGTCGCCACAGCCTTCCTCACTGGCCTCGCAGGGGCATGGGATGATGCCGGGATAGGCCAGCCATCTACCAGGCACCATTCATTTTTGCTCGGCTCCCCTCCCACCCGCAGCAGCCTCATTCACTTCTTATGCATCGCGGGGTGGGGGTTAGAGCTGCTGCCTGTGAACTGCGGGACCTCACAACGGGTCAGTGTTCACTTTTGGCCGTAGATGTGGGGTAGGCTCTTGCTGGCCTCATATTGCTCAGGGTCACTTCTTTCTCCACCACAGCCCCTCACTCACTCACCGGGCTGACCGCCTTTTAGTTGATGTCGTTAGACTTCTCTTCCGTCTCTTCCTGGTCCTCTTCGCGGACCTCCCCTTGGTCCTCTTCATGGACATCTCCTCGGTCGTTCTCTTCACGGATGTCTTCCCCATCCTTCTTGTCGGACCTCTTGTCAGATCTCTTCTCTCTCTCTCTGACCTCTTGTAGGTCAGTGTCATCCTTGCGACCATCTGGCAGGTCAGCTTCTTCCTCCTTGCGACCATCTGGCTGGTCGGCTTCTTCCTCCTTGCGATCCACTGGCAGGTCGGCTTCTTCCTCCTTGCGACCATCTGGCAGGTTGGCTTCTTCCTCCTTGCAACCAAACTGGTAGGTCGGCTTCTTCCTCCTTGTGACCAAACTGGTAGGTCGGCTTCTTCCTTCTTGCGACCGACTGGCAGGTCGGCTTCTTCCTTCTTGCGACCGTCTGGCTGGTCGGCTTCTTCCTCCTTGTGACCAACTGGCGGGTCGGCTTCTTCTCCTTGCGACCATCTGGTTTGTCGGCTTCTTCCTCCTTGTGACCATGTGACCCTGGGCTTGCTGCTCGTGCGCTACCTCCTGCGCGTCTTCATCTTGCGCTCCTCCCTGGTATCCAGAGCAGGTACACTGCCTCACCATTGGTTGTGGGTTGCAAGTAGCTGTCCTTGTGTACCTTCACGTACTCCTGACGCTTTCCTGCGCACTCCTCACACAGTGCCTTAGTTTCAATCTTTGCGGCCTCCTCGTGCTGCTCTTTTCCCTGGCTATTCGGGCAGCTCTCCGTGCCCTGATTCCTCTCTGTAGGTCACAGCAGCCTGGAATGTCTCTGAGCACCCTCAGTGCTCTCCAGTCACTCTGCTCTGATCAGCAGGTGTGATACTGCGAGATGGCCACTAGGTGGCAGTGTGTCTTTCCTTCCAACGTGATCTAGTTGTGAAGACTCTGAGGCCTCGTGCTGTCTTCACCCAGTGGGATATCTTCACCCGGCGGCGCCCCTTCTTGGGACTCCCCCCCAGGGCACCCGCACTTGCAGCCAGGTAGGCGCTATTCACACTTTATCTATTCATTATTTACTTTGTGGAAATGTTTGTACTTGTGACCACACGACCGGGGCTCTTCTCTAATGCAGATTATCACACAATCCTTGCAACGCTTCTATCGGCCAGAGCAGCTTCACCCACGCTGCCGGCCTCACCTCCTGTGTCTTTGCACACGCGGCTGCTCCTGCCGCTTTCTTTCAAACTCGTGTCCCTTGGCTCCACTTGTTAACATGCCCTGCAGCCGTGTTGTGCTTCGGCCCTTTGATCAGTATTCCGCCTGGGCTGCGGTTTGCACCCTCAGTGCCCCTAGTGGCCTCAGCAGCTTGCACACGCTGTGGGCCTTACTGCTCCTTTGCCCGCGCGGTCTCTCTGCCTACACGGTGTGCGGGAGGGGGAGATGGAGTCGCTGCCAGATACTGCGGACTCACGTCTCTCCGCCCCAGCCTCCCACCAGGATGGTCCTTTTCTCACCCCCACCCCACCACCGCAGCCTCACTCCTCACACGCTGGACGGGGTGGGGAAGGGTCACACTACTCCTGGAATGCTTACTTTTGTGTTTTTTCTTCGTCGCGGGTAGGCTCTGCTTGTGCCCGCACCCGAGGCAGTCGCCACAGCCTTCCTCACTGGCCTCGCAGGGGCATGGGATGGTGCCGGGATAGGCCAGCCATCTACCAGGCACCATTCATTTTCGCTCGGCTCCCCTCCCACCCGCAGCAGCCTCATTCACTTCTTATGCATCGCGGGGTGGGGGTTAGAGCTGCTGCCTGTGAACTGCGGGACCTCACAACGGGTCAGTGTTCACTTTTGGCCGTAGATGTGGGGTAGGCTCTTGCTGGCCTCATATTGCTCAGGGTCACTTCTTTCTCCACCACAGCCCCTCACTCACTCACCGGGCTCACCGCCTGCCTGGCGGGTTGTCGTGGCCGATGTGGGTGGTCTCCAATCGGCTTTCTCTTCTCCCCGGGGCACTTCACACTCTCCCACGGGTTATCGGGTGCCTCTGCACAGGGGCGGATTTCCTGCAGTCACACGAGGTGCGGGGTGGGCTCCCGGTCACCTAGCCTTCACCCTGGAGCTTTGCACACGCCCCGCGGGCATTTGGGCGCGTTCTGCACCGGCTTCTGGGGATGCCCTCAACATGGGCATCTCTCTCCCCCTTTTCCACCGCTGCTGGGCTGCTGCACGTGATGGAGCAAGGTGGCAAAACAAACTTTTGTGTCCCCCCTTGTGAAGTCAATGTTCCATAACATTAACATTTACTAATGGTGTGTTGTTGTGTATTAATCAACAATAGTATAAGATGCACATACATGAACACGTGGGAATACTAATTTTGCCTGTATGAAGCAATATAATTAACTAATTTGTGTTGTTATTGTGTTGTGAACTAATGCACAGCTTAAATATAAATAAATGCAATGTGAATGTGCTTATTGTAAACGTTATTGTGCTAAAAAGTCGTTGGATATGTAAGTATGAAATGCATTTATGTGGCTTACCTGCTAGGTAATAACTAATAGGGAAACATTAGTATGGTGGGAGGTAAACAGAAGGGCTTTAGTTCCATATTTAACATGAATTTGTGTTTGTTTCTATGATAGCTCCAAAAGTGGCCTCTGAGGCCTACGAATTACGGTTGCTCTGGCTAACTGCAAGCAAGTGCTGGATTGCGCATGCGCATGCGTGCCCAAAGCCTGCCAGCGAGAGTGAGCTGCCTGTACTCGGATGGGAAGTTCAAGGCTGCTTTGCCCTGAAGTCAGGATGATTGCCAAAATATGGACAGTCGAGTAATCCAAACGTGGGAAAGCAAGGCAATGTTGCGAGTCAAGGAAGTGACCAGGCCAAAGACTGTCCTAAACAATGCCCCATTATGATTTCGCTGATTTATCGTGAATATGATGTTGTAATGGTGAGGAGATGCTCACCCACCCCAAATTGTCCAATCAGAACCCGAATTGGTGATGTTAGATACTTTTTAGATAGATTAAGTTAGGAAATTACAGCCTTATTCATCAACGTGCCGTTTTGCGAGCCCCTAATAGCGATTCATAGCGAATCGCTATTAAGGACTCGCAAAACGGTATTCATGTAGGAATTGCTAAATAAATAGCGATTCCTACACATTCCTTATTTGCGAGTAGCAAATTGCTAATCGCAAATAAGGAATAACTCCCCATTCATTCCTATGGGCCAAAAGGCCCATAGGAATGAATGGGGAGTATTCCTTATTTGCGATTAGCAATTTGCTACTCGCAAATAAGATAGCGATTTAAAGGGTGCCAGGGGTGTCCAAAGGACACCCTGTAGCACCCCTTAAATGCAAATTGAAACTGGTGTTGCGCACACACATGTCCAAAGGACATGTGTGTGTGCAACATGCAACTTAGAAAAATGCTTTTAAAAGCATTTTTCTAAGTTTTTGCTATTTACCGAGAGGTCTGACCTCTCGGTAAATAGCGGCCCGAAATTGCGAATCAGCAATTTAAAAATGGTTGATGAATTGCATTTAAGGAATCTCAAATAGAGATTCCTTAAATGTAATTCCTCGCAATTTAGCGAATTAGCAATTACCGATTTTTGCATTTGGGATGATGAATCCCAAATGCAAAAATTGCGCTTGCAATGGGCCAGATTCTCAGAATCTGGCCCTTTGCGAGCGCAATTCGACTTGATGAATCAGGCTGCAAGTGTATAAAAACCCCTGATTTTGCTTAGAGGCAGTCACTCTTTCGATTTCCTCTCGAAGTGCTGCCGGAATATAGATTGATTCCTGGATGTAAGATACTTTGATTTGCTTTACAGGACTGAAGGATAAGATGAGGGCGTTAGTTAGGGATGTTAGAAGAGAATACATTTGGAACTATCTGTTCTTTGCTAAACTTTTAACTGACTTCTAAATAAACGACTGTTTTCTGAGCTCTAAATAAAATGATCATTTTTTAAATAAAGTTAAGATTTGCACTTAATAAAGAAATAACCAATGCATGAATGTCAGACATATTGAAGTTTTGCTTTTATTAAATTGGGAAAATGGAATATTAAAGCTGGTCTTGTGATTTTCCTACGCCTAACTTTCTTTCTAGCAGATCCATTGCCACTATGGTGGTGTGTCTGAATAAAATTCATGTTTGATTAAACCATGGTAAAGTGTTTAAAACTGTAGGTGTAAATAGTAACTGATTAAATAGGTTTAAACACTCCGCCAAATGTTACAGCATTACTCCTTTGTGTTTCAACAAATTCCTTGAAGCCAAATTAAGTGAACAGAGTAAATGTGCAGTGTTATGGGCCCCACTGATGAATGAGTGTGTGTTCGGAGGATTCAGGGACATGGTAAGTGCTGATTAGAAATGATTTTTGGAGTTCCGCTGTAGCAGTTATGACTTGGTAGCAGAGTAGTGGTTGCTAAGGAAATTAGCTAGGGTTATGTATAAAGTACTATATAGAATTTGATGTACAAAATTATGAACTAACATCTGTTGAGTTCGTATTACATTATATGTAGTTCTGAAAAGGCTTCCAAGTGTTGCGTGAAGCTAGTGCCTCTGTCTGCAGGCAGAGGAAGTGTGGCAAGTAAAGTCGCACAGTGCATTGGTCTGTTTCAAAAAAGGAGCATCGTCGTATACTGCGGTGGTATTGTCGTATATCACTGTTTAGGGACATTAGGTGTGAAAGGATAAATGTATAGTCAGGACAGACTATAAAATCTTAGCCTTCAAGTACAGGGATCATTGCGTATCCTAATTAAAACTTACTGCTGGGAGAGTAGTAGGACTTTACCCGAGCTTGATAGAAGGGTAAAGGAGTGGCATCTGCTTTACTAACGAAAGAGGAATTCTGAGGTGGGCTAGAGGTAAGCGCTGCCTACTGGTGATACAGAGTACGTGTATATATGAATAGTGATTTCTATATAAACGTGTGTAAATGAAATTGCAATACGCGTTCTGGTGAAACTCTGGGATTGACTCTAAGGAGGTGAAAAAGATCTCTGTATGTGCTTTCCTGGAGAAACGAGTTCATTATTGCCTGATAGAAGGGTAAGGTAGAGGGTAGTGCTACTTTATCGACGAGTCTAAAAAAACAGTTATTAAAATTCTGAGGACGTAAGCGTCGTCTACTCCAGTTACAGAATACTTGTATGATTGAGAAATCTATCACTTTATTAGCGAAACAGGCAAATGATATTGTTTTGTGTAAGTTACTAACTGATTTTGTAAAATACCTTGTAAATACGGCTTCTTGAAAGAAAAAAAACCCTGTAAAGGAGGGGTCAGCTAGCGTTGCAGAAGCCGGAGCGCTGGTGACGTCAAAAGTGTCGCACTGGGATTGGTCCTCGTGACCAAGACGGAGTAGAGGCTGATTGGTGCATCACGAAAAGCAGCAAAAGCTATTGGTTAAGCACTATTGTGACGTATCGTGTTCTAATTGGTACATTAGTGCGAACCGCGCTGTTATAGATTGGTGTTACGGAAACAGCAGTAGAACAGTAGGAGATTTGTTGAAAATGGCTTACTACTATTATGACGAAGACAAGAAGAAACCGTCATGGTTTAAAAAGTTGAAAAATATGTTTGTAAAAGACAAAGAAGTAGTTACGAGAGAGGGAAAAATACTTCCTCCGCCAAAAACGCCTGCTTCTCTGATGTTATCAAAATATGGTTACCATACATGTGTTTGGTTGGAGAATTGGGTATGGTATACCAAGGATGATTGTGTGTTAGCTTTTCCAGAATGTGGATCTTTTGATATGGTAATTTTGAGAAATTTGAGAGACAGAATGATGAAGCTTGAACCGAGACCTAGACCAGCTCAATTTGAGGCATTGGTTGAATGGGAAGACGAGATGCACAAGAGGTCGGAACCTCAAAGAAATGTTGACCAGAACCAAGGAGAGTTCTACCACCATGACATACAAAGGCCTAGTGCCCTGCTATAATTGCAGCAATTGCCACAACATTATTCCAGGCAATTTCACTCACCACCCGATGAAAGGCACAAAAATCAGACTGAAAGTTAATGCAACCTGCAACACAGCAAATGTAATTTACATGTAGAAATGTCCCTTTGGATCCTGCTATGTGGGACACACAGAGAGGAAGATACGCACATGGATATTAGAGCACAAGAGCAACATTAGGACTAAAAACACCAAATCCACAGTGGCACAGCATTTTTTGGAGAACAATCATTCCGTAGCTCAACTAAAGTTCCTCATCTTAGAAATCATCAAACCCGGTGTGAATAACAAGAACACCTGATGCTTTTGAAAACAATGGTGGTAGTGTTGCCCTAACAAGTAGGGAAAACGTCCGCACATAAAATAATATCCTCACAGAAATTATATTAAACGTGTAGTATAAAGATGTAACGAAGTTTATATAGCACAGAAAGGGTGCTCTTATGACCTGATTCACACCCACCACCAGGAGTGTCAAAAAGGCACAAAGTGCCTAACAAGCAAGAGAAAAAGAATGAGAGCAGGTCACACAGCACTCCACCTATTATTAAGTTAGCATATGTATTCTAGGAAATACTAGATATGTATTGAGATTCTGTCAAAACTAGTAAATCTTCCATATATTAGTCCACAGACATAGATATATAGCGTCCATAGATTTTTCCAAATAGCTCCAAACTCATATACGTCGGACTCATGATGGTTGATAAACTAAACATGGACTCCCATCGGCTAGATCAAACTTTTTTGGGGAGGGGTCATGAGACAACAGTAGATTACATCTTAGTATCAAATTCTCTGGCCAATAGAGTCATGAGCTTTGACTTATTGGTGAACACATTAAGTGATCACAGTGCCCTCAGTCTAGAACTTTTTCTAGTACACGCCCAGTCTTCCCCTCAGATCATAGCCCGTGCTTTAACTCAGAATACCCTGCATTTAGCTAAAACAAACGGATATTCCCTAAGATGGGAAAAGGTAGACGCTGGGGAAATAACCAGAAAAGCGGTATGTGCAGTCTATCCTTGTATAGTTAAATGCCTAGATCTGGGAGTCTCGGGGGAGGAAGTCCTAGATAAATTTGAGGTAATTCTAGATAAAATAAAAGAATTACTAGTAGTTAAGAGACAAAGAGATTGCCCCAGGAAAACAGGATGGTTTAATTATAAATGTACGGCAGCACACAAGAAACTGAAGACAGCCCTAAACAAAACGAACAGAGAACCAGAAGAAATAAGATTTTTAAGAAAGCTCTATAACATAGTATGTAAAGAAAGGAAGGCAGCACTAAAGCAAGCCCTATGGGACCAACTGCATGAAAGTTCATTAGATAAAAATAGCAAGGCATTTTGGAGGGTGGTAAAAGCTCCCTTTTTAGTAGATCGTAAAAACCTTCCAACTATAGAAGTAGCCATCGAGGCATCAGCCTGGGTGGAACACTTTTCGAAAATATTCCTGAAAGGCCCGGAACCAGTAGGGATTGACATAGTATCCAGTAGTAGCGCTTCTACGATGGTATATCCCATTTCGCTAGAAATTGCCATAAGCGAGGTTCTTCAAGCGTTAAACGCAAGCAGAAATGGGAAAGCCCCAAGCCCAGATGGGGTTCCCGTAGATTTTTTGAAATACAAAACGGACTTGTGGGCCCCAATATTGACTAGGGTGTTCGGGGCAGCAATGAAGAATGGCTTGCTGGCCTCCTGGACTAAATCCATCATGGTCCCTATTTTTAAGAAAGGAGATAGGCATGAGGTGTCCTGCTATCACCCGATTTCACTGCTGGACTCGCTAGGAAAGGTGGTGGGGAGAATAGTGCTCGAGCGTTTACAGCAGTGGGCTGACGATGGTGGGATCCTCTATGGCCTCCAGTTCGGGTTCCGGGAGGGTTTTGGGACGACCGAGCAAGCCCTAAATTTATCAATGTTATTGGGTAAATACGTTTGTGCAAAGCAGGGCAGATTATACATGGTGTATGTTGACCTGTCTGCTGCTTTTGACTGCATCTCCCACACGAAATTGTGGTCCGTCTTGTTATTAATGGGTGTTGATGTCCCTCCGGTTGATTTCTTGAGGGAATTATATTTGAATGCCTCTGCGAGGGTACGTTTTGGCGTCAAAGGCGAGCTGTCTGAGTCGTTCAGAGTAGAGCGTGGTGTCCGGCAGGGCTGTGTCCTGGCCCCCTTTCTCTTTTCACTTTATGCAAACGGCTTTGAGGCGGCAATGTTGAAGGGGGGCCAGGATCTACCGCAACTAAGAAAACGCCTGATCCCCGCTCTGCTCTATGCGGACAACATCGTGATACTGGCCCGCACCCCACGTGAACTACAGAAGGCCTTGGATAGGTATGCCACCTTCATAGGGAACCTTGATTTATGAATAAATATAAAAAAGACCTATGTAATGGCAGCAGGTTTAGGAAAAAAAGGGGGTAAAGACATATTCCTTACTAAAGAAAGACTCGTAGTTACTGGCCAATACCCCTATCTAGGTATCATAATTGATGACAGATTTAACTGGAAACCTGCAATCAAGGCCAGGAAACACAACTTAATGCGAGCCATCGCTCCACTCATAGGTTTTTCGCAGAAGCTGGGAAAAAGGTCACCCGTAGAATTGTTACAAATCTATAGAGCCAAATGCCAGACGATAGCACTGTACGGGGCTGGATTATGGGGGCATGCCAATACTAGTCCCCTACAAGTGGCAGATAACACTTTTTAAAGATTTTTACTAGCGGCACCTAAATGCGTTTCTACCTTTGCATGTCATACGGAATTGGGGATCCCGTATTTGGTGGATTTGGCAAAAATACAACCACTCTTACTTTGGCGACGTATTTGGACATCAACGAAAAATTCACTCACTAAGCAAATAGTGGTTGATTGCATGTCATTAGACTATTCAGTTAACATTAGTTGACTTATGTATGTGAAAACGTTTCTGACTGATCTTGGGCTTGGGAATTATTACTCCGCTCCTGAGACGATCTCTGAAATATCCAGAAAGGAATTGAAAGCAAGGGCACTGAGCCTCTTAGAAGAGCTGCGTATCGCCACGGAAGCAAGTAAAGTTTCCGTCCAACACTCAATGGCGATCCAGACTGCCCCTTCAATTCAACCATATCTAACATATGATCTGTCACAATTTGAGCGATTTCTTTTGGTTAGATTCAGACTCAACATCTTTCATCGACTAGTGGTATTTCCTGTTCAAAACAGCTGGGACCGAATTCTTTTATCTTGTCCATGTGATGGAATATCAGAGCAATCATCTATTCACACTGTTTTGTTCTGTAAATTTTATGATGGTCATCGTAAGCTTTGGTTGTTACCGCTGCTAAAATCATTGGGTGTTAGAAGATGTCGCCCAGCCATGTTGCGACTACAGTTTCTAGAGACTGAATGGATTTGTAAATACATTGTGACATTTCTGAAATGTATTTTTAAACATAGAGTAAATCTTTGATAAGTTTTATCTCCATGAAAACATATGAATTTTAGAAATCTAGAATGCTGATATATTAGCTAACATGGTTAGGGATCCCCGTTTGTCCTGTATGGATAACACGTTTCATATGAATTGTAATAGCTTTCATTTGCAATTATGTAAATTTATGTTTTTTATCTATGACATTGCTTTTATGGTTTTTTATGTACTTTAAAAACCGAATAAATAAATATACTACTACAGTGTTATGCTTAACAGATTTAAGAACAGAGGAAACCCAATTGACATCCTAAATAAAGCAGAAGAGGGATGTAAGCACATCAACAGAAAGGACTTGTTGTCCATAAAAGAGAAGAAAGATAACCAAAGAATGGTAGTAGTTTCCAAATACACCATCATCAGTCCAAAATACAGAAACATTATCTTAAAACATTGGCCACTGCTGAGTGGGGAACCGGATTTTAAAGGACTGTTTGATCAAAAACCAATTTTTGCGTACACAAGAGGTCGGAACCTCAAAGAAATGTTGGCCAGAACCAAGGAGAGTTCTACCACCGTGACATACAAAGGCCTAGTGCCCTGCTATAATTGCAGCAATTGCAACAACATTATTCCAGGCAATTTCACTCACCACCGGATTAAATGCACAAAAAATCAGACTGAAAGTGAATGCAACCTGCAACACAGCAAATGTAATTTACATGTTGAAATGTCCCTGTGGATCCTGCTATGTGGGACACACAGAGAGGAAGATACGCACACGGATATTAGAGCACAAGAGCAACATTAGGACTACAAACACCAAATCCACAGTGGCACAGCATTTATTGGAGAACAATCATTCCGTAGCTCAACTAAAGTTCCTCATCTTAGAAATCATCAAACCCGGTGTGAATAACAAGAACACCTTACTCAAGATAGACAATTATTGGATCCGATATATGAGCACGATGCAGCCGAACGGGCTGAACGATAGAATTGAATTTTCCTGTTATCTCGTAGTATGAAAGTGACAGTAATAACGTCAAGCATGGTTTCTTAGATAGTACATACGGACAGAGATAGCTTACTGACACATATACTTTCTTTACTTTTAGAATTATCCCTGATGAAGGGCGAAGTTTACGCCCGAAATGCATTGGGAACAAAAGTTACGGTGATTTAAACACTTGAGAGAATGTACTGGAAAATTTGTACAATGAATACAAGAGACATTTTGATCATGAAGAGAATGATCTGAAATAAAAATAAAAAGCATCATTGATTTCTGAATACAATTTATTTGTTTTCACTTTATGAATTGGACTAAAAACCTACGGGCTTTTATACAGCTGTGCACCGAGGAGCAAACCCAAACTTTGGGATTGCCTTGTAATAGTATAATAACATTTACGCTGTTAGGAACAGACAGCGATACCTCTGCAGCACGCCACAATTTGAATAAGTGGTACACATTTGAACTACCTAGCTGTGCGAGTCCAATCTCTTTCTGTACCAAATTCCTCATGATGCAGAATGGTGCACTGTGATTGACCTGTGCAATGCGTTCTTTACTGTTCCATTGCATCCAGAAAGCCAACCAATTTTTGCGTTCTGTTGCCAAAATCGTATCTTAGCGTGGTGTAGAATTCCGCAAGGGTACACTGAGAGTCCATGGATTTTTAATCAGCTGCTAAAGAAATCGTTAGAAAACCTGAGCATGCCTGGAGAGTCTGTGTTAGTACAGTACATTGATGATCTTTTGGTTGCATCGAAAACAAAGGATGCATGTGTAACTGACACTGTAGCATTGTTGAATCATTTGGCCGAAGAGGGACATAAAGTGGCTCCATCAAAATTGCAGTTTTGTCAAAATGAAGTACAATACTTAGGTCACAAGATTGCTAAGGGAATCAGACAGGTCACAACAGAAAGAATCAAAATGATACAAGGAATTCATCCACCTAAAACTCAAAGACAGGTGAAAATGTTCTTGGGAATGGTAGGCTATTGTAGACAGAGGATTTTCATTGATTGCAAAACCATTACAGAGACTGACAAAGGCAGATATCGGAGACCCCATTGTCTTGACCAAAACAGAAATGGAAGCATTTGAACAGCTAAAAATGAAAGTGTGCGAAGCACCAGCTTTAGGAATGCCTGATTATGAGAAGGAATTTGAGCTGTACTGCAGTGAGCGAGAAGGATGTGCATTGTCAGTGTTGGTTCAGAGACATGGACGACTGAAAAAACCAATTGCGTATTTCTCAGCTGTTTTGGACCCTGTTGCAAAAGCTTTGCCAGGTTGTCTGAAAGCAGTAGCAGCAACTAGTGTAAGTCTGGAACAAAGTGAAGGAATAGTGAGGGAATTTCCTGTGAGGGTGTATGCACTTCATTCTGTGGAGATTCTCCTCACTGGAGCTAAAACACAGTATATGACCAACAGCAGAATGTCCCGAAATGAGAAAATAATTTTGGGAGCTAAGAATGTGACAGTTACCAGATGTGTAAATGATAATCCTTCTACATTGTTACCTGACACCATTGAAGCAGAAGTAAAAGGTGAGCTGGACCACAAATGTTTGGATGTTCTGGAATATTGTACAAAGCCCCGACCAGATATCAGAGATGAACCTTTACCTGAATCAGATTTTGTAATGTTTGTGGATGGATCATGCTTGAGAACAGAGAGTGGTGTTCTAAGTGCTGCATATGCCGTTTGTACTGTGGCAGAAGTGTTGGAAGCATCTTGTCTGAAAGGAATTCATTCTGCTCAAGTAGCGGAGTTGATTGCTTTGATACGAGCATGTGAATTGGGAAAAGAGGTGAAAGTAACCATAGTGACTGATAGTCAATATGGTTACGGAGTTGTTCATGATTATGGACAGCTCTGGTCCCAAAGAGGTTATTTGACCTCTGCAGAAACACCTATTCAAAATGCTGAATTTGTGAAAACACTAATAGATGTGATCCATTTACCTGAGAAAATAGCAGTTGTAAAATGTTCAGCCCATAAAAAAAGTGAGGATTAGATTACCCATGGAAACAATTATGTAGATGCAATTGCAAAGCATTGTGCTAAAAATCAAATTTCAATCAATCGAGAAAAGTTAAAAGAACATGTTCCTAGTCCTTTAATGCTAACCACTGTAGTTGAGACTTGGCAGGGAGTGAAACAGACACAGGAAGTGGCATAAGCAGAGGAAAAAGATATTTGGCTAAAATCAGGATGCAGACAAAGAGAGGAAGATGAAATGTGGGTTTACAAAGATGAAAGACCAGTAATGCCCGATAGCATGATCTCAGACATGGCCCGAATATACCATGGTCAGGCCCACATTGGTAGAGATGCTATGATTCGTCTTTTCAGACAGATTTGGTATAATCCCAAATTCAGAATGATTGCCGAAAGCCTGTGCCAAAGAGGTTTGGTATGTCAGCAATTCAATCCAAACAGGAGAACTTTTGTAAGTTTGGGAACCATAGGACGGGAGGGTGGCCCATTTACAAGGGTTCAGATGGATTTTGTTGAGCTGCCACCATGCAACAGACTTAGACACATTCTTGTAATAATCTGTTTGTTCTCCCGATGGGTGGAAGCTTTCCCCACGCGAAGAAACGATGGGTTGGCTGTTGCTAAACTGTTTTTACGTGAGATAATACCACATTTCGGGTTCCCGGTGACGATTGAGTCAGACCGAGGCCCTCATTTCCAAAATGAACTTATGCAGATGACCTGTGAAGCTCTGGACATTCATCAGAAGCTGCATTGTGCTTACAGACCTGAAGCTTCAGGAGTAGTGGAACAGGTGAATGGAACAATTAAAAACAGAATTGCAAAAATGTGTCTGGCAACAGGACTTAAGTGGCCCGATGCCTTACCGCTTGTTTTAATGACACTAAGAAGCATACCTGACAGGAAAACTGGACTAAGTCCACATGAGATTCTGATGGGTAGGGTGATGAGGCAGGCCTATGTACCTGTTGATAAGTTGTTGATAATTAATGATGACATCATACTGGATTACTGCAAAAATCTGTCTGATGTGGTAACTTCTGTGCTCCACCAGGTAGGAACTGAGTCAAATTCCAAAGAGAAAAATCCAGCTCATCATCTAGGGCCTGGAGACAGGGTTCGAGTGAAAGTGCATCGCAAGAGAAATTGCTTGGTACCTCGGTGGCAGAAACCACAACAGGTTATCTTGGTTAGCACTACTGCAGTCAAGTGTGGTGGATTGAATAGGTGGGTGCATGCCAGCCACACCATTCGTGTGCCTGCACCTGAATACCCGTACGATAGTGAAAGTACAACTGACTCTGATTCTGAAGCTGAACCAGAAAAAACTCCAGATACTGAAGATCGACAGGAGCGTCGACATCTGGAAGTATCAGAAGCCAGTTCTGCGTCTGAAGGTGAAAGTGAAAGGGAGGTTGTGGAAATACCAGATTCAGAAGATCAATCTGAAGATCGAGAATTGGTAAAGACAGACACCAGTAAAGACACAAAAGAAAGTGAAGACAAAGCTGTTGAAGAGGAGAAAACTGAAGAGCAATCTGAAAACTCTGAAAGCAGGAACGGAAATCCTGAGACTGGTGAAGAGGAAGTAACTCACGATAAGAGTGGGATTCAAAGTACCAGTTATGAAGGTGTTCCTAACAGAGTAACAGAAGAGAAAGCTGAGTCTGATGAAGACAAAGACATTGTGAAAATCATAATCAATGATACAGTTGAAGATACTGAAAGTGAAACTGATGACAGTACAGATGAAACTCCATTAAGAAAAAGCCCAAGAAAAAGAGCTTGGAGAGTGGAGCATAATACAGTAGAGCCAATAGACTAAGAAAGTCTGCAAAGGAGACAATTGGCCTAAAGAAACTGGTGGATTGAGATTTAAATGAGTGAAAAAAAACAAAGAGCCAGAAGAGCAAGTGAACGAGATCACTAGTCAGAAAGAGACCTTGGGTAAGAAAATAGAAATGTTCAAAGACCAAAAAGAGTAAGACGACCAAACCAGAGTATTAAATCACCTGAGTGGACATATATTGTCCTACCACCCATTGTTGAAGTTAATAGCAGTCAAAAAAAACTATACAACCCAAAGTCAATTGGGAAAAGTGAGTAAAGAAGTCAACTAAGAGGAAAAAGATGGGTGCTCAAAGTATATGATATTAGGTAAAGATTCTGAAGTCCTGTGAGACGGATATTGTAAATATAGAAGAGGCCGGAGTTGACATAAGGTCGAAGAAAACTTGTTAGAAAAACTTAACTATACTATAATTTAGAATAGGATTGACACAAGGTCGAAGACAAACTTGTTAGTGGATTGAGTGGTGTACAATTTGTAGGTGACATAAGGTCAAAGAAATTGTGTTAGAGGAATATGGCAACCAGTAACCACAAAACAAAATGTTCTATTTTTAGAAAAAGGAGTAGATGTTGCTCAATATGTATGGGATTGTTGATAATATTATGGGTAATTTTAGCTATTGTTATTTCTTTCCAACAAAATTAAAACCAAATGTGAGTCTAAATAAGCCAAGTGAGAAAGAAAAAGTTCATGAGACTCATGTGCACGAACCAGAGTTGCATCAAAATAGGTCAATTAGTGACTACACAAAGAATACATTTTCAAAGTTATTACTTGAGTATATTAAAACTATGAATGTTGATGATTGTTATGTTTGTGTAAAATTGCCAGCATCAGTGTCAGAAGGGGTGACCTATCACCACCTTCCTCTCACATATGGAGTGACTTGTAGTGTAATTGCAAGTTTGTTTTATCAGACTGGGAAATTGGAATATCATTATTCCAATGTAGATGAAATAGTTGTAAAATTAAGAATTGATAGTACAATGAACAAAAGGAAACCTGCAAAAGAGATGGGAGAATATTTCTTAGAATTAGATGAGCTGACACATGAGTATGCTTTTAATAATAATTTGGCATGTAAAATGAGAATTGTATGAAAGCATTTCTGAATATGGTTGAGGAAAGAAGGGTTGCTTACAAACAAAATGAGAAAGTGAAGCATGCAAAATCTAAATACTGGACATTTGACAATGAGAATCTTGAGGATAAAAATGTGAATGTAGCCATAAACATAGATACGCCAATATTAGGGAAAATTTGTATTAGAAGAGATAATTCAATGTATGACAATTATTTTGTGGGTGCAAGTCAATGCAAAGACACCTATAGAATTATAGGGGGTTGGGGATTTAAAGGAGGAGATGATCCTGTTTTTCCGGGAATTTATTTTATTTGTGGGAATAGAGCTTACTATAGGTTGCCTAATCACTGGTATGTGACCTGTTATGTGGGCTTGGTCTTTCCTAAAATTGTCATGTAGATAGAGGTACTAGTGGAAAGCATGCGATAGGTAAAGTCTTAAGTCGAAAAAGAAGAGAGAGTGTATTAGAAATAATAGGTGATGTATTTGGAGCACTGATACCAGCAGTGGAAATTTCGTTTAATGCAAATCGAATCAGAAAATTGTCCACAATAGTTGATCGATTGTCAACATACATCGCAGGAGATTCCTGATGGTTAATACTGAAATGGTTGCTATGAGAGCCATGGTAATGCAAAATTGACTTGCCCTTGATATCATTTTAGCAAAAGAGGGATGAGCCTGTGGGATTTTAAAGGTGCAACATTGTTGTACTTATATCCCAGATAAAAGTCAGAATCTTGAAAAGTATATTATAAATATTACAGATTTACATAAAGAAATTGAACCACTGGAGGTTGAAGGTGTCCTTGAAAAGTTAGGCAAAAGTTTCTCAGCAATTAAGCATTGGTTCCAGGAAATAGGTAGTTGAATTATAGGTAAAATACTTATTCCGATAACAATTTTACTGATAGTGATTTTCCTGATAAGATTATGCTGTATATGCAAAGGTAGGAGAGATTTTAGAAAGGCAATAAAGAAGACAATTCAAGAACGAAATGCAAGGCAAAGATAAAAGAATGAAATAGAAATGGAAGAAATCAGAGAGAAAATTTGTAAGGATTCAAAGGAGAAAGATACTAGAGTGTAGATGGTACTAAAATGAAGAATTCGAAACATGTTCTGCTAAATTTTCCAAAATTTTGAGAGATATTTGGTGATAAAATCACCAGATGAGGGAATTGATGGAGCAAGGTGGCAAAACAAAATTTTGTGTACCCCTTGTGAAGTCAATGTTTCCTTAATATTAACATTTACTAATGGCGTATTAATCAACAATAGTATAAGATGCACATACATGAACATATGGGAATACTAATTTTGCCTGCAGGAAGCAATATAATTAACTAATTTGTGTTGTGATTGTGTTGTGAACTAATGCACAGCCTAAATATAAATAAATGCAATGTGAATGTGCTTATTGTACACGTTATTGTGCTAAAAAGTCGTTGGATATATAAGTATGAAACGCATTTATGTGGCTTACCTGCTAGGTAATAACTAATAGGGAAACATTAGTATGGTGGGAGGTAAACAGAAGGGCTTTAGTTCCATATTTAACATGAATTTGTGTTTGTTTCTATGATAGCTCCAAAAGTGGCCTCTGAGGCCTACGAATTATGGTTGCTCTGGCTAACTGAGAGCAAGTGCTGGACTGCGCATGCGTGCCCAAAGCCTACCAGCGAGAGTGAGCTACCTGTACTCGGATGGGAAGTTCAAGGCTGCTTTGCCCTGAAGTCAGGATGATTGCCAAAATATGGACAGTTGAGTGTTCCAAACGTGGGAAAGCAAGGCAACGTTGCGAATCAAGGAAGTGACCAGGCCAAAGACTGTCCTAAACAATACCCCATTAAGATTTCGCTGATTCATTGTCAATATGATGTTGTAATGCTGAGGAGATGCTCACCCACCCCAAATTGTCGAATCAGAACCCGAATTGGTGATGTCAGATACTTCCTAGATAGATTAAGTTAGGAAATTAGTGTATAAAAACCCCTGATTTTGCTTAGAGGTAGTCGCTCTTTCGATTTCCTCTCGAACTGCTGTCGGATTGCAGATTGATTTCTGGATGTAAGATACTTTGATTTATTTTTCTTGTTTGCTTTGCAGGACTGAAGGATAAGATGAGGGCGTTAGTTAGGTAATGTTAGAAGAGAATGAATTTGGAACTATCTGTTCTTTGCTAATCTTTTACCTGACTTCTAAATAAACGACTGTTTTCTGAGCTCTAAATAAAATTATCATTTTTGAAATAAAGTTAAGATTTTTACTTAATAAAGAAATAATCAATGCCTAAATGTCAGACATATTGAAGTTTTGCTTTTAATAAATTGGGAAAATGGAATATTAAAGCTGGTCTTGTGATTTTCCTAAACCTAATTTTCTTTCTAGCAGATCCATTGCCACTATGGTGGTGTGTCTGAATAAAATTCATGTTTGATTAAACCATGGTAAAGTATATAAAACTGTAGGTGTAAATAGTAACTGATTAAACAGGTTTAGATACCCAAATGTTACAGCATTACTCCTTTGGGTTTCAACAAATTCCTTGAAGCCAAATTAAGTGAACAGAGTAAATGTGCAGTGTTATGGGCCCCACTGATGAATGAGTGTGTGTTCGGAGGTTTCAGGGAAATGGTAAGTGCTGATTAGAAATTATTTTTGAGTTCCGCTGTAGCACACACACGGGCACTGCCCCCTCGTCACCAATGTAGAGTTGGCGGGCGCTAGGCCCACATACTTGCTAAATGATTACACGGACACAGATACTTGGGGTGGATAACTGGCCCAGAGCACGTGCGCTCGGCCCCTTTTATTTTCAGGGTCACCTGACTGGTGACGCCTGTGGTGGGTGGGTGTTTGGTGGGTCTTACAGCAGGGCAAACACTAGAACGTATCCAGCCGGATGCTACAGGGCCCATGGGAAGCCAGAGCTCGGACGAGCAGTGTCCTACTCCATTCCCAGTCAGGCCACGCCCGAGACGTATTTTAGTTGTCATTCTTTTATTGTACAAGCCGAAAGAATTGATAGTTTATAATTGTTGTTAATGTGGTAGCATGTGTTTTCTACTATTCTATACGGTTGGAAACAGCTCAGTTGCTTTTTTCTGTAGTCAGGTACACACAATAAAAATTGCAATAAAATAAAAATATAAATAAGTACTTAAAAATAACTACATTAATGTGTTAAGTACAGTCTAAATTTTCCTTTGTTACATTCACCATGCTGTTTGATTCTGACTATATTGATTTACTCAAGAGTTACCTTTGTTTGACGTAATCCTGGTGTTCTGGTATCTTTTCCTAGGCATCTGCTCTTCATAAATTCTTCCAGTTCTGTCTCCTGTGGGGTTCACGCTTTAAAAATAGCACAGGCAGTCAACAACAACGATGGCCCAGAGGTTAGTATTTCATGAAAGTGTAGAGAAAACAAGGAAAGGTACCTATGAGGTGGGCACGCCAGGAGTAAAGCAAAACATGTTTTGCAATGTTCATCTCGGTTGCAAAGATTTTCATAGGTCCAAGCAAAATGACATTTGCCTTGTAGGGGCTCGTTTTTACTTGCTCAATGCCTTTTTATTGTAATTTGATCAACCTGGTACCATCTTGTGCTAGCTGTAGTGGTGCCATAAGGTAGTTATCTGCAGAATCCCTAATGAAGCACTGGAGACGTGAGAATTTTGTATGTAGATCCTGTAAAATGGAGCGCATACATGGATTTGTGAGAGTTTCATGAGTTGAGCATGACTTCAAGGGCAACTAACCAACTGTGAAAACCTTTGAAAAGATCAAATTTTCCTCGTAGCATCTTTCATTAAAAAGGAAGCATATGAGCATGTGAGGCACATATAGTTGACAGCATCTGTGCCTGTGATGAAGCAGCTATAAAAACAAACTCACTTCATATTCTTGTACACTGCCTATGAAAAATTGTGCAACATAAAATTAAATTCTATTACAAGATCGAAGGCTTTGGATTATGCTTTTTCTTTCTTTACTGTACATTTTCAGCAGCCAACGATAACCTTCAACACAATACAAAAACTAAATTTCACTCTTGAAATGTACATAACATTTGATAACTGATCGTTGCACTGTATATAATTCACGAATACACTGTGTTTTTTTTGTAAAAACAGTATGATTTCTATGTTTAATTGTATATGTTAAAAATAAGGGGTCCACCTTGATAGGCTCTGTTGTTTTGCAACTACAAAAAAAAGAAAAATAAGTAAAATAGTGATACACACACCCCAACGCTAATTAATAAATCGTTTGGGATAAGAATTGTTCCTTGTATCTATGGTGTCAGAGGTAACTTGTCTTTTGTATTCCTTTATAAATGTAGGCATACATGTCCTAAAACGCATAGGATGAGCTGAGCTGTTCGCTCCAAACACAGCCCCTGCGCCTCTTCAGGGCTAGTAAGCGCTTTATAAGTACGCACACCACCCCACCATATTGTGTCATACTTGGGGGCTACAGATCTCCACGAGTGCTCACCTCAGTCAGAGCCTATGCACATCAGCTTGATTATTCGCAAAGTTATACTGTACACTGGCACAATAGTGGGTTTTGCATAAATACTGTAACACATTGAGACTAGGATTCGCAAAACTTCAAACAGCCCTGGGTAATTCTAGTTTTGCTAACTTTATACCTTGCATAGGAGGCAACGCGCAGTGATTGACATGTTCTAAACACAAACAAAGCACATACTGAACACCAGCACTCTAACATCCTACAGAAATTAATGGCACGGCCAAGGAGTGGAATGTTGTGTTTGATACCAAATTTGCTGTTCATTATTTATAGGCTTGTAGTCAAAAGATAGAGACCACCCCAGGCTTTCCAAGCTAACACTTGTTAGTACATCCCAACGGTGCAAGAACAGAGTACACACTAAACCTAAACTTGTAGACTGTTCCTATATCAAAGATGTATTTCTATAGTGCAAAGGTGGCCCAAAGAGCTTTACACCAGAACTAGACTGCTACACTTTTTAGGACAGGGAAACTCAGCTATTTGCCTGAAATGTGGGAATGTTGAGCTGAGACCGGGATTCGAATCTTGCTCTCAATATTCCAAAGACGGCAGCATTATCCTCGTGCGGCTCACATAGGACACAGAATGCTCTTTTTCTTCCCAGAGCGTTATACACGCTTCCTCACATAGCTATGGTAAACAATGCACCATTGTGTTGAATCAGTGTGTCAAATGTATTTATTGCACAGTTACTTAAAACCATTTGCAATGTAGCAAGATAAAAAAAAAAGCAAGGCAGTGATTCAATAACAATTATGACCATTTTCTTCCCATAGGAGAACATAAAAAAATATGGACATGGTATAAAAGTTAATAAATTAGTTATGTTTAAAAAGACATTATCACAGAAGTGTCCCTTCGTTTGTGCACATCGAGACTATTTTTATGCAATTAACTGGCTCATTATCTTTTTCAAGTCTGGAGCATACATCCTCTATGTATCTCCCGATTCTGGCCAGATCAGTTGGTAATGTGCAAGAGAATATGGCTGTAACTGCTTCTTTTGCTGTACGAACACCTTTACGTAGCCATATTGGCTTTAGTAGCTTCTGATGGGATATTAAGAGCCCCGCGCAGCAGCAGATCAGATGTGTCAATGATTCTATTTTGAAATTGCAAATTCTGCAGCTGATTTTATTTTCCAAGGATTTCCAGCCCGGATTTAGTTCTTTTATTAAGAGAGATACAAGTCAAGTAATTTTGTGTTACCAAGTCCAAAACTTCTACTGCTTCCTGCAGATAAGCCTGCCATGGGTTGGGTGAGCCATCATAAATGGGTTTCAACATGCTCTTCAAGCTCCCGTCCAGTGCATTGAGTACTAAATAGTGGTATTTTGCATGCGCTTAGACATTCTTTGCTCTGGTGCAGTAAGCCGAATTCCAGGCAAATCCCACTGTTACGGGTGTATTTCAGTAGTTTGAATATGCGTTTATACGCCCGACACTGTGCTTTTTCCATCATTGTACTCATTTTGCCTGGGAAAGCCTGCTGGGCATAGCCCGCGACAGCTCTTATTTTTGATTATAACACCTTTCTAATTGGGATGGTGGTAGGGCTCTGCATTTTCTCTTGTAGCTTGCACAAGGCATATATTGTGGACTCCACCTTAGATTTCATTTTATGTAAACGCTCAGTTGCTTTTCCTGAGTCGCTCAACCAACACCCAAGGTAATTGTAAAACTTTGAGACAGTTATTGTCTCTTTACCCACATGCCATTATAGGAGTGTTTTTTTTTACAGCTCCCGAAAATCAATACTTTGGTCTTTTCTGGATTTATCGTTAATTCATTGTGCAAGTTGTAGGCATTTAAAGCATTGAGACCCCTTTGTAAACCTGTTTTGGTATGGTCCATCACCACTAGGTCATCCGCGTATTGTAGAATTTGAATTTTATTGACACCAATTTTTGGAACTGCTAGGTTAGCATTTTGGATGGTCTTGCCCCAAGTGTTGGGGCAAGTACGCATTCCTTTTTTAATCCCCGATTTGTAACAGTTTTTTTGTTGTAATGTTGTTTACCAATTTGACTCTGATCCAGGTATTGCTATATAATGAGATAATGGCATTAAGGAGGCCAGGTGGAATTTGCCAATTTGGACCAAAGCTTACAACGTGGCACTCCGTCAAACGCTGCTGAGTAGTCTAAAAATCAGGCATAGACTGCTTTCTTGTCTTTGCAATTGGCTTGCTGACCTAGGTATAATATTGCCATGATATTGTCGATTGTCGAGCAGCCTTTGCGGAACCCTGTTTGATAAAAGGGAAGAAATTTGTTTTCTTCGATCCATCTGGTTAATTCTGTCAACAGGGTGTTTGCGTAGGCTTAGCCTTCGACGTCCAGCAGTTCTATTAGTCTGTAGTTCTTTCGTTCTGTGTTGTCGCCCTTCTTGTATATGGGTTGTAGGATTGACCCGCGCCACAAGTCTGGCACCTTGCCCTGTAATCGGGATTCAGTGAATAAGCCGAATAGGACTCTCCCCCAGTAAGTTGGACCTTCCCTGAACATCGCGGCTGGCAGGCCATTTGGTCCTGGTGCCCCATCTTTCCTTATCTTTTTGACAACTTTCTCAACAGCTATTACGTCCTGGTCTTTAAACATAGCTAGGTTTGTTGGTTCCGCATCGTTGTTTATGTTCTCTGTGTAGATCATGGAACTTCCGCGTTTAATGAAATCTTCCTTTTCCACATATGTAGCGGCACATGTCTCACCCATGCGTCGGCGTGTACAGCATTATTCCGGACTACTTTATTATTATCGAACTCTGCTATATAATGCCAAAGTTGTCGATGTTTGTGAGGTTTTGTTAATTCGTGGATTTTGATCCATTCTTCATCAAGCCTATTTTGCTTGATTGTCCAGAGCAGATGTTTCTAAGCATGAGCGCAAAATCCGCTCCGATCGCGGATTTTGCGGATTTTCGGTAAATCCGCGATCCGCGAACTCTCGCGAATTTACCGAAAATCCGCAATCCGCGATCGGAGCGGATTTTGCGGTCAAAAGTTCAAGCCAGCCTAATTTACGATGGCGCCGGCAAGCTGCCAGCGCCATCCTCAAATAGTTACTTAATTAGCTTCAACAGGAAGCTCTAATAGATAAGATAAAGCAGGGGCTCGAGCGCCTGCTTTATTTTATCAGTTGGAGCTTCCTGTTGAAGCTAATTAAGTAACTTTTGCAGGATGGCGCCGGCAGCTTGCCGGCGCCATCGTAAATTATGTACAATGGTGAAAAACGGAGGTGTCTTCTCGAATAAATATGAGGGGCAGGGTTCATTCAGGCACGACGGTCCTGGCACAAAAAATAAACCTCAACAGGAAACACTTGCGGATATCAATAAAGCATGTGCCCTAGTTGAAGCTTTAATTCAGTGACTCATTCATCAGCCCAAAAACAATCGTGAGCGTTGTGGGGGCTGGGCAGGTGTGCCTTCTTCCCAAATATACCATCGAAAATCCGCTGTGATGCTGGCCAGAGGCATTTGCATCTTTGACTTTCACGAGCGCAATCCCCGTGCTGTTCCTGTGACCAGGAGCTTCTGTCTCTTAATCTGCTGCTCTGATCGGTCTCTGACCTTTTATACACACAAGAGGCATGTGCGCTCGCATGGAAGCCCCGTCCGTTTGGCCCCGCCCACACACTCGAGGAAGCCCTGCCCCCAAATCCGCCGATCCGCAAAATCCGCGGATTTTGCGGATCCACGATCCGTGAATCCGCAAATTCGTGAATCGTGGATCCGCAAAATCCGCCCATGCTTAGATGTTTCTGTTCTTTGTGCAATTCATTGCACTTGTGCCGCGTGTTTTTCGAGCCTGTGGTCTTGTGTGCTCTTTTTGCCGTTTTAAATTGCGAGTTATATCAATCAATTTTTTGTTATTATCACTGGATTGTGTAATGGTATTCTCCTTAGGATTGGGCTCAGCTGTCTTCAGGCATGTTTTCAGGTCATTTGTCCACTCTGGCCAATTTTCCCTATTAGGCGCAGCACCCGGGTTGTTCCCTATGTGTTCTTGTTTTTCTTTCCAATGCGTTAGAGCCGTCACCTGATGGGTGTTCCATTTTATTCTTCTCACCAGGGCGTGTTCTTCAATGCCTATTGATTGGGCGACCATTATAATTCTTTCTCGTTCTTTGATGGTGGCGTTGAATTCTACCTGGAGTATTGCATGATCACTTGTATCGTCTGTTTTGATTTCAAAATGTTTAATTTTGCTAGCAAGCTGGTTGCATAACAAATATAAGCAATTGCGGAGCAGTTCTTAAATGTAGTTCTCCCTTGATTATTTGGCTCTGAGCTTTTTTGTAAATACTCAGCTGAGTTAGGATCGTAATCTAGTAATAAATCATGGGAAATTCTTTCGGCGCAAGTTAGGTAATTCCTTTCGCACTGTTTTGTGCCTAAGTGATGCAAATTGAAATCGCCCACAAGCATTTTCGCCGGTAACTGGTATGTATATAGAATTTCCTGTATTGTTGTAATCATAGATTTTGTGACCTTTAGTTTCCATTGGCCTGTTATGTTTAAATATACATTAATTACAAGCAACGAGACTGTGTTTTCCTTGTTGCTTTTTCCTTCCATTAGCAGCACTTGTAACATATTTGAATTGGTATTTATATTCCTAACAGTTAGTTGTTTTGCGTTTTTGACATAAATCGAGATCCCACCTGATGGTCTTACGTAATGGTTGTGTTTAGTAGCAACTTGATGGAAACCCGCATACCCTTCCAGGTGTACCGGCTCTGTAGCCCAGGTTTCTTGTAAGCTTAGGATATCACCCTCTAGCAATTTATTTATTGTAGTCGTTTGTCTAAGGGCTTTTTGTAGACCAGCCACATTCCAGGAGCCAAGTTTGAGGCTTTGGTATGTTTTTTGAGCTTGACCTGGAATGCCAGTGTTTGCCTCTATTGACAAATTTGTTCTGGCCTTTACTCGAAGGTCTCCCGAAAAGTCTGCAGTGTACTCTTTTACGTCAGGTATGACGAATGGAACTCTGTGTATCACTGTAATTCCCCTTGAAATTCTCCCTCCATTGGGTTTTTTGGGGTGCCTCTTCTTTTAATATTCTATGTGCGGTTGCTTCCTCCTGGGTTCTTACAATGATACTTAGATTATTGTAGTTCTGATCTGGTTGTTTTTCGAGGTACCTTTCAATATGCTACAAGGGTGTTCCTTTGCTTTCTTTGTATCATTGACCGTGTTTGATAAATCAAGTAAAATTTGCGGATATTTTTCTAGCTCGGGTGTCGTGACTACTATACCCCAATTATTGAAGGTTTTTGTTTCCAAGAGCACAGCTTCTGCGATGTAATGATATATTCAGGTCACCACCGTGTTTTCCTGGTTAGGGTATTCATCCCTTGGTTCAAAGTGAACGCTCTCCATGTCTGCATTTGTTATGTTAGACAAAGATGGAATTTGTTGGAGGAGCCTTAATAGGTTGCCCCTATTTATGATGTCATGTCTGCCTTTGATTTATAAGATGGTTGGAAGACGCTTAGTCTTGCGTCTCTTCTATCAGCCAGATAGCAATTGTTGTGAGTTGCGTTATGCAGGAATTTAGTTGCATTGGATAGTGTCTCTCCTGAAAGTTTAGATATAAACACATGAGGTTGGATCTTTCCTTCCCCATTTTATTTTTGGGGTGCTCATTTAATATTTTGTCCAAGCAGACTGTTATTGTGTCCGTTGCGTCCCTCTTTGCTACGTCCTCTTGTTTAGATTTCTTCTGAGTTTCTCTGATGGCCAATTGTTCAACTTTCTTCTGTTTTTCTCTAGTAGCTAATTCAATTGGACTTTTTACAGTCACAGTACCATCTCTTAACTGTTTATTTGCTTTTGTCTGTTTGGAAAAAACTGGATATGTTTTTTTATTTAATTGCAGGTCCTGTTTCTGGTTTAGTGTTATTACTGGTTCGTTTGAGCCATATGTTGGCTGTCCCCAGCTTCTAAGTTGTATTGTCTTTTCAGCCTTTTTTTGTTTTTTTAGTTTTTTCTTCATACGTCTAGTCATGTTCGGCTGTGTTGGTTGGGTTAAAGCTCCTTGCTTTTTCTCCAAGTTTGAATTTTCTATGGTAGCTATCGATTGATTGGCCAGTGCTGAGTCTGAGTCTACACGGGGCTTGGTTGTTTCCTCTTTTTTGTCAGTGTGCTGAGGCCGTACAAGCGTATTATTAAGGTTGTTATCGTTGGTTACCCTGGTCTTTAAGTCCTCAATGAGGGTAGTCAGGACTTCCGGAATTGTTGCCAGTTTATCAATTGTTGGGCAACAGACACATTCCGTATTTAGGGGCCGATTATGATAGCGGTTTTTCCGCATCCTCCGGGCCAGCGGAAGTATCCGCCGGCCCGAAGGATGCGGAAAAACCGCTGCGGAGACTTCAAAGACCCCCCACCAGATTAGGATGGCTGGGAGGTCAGGAAGACCGTCCGCCGCTTTTCTGCCGCGATCGCCTTCTGACCGCGGCGGAAAAGCTCTAACATGTTTGGCAGTGTCTATCAGACACCGCCAGGCATATTAGGATGTCTGCTGTTCCATGCCTTTCCACAGCGGCATTTCCGCCGTGGAAAGGCATACAGACATTTGTTTGGGGGCCCGTTGCGGGTCCCCAGGGGTGAAGGGGGGTGCACATGAAGGGTACCTATGGTACCCCCCTGCCTTTGCGTGCACGAAGCGGCAGGCACCGTGCGGTGCCTGCCACTTTGTGCATGCAAATGCACTGTTGTCATTTTTTACATTGCAACAGGTGCTCCTTCAAGCCGCTGCCCATGCGGACGGTCCCTCTTACTCAGGGGTGGCGCAAGTCCGTCCGCCATCATAATCAACCCCTTAATGTGGTCGCATAGGCCTGTGCTCGCATGATTAGAGAGTTGATGTCAGCCAGTTTTTGGTCAATCCCTGTAATTGCATTTGCCATGATGTTTAGCAGATCTACTTGAACATCCATCTTGTTTGAATGGTAGTTTAGTGCCTCCAGAGTGAGTTGTGATGTTTTGTAGATGTCCCATATTGTCCCTGAGGCGATTGCTGGCACTGTTTTGGTTGTTAGTACTGGAGTGTGAGTCTCGAGTCTTTGGCTCAATTTCGTGCCTTTAGGCGTTTTATTTTAATGGTGATGGTATTACAAATTGGGTTTTTTTCTAGTACCTGGATATTCTGATCTGCTTCCTCATAATGCGCTTGCTTTGGTGTTTGATTGAGAATTTTTACCTGGACCTCAATTGGTTGTTGAGCCTCAGTGCTAATAAATTGTTCTTGAGTTTTTTGCCAGAGTGAACTATCAAGCTCCTCTTTTAGACATTCTGTCACCTGCAGGAATTGTTTTCTAGATGTATTTAGCTCCAGATGTGTTATGGACCCCCAAGAGTTATCTTGTTGTTCTGTTGGTTCTGGTTGTAATGTACACTCCGTTGAACCCATAGATATTCTTGGGTTAATTGAGTTGTTGGAGGCATTTATGTCATATACTCTATTTGTTTCCTTTGCTTGTGTATCCCTTGTTTTCTTGTTTATTGGTGTGATTGGTGGGGGTAATTGGTTATCTCCCTTTTGTTTAGTTAGCATTCTCCCTGCTGGATCTTTTAAAAAGTCAGTCTTGAATGGTCCATTATTTGTTCTTGTAAAGATGCGAAAGATTGGTGATATTAATGTTTGCGCTTCCCCCTCAGTTTTTGCATTGTTGTTTTTGGCCAACATTCCTTGCGTTTTTCTTTTCCTTTTTATTGCAGGGCAGGGTGCTCTGTCTCTTCTTGACCTCATATTTTATTTTATTTATTGTGTATTTATTGTTCTACTTTTCCTTTTTTTAAGCTTTTATTGGTTAATTATTATGATTATTTGTTTGCATTTCTTTGATTGTTTTTTGTTGTTTGTTTAATTGGCACCCTATCTCTGGGGACCAAACTGGTAGTGAGTTTTCAGATTTCGGATTTTCACAAGTTTTTTTTTTTTAGAGGTCCACGAATAGCAGCCTGAGGTCCTAACTCCAAGCTCCAAGGGCTAACGCCTGATAATACGGGTGGAAGTGCTACTGATCCCGTGCTGAGCCAGGTGTCTGGCCACGTCTACTCCCGCCCCTACTCCTCTTATTCACTTACTTGCTGTAGTGCTGCAACCGTTTTCCTGGCGTTCTCCTGGCCGTTATCTGGAGGACGCAAAAAAAAAAAACCTCTCAACACCCATAGAGCACCCACAGACACCTGAGGCAGACGTCTCCCGCGGCGTTTCTCAAGCATTTCTCTGAGGGAGGTGAAAAGGGAAAGGATCTGACAACCGCACCTGTAATCAGTAACTAGATAGAGTAGTTGCTGGACTCCTGCCGCGTCAAGGCAGTCACTGACGGCCCACGCCGTGTTGGGGACACACTCACGGCTCCTACCGCCCTGAGGTGATCGCTGCCTCATTTAAAAAGAGTGGTATCAAAGAGTGGTTCAAACAATGAGCACCTTGGCAGTCAGTCCACTGTCTCAACTAGTGCACAAAGTTGTGCCTGCCATGGTATTCAGTGTGGTGCTCAGTGGGTTGTAGATTATAATAGTAGTTATATGGTAGTAGTAGATTGTAGTAGGTGGCTGTAGTCTTAGAGCAATCTTCTAGTCACAAGTCTGCTGTCTCAGTGCAATCTCAGGGCAATCTCAGTGCACAAGGGAGACAAGGGGGCTCTGAAGGTGAGGGGGCGAAAAATGGTTGCATCAGGTACAGTCTGGCACCAACTCACGCTGTTGCAGTCCAAAACTCTCTACATCACCTTACAGCCTCGCTGCCTTTGCTCCACCTTGGGGGAGCCCTGGGGTCACAGAACAGCAATTCGCTCCCTTTCTCCGCTTGGTCCGCTTGGCCTGCCACACGGCCTCACGGCCTCACTGCCGTTGTAAAATCTCCGCCGGGCAAAGCTCAGAACAACGCCTCAAAGCCTGAGCTGGGCTAGGCGCCTGGAGCCAGTGGCGCGAGCAGCAATTTCGGCGTACTCCCTCACACCGCTTCACTCCGCTCAGCGTCGCTCTGCAGTGACTCAGCATCAGTGTCAGCAGTATCAAAAGGAAAACCCGTATTACAGCAGCCGGGACAGAGGAATGTTGTTATGTGTGTTTCTGGCGGCTGTTTTGCTTGTCACAGCAAACGGCGAGACCAGTTTATGCAAAAATGACATCCTCTGTTTCGCTGCGTTGAATCATTTTATTCTATACAATCTATAATGAGGTTTCCATTTATTGCCATTTTAAGCTTTTCCACTAGGAGGTGGCGGTTCCAGTAGACAAAGACAACACCTTCTGGTGGGGAGACCACCTCACCCCGGGTCATTAGACACTGACTCCAGTCCTGAACTTTTCACCTACCCGTCATTGTTTTCGGCTGTGTCATTCTAAGTATTCAGTGGAAGCAAAAGAAGGTTAGTTTTCATGTATTTTCTACTCATTTCCCCTGTCCTATATATTAATTTATCTACCTTTCGCAGTTCTTCTGTCACCCTTTCTCTTCTTCTTTGTCTGCTCCTGTTTATCTCTTTCCACGCTTCCTCCATCCATTTTCCCTTGTCTCTTTGCAGCTCTTTTTTTTATCTTTGTATCTAGTCTTCTGCCATCTCTTTCTCTGTGTAGCCATCACCCAGGCACTCATCCTCTATTTCTTTTCATCCCTCCTGTGGTCACTCTCTTTGTAACACACACTATCTGTTCCCCTCTCTCAGTTTCATTCCTTCTCTCTCTTGCTTCCTCTATCTCTCACTCAAGCACACACACACACACAATTTTTTTCCAAATATCTCTGGCTAAACACTTATAAGAGCCCAAAGGCAAGACCTATTGGCTATGCCAATGCGTGTTTTGGTTTGTTTTGTTTATTGTCCCCCCGCCCCATCCCAACACTTTGCCTCGACACCAGCCACGGCTGCATTTATCAACACAGCTAACCCTCGAAATAGTTTGAGATTTAGTATTATGGTTATGAGTAGATCACTTTTCATGGAAATAGCTTACCTTCCCCGCTGTTATAGGTAGGGGTTAGGAAAAGAGGTGTATAACTGCAAATCTCTTTTTCTGAGTCAAAATGTTGTCTGACTTGTAAAATGCGTTTTGTGCCCCCTACTGAATTGTGGTTTGGAAGGGGTATAAAAGGGGCCTGCCCTCCAAACTACGCTTGGCTCCAAATTGCGATTCGGAATGGAACTTATCAATGGTGTTGAAGCAGAAATCCCACTGTAATCTCGCTTTGGAAGATCTAGGAAATCTGGCACTATTACCTCTGATTACCGTTACCCTGATTTCCGCTAAAGGTCAATGGATCTTTGCTATCGTTTATGACCAGGGAGCTTCTACATAGTCATGAGCAATTCATAGAATGCAAATAAACATTTTAGCCAATAATGAGAGTTATGAGCAGTTTTAAAGGGATTTATTTTCCAATCAAAATTTAAGAATCTCTGACTCTTCATTCAGTAGTCAGGTATCAATCAGGTTACAGAATTGATAACAGAAAAATTAGGTTAGCACAAAGCATCATAATTTGCAAACAGCGCGTCCCATAAAGGAAATATTCCCTATTCTAAGACAATGGGGCTCAAAAGATGTCAGTCAGAACTCCTGAAAAGTCCCAGAAGCAAGAGTGAGTTTGCATAAGCCAATCAATAATTAATAATTGCAGAATCTCCCATGAGGGAAAACAAAGAATAGAGCGAATAAGCCTTGGCAAAGCCAATTAGTCAAAGCACCAATCAGAATGGAACTAATGGAACTAAACCTACATCTAATCTGCCTACGTCTGCTTACATTCTGCTCTCCATCAAAGGTCTGCCCTCTCCTTCACTGCATCTGTAAATCACTTCTGCCCTCTCCATTTCTGCATCGGAGTCTGAAACTCCCTTGCAGACTTGCATCTCTAAATCTCTGTCTGTCTGTCTCTCTCAAAGGCCTCCTAAAGTCTTCCTGCCTGTGTTCTGGAAGGCATCCTCTCTCCTCTTCTTCTCTCTCCTCTCTCTGCTCTCTGAAAACTCCTCTCTGCTCTCTGAAACTCCTAACTAGGAACGCGTTTATCAAATAATAATGTTACAAAGCATGTAACGTGACTTTCCTTCCTCCAACTGCAATCCAGCATTTTCCAAAAGGATGCCTCCACCCAACTGCAGATTTCATACGTCATCTCTCAGACAGGCAAGGATCCTTCCCACGTTACATTCTGCATCTTATTTAATACAATTTTATCTCCTAACCTTCCTTTTAAAAAAAGACATTTAATTTCTAACTATACTCATAACATGAGCTGCAAATAACTTTTTTTTTAATTAAGCAAGAAACATTAAACTTGGTAATGCACTTTTAAAATACGTGATTTTCTACTCTCACTAAAGCAAAGAATTAACCCCTTCGCTGCGGCCGCGATTTTTCAGCTGTGCGGTAAACAAACGAACAAGGCGGGGCCGTGACGAACCCCAGCGTCATCCACACACGCCCACCACGGGGCGTGACGGCTGGGGTTCGTCACCAGCATGGGAGGGGTTAAATGAGCCTTTGTTCAACATTTCGAGCAACTACAGAGATAAAACTCAGACCGAGGTCACAGCTGCAAATCGTGCCACTGTTCTCACATGGAGAGCAACATTTCTTTGCTTATCTTTAAGGTCGACAAAAACTAAGCTGAATCACGAACTGGTTCTGTTTTCTACATTATAAAACGTGCTAATTCAAATGCAAGTTATTTTCTACTAAAACACATTTAACAGTTTTCACAAGTCACATTTTCATAGTGAGAACAACATCTAACTAAACACATTTAAATCAAGCTTTGAATTACTTGCACATGGGTTACATACATTGCTAAATAAATGTGTCTGGCTGAAGCCTGTGAATTTCAAGAGCTCATGTTTTCACTCTGTGGCACAGAAATGTGTGTGTCACCTTTCAAATTCAGTTCTCTATTTCTGAAGCAAAGGCAGGTTTTCTATCAGTAAAGAAAGCACAGGTTTAGGCTCTTTCAATCCTCCCTCTGATGATTTAAAATCATCACACCTCTGAAGATTTGTAATCATCACTCCAAGTTCATTTCACACGTGAGATCAATCAGATCATATATAGCCAAGCTCAAAAGTTCAGTGCAGAGTTCTATTAGTAGCTTCTTAGAACGGTTAGTTTTCACAGAACAGTTAATTTTTTTCTTATTTTTTTCTAATTTTTTTTTTTGACCAATACATTTTTCTTTTCAGCTTTTGGCAGTTCTCAGTCATTCTTTCAGCTTTGCTCAGTTCTCTTTTTGTCTCAAGCTTGAAATCAGGGTGGCTTATACAGTTTAAATCCGGCACCACACAATTCATCCATTGTGACGTTCAGTGCTTGTCTATGCAGCATGACCATTCAGGTGCTGGATATCTACGACAGAGCACCATCGATCTTTTGGACTTTCTCAATCCAAGCCTTCCACTATCACCTTCACTTTGTTTTGATTCAGACGTTTCAGCTATGAGTGCAAATGTTTTTCCAGGGAACAACTGCAGACTTTTCGTGTACCCCTTTAGCCAGCTTTCTTCCACTCCCACTGGTGGGCCCACAGCACTAGTTCTTTCATCAGGGGGTGGACCTGGCTCTTTCACCACTTCGATATCAGTTTCATCCAAGCCATTTTCCACTTCTTGCTGTTCGAGTCCCACCTCGGTTTGCTTTAGTGCTGCTTCAGACTCAATGTGTTAACTTGCAGCTTGACTGACCCTCTCCCGTGGCCTTTCAACCACTGCTGGCATCTCTTCTGGAAGAGAAGCTGTTTCATCAAGGGGAGACAGGACCCTACGAGCATGGAAGACATGCACCCAGTTCGGAAGGCCATCACTCTTCACAGCAATCATTGTGACCAGGATCATTTGGAACAGTCTTTTCCATCTTGGTTGCAACCAAGTGTTAAGAATGCCATTCTTGACCACAACATCATCTCTCAGATCGAGGTTGTCGCACTGTTCACTATGCAGATCATGTTTAGCCACTGCAACTTGGCGAGAAACTGTATGCACCACATCAGCCAATCCATCACAGCAATGGCTCATCTTCTCATCTGCATTTGTCACAAGTGCTTTTACTGGTACATCATCAAGCCACTCCAGAAATGTTCAGACACAGTCTTTTGCAAAGCGAGACTCATCAGTGTCTTTTTGTTCATTGATTATGCTTGAAACTTCAGGTCGATAGCTACAGTGCAATACTTGTTCAGTCTGTAGTTCTGCACACATCATTTTCTGGTATCTATATTTTCTAAAGAGAAGTTTCATTGAATCCCTCTCTAGGTGTGTGTATGTCCATGCATGTATCGTGTCATTGGCAACGACAAACTGTCTGGCAACATTGATCTCCCATCAACTGATACTTGGATGTCATTTGCATTTTTCTCAAAATCTGTTCTGATCCATCCTTGTTGTTCTTCCTCTGAAAAAGTTTCTTGTACACACTTCAACTCTTCATAAGTGTTCGATATTGACATCAACATTGGATAGACAATTTCCTTTTCAGATTCACATGTGAAATTTCCCTTAAAAGTGTAATCTAGCAGGACACTATACTGGGCAACCGAATTAGCATCTATCTTTCCGATTACAATTGTTACTCTCATTTGAGCAGTTAGACTGCATTCTATGGTAAGGGCATTCAATTTTGTATCTTGTGCTGGGGTAACTTCTTGTACACATTGGCCATCTACAAAATTGACATGATCAGGCTAAATCAGGAGTTCATCATCTGTGCCTAACCTTGGCTTCATGCATTGATCTATGACACCTAGACATTCAGATTCAGCTTCATTACAAACAATATCCTTTACTAGCAGTAGACTCAGTACATTTGAATGTTGACATTTTTCAATGTCAAACTTTTTTAGAAACAATTCCCTAAAACAAGACCCATTTCAATTCCTAGATGTTTCATCATTATATTCTCACTCTTTTTGTGACTGACATCAATCACAGCTACTAAGTTAAAGCAGCTGGGCATTTTTGTGATGACGGGGTCAAGGGTCATTTGGAAACACATCACAGACTTTTGAATATATTCATGTTTTTGAACAGGCACTGAGAGAGCGTAGCCCTCCCTCTCACTGCAAATTGGTGTATATTCTTTTGAATAAACTTGCACCCCTAGTGCCGGGGCACAACACATTTTCTCTTTTGACTCTAGGCGTGCTTTTGTGTAATTGTTGTCCAATGGAAGCGGATCAGACACATCCTTGTGTGTCAGCCTCAGTACAGGCTTAGCCACTAGGGAAAGGTTTGGTGTTGGCTGTCTACAGTAGCCAACCATTCCCAAGAGCATTCTGACTTCTTTCTGAATTTGAGGTAGATTCATCTTGTGAATTGCTTCCACTCTCTCTGGTGACACCTTTCTAGCTCCTTTTTCAATCATGTGTCCCAGATATTGATCTCACTTCTGGCAGTACTCCTGACTATCCTCATTATAAACCTGACAGATATCAATAACGGTAAGCCATTCTTCAGAACATGTAATTTGAAAAGATATATTGGCTGGATTTGGTTCCATAGGACAACACAGAACAACTATGCTGCCAATCTCCTGCACTATTCTGTACTTCTCATTGGGTTTCTGTAAACCTGTGATTAGAGAGTTACATGAACTTCCAATTAATTCCTCCAAAAGTCCCTTGCTCAGTTTATCTTCAATTACGGGTGAAATTCCTACAACTGTCTCTCGTGTCGAAATGTATGATGGTGTTGCTGCATACATGGCATCTGATTCTAATTTGACTAAGACTAGTGCTGCACTTTTTATTAATTTAACATCTTTCATTGTGGACTCCCATACTATTGGGTTCACTGTTTCTTCCAAATCAGAGGGTACATTTTCAACTGTCATTTCTGAAACCAATCCTTCAGCTGTCTCTTGTTGGGCCATTTTAAACCATACATCCTCAGCAGGAGCCTGATATTCAATATCATCCGGTGTACAGTAAATTGTGCAGTTTAACTTGCACCACAAATGTTTTCCTAGCAGGCCTACATTGCTTGAGTCATAAAGAGCAATTTGGTAACCTTCCACAAATGAACCTAATTTTGCTAAAACCTGCTCTAAAACGGAGTTTGCAATCTGTCTGTTTAGAACTCCTACAACTTGGGCCTATTTCCCTACGTAAGGTAGGTCTGGAGCTTCCACTGTCCTCACAATGGATCTAATGATATCAGAAATGTTAGGACCAAAACTGTCACTTTTAAATACAGCCAACTGTAGAAACGTGTTCTGATTTTGGTTCTGAAAAGAATTCAAATGTAAGTTAATCTGAGGGTTCCCCATATTTTGTGGGACCATCTGGGCTTGGAGAACATGTGTCATTGGTACCTGTTTCTGAATTGACATTTGCTTTGGCTGAACTGGCATCTGCATTTCTCCCTCTATTTGTGTATTTCCATTTACTGCATCAGGTTTAAGTCTACACTTCCTCTTCCAATGCTCAAATCTGTTACAAAGATGGCAAAAGGTCACTTTCTTCAGCATTGCGACATCCATACTCGAATTTAGACCAACCAAAACTCCTCTATCTCTGTCTTGTAAAACACCAAATCATCCTTCAGCACCTTGTACTCCTGCTTGTGGAACCACACCTTGTATCTCACCTTCATCCTTCGCAATCCCCTTTATCAACTTTCTTTGCCAACCAACCACTCTTTGCTGAATGTGCACACCGATCTGACCAAAAATCTTTAATCCAATAACAAATTGAGACACAAAGAATCTCATGTAACTAACATCAGTACACTCTCTCTTGCTGTGCTGTTGAAAATCCTGACACACTCTTTCACAAAATTCATGAATCACATTTTTTAGTTCTTGTGAGGTTCTCTTGATCTTTACCCAATTAAGATCTTTTGGTGGCACTCTGCCCTTCAGAAAAGTAATCACTGCTTCATTTTTCTCCATAACAACAGAAGATGGTGCATTAGTGCAAGGTTCTCTCATTGTCTCCTCACTTGGCCCTTGCACAGCTTTATATTCAGACCACAATTCAATTAGTTCTGCAGTGTCAAAGAACATTTTGAAATTAACCCACAACAAATCCATCAACTTGTGTGGTACGCACCGGTTTGTGTCTCAATTTTGGAAATTTGTTCACAAATGCTGCAAGTTCACCTTTGTCCCGTGGTACATGAACATGCACTTCTCCCACTATTTCTCTCAATGGATAAGCTGAAGCTTCTCCCTCAACCTGTTCATTGTTTTCCTCAACTAGGTCTAGTGGTTTCTTTTTCTTCTGCCATTTCCTTACAAGGTCTGGCGGTTTATTTATTTTTTCATGTTTCCTTGCCCACTTGTCTCCTAATTTCTCGAAACCCTTCCATTTAGTACTGTATTTTATCAATTGCTTCATCATCCATCTATATCCTGAAGCTTTCCTGAAATTGAAAACTTCCTGAAACATCAATTTCATCTTTTTGGGCCAAATCAGTCAGTCTGTCACGTGTAGTTTCTACACATTTTGTAATTTCCTTACTCAGGTAAACTTAGTCTTTTTCCTGATACTGTTCAAATACCCAAGATCTAAACCTTCCCTGACAAGTTCAATTTTTATTTTTGAAACATTAAGTGGTCTCTACTTTTCAGGTTCTGGGTCAAATTGTTCTACCATGTTCTCAGTCCTTTCAATCCCTGCTGCTTCCTCAAACCATGGTCCAAAAATCCCATCTTCAATTAACTCTGCTTCTCCCTTTGCTATTGGTGTTGCAAAGACAATGTTTTCTCCATCTTTCAATGCTTGAACTGTCTGGGGCAGTTTCTGTTCTACAATCTGTGAATTCTGAGATGTCGAGATAAATCCTGATACTCCTTCTACAATTCTTTGAGCTTCTTGAGTTGAGACCATATTAATTTGGACAGTCAAACTATGTCTACGCATTGTTTGTGCAGCTACAGTTTGTAATATTTGTACTGAATCAGTCACAATTGGAGCATTAACACCTGGAGGTATCACTATCCGTATTGAATCAATGGGTGGTGCGGCAATCTGGAACGTCTGTAGAGTTCCCTCAATCTGCATTTACATTGGTTCAACAAAAGCAGTAGCCACTGTTGTACTTGCTGGTACACTACTATCAGACTTTGTACTGGGGATCACATTAGGTGGAGGACACTCAGTTAATAATGCATCCAATATTCCATCCCCTAAATCACTATCGGTTTGAGGCTTTTTTTCATCCATAATTTCCTCCTCCTGTACCTGATTCTTTACCCTTTCGTCCTCTCTTTCTTTGTCTCTTGCCATCTTTTCCCACAAGTTTAAGGCTTTGAAATTGTGCAGCTCTAGATGGTAACTTTATTTCAGATAACATTTCCCTTAATCTGTCAATAAGTTGCAGTTCAAAAGTACCAAATTTTGGAAAACTCAAAGGACCCCCTTTCTCAGTAACATTGCACCATTGGCGAATCCACAAACATGAAAACAATCCCAAATTCGTTAACATAAAATGTGCAGGCATTCAATCAGGTGGGGTCTCGTCACTGACCCAAATCGAATCTGTCGATTTACCTCTCAAAAGTGTGTCTTAAAACTCTTAAACAATTTAAATTCTGCAATAATTCAATACAACGTTCCGATTCAATTCTGTAAATGTCAACTTTTTCTCTCCAATCCTTTTACAGTTTAAATTTTTGAAGACTTTCAACTAATCTCAATATGGTAATCACACAACAAACCTATCACAGCGTGGCTTCACTCTGATGTCACTCTTCCCCCTCACAGCGGTGCACCCTCCTTTATAATTTTCTCATACTCATTCACACATCCCATTCATACACTGAAATAACTACTTGTATGTCCAAGCAATTACTTCTCTGACTGTACGTCCACAGTCTCATGTAATTGTCTACCGCAAACTGGCTACTGTCTGTCCACGAAATGACCGGACAATCAACTCAACTGATAGGTTACAATTGCTCATTGTTCCACTTACAGCACCCTACTAGCAGCGTCGGGTACTCATGCACTTACACATTCGCACCCCCTATCTCGGTCCGGGTAGTCAATGACATCTCACGACTGCCCAATCAATGGTCGACAATTACTCTGGGTGTATGGTACACCCGACCCACTTAAGCTACTCCTTGAGCCTAAGATTTTCCTAGGCTGCGCGCGCTCTTTGAACGCGCTATCGCCGTTACACCAGAGAAGCCGGCACCGGAGGACGTCTGTTGTAGGAACAAAAAGCCACAACCACCCAATACACCGGGTCCAGAATTAAAACAACAGAGCAATATCTGGCTTGTACGACTTAAACAAGGCAAAATTGGTAACACCACTGGAACTATATATATCCTGACCGGTAATTACGAATATACGAACATTGTGGAATAAATATGAAGAGCTAGCATCCAGATGGCACGATTGACTGCTTAAGGAAACCGTTTTAAATCATTGATATTTTTAATTGATTTTATTCTCAACATTGCAGCACGTTCCTTCTTAAAAATTAACCTAAGGAGGACTCTTTCACTCAAGTGCGATTGCACTGGTGATACTATGCTAAAGGAGATCAATATTACACATGTCCTGAAGAAGGTGGTTTTATAGACACAATACCACCGAAACGCGTTGACGCTTTAGTTCTAGTTATATTTGGAAAGACCATTAGTTTTATGGTGATAGGGAATTAAATCTCTCGCTTTCTGTAGTCTTATGTGTATCCGAAATAACACTCATAAGACAAAGTTTATTGTCTACATGTCTCCTGTAGTTTTTTTAAACTGTTTTAATCTATTGGTGTATAGAATTCTATTATGGAATAATGCGTATTTAATGAATTTGTGTATTAGGGTTCACTGCTGTTTTTAAAGAGAAATTCATTTTGTGATACATTTTAATTTTGTTTTTTTCTTTGCAAGTGTTTTATTATTGCTTTTTAAGGGTGAATATACATGTATGTGAGTTGATTGATGTGGCATGACTGATTCTCTGGCTAAGTGATCCTAAAGGGAAACCTTTCTTTTCTACCATGCGCGCGCTCACAACCTGATCTTCTTTCATACAACAGGCATTCCCACTCCGCAAGACCTTACACAGTCTGTACACCACCGCAATCTAACAAACACGTGCAATTATCCCAACCGCCATTACCGCAACTGGAATTACCACAACTGGAATTACCGCATACCACAATCTAATTCAATGCAATTACAGCATATGCTATTACCGCATACCATGATCTAATCAAACGCAATTACAGCAAATGCAATTACCGAAATCAAAATTTACCGCAATCAGAAATTACCGCAAATGCGCTGCTCCCTATTAATACTCACACCTTCTTCAGTAACCTCCTTCTTGGACCGCCTTCTAATACCGCTTTGCCAATCTTCAAGTTCGGGGCATTGGAATCAGGAATCAGGACTTTTTGGGGCTTGGGCCTTATTCTAACTTGGGCAATTTTTTATTGTAGCTCCTTCCAGGGTATTAACCTAAACTCTGCTCCTTCTGGTCAAGCTATAGAACCATATCTATGCAACCATCCTGTTCCAGCGGAAATCCCACGGTAATCTCGCTTTGTAAAATCTAGGAAATGTGGCACCATTACCTCTGATTACCGTTACCCTGATTTTCGCTAAAGGTCAATGGATCTTTGCCACCGTTTATGACCAGGGAGCTTCTACATAAACATGAGCAATTCATGAAATGCAAATAAACATTTTAGCCAATAATGAGAGTTATGAGCAGTTTTAAAGGGATTTATCTTCCAATCAAAATTTAAGAATCTCTGACTCTTCATTCAGTAGTCAGGTGTCAATCAGGTTACAGAACTGATAACAGAAAAATTAGGTTAGCACAAAGCATCATAATTTGCAAACAGCACGTTCCATAAAGGAAATATTCCCTTTTCTAAGACAATGGGGCTCAAAAGATGTCAGTCAGAACTCCTGAAAAGTCCCAGAAGCAAGAGTGAGTTTGCATAAGATAATCAATAATAAATAATTGAAGAATCTCCCATGAAGGGAAACAAAGAATAGAGGAAATAAGCCTTGGCAAAGCCAATTAGTCAAAGCACCAATCAGAATGGAACTAAACCTACATCTAATCTGTCTACGTCTGCCTACATTCTGCTCTCCATCAAAGGTCCGCCCTCTCTTTCACTGCATCTGTAAATCACTTCTGCCCTCTCCATTTCTGCATCAGAGTCTGAAACTCCCTTGCATCTCTAAATCTCTGTCTGTCTGTCTCTCTCAAAGGACTCCTAAAGTCTTCCTGTCTGTGTTCTGGAAAGCATCCTCTCTCCTCTTCTTCTCTCTCCTCTCTCTGCTCTCTGAAACTCCTAACTAGGAACGAATTTATCAAATAATAATGTTACAAAACATGTGACTTTTCTTCCTCCAACTGCAATCCAGCATTCTCCAAAAGGATGCCTCCGCCCATCGGCAGATTTCATACGTCATCTCTCAGACAGGCAAAGATCCTTCCCAAGGTACATTCTGCATCCTATTTAATGCAATTTCATCTCCTAACCTTCCTTTTAAAAGAGACATTTTATTTCTAACTACACACATAACATGAGCTGCAAAAGAACCTTTTTTTAATTAAGCAAGAAACATTAAACTTGGTAATGCACTTTTAAAATACATGATTTTCTACTCTCACTAAAGCAAATAATTAAATGAGGCTTTGTTCAACATTCCCAGCAACTACAGAGATAAAACTCAGACCGAGGTCACAGCTGCAAATCATGCCACTGTTCTCAGATGGAGAGCAATATTCCTGTGCTTATCTTTAAGGTCCACAGAAACTAACAGAGCAAGCTGAATCACGAGCTGATTCTGTTTCCTCCATTATAAATCGTTGTGCTAATTCAAATGCAAGTTATTTTCTACTAAAGCACATTTAACAGTTTTCACAAGTTAGAGTCACATTGTCATATTGAGAACAACATCTAACTAAACACATTTAAATTAAGCTTTGAATTACTTGCACATGGGTTACATAAATTGCTAAATAAATGTGTCTGGCTGAAGTCTGTGTATTCAAGAGCTTGTGTTTTCACTCTGTGTCACAGAAATGTGTGTGTCACCTTTCAAATGCAGTTCTCTATTTCTGAAGCAAAGGCAGGTTTTCCATCAGTAAAGAAAGCACATGTTTAGGCTCTTTCAATGGTTCAGAACTGCAATTCCATTTGCAAATCATTGAACAATTACCAATACTTCAAAGGTACTGGTAACTGGTTCGCAATGGTGAAGGAGTACCTTTGGGACAATTGGAAGGAACAGGTAAGCTTGAAAGGGGTAGGCAGTTAAATCAGCGCTGATTCCTTTAAGAAACCTCAAACCGGTTCTGCTTGCAAACAAAGGTTTTCCATTCTTTAATGCAAACACAGGGATGAAGGTTGGCAGTCCCTTGCAGGCCACCATCATTGTGTCTGTAGCCTATCAAAGGCATTATGCAAGCCCTACTGCGACTCTTGTGAATGGTTATTTTACGACACAACATGTTAGTGTTTAGGTTTCTTTTCTAAAGTAGTCTAATTTGGAAACAGCTAGGGTGCAAATTGTGACAATTTTTGCAAAAGGTGCCTCAGAACTTCGGGCCCTGAAAAGCGCAAACAACGTTCATGCATTTGTGTTAGATTTTGGTGCACAAAAGCCTTAGCAATACAGATCATTAGGTTTTGAGACGTGTATATATACTTGCTTCAGGATGAAAAATAATCCTAGGTTTGGTCATAATCTTGAAAAAATTTCCAATGGCTTTAAAAGAGGAAAAGAAAATATGAGAGGATTAGAATTAAGATAAACTACAGAGTACATGCGATATGTGTATTCTTTCATGGGAAAATAATATCTGCTTTTTTACATTTCATGAAATGTTGAATGCAGGTTTGTATTTTGAAATTCTGGGAAATATTTAATATACTTTATGTTAAACTTTGATGCATATTTTATAATGGGTGTATTTGCATAAATTGACAAAGGCTCTGATTCTCGCCCCAACAGAGCTGTATTTGTGGTGGGGTGCACTAGGAAGATCAGGATCTCCCCTCACAACTTCAGGGGTGCTCTATTGTTCCCACACTCACTCTCAAACACTTAGGGATGGGGATTCCTTCGAAACTGAGTACCTTCAGACGTATTAGTCATTTTACACTGGTTCTGCATTGAGGTTGACTTATTTTTTGAGGGGTCACATCCACAAAGAGGCCATGTCATCAGAGAGGCACAAATGCCACACCAGAAACTTGGCAACAAAAAGCTGTCAAGTCAATGCACTTAATTATTCCATCATTTTATATATCACACCTGCACTAGGTGGAGCATTAAGGTGCTGTAGATAGAACATATTGAATTTAACATAGTAAATGGGTAAGCAATGGGTGAGTAATGTAGGAAATGCGTGTGATAAGAGAATGCCCCTGCTTTAGGTAGAGTTGGAACAGGTGAGCATTTAGATGTTTCCTGAGTGTGAGGAGAGTTGGGTTCCTTCTAATATCAAATGTTAGAGAGTCTCAACAAGAACCTGCTGCACCAGCAAAGGAGTGTTCTGAAGTGATCGATGTCCAGCTGCAGTCAGTTTCAGCTCCTAAGATCTCTACATCAGTGAAATGTTGGCTGGATTGAAAGCCAGTGCAGGTCTTGAAGCATTGGCACGGCAGTCAATTTATTTTCTTTCAGTTACCATGCTGTCCACTGAGAGCAGAATATCCTCCAGCACGAAGAGAGAAAGACTTATATAGCATCTGCTGAAATAGCATTTCCAAAGTCAAGCCTTGAGATAACTAAAGCCTGAACAGAAGTCTGCATGAGTTTCCATTGAAAGGATGCTTTACTTTTTCAATGAGTAATGGTAGTAATTTGCAGACTTGGCAACTTGATTGATGTGTTATATAAGGGTAAGGGCAAGGGCAGAGCCGAAGATAATATCCAAAGATTCTACAGAGGGCAAATGCGATGATGATGATAGAAACGTTCTGTTATCCAGACATTGAGAAGCAAAGATCAATCAATATATTGATGTCATGGATGCCATTAAGGGGTTGCAGCTGCAACCTCTGTCTTGCCCCTTGCGACCCCTGGCATTGCCTTTGCAACCCCTGGCCTAAGAGATGCCAATATCAGCTGCAGGGGCAGTTGGTCCTTTTAGGGGTCAGTTCAGGCTCCTCTCTCCTTGTGTGAGTGAAAGAAAGTGAGAGTCAGTAAAAGACAGTCATGATGTGTAGTATAGGGTATCAGTAAGTGAGTGTGAGTAAAACAGAGTGATTGAGGCTGAGTAATAGTGACTATAAATGGGAGAGCATGAATGAGTGTGAGCGAGTGTTAGAGAGTATGAGAGTCACTGAGTGAGGATGAGTGAGAATAACAGTGAGTGAGAAAAATAGAGTAAGAATGTATGCATGTGAGTGACAAAGTATGATTGAGTCAGCACAAGAGTGAATTTGAGTGAGTGTGGGTCTGTGTGAGTCAGAGTGAGTGATAGTAAGTGATAGTGAGTGAGAATTATAGAGTGGGAGTGGGAGTAAGTACAAGAGAGTGAGTGACAATGAAGGAGTGAGTGTAAGTTGGTGACAATGAATCAATGAGAGAGAGTAAGTGTTTCATGTCCTTTAGGATAGTCCCATCATGTACATACCAATTACATACATTTTGTCCCATCCACACAACATAACGGTCCTACACAGATGACCTTTTACCTAGTAGCTTACTTCTGTCTCTTTGACACCAGGCTCTCGGTACACTATCTTAATCCCTGTACCTGACGTACATAAACATGTCCCCAGACACGGCAGATTTATTCTGTATAAGAGACACCATTTTTTTCATCCACGGCCAACAGCCAGCTGTGTATGAGTATGTTTGATTAGAAAAGGATTAGCAAAGGATTAGAAAAAGTTTTCAAAACATATTGATTCTAGAAGGAACCCTCGAGTGACCACGTTAGTATAAAAGACCCTCACTCCCCCTTACAGACAGAGAGGAGAATTCCTTCCAGGCTGGACCGAGACTCTGCAGGCTGATACTTCGACAGGCAGAGACCTGAAATCCCTTTCGGGGTGCCATCCTCGACGCAGAGATGGGGTCCTTCATTCAGAACCAGAACCATCAGGTGAGGGGTTAGCACTTCCTGCGGGATTCTTGGCTCCATTAGGATATATACTAGCACTTACATACACATGCTTCACCTACATATCTAGGCAAGGTACATTAAGGTAGGCTACGCATCGTAGGAGTACACCAATGTTATTGTTTTAAATAATCTGCTTTTATTAATCTTATTAGCACCATGGAAGAAATGTAGCTGCTATTTACAATATTGGTGCTAGCAATCACATTTGTCTGCTGCTGTCCCAGGGCTATGTTCCTGACACCTTTAAGGAGGCTACTGTCATCCCCCTCCCAACAAAGCCAGGAGCTGCCCTTTAAAATCCTAACCAACTACCGCCCTATCTCATTGCTACCTTACCTGGCCAAATTACTCGAAGCCCATGTGGCCAAAAGTCTATCTGCCTTTTTGGAGCAGTCCGATTATCTGGACGCACATCAAGCAGGGTTCCGCCCAGCTTGTTCCACAGAGTCAGTTATACTGACAGTATTGGACACCCTTCGGGAGAAGGCTGACAGGGGCTCTCCACAAGCCCTGGTGCTGCTAGACCTTTCCGCGGCATTTGACAAGGTCGACCACAATATCCTGGTCGACAGTGTCAAGGATGCAGGAATTCAAGGCTCAGCCCTTGAATGGATCAGCTCCTTTAAACAAAAACGATTTCAGGTGGTCCGCCTAGGCCAATTCATGACCCCCAAGATGAGACTACATGCGGTGTTCCTCAGGGATCCTCACTTTCCCTTCATCTGTTCAATTTATACCTTCTCGCTTTGATAAATGCCCTGAAAGAAAGGAAAGTTCACACTTTTAACTATGCGGACGACTTCCAACTAGTGTTCTCTATCAGTAACTCTCCTACATCCTTTCATGAATTCCAGACTATAATGCTTTCACCCGTGACTGGATGAACGGCAACCATCTGAAGTTAAATCCAGATAAGACACAAGTGATTCTTACAGGAGGTCCCTTAAACCACTGGGGCCTCATTTATGAGGCTGTGCGTCACTTTTACGCCGCCGGTGCGTCACTTTTTGTGACGCACCAGCGGCGTAAAAAATGTGCCTTGTTGTACCATATTTACAAAGTGACGCATCTACCTAGATGCGTCACTTTGTAAATCCCTGCGCTACATTATACCTACGCCAGGTGTAATGTATGCAGGGGGTCAAGAAAGGGTCATGGAAGTGACGCAGTGAAATCTATATGATTGCACTGCGCCACTTCTAGGACACAAATGCGTCAATTTCGTACGCCTGCCTCACAGCAGGCGTAAGACTGATGCAGGCCCTTTCACATGGGGCTTGCCCCATGTGAAAGGATACAATGCTGGAGTTGCGTCACTTTTGTGACACACTCCAGCAATGCGTCACTTTTGCGCCATGACGTATCTGTAACTCCTTGCGCCATGATGCGTCATACTGTTAATATGACTCATCATTGGTGTCGCAAGGAGGACGCAGTGAAAAGTGACGCATCGCTGTTTTCACGCAGCGATGCGTCACTTTTCATAAATGATGCCCCAGGAGTTCCACGTTCTGGCCTAAAGAGCTGGGACAGCACCCTACTCCTTCCATATCTGCCAAAACTCTGGGGGTCATAATTAATAATGATCTCACAATGAAAACTCAAATAGGATCCTTAATTTCAACAATCTTTTTCCAACTAAGAAAAATAAGGAAAATTAGCAGGTTCCTTACACAGGAAGCAAAAATACAGGGAGTACTGGCTATGGTGATATCCCATATAGATTAGGCCAACTCTCTATACTTCGTCATTCCCGCTTATCTCACCCACCGTCTTCAACTAGTACAAAACCAGGCAGCCTGGATGATTCTTCAGGAAAACAGGCATCAACATGTCACTCCTCTTCTAAGGAAGCTGCACTGGCTCCCCATAACTCAGAAATGAGCCTTCAAGGTGGTATGCATTATCTTTAAGTCCATGAATGGTAGAAACCTCAAATTCATCAACAGCCTTATTAAAAGATACATTCCGGCCCGCAACTTGCGATCTGTCCATATGCATTGTCTGACCATACCTCCCTTCAAACTGAAATGTTTTGGTGGAACAAGGTTCGCCATACTAGGCCCCAGATACTGGAACTCCCTGCCTCTAGAAATCAGATTCTGCACAGACCTCATGAGTTTTCGTGGACTCCTAAAAAGTTGGCTATTCAGACAGGCATACAAGTAACATCGCAGACCAGCATCCTTAGAGTAGCCCCATGAATCCAATCTGGTGCCCGTGCGCTCTACAAATAAAGTATAACTTAACATCACATACCAGTAGTGACACAAGCACATTTGAGATATGGTGCAAAGGCGGATGTATCGCCCTAGTAGATATGGCAATTTTCTGCTCTCTCCCCCTCATGCACTGCAGTGTAACAACTTAGGTTGCTGAGCTGCACTGCAGCACTTTTTAGTATCTCTAACCCCCCTGATTTTTTTGCGGTCCAGGATCTCTCGTACCATGTACCAGTGCAGAGGCTTGTATAGAGAACTGAGGAACACCACAGGGCTATGCAGAGTTTCCCTAGATACAACTCTTCGGCCCAGATGTACAAATTGTCCATGAAATGCAGTGAAGTAATCAAAGTAACTGGGTTGCATTGCACAAGGGGGAAAAAGCTGAGCAGACACTACCTACTAAGATTGGCCTGCTGCTAACATCAACCCCTCCCCTGGCACGCCGCTATCACCTTGCACAATTCACAGCCTCGCAACATTGCACAAAGGTATGTGTATGCTGCCGACGCATTCAGTACAAAGCCCTATGCCTACACAAAATCAGAATAATCCCACATCTTGGATGTGCACTGCAGTACACATGCCATGCATTGTTTTTCATTGAGAAATAAATACATTTCCCCTTGTTAATGCCTGCTTCAAGGAGGCTTTGACTTTTGATGCAAAGCCCAGTCTAGCTATTTTACTATATTGGGCTTTGCCTGTTATGGGTATTTGCACTGATCTTCCCCAGCACTCCAACAGTATTCTATCAGTCAATCAATCAGGATTTATAAAGCACAGCTAATCACCCAAAAGGCTATCCAGACGCTCGGGTGATAAGCCCTCGATTCAAAGCAAGGCAAAATGATGCAAAGCATTGCAAAGGTGTTTTGGCACTAAGAACAGGGCGCTTTTACGATGCGAAACACCTTTTGTGCTGGATAGGAAATACTCCTGCAAGACTGTGTGTTGACTTGTGTTGCTATGTACCGGCGCAAAGCTTTAGTTAATATGGGCCTTCATGTTTATCACATGATGTCAGCTGGAGAGATACTAGCTGAGCCATTGCAAGGCATAGCCATGACAGCCCATGGGTCGCTGTAGGGTACAAAAAAGCCTGTCATGATCACGTGTCGGCTGGTTCATGTCAAATGTACTGATCAAGATTGCTATATAAATCTTACCTTCACGCAAATATGGACTTTGACTTTTTTTTAGTTTTATTCTCATGGACATTGTTATAATTGTTGAGTTCTGACATCAGAACCTATTACTCTGCAACGTGTGCACAGAGTTTGTACTTATCTGTTTGGTGTAGGCTTGTCCCACACTTTGGAAGGGGTTGTTTTGCTGTCTGGGTTTGTTGCCCCTGACCTATTTGCACCGTGTAACTTCGATTCAGAAATCTTACTCAGAATCGCACACGCTTGAGCGCCAGATCTTCCTGTCCATTAATTCAAACCCATCCTCTTTACTCATACATGATCAAATATGTCCACAAATCCAGAGACAGCAGTATGGAGGAGTGTCCGCCATCTAGTATGTAATTCGGGATGGCAGAATCCAGATTGGTACTGGTAGTCAATAAATAGTTTTTTCTTGGCAGTGATGGTATTCACTTGATTGACACACTTGTCTACATACCTTTCTCTAGCCAGATGAGATTTAATACCAAGTGATAGTTTAAAAGTCAGTTAAGGTCATGTCTTCAACACTAGTCTCTCGTAGCCTTTCAGGCATGACATGTTTATTTTAGCCAATTAAACTTTGCCTGTTGCTGTTATAAACGGGAAACATCCTTTACAACGCAACTTTTACCAAGCAGTGCTAATACAACGCAGGTTTTACAACGAAAACCATTACAACGCATTGCGCTAAGGGGGCGCTCTAGGATAGGGAATAGATTTAATTTACTATCCAACACCTTCCCTAGTGTCCACGGGGACTGGAGTTGGAATAGTAAATTAAACTATTCACTATCCAGCACCCCAAAGCGCTATGCGTTATAATGGTATGCGTTGTAACAGCATGCGTGGTAAAAGCATGCGTTGTAATGTCATACATCCGTTATAAACACTCATAATGGAAAGGTAAATGTCCCAAAATGCACGTTAGTTAAAGGGCACGGACTGCTGAAGGTGTTGACACTCACATGGGGCCACTTGGTAGCTATGCATTCTCATGGCCTAGGTTATCTTTTTATATTTCTCCGCGCACATATATTTCGAAAATGCTGCTGTGCGGTTTCAAAGAAGGCAGATTTTTTTCCTTTGTTCTGCCAAAGGGATTGAGAATTCCATTTGTTGGTGTGAACACCAGAACCCGAAGGCAGTTCTTCGATGCACAGTCTCTTTCTTGAGTGGCTTATTATTCAGCCATTTTGGATCACATTAATCATCTATTTATAACTTGTTATGAAAGCAGTTTGAATTTAATCAATACAATAATCCTGAGGCTTTTTCAGAGTCCCAAGTCAGAAAGCTCGCTAGACAGGGAAGCAACGATTAGCTGAGCTCTGTATGCATTAATTAATGCAGTGCTGAACATTTGCATGTGCTGCAGAAACCCCCACTGCATAATGAACTTTTTTTTTCTTTCTAGGGGAAACATTGTTTCTGTAATTAAGCCTTTTCTCTATACCGCTTGAAAAGTAGAGGAAAAGAATATCCAAAATTTATACAATTACTTCAGTCTTTTTTTAAACAAGTTTTTGTGAGTAATTTAGAGGAAAAGCCACTGCTGGGTTGTGAATTTTCTCAGGATTTCTAAGTCCGCTCCATGTACATCCCTATGGGCCACATGCATCAACCTATTTAGGAAGTGCAAACGGTGCGAATCGGTAAATTCGGCCGTTTGTGATTCCTAAATAAGTTTTTGGGATGCATCATATATTTTTGTGAAATTCGCTATTTTTAGTGATTTCCAAAAATGTGATTGCTTTTAAGGAATCGCAAATTTGCGATTCCTTAAAAGCAATGCATGATTGTTTTTCAAATTGCGAATTAGCAATTAGGGGGTGCAAATTACCACGAGGTTGAACCTCGTGGTAATTTGCGAAAAAAGTTATGAAAATGCTCAAAAATGCATTATTTAAACTTTCATGTTACAGACACACATGTCCTTAGGACATGTGTGTGTGAAACATGCACTTTAAAATACATTTCAAGGGTGCAGGGGGGGGGGTCCTTTGGACCCTCCTCTGCATCCTTGCAATGCATCAAACAAATGGGATTCGCAAAATAAAAAAGTGCAAAACGGCATTGATTCCTATGGGCCTCTAGGCCCATAGGAATCAATGTAATGCCATTCCTTAATTGCGATTCGCAATTAAGGAATCGCAAATACCGAAAATTAAGAAATCCTAAAAACTTTTAGGATTTCTTGATGCATAGGATTTTGCAATTCCTAAATTGCGATTCCTTAATTTTCGCAATTTAGGAAATGCAAAATCCTACATTGATGCATGTGGCCCTATGTTCCCACGATTGCCTCTAATGTAGAGCCTGATTCACAAAAAATTGGAAACATAAAATCCTGATGGTTTCGCATGGTTTCATGGAGGCAATTTAGGGGTCGCCAGGGGTCGCAGTTGCAACCCCAGGCTTACCCCCTTGCAACCTCTGGTAATACCTTTGCGACCACTGGCCTCAGAGGTGGCAAAATCAGTGTCAGGAACACAAGGGCAGCTCATCATTATGGACAATGGCTGGGGCTATGGTTTCCTTTTTTGGGTCAATTTTGTTACACTGCTAGTGAATACCAAAAAATGATTTACTATTAGTGTAATCAAGAATGGAGTAAAATTAGCTGGAATATGACCCTCCCTGGCAGCTGAAGTAAGTAAAAAAAGATTTGAAATGTATGCAAATTCCCATTTACCACAGTACAAAAAGTCATTTCTGCATGTCGATATACATAGTCTACATTTGGATGTATGACGTTATAACGCATACTTTTACTCCGCAGACCATTACAACGCGACTTTTACACCGCATACCGTTACAACGCATAGCGCCTTGGGGCGCTGGATAGTGGTAAGTATAATTTACTATTCTAACTCCAGTCCCCGTGGACCCTAGGGAAGGTGTTGGATAGTAAATTATACGTATTACCTATCCTAGAGCGCCCCCCAGCGCAATGCGTTGTAATGGTATGCGGAGTAATGGTCGCGTTGTAATGGGTCTGCGGAGTAAAAGATCCGTTGTAACGGGTGTATACCTCTACATTTACACATGCAACATTTTGCACACAAATACAGTTGCACTTTCCAATGTTACTTTGCTTCTAGATATTCCTCTTGAGTCTGATGAAACTGCTTCAAAAGCCTTACCTAAAGCTCAAGTATCTCAAGCTGTTTCTAGATATTTATCTCGAGTCTGATGAAACTGCCTGAAAAGACTTTCACAAAGCTGCAGTATCTCAAGCTGTATCTAGATATCCCTCTCGAGTCTGATGAACCTGCTCGAAGTGTTTCACAAATCTGCAGTATCTCAAGCTTCTTCTATATATCGCTCTCGGGTCTGGTGAAACTGCTTGAAAAGCCTTTCACAAAGCTGAAGCATCTCTCACCAAACTTAAAAAACCTATCACAAAGCTTCAGTACTCCAAGATATTAGTATACATTCCTTTTGAATCAGAAGCAACTACTTAAAGAGTCTTTCACAAAGCTGACGTGACACAAGTCCTTAATATACAGAAAAGAGAAAGTGGGAGAATACAGAATCGCCCCACATATACCAAACAACAATAGAAAGTCCTTGGGGAAGCACACCATAAGAATAGTCCAATGATCACAGTGATGCTAGCCTCATCCCTACACATATAAAGACGGCACCAGGAAAATAAATGACCCTGATGGTTGTCTCACTACAGTGCGTACATATTATGAATAGATACATTTTGGGTGGGGATGGGAAGGCCTGGTAGACCCTCAAAATAATTGTAGAAAAGAAGACACAGCTCACAAGAATAACAGAACAGGGGACTAGGAGACACTGTAGGGCTTCTCATCATCGATGTGCCCTACACTGACCAAACGACTGGAGGGAAAACCTTAACTATTTCAATACTCATAGAACTGCCCCTGTGTGTACAAATGTTGATGTGCCGCCTCAACACGACGAAGGGTCTCAATACAAGTCAGGCAAGATGTTCATTTTGCTCTGCCTAATTATTAGTGGTTAGGTGTTTTTGGCATCAGGATTTATAGGGTGTATAAGAAACTATCACGATTTTTCAGGCTGGAAAAAGTTTGTCTCGTGTTTAATTTAATGATCATTGTGTTCACTCATGTAGAATTGCCCTGCCTTATCCAAAAAATAACCTCCAATGCCAAATTGGCAGCATTTTTAAGAAATATGCAAGCACCAGTATTTTTCCACAGGTGCTTTTATGCCAACATTATTTCTGGTATGTCAGTGTCGATATTTTGCAATTGGTGCCCTTGCTTATGCCAAGAATGATGCCAGTCGCAGCATGTTACCTTTGGTGATGCCATAAAGCCAGAATTATATTGAGTATACTATGTCCAGAGGCAGACTCATAATCAGAAAAGATACAAAGAAATACTCTCTTACTCACTCACACTCTCTCACTTTTACTTCTGCTCACTCCCTCTCGCATTTACTCAGTTCCACTTCACTCACACTAACTCACAGTGATCCAGTTGCTTATTCTCCTACACTCCAGCTCTGAGTTAATCACTCATAAATATGCTCATGCTCACTGATTTTCACTCTCGCTTACAAACACATTTACACATAGTGACCGTTGCACAATCACTGACTCTGGGACCTGGTGCAACTGCTCCTGCTGCACCATTATTTGCTACACCCCTGACTCTCTTCCACACTATCTGACAATCTCCAATCAGTCACTGCTCCTGACACACTCACATTCCTTCACTCACTCAATCCCTCTCATTCTCTCAAACTAAAACTTTTACTCACTTTCACTGATTCATACTCTCAAATACACTCCCACAAACCTCTGACTCAATATCATTCACGCCCAGTAACTCACAAACATATTGACAAACACACACACACAGACACGCACACACACACACACTCCTTTGCTGGGAACTCTGAGGCCCACCTTCTTGATAGTACTATAAGAAGCTGGGCCCAGTGCTGTGAATTGTTCTCTGCAGCTCTGTGTGGCTTCTCACTCGCATCAGGGATACATTCATGTGTGCCCTGAAAGGCATATTTTTGCTATGTTGTGCTGCCTGAGGCACCGCATTATGTCTGCTAAATAAAATCGAATGTGCCTGTGTGAGGAGATCATTGTTGAACAGTGCCACTTAGACATGCACAATCCAGACACCCACCTACAGGGGGTCGATTTTCTAAACAGCACTCAGTAGCTGGATCATCCCTCAGCCTGTCATCAGGGGCCTGTGGACAAGGCAAAGAAGGCTGACCTGCACACTGGCAGCGTTCATGAAAAAACAAAATTTGCATTGTCACGAACAATATTCAGTCAAATATTTAGTAGTTGTGGCGAAAGGCAATAAGTGCCATCTCACAGGAGACAGGGCTACGCCCTGAAGACCCCGATAAGAAGCAGCCACCAATGACAAACTCAATGGCAATCTGTGCCAGAATGTAGAATCTGGGGGGCTGTGAGACCTAACACATTATTCCCCTTTTTTTTGAATATTTAAGCATGATAAGCGATAAAAATTACATATCTCAATTAACTCATGTTCATCCATGTGGCCTGAAATCACTGTCTAAGAACCAACAGCCATTAATCTGAAGGAGAATCTCACAGCCACTTATCCGAGCCTCTCAGAAGACCACCTTCCACCCAATCAGAGACACTAACACCCACATGCATCATTCATAGTTTTTGCGATTCTTAATTTGCGAAAATTACCGAATCGCAAATAAAGAATCGCAAAATGCTATCATCAATTTTTTCCCATATTTTTTGCGATTCTGTAAAAATCGCAATTTTTACCGAATCGCAAGGAAAATGTGATTTCCGAATTGCGAATTCGCAATTTTGATGCATATCAATGAGGACACACCCAGGAAGCCAGTACACTGATTACACACACCTGAAGCCTAGTTCAAACTGCAGGAGTGGCTTTTGGCAGTTGGACCTCTGCTTGCAGCAAGAGGAGGAGTGTTTTTGGTGTGCTCTTGAAGGAATAATGGCTACTGAAAGTGCTGTTGAAGACCTGCATGCCAGAAAAAGGAAAATAAAGTTTAGTGACCAGGAGCTTGAGATTTTAATAGAAGAGGTCCCTTTGAGGCATGATCAGCTTTTTGGCAAAGATTCCCTTAAGGTCCCTGAAGGAGTGAAGAGAAGACTGTGGCTGGCTATACAATCAAAAGTGAATGCTGTGGGGGTTGCCCACAGAGACATTACCAATCTCCAAAAACGCTGGTATGATTTACGCAGCCGTGCCAAGGAGAAAATTGCTTCCAGGATTAAAAGTGCAAACAAAACTGGTGGAGGTCCCCCAAAGGACAAACCAAATAACCCACTGGAGGACATGGTTGAGGGGACCCTGGTCACTGAAGCAGTGATTGGAGTGATTGACATAGACACCTCTGAGCATGCTGGCACTTCGCAAGGTAAGTGTAAATGTCATCTTTTGTTTTGTAAATATGTTTCAGAGTGTAGTTGCCTTTTAAATCCTCTGGAAAGGTTTAAAGTAATCCCCAGCATTTAACCTTAAGCGCATACAAAGAGGTTTAAGTAATAGTCATAATTTATCATTGAAGCAATGCATTTTGGTAGATGTAGTTTTCTCAAAATTTAAAAAATGGACTTTCTGATGATTATGATTTCCAAATGCAAAGTTACTTATCACATCTGTGACTACACTTTTTTAAACAGAGTAGTTGTTTATTTTCAATTCAAAATGCATACTTTCACAATTCATTGAAATATACACACATTTCAAAACTAAACATTGCATACATTTGTCTTTTATAGATAATGAAAAAGAGGGTGAAACAATTGATTTGGGCAACACTATAACTACTGACTTTGAGAACACACAAGTACAAAATGAAATGACATCCTCACCCACAGTTGCAAAGAAAAAAACAAGGAAAAGAGTTCAGCAACTGCACGACTCAGACACTGAAGAAGCTCCTAAAATGGTGATTGTTTGGTTGTTATGGGTTTGTGATGCCCTTCCATCGTAGTATCTTGGGAGAAGTTCTAATGTAACTGCTTCTGCTGCTAGTGGTAGTCATTTGGAATAAGCAGAAGAAATACCAGATTGTGACTAATTTCCAATCGATTACATCTTTTCAGCGAGAAAAGTGGCCTTCATTTTGTTTTTAGCTAGAATCCGTAAAGTTGGGAGTAAAGGAAGTACATAGCAGATTGCAGAATTTCTAGCAACAGTAGCTATAAGAGGATTTCACTTGGTGATATTTTAAAACAATCTATTTGAAGCGGGTGGATAGCTCTGTGAGCTCAATGTATTCTGGAGGTCCAGTGTTCGAATCCTGGTAGGCCAACCTGAGACTTTCATCCTTCCAAGATGGGTATATTGAGTAACATAAGCTGGGAAATAGTAAAATGTCTTATCTACACTGCTTTTAGTGAGAGATGTGCGGTATGTAATTGTTTTCAAAAATAAATTCCTTTTTTTTGTTTCTAATGGTAGGAAAGGGGTTGTATTTTATAAAAGCATTTGTACTCTGCCCCATCGTATATGCACTTTAAAAAAAAATCAGGGCTCTGGGAATGAGTCCTGTAGTCCTAAAAGGGCGGCAGGAACATTTTTCTACATGTTGCAGTCATATCGTACACATTTGCGGGTGTCTCACAAGACCAGTTAATCAGATGGCTCATTTTTGACAGATATATATACATTTTGAACTTTAATTCGAATCACAAAAAGCATGCTTTCAGGTCAAAGATTTAACTTTCTGCCAAATTTGGTTCACTTCTGTTCAGTGGTTTTCTCTGCATTGTCATCTAATATTTCCTATGAAAATTGCGTGGGGAAATAGTGTTTTGCCCTCCTCTCCAGTTTCCCAACCCCCTACTGGACGGATCACCCTGAAACTTTTCATGAGGGAACTAAGGACTAAGGTGGATGAACTGATTTTAAGAACATTTTGTGAAGATCTATCTGACAGTGCCAAAGCTCTTAGCTAAACAAAAACAATCTTCCTATGAAATATCTGACCTAACTATATCTACACAGTAGGTACTGCTCTCTCTCTCTCCATATATATATATATATATATATATATATATATATATATATATATATATATATATATATATATATATATATATATATATATATATATATATATATATGTATATAAATGTATGTATGTCAGAAAAAGAGTTACCCCTCTGTGGGGCAGCACACGCAGACAGGAAATGCTGAAACGCGAAAGCAGCTACCCCGAGCATACTCCTCAATTGTCCTCCTGTCCTACGCGTTTCGGGCATGCGGGAAGGGCACAAGGGAAGAACTACTTCAGTATATTTTGATCCTGAATACCAACAACGTAGGGTTGCAATTCACTTTCAACATCCAAGAAAAGGAAATTGACTTTCTTGATACCAAGGTATATGTAAAAGACAACAAGATACATACGACCCTTTTTCGTAAAAAGACTTCTAGTAACAGCATTCTTCACGGGACCAGTTTCCACCCTGTGTCTTTAAAACAAAATGTCCCCTATGGGGAATTTCTACGTATGAAACGAAATTGCTCTGAACCTATTGAAATGGAAGCAAAATTTGTGGAAACAGCACAACGATTCTCACAAAGAGGATACAGTATGAAAACAATCAAACTAGGAGAGAAAAGAGCAAGAAAAAAGACAAGAATGGAAACATTGATTAACAAAAAAGAAAGACTCAACAAAAGATACAGAGGACAAACCACGCCTCATACTGACATATTCCAAGGAAAGTGTACAAATTCGGAAAATGGTTACCAAACACTGGGGTGTGCTGAAAAAAGATCCGGACATTGGTAAAATTATTGGAGATGCACCGCTGATTTCTTTTAGAAAAGCACCATCTCTTGGTGACACCCTTGTTAACAGCCATTTCGTAGACAAAAAAGAAGAAACTTGGCTACAGAAAAGGCAAAAAGGATTCACCAAATGCATATCATGCAAAGCGTGTAAAATCGGAAAAAACTTAAAATCTTTGACTGATCCTAAAGGCCAACCATTCGAAATAAAACACAAGATAACATGTGAATCACACTACGTCGTGTATCTACTTGAGTGTGATTGCGGCAAACGATATATAGGCTCCACCATATGTGCTCTCAAAAAACGGATGTTGGAGCACATTAGAGCCATACAAAACAAAGATCAATCATACGCAACGGCTAAACATCTTATGACTCATAACAACAAAACTTGGCAGAATGTCAGATACTCAGGGATCGCAATGATACCAGAAAATGTAAGAGGAGGGAATCGCCTACAAAAATTGAGACGGTTGGAATCAAAATTGATAATAAGATTCAAGACCAAGATCCCGATCGGTCTTAATGGGGACGAAGAACTGTATGTACATTTATGAACAATCTCATATACCAAAGGGAAAGACATTATAATGACAAAGACAAGTTATATCTTCACAAAACATCTTCTGGATACAAAAACTTAAATGTAAGAAATTAGATAAATTGGGAGACTAAACTAAGCGAATACAATGAATAAATTCTTCTTTTTTGTTTTTTCCTTGCACCTTTGACTGTTCTACGGAGTACATTTTGTAGAAAATAAGTAATGAACTATGGGTCAATATTGAAGTAATGAAATATTTACGTTCGAATTTTGGACTGCCTGCAAATTGTAATTTGACATGTATATTTTATTATCAATTTTCTTTTTCAATACATCAGCCACAAAAATGCTATAAGTTATAAGCACTCAGCTATGAATAATGTATAGATATATATACAATTTAAAAAGATTGAAACCAAATTGTTTTCAAAATGGGGCACTTAGCCCATCACTACAAGCTTTATTTATGCAGTGATAATGTTAAGGTTGATAATAACCAGTGGCCGAATAATAATGTAGATAAGAAATTGATACAAGATTGAATTGTAATCATGCAACAAACTACCCCCCCCACAATGCATCTTAACTGTCTAAGTGGGAAGGAGGGTATAAATAATAGAAAGTAAAAACGGACTTGTTACTACCGTGATCAAGAACATTTACTGTTCGAAACGCGTAGGTGAAGGAAGTTTTACAAAACTGGATTAAATTGCTTTAATCATCCGAGAAGAGTGCGGTGTTTTCTTTGAATTACAAATAATTTACGAGCCTTGTCCTTGACTCGTCACCTGCACCAGCTGGCTGGCCGCTCCTTCTCCAACAAGGGACGTTTGCTTTTGACATATATATATATATGTTTCAGCAAGGTGCGCAAGCGCTTTGATGAGGGCTCACCGCAGCACCTTAACCCTCCGGTTTGTTTGTGGCACCCAGACGATGAATGAAGGCTCCCTCTTGATTTAAAAGAATGTCCGACGCGTTTCGGGGCCAAAACCCGCCCCTTCTTCATGGACTGTGAAGAGAGAACGCCAGACTCAGCTTGCACTTTTCAAACTCATTTTTATTTGAAAAAGGGCGTCGCCTGCCCTAAGTGGGTGGAGTTTACGACACCAAGACTTCTGGTATATGTAGTCCTTGCATGTTGAGTAGTTTGTTGGAGCCTTGAGTAGGTTGGCGTTTCTCCTCTAATGTAAATGTCTTAAAACCTTGAGTAGGTAAGCGAAGGTAGGCTTTCAAACATCGCTCTCTTTGTCTTGAAGGTGCTGTGCTGACAGGCGCTGACAGGTAACAACGCCTCAGGATTCAATTGCTTGGATACTTGTTCCGCTTTTGAAACGGAGCTCCTCACCCCGACCAAGGCAGGCCGTTGTAATTTTGTTTCAGCAAGGTGCGCAAGCGCTTTGATGAGGGCTCACCGCAGCACCTTAACCCTCCGGTTTGTTTGTGGCACCCAGACGATGAATGAAGGCTCCCTCTTGATTTAAAAGAATGTCCGACGCGTTTCGGGGCCAAAACCCGCCCCTTCTTCATGGACTGTGAAGAGAGAACGCCAGACTCAGCTTGCACTTTTCAAACTCATTTTTATTTGAAAAAGGGCGTCGCCTGCCCTAAGTGGGTGGAGTTTACGACACCAAGACTTCTGGTATATGTAGTCCTTGCATGTTGAGTAGTTTGTTGGAGCCTTGAGTAGGTTGGCGTTTCTCCTCTAATGTAAATGTCTTAAAACCTTGAGTAGGTAAGCGAAGGTAGGCTTTCAAACATCGCTCTCTTTGTCTTGAAGGTGCTGTGCTGACAGGCGCTGACAGGTAACAACGCCTCAGGATTCAATTGCTTGGATACTTGTTCCGCTTTTGAAACGGAGCTCCTCACCCCGACCAAGGCAGGCCGTTGTAATTTTGTTTCAGCAAGTTGCGCAAGCGCTTTGATGAGGGCTCACCGCAGCACCTTAACCCTCCGGTTTGTTTGTGGCACCCAGACGATGAATGAAGGCTCCCTCTTGATTTAAAAGAATGTCCGACGCGTTTCGGGGCCAAAACCCGCCCCTTCTTCATGGACTGTGAAGAGAGAACGCCAGACTCAGCTTGCACTTTTCAAACGCATTTTTATTTGAAAAAGGGCGTCGCCTGCCCTAAGTGGGTGGAGTTTACGACACCAAGACTTCTGGTATATGTAGTCCTTGCATGTTGAGTAGTTTGTTGGAGCCTTGAGTAGGTTGGCGTTTCTCCTCTAATGTAAATGTCTTAAAACCTTGAGTAGGTAAGCGAAGGTAGGCTTTCAAACATCGCTCTCTTTGTCTTGAAGGTGCTGTGCTGACAGGCGCTGACAGGTAACAACGCCTCAGGATTCAATTGCTTGGATACTTGTTCCGCTTTTGAAACGGAGCTCCTCACCCCGACCAAGGCAGGCCGTTGTAATTTTGTTTCAGCAAGGTGCGCAAGCGCTTTGATGAGGGCTCACCGCAGCACCTTAACCCTCCGGTTTGTTTGTGGCACCCAGACGATGAATGAAGGCTCCCTCTTGATTTAAAAGAATGTCCGACGCGTTTCGGGGCCAAAACCCGCCCCTTCTTCATGAACTGTGAAGAGAAAACGCCAGACTCAGCTTGCACTTTTCAAACTCATTTTTATTTGAAAAAGGGCGTCGCCTGCCCTAAGTGGGTGGAGTTTACGACACCAAGACTTCTGGTATATGTAGTCCTTGCATGTTGAGTAGTTTGTTGGAGCCTTGAGTAGGTTGGCGTTTCTCCTCTAATGTAAATGTCTTAAAACCTTGAGTAGGTAAGCGAAGGTAGGCTTTCAAACATCGCTCTCTTTGTCTTGAAGGTGCTGTGCTGACAGGCGCTGACAGGTAACAACGCCTCAGGATTCAATTGCTTGGATACTTGTTCCGCTTTTGAAACGGAGCTCCTCACCCCGACCAAGGCAGGCCGTTGTAATTTTGTTTCAGCAATGTGCGCAAGCGCTTTGATGAGGGCTCACCGCAGCACCTTAACCCTCCGGTTTGTTTGTGGCACCTCAGCAATTGAATCCTGAGGCGTTGTTACCTGTCAGCGCCTGTCAGCACAGCACCTTCAAGACAAAGAGAGCGATGTTTGAAAGCCTACCTTCGCTTACCTACTCAAGGTTTTAAGACATTTACATTAGAGGAGAAACGCCAACTAAGCATGGGCGGATCTAGCGGATCTCGCGTACGCGAACTTGCGGATTTACGGATTCGCAATCCGCGAAGATCTGCGAACTCTAGCGGATTTGCGGATTTTCCCGTTTTTTGTGTTGGCGCGCGTTCGCGCCGATTTTGGGACAAGTTCGCAATTGCAAACTTACTTTTCGGCTCGCAACGGCCGCGACTATGTTGTTTCTACGTCTGGTTTATCATCACAGGTTCACAGCACCCTCTGTTTCACCACTGCCACCCTCTGGGACACCCATGCCACCCTCTGGTACATCCTCACTGCCACCCATTAGGTTTATTTATCACTGTAGATTATGGTGGTTGAAAAAAGCAAGCACACCTGCCCTTCTTCAACTGCCATCAATTAATTTGTGTTTCATTAATGTGTCAGTAATTTTGAAAGTTCCAGTCTGGCTGGCACCTGCTTCCTTCCTTATCTGTAATTTGCTTTTTGTTGCAGTGAAATTTTTTTTTCACAGGACCTTTATGGTCTACTTGTAGCTATTCTATGAGCCTGCTGTTTGGGTCATAGCAGGGTCATAGAATAGTTGCAAACTCTGGAGGGGCCCATCAGGAAGCACTACCTTGAATGTTACTAATGTTAAGTTTGAACTTTTGCACCTGCTCATTGCTTTCAGTTTAGCTAAAATCGTTTTTTTCTGCAATTTCGCGCGTTTTTTGGGGCGCGAATCCGTGCGAGATTGATTTCGGAAGCCGCGAATACGTGCGAATACAAAAGTGTTTTTTTTGCGACGTGTATGTTCGCGTGATCTTGCGCGTGTTCGCGAGGCGCTTCTAGCTATACGTTTGCCAAGTTACCCTATCGGTCGTACACGGGCGCGGCCATCTTGTTGGCGTGACGTAATTCCGTTTCCGGCCGCTATGTGTAATCTCGCAAAGTGTGCTGCTCGCTAGTACAATTTCGCGCGTACTCGCAAGGAAAATCTCGCGCGAACTTACCCACGCGGTCGTGAACGGGCGCGGCCATCTTGTTTCTCATTCATTGCTATGGTTCTGGGCATGCTTTCTCTATCCTCTCTCAATCTCTGCCATCCTTTGCTTGTTTGAAGTTTTTTTGATCTAATTTTACTTATTATCTATCCCTCTATTTTTCTAGCTCTATATTTTTGTGTTTTCTGCAGCTTTTAGTTACTTTTAAACTACTTTTTTAAACTCTTTTCTTTTCTTCTTCACTATTCTATTTCTTGTTTATCATTTAACTCTATTTCTGCCCAGACCATGGTAAAGGGAGCCGGGAAGCACCCTGAGAAGGGGAAGGGTCCCGCACTCCGTGCCCGGCTCCCGTGCGGGCGTTTAAGGGGGGAGCAAGTAATCCCGAGGGAGATCTTCAGCGCGGAGGAAGTGGCGGCACTGATCTTCCACGTCCAGCGCCGCCTCCCCAAGACGATCCTGGGAGGCGGCAAGATCGCGACTGGCTATGGCATCCGGGAGCGTCGCAAGCGGTGGGAGAAGGTGTGCCGGGCCATGTACAAGATCTCTGGGGTCCGGCGCACATATAACCAGGCCACCCACCGCTGGACCGATGTCATGGACCGGGAGCGGGACTTGCTGGACGCGCTCGGCGTAGAGGTCCCCGGGCTTGGTGAGTAGTAGTAGTAGTACATTTACTACTCTGTTTTATCCTGCTCTGTTATTTGCAAATCTTTGTTCTTTACCAAGAGCAATAATGCTGCCGATTACATTGAGGTAAATTATATTTCAAAATCTTCTATGCATTTCAGGTGCACTGCTCTCCTTCTCAGTAGCCTTGCTTGCTACTATGCTTCTTTGTTTTGTATGTTGTGTTCAGAAGCATTTCATTGGCCTGAGAAATTATGTATGAGTGTAGTGTAAAGATAAGAACTGCGTAATGCTAGACACTAAGGGTCATATTTTCAATTACCGGCGCATCCCTGCAAAGTAGCAGGGATGCGGCAGTAATTGTGTGCCATGCCACCACCACCCATTGGCCCAAAACGTCACAGAAGCCTTACGCATCTGTGCCGTAAAGGCAGCGCATTGCTGGAGTTGCGTGCCAACGATGGCGCAGCTCCAGCAATGCTCTGGGGTACCCTATCTCCCCAATGCTGCATCAAGCCGTACGTCGGCTTCAAGCGCGCAGGGTTTGAGTCATGCATCATTGTCCTAAAAGTGACTGATTGACATCTTGTCGATTTCCCTCAGCCACTTTTAGGATTCGTTCCTGCGCAGGTACGCCCTCCCTTGCGCCGGAACGCCCCCTGATGGCGCAGGGCTTTACAACGTGATGCATCGCCCATATGCCCATATGTGTTTTTTTTTAATATATACGCCGCACCAACACCATGGCGAGTCTTTTGTTCTGCCGCTGCGTCACAAAAGGCACGCAACAATGGAGGAAAATGAGCCGCAAGGGACTTCTAAATCAGCCCCAACAGACTGAAGTCCAGTCCTTCCTTTAGACACATGGCTATAAGAAGAAATAGTGGCGGTGGTGGGTGGATTGATAGTTTGAGTATTCACTGATCTGCAAGCAGGATGGACTTTGTCTGTCACTTCGCGTGCTGCGGACTGCTGCCTGCAGTGCCAGGCCTAGTCAAACCTCTTTAGTAGTCTGTTTATTGAGTTACATAGGAACTTTCTAAGTCAACGTTCCGCAAATCAGGCAATACGAATAACGTAGTATACCACATGAGATAGATCCCGTGGAATAGTTGTCTATCTATTTGCTATTTCTCCAAAATATTTAGTTATTGTTCTTTTGAAATGTTTGATTTGGTTGAAAAATCTCATCCATGTTTTCTGGTCTTTCTTTCTTTCATGTTGTACATCAGCTCCCCCCAAGGGCAAGAGGAGGACACAGGAGGAGGGTGCTGAGGATGCAGGCCAGGATCGGGCAGGCGAGGGCTCCTTTGCTGGCCCCAGTAAGTTTACATTTTAATAAAGAGTACCTATTTTTTCCTAGCGTTCCTCATTCGATTTTTTCTAAATCGTCTTTGATCTTCTTGTAGACTGGATATAAATTCTTATCCTGCCTCGAATATGACTCCCTGTGGTATTACTAGACTATTCTTATTAGTCTGTCTGTGTAGCTAACTAAGATTGGACATTTGGCAATTCCATTGGACTCCCATTCTATTCAGCAATAGCTCTATGCACTGTCTCCTTACTGACTAGATAGTGTGGCAGAGTCATTCAGCTCCCGAAGTCACCGATTATAGATCCCCAATGATCTCTAGATTATCGTACGCAGGACAAGAGAGTAGTACGGAGTCACAGCACAGTCAAGAAGTGTCAGAGGCACTCATGCTTGCAAAAATTCCAAAACCTTTAGCTCATCCACTCTAGTCTGGAGGAACAAAAACCACAGAGTCTATTTAAGTTTAAAAGCTTTATTAAAAGTAAACACATTTATTAAAATCTACTTTGTCATAAAACTATTTAACTGAAAACGGAAAAGTGGTTAGTGCTGACGATTAATTGGACACATTTCTTGTGGTCGAGCCGAGCTCTCACCTGGTTTGAACTTGATCCTGGTCGTGTTCTTAGGAGTCAAGCTTCTGTCTGTTAGGAGAAAAAGTGGTGCGTGTTAAAAATCAAAAGCAAGCATTCATCAGTTGTGCATAAAAGTGCAGCAAGACAACAGCCTTCCCTGGAAAATGGGACATTTTTACTATGGAGTAGACAGTCACAAATTATTACATTGTATTCTGTTTTTTTAACATTTCTCCTAGACCAAATATTATATAGTAGTGAGTGGTGTATTCTAACATTCTTAAATGTACTTTGTAGGTGTAACATCTGGTGACGGGGCCAGCGCGGAGGTGGCTGTGTTGGGCGAGGACTCGGAGGCCTCTGGGGAGGAGGCGGTGCAAGAGCCGGCGGTCGGTCCTGTGGGGGATCAAACGGTGGTGGCGGAAACAGGTAAGCTATATATTCCTTACTTATTGAGATTGAAGACTGCATAGTGTGCTTTCTGCACGGGTGTATTACAATTACAAATCAACCAGGTAGTAGCCTCCTCGAAATGTACTTCGACTTAGCTGTGAAGTTTTTGGTGAGAAGAATCCCAATAAGTTCTTAGACGAACGTGATGGATGGGATGAACGAAAAGGGAAAGAAGGGTGTAAGTAAGTGGGACGCGAACTTGTATGATGGCTGGCAAAGAAGAACGATATGTGTTTGCTTGGCCCCCGAGGTGGCTGGGAAGGAAAGAATATGGTATGGTGCATGGCTGGGTCAATGATGAAGCAAGGATGGGTGGAAGGACAGCAGCCTGGGTGGGTGAAACAGAAACTGTATGTGTGCGTATACTTTGACTGAATGGATGCCTGGAGCATGGTATTCTCTGACTCTTAGATAGCACATGTGTATCTAGAGAGAGTAGATGGTCGCCAGGTGAAGTAAGTGTTACCTTGAAGAGCATGTACCACCGCACCCGCACGTCCGTTCCAGTGCAGGGAAGGCAAGGAAAAGAAATTGTAAATGTGTCCAATACTACCATGAATAGTAGCAGTACTTTGTACTGCGTTTGCAATCACAGCATATATCTGGTTATTGTCAAGTCAAGTCAAAGGATTTATATAGCGCACTACATACCCGGAGGGTTTCAAGGCGCTTAGGAAGGGGAGGAGAATTACTTGTCAAAAATCCACGTTTTAAGTTGCTTTCTGAATGCTAGGTGGTTCTGGGTAAGGCGAAGGTAAGCGGGGAGAGAGTTCCATGTCTTAGCAGCCAGGTATGAAAAGGATCTGCCTCCCATGGTGGTCTTGTTGATGCGAGGTACAGTGGCGAGGGCTTGGCTGGAAGAACGTAGTTGGCGGGAGGGGGTGTAGAAGGACAGACGTGAGTTGAGGCATTCTGGACCGATGTCGTAGAGTGATTTGTGTGCGTGGGTAAGCAGTCGGAAAGTGATCCTCTTATTGACGGGTAGCCAGTGGAGGTCTTTAAGGTGACCAGAGATGTGATCGTTGCGTGGGATGTCTAATATGAGTCTGGCTGAGGCGTTTTGGATTCGTTGGAGTTTCTTCTGGAGTTTTGCGGTAGTACCTGCGTAGAGGGTGTTTCCGTAGTCCAGTCGGCTCGTGACCAGAGCGTGGGTGACTATTTTCCTTGTTTCGGAGGGGATCCATCGAAATGTTTTTCTGAGCATGCGAAGAATGTTGAAGCAGGAAGAGGATACGGCGCTGACTTGTCTGTTCATTGAGAGTGAAGAATCCAGGATGACGCCTAGGTTCCGTGCGTGGTCTGTTGGGATGGGTGCTTTTCCGAGGGCTTCCGGCCACCAGGAGTCATCCCATGCAGAGGGGGATGTACCTAAGATGAGGACTTCTGTTTTGTCTGAGTTCAGTTTCAGACGGCTTTGTTTCATCCATTCGGCAACTTCTTTCATTCCTTCGTGTAGGTTGGTTTTGGCGGTGCTGGGGTCATTGGTGAGGGAAAGGATCAGTTGAGTGTCATCCGCGTACGAGATGATGTTGAGGTTGTGTTGGCGAGCGATGGCCGCGAGGGGGCTCATGTATACGTTGAAGAGGGTGGGACTGAGTGAGGATCCTTGTGGTACGCCGCAGATGACTTCAGAGGCCTTGGATTTGAATGGTGGAAGGCGGACTCTCTGGGTTCTTCCGGTGAGGAACGAGGTGATCCATTCAAGTGCTTTTCCTTGGATTCCGATATTATTGAGGCGTTGTAAAAGGGTGTTGTGGCAGACTGTGTCGAAGGCTGCAGAGAGGTCGAGGAGGATGAGGGCGACTGTGTCTCCATTGTCCAGTAGAGTTCGAATGTCGTCTGTTGCTGCGATGAGGGCGGTCTCAGTGCTGTGTTTTGCTCGGAAGCCAGATTGTGAGGGGTCGAGGGATTTGTTGGCTTCGAGGAAGGCGGCGAGCTGGTTGTTGACAGCTTTCTCGATGACTTTGGCCGGGAATGGAAGAAGCGAGATGGGGCGGTAATTTTTGAGTTCGGTGGGGTCCGCTGTGGGTTTTTTCAGAAGGGCGGTGAGTTCAGCGTGTTTCCAGTCTTCCGGGAAGATGGCGGAATTGAAGGAGCAGTTGATGACGTCTCGGAGGTGCGGTGCTATGACGGAGTCTGCTTTGTTGAAGATGTGGTGAGGACATGGGTCTGTGGGGGATCCTGAGTGGATGGAATTCATCAGGCGGATGGTGTCCTCAGTGGAGATTGGGTTCCAGTCGTTAAGGGTGTTCACGGGGGGAAGATGATCAGCAAATGGTAGGGTGGGTTGGTTACCGGGTTGGTTGTCAAAGCTGTTGTGGATGTCTGCAATCTTGTTGTGGAAAAATGAGGCTAGGGAGTCGCAGAGGGTTTGAGAGGGGGTGATGTCGTTGGAGTTGGCCGAGGGATTGGAAAATTCCTTGACGATGTTGAAAAGTTCCTTGCTGTTGTGAGCGTTGTTGTCAAGTCGATCCTTGAATGCTGTTTTCTTGGCTTTTCGGATTAGTTGGTGGTGAGTGCGGGTGGCGTTTTTGAAGGCGTCCTTGGTGCTGGTGGTTGGGTCTTTTTTCCAGGCCTTTTCAAGGGAGCGGCAGAGTTTCTTGGACTTCTTGAGATCGTCGTTGAACCATGAGGCCTTCTTGCTGCCAGGTTTGTTTTGACGTTTTTTCAGTGGAGCTAAGGTGTCAGCGGTGTTGGATAACCATAGGGTGAGGTTGGCGGCGGCTTCGTTAGCGCTAGAAGAGAGGGCTGGGGTGTTTTGAAGGAGCGATGCGGAGATTTGGTCCGTGGTGATTTTGCTCCAGTTCCTTTGTAGGGTAGGTTGGAGGTGGAAGCTGGGTTTTGGTTTGTTGTAGGTGAAGTGAACGCAGCTGTGGTCAGTCCAGAGGAGGTCCGTAGTGTGGCTGAAGGAGACATGGTTGCTGGATGTGAAGATGGGGTCGAGTGTGTGACCTGCGATGTGGGTGGGGGAAGTGACTAGTTGTTTAAGTCCGAGGTTGGCGAGGTTGTCTACGAGGGTGGCGGTGTTGCGGTCGTTGATCTTTTCGAGGAGAAAGTTGAGGTCTCCCAGAAGGATGTAGTCTTTGGAGGGGAGCGCGTGTGGGGTGATGAAGTCTGTGATGTCTTCACTGAATTTTGCGCGGGGTCCTGGTGGTCTGTAGAGGAGGGTGCCTCTGAGTGTGGTTTTGGGGTCGATGTGGATCTGGAAGTGAAGGTGTTCGGAGTTGGCGAGGTTGGCGTCCGAGCTGGTTGATATGCGGATTGATTTCTTATGGACGATAGCGATTCCTCCTCCTGTGTGGCTGGTACGGTCTTTGCGAGTGATCTTATAGTCTTCAGGGATGGCAATGGTGATGTCTGGTGCGGAGGAAGCATTCATCCATGTTTCCGTAAGGAAGGCGATGTCCGGAGAAGTGGTGTCTAGTAGATTCCATAGGTCAATGGCGTGCCTGTGGACTGATCGGGTGTTGAGAAGGATGCATTGTAGGTGGTTGGGGTCGGGAGTCTGTGGTGTGGTCGTAGCGGAGATGTTGTCGGTGCCGCTGAATTTGCAGGAGAAGCAGGAGAAAGGTCCATGGGTTTGTCCAGGGGCGGCTTGGACGCAGTTGGGAGCGCGACCGGGGTTAAGGGCTAGGAGGGTTGCGGCATCGTAGGTAATGCGGGGGGGCTGGGAGGGACGGGGGCCAGGGGGTGTGGCGCTGGGCGCGGTCCAGGCGCGGACGGGCGTAGACGGGCTTACCTTTGGCGCACCTTCGGCGCGGATTGGGCGCGGTCGCTGCGCGTGAACGCTGCGCGCGGGAACTACTGTCATATATCGATAGTGGAGGGGGAGGGGCGAGGGCGTCTCAGCTGGGAGGCGGGGCGGGCACACGAGGACAACGACCACAACAAACAAAATGGAGGCGGAGGGGGGGAACAGAGCGGAGCGCTGGAGGACAATGCGCAAATTACGATGAAACAGCAGAAATTATCACAACACAGCGTTAATGAGTCTAATGGTAACTGGGCACAAGCAGGCAAGGTAAAATGCAACTTTCCAGGCAATGAGCGGAGCGCTGGAGGCTAATGCGCAAATCACGTTAAACACAGCACAATCTTAAAAATACAGCGTGAAAGACTTTTAGCGGTAGCTAGGCACAGGCAGGCAGGTGAAATGCAGCTTTTAAGGCAGTGCAGCGCTACGATACCAGGTCTCAGCAGGGGCACTGGGAGCGACCACTCGGCTCGTGAGAGAGGAGCGAGTCACGGTGAGTATAGGGTTAGGAGCGCTACTTCTAGTCAGTGGGAGGGCGTCTCAGCTGGGAGGCGGGGCGGGCACACGAGGACGACGACCACAACAAACAAAATGGAGGCGGAGGGGGGGAACAGAGCGGAGCGCTGGAGGACAATGCGCAAATTACGATGAAACAGCAGAAATGATCACAACACAGCGTTAATGAGTCTAATGGTAACTGGGCACAAGCAGGCAAGGTAAAATGCAACTTTCCAGGCAATGAGCGGAGCGCTGGAGGCTAATGCGCAAATCACGTTAAACACAGCACAATCTTAAAAATACAGCGTGAAAGACTTTTAGCGGTAGCTAGGCACAGGCAGGCAGGTGAAATGCAGCTTTTAAGGCAGTGCAGCGCTACGATACCAGGTCTCAGCAGGGGCACTGGGAGCGACCACTCGGCTCGTGAGAGAGGAGCGAGTCACGGTGAGTATAGGGTTAGGAGCGCTACTTCTAGTCAGTGGGAGGGCGTCTCATCTGGGAGGCGGGGCGGGCACACGAGGACGACGACCACAACAAACAAAATGGAGGCGGAGGGGGGGAACAGAGCGGAGCGCTGGAGGACAATGCGCAAATTACGATGAAACAGCAGAAATGATCACAACACAGCGTTAATGAGTCTAATGGTAACTGGGCACAAGCAGGCAAGGTAAAATGCAACTTTCCAGGCAATGAGCGGAGCGCTGGAGGCTAATGCGCAAATCACGTTAAACACAGCACAATCTTAAAAATACAGCGTGAAAGACTTTTAGCGGTAGCTAGGCACAGGCAGGCAGGTGAAATGCAGCTTTTAAGGCAGTGCAGCGCTACGATACCAGGTCTCAGCAGGGGCACTGGGAGCGACCACTCGGCTCGTGAGAGAGGAGCGAGTCACGGTGAGTATAGGGTTAGGAGCGCTACTTCTAGTCAGTGGGAGGGCGTCTCAGCTGGGAGGCGGGGCGGGCACACGAGGACGACGACCACAACAAACAAAATGGAGGCGGAGGGGGGGAACAGAGCGGAGCGCTGGAGGACAATGCGCAAATTACGATGAAACAGCAGAAATGATCACAACACAGCGTTAATGAGTCTAATGGTAACTGGGCACAAGCAGGCAAGGTAAAATGCAACTTTCCAGGCAATGAGCGGAGCGCTGGAGGCTAATGCGCAAATCACGTTAAACACAGCACAATCTTAGAAATACAGCGTGAAAGACTTTTAGCGGTAGCTAGGCATAGGCAGGCAGGTGAAATGCAGCTTTTAAGGCAGTGCAGCGCTACGATACCAGGTCTCAGCAGGGGCACTGGGAGCGACCACTCGGCTCGTGAGAGAGGAGCGAGTCACGGTGAGTATAGGGTTAGGAGCGCTACTTCTAGTCAGTGGGAGGGCGTCTCAGCTGGGAGGCGGGGCGGGCACACGAGGACGACGACCACAACAAACAAAATGGAGGCGGAGGGGGGGAACAGAGCGGAGCGCTGGAGGACAATGCGCAAATTACGATGAAACAGCAGAAATGATCACAACACAGCGTTAATGAGTCTAATGGTAACTGGGCACAAGCAGGCAAGGTAAAATGCAACTTTCCAGGCAATGAGCGGAGCGCTGGAGGCTAATGCGCAAATCACGTTAAACACAGCACAATCTTAAAAATACAGCGTGAAAGACTTTTAGCGGTAGCTAGGCACAGGCAGGCAGGTGAAATGCAGCTTTTAAGGCAGTGCAGCGCTACGATACCAGGTCTCAGCAGGGGCACTGGGAGCGACCACTCGGCTCGTGAGAGAGGAGCGAGTCACGGTGAGTATAGGGTTAGGAGCGCTACTTCTAGTCAGTGGGAGGGCGTCTCAGCTGGGAGGCGGGGCGGGCACACGAGGACGACGACCACAACAAACAAAATGGAGGCGGAGGGGGGGAACAGAGCGGAGCGCTGGAGGACAATGCGCAAATTACGATGAAACAGCAGAAATGATCACAACACAGCGTTAATGAGTCTAATGGTAACTGGGCACAAGCAGGCAAGGTAAAATGCAACTTTCCAGGCAATGAGCGGAGCGCTGGAGGCTAATGCGCAAATCACGTTAAACACAGCACAATCTTAAAAATACAGCGTGAAAGACTTTTAGCGGTAGCTAGGCACAGGCAGGCAGGTGAAATGCAGCTTTTAAGGCAGTGCAGCGCTACGATACCAGGTCTCAGCAGGGGCACTGGGAGCGACCACTCGGCTCGTGAGAGAGGAGCGAGTCACGGTGAGTATAGGGTTAGGAGCGCTACTTCTAGTCAGTGGGAGGGCGTCTCAGCTGGGAGGCGGGGCGGGCACACGAGGACGACGACCACAACAAACAAAATGGAGGCGGAGGGGGGGAACAGAGCGGAGCGCTGGAGGACAATGCGCAAATTACGATGAAACAGCAGAAATGATCACAACACAGCGTTAATGAGTCTAATGGTAACTGGGCACAAGCAGGCAAGGTAAAATGCAACTTTCCAGGCAATGAGCGGAGCGCTGGAGGCTAATGCGCAAATCACGTTAAACACAGCACAATCTTAAAAATACAGCGTGAAAGACTTTTAGCGGTAGCTAGGCACAGGCAGGCAGGTGAAATGCAGCTTTTAAGGCAGTGCAGCGCTACGATACCAGGTCTCAGCAGGGGCACTGGGAGCGACCACTCGGCTCGTGAGAGAGGAGCGAGTTACGGTGAGTATAGGGTTAGGAGCGCTACTTCTAGTCAGTGGGAGGGCGTCTCAGCTGGGAGGCGGGGCGGGCACACGAGGACGACGACCACAACAAACAAAATGGAGGCGGAGGGGGGGAACAGAGCGGAGCGCTGGAGGACAATGCGCAAATTACGATGAAACAGCAGAAATGATCACAACACAGCGTTAATGAGTCTAATGGTTACTGGGCACAAGCAGGCAAGGTAAAATGCAACTTTCCAGGCAATGAGCGGAGCGCTGGAGGCTAATGCGCAAATCACGTTAAACACAGCACAATCTTAAAAATACAGCGTGAAAGACTTTTAGCGGTAGCTAGGCACAGGCAGGCAGGTGAAATGCAGCTTTTAAGGCAGTGCAGCGCTACGATACCAGGTCTCAGCAGGGGCACTGGGAGCGACCACTCGGCTCGTGAGAGAGGAGCGAGTGGACACTCCGTACCTCTCTTAATAACTTTAGTTTACTTGTAGTACGTCATTCATGTGTGGGTGTATCACTGTTCACTCAATATTAAGCAAAGCACCTAAAGTCATGTTAGAGCAAGGATGCAGAAGTGGGAGGTTACATAGATACTGTCCTCAATAGTTATGTACTGTGCTTTCAATTTGCTACTTGTACTCTGTGACCCAACTTTTGGCTCAATCACTTTGTGTTATTAATAAGGAGCATTGGTTACAGACTATGTCTTTCTTTCTTCATATAGTTGCTCCTTCCAAATCAACAACAAGGAGGGAGCAGGCTAGATTGGCCCGGCAACGGAGGCTGGAGGCCACTGTCGCCGAATATCGGCGGCTGGTGGCCCTGGAGGAGGAGGAGGACACGCAGTCGAGCGGGGCAACAACGACATCCTCGACTGTGACCACTGCATCCTCCTCCGTGACTAAGCCAGCGCGACCGAGCCGGGCTAAGAAAGACGACCGCCACCGCCAAGCAACCGAAATACCAGCTGCCCCCCACAGGAGCTGCAAGGAACGCCAACGCCGCCTACGAGTCCGCATGTCCAACCTGGAGCAGGAGGTCCTGAAGTATAAGAACTTGGTTAAGGGCCTCCGCTCCGAGCTTGCCACCCTCCGCAAGGAGTATGATGCCCATGCCGCATCATGCACCAGCACCAGCACCCTCCAGTAGTGGAGTGTCCCTTGCCCTTTTTTTATAGACTTTTGGGGGGTGGGATTTGGGAGTTGGGATCGTTTTGGGACGTTTCAAAGACAATCGTTGGGGTTAGGGTGGGTGAGGGAGATTATTTTGTTAGGGCTAAATAAATATATTTTTAAACTTTATCTGACCATACCTGTTTTTTACTGCTTTTCAGTCTGGTGGGTGGGGGGCGGGGGTGTAACAGTAACTTTGTTTTCCTGAACAGTCGTAGGACTTTAGTAGTACAACCGTCAATCTCTTGTCTACTCCGAAATAATACTCCATTATACTACCTTCCACCAAACGCTTATCTTACCTGTAATTTGTGTTAGAAATTAGGGCTAGGCCCAGGGCTGGCTCCAGGTGAAATGGGGATTAACGTTGTCAATCCTGGGCGGGTGACATTTCCTCATTGCGGTGGTACTAGTGGTGTGACACAGTGGCAGTTGCATGCCTATGGAAAAAAAGAAAACTAAACCTTGTTTGTCCTTACTGTAGCATTACAACGGTTACTGTACGATCGAGAAAATAGCAGGTGACAGTACACTAGAACAGTGCCATAATGTAGCCTAACAAATGGTAAAGTATTTGCTTGCAAGTATAACTAGTACTTGCGTTGAATTTATTTGACATTGGCTACTACTACTAGAAGATATAGTACTGAAGCTGAGTAAGTCTAGAAGATATCCTCGTATTCCTTCACCAGCCTGTTGCTATGACCTTATCCTCCCCAGCAAGTGTGTGGAATTATTGATGTCATTTTAGTCAGACATCAAGCAAAACAACACAGCCCGGGGGAAGAGGGTTAGGGTTTGTAAAATGGATGGGAATGGGGGTTTCTTTTTGGGTAGGTTTTGTTGAGAGAAGAAAAAAAAAGCAGAGCATGGACAAACAATAATTGAAGATACAGACAATCTTTGGTTACAAAGTAAAGGTAAGCACATGCAGTCACACTCATAGAATAAAAGACAACAATGGATACTGTATCAGTATTGCGTATGTTGTTGGAGTTGTCCTGTTGAATTTGGTAAGTAAGTTGCATGCAGCAAACAATTCCTCTTATTGGCGGCACTCCTCCATTCCAGCTGACGCTTCGTCCATCAATGTGGTGACCACTGACAGAAGACACCCTGTCCACTGCCTGCCTGGCGGATGTTGACTGAGACCCGGCCTGTAATTATTGAACGGAAAACAGGAAGTGCTATTACAATACCACTGATAAATAAATAAAAGGTATGTACGCTGTGTGGTTCAAAAAGTGACACTTTGATTTCCCTAATAGACAGTACAATATTTTTGAAATTGCGTGCTCTGTCTGAGTCACCTTTTTAAGGATAAATAAGTATGGCCAAAATATTATAGCGGATCTTTCCCCTCAAGGTAGGTGTACTGTAAACTGTGTTTTAGAACAAAATTTGACCTTCCCAGCAATGCTCCCACCAAGACCCTTACTAAAGCCAGTCGCAAAAATGTAGAAGAACCCCAATCAGATCTCCAAAAACGATGCCTAGCAGAAAAATGGTTACAAAACGTACTTTGAAAGTAACAGTAGGCCCAAATACAGACCGTGGATTGTATTCAAACCCCAGGCAAGACCCGCCAACCCACCCGCAAAAAAACACCCGACAACACCCCCAAACAGCGAAAAAGCTAAATCTCATACTTACAATGTCTCTCGGCCTTCGGTCCAAACGCGGCGCTGTGCAGCTAGGTCATCATCATCATCAATCATCATAACTCCTGTTTTCCACCACGGATTTCCTGAAAAGCAAATGCAATCAAGATTAGACTGTCGCAGCAGTGCTTCGACAGAGACCCCGGCCGCAACCCACCCACGAACAGCAGGAAGCCCCCCAAAACGCTACATTGAGCAAGATGTCAGAAGAAATAGCAAAAAAAAGGCTGTTCCTTATGGATTTTGTCCAAAACACTTCTATCCGGTATTAGACCTTCCTAGGAATGCCCCAGGCAAGACCCGCCAACCCACCCGCAAAAAAACACCCGACAACACCCCCAAACAGCGAAAAAGCTAAATCTCATACTTACAATGTCTCTCGGCCTTCGGTCCAAACGCGGCGCTGTGCAGCTAGGTCATCATCATCATCAATCATCATAACTCCTGTTTTCCACCACGGATTTCCTGAAAAGCAAATGCAATCAAGATTAGACTGTCGCAGCAGTGCTTCGACACAGACCCCGGCCGCAACCCACCCACGAACAGCAGGAAGCCCCCCAAAACGCTACATTGAGCAAGATGTCAGAAGAAATAGCAAAAAAAAGGCTGTTCCTTATGGATTTTGTCCAAAACACTTCTATCCGGTATTAGACCTTCCGCAGGAATGCCCCAGGCAAGACCCGCCAACCCACCCGCAAAAAAACACCCGACAACACCCCCAAACAGCGAAAAAGCTAAATCTCATACTTACAATGTCTCTCGGCCTTCGGTCCAAACGCGGCGCTGTGCAGCTAGGTCATCATCATCATCAATCATCATAACTCCTGTTTTCCACCACGGATTTCCTGAAAAGCAAATGCAATCAAGATTAGACTGTCGCAGCAGTGCTTCGACAAGACAGACACCCCGGCCGCAACCCACCCACGAACAGCAGGAAGCCCCCCAAAACGCTACATTGAGCAAGATGTCAGAAGAAATAGCAAAAAAAAGGCTGTTCCTTATGGATTTTGTCCAAAACACTTCTATCCGGTATTAGACCTTCCCAGGAATGCCCCAGGCAAGACCCGCCAACCCACCCGCAAAAAAACACCCGACAACACCCCCAAACAGCGAAAAAGCTAAATCTCATACTTACAATATCTCTCGGCCTTCGGTCCAAATGCGGCGCTGTTCAGCTAGGTCATCATCATCAATCATCATAACTCCTGTTTTCCACCACGGATTTCCTGAAAAGCAAATGCAATCAAGATTAGAATGTCGCATCAGTGCTTTGACAGACACCAAAAATTACCCACAAACACCCGGAACCCCGCCAAAGAGCACCTCAAAGGCAAGCAAGTCAGCAAAAACGGCAAGAAATTTCCACCTCATATTTGGTCCAAAACACTTTTGTCCATTATTAGAGCTTCACAGCAATGGGCCCAAATCCGTCAACTCACCCGCAAAGAAGTACAACACCCCCACAAGTGCTGAGTCTTTCTTCATTGGGCGTAATCCAGCACTCTGCTTGGAGGGAAATCGCAGTCTGGAGGAGGAGGATAGAGGAGCATGTTCTTCAGAACTTGTGAACCTGAGGAATGTAGACTGCGGCACCTTCAAATCAATAAGCAAACAAGTGAAGACAGTTCTGATGATGGTCTTGTTTTTGGGATTAGGTGATTAAAGTTTGAATTAAATTAACTGTGCAAAACAAAGAAAGAGAGACACAAAGCACACAGGAATAAAAGTGAATAAGGACGAAAAAGAAAGTTCTTGATTGATTGTCTCATTTTCAGGGCTCGGTGTCAGGGAATAAGAACAAGATTTCGTCATCATACTCTGCGAATTCAGGCTGGATGAGGTCAGTGCCACCGAACAGAGAACAAATCCCCTCATCTACGTTGCCGTCCTCCTCGTCTTCATGCGGCGTGCTTTCTCGTACTTTGTAATCTGGTGGTATGAGGTGCTGATTCATCTTGATCATTGTCAGCCGCTCCACATTTTTGGGCGAGAGGCGGCTCCGTTTGGGAGTTACAATGCCACCAGCAGCACTGAAAACACGTTCAGAAGACACACTTGCGAGTGGGCAAGACAAATAGTTTATAGCCAGGTTGAAGAGCTGTGGCCACAATTGTTTTTTGCCATGCCAATACTGCAATGGCTCATCATTAAGAAAGACCACTGTTGAGTCATTCAGATAGTCCTGCACCATCGACTCAAGGTCAGCAACGGTTCCTCCACTTTGCTTACTTTTTGCTGTGGCTGTGACATTTTTTCGAGAACCATACCCAAGCAAACTTAGCCAATCCTCTACAACAGCCACTGTTTTTGTTGTGTGTGGTGCAGATGATCCAGTTGCCGGTGTCTTTAACGGCTGAGAGGTCACTTGTGCCCCAGCAACAGGTGCAGAAGTGGATTCTTGTGACTGGGGATGGCCTGCTGATGCTGATGCTGATGTACTGGCTTCTCCTTCAATAACCTGCCGTTCTTTTTCAAACCTCTTGGCTGACCAGGCTAACCAATGTTTGTACTTTTGAACATCTGCATCAGCAAAAGGAAAGAATGCTTCGCCTGCCAGCGCCTTTTTGTAGCGTGGATCCAGAATAGTAGCACAAATGTAATGCTGATCTGACTTGATCTTTTGAAGACGTTCATCACCACGTAGGCGCTCTAATAATTTCTCAGACAAAATGAAATGGTCTTTTTTTTTTCATCTTTTTCAAACTCAGAAGACACCGCCATCAGTTGGTGCTCCAGCATGCACAACAATGGGATAGCTTTTCCCAAATTACAGTCCTCCTGGCTGACTGCACGCGTGAAGAACTCAAAAGGACGAAGCATGTCTGTCAGGCTTTTAACTATGTCCCATTGCGCCGCACTCATCCGCAGGTCCTCCTTCTGAGATGTACCCTCTGTGAAGAAATAGTGATCGAGTACCGTATACTGCTCATACAGAAGCTCAAGCATGTAGAAGGTTGAGTTCCAACGTGTTGCCACCTCCTGGATGAGTGCTTTCACTGGCATTCCACGTATAAATAGCAGTCTCCGCAGATGCTTCCGGGCCTTAAAAGAATGGCTGAAATGGTTGCACATTTTGCGGCAGGTGGCCATTACCTCGAACGCTGTACTGTCTTTATCACTCAAGAATTTTTGAACTACCAGGTTGATACAGTGCGCCAAACACGGCACTCTAACATGGTCACCCTTCTGCATGGCCTTAACTACATTGGCGCCATTATCCGTGGAAACATAACCAATCTTGAGTTTTAGGGGGGATAGCATTTTCAAGACCTTTTTGTTAAACTCTTCCAAAAGGTTTTCTGCTGTGTGACTTTTCTCCAAGCCAAACATGGCTAGTGTTGCATGCTTCCGAGCAGCTTTGAAAACTTTGTCCGGGTCAACACCTGCGTTTAGCTTTGCTAAAACACCTGAAAAAGAGACCCAGTGTCCAGTGATGCACATGTAATCAGCGCCTGCGCCACTGGTCCACATGTCTGTTGTCAGATGTATTGTGTGAACAGCACTCTTCTGCAAAGCTGCCCCAATCGCCTGCAGCACATCTTCATGTAGTGCTGGAACCGCAACTCTGGCAAAATAGAACCGGCTCGGAACCTTCCATTTAGGGCAGAGCGTTGCCACTAATTCAAGAAAACCTACCGCTTCTACAAAAGAAAAAGGTAGAAGGTCCACAGCTAGCATTTTAGCCAGCTTAGTGTTATACAGACGCGTCAGTGGGTGGTTGCGTTCATATGGCACGTCTGAAGTAAGCATTGTTCTAATGTTGCCCTGGACCAAGCATTTACGGGCTGATAATGACTTCGTTGACCCAATTTTGCTCGCTGGTGAACTTTTGTGCGTTGGTGTCTCACTCGCTCCAACACTCTTAGTGTGCCTCACATTGGGTGTGCTGCTGACAGGGGTACTGGGTGTAAGGGAAGTGTTTGACACGTCTTCTTCCTGCTCGTCATCATCAGATGAAACATCAACGTTTCCTTGAATTTGGCCTTTCTTGATCGCATCTAGGTGCGCAAACCATTTGACAGTGTGCTGTCTCCTAAGATGACCTCTCTGGCCTCCGGTACCATAGTTGGTACCTGGCTTACCACGACTAACTGCTTGCTTACAAATGGTACAAATGGCAAACTTTGGATTTTTTGGACAAACAGTAAAGAAGTCCCAAACTGGGGACTTGAAGTGTCTGTGGGACATGGAGGAGGCGGCGATACTGGTGGTGGTGGTCATGAAGCTAATGCTAGATGAAGTGGAGGATGTGGATTGCCCAACTTTTGTACGTTTTGCACTTTCACCGCCACTAATTAAGGTCGAGGTTGACGGAGGTCTCTTCTTGCCAGAAAGAAATATGGAAGCGGGACGAGTTGGTGTACTACTTAACTCCAATGATTGTGGTGTTTCCACTGCCTCCTCATCGACAACATCATCATCACGCTCAGCAGCTCTTCGGGCTAGGGTCAAAATGTCTGTTTGCTGCATGCCCGCTGGGGCTGCAGTGACCTTTATGATGACTGGGTCGTCGTTGGCAGAGTCTTCATCAGCAGCAGTATCCGCCACTTCTTGTTGAGACTCATCACACTCCATAACTCTGAGACTTTGGACGAGCTTCCTTTTACGCTTAACTACCTTTGTTTGTTCCCAAGTTTGATCCGTATCATCAGAAGGAGGTGTGCTTGAAGAGGATGTAGACACCACCCTTGATCTCTTCCTTGCTAGGGGTGTGGAAGACAATGAAGGATCATCAGGAGGAGTGGCTTCCTCAAATGATACCTCGCCTTGATTGTCGATTTCCTGATGTGCCCCTACTTTGGGAGGAACAACTATTGTGGGCACTTGTTGTGACCCTCCATGCACCTCTGCTTGCGCATCTCCTTGCGCTGCCTCTCCTTCCACATGTACTTGGGCTTGTACTTGCACATGTGATTGTTGTTGCGGCTGTGGTTGTTCAACACTCGTCAGATGAGCTACAACAACCTGTGTTGATTGAGGGACATTGCTGCTGCTTTCTTGCGATGAGCCAACATCACTGGTCGATGGTGATTGAAGAAGTATACTGGCTGCCTCTGCAGCACTCAAGGGCTTGGACTTAAGTTGGCGTGGTGGTGGTGGTGGCACTGAGCCCAATGGAGCGGGGGTGCTGCTGCCAGCTTGGTCCCCAGCAGATCCCGCTGCAGCTGCTGCAGGCATACTTTTTTTTTTACTCCCAAAAAAAGGGGCGGGCGGCACACCAGTGTCCTTGGTAACTTGCTTCTTCTGCTCCTTACTGGCACCTTTCTTGCTAGAGGAGCTACGGGTTACTTTTTTTGGGGCCATCTTCTTCAGAGCAGGTCAGCAGGCAGCAGTTGCACGAGTTGCAGAGGGTTCTGTGTCCAGACGTGACGTCGCGTGACGTTATGCTGCACACACCGCTGCAGGACTTCTTCCTGGCACTGGTGGTTCTATTGAGTCTTCTTGTGCACCTAAAAGCAATGGAAGACAGAGGAACATCAGTTCAGTTATACACCCCAAAAAATCGACAAAACACAGAAAAATGAGCACAATCCCATGCCATCCATGATGTTTACATTGAAGACACCCCACAGAAAGACTAGGGACATGCAAGTATGCAACACTCACTACCCCTGGGCATAAGGGATGAAAAGTAGGCAAAATAAGTGCAGGCCTCAGACACTGCCTCTCCTCAAAATGGCCCCCTTACACCCCAAGCACATGTTGCCTGTACCAGCCAGCACTCAAGATGGCCACCACCACCACCCACATGGCCAGTCCACATCAACAGTACACCCCCAAAAAACAGAAAAACAGCCAGAAATCACCACAATCCAATGCCATCCATGATGTTTACATCAAAGAGAGTGAGACCACACCACAGGCACACTCAGTCCATGCACCACCACCACCCCTGGGCAAGCAAAAGGCCACACCAGCAGCCCCCCAAAAATGACAAAAAACAATAAAACAAGCACAATCCCAGCCCATCCATGGCCTCAATTATGTTTAAATTCAAGAAGACACCCCACAGAAAGACTAGGCCCATGCAACACTCACCACCCCTGGGCAAAGGGCCACACCAGCAGGCCCAAAAAAACGACAAAAAACAATAAAATCTGCACAATCCCAGCCCATCCATGGCCTCAATGGTGTTTAAATTCAAGAAGACACCCCTCAGAAACACTAGGCCCATGCAACACTCACTACCCCTGGGCATAAGGGATGAAAAGTAGGCAAAATAAGTGCAGGCCTCAGACACTGCCTCTCCTCAAAATGGCCCCCTTACACCCCAAGCACATGTTGCCTGTACCAGCCAGCACTCAAGATGGCCACCACCACCACCCACATGGCCAGTCCACATCAACAGTACACCCACAGAAAACAGAAAAACAGCCAGAAATCACCACAATCCAATGCCATCCATGATGTTTACATCAAAGAGAGTGAGACCACACCACAGGCACACTCAGTCCATGCACCACCACCACCCCTGGGCAAGCAAAAGGCCACACCAGCAGCCCCCCAAAAACGACAAAAAACAATAAAATAAGCACAATCCCAGCCCATCCATGGCCTCAATTATGTTTAAATTCAAGAAGACACCCCACAGAAAGACTAGGCCCATGCAACACTCACCACCCCTGGGCAAAGGGCCACACCAGCAGGCCCAAAAAAACGACAAAAAACAATAAAATCTGCACAATCCCAGCCCATCCATGGCCTCAATGGTGTTTAAATTCAACAAAACAGTTGTATCATGCACCCATAACCAACCCTGGTCCTACTGGATACTGTGGCTACCCACAATATAATTTATTTAATTTTCTGAAAAAGTTCCAAAATTGTACTTGCAGCAACTGTAATGCCCCAAACAAACTTACTTTTGAAAGTTGATTTCTAATCCAAAAGTGATCCAAAGACAGTCAAAAAGGCCTCAAATCCAAATATCCAGCAGCACCCACAAAAAGTAATCCTTCCAGCTCCAGATCCAAATGAAAGTGACCAGGAGATGGACAAAGCACTGGGAGGAGCCTGCTGGACAGGAACAGGAAGTTGGAGACTGTGGGGCACTTCCTTCCTCCCCCCCCCCCAAAATGGACTCCTTGCAAAAAAAAAGGCCATGCAAATGTCAACCTGAGGAGTGATTCTGATAAAAATCATAATTTTCTGAAGGTTTATCCTGTTTGCTGGTGATTTTCTTGTGCGAAATTGCAAAATCTCTATTTCGCAAGTGCGAGATTGTTCCTTTCCGCCGCAACTACGTGTTCGCAATTGCGAACTCTCGCGAGGTGTGCTGTGCAAGGTGGCAAGCCGCGAGTACGTATTCGCGGGCGACAAACTCCAGCGGGAACACGCAGCAAGATCTAAAATGGCGCGTCACTCGCAAAGAAAAACAACTCGGCAAACGCTAAAATGACGGAAAGTGAACGCCGTGCGCCATTCACGGATTTTCGACAAATTCGCGAGCGTTCGCGGATTGCGAATTTGCCGAAAATCCGAAAAATCCGCGATCGGAGCGGATTTTACGCCCATGCTTAACGCCAACCTACTCAAGGCTCCAACAAACTACTCAACATGCAAGAACTACATATACCAGAAGTCTTGGTGTCGTAAACTCCACCCACTTAGGGCAGGCGACGCCCTTTTTCAAATAAAAATGAGTTTGAAAAGTGCAAGCTGAGTCTGGCGTTCTCTCTTCACAGTCCATGAAGAAGGGGCGGGTTTTGGCCCCGAAACGCGTCGGACATTCTTTTAAATCAAGAGGGAGCCTTCATTCATCGTCTGGGTGCCACAAACAAACCGGAGGGTTAAGGTGCTGCGGTGAGCCCTCATCAAAGCGCTTGCGCACCTTGCTGAAACAAAATTACAACGGCCTGCCTTGGTCGGGGTGAGGAGCTCCGTTTCAAAAGCGGAACAAGTATCCAAGCAATTGAATCCTGAGGCGTTATTACCTCTCAGCGCCTGTCAGCACAGCACCTTCAAGACAAAGAGAGCGATGTTTGAAAGCCTACCTTTGCTTACCTACTCAAGGTTTTAAGACATTTACATTAGAGGAGAAACGCCAACCTACAAAAGGCTCCAACAAACTACTCAACATGCAAGGACTACATATACCAGAAGTCTTGGTGTCGTAAACTCCACCCACTTAGGGCAGGCGACGCCCTTTTTCAAATAAAAATGAGTTTGAAAAGTGCAAGCTGAGTCTGGCGTTCTCTCTTCACAGTCCATGAAGAAGGGGCGGGTTTTGGCCTCGAAACGCGTCGGACATTCTTTTAAATCAAGAGGGAGCCTTCATTCATCGTCTGGGTGCCACAAACAAACCGGAGGGTTAAGGTGCTGCGGTGAGCCCTCATCAAAGCGCTTGCGCACCTTGCTGAAACAAAATTACAACGGCCTGCCTTGGTCGGGGTGAGGAGCTCCGTTTCAAAAGCGGAACAAGTATCCAAGCAATTGAATCCTGAGGCGTTGTTACCTGTCAGCGCCTGTCAGCACAGCACCTTCAAGACAAAGAGAGCGATGTTTGAAAGCCTACCTTCGCTTACCTACTCAAGGTTTTAAGACATTTACATTAGAGGAGAAACGCCAACCTACTCAAGGCTCCAACAAACTACTCAACATGCAAGGACTACATATACCAGAAGTCTTGGTGTCGTAAACTCCACCCACTTAGGGCAGGCGACGCCCTTTTTCAAATAAAAATGAGTTTGAAAAGTGCAAGCTGAGTCTGGCGTTCTCTCTTCACAGTCCATGAAGAAGGGGCGGGTTTTGGCCCCGAAACGCGTCGGACATTCTTTTAAATCAAGAGGGAGCCTTCATTCATCGTCTGGGTGCCACAAACAAACCGGAGGGTTAAGGTGCTGCGGTGAGCCCTCATCAAAGCGCTTGCGCACCTTGCTGAAACAAAATTACAACGGCCTGCCTTGGTCGGGGTGAGGAGCTCCGTTTCAAAAGCGGAACAAGTATCCAAGCAATTGAATCCTGAGGCGTTGTTACCTGTCAGCGCCTGTCAGCACAGCACCTTCAAGACAAAGAGAGCGATGTTTGAAAGCCTACCTTCGCTTACCTACTCAAGGTTTTAAGACATTTACATTAGAGGAGAAACGCCAACCTACTCAAGGCTCCAACAAACTACTCAACATGCAAGGACTACATATACCAGAAGTCTTGGTGTCGTAAACTCCACCCACTTAGGGCAGGCGACGCCCTTTTTCAAATAAAAATGAGTTTGAAAAGTGCAAGCTGAGTCTGGCGTTCTCTCTTCACAGTCCATGAAGAAGGGGCGAGTTTTGGCCCCGAAACGCGTCGGACATTCTTTTAAATCAAGAGGGAGCCTTCATTCATCGTCTGGGTGCCACAAACAAACCGGAGGGTTAAGGTGCTGCGGTGAGCCCTCATCAAAGCGCTTGCGCACCTTGCTGAAACAAAATTACAACGGCCTGCCTTGGTCGGGGTGAGGAGCTCCGTTTCAAAAGCGGAACAAGTATCCAAGCAATTGAATCCTGAGGCGTTGTTACCTGTCAGCGCCTGTCAGCACAGCACCTTCAAGACAAAGAGAGCGATGTTTGAAAGCCTACCTTCGCTTACCTACTCAAGGTTTTAAGACATTTACATTAGAGGAGAAACGCCAACCTACTCAAGGCTCCAACAAACTACTCAACATGCAAGGACTACATATACCAGAAGTCTTGGTGTCGTAAACTCCACCCACTTAGGGCAGGCGACGCCCTTTTTCAAATAAAAATGAGTTTGAAAAGTGCAAGCTGAGTCTGGCGTTCTCTCTTCACAGTCCATGAAGAAGGGGCGGGTTTTGGCCCCGAAACGCGTCGGACATTCTTTTAAATCAAGAGGGAGCCTTCATTCATCGTCTGGGTGCCACAAACAAACCGGAGGGTTAAGGTGCTGCGGTGAGCCCTCATCAAAGCGCTTGCGCACCTTGCTGAAACAAAAATATATATATATGTATATAAATGTATGTATGTCAGAAAAAGAGTTACCCCTCTGTGGGGCAGCACACGCAGACAGGACATGCTGAAACGCAAAAGCAGCTACCCCGGGCATACTCCTCAATTGTACTCCTGTCCTACGCGTTTCGGGCATGCGCCCTTCCTCATGGACAGTATCTGATAAATCAAGGCAAACAATTGTTACCAGTGTATCCCCTCATTTATTTCCATTGCACAAACAAAGCTCAGGTGAATAATTTGCACACTTTATCATCCTGGGACTGGTAGTTCACAAAATCTTTACCCATGTGGGTCACTGCCATTGATAACATCAATACAGTTTTTATCAAAGTTTTTCCTTAGAGGGAACAATGTCTCTGTGAAGCCGCCATTGCCCAGCGCCTCCTGCTCCACCATCGGCATCAGCAATATTTTTAATTCATTGCTGCTCAGTCAAACAAATTTACAAAAATTCCTGATTGCAAAACATTACTACCCACGTCTTGGCACTTCTTTGCTATGTTGCACGCTCCTTTGGGGCAACCACTATGGATTGTAACGTTTTGCAATCAGGAATTTTTGTAAATTTGTTTGACTGAGGAGCAATGAATTAAAAATATTGCTCTTTATTGATACTGCTGTGTTTTTTATGCCCTGACCATTATATTGTTTTATGAACATATGCATTTATGGATAGAGCTGATTAATGTATACATGCTCCTAAATTTGTTGAATTAATGAACATTTTACTGATGGATTCAGTTTTAAACTATAGAGGTTTTGGACCATTGTATTCTTATAACGTGCTATACCCAGGTCCTGTACCTTTTGGGTTACCCCATTATCTTAATGGCATCTTTTAGCCCAGCACTGACCTTGAAAAGTAATTCTAACCGTACTTACCAGTAAGTTGTATTTCCTTCCTTAGGAATCCATTGTCTGGTTTTCACCAGAAAAGTTTCTAAGAGTCTATTTTCACAGACTAAAAATATTCCTTAAGAATCGCCTGTATGACTTAAACGCATTATTTCAACTGTTTACAGGAGATGCACCAGTGCTGGACCCAGGATCCACCACTGAGTAAGAAAAAGTAATGATAACTCTACTTACCTGCTAAGTGAATTTCCTTCTATACGGTAACATTGAGTGGTTTTACTTGAAAATTGTTCTAAGTGTGGAGGTTTGGAACTTTCAAAAATTCCTCTAAAATCAGCTGAACTACGAATTCCGATTTACTCACCTGTTATCAGGAGAGACCTCAGTGCTGCATCTTTCAGCCGTCTACTGATCCTGAAAGTAATTCTAAACATACTTACAGTAACTTTCATTTCCCTCCATAGGCTAACATTGACTGGTTTCACTTGGAAATTCTTCTGTGTGGAGTTTTGGAAATTTAAAATATTCCTATAAAATCAGCCTGAAGAAACCATAGGTTTCACAGATGTTATAGTTAGCTGGACATTTCACTCATACAAAACCATTGAAATTCTCCCGTTACAGTTAGGTCAGCTAACTATAACTTGCGCGCCCGCAATGCACTTCTGATGACGTCACATATTACATCACTCATGACATGGTCAGTGACATCACTCATGACATCTCAAATGACATCACTGATGACACCATCCTTGTGAAAGAGTGGCAGACCTCCTCTCACCGTAATATAACCTTTGATACACACATTCAAAAATAGAAACTAAAATTAAAAAAAAATGGAGATACCAATATCAGTTACACCAACCTATTCAGTAATTCCAACATCTACATACACATCCACTCATTCACCAACAGTTCCATATAGTCACTCATACATGTACTCACTCATCATATGTTCTCATACACCTATAGATCCTGTTACACACCGACACTCATCCATAGACTTACTCACACACATACTCACACATGCAAATAAACGATCAAACATCCATTTACTTGCATATACAACTATACACACACCACTACACTTACTTCTACAGAAACGTACACATACTTACTCTCTTAAACAATCACTTATAGAAACACATACTTATTTATACAGGAACTCTTCCAATCTCTCACTCTCACATATACTCACTTATATACATCAATACTCACATATACTAGTTTAAAACATATGTAGTTACCCATTAAGATACTATTGAGACAGTCATTCACTCACTAACACACCCATAAACACACTCATCCACCCATACAGTCCAGTCAAAACACATACAAACAGTGAGTCACTCATTCATGCATCTATGCCCTAAGTAATACCCCCACCAAATCATACATACACTCATACTGATACTCAAAAAAAAACAACTAATAGAGACTCATGTAGCTACTCACCATGCAGCCACTTTTACACAAAGTGAGACACAGGTACAGATATTTACATATTTAAACATTACTTGCTAATACATGTATTCACTAAGATACTCTTAATAAGTTAGTTATACAATCAATTTTACAAAAAAAGATCCATTTAGACACTTATTTACCCATTTATTCTTCCATCGACCTTTAGATATACATATATAAAAAATATTGATTTTTCAGAAAGACACACATTCACTGGATGATGTCATCAGTGATGTCATGAGTGATGTCACTGACCATGTCATGAGTGATGTAATATGTGACGTCATCAGCAGTGCATTGCGGGCGCGCGAGTTATAGTTAGCTGAACTAACTATAACGGGGGAATTTCAATGGTTTTGTATGAGTGAAATGTCCAGCTAATTATAACATGTGTGAAACCTATGGATTTTTCAGTGAATTTCTAAGGTATTTTAAATGCTAATTCCTAACTATAAAGTGTCTGAAACCTATGGTTTTGTCAGTGAATATATATATATATATATTCACTGAAAAAACCATAGGTTATAGACCATATATAGTTAGGAATTAGCATTTACAAAACCTTGAAAATTCACTGAAAAAACCATAGGTTAGAGACCATATATAGTTAGCTGGACATTTTATTGACATAAAACCAATGAAATTCCATATATAGTTAGTTGCACTAACTATATATCGCGCACCCGCAATCCACTGCTGATGATGTCACATATTACATCATTCATGACATGGTCAGTGACATCACTGATGACATCACTGATGACATCTCAAATGACATCACTGATGACATCACTGATAACAACATCCAGTGATTTTTTGTTTCTGTAAAGTTTAAATAGGTCTTACATATTGAAGAATGAGTGGATGTGTAAGTGTCTGGACGAAGGATTTAGTAGGTGCATGACTGACTGTATGAGTGAGTGATTAAATGTGTCTCACTGAGTGCATGGGTTAGTGACTAAACTGTCTTAATTTGTGCATCATTATGTCTGTTGTTCTGTAAACTGCTGCATGTGTTGATCAGTAGCTATATGAGTAACTATATGGGTTATTGATTGATTGCCCAAGTATTTGTATGGGAGACTGAGTGTGTGTGTGGCTAGCTGGGAGGTGTGTGACTCTGTGCAGATCAATGTGTACTTGTATCAATGATTGTATAAGAAGGTAAGTATGTGTTAGTATATGTTTGAAAATGTAAGGTGCTCTATGTTTAACTGTATAGACAAGAAAATGGAAGTGTCATTGATTCTTTACAGGACTGACTAGGTGTGTGAGTAACTCCAAGGATGAGTGGCAGACTGTGAGTGTCTGTATAGGTGTATGAGTGCATATGATAGTGTTGTAAAGATGAGTGATTGTATGTATGAATGATTGTATGGGTGAATGAGTGAAGGTGTGTGTAGACGTAGCAATCAGTGAGTGCGTACGTAGTAACTAGTATTGGTGTGTCAATGGTTTCAAAAATTATACTCTGTATTTAACACTGGGTGAAACAGAGGTTATATTAAAATGTGAGGAGATGCATTGTATTGTCACATGAATGATATCATCAGTGATGTGGTCATTGATGTCAAATGAGATGTCATCAGTGATGTCATTTGAGATGTCATCAGTGATGTCATCAGTGATGTCACTGACCATGTCATGAATGATGTAATATGTGACATCATCAGCAGTGGATTGCGGGTGCGCGATATATAGTTAGTGCAACTAACTATATATGGAATTTCATTGGTTTTATGTCAATAAAATGTCCAGCTAACTATATATGGTCTCTAACCTATGGTTTTTTCAGTGAATTTTCAAGGTTTTGTAAATGCTAATTCCTAACTATATATGGTTTATAACCTATGGTTTTTTCAGTGAATTTTCAAGGTTTTGTAAATGCTAATTCCTAACTATATATGGTCTATAACCTATGGTTTTTTCAGTGAATTTCAATGGTTTTTTAATAGCAAATATCATAAGCTGTCGAATGTCAAGTACGTGGTAAGTAAAAACATTTTCGTGTTGATGCACACTGATCTGCTTTGAATGCTGCCCCCCACCCCTCATTTCTATTAGGAGTACTCTCTCTTTGCAGATAGTGAAGGGTAGTTAACGCAGGCCTTTGCCCCCGTTGTAATCCGTCGTGCCTGCTTCTCTCTCCATTTGATTGATTGTTCTCTTTGGTTCATTCTCTATTTACAAACAAGCACAGAGTCGCAATACTCTGTTTAGTCTTTGCAGATAGCGAAAAATCGTGTAAAAAAACAAAAGGAATCGAGCAAAATCAGTAGGCCACTAATGGGATCTCTTTTTGACCTCGCTAAAATAGAAACATTAGGAACAACCTGTTGAAAATAGCAATGTGTATGTACATAAGCGGCGTTCATTTGTGTTCACAGTACCCCTTGTTGATTGTTTGAATCGAGCATTGAATTGTTCGAAGTTGGTTCTCTTAAGGATCTTCTCTGCCTGCAAACAAGGAAGAATAGGAATATTCTCTCTCCCTTTGCAGATAGTGAAGGGTAGGTAACGCAAGCCTTTAACACGTCGTACCTATTTCATTCCTCATTGATTGATTGATTGTCCGAACATTGACTGTTTGGGAATTAGTTCTTTTTGGAGGTATTCCCTGTTTGCAAATAAACGTAGGAAAATCTTTGCAAGTAGTGAAAGTGTAGGTAATGCGGACCTTTCTCCCCCGTTGTAATCTGTCATGCCTATCTACTCCCCACTGATTGATGCACCTGTTTCACCCGGACCATTTACTAGAGATATCTGGCCCAACAAGAGAGCACCCCTAGTGAAAAGGACATATGCAATAATAACGAAGTGATCACTGTATCCTGTTAACAGAAACTTTAGCATGAAACAACATGGAAAGAAAAGAATAGGAAAACGAAAATCAGTAGGCCACTGATGAACTTTTTATTAAATAACAAACAAAGAAACGATAACAATACGTAATGATAAAACCTATTATTGTCCTAGAAACAAGAAATGTTAGAAGTAAGCCCGTAATAAGAAACCTGAAAACATCGCCCCTCACTGCCCCAAAACGTGTCTGTCCCACCGCCTGCCACGGCCAAATAACGGCAAACCGGGAAAGATAGAAGTCAGCAGACATCCGCCCCATTCTAGAAACTTCCAAAGGGCAACAGGTTTTCGGCTACGCTCAGCCGGAAGCAACACATATAAGGCGGGTCCTGCTGCCACGCCTCGGAGATCATCACGTAGGGTGTAGCCGGAGGAGAGGCCGAGGCCGAGGCCAGCGGGACCCGGCCAGGGGGATTGACAACGCTGGAGAGTTGCAGGGGGGGGAATGTCCGTGTCCTCGACCCTCCCCTCTCTCTCCCAGTCCGGCCGCGGTGGCCCTTGACAGTTTCAGGTAGTCCCGCCACATTCTCTACCAGTCCGGCCACCAACGGCCGGGGCCGATGGGATCCGGCTGCAGCCGATAAACCAAGGAACCCGTTCATGGGGCCCGAGCAAGGGGCGTCCGGCCGACATCCACCGGAAGCCCGGCCCGAAGACGGACGGTACACTTCTTCTTTCTTGAATAATGGCTTTGACAACACTGGGGGGGATGTCTTGCACATGCCTCCGACCCCCCCCCCCTCGTCCTCATCGCCTGGTCCGGCCATAACAAATCTCAAGCGAGACGCCGTGGGGTGCACTGGGAGGGAGAGACGGTGCGAACAGGCCTCTCCCGCCTCCCCAGTGGAGGCTTCCCACCTGCACCCTCAGCGCTCCAGGTGCCCGGAAAAGGGTTCTTCCACTGTGGCGATGCTGCAACGTCTCGCCCGGCAGGGTGGAGCCCGTCCGCTCATTTGACCCCGCGATCGCCAGTAGCTACCGAACTCTCAAAATGGCGATCGACCTGGCAAGAGCGGGCCCAGCATAAAGAAATGGCCCGGTCACTGGTTGACTCCACCACAGTAGTCCTCCACGACCTTGAAGATTCTAGAGGAGCCGCGGGAGTCTCCGACCCCCGCAGACACCCCCGATGGGGAATGACTGCCATGATCGCCCGTGGAGTGACGAAACTGTATCCGCGGGACGTCGGCGCTCCCATGCTGGCGCCAGCCTCACTTTGAATTACTAGAATCCTGCAAACCTCAGTTCCGGTGAAAGCACACTGTGACCCGGTAGGAAAAATTGTTGCACCCCCTCCCCTTTTTGACTGATAGTTCAAACCACCGATCCTTTCCTTTGCCCTTTTACCAGAACTTTGGACTGCCTCCCCCTCTTTTACATTTTCTAGAGAAAACAAAACATTAACCACTACATTAGCATAGCAGTTGACACCAGAACTGTTTTCAAATTGAAAACCAACAACATCTTCAACAGAATCCTTTTTGTTTGTGCTGTGACCCTGCTACAGCACAGGCATTGTCCCCAGCAGTAATTCTGCAATGCCGGTAAGAATACCTGTGGTGCCTACTGGACTCACTCACCCCCGCGGCGCCCCACGCCGTTATTTGCTGGGCGGCAACTTACTAGACATCACCTTCGTGCCATCTAGATTTCAGCGCGTTCTGCTGCCTTGGAACTATTCGCACAACAGACTGCTACTGACGACCCACCCCCAGGCAACATCTTCTGAATTTTCATAATTTGAAAGAACTAGTAACATGTCCTCATCAGGAATTTCCTCATGAAAAGTCTGCAATGATGATTCTTGTAACTCTATGGTCTCCAAACATTCTATAAATTCGCCATCAAGAGATTGATCAAAAAAATCATTCAAGTCATCTCCTCCTTGTGAGAAAATGTCATTATTGGTGCTGTCAATTTCAATAAATGTATTGGATAATTCAAAAGAAATTGCCACGGTCTCTTCGTTGTTTAAATGTTTTTACTGTTTTTGTTTTGTTGTATATATTTATAAGTTATTAAAGTTTTATAATCCTACTACTTTGTTGGAGTGCTATATATTTTTAATGTGACACATAAATGTAAAAACTTTGATGTACAAAGAGTCATCCCTGGAATCTTCCGCTTCAGGCTCGGTCCCCTCCCCAATCACAATACAGGATGGTTTTCAGATAGTAGGAACACGTGTGGTGTGACGGATCTCATCGGGTGTGGGCCTTGATCTACTATAACTCCTTTGAAGAGGGGTGATTCTTTACAGCTGGGGCCATAAACTACATCTGCAGGGCTAGCTGATAGCCTGGACAATCGGACACAGAGGAAGAGGAGTGTCAGAGGGTGCGGTAGTGAATAGGGCGAAAGGGAGGTGTCGGGCGGGCACAGAGTGTGATTCTCAGGGAAGAGCAGCGCAGATGGGGAGAGGTTTATTGCCCATGCATAACACAGAGAGCGGGGGTGACCAGTGCCTGGGGAAGATGCTTGCGAGGGTGGGGAGCCATGCTACGAATCGACAGCGTGCAGAGAGTGGGTCTGGTCAAGGCATCTAAAATGGCTGCCGTGCACGACAAAATAGTGGCATTTCAAAAAAGGCAAGATGGCGCAAACAATGTTTTTCAACACTTCCTGATTTCCTTTGAATCGAACGTTAACAGACGTTATCTCTCCCACACTACCGGTCCCCCTGGGCTTAAACGCCGAGATGGTAGGGACTGCATCCCGTGGAGATAGGACGAGACGTCACTCATCAGAAAAAAAAAAAAGTCTATAAACATCCAATAAGTTAAAAGTCAATCATTCTTGTTTCCTTGTAGTACGCTCCCCAGTCCGCTTTCCGTTACGCGTACCGTGCGCACCCCACGAAAAAAAAAGATTTTTTTTTTTTTTTTTTTTGCCCCACGGGGCCCTTTTAAAGCCTCCACATCAAACCTAGGGGGTCAGGGAGGATCTACTATGTTGACAGACACCGGAGAGCCAATCAGCTTCGCTTCGCGAAGTTCCGTTACGCGTCAGGTACGCGAACCGGAGCGCTACCCGGAGCGCTGTTACAGATATATATCTTTTTTTTAACGTTAATTTCTCAAAATCCACTGGAGCACATATATTGAGACCTAGCAAAGGCACATCGGGCTAACAGTCCCTACAATTTTGCCAAGTTTCGTGCAAATCCATTCAGCCGTTCGGGCTAAAAGTGAGGCCAACCGCCCTATGGAAATTAACATGGGAAAAATGCGTTTTGCCCGCCCGACACCTCCCTTTAGCCCTATTCACTACCGCACCCTCTGACACTCCTCTTCCTCTGTGTCCGATTGTCCAGGCCGGTCCCAGGCTATCACCTAGCCTTGCAGATGTAGTTTATGGCCCCAGCTGTAAAGAATCACCCCTCTTCAAAGGAGTTACAGTAGATCAAGGCCCCCACCCGATGAGATCCGTCACACCACACGCGTTCCTACTATCTGAAAACCATCCTGTATTGTGATTGGGGAGGGGACCGAGCCTGAAGCGGAAGATTCCAGGGATGCCTCTTTGTACATCAAAGTTTTTACAATTATGTGTCACATTAAAAATATATAGCACTCCAACAAAGTAGTAGGATTATAAAACTTTAATAACTTATAAATATATACAACGCAACAAAAACAGTAAATACATTTAAAGATTTTTTTGAAAAAAGAAGCAACAATGGTCAGTAGCTGTGTTTTGTGCGAATAGTCCCAAGGCAGCACAACATGATGAGTTCTGGACGACACCCAGGTGATGTTACCTGGGTGCCGCACTGGTTTTTGGTATCCTACAATGCAGCTCCGAAAAACGGCGTGGGGCGTCCCAGGGGGTGCGGGGGGAGGCCTCGTCAGTAGCGGTCTGTTGTGCGAATAGTCCCAAGGCAGCAGAACGCGCTGAGATGTGGATGGCACCCAGGTGATGTCCAGTAAGTTGCCGCACTGGTTTTGGTATCCTACAATGCTGCTCCGAATAACGGCGTGGGGCGCCCCGGGGGGGGGGGTGAGGCGGCGTGAACGGGCCTCCCCAGGTGGAGGCTCGTCTGCTGTAGTGGGGCGCCCCTTTACCGTTTCAGTTGCCATTTCGCCCGCTTTTGGTACACTGTGCCAAAATCCGCCATTCAGCTGAGTTGAGCCCACTCTTGCGGTGCAGCGATAGGCGGCTGCCACAGGACTCTCAAAATGGCGGCCGGCTCTTCAGATTTGGGCGTGGTCCACTGAAATGGCCCTGGGACACCTTGGAACTCGGACGCTTGTCTGCTAGGTCTTGGACCCCATTCTCGAAAGCGTCCCCTCAGCCTTGAAGATTCTACAAAAGTCTTGGGGGCCCCCGACTCCTGCAGGCTTCCGGTGGGGAGCGGCTGCCATGATTGCTCGCGGAATGACCACGACGGAGCCACGAGATGGTGGTGCTTTCATGCTGACGCCAGCTTCAGTCTGAAACATCCAGAAACAAGGTGGGGCTTTCATCGTTTGGGGAAAAAAAAATGTTTTAATCCAATGAAAAGTGTTATTTTTAGGTCATATGATCAAGCCTTCCATCATTAGAAAACCAAAAGTAAAATGAACCAATGAAAAGTTTTATAAACAAGTCACATGACCTGTTATGCGGCATAGGGCTATAAAAAGTGTAGAAAATCCGTTGGCACGTGAGGCGGCGTCAGTAGCGGACCGATGTGCGAATAGGCCGAAGGCAGCACAACGCGCCAAGATCCGGATGGCACCGAGGTGGTGTCCAGCAAGTTGCTGCACTGGTGTGGCCATCCTACAATGCTGCGCCGAAAGTCGGCGTGGGGCGCCCCGTTGGCCTGTGAGTTTGCGTCAGTCAGTGGGGGCTGTTTGAGGATCTGACTGCATTGGAAAGCAATGTGATGCTGTGCGTCGCCCCCAAGATGGAGGTTCCTCGGCTGCAGTGGGGCGCCCCTTGGTGTTTCACTCGCTATGCAGCTGAGTTGCGTGCGCACTTGCGGCGAATAGGCCGAAGGCAGCACAACGCACCGAGATCTGGATGGCACCGAGGTGGTGTCTAGCAAGTTGCCGCACTGGTGTGGCCATCCTACAATGCTGCGCCGAAAGTCGGCGTGGGGTGCCCCGTTGGCCTGTGAGGTGGCGTCAGTAGCGGACCGATGTGTGAATAGGCCGGAACCAGCACAAGGCGCCAAGATCCGGACGGCACCCAGGTGGTGTCATAGTTGAGAGTTCTGAGCAGCGCTTGTAACACTGTCTGAAGCTTATTTGCACCTGCTGCAGCTTCACTATTGCCCTGGTGTGGCCTAAGATCGCCCATGACATAGGCGGCCGCCTCCCGGGGTCCGGCGGAACTTTTTTCCTTTTCCTTTGTGCATCTTGTCCCACAATCCGTTTAACCTGAAGACACGACCAGGTCCCTGAATGTGTGCAGGGGGACGCTATTGATTGAATCAAAATGGCGGCTTCTCACAAAGCTGACTCAAGCGTTGCTGCTGATGCTATACAGACAAAAACTGGTTATCAGTTTGTACATTCTTCAGGATTTTTCCATCCAAGGCTGGTTGAGAGTTTGTAGAACAATGGCTTCAGATTTTCAACATACTACTCTTCAACATTCTTCCTAAATGTAACAATGTGAGACTCACTAGGAGAACGGTGTAGTGAGGGCCACAAACGGCTGTTTATCTTTCCTTTCAAAATGCTGCCAACAATATTTTCGGAATGGAAGACACCACAAGGCGCTGAGATTCGGGTGGCACCGAGGTGGTGTCCAGCAAGTTGCCGCACTGGTGTGGCCATCCTACAATGCTGCGCCGAAAGACGGCGTGGGGTGCCCGAAGGGGGGGGGGGGAGGCGGCACAAACGAGCCTCTCCCGCCTCTCCAGGTTGAGGCACTTCATCTGCAGTGGAGCGCCGTCTAGCTGAGTTTCGCCCGCTCTTGCTGCTACAGCGACAGGCGGCTGCAACAGGACTCTCAAAATGGCAGCCTGTTCTTGGGACACCTTAGAACTCGGACGCTCGAATTTTTTTTCCTTTCCTCTACATGCAAAAAAGGTAAATGCCCGGTACGTTACCTGCCTCATCTGCCACGATGTACTCTCCAGAAGAACCGAAAAAAAATATAGTTATGGTAATTATACCATGCATCGTCATATGGAGAGGTGGCACCGATTAATTATAGTGCTGCACAAAAGAAAGATTTGGAGGACAACCCCCGACCTGCCAGTACATTCACCAAAGAAGTGGCACTGACAGCATCAGAGGCAAGGGAAACGGTCCCAAATATTCAGAAGAACTTTGGAAAGATTAAAATGACATGTTTAGATTGTGGCAAATTAATTTCATGTGGACAGATGAGTGTTACTCTAATAAATACAGCATATGAACATCATCATAGTCGATGGTTGGTGGAGACATTTTGACTATATCCTGGACCTGCCCGTCCTCGCCCAAAATGGCGCCGGAATAAATGGGACTCATAACTCCTTGTTGTGTACTGGTTGCACAACTTTGATATCACGAGATACGTATGCAGTTTTGAAGCACATGGCGGGCGGGGACGAGAATTGATTGAATATTTCAACATCCCTATTGATATTAAGTTCTGATGTGTTATTGATTACTGTACTATTGAAAGTTCGAATTAACGTCACCCATGGTACTTGCCCGCAAATGTATATCTAGATAATTTTGTTGTAACTGGCCCTGTCGTATTTTAATTATAAAATGTACGTCCACCGATTCCGCAACTGTTAGACACCTTAGTTCTTGCAACCTAATGGCCCGCCCGTTACGTTCCTCTACAGTGTAAATGTCTCCTCATCATATACGATTACAGTTTGCTCCGTGGCCGGCCCACGTGGTTATAGGCCCGTATTTGTATACTGACATTTTCACAATAAAGGTTTTTAAAAGAAAACATAGTAGTAGTATTTACATTGGTAAAGTTTTTAATAATAGTCACTTCGAATCAGTAAAAGGCAAGTGAAATAAAGCAGTCCAATTACATGAAGGGTAAAAGGTATAATACGCAGGAACGCAGTAAAGATAAATGGTCAAGGGCTGTTGTGTTTTCTACTCCTGCAACATAAAGTGATCGATAAGAATCTGATATTCAGGCGTATCGGCGACTAAGACAGCAGGCCGAGCCTCTTTTGCTCAACGGCTCCGTCATGGGACGAAGAAACGCCCTTTTTCTCGAAAAAGGAATACATTTTACTTGCAGGATAGTTGTAAATTTTCCGGGAAAGTACATTAGCTTGGAACATTATAACATATATGTTTAAGAAAAAATAATGTTCGAAAGTAATAAAAAGTGTAATTTTTAGGTCATATGACCAAGCCTTTCATCATTAGAATAAGAAAAGTAAAATGAACCAATGAAAAGTTTTATTAACAAGTCACATGACCTGTTATGCTTACGTTACGCGCTGCGCGCCGCGCCCCGGATCGCTTTCGGGAAGCTGCGCTTCGCGCACCGGAGCACTTCCGGATGCGCTAACGCGGCGCATCATATGACGCATTACGCGACAACGCAGGTCCAGAATATAGTCAAAATGTCTCCACCAACCAGCGGTCGGAACACAACCCCTTTCAGCAGGCTAAATAGTTCTGTCAAATGACAACAGAAGGGACATGCAACAAGAACCATCAGTCAAAGAGGGGAGGGCAAGTTCTTCTCTACCGGGTCACGTTGGGGCGCTACCGGAACTGATCGAATTGGTAGTCTACAGTGTTTCTGGATGTTTCAGACTGAAGCTGGCGTCAGCATGAGAGCACCACCATCTCGTAGCTCCGTCGTGGCCATTCCACGAGCAATCATGGCAGCCGCTCCCCACCAGAAGCCTGCGGGAGTCGGGGGCCCCCAAGACTTTTGTAGAATCTTCAAGGCTGAGGGGACGCTTTCGAGAATGGAGCCCAAGCCCTAGCAGACAAGCGTCCGAGTTCCAAGGTGTCGCAGGGCCATTTTAGTGGACCACGGCCAAATCTGAAGAGCCGGCCGCCATTTTGAGAGTCCTGTGGCAGCCGCCTATCGCTGCACCGCAAGAGCGGGAGCAAGTCAACTACATGGTGAGCGAGACGCTGTAGTCGCAAGAGCGGGCGTTAAACAGCTGAATAGCGGAAGAGGCACAGTGTAGCAAAAGCGGGCGGAATGGCAAGTGAAACGGTAAAGGGGCGCCCCACTACAGCGTGTCTTTAGGTCAAACGGATTGTGGGACAAGGTCAAGAATGGAAGAGTCACCAAAAGGCAAAAAGTTCCGCTTGACCCCGGGAGCCGGCCACCTATGTCGGGGGCGATCTCAGGCCACACCAGGGCAACACGACTTGGGGAGGGGGCCGGAGCCAAGCGCCCCCTCCGAGTCCGCGCCATCAAACCGTCCTTCGGGGGCCTCCGTCAAGCGGTTCAGGGAGGCACCGCATCACATTGTTTTCAAATGCAGTCACGTCCTCAAACAGCCCCCACTTACATTGAGAATAGTGAAGCTGTAGGAGGTGCAAATATGCTTCAGACAGTCTAACAAGCACTCTTCAAAACTTTGAACTATCAGAGTGCATGACTTTCATGCTCGATCGATTGAGCTAGCCGGATCGGGCAACAAAAAGTATAAAATAGTTATGTAAATAGTTATTTAATAAAATGTTTTACCCTGTTACTTTGCTGGTGTGTTGTATATATTTGTAATATTTGCATAGAGTTTATCGTTATTTTGGGCGGGGTGGGTGGCGGAGCCGAGCTGTCTTGCAGCCATCATGGTGTGGAGCTCAGTTCATCTCACTAGTTTCGTATTTCTCATGAGGGGTTGTTCCTAATGTTTCTAATTTAGCGAGGTCAAAAAGAGATCCCATTAGTGGCCTACTGATTTTGCTCGATTCCTTTTGTTTTTTACACGAATTTTCACTATCTGCAAAGACTAAACAGAGTATTGCGACTCTGTGCTTGTTTGTAAATAGAGAATGAACCAAAGAGAACCAATTCTAAAACAGTAAATGCTTGGATAACAATCAATCAAATGGAGAGAGAAGCAGGCACGACGGATTACAACGGGGGCAAAGGCCTGCGTTAACTACCCTTCACTATCTGCAAAGAGAGAGTACTCCTAATAGAAATGAGGGGGGGGCAGCATTCAAAGCAGATCAGTGTGCATAAACACGAAAATGTTTTTACTTACCACGTACTTGACATTCGACAGCTTATGATATTTGCTATTAAAAAACCATTGAAATTCACTGAAAAAACCATAGGTTAGAGACCATATATAGTTAGGAATTAGCATTTACAAAACCTTGAAAATTCACTGAAAAAACCATAGGTTATAGACCATATATAGTTAGGAATTAGCATTTACAAAACCTTGAAAATTCACTGAAAAAACCATAGGTTATAGACCATATATAGTTAGGAATTAGCATTTACAAAACCTTGAAAATGCACTGAAAAAACCATAGGTTATAGACCATATATAGTTAGGGATTAGCATTTACAAAACCTTATTTTACTCGCGCAAAACCATTGAAATTCGCATATATAGTTAGTTGCGCTAACTATATATCGCGCACCCGCAATCCACTGCTGATGATGTCACATATTACATCATTCATGACATGGTCAGTGACATCACTGATGACATCACTGATGACATCTCAAATGACATCACTGATGACATCTCATTTGACATCATTCTTGTGCTAATACGATGAACCTCTTCAGACTCTAATATAACCTTAGATACACTCAGTGTATACAGACACTCACACACTGTCACTCATCCATGGAGTTACTCACACACCTAGTCAGTCATGCAAAGAAACAATCTCACCTCCATTTCCTCAACTATACAGTTATACACACCTTACTTATTCAAACATATACTAACACATATTTACTCTCTTATACAATCCCTGATACAAGTTCACAATGATCCATACAGCCACTCACACATTCAGTGGCTCTCATGCACAGTTATTTATATATGCCAACTCTCACATGTACTGTGTTTTACATATGTACTTACTATGACATGTAGCATTGAGATATCCATTCACTCATCAATACACTCATGCACACAGTCAACCGCCCATGTAGCTGTTTCCACATGCACTCTTGAACTCATACACCTAGTGAATCAACTGCTCACACATCTATGCACAGAGTCACACACCTCCCAGCCACCCCCACACAAACTCAATCTCCCATACAAATACTTGGGCAACCAATCAATAACACATATAGCCTCTCGTATAGCTAATGATCAACACATGCAGCAGTTTACATCACAACAGACATACTGATGCACACATTCAGACAGTTTAGTCACTAACCCATGCATTTAGTACGACACATTTATTCACTCACTCATACAGTCAGTCACGCACCTACTAAATCCTTCATCCAGACACTTATACATCCACTCATTCTTCAATATATCAAACATATTTAAACTTTACAGAAACACACAGTCACTGGATGATGTCATCAGTGATGGCATCAGTGATGTCATCAGTGATGTCATTTGAGATGTCATCAGTGATGTCATCAGTGATGTCACTGACCATGTCATGAATGATGTAATATGTGACATCATCAGCAGTGGATTGCGGGTGCGCGATATATAGTTAGCGCAACTAACTATATATGCGAATTTCAATGGTTTTGTGCGAGTAAAATAAGGTTTTGTAAATGCTAATCCCTAACTATATATGGTCTATAACCTATGGTTTTTTCAGTGAATTTTCAAGGTTTTGTAAATGCTAATTCCTAACTATATATGGTCTATAACCTATGGTTTTTTCAGTGAATTTTCAAGGTTTTGTAAATGCTAATTCCTAACTATATATGGTCTATAACCTATGGTTTTTTCAGTGAATTTTATATATATATATCTATATATATATAGATATATATATATATAGATATATATATATAAAACCAACTGGCGATAGGTAGTAGGTAGTTATATTTAGAACCAAAGTTTCCATAGGAAAAGCTTTCATTGTTTTGCCAATAACTTTGGCGCCGCTTGACGAATCTTCACAAAATGTTCTAAAACGGCTCCTTTTTAGTTCAGCTGCTGTGCTGAAAGTTTCGGGGTGATCTGTCAAGCGGGGGCCGAGAAAAAAGAGGGATCCCAAAATTAGTTTTCTCTGTGTTATGTCTATGTTGATTTTTCATTTTTTTAAAACGACTACAGCCCGAATCGCTGAACGGAATGACACCAAATTTGGCAGAAAGCTGGATGTTGGTGTTTTTGGAAAATTGCTCTGCTCCGTGGAAGTTGGGGGGATCAGAGGGGTTACACATGTTTTAAGGACGGGTTAAGAGGGCACATTGCTACTGATCGTAACTGTCTAGATGTGGAACAAGTGTGTTGAAGGTGTAAAGCCAAGGGGTATTTTGTGCAAAGGAAAGGGGAGTTTTTCCAAACCAAAGGTTGTTGTTCGCATGGTGATTGAGGGTGACCGGAAAAATCTTGAAGGAGAGGAATTTATTTTACATGTCAATGAGGTGGGTGTTGAATATATGACGTTACAATGCAAACAATTACAACGCATGCCATTACAACGCATTTTTAGGAACTACCATTATAATCATACCATTACAGCACATAATACCTTTGTGGCAACAGTGGGGTAAGAGTTGGATAGTGTAGGGGTAAAAATTTCTATTCACACTCCAGTGAGTGCAACAGTGGGTAGGGGTTGGATAGTGTAAGGGTGAAATTTACTATTCCCACTCCAGTGAGTGCAACAGTAGGGTACGTCTTGGATAGCGTAGGGGTAAAAATACTAACCCCATGTACCCCAAAACCCATAGGCGCCCTAAAATGAAACAATCCCCATTACTTACCTGATAATGCGTTGTAATGGCATGCGCTGTAATGGCATGCGTTTTAATGGCATGCGTTGTATTGACATGCATTGTAATGGCATGCGTTGTAATGGCATGTGATGTAAAGGCTGTTGCATTGTAACAGTTGCGCTGTAAAAGGTAGTGTGTTGTGATATCTGCATTTTAATGGTTGCTTCCCGTGTGTGTTCTTTCTGAAAAGGTACATCCTTACTGTACTATCAAGATGGATGGGGTTGAGGTACACATCATGACTGATTCTGGTGCATGGTATACCTTGATTGAGGAAGAACATCTGGAAACATTTCCCATCATACATTATTTGAGTCAAAGATTAAGCTTGTGGTCGAGGGGAACACGCTCATGGAGTTGTTGGGATATTTAAAAGGGGTGTTGGCGTTTCAGGGAGTGGAGACACATTCTTAAGTGTACATTGCCAAAGATGGGTCGTGTTTGCTGGGGTGGCCTCTACAAAAAATCTTGTTGATGAAACTGGATCCAAATCCTTCTGAACAAGTGGTTGGTGCAAGGTCATGTATAATCGTGGTGTATGGTGAAAAGTGGCAAGAACATTTTCCAGAGGTATTTAAAAGTAAGTTAGGGCTACCTAAGGTTTTTTTCCACAGGATTGTATTGAAAGATCCCCTTGGTAATGAGAAAGCTTTGAAAGGAAGAGTTGAAAAAATTGTGTCGGGAACAATCGAGAAGATTGAAGCCTCAGAATGGTTGGCACTGGTGGCTTTAGACAAAAAACCTAATGGGGGTTGGCGGATGTGTGTCGACCTGAGGGATTAAATCATGTTTTTTGAGTTGACAGACATCCTCTGTTTGATCTAGTTTTATTGTTCAATTACTTAAAATCGTTACAATATACTGTCACTATAAAAGAGGAACCAAGTTAAAATCCTGTTAATGTTATTACAAACTGGTAGAACTTAAGAACTTAAAACCTTAAAATTAGTATTGTCACTGACTGTAAAGTCCAAATGCATTAGACTTAAAAAGAGCATTTTGTCAAAGTCTCTCTTGCTTGTTAGCTAAATGGTTTCTTTCTGTGTCTCCATATACTGCAGTAAGGCGGCTCGGCTTAAATCTACAAATTTCCCCAGCCGCGCTGCTGTTTGATCTGTTTTCGCAGAGAAACACAAATCAGAGACTTCACTGCATCGTGCAAGACCATGGGTTCTGCAGATTGGAAGAACTAGTCGGTGCCTCTCACTGGCTAACTTAGGGCAGCAGCACAGCAGATGGAGCCAGGATTCACGGTGGTAATTACTAAGTCGACATGTGACTAAATTGTCCTGCCTGGCCCAGGCTTGGTTAAAGTCCACAACAGGCAGCGCCAGAAGTCTCATGTAATTAATTTTTTTCCGGGCCATGACTGACAGTACTTGCTCGAAATAAGGCTGTGGTTTTCCCACTTTATAGGAGGTGTCCAGTGCTAGGAGATTGAATTGATGGTGTAAGCTATCCAAATCTCTTTCATATGATATTTTCTTGGCTTGTCTATTCAGTGATCTTTTCCATGCGGCAACTGGGATGTTTGAGTTGTGCAAATTTTGCACATCTATTTCCAACAATTTTGTGGCTGCTGTCAACTGCACCTGCCATGGGGATCCGCCTTCTTCTAAAATTGTTATAATTTGCGTTTTTAAGGATGCTACTGGAGCTCGCAAGGTGCTAATGTAATATTTTACTGTGTCCCCTAAGCAGATAATGTCCGGACGGGTAAGTCCCAACTCCAACCTTACTCTGGCTTTCCTGGCCTGTCGCGGGATGCCTAATGCCTTCTTGTATGCAGAGATTTGGTGGCTCGTAAGAGCACCAGGAAAGACTAGGTGTCCGTAATTGAGGGAGGGCACTACTTTTGCTTTTAAGACTTTCAACATAGGTTCTGCATTTGGGATGTGTAGTCTTTGATTGAGATTTCTCAAGCTACAGATAATGCTGGACCCCTTACTTCTCAAATATTTCAAATGGGCTGAGGAATTAGCCCTTTCCGACATCCTGAGACCCAAATAAATATAGCTTTGGCAAGTTCTGATTTGCAACTCACCTAGGCGCCATAGAGCTGTCTTCTTTCGATGGTACTTCCCAAAGATTATTAACCTGGTCTTCTCCTGATTCACCAGGAGGTTGTTCTTTTGATTAAATCTATGCAGTGCTTCTAAGGCTTTCTGTAGACCTATCTTAGTGTTATCCATAATAACAATGTCATCAGCATATTGGAGGATTTGGATCCTCACATTCCCCAGCCTTGGTGTTAATAAATTTGCCCCCTCCAGGGCTTTCCCCAAATCGGCTGTGTAGATATTAAAGAGTAAAGGGGCCAGAACGCACCCTTGTTTCAGGCCATTGTTGGTTAGAACCTTGTCTGTTATGGACGTTTGGCTGATTTTGATGCGTACCCAGGTCCCCTCATGCAGAGCAATTATTGCCTTTAGAAGCTTTTGTGGTATGCCCCAGTTTCTAAGTTTTTCCCATAGCTTTCTGCGGTCAACTCGGTTACTGCACTGTAATCCACAAAACAGCAAAACAACGGGAGTTGTGATGTCTGGAACGCACGTAATGACAAGTGTCCCATTACTAAAATATTGTCTATGGTGGAACTCTGGGGCCTAAAACCAGACTGGAAGAAAGGAAGGATGTTATGATCTTTTGCCCAGGTTTCTAGTTCCTTCAACAGTAATCTGGCATATGCTTTTGCTTAAATATCTAATAGAGCGACCAGCCGATAATTTTCAGGTTTCGCGCGATCCCTTTTTTTATTAATCGGAACGAGTATTGAGCATTTCCACGAGGCTGTAACTGTAGAAGTGGCAAACGCGTGCTTAAAAAGTGGTGTTAACTGATCCGCCCAAAATCCGTGGGAGGCTTTAAGCACTGCTGCTGGGACGCCATCTTACCTCATTCTTTTAATCGGATTGGTAATCTCCACCTTGGTAATAACAGGCATTTTGTCCTTATTATGAAGTTCTGGGGTGCTTTGTTGTACTTGGATTTCAGTCGTATTCTGCTGTGTCGTATACAGTTGCTTTGCGTGTTTGATCCACTCAGCGGCTCCCACCCCATTTTCCTTGCTTTGGCCAATATGGCTCTGTTGTTTGATGTATCTCCAGAGTTGGATATGACCCTTTTCCCTAAGCAGATTATTCATTTTCAGCCACTCTGCCTCAGTTTTCTTTGATCGTAATTCCCATATTTTCTTCCTGTGTTCCTGACAAAGCACTTTTATTTCCGATATGTGGGAACTTGTGGCACCTGTTATTCTTGCCTTCAAGGCCTTTGAGAGGTTACGTTTGGTCTGCGCTAGGGCCCTTGGTTTTAATTGTGATGACTGGCTTTGTGGATAGGAGTCCTGTGCTTTAGGGCTCCCAGTATCTCGTTCGAGAATTTTTTTTAATTCATCAAGGAGTCCTTTCCAGACTTCCAAAGGGGATGCAGTACTTCTGTCTATTAGACTTGACTCTTTGTATCTGATCCACTTCAAGAGCTTTGGGCCTATATTTGTGGTCCATTGTATTCTTCTCAAAACAATGTGGTGCTCTTCTCCAGTTGAAGCTCCCAAGATTTACAGACATCCTCTGCCTACTATTGGGGAAATATTGCCGACGATCAAGGTGCAAGGGTGTTCTCTACCCTGGATCTGTCCTCAGCTTATAATCAGATAGCGTTGCATTTGGATTTAAAACATCTTACTTCTTTTGTCATCCCAGAAGCTGTGTATAGGTTCAAGTGCATGCCCTTCAGTGTGGCTTAAGACGCAGCTGTTTTCCAGAGGGCGATGCATCAGTTATTGAAAGGACTAAGTAATGTGATGTATTTTCAAGATGACATACTCATTTTTCCTGAAAACGTGACAAAGCATGATGCAGTTTTGTCTCATGTGTTGGGTATTTTGCAATGCAGTGGGTGACGATTAAATTGGAAAAGTGTAAGTTTGAGGTTTGTGGTGTGGAGTACCTAGGTCATTTGCTGGATGATAAAGGAGTGTCTCCTAAATTGTAGTTGCTGAAGGCTATAGAGGATGCCCTTTAGCCTGTGAATAAGGATCAGCTAATAATTATTTTAGGGTTGGGCGAATATTACTCTCAGTTCATCATAAGGCTTGTGGACAGCACTGTGAACGTGCAAGTTTTGATGGTAAAAAATGCTATGTATGTTTGGTGTCCAGAATGTGATGGCACATTGCTTATCGAGATCGCCTGTGGAGTGTTAAAGTGATGAGGAGTTGACCGATGGTGGAGAGATGGTGGCTGGTGTTTTTGCAATCTCAAAAGGTCGCATTGAGCATGAGGAGTGGCTGCAAGCCATGAAGGAAGACAAGATTTTGGTGGAAGTTGTGAGGTACATGTCCTGTGGGTGGCCTACCAAGGGGAAGGTTCCAGATGAGGTGGAGTTGTTCTGTAATATAAGTGCAGAATTGTCCATGTAGAAAGGTATTTTATTGAGAGAGGAGTTGTTGGTTGTTACTAGGTCGTTAAGGTCACGTATTCTTAGTTTGGCACATGAAGGTCATGTGGGCAGAATTAGAGCTAAATATTGGTGGCTCGGTTTGGACAACGTTGAGGAAATAGAGGTCAGAGAGTGCCTGGCATGAGCATAGAGCAATAAATCACAGAAGACTGTGACTTATCCTCCAGGTGAGGTGGAGAAAATAGATGGTCCAAGGAAAGAAATTGGATTGGACATTTCGGGGCCTTACAATGTGTTAGGTGCTTGTCCTGTGTATGCACTCTTATTGTTCATTGCTTTTCAAGGTGGCCAGAGGTAGAGTTTATGAATCATGTGATGACACAGGATATAATTAAGGTTTTGGAAAGATTGTGGGAAAGGGAAGGTATTTCAGCGATAATTGTAACCGACAATGGTGTTCACTTTTTGTCACAAGCTTTGGGGTCATTTTTATTGTGGTATGGTATGAAGCATATCAGGTCATCTTATATTATCCACAAAGTAATGGCCTGGTGGAAAGGTGGAACAGGACATTGAAAGAAGTTATTCAGTTGGCCCTAAGTCAAGGTCAACAATGGAGAGTGGCTGTGTGTAAGCTGGTGTGGGCTTATCACACAACTCCAAATAGTGTTATGGGTAAGAAACCATTTGAGGTCATGAGGGGAAGGAAATCCTGAGTGTTGTTGGCTGTGGGGGTGTTGAGAGAAAGAAGAAGTGGAGAGTTACCTGAGGGTTCCAGGGATGAGATCAGGGGACGGTTGGGTGTTGGTGATTGGGTGCAGATAAAGAAAGGATGGAGGGAAAGCAAAGGTTTGTCAAGGTTCTCCAGGCTGCTTCATAACAAAAGGGTGAATTGTTACATTGTTCTTTTGAGTGAAGGAAATGTGTGGAATATCATTAAGGCGGTGAAGGTGCCCGATGTCTGTTAAGTGGAGAAATGACTGAGAGTAGTGAGGACTGGAGTTTGAACGTGTAAGTGATGCATGGTACTGAAGGGGCTGTCTGAACTGGTGGAGGTGAAACAGACCCTGACATATCTTCTACCAAGGCAGTTTAAGGATTTTGTCATTGACCGGTGAAAATCTGCAATTTAAGAATTTGTTATAAATATGTTTCCGCTATACATGTCACTAGATCATTTGGCAATGAGCACTCTTATACTGTTAGGTGGCACTTATTAATTATAAACTGTCTCTTACTGTTTTATTCACTTAAAGTATAAGTAATTGTTGGTAAGATCTTTGCACCTTTCTTTTGTGTTATTTTATGTGTTCTATTGTAAGGAGGGAGATGTGTTGCATCATACCTCCAGAGCCTTCCGCATTCCGTGATTCTATGGAATGTGGTGATCGGAGTTGGAAGGCTCGGGAGGCGGTTGAACGACGACTGGATGCTGGCTGGACGCTGCCTCCCAGTTACCACTATACTTATTTAATAAAAGAGGCTCATACCTTAACTATGGCTGTACTTAGTTTCAGAAACCCATTATTTTCTGTCTGTATTTATCTGTAACAATTTGTAGAAAGAGCAAAAATATAACGTAACAAATAGCAAGCAGCCGCCTTGTGGTTCATTTGTTTACAGTGGCAGAACTAGGGGCCAGATGTAGGTAAATCGATTTTACCGATTCTAAAATACCGAATTTTACCTCATCTGTATTTTAGAATCGGAAAATGGGATGTAGGTAAAAAATCAGTAAAAAATACAGATTCGGTAAAATTCAGTATCGGACAATCGGGCCAAAAGGCCCATAGGAATGAATAGGGAATACCAATTCGGTATTTACCGATTCGGTAAATACCAATTCAGTAAATTCCGAATCGGAAAGCTAACAAAAGTGAAACTCAAGTAGGCAGCCAATCAGGTGCCACCACCATCCCCCTCCCTACCAGGAAGTGGCTACACAGGCAGCTGCAACTAATTAGAAGCTTCTGGAAATGCATTTTGAGCTGAGCAGAGTGCAGGAGCAACAGAAAGGGTTTGGAGCACTTTTAAAAGTAAAAAATTCAAGCAGCCAAGAAAAAGAGCAGCCTGAGAGGAGAAGGAAGCTGAAATTCAGCAGCATGGAGCTGCAGGTCCTTGTGGAGGAGGTGGTCATGGTGCACCATAAATTGTTTGGCAGGCAGTCCCTCACTGTGGCTGAATCAGCCAAAAGAAAAATCTGACTGGACATTGTGGAGAAAGTAAATGCTGTGGGGGTGACCACCAGGGACATAGAGGATCTTAAAAAACGTTTTTATGACCTGAGGAGCCAAACCAAGAAGAAAATGGCAGAACAACATAAGCAGGCATCAAAAACAGGCGGAGGCAAGAACCCAGCACCCCCCCTGACTGACCTGGAGGAGATGGTGGCCCCAACCCTAGAACCAGACAGCGTCTGCGGACTGGGAGAAGTAGACAGCTCGGCCAGAGCTGCAAGCAACAAAGGTAAAACAAATGCACTGCATTCACCCCAATAGCAACACCCTTACCTGTACCCTTAGTGGGCAAGTGAACCCAAGTCCAGTACTGCTAACAATATACAGGGCAAATTCATGATGCGATATGTAGACACAAAATGTAAGGACATGTCATACAGCACCCCAACCAATTAGTACATGTAATGACTGCATGCAGAACATGGCCAATGTGATAATTATTTAATTGTAGTGACTGTGAGACAGTAGCGCTTAGCTAATGTACGCTCATATGTCCACAGGTGAAACGTCTCGCAGTCGCTCGCAGGAGGCTGAAGGGACACCACCTGAGAGGGAGGAGAGTCAGGATGCAGGACAAAGTACCCCCAACGTACCACAAGAGAAAGCTGCATCAAGTAGCCATCCACCTGCCCAACACACAGAAATGGCCCAAGAGTTGCTGGCGTCCCCTAGCAGATCACAGTCCCCTCTCCTGCTGTCATCACCAGAAATGCCAGCATCACAGCATGATGTGATACCCCCATCACAACCAGGCAGGAGGCATGTCGTGGCTCCACTCCCCGATTTGGAGTCCGTAGCAGCTGACATGGAGGGTGACGGACAACAGAACTTGCCTGTAGCAGTGAGCTCTGGCACAACACACTCCAGTGCAGGGATGGGCCATAGTACTGCAAGACGCCACAGAGTGCAAGAAAGGCCAGCAGATGCACCAGTTGAGGGTGGAAGTGTGTTCCTTGGTCTGGAGGGGAGCATGGTGCGAATACAAAGGATGCAGGGAAGCGCCATCCAGGCATGCCAACGACAGCTGAGGTCCCTGAATAGTAACATGGGAGAGATAGGAAAGGGCATCAGTGAGATGGTACAGGTCAACAAGGAGATGGTACAGGTCAACAAGGAGATGGCAGCAGGGATGCGGGGAATCAACAACTCGGTGCAGCTACTATGCACCAAAATAGATAATGATTTTGCTGCAAGGCACAGGGATAGGCGTCGTGCACATGTCCAAAGTACAGCCATCAACCGCCTGGCCACTGCCACATCCCTGCTATGCAGGAGAAGCTCCAACATGCAGGAGGCCATGACACAAAACACAAATGAGGTCACCAGGGGCATGGGCAGGATGACCAGTTCCCTTGAGGTGCTGTTGAATGCACAAACTGCACACACAGCTGCTCTGGATGTGCCTATAAGTGAGGAGAGCACGAGCAGGAGCAGCATTGGAAGCACCCCTGTAACTGAAACCAGGAGGAGCAGGCACCATGCTGAGGCCACAGGCCAGCAAGACAATGAGCAGGTTGAACAATCTACTAGTGTTACTGGGAAGCGAGCAAGGAAATAACTTTCACAGTTCATGGTGAACTTGTCCAGAACTGTGAGCATTGCAGTTAAATGCTTTCTGTTGCACTTTTGTGCTTTAAAAAACCAACGTCATTACAAAATTAAACTAGTGTTCTAGCATTCTACGCCTGTCTTTGTCTCCTTGCTTACTTAAAAATAGTTGTGTGTGACCTCTTCCTGTCTGTGTCTGCCATCAGTTGATGTTGCTCCTCTAGATGTGTGTGGTTCAGGCACTGCTTCCTCGTCGTCATGGTCCTCATAATCTGAGATTTCCACTTCTGTGCCCTTCTTGACCGCCAGGTTGTGCAGCATTGCACAGGCTGCAATCATTTTGCAGCAGGCGATTGGTGTGTACTGGCGGGCACCTCCACTTTTATAGAGGCAGCAAAACCTGCTCTTCCACATGCCAAAGGTGCGCTCACAATGTTGCGGGTTGATTTGTGCGCCCGATTGTATCTCCTTTGGCTTGGTGTTGTGGGGTTGAGGTAGGGAGTGAGGATGAAGGCCCGGAGAGCATATGCACTGTCCCCTAATAGTAAGAAGAGTAAAATTAATCACATGCACACACACACATCCACCAGCAATAAGTATCAAGGGACTTTCACACAGTCTCTTACCTAGCAAGTATCCTTCTCCAAATTCCCCTGCTGTCAGGCTTGCGTAGATCCCACTGTTCTGGAAGATGTAGGAGTCGTGGGTACTCCCGGGGAATTTGGCTACTAGGTCAGTGATTATGTAATTGGCATCACAGATGACCTGTACATTTATGGTGTGGGTGGACTTCCTATTCCGATAAATGTACTCTGTGGCAGCAGGTGGGCAGATTGGTATGTGGGTTCCATCAATGCAGCTAATTATGTTGGGGAAATGTGCCATCTGATAAAATTCAGTTTTTGTCCTTAGCAGTTCTGCATGCGTTGCAGGGAAGCTGATATAGTGTGCATCCTCTGCAGCATGGCATCAAGAAATCTTTTAAAGAAGTGTGACAGACAACTCTGGGACACCCCGCCTACCGCAGCAACCACACTCTGGTAAATCCCAGATGCAAGCAGGTGTAGGCTGCACGGTACCTGCACATGGGGTGGGATGGCGTGTGCCCTTGGGGTTGGATGGTCCAACAGAGGGTGGAGGTCCCTGATAAGGTCCAGGATAGTTTGGGGAGCCAATCTGTACCTTTGCAGGATCTCTGGCTCAGTTAACTGGAAAAGAGTGATCCTCTGCCTGTACACCTGCTCCTCCCTCCTCCAGACCCTCTCTCCTTCTGCTTGTAGCCGTAGCCGCCTCACAATGACATAGAATGCCCCCACTCTGGTCAAAATGTTGCATTTTGGGGCTTTTTTTATACCCAGCACCTGTTTACCACCTGATTGCAATCCATGTTAAATACCGACTCTTAAATACCGAATTTCATGCAAATTCGGTATTTCAGTGGTCACCTACATCTTGAAAACTAATTTTTACCATTTCTTATTTTCCGATTCGGTAAATTTACCAAATCGGTAGAGTTTCCGAATCGGTATATTTACCGATTCGGTATATTTTCCGATTCGGTATATTTCCGATTTGGAAACTGTACCGAATCGGTATTTTTACCGATTCTGAAGTTTTCCCGATTCGGTACGGTTTCCGAATCGGTAACTTTACCGATTCGGTAAATTTACCGATTCGGATGTTTTTGGCTCTCCTACATCCCGATTGACCAATACTGGTCGGTAAGGGCCGAAATTCGGTAAATTCGGCCGTTACCGACCGGTATTGGCCTACCTACATCTGGCCCTAGAACTTTGGCCACCTGTGGCGGCCCCTGTGTTTGCCGCCCCGCGGCGGCCCACATGTGAGAGGGGGTGCTGGTGCATCCCGCGACAGTCGCAGGCAAGAGCTGGGTGGGAGGGGGGAGGCCACCACGCCCCAGAACTCGTGTCGCCTGGGGCAGACCGCACCCTCTAACCCCCATCTTGCTAGGCCACTGTACGTGGCTTTGTAAACATGACTGAAGCCTTTGTTTGGCTCTTGCATAGCCTTGTGTGATATAAGGACAATGCAAATGCCTCATAATAATGGGCCTAAATAAATAGATATTGCAAGAGCAAATATGCCTCTCATCACTGCAAGCCTCGATACTGTGCCTTTTTGAAAAGTCCTAAACAGAAGTTGATTTATTTTCCCACCGGAATGCATTAATTTCAGTACGCCATAATTAAATCAGCCATAGCGACATCTTAAGCTTCTTCTGAAGACCAAAGCTATTCAAATGAGCTTTGAAAAGCAAATGGAACTTTGTTTGCGCATTCTGTGATTCCCGCTAAAATCTCAAAATAACTGGCACAGGTTGTGGGACTTATTGTTCCCTAAGACACAGTTTATCAGAGCGCCTGCTATTGGCACCTGGACGGAACCGACTGAGGGGGGAGGGTGGGGGATAACATAATTAGAAAAATAGCGCTTCTCCTGCTGTCTGAAACCTCAGAATTCCAAATGTGGTCGATTTTTCGGTCTTGGCAGTCAAACCTTTTCCTTTTCATGTTCACGCGCCTAGTTGCTTTCTGGTGATGCGCTGCAGAAGAACAGAGTCAAACGTACCACCTATTGCAAATCACCCTGGGAACAGTTTGCAACAAATTCGAGCGCCCACACTAACACTCTGTCTTACAGGCCTGTATGATGAAACTTGAGTGATTGGTGAGGGAGGCGGGAATGGGATGATGACCCCACTGAGGGTGGATTCGATGTGTCAATTTCACTGGGCCTCAAGCTCACAGGATGCGTAAAGTTATTATTTGTTTTGGATTGAATAAATCTATGATTAAAGGATTAAAAAGCAGCAGAGAGCCAGAGATCCTCTAAACATCTGAGATGGGACAGGTCGGAATAGATGCCTTGGGATCCATCGCAGGGCAATGCTTTCTCTGAACCAGTAGCCCATGGGTGTAGCCAGCATTGCTACAGTGTCAAAGCAAAGTGTTTATAATATCCAGGCGCTATTGGGCACCTGGGTGTTGCAAGTGCTTGAGTGCCAGAATCAGGAATTGCTCAGTACAATTACAAATGCACATGGCATATATCAGCACTATACATTTGTCAAAACACGATATCATCTAATGGCGAATGTATTGAGGTTTGTGCATTGTCAGACATTTTAGGCTAACACGATCAAAAAATACCACTTTTAATTAAGACTCCAGTTCCTAAGGCATTTTATAAGTATATTCCTGACAGGGCAGCACACACCTGAAAAGTGCCTGTTCTTTTGAAAGAAAGAGAAGCCTCTTAAATGGGTTGTTTTTAATGATTCATTTTGGAATCTTTCAGATTTATAAATAGTTTCAAAAAGTGCATGCATACCAAATGGAATTGTCATGGCACAGTAAACAAAAAGAATCTGTAGTTCACTTTCAACTTTATTAGTTTGTGTGGATGCTGTTTCATGCTCTTTAGGCATTACATTTAGATTTATTGTTTATTTGTGGTTAAAACATAGCTATATACACTTTATAACAATTGACATCTGACAAAAATACTTTAATGTCCTTCAATGGCCTCAATAGAGAGTTGCACAGTACTTGCAGGGTGCAAACTTCACAATCATAAATACCAGGTCTGTGCTGTGCTACATTCATTTACAAGCAAATCCCTGTGGAATGGGGAATAGCCGCACAGAACAAGTTTCCCCTATTCCATGCAAATGAATGCTCTCATTTACCACCTTGGGGTGAAAGGTGAGAGAGGAGAGGAAGGTGAGGGTTCAAGGGGGGAAGAGGGGGTAATGTAGGTGGTCAGGGGAGGCCAGCAGGAGGTACAGGGGAGAAATCTATACTCCCCTGTGCTCTAGTACCGGTTCAGGAGGGTGCTGGGCTGCACTTGTACCTGTATCTCTAGCCTAATCCTCCTGCTATTATGCCAGCTGGGCTTTTCAGCCAGTAAAATCAGGCCCAGTGTTGCCTCACCTGGTTATTCTCTCTGCAAGAACGCTGGGCCAGTCGCAACCGTGCAAAGAAATATCTCAAACCGATATGGGGAGGAATCATATTTTGAATCTTAAATGGTACTATCAAGATTTTCATTTTCCAATTAATTCTCAAGCATTATTAACAAGGACCTGGCTGGTCACCTGCTTTCTAAAATACTCTGGTTCATATAATTTTACAGAGAATTCTGTTTGGCAACCACTATCTGTCTATGGTTAATAGGAGATATCAGATTATGATATACAGATCAGCTTATCTCACCAGGAGCAGTGCAAGGATGCTTGATGCTAAAGGCAAAGCAATGTCATGCTGCTGGACAGCTCCCCATCCACGATGACAAATATTTTTTCAGCCATTTCGTTGTAATTTGGTGCCACGTATTGGGTGCTATAAAGCAGAAAACTTGTTAAGGCTTGTGGGTGCCCTGAACCTGCCATTGCAAACCATCAACAATTCAAATACTATTCTCTTGCATTAGTAAGTATTTTCCAGCCAGTAGTTCATAGCACTTCATAGCACTATACCACGTGTTGATGATGTGTTGAATCTCATTATCAAGCTGTAAGAAATTGGGTTAGTGGTTGAAGGAGGTTGAAGCATCACTCAGGCAACAACCACAATTCTTGGCAGGATGATTCACAAACGTCACTAAATTAACCTTTGCTTAACCCTCTGTTAGCTTGGAACAAAGCAGTCAGGCCTAACTTAGAGGCAATGTGTAAAGTATTTATGCAGCTCATAAACAGTAATAAAGTGAAAATACACTCTTGCCCAAGAAATCCATTAACTGCCTTCAGGCACCCCAGTTGTCTTTCAAACATACTGTGGTACTGAAAATTTTGGACCTGTGTCATAAACATCGTCGTATCATGACGATTTTGGTATCAGCAGACCGAGAATGACGAGTACACTACATACTCCAATTTTCGTCATGTTTGGGCGGCGAAGTCACCATTAAATCAGGGACTCCGTCCTGAACCCTCGCGTTCCATTTTGTATACGACATCCATTTTGTGATTGCCCTCACATAGGCCAGTGACTAAGGCCAAAACGAGTCTGAAGGACACGTTTACCTTTGCTGACTCCTGCACGACCTGGGCAAGCTGACTCCACTGCCCAAGGTAAAACCTGTTCGGTCAGTTCCTCTCCCAGTGGCCGATCGAGATAGTATCAAGGCACAACATGCCATAAACCTTTCATCGCACACAAACCACGCCTAATCCTACATACACCTGTCTCTGTTCCTTACTTTATGACCTGCTTTACGAGGAGGAGGTGCCCGAATTTATTAGGGGTCTGTCGATATCTGATGAAAATGTTGGGCCTTGCCGGGTGCTTTATTTTGGGTTGGACAAACTGAAAATAAGCTTGTCATCATGATTCTGCTTTTTCTTTGTAGTGAAAATATGTGAATGGTCTACTGTAAAATAAGGAATGTTTGCCTGAAGCATAATATTTTGTATAAAAAGAGAAGGCTGGCTTTATAAGGTTGAGCAGTCTCCTGAGAATATACACCGTGTTGTACTTCTAGGATACCTGTTACTGGCTGCAGCCAATAAATTCGATCTTTGACTTCACCAATAAGACTCTGTGTTTCTGTAGTCTAGGACAGGAAGGACCCGAAGTCTTAGGGTGTTTTCGCTGGCACCGCTGGGTTCTGAAAAACCCAGGACTTCAGTTGGCACCCAACACGGGGCGATTTCAGCGGTACCGGTCCAAGCCAGAGGTTCGTGAGGAGCTTCGTGTGAAAATTCTGGAGGAAGGCTGCCACTTCATCGACCCCTGCATGTCGACGTGGTCCGAACGTCTTTGCTGCGAGGTTCCCCACTTCCCGACGGCTACGAAGGACTGCTGCCCTGACTATCGCCCTGTCTTGGACCCTTTGATGATTTGTAGAGCGAAACGATAGACGAGTCTTCTGGTGACATCATCGATACCTCAGTTAAGTATAAGTGGAGCGTCTCCCAGTCCTTAGTTTGGTTCTTAGTTTGGGTATCCCCTTGGGATCTTTGATTTGGAACTTGCAAGTACCAAAGCAGAGGTACTCGTGTATTCACGAGACTATCGTATTTCGATAATCCTTTGAAGTTTGAAGCTAGACTAGAGAGCGAAGATGCCTGGTCTTAGCAGACTTGGAAATTTGTTTTGTCTTGGTTGTAATAGGGATTCCCGATTGGAGGACTCGTGTCCGGTTCCTCCGATTGGAACTCCAACTTATGAGCTCTATGTGAAACACGGCGTGGGCCCCATCACATATAATGAAGTATGGATCCGATACACCAGAAAGGATGGTGTTTTAAAATGGCCCCAATATGGTAGTTTTGACACAGAGATACTAGATAATCTAGAGGTTAGACTTTTCAAGAAGAAAGCCCGGCCGGCGATGTTTGACTCTTTCCGCCTATGGCGAAAGGAAGCCAAACAGAAAGAAATTAAATTAGCTAAAAAGAATAAAAGAGAAAAGGGTATTTCGATAATGCAAGCTGCTATGCAGTATAAAGATGATGAAGAAGAGCAAGCGAGTGAGCAGTTGCACAGGCAACGTAAAATGGCAATCGATAAATGTTACCCAGTTTTGCCGCCTCTTCAGCAAGATGCAGCAAAAGAACTTGAGAAAGATCCTTTAATGTCTCACTTATTAAATTCACCACCCCCTTATGCGCAGAGTGCTACTGCACCTCCACAACCTTTAGTTGTGCAACCTCCGATTATTGTGCCTCAGATTCTTCCACAACCGCCAGCTCCTCTTCAGTTGGCTCCTACTGCTATGGCTCAGCCTCCTCAAGGGCCGCTGACTTTGTTACCTGCTCCCCCTGTACTTCCTACAACTTTTCCTACTGCACCGACTACCTCTTCTGATGTTCCTCCTGTTACTGCCTCTGCGTCTGCATCTGCATCTGCTTTGCCTCACTCTGCTTTTTCTCCTGTTCTTTCTTCGACTTCTCCTTCTGTTCAACAGAGAATGACCGACACTGTTGCTAGTCTCCTATCTCCTCTTTTTGGGGCAGCGAGTATGACTCCTGTTTCTAGCACAAACAGTTGCGCAGTCAACTGCCCAACTCTAGAGAGCGGGAAACATTGAATTATTTGGCACACAAATGGGTTACAGACCCCACAAGATATGAGCTAGATTCTGTTATGGATGTCTTCCATTAGTGGGAAGCACCAAAGCAGAGATACGTTTTTGAGAAAATGTATACTTTTCTTTGTGAGGATTTAGAGGAAAATGATTTGGAGCCCAATCCGCCTGAGTTATGTCGGATATGGTACGAGTTTGCAAAGGGCACAATTGTGGGTTCCGATGTTGGAAAAGCAGTTGCGACATTGTTATCGTTTAGGAGTGAGGGTGTTTCTCGGTCATTGTTTGAGCATGATCCCTCTGTTAGGAGGAAAGCGAGACAGTACCCCATGAGAGAGGTTCCTCCGGTATGGAAGGAAGAAGTACCTGCTGGTCCAAATAATAACCCCCCAGCTGTGCCAGCACATTTTCAGCGTGTTTTTGTACATGTTCCATGGAAGCGAGCTGAAGTTTTGTCTCTTAAGCAAACTTTACCTGATCCCCGTAAAAATCCTCAGGGTATTATAAGGAGTTATCACAGACCGCAGACTCATGTATTATGAATTTAGCTGACATAGACATGTTGTTTGAAAATGTGGTTCCACAGCCTTTGTGGGGTTTGATTCGTCATACAGATCATGCGCAGGAGTTAGGTGATACATGGGTTAATATTGCTGCTGCAGATGGCCGACAAGTTGGTGGTGCTAAACCTGAGCCTGTAGTAGCAGAACTCCCTGGTAAAATCGTTACCTACATGAAAACTTTAATGCCTGCTATGCGAGTGAATTGGGACAAATTGTCTGCATGTAAGCAGAAGAAAGAGGAAACCGTGTCTGATTTCTTCACTAGGTTTGAGGAAACATTTATCGACCACAGTGGTCAAGACATGAGTACAGAAGGTGGTCAACGGTTGTTCGTTGACAAGTTTGTGCACAATCTGCTTCCTGAATTGTGTAAAAAATTAAAAGACTCAGAGAGTTCTTGGGCCATTTCCTCTTCAGCACAGATATTGGCTACTGCACAGTATTATGAAAATAGAGATAAGGACGAAAAAGATAGAGTAGAAAAGAAAACTAAAGAGTTAAAAACGAAGGTTCTTTTACAGCAAGCTTATCCGCCTCGTGGTGGTCAGCGTGATTTTCAGCAACCTCAGCAGTTTCAGAGAAACTCGCAAAGGTTCGAGATTTCTCAACCACGTTTTCCTGTAGGCCCTAATCAGTGTGCATATTGTAAAGAAGAAGGTCATTTTAAAAGTAGTTGCCCTGCTTTGTTACAGCGTATGAATGGTGTTCCTAGCGCAAGAGGTCGAGGTGTTCCACAAGCATCTAGGGGTAGAGGACGTGGAAATTTCCCCCAGAACGCACGCTCCTTTCCGCCTCAGAATTCAATGAATAGTTTTGATCAGCAGAATAACGCGTCTGGTAGGACGCCTCAGTACTATGCTGATGATTACTATGCGGAAGATGAGACTATGGAAGGTAATGATTGCTAGGACAGCCATAGACAAAGAGAGAGAGTTGTTTCAGTTCCAGTAGATCAGAGTGGACCTTACGTTGAGGTGATTACATCAGGTGTATCAGAGCCTTTTCTGTTGGATACTGGTGCTACAAAGAGTTCTATTATGCACTCTAAACTCCCTGGCGCACCTTTGTCTGGCGAAATGAATGTTTCAGTAGGTTTTTCTGGCGCCCCGGTTAGGAACCCAATTTCTAGTCCTATGTCACTTTCTGTTGGACCTTGTGAATTAGAAGCACCCCTTATTCTGACAACAGGTTGTGGTGAAAACTTGTTAGGATTGGATCTGTTGAAACGATTGTATGCGACATTTTATTGTTCTCCTTCAGGAGTGCAACTTACACTAGGTAAGAAAGTGGTCTCCCCAATGTATTTGTCGAAGGATAAACTTCCGACAGAATTGTCATCTCTTCCTGATGTTCTTTGGGCTACTGGTCCTAATGATGTGGGTCTTTTGGAAATACCGCCATATGTTGTGACATTGAAAGCCAATGTTAAAATGCCACGCATTCCTCAATACAAAATCTCTAGTGAAGGCGAAAAAGCGTTGCTAGTGATCATTTATGATTTGATTGAAAAAGATGTAATTGAAGAGACAAGAGGCAATGTTTGCAATAGTCCTGTTCTGCCTGTTTTGAAGCGTACTGACCCTTCTCAGCCACCCGTTTACAGATTTGTGATTGATCTTAGAGAAGTGAACAAAATTGTTGTGCCACAATTTCCAGTTATTCCTGACATTACTGCCCTATTAACTATGATTCCAGCTTCCGCGACCTGGTTCTCGGTGATTGACTTGAAGAATGCCTTCTTCAGCATCCCGATTGCCGAAGAGAGTAGGGATATTTTCGGCTTCAGTTTAGGAGGTCGAAGCTTCCGCTTCAAACGCGCTCCCCAGGGCTACTGTGAAAGTCCATCAATATATAGTCAGGCTTTAAAGACACAGCTTGATACGATTGTTTTACCTGATGGTGCCACCCTTATTCAGTACGTTGACGATTTACTAATCGCTGCAGATACTGAGGAAATTTGTAAAGAAGCAACGTTGTCATTGTTGCGTCATTTGTCTGATTTGCATCACAAAGTGTCCCTTTCGAAATTGCAGTACTGTCGACAAGAAGTGACCTACTTAGGTCATCTCTTATCGAAGGAGGGAAGGAAACTGACCCCAGAAAGAATTCAGGCAATTGCAAAATTGAGTGTGCCACGGACACAGAGAGAAGTACGCGCTTTCTTGGGCATTACGTCCTATTGCAGGGAATGGGTACCGAATTTTCCTTTGCTGGCCAAACCTTTGGTAGCATTGTCTTGTAAAGATACACCGAATCCCCTTCCATGGTCTGAAGATTGTCAGAAAAGTTTTACCGAATTGCGTGATGCATTGTGTTCGGCTCCTGTGTTGGGTACCCCCGACTACAGTAAGCCTTTTACATTGTATGTCCATGAGAAAGAAGGTTGTGCATTGTCAGTGTTGACACAGTTGTTCGGAAACAAGCAGCGTCCATGCGCGTATTTTTCGTCGACTTTGGACCCGGTAGCTAAAGCGTTGCCGAGTTGCTTAAGAGCCACAGCGGCAGCAGCTGTTTCTATTCGGCAGTCTGCTGGTTTAGTGATGAATAATACATTGATTGTGATGGTTCCACATGCAGTGGACACGTTGTTAAACAGGACCAAGACGCAGCACTTAACTAGTGCTCGATTGTCAGGTTATGAGTTGACACTTTTAGCGAGTCATGTACACATAAAGAGATGCAACACGTTGAATCCAGCTACGTTGTTGCCGATTGTAGCAGAGACAGATGCTTCTGAACAGCATGATTGTTTTCTCAGAACAGAAGAAGAAACAAAAGGGAGAATAGATCTTCAGGACACTCCTCTTGTGAAGTGTGATGGTACCTTATGGATGGATGGCTCATGCTTCAAGCTTCCGAATGGTGATACGACTGCAGCATATGCTGTCACGACTTTGCATACGATTGTTGAAGCTGCACGTATCCCACATAATTCAGCTCAAGCAGCAGAGTTGATTGCACTCACAAGAGCGTGTGTGTTGTCAAAAGGAATGAAAGTGACCATATATACCGACAGCCAGTATGCATTTGGTGTGGCCCATAGTTTTGGACGATTGTGGAAAGAACGTGGGTTTTTGTCTTCGCATGGAGCCAAGATACAGCATGGTCAGTTGGTGAATGAGCTTCTTGAGTCACTTACTTTGCCGTTGCAAGTCGCGATTGTGAAATGCAGTGCCCATAAGAAGGTTACTGATGATGTTGGTCGTGGTAATGCATTTGCTGACGAAGTCGCAAAAGAAACAGCAAGGGATGTGATGAGTCGAATGTATATTGCAGGCCCTGCAAGATGGCTTGGTGACATTGGAATGTGTGAAGATACGATAGAGAGTGTGAAGTCTATTCAAGCTGAAGCTACAGTGAAAGAGTTGAGTGTGTGGAGAGAAAGTACGGGTAAATTGGATGCAAATGGTTGTTGGGTTGAATTGTCAGAGCATCAGCGATGGTTGTTACCCGATGTGTATGTGCTTGCAGTGGTTACAATGGCCCATGGAACGGCTCACATCAGTGTGAAAGGGATTTGTAAGTTGTTGGCTCCAGTATGGCAAAATGCTGGAATCCCTAAGTGTTCAGAGAATGTAGTCAAGAATTGCATGGTGTGTCTGAAATACAATCCTGGTAGGGGAACCCCAACTCCAGCTGGTCATTTTGCGCCTCCAACGTATCCGTTCGAGGTTTTGCAGCTAGATTTCATCCACATGGAGAGGTGCAACAACTTAAAATACGTACTCGTTGTTGTTTGTGCCTTTTCTGATGGGTAGAAGCATATCCCCTGAATGACAATACTGCCTTGTCCACAGCTAAAGCCCTTGTCAAAGAGTTCTTCCCTAGGTTTGGAATGCCGAGAATGGTCTGGAGTGACAATGGAAGTGAATTTGTGGGTCAAGTGATGAAGAAAGTATGTGAAGGGCTAGGAATACAGCAAAAATGTCACGCTGCAAATCACCCCCAATCAGCTGGACTAGTAGAGTGCTATAATGGCACGCTAAAACTAAAATTAGCCAAAATTCAAGCGAGCTCTGGTCTTAAATGGCCTGACGCTCTGCCTTTAGCACTCCTATCAACAAGAATGACTGTGCATTCGCGAGTGGGACTTAGTCCATATGAAATAGTGTTCGGCCGCCCGGCCAACATATGGGGAGTGCCAAGGCCGACAAAATTCAGTGAAATCGAACACCCTGTACTGCTTGATTATTTGTATGAATTGACGGCTAAATTGCGTGTTTTACACCAACAGGCTCACGATACTCTGCCTCAGGTCTCTGAAGCTCCAGGACATCCTATCACTCCTGGATCCTGGGTGCTGGTCAAGAATTTTCAGCGGACAAAGAATGACCAGCCCCGTTGGACCGGCCCTCACCTAGTCCTTCTCTCGACGAGATCAGCAGTTCGAGTGAAAGGAAAGAAAAACTGGATCCACGGCATACACTGCAAGAGGGTCCCTTTGCCTCTGCCGTACGACCGGTGGGTCCAGGAGGGTGTTGCTGACTCTGAGACTGAGACTGTGCCTCGTTTTCTGCCTTTCAGAGATGCACGTGTAAAAGGAACAATTTCTGAACGTGTAAGCGACAATCTTTTGCAAGAAGCTGTGCCACCGTCAATTCAATTGGACACTACAGAGCCTGAACTCCTGTTCCAGGACCAGACATTACCTGGAAAAAGACGTTATAACCTAAGGCCGAGAACTATGGACAAATAAAAAGATTTTTTTTCTTTGCTATTTTTAGAAGTGCAGCTCTCTCATCTGAGAAACTTTTTTATTTTTGTTTTTCGAACCACCATCCGGGTTCAGCTGTAGGGTCGCGGTTGCCGAAGTCTTTGGAGTGCAGCCGAAGACGTTAGGTCGACGGTTCTCGTTGGTCTAAGGGAGTTGCCCTGGACTGACAGAAGCATTCCTTAGCATAGAACACCCTACCATCGCGAGCAGCAATTAGAGAGGATGGAGTTTTTCGAGATGGAGAGACCTGCCATAGAGATGAACTTTAAAGCTAAAATATGTAAAATGATGACAAAGAAAAGCTTTTTGATATTATGCATTTTTATGTTGTTCAGTGTAATGATATTTTTAATAGGATATGTTTTATTCTCTTTTCAAGTGACATTTGCACCTACTACACAGCCCATACCTCCTCCTTCTACTGTTTTCTCACACTCTTTTCACCCTTTTCCTGAACATGAGTCCGTTAGGAGATTAGAGTTTATTAATAACTCCTTCGTTCAGCTTTTGCACCAACACCAATTAGTAGTGAACACGACTAACTGTTGGGTGTGTGGTCTTATGCCTCACACAACGGATAAAGGTATCCCTTATCTGGTCCTGCCATTCAGCCATAATGGTTCTGTGTGGGCATACAGAACAATGTTCATCTACGCACATGAAGTCTACCCCCTACGTTCTGAAAAAGATAATCCAAAAAAGATAATCCAAAGAATAGTGCTCTAGTTAAGGGTATAGTAGATATGATTAGGGAAGATACTTCCTATGAGACTATCCCGTGAGATGAGACACTAGCATACATTGGATGGAACGTGACCGGATATGGAATTACTCTGGGTGAGAAACAGCGAGCTAAGAGATCCTCCCCGATTTGGATTGTACCCCATCAGGGTCACCTATGTCTGCAAGGTAATGGCAAGAATCCCAGAGCTCAGTTAGGAAAAAGTATCTGCACAGAAACATATGTCTTTGCATCTCAGACTTCCCCTTCGTTCCTTGCAGCTAAGGGTACCTATTTCATCTGTCATGATAGAGCCTACACATGGTTGCCCCCTGACTTCTCAGGCACATATTTTGTTTCATTCCTGTTGCCTCCTACCTACACAGCTGCGGCAGATTACCATAAGACAAGGATAGTTAGAGGTGTTTTTAGTAAAGAAGACACTGCAGGACAAGAATTTGGAGACTTCTTTAGGGGTTTTCTGCCGTTTTGGGGACCTATGGTTAACAGCAGGAACATAAGGCAATTGACGAGAGTGGTTGAATCCACCATAGTTGTAACTGCCGGAGCCCTTAGTAACTTGACTGCTGAGCTCCAGACGGATCGCCTTATGACCCTTCAGAACAGGGTCGCGTTAGACGTCATACTTGCAGACCGAGGTGGGGTATGTAGAGTGATCCAATCGAGTTGCTGTGTTTTCATTCCAGATAACGCTCCAACAGTGTACCGGGCCATCTCCAAACTACATAAGATCTCTGAATCTATTCATGTGGATAAAGGAGATTGGTCGTTGATGGGGTGGTTCTGGGAACTGTTCTCCGCCTGGGGATGGAAGATTCTGATGGTCATTGGGATGATCTTGGCCATTCTTTTCCTGTTCTGTCTGTGCGCACAGTGTGCTCCTGCTATATGTGGCCTCTGTGCTACATCATGTGTAAGGAAACCTGTATCGAGGGACGAGCTAAGTAATAGGATGATGCTACAGCAGCATCTCAATGACTTTATGAATATTGACCTGGACTCAGATTAGCGTGAGTATAGGTTATTGCCTATGTAAGGGCAAAAGGAAGGTCTGTGGTACTGAAAATGTTGGACCTGTGTCATAAACATCGATGTATCATGACGATTTTGGTATCAGCAGACCGAGAATGACGAGTACACTACATACTCCAATTTTCGTCATGTTTGGGCGACGAAGTCACCATTAAATCAGGGACTCCGTCCTGAACCCTCGGGTTCCATTTTGTATACGGCATCCATTTTGTGATTGCCCTCACATAGTCCAGTGACTAAGGCCAAAACGAGTCTGAAGGACACGTTTACCTTTGCTGACTCCTGTACGACCTGGGCAAGCTGACTCCACTGCCCAAGGCAAAACCTGTTCGGTCAGTTCCTCTCCCAGTGGCCGATCGAGATAGTATCAAGGCACAACATACCTTTCATCGCACACAAACCACGCCTAATCCTACATACACCTGTCTCTGTTCCTTACTTTATGACCTGCTTTACGAGGAGGAGGTGCCCGAATTTATTAGGGGTCTGTCGATATCTGATGAAAATGTTGGGCCTTGCCGGGTGATTTATTTTGGGTTGGACAAACTGAAAATAAGCTTCTCATCATGATTCTGCTTTTTCTTTGTAGTGAAAATATGTGAATGGTCTACTGTAAAATAAGGAATGTTTGCCTGAAGCATAATATTTTGTATAAACAGAGAAGGCTGGCTTTGTAAGGTTGAGCAGTCTCCTGAGAATATACACCGTGTTGTACTTCTAGGATACCTGTTACTTGCTGCAGCCAATAAATTCGATCGTTGACTTCACCAAGAAGACTCTGTGTTTCTGTAGTCTAGGACAGGAAGGACCCGAAGTCTTAGGGTGCTTTCCCTGGCACCGCTGGGTTCTGAAAAACCCAGTACTTCAATACCTTGACTCCCCTCAGACTTTCTGCCCTACTCGCTCTGGCACCTGCCAACCCCGAGTCCACATTCAAACACTCCTTATAGCCTGCCTTCAGACATGCTCATTAGGCTTTCAAATACCTTCATCCAGCCACTAGATAGTCTTTCTCTGCTTGAAGACACACCCAGGCCACTTTCAGACACCCACAACCGGCCCTGAGAGGCTCCCAGCAGACCGTCAGCATGCCCCTTGCATGCACCAATTTGGTTTCTAAACAACCCAGCTGTGCACTTGGAGACTCTTGATGTAAGGGGCAGCTCCTTCCTTTGAACAGAGGAGCGTCTCCGCCTGCTGCAAGCACAGCAGGCACGCACGAATAAGTAAAATGGCATGTCAATATCATTTTACTTATATGCTTTAGCGCAATGGCAGGGGGTGGGGCTGAATACTGCAATTGCAGGACTACAGCTGCCCCTGCAGTGCACATGTCGGGTTGGACGGCTCTATTGCTGCGGACAGCCGAAATGCCACTGAAAAACCAGTAACCCCCCCAGCTGTGAAATAGCCAGGGGGGTTGCTGGCACAGGCCCCCAGACTCAATTGAGCGCTGGGCTAGCCTGCTCCCACCAATCCTGGAGCTGCTTTCAGCCTGAGAGCATCTCCAGGATTGGTTGAATTGGTGTCCACTGACCCAGAAGGAAGTCCTTCCCTTTCCTGCTCGTAGAAGCTGATCGGGGAGAGAGGTGCGCACCCGGGGGGAGAAGAATATGGTGAGTTTGCCGCTGTAGCGCCCACCACATAGTTGTAGCCACCACTGCTTGATGTGCCCTCAGACACCTTTAACATACCCTTAAAATCAATGAGCATACTCATAGGCCCTCAGGCTACCCATATATTTAGCTTGTTCTTAAACACTTCTGATTGGCTCTCAGGACTGCAGGCTATTACTTACCTCCATAATTCCCCCTGAGACCCTCGGACTGTGTCCATTCACCCCAGATAGTCCTAATACTCCTCCAACCAACCTATAAAGCCCCCTGTGCTCTCAGGCACTTTAACACGGAGGAGTTTCATGAAACCTGGGACATTTGCTTGCTGATTCTTGGACAGGGTTTTTTTTCCCTGGATGGCTGAAAGCACCCAGAGTATATATAATTTTTCGTAAGAGCAGCATTCAGAGGCTGTTTTGCTTGCTGCACGGATTCTTTATGCACCAAGGGTCGATATGACATGCTATTCTAAGGTGTCATAAGAAACTAATGAAGGCCACAGAAAAGGACATGTAAATGCTGGTATTCCTTAGAAACTCTTGGGATATAGGTTTTTTACTTTTTAATACTGACTTTCAACACAAGGATGGGGAATGTTCTCTCAACCCCCTCCACCCCCACACTCCTACTCCACTAAAAGCAGACATTTTGACAATTTCTTCTTGGGTTGAGGATTCCTTCTTTGGGGTCCCTACCACTCTTTACACAGCTTAAACATGAGAGTAATTCTATGGGGAGTGGTAATGTTGAGTTAGGTTCCAGGATTCAACAAGTTGTGGTTGAGGCAGTGTCACGCTTAAACTCCATAGGATTCTACATCTGCATATGGCATCTGAACAGGACTCACCTTCTGAGGCAGGATGTGAATCAGGTTGATTTGAGGGGTAGTAGCTCACCAAGGAGATGCTACCAGATATGCTGTTTAAGATTTGAGAAAATATGGGCTTTCCTGTGACTGATGCTCTTGGTTCCCAACCCTAGTATTCACCAGTTTAAAAGATCTCCCCAGATGTTATCCTCTGTGAACTGTATGATCAAGACTGGACCAGTTTACCCAGATTCATAGCTCTCTTTCGTACTATGAGAGATATGGAAAAATCTTTTCCCGATACGGTGCCTCTGGATACGCTGGGGGCAAGCATGTTGGGGGTATAGATTCATGGCTGTTAGAACTAATGGAATGGCAAGTTTAATTTTAGTCAGACTTTTCTTTTGATGTCTGTTCTATTTCTCTCTCTGGGAGTAGTTCCATGGCAGCTAACTACAATTTGCATTTGAAAGGCTGGCATACTGTTCCTTTCCAGACGTCATCTCCTTTCTGGCTCCCATTTGAGGGCAGAACACTATTTGTCAATGAGATTAACAACAGCCTACATGGTTTCTATAAAGACCACAAACATTCTTCATCTTTTTGTCAGCACCACCAGTTTTCTGCCTCATGTACTTAAATTAGAGCATCCTGTTATCAGTCTTCAAGCAAATCAGTAACCTTGCCGGCCAAGCAGCAGAGAGGGGGAGATATTTTAGGACAATTTTACCAGACAAGTATGCTTTTTTTCTCCATGGAAATCTCAGTATTCCAGACAGTGGTCCAAACTGGGTGGAAAGATATATCAGTTGTTGCCAGCATGGGAACAGTGCACTTAAACACTTAGATCCTTCAGGTAATTGGTGTATGGTTATCACCTTGAATAATAGTTCTTTTGCCAGACTCTGGAATCCCATGGCTCCATCTCCATTCAAGAATTTCCCATGGTTCAACCAATCTACTTGTTGGAAAAGAGGGTGATGCTGCCCCTCCATTGTATTGGGGTAAACTCATTGTGTTCCTGGTGAACAAACAGAATATTTTCAATTAATTTATGACTTGTAGAGAGTCAACATCTAGACTCAGGAGATTCTCTTCCTGCGAGAGACCCTGCAATAAATTATTTTACTTATGGTGAGAAAGCCTTACAGCCACACTTATGGTGAGCGAGCCTTACAAGGTCTCCTAGGGAGGAACATCCTTTTCAACGCGGATGTTACCCCGCAGTACCATTACGACGCGTCTTTTACAACGCAAGTCGTAACCATGACTTGCGCTGGAGGGCGCTCTAAGATAAGGAATAGTAGATTTACTATTCCAACACCTTCCCTACTGTACATAGGCTGGTGTTGGAATAGTAAATTTAACTATTCCTAAGTCCAGCACCCCTACAGCGCAAGTCGTGGTACGACTTGTGTTGTAAAAGACGCGTTGAAACGGATGTATGACGGTACGACGCATACCGTCACAATGCGTGCTTTAACAACGCGTCCCTTACAACGCAAGTAGTTACCACGACTTGCGTTGGGGGCGCGGATTGAGAAGAGTATAATTTCCTATTCTAACACCAGTCCCCGTGGACACTAGGGAAGGTGTTGGAATTGTAAATATACTATTCTTAATCCTCTAGCGCCCTCCAGCGCAAGTCGTGGTTACGACTTGCGTTGTAATGGACGCGTTGTTAAAGCCTTGCGGAGTAAAATCCGCGTGGTAAAGGATGTTTCCCGTTGAAACGGTACGCGTTGTACCGGTACACGTTGTACCGTCATACATCCTCTCCTGGGTGCCTATTTTCATGTCCCAGTAGCTCTTTTTCATAAGCATTTGCATGATTCTCTTTTCAGGGAATGCATTGTGCTCACCCCTTGGACTCTAATATGCTCATTCAGAAAGGTGGCACCACCTAGTGTGCCACTTCTTCATCTTCACCGTTGGCCTCTGTTCTGAAGAACTGGGATTTCAAGTACCCAGCGGCGCCAGGGACACGCCCAAAGTCCTCTGGGTTCCCTTGCCTTGGTATACAGAGACACTGAATACTTCTAGGTGGCGTCAGAGATCAAATTTATTAGCTGCAGCCAGTAGCAGAAATCCCAGTAATACAACACGGTGTACAACTCAAGAAACTGCTCAATTTTACTAAGGCGAGACATCCCTATTTATACACTAAAAGGTACATTTAAAATGCACGCCCCTGCACCAAAATTCAACCAATAGAAAATACATGACATCACACAGCATCATACAGTAAAGCTCATTTTACAGTGTCCCAACCCACAAGTTAATATTTAGGCATATCTAAATAATAATCTGGAAGGGCCGAACAAACTCTTAATTGAAAGCGTAACCCATGAAATGAAGAAACAGTAAAGAAAAGTAGTTTCAGATAATATGCAAGATAACAGAAACGTAAAGAAACTAAAAAGTTAACAAATGTCTTGAATGGTGATTGGGAAAAGTGGATAACGATCTTGCAGGGAAATTGGCTTGGCAGGGTCAATTTCTAGGTGAAAGGCCAGCTTCTGAAATTAACTCCAGTGCACGAACAAAACCTTAGTTAATGTATATATGACCCAAAAAAGGTCAGATTGCTTTGCTCGCAGACTAACTTCTGAGGCCTAGTAAAAGGCAACACCAGATGGCAGTCACGACACATGGCAAAAAACCCATGTTTAGAAAAGAAAATTGTAAGGAAAGAAACAATTTAGATATTGTTTAGGATAAGATATGTGCAAGGAAACTAAAGGTTAACGAGGTCCTGAACAGTGATTAAAAAACTCAGACAACGATCAGCTAGTGAAACTGGTTTTTGCAAAAGGTCAGTTTCAAGTGAAAAGGGTTACTCTCTCTGCAGTTCATTCAGAGTCAGAAAAACCCAAGTTAATATATGCACAAACTCAGAAGGGCAGACCACTTGTTCGTTGGGCCTACTTCACAGGCCTACGTGAGGGCAAGACTAAAATGGAGTCAGGTTTGAGAATTACAGAACCACAGACCCTCCTTTTGCCATTACGTAGGCAATAACCTAAACTCATGTCAATCTGAATCTAGGTCTATATCTATTCTCATTAGGTCATCAAAGTGTTGCTGTAACATCATCTAATTATCCTTCACTTCTCTCGGGACAGGTCTTCTCACACAGATTGTAGCACAAAGACTACAAATGGCGGGACCACACTGGATGCAAAGGCAACAAGAGAAGAGAATAACCAAAACCATACCAAGGAACGTCAAGATCTTCCATCCCCATGTGGACAGTAGTCCCCAAAACCATCCTGTCAATGACCAATCTCCTTCGTCTACATGAATAGACTCAGAGATCTTGTGCAATCTAGAGATGGCCTGGTACACTGTCGGGGCATTATCTGGTATGTATATACAGCAACTGGATCCGATCAATTTGCATACTCCTCCTCGATCTGCAAGTATAATATCTAAAACCATACGGTTCTGCAAAGTCATAAGGCGGTCCGCTTGAAGCTCCGCTGTAATATTACTCAACGCTCCAGCTGTTTCGTTAATGGTAGCTTTAACTACGCGGACAAGCTGTCGAATACGCCTACTATTCATCATAGGACCCCAAAAGGGCAGGAAACCCTTAAAGAAGTCTCCTACTTCCTGTGCAGCAGTATCTTCCTGATCGAAGACACCTCTACCATATCTTGTTCTATGATAGTCTGAGGAGGCAGTATATGTCGGGGGAAGCAGAAACGCCACATAACACGTTCCTGAAAAATCAGGTGGCAACCAAGTGTAGGCTCTGTTGTGACAAACAAAATATGTACCTTTAGCTGGCACAAACGGTGGAGAAGTTCTGAATGCATAAACGTAGGTGTGATCACAAACAGTTTTACCTAACTGAGCTCTCGGATTCCGACCATTACCCTGTAAAGCAAAATTGACCTCGATGTGGCACAATCCAAATAGGAGGAGACCTTTATCGTCTCTCCTTCTCTGTCAACTTAGCACTGTATCCAGTCACATTCCAACCAATGTCAGGCAGCAACTCATCCTTAGGGATAGCCTTGTACGCATCAATATCTCTGATCATATCGACTATTCCCTTTATCAAGGCACTATTGCTCGGATTGTCTTTCATGGAACGTAAAGGATATACCTCGTTGGCATAGATGAACATAGTCTGGAAAGCCCATGCAGAACCATTAAAACTAAAGGGCAAAACCAAATATGGCATGCCTCTATCTGTTGTATGAGGCATAAGACCACACACCCAACAATTAGTGGTATTGACTACTAACTGATGCTGATGCAACAGCTGAATAAACGAATTGTTGACAAACTCTGATCTCCTTATCTGTTCGTGTTCAGGCAAAGTATGAAATTGGTGCGAAGAAACAGTAGTAAAGGAAAGCATAGGTTGAGAAGTTGGTGCAGACGTCAATTGTGTAGAAGGAACAAACCAGAATATAGTAGCTAGTAGAATACATAAAAGTATTAAAATAGATAAAGCTATACCACACTTGGAGAACAACATTCTATAATATCGGTTTTTCATCTCTTGCCTTTTATCGTCATTCCTCAATACAATCTTCATTTTCTAATGTTGCTCACGCAATCTTGACAGAGTACTTCAGCTGTGATTATTAGCAGGTCGTAGGAACACCGCAAGTCCTGCAGACCTATTGCCACTACTCAGGTCACAAACTGAACCGTTGGTACTCCTACGTGATCCTGCAACTGGCAAATGGTAACCAATCAAAAATTTAACAGAAAACCATAATACAATTTCAGAAAAAGCAAGAGAAAAAGAAAAACAAAAGTCAAATGCAAAATACTCGAAGAAATTGTCTCTTTCTGATCTCAGTGTGGAAAAAAATAATGTTCAAAGTCTCTTTATTTATTCCGAGATCGGAGGTTGTAACGTAATTTAGTCGGCACAGTTTGGTCCGTAAACAAAAGTTCAGGTTCGGTAGTGTCCAATCTCAAACGTGGAGGAACAGCTTCTTGCAACACATTGTCATTTTCCAGTTCAGATTGAGTCCATTCAAGCTGTGCGTCACTAAAAGGGACAAACCTAGGGACACGTTCTCCTTCAAAATCTCCCACACCCTCTCTAACCCAAGTGTCGTACGGCAAAGGCAGGGGTACGCGCTTCGTATGGGCAGCGTGCACCCAATTCTTTTTTCCAAACACCTTAACAGCAGTCCGAGTAGCCAAAAGAATTTGGTGGGGACCAGTCCAACGAGGCTGTAGGTTCTTTGTTCGTTGGAAGTTACGCACGAGCACCCATTGTCCTGGTTTGAGGGTATGGCCTGGGTCCACAGATGCTGATGGGAGCTGGTTGTGGACCTGTTGATGAAGGACACACAGTTTAATAGTCAAATCGTGCAAGTAGTCAATTAGCATCGGATGTTCGATGACGCTATATTCCTTCTGTCTAGGGACAACCCAAACGTTGGCAGGACGCCCAAACACAATCTCATATGGGCTAAGTCCCACACGAGAATGCACTGTTGTCCTTGTCGACATAAGAGCCAACGGCAAAGCATCGGGCCATGTAAGGCCAGTTCTTGCTTGCACTTTCGCTAACTTAAGCTTCAATGTCCCATTATAACCCTCAACCAAACCCGCTGACTGTGGGTGATTCGCAGCATGAAATTTCTGCTTGATGCCCAAGCCCGCACACACTTTCTTCATTATCTGACCCACAAACTCACTTCCATTGTCAGACCATACAATCCATGGCATTCCATACCTAGGGAAAAATTCTTTGAGCAAAACCTTGGCAGTAGACAAGGCAGTATTATCCTTTAGGGGGTAGGCCTCTATCCATCTGGAAAAGTCACAAACAACCACAAGGACATACTTCAAGTTATTACATCTTTCCATGTGTATATAATCTATTTGTAGAACCTCGAACGGAAACGTTGGAGGAGCAAAATGACCTGCAGGAGTTGGAGTTCCCTTGCCAGGATTATGCATCAAACACACCATACAATTCTTGACCAGATTCTCTGCACATTTGGGAATTCCACTATTCTGCCATACCGGAGCCAACAACTTGCATATCCCTTTTGAACTAATGTGAGCCAATCCATGGGCCATTGTAACCACTGGGAGCACATATGCATCAGGCAACAACCATCGCTGGTGTTCTAACAACTCACCCCAACAACCTGTCGAATCCAACATACGCGTAGTTTCTCTCCAAACACTCACTTCTTTCTCAGTCGCTTCAGCCTGAATCGTTTTCACACTTTCTATTGTGTCTTCACACATTCCACCAGCCATAACCCAATTAGCTGGGCCTGCAACATACATACGGCTCAACATGTCTTTCGCTGTTTCCTTCGCAACTTCATCCGCAAACGCATTCCCTCGACCAACATCGTCCACAACTTTCTTATGCGTACTACACTTCACAATTGCAATCTGCTTTGGGAGAGTGGGAGATTCCAAAAGTTCATTCACCAACTGCCCATGCTGTATTTTTGTCCCATGCGAAGTAAGGAACCCACGCTCTCTCCACAAACGCCCAAAACTATGGGCAACTCCAAACGCATACTGACTATCGGTGTAAACATTCACTCGCTTTCCTTCTGACAACACACACGCTCTAGTCAGTGCAATCAACTCTGCTGCTTGCGCAGAATTCTGTGGTATGCGTGCTGTCTCAACAACTGTATGTAAAGTCGTTTCACCATTCGGAAGCTTAACACACAAACCATCTACCCATAGGGTACCATCAACAACCGTAAGGGGAGTATCCCTCAGGTCAACTCTAGCTTTCGTTTCTTCCTCTGTACGAAGAAAACAATCATGCTGTTCCTGAGGATCTGTCTCTGTAGAGATCGGTAACAACGTAGCTGGATTCAGCACATTACATCGTTTGATGTGAACATGGCTAGCCAACAGTGTCAACTCGTAACCTGAAAGACGTGCACTAGTAAGGTGCTGTGTCTTAGTCCTGTTCAATAAGGTATCCACTGCATGTAGGACCATCACAATCAACGTATTGTCCAATACCAAACCAGCAGACTGTCGGATAGAAACAGCCGCTGCAGCTGTAGCTCTCAGATAACTCGACAACGCCTTAGCAACTGGGTCTAACGTTGCTGAAAAATACGCGCATGGACGCTGCTTGTCCCCAAATGGTTGTGTCAACACTGACAACTCACAACCTTCTCTCTCGTGCACGTACAACGTGAAAGGCTTACTATAGTCTGGAGTTCCCAACACAGGAGCTGAACACAATGCATCGCGTAGTTCAAAAAAACTTTTCTGACATTCGTCAGACCAAGGAAGAGGATGCGGAGTATCTTTCAGAGTCAATGCTAACAGAGGTTTCGCCAACAGTGAAAAATTGGGGATCCACTGTCTACAATACGATGTAATACCTAAAAAGGCACGCACTTCTCTCTGCGTGGATGGCACATTCATTTGCGCAATTGCTTGAATTCGTTCTGGGGTCAATCTCCTTCCCTCCTTCGACAAGAGATGACCGAAATCGGTCACTTCTTGGCGACAATATTGCAACTTTGAAGGTGACACTTTATGATGAAGGTCAGACAAATACCACAACAAAGAAAGAGTAGCCTCTTTACAAATCTTTTCATCACCAGCAGTAATCAACAAATTATCGACGTACTGAATAAGAGTAGCACCAACAGGTAACACAAAACCGTCAAGCTGAGTTTTCAACGCTTGACTATAGATGGAGGGACTTTCACAATAACCTTGGGGAGCTCTCTTAAACCGGAAGCTTCGGCGTCCTAATGAGAAGCCAAAAATATCCCTGCTCTCCTCAGCAATAGGAATACTAAAGAAAGCATTCTTCAAATCGATGACAGAAAACCAAGCTGCCGAAGCAGGAATCAAAGTCAACAAAGCAGTGATATCAGGTACCACAGGGAACTGTGGCACGACTATCTTGTTTACCTCTCGAAGGTCAATCACAAACCGGTACACAGGTGGCTGAGAAGCATAAGTACGTTTAAGAACAGGCAAAACAGGACTGTTACACACATTACCTCTCGTTTCCTCAACTACACCCTTCTCAACCAGATCATAAACAATCGCTAAAAGAGCTCTCTCACCATCGCTCGAAATCTTGTATTGGGGAATACGAGGTATCCTAGCATTCGACTTAAGAGTAACAACATACGGAGGAATCTGCAAAAGACCAACATCATTTGGACCTGTAGCCCAAAGTGTATCAGGAAGCGAACGCAATTCCAGTGGCAAACAATCCTTAGACAAATACATTGGGGAAATCACTTTCTTACCAAGGGTAAGTTGTACTCCCGAAGGAGAACAATGCAATGTTGCATACAATCTTTTCAGCAAGTCCAAACCCAACAGATTCTCACCACAACCAGTCGTTAAAATAAGTGGAGCTTCCAATTCACAAGGGCCAATGGTAAGGGACAAAGGACTAGAAACCGGATTACGAACTGGGGCGCCTGAAAATCCTACTGAAACATTGGTCAAGCCAGACAAAGGTGCGCCAGGAAGTTTAGAGTGCATAATAGAACTCTTCATCGCACCACTATCCAAAAGAAAAGGTTCTACCACACCTGATGTAATCACTTCAACATAAGGTCCACTGTGGTCTACTGGAACTGACACTACTCCCTCACTTTGTCCTTGGCTGTCCTAGTTATCATTATAACCAGAACACTCACCTTCGACATAGTAATCCTCAACATAATACTGGGCAGACTGACCACTCGGAACATTCTGTCTGTCAAAATAATTCACAGAATTCTGTAGGGAAGAGGAACGCTCATTCTGGGGAAACATACCACGTCCCCTACCCCTAGGAGCTTGCTGAAAACTACCACGACCTCTCTGACCAGATACACCATTCGCACGCTGTAACAAAGCCGGGCAACTATTCTTGTAATGACCTTTCTCTCTGCAATAAGCACACTGATTAGGGCCAGGACAGAATCGCTGAACATAAGGCTCAGGCTTCTGTAACAATCTCTGAAATTGTGGAGGTTGCTGAAACTGAGGCTGATTCTGACGAGGCGGATAAGCTTGCTGCAAAAGAACTTTCGTCTTTAACTCTTTCGTTTTCTTCTTCACTTTATCCTTCTCATCTTTATCCCTATTCTCGTAATATTGTGCAGTAGCCAATATCTGGGCCGACGAAGAGACAGCCCATGAACTCTCAGAGTCCTTTAACTTATTAGAAAGTTCGGGAAGCAAATTAAAGACAAATTTATCCACAAACAACCTTTGACCACCCTCCGTACTCATATCCTGACCACTATGATCAATAAACGTCTCTTCAAACCTAGTGAAGAAATCAGATACACTCTCGTCTTTCTTCTGCTTACATGCTGCTAACTTATCCCAATTCACTCGTAAAGCGGGCATCATCGTTTTCATCAGATTGATAATTCTACCTGGTCATTCTGAAACCAGAGGTTCAGGTTTAGCACCTCCCTCCTGTCTACCATCTGCAGCAACAATATTCGCCCAGGTATCACCTAATTCAGCAGCATGATTCTCATGACGAATCTTCGCCCACAAAGGTTGGGGGACTACATTACCCATCAACATATCGATGTCAGCTAAATTCATAATACACGCTTCAACTGTCTGGGACAACTCCTTGTAATAACCAGCAGGATTCTTACGAGGGTCAGGTAAGGTCTGCTTAAGAGCCAAGACCTCTGCTCTCTTCCAAGGGACATGTGCCCATATTCGCTGAAAATGCGGCAGAATAACTGGATTAGCGTTTGGGTCCCCTTCCTCCCAAATTGGGGGAACTTCTCTCATTGGATACTGTCTCGCTTTTCTTCTAACAGAAGAATCAGGTTCATACAATGTCTGAGGCGGAAGGCTAGATCTAAAAGCCAGTATCGTCTCTACGGCATCTGTAATATCAGATTCTACTATCATCCCTTTAGCAAAATCCGACTGAACATCAAGTAATTCCTGCGGGATCAAACCCAAATCATTATCTTCCCATTCCTGACGCAAAAACATACACATCACAGTAAAAACATACCTTTGCTTAGGCGGCTCCCACTGAAAGAAAACATCCATAACCGCTGGCAAACTATACCTTGAGGCATTTATAATCCATTTACGAGCCAACAAATCCAACACAGCCCGTTCCTCAGAACCGGGAAGCTGACTACGACTCTGCTTACGCTCCGAAACAGGGGTCATATCCAGTGACCCAAACAATGGTGACAACAGATTAACAACAGTCTCGGTCATTCGTTTTCGAGCAGAAGGGGAAGAAGTAGACATAAGAACAGGAGAATAAGTATTCTGAGGCAAAGAAGGTGTAGGGACAAGAACAGTAGAAATTGAAGATGCAGAAGCAGAAGGCAAAGGAGTTTGAGGCAAAGCTGATAGCAAGGCTGGCGACCCTAGAATGGGTTGCGCAGGAGGAGGCAAAACCATCTGTGAAGCACCGGGTGGCTGAACAACAGCAGGAGGTTGAACAACAAGGTGTGCAACAACGGGGGGTAATAGAGGCGCAGTAGCACCCTGTACATAGGGAGGTGGCAATCTCAATAAATGAGAGATCAAAGGATCTTTTTCAAGGTCTTCAATCACTTTTGGAGGAGAAGACGGCAAGGCCGGATAATATTTACCTATGGCCATACAACGCTGTCTATCTAAAACTTCACTTGCACGCTCTTCTCCATCTTCCTTAAACTGTCTAGGAGCTTGTAATACTGACATATTCTTATCTTTCCTATCTCTCTTTGCTTGTTTAATTTCTCTCTGTTTGGCTTCCTTACGCCAAAGGCGGAAAGAGTCAAACATTGCCGGCCGGGCTTTCTTCTTAAATAGCTTAACTTCTAGATTGTCTAAAATCTCTGTTTCAAAACTACCATGTGGGGGCCATTGCAAAACACCATCATTTTTAGTGTAGTGGACCCATACTTCATTATAAGTAATAGGGCCCACTCCGTGTTTTGAATAAAGGTCATAAGTCGGAGTTCCAACCGGAGGTATCGGACATGAATCCTCCAATCGGGAATCCCTGTTACTACCACAAACAAACCAATTACCAAATTTACCAAGACCAGGCATCTTGCTCACTAGTCTGGTTTCAAACTTCAAAGGGAATCAAAAAATGATACACTCGTAAATATACAAGCCCTTCGGCTTTGGGTACTGCAGCAACCAAATCAAAACCAAGGAACCAAACAAAGTCGTGGGAGCGACCCACTTATACTTAACCAAATATCTGTCATGCCACCAGAAGACCGTCTATCGTCTCGCTTTATGAACATCAATCGGAGGGTCCAAGGCAAGGCGACAGTCAGGGCAGCAGTCCTTCGTAGCCGTTGGAAAGCGGGAAGCCTCGCAGAAAAGACCTTCGGTCCACGTCGACATGCAGGGGTCGATGAAGTGGGGGCCCTCCTCCAGAGTTTCCTCACGTGGCTCCTCGCAATCTTCGGGCTTGGACCGGTACCACTGAAGTCGTCCCACGTTGGCCGCGCCAACTGAAGAACTGGGATTTCAAGTATCCAGCGGCGCCAGGGACACGCCCAAAGTCCTCTGGGTTCCCTTGCCTTGGTATACAGAGACACTGAATACTTCTAGGTGGCGTCAGAGATCAAATTTATTAGCTGCAGCCAGTAGCAGAAATCCCAGTAATACAACACGGTGTACAACTCAAGAAACTGCTCAATTTTACTAAGGCGAGACATCCCTATTTATACACAAAAAGGTACATTTAAAATGCACGCCCCTGCACCAAAATTCAACCAATAGAAAATACATGACATCACACAACATCATACAGTAAAGCTCATTTTACAGTGTCCCAACCCACAAGTTAATATTTAGGCATATCTAAATAATAATCTGGAAGGGCCGAACAAACCCTTAATTGAAAGCGTAACCCATGAAATGAAGAAACAGTAAAGAAAAGTAGTTTCAGATAGTGTGCAAGATAACAGAAACGTAAAGAAACTAAAAAGTTAACAAATGTCTTGAATGGTGATTGGGAAAAGTGGATAACGATCTTGCAGGGAAATTGGCTTGGCAGGGTCAATTTCTAGGTGAAAGGCCAGCTTCTGAAATTAACTCCAGTGCACGAACAAAACCTTAGTTAATGTATATATGACCCAAAAAAGGTCAGACTGCTTTGCTCGCAGACTAACTTCTGAGGCCTAGTAAAAGGCAACACCAGATGGCATTCACGACACATGGAAAAAACCCATGTTTAGAAAAGAAAGTCGTAAGGAAAGAAACAATTTAGATATTGTTTAGGATAAGACATGTGCAAGGAAACTAAAGGTTAACGAGGTCCTGAACAGTGATTGAAAAACTCAGACAACGATCAGCTAGTGAAACTGGTTTTTGCAAAAGGTCAGTTTCAGGTGAAAAGGGTTACTCTCTCTGCAGTTCATTCAGAGTCAGAAAAACCCAAGTTAATATATGCACAAACTCAGAAGGGCAGACCACTTGTTCGTTGGGCCTACTTCACAGGCCTACGTGAGGGCAAGACTAAAATGGAGTCCGGTTTGAGAATTACAGAACCACAGTTCCCCTCATTTAGACTAGTGGTTCCTTCACGTCCCTACTGCAGGGTTGCCCAATAAGCAGGGTTGAATGTTAGCGAGTCCTATCTGACTCTACCTGGCTTTCTTCTCTACCTTTCCTCAGAATTTCAGTACTGAAGGAGGGTATGATGGGCCTTCCACTGACCTACAACTTTATTATTGGGCTTTACAATTAAGGCAGTTTGTTACTCTGTTAGGACCACAATTGGCTGACAGATCGCATCATCTTTTTCCGACAATGGTTCTCCTTAGTGAAATATCAGGGTATGTTTATGAGTATGTTAGCACAGCATTCTCAAAAAGATCAAGTTCAGTCCCTAGTCTTGAAGGGTTCTCTAGGTAGGCCCTTACAGGAAACGGGAAATTAATTCCACTAGGAGTTCTCTGGTAGTTGTTTCTGTACACTTTGGGATCATAATGACTTAAGAATTGCCCCAGAAAATTGGTTTTCTTGGTTCAAGTATGTTCAGTTCGCTATATGGGCTTCCACATTACCCCAGGAAATTAATTTGATTGGTATGCTAGAATAACAGAGTACACTTCATGCAAGTGACAGCGCCAAAGACAAGTTAGCAAAGATATAACACTCTTTTTTAGAGATTGAAGAAGCATTTGTAGATTGTTATGAGAGAACCACATTAACTGTTTTGTACTGTTTCAAGATGTGGAGCTGGTAGTAATCTGGAGAGTATCTATATATTTGCTATATTTTGGTGTTTGATTTGCACCATTAAAAGCTAACCTTTTATGCATTGATTGCCAACAAGATGTAATAGTCTCCTGCACACAGAAGCAAAGTTAATTCTACAATCCCCATAACCTGGCCTCCTTCTGATACACAAGTAAGGGATGATGCAGTATGCCTGGCACTTACCAAACTCTGGAATGCTATCTGTGGGAACATTCTTGACATCATAAGCAATTAGATTCAGCCAAACATTTTTAAGATTAATAATCTATAAGAGTTGATTTGCAATTATTTTGAGGTGTATGATGTATGATAGACATGGCAACACTGTGAAACATATTTAGGATTTGGTCTCTGTATCTTGTATAGTGAAGGCAATAGTTTTTATTCTTTTGTGTTTGTTATCAGCTGTGTTATTGCTGTTACGGTCTCAATGTTGTGTATGTATTTTTTGCTTTTTTTATAACTATAAAATGTGCTCTTTCTGGGATATGTTCCAAACATTTCCTTGCTTTTAAACTGTGCAGTCCCTATGTCAGTTTGCCATTTGATTAGACCTTTCTTTTGTTGCAGGGATTCTGCTGAGTCACAAAATTATGCTTGGGATCATAGGACCTTAGTAGGCAGGGACAGAGTCATCCTACCACCTGAGTACCCATGAGCTTGGGACCGGCTAACTATAGTGTATCACTTGCCCTCCTACTCACTCACAAAGGAAAAAGTGATTAGACACCCCAGAACAAAATGCCTAACACGAATAAGGTTAGCATAGCAAGTAGTCCGTAAATCATAAATGGGGCTGTCATTATATACAACAGTGTAGCCTAACATACCTCCCCTTCTACAGAAGCAAAATGATTATATATCAGAAGATCTCCGGGTGTTAGGAGCAGACCCCGTATCTTAGTACACACAGATGAAAGTTCTACATCTCAGGTGCTGTCACACTCTTTTCCCTGGAAAGGTCCCTCTCCAAGTATGTGTTACCTATCCGTGCATACCTATATGACAAAAGTATGTGTTCTCAAGCACCAGCTGCATGTGCGTGTTTTGACTAGGTGCTAGGGCCTGACCAGAACAGAATAACAAGGGGCATTGTTGTTCAACCTTGTCTACATGTTCAGACGAAATCCCAGGAAGAACAGAACACATAAACAACACTGTGTTCTGTGTAAAAGTACAGTGTGGCACAAAGCAAAATGTGTCTGTAGAGTAACATGCGCAAAGCAGAGGGTTGCCTGCAATGTGCTCATGCTAACATAGGGAAAACGACAATGGGCCTACACGTGACATGTGATACTTTGCCTTTCATACCAAGCAGTCTCGAAGTCTCTGCCTTTATAATTAGACAGTCCCTACCTTTCATAACGAGAAGTCTTTATGTTGGACTGTAATCTGATTTATATTTAGACTCTTCCTTGATGTACGAACTAAGTAGATTTATGCCAGTACTAACTTGAGCTATATTTTGGTTCTAGCAATTTCCCTTATGTAATAACCTCTCGCAGTTAGTTTTATTTAGACGTATCATTGATGCTGAATTGAATCTGAATTGAATCTGACTAATTAATGCTTTTGCCTACTGTAATGATTCTTCAATTTTGAACAAACCTTCCTGGTTTTGATTGTAAATGTTGTCCTACAAAAGTTTTCTTACTTTGCACAAGTGCACCAGTCCTTTGGGGCTCACTCAGCCCTATCCTGTTCATCAGCCCTTTACATTTATTGATGAAAAGTGACAACATTCTCGTTATTGCTTTGTGGTGTGTCTGAGGGCAAAAAAGAGTTATGATTACTAACAGCTGTTGTTTTGGGTATTGCATTCCAGTTTTATAAACTAACATCAACGGCTGAAGATGAAAATAATATGACATTGGGACAATAGCCTCAACGTCATGCGATGTAAAGACCCAATGATGCAGGAGACATGCCAAAATAGGTCAACGTGCAGGCAGACCCAAGGGACATTAAAGTCATGTGCCCCAGAAACTCTAACCGCTGGCAGGAAACGACACATCTAGATGGGTATGGAAGTGAGTCATAATAGAGATACTGTCTTGGGAAGGCACTAACTGAAATGTGGAAAGGCTGAGAAGAAAGCCAGGTAGAGTCAGATAGGACTCTATAACATTCAACCCTGCTGATGGGGCAACCCTGCAGTAGGGGCGAGGAGGAACCAATAGTCTAAATAAGGGAACAGAGGCCAACAGATGAAGAAGTGCCACAGTAGGTGGTGCCACCTTTGTGAATGAGCATATTAGAGTCCAAGGGGCAAGCACAATTCATTCCCTGAACAGAGAATCATGCAAATGCGTATGCCAAAGAGCTACTGGGACATGAAAATAGGCACCCAGGAGACCTTGTAAGGCTCTCTCGCCATAAGTGTGGCTGTAAGGCTTTCTCACCATAAGTAAAATAATTTATTGCAGGGTCTCTACCATAAAGAGAATCTACTGAATCTGGATGTAGACTCTCCGCAAGTCATAAATTATTTGAAAATACTCTCTGTTTGTTCACCAGGAACACAATGAGTATACCCAATACCATAGAGAGGCAGCATCGCCCTCTTTTCCAACAAGTAGATTGTTTGAACCATGACTGGAGAAAGAGCCATGGGATAGGAATAATTCCAGAAGCAAAGGAACTATAATTCAAGGTGATAACCCTACTTAATTACCTGAAGGGTCCAAGTGTTTAAGTGCACTATTCCCATGCTGGCAACAACTGATATATCTGACCACCAACCACCCAGTTTGGACCACTGTATAATTCCCTTATGCTACCAAATAAACCTCATCAGCAACAAATGCAAATTCTTAATCTTTACTCTTTCAAAATATAGGAAGATTGCTCTGAAGGGGAAAGTTATTTTTAGGTGAATGGACGTTTTAATTAGGTTGTTAATCCTGTACTGGTTAAAGGGATAGAGTTTCAACTTTTCAGTTCTGATTTAATATCTGTCAGAACATGGTCATGGCTTTGCTCAGCTATTTTGCAGATTTGTATACACCGATATATTTTAGTGTCAGCCTAATAAGGGTAAGGTAGTTGTCTCAGATGTATCTTCATTTACACAATAACCTGAAAAATCTGCAAACCAATCAATTGGTTCATTAAGTGCCCCAAATCACTATGTCGGACTTGAAGTCTAACTTATCATCATATAGAGCAATCATACTGTGCAAGCAATTATAGGACAGATACATGTTTTCTTTACTGGGCATAATATGCTGTGCCAATGGTTTGATCTAGGGATCACAAAAGCAGGCACTCCTTCCTTATCCTACACTGTAAATCAAAGTTGTCAGTTTATAGACCTATTAACTAGTTTCCTAGCTTGAAGGCTAGTATATAGATTTTGTATCATTATAATAAGCATGTCTCAAGCCAAACCTATAACATGCTGAAACCATGCTATAGCAAGATCAGTTAACCCAGTAAAAGGCTTTAGCAGCATCAATAGCATAATTGTCTAGGAGTACTAACCATGGAACTCCTGGTATATTTGCAGGCACACAAATTCTTCATTCTAATGAAGCAAGCATTAAATGGCTGTGATCCAGTCTTCAATTCTAGGTCTAATGGACTATTTCCAAAGCCTCAGACTCATTCTTCTATCAACTACGCTGGCATGGTAACCGAGTTGTAGCTCGTGGTATTCTCTTCTCCCACCCAAAGTGGAACAAACTCCCAGGATAGGGCATTGTTTTCTGTTGAAATGAGAGAGTTCAAGGTTGTGAAACATGAGCAGGTAACAGGAGAAACTACTTAGTTTTACCTCAGTAATGGGGGGTGTGCTGTGATTGGTCTCCCCACATTCCAACAAGTCAATGCAATAACATTCCCAATTTGCAGTTTGCAATCCAATAAGAGCATGCCCTTCTCTCCAAAAAGATCACAGGCAAACTGCCAAGCTTCTTCCTTTAAAGTGAAGTTGGCAATGGATAAGAGCTTCAATCAATCTTGTGTCACACAACAGCAATGCAGCCACATCCGAAGCGTAAGGGTATGCCCAGATGTGGATCCTGTACTCAAAGTGCAACAGGACTTAAGTTGCACCCTCCTGGAGAGGTCCAAATAGGCCAAGGGTTACCATACAGAGGGAACCTGCCAGTTCAGACTGGACTGTTCCTACTGGAGCAGCACCAAGGCTGATTTGCATATGGCTGGTTGGTTCCTATCTGAGGAGGCATGGTGGGCAAAGAAACAATGGAATGGATTTCTTCCCATAGTATTTACTAATGACTGAGATTAATTCAAGCAATCCATCCATCATGTTTTTGTTTTCTCTAGTGGGTTATGGAGAAGAACCTTTCAAATTGATTCTTTCCAGCAGATAAATTTGTTATAGATGTAAATGTAAATGTATTTCGATTTATATAGCGCACGAATCACCCAGGGGTCTCAAGGCGCTTGCTTAGGGAACCCATCCTGGTATTCCCCTGTGAGATACCCCAGCAGGGTATCCACAAGGTGAAAGCCAGGCATCCCGCCGCGAGGGGCCGTAGTGGAGATTAAGCAAGCTATTGCCCAGAGTTGCAGAGTGTGACCCCGTGAGTCGAGTAGGCACCAGAGCGAGAATTGTCGAGTCCGTGGAATTTTTTTTTTGAGCCCGAGACCCGCCGAGGCGGGGAATCGAACCCTGGTCCAGGGCCGATCTCAGCTTCCGGGTCTGCCGCCTCTAACCACTGAGCCACGCTTCTCCACTTTAGATATAAATACAACCAAAGTAGCTCTTAGTTAAAATGGACCTATTTTATTTCTACTAGGAAACTAGTATGATATCTTCAGGGATATACTTGTTTGTAACCGTGGCATATATTTCTCTCTCTTTTTAGTCAATAATGCAACAGAACATGTAGTGAGGACGCCTAATTTATGGAAAATCAGGAAGGTGAATCTCGGCAATGCATTAGCAACAAAGCGCTATGTGACACTGTTGCTTTACAGTGTGATACTTTTCATTATCAGATGATCACATCTCACCCATGAAGGGCCCGAGTCACAAAGAACTTCATAAATCTGCTTTCACAGGTTTATACCTATGTGCAACTGTAGGTTTATGAATTTGTGCAATTCAGAAACATTCCCATGCATATACACGGAAAGCTGCACCAGGTGCAAGTTTACATACGTATTCCTGGGAAAGTCATGTGACATTCAAAAAAAGATGCTATTGCATAGCACATAATGCTGCACATGGGGACTAGGGTCACCTGCGGAAAAGAACATTTTTTTTTCTTGACAGGGAAAATATTTTCCCCCATGGAGACGCCCCTTTTCCTACACACCCAGCAATCCTGCTAGTGATATGTTCCCTTTCACCCCCAGAAGAGGAATTACACAAGTGCTTGACTGGAGTAAATCTCTGACCTTTTTCACGGTGGGAAGGGGAAGGAGAGGTGTTTGTGAATGCCGCCATGTTCCCGAGCTTCCAATGTTACCCACGCATTGGAAGGCCCTTGTCCCACCCCTACATCATATTTACAGGTAGTGCAGTCATGGGTAAGGTACATTTACTCCAAAATGTATATCTCGACAACTTAATTTACGTTCATGAATTGGCGTTTGTGAATAGGGTTCAATTGCGACAGAGGGATTTTGGGTCTAAGGAGGAGAAAGAGTATGGTATAACCTAATTGCATGAACTGAATTTTCAGAAGAATGTGTTTTTTTACTCATTTTTCTGTAGCGGCATACTGCATTTTATCCTAAGTGGCATTTTGTTTTTTTACCACATTACCTCATGCTGACATTTTTTGTGCGGGGTAACATTTATCTAGATGAGTAATGTTGCTTTTCACCTGCATTCTTAATGTAGAGCACCACACGCGCGCCATTTTGAAGGTATCAGTGGATTTCATGCTCTGCTTTCCCGACAGTGCGGCCAGGCTTAGGGAGCGCCAGGAGGACTATTAAAGTAGACTGGAAGCACTTCAATGCAGCAGCGCGGCAAAGGCAGCAGTGCTTTAAATGGGCCTGTGCGGTCCAGCACGGAGTACCTGCACTTTTTTATTTTGAGAGGGAGAGTACATGGACTTCTCAAGAAAATCCTAATATTTTAATTAGACAGTACCGCCACTACAAGCAGGTACTCTGGTACAGAGTACCTGCACTTATATTTCTGCATTTCAAGCACTAAAAGGCAAGACTGCTTGCACCCGTCTACACCGGGACTGTGCCCAGTTCCCAGAACTCTGGCTCTATTCCCCGGTCTTTGGAAAAGCACCTAGTCCACACAGATGACTCTTATTCAGGACACACTAGAAAGTCTGGTATCCACAGCCGTTTTCATAGGTACAGGGTTTCTTCTTCTCTGAGAAAGGTAGTGAGCACCAAATAGCAAAAGATGGAGGGCCCGATTCACAAAGGTAAAGTTAGACAAAAGTCTTTTGTTATTCACAAAGGGCATGTACAAGTAGTAACTGCCCTTTGTAAATACTGAAAGTCATAAAGTTTGACTTTCGGGATTCACAAAGGGCATTTACCTTTGTGACTCGAGCCCCAGATGTCTAAAGTCATGCCTCTGGGTTTCAATTACTTAAGCTAATATTCTATTAATATGCACTTGTTGCCCAAGCCTGCCCTCGACATATATCAATTTATCAGAAACAACACCTTTGCTCTAGTCTTCCTCTCAGAAACATGGTTACAATCCTGTTCTAATCTAAATATTGCCAAGGCCATGCCACCAGCTATTCGCTATTCGGAAGCGGGGTGGGTATTGCATACCGCTTCTGTTACAGGTGCACTGTAACTGACACTCGAAAGAGGTCGACTGCTTGATTTTCAATCTTCAGGTTTCTTCCACCATGTTGTATACAGAAGTGTATAATCCTCCTGCCTCTTTTGGCATTGTAGCGCGCAATTTTTGCTTCACCTTTACACGTTACAAAAACGCAACATAAATGTGCTCTTAGCACATGTTCTCCGTGTGCCCTAATGATATTAATGGAATGTGTTGCATTTGACAGCATTATTGAAGTGCATTCACCGTAGGATTAGAGATTCATATATACTATGTGCCTAACCGTATTAAATGATATACTCTCCAGAGATTTAATAAACCATCCTATTAAAAGTATGTTTACTTTAGAAACGACAATAATGTATGTAATGTCTACATTAATGTTTTATATTTGCATTTAAATATAGTAAATAGTCATAATTCTATGCACATATTCAAGGTTTAAGTGTATGCTATATGAAATATACATCTAATGTACTGCCCGGTTTATTCATTTGTGTTTGAATGTGTACACACATATTTAATGTGCACCATTGTTTTAATACTTTAAGTTGTCCTAACTAGGCCTGTTTAACATTCTACATAAACTACTGTTTTCAATTTCTGCTTGCAATTCTTTTCCATTCCAGGTGTGTTCACATGGTTTGTTAGTTTGAGAATAGATACAACATTGTGCTGGTGAAAGATAGAGAGCATGAGAAGAAGATCATGGCGAGGAACATGGAGAGCCAGAGTGTTAATTGACTGCCTCTATACACAGTATAGGCTATGTTTGCCTGTAGACTAGGCCTGTGCGGAGCTGGCATGGTGCCTCTACGCGTAGGTCCGCGGAGTTTGAAAAAAACTCTGTGGAGCTACACGTGGCTCCGCTCCCTCCCCGCTGCCTCCCCACTCCCAAATGCTTTATAAAGATATAAAGAAGGCACTTACCTGTGTTTCTGCCGCCTCCCCTGCCTGGTCACTCTCCTTCCTGCTCCTCGATGTCCTTCTTCATGAAACAAAACACTACGCTGTAAGTCTTGCGTGTGCACATGCGCACTCGCAAGACGTACAACGTAGTGTTTTTTTTATGAAGAACAACAAAACTGCAAGCGGAGGAGCAGGAAGGAGAGCGGCAAGGCAGGGGAGGCTACAGAAACACAGATAAGTGCCTTCTTTATATCTTTTCAAAGCATTAGGGAGGGCGAGGGAGCGGCTAACTCCGCTCCACCATGGAGGCAGAGTTTTTGCCTACTCCACGTTCTCCATGGAGGGCGGAGTAGGCAAATCTCCGCAAACTCTTTTAAAAGAAGGTGTCATCAACAACATGTATAAAGAATAACAGTATGAATTGTCTTTCTAGAAAACTGTCCTGAAGAAGGTGAACATCTGTATGAAATCACCGAAACGCAGCGTCGACCTTTGTTTTCTTGAATTATGTACTGTATTAATGATTGCTAATGAAATGTTTTAATGTGTAATAAATTGTTTTATAATTATTTTACAAACTACACTTTGCTGTATTCTGTTGTTTGAATGACCCTTCAAATTTAAATGTTTTTTGCACATGTTTATTAATTTTAGTTATTTACCAGAAATTTCTGTTTCTTGTTTGCCCAGAACTTACGTACACTTAATCTTAAGCTACTAGGGACGCCCTTAGTGTTTGCCAACTGTATTTACCCTGTCCCTATTTTCACAGTAGAGTTCCTCCCTCTTTGTTTTTTACATTGGTCTTGAGTTGAACATCCTGCGAGGGAAGTCAGACCTCTGCCTGCTGGAGTATCAGTGTGCAGGGACCCCAGCATCTCGTGTTAGCGTGTCAGCATGGAAGTCTTTCTCTTCTAATTTGCCCTGTGAAGATGTGGTATTTATATACCCAAAAGGTACCCTCAGGGGTTTTACCTAGATGTGTCATGGTACTGTGTGCATGTCGTCTATGTATGACGATAGTGATGACCCTTTTACAGAGTTATTATGCAGAAGATGGTAATCCGGCTGTGATACTGAGAATCCTCATGCATAATAATTTAGGCTAGTTTTCTGAGAAAACCACACAACATTTATGCAGCACCTAACTAGGTAAAAGGTCAGCACCAAACCTGTTATGTGTAACAATGGTAGGACAATGGTAGGACAAATATAGATAAAAGGTTGTGTAACTACCTAGGCCTATATAGGGGTACATTGGGGTTCATAGCACTAGAAGCTTCTCCCAAATATCACCACCCTTTTTGATGCCTAAAACGAATGTGCTTCCACATGCCAATTATAGTACCCCCCAGTACAGAAGTACCTATGGGTCCGCCAAATTCTGACGTGTTACTTTTGACCTCACCACCTAATTCAAATAGTGGTTCCTTTAGAGAAGAGATCATTCTTAATACCCCGACAGAACAACCTGGTCTCAATGCCCAAGAAATTGATGATTGGTTCAAGGGTATAGACACCCCGACTGGTATTGGGAAATCTGGAACGATTGGAAAGAATACTTAAACCCCAGGGAGCGGAAGGACAATATGGGTGGCTAAATTGAAACTAGAATTAGACAAAATGATACTGCAAAATCTTGACATGTCCCAATTGAATGCCTATCGGGATGATGAGCTATTGTTCATGTGTAAAGACATTACTAGCCATGCAGGACAGGCTCATGAAAGATTGTCCGACCTGTCTCACAGATATGAAATGGACTTGCAAAAATCCAAGGCCCTACAGAGAAGTTACAGTTTAAGCTTTACTTAACATTGCTAACATTACTAACATAAGACCGTCAGGAATTAAATTACAGATCGAGGAATTAATTGCCTATGTCCGAAAGTGGAGTGAACTGGATAGATGGGAACATAGATGGGCAAAGAAAAAAGAACAGAAGAAAGTCAAATTATAACTAACTCCCTCTGGAACAGAGGAGGATGATGAGGATTTTACACGCTTTCCATGAGAGAAGTGCCTGGTGAGAGAAAACCCAGTGGAATGGTACAGACAGGTTGATCAATTTGTAAAGATATCAAAGGTTTTGTGGATCAATTTGAATATCTTATTTGAAATTGTGGCTACAGGTGATTTTTGGGTCTCATGCAAAGTTGTTGTGGAGTGGCCGGAGAGGGAACCTATGAGGCATCTCATATTAAACTCTCCGTTACTAGTGGTGATGATGAATTATAATCAGGTGATTACATTTTTGAAATTGAAAATATCGCCCAAAGAGATTGATTGGGTCAAGTTTGACACAACGACCCAAGAGGCCAAAGAATCAATACATGCCTTTTATGAGAGACTGTTGTAGGCATTTGAGTAGTATAGTGGGACATAGACTATTGAGATGAAAGACATGGGACATTTGGTGTAAAGGTTGGTCCATGGATTGAAACCCAAGATTAACTTGATGATTCAACAGCGTTTGATTTGTTGGCCCAGTAAGCCCATTGATGACATACAGAGATATGCCAAGTACTGCAGTGACGAATTGGAAATGAAACATAAGATGTTTGAAAGAGATGTTGATGGTGGCACAAATGAAAGCTGCATAGCAAAGTCAGACTCAGCAGTTTGTCAGGAATGCTGGTTTCATGCAGGGAGTTTATCCAGTAATATATAATATAGTGGCAAATCTCTGATGGGGTGGTAGCTCCACAATGAAATGCAAATCAACAGAATGCCAGGGACAGGATACAAGGGGCCACAGGAGCTATAATGCATGCTCCTAAACTGGGCACATATATCATATGTCTGGACAAATGTATGTATCGCCCTATCTATAATGTCCTATCAAAAATGACATTTTACCATTTCACGTCTCTTCCCATTTCTGGGATGACCAGCTAAGATGAAGCATAACACCATCTAAAAACCTCTTGCTAAAGGACTGCAATGGGAACAAACAAGGTACTTTTTTTCAAGTGAAGGATATCCTTGATTGTGCCTTCTAGGTTTTGTTACCTGGTGGTAGTAATAAATGTGGCTGTTTCCGAATGTATTCTATACATAAAATTATCCAAACCCAGCAACTCTATCACTGAACCTTTTAGAAAATATGTGGGGTTCTTGAGTTTTTTCTTTTTGAGATTTCAGATTTACTTAGTTGGGACGAAGTATCTGGTTTGGTCTTCCTAAAGTCAGACTTAAATGTTATTTTAAAATCATACTCATTAACTATCAATCTCCATTTTAGTCGCCTTGGCATTAGATTTTAGACAGAGCATAGGAAATGCATATTCCAGTGATGGGTAAACAAAGTAATTGTTTGCTCTTCATTTAGTAGATAATATCTTGATTCCATAATGGCAGTTTTGATGGTGCGTATTCCTTGATCTGTTATGGTCTATCTTATAACTGCTGGAGCCAATTTTGTAGTGAGGATGCAACACTGGATGGGTTTTTTTTGCGACTGCGAATTTCATTGAGAAAGAACACTTCCACTTGTGAAGTGTGAATTATCTACCCACATGGTGAATGGTTGATCTGTCTCTGGGGGATGTAATATAGGGGCAGAAATAAATCGATCCCCCAGCCTTTGAAAGACAGCCTCAGCCTCAAAGGCCCACTGAAAATGGACTTCTTTATATAGCAGTCATGTAAATGGAGATACAATATGAGAAAACTTGAGAATGAACCACCAGTATAAATTTGCAAAGGCAGAAAAGCTTTGGACGTCTTATACGCAAGTGGGTGATTTTACACAAAATAACTGGATCAACTTTACTCGTGTCAATAGGTCTTCAAGATGGGCTGAAGAAGAAACCTAAGAATTCAATCAAGATTGTCTGGAAAAAATATTTTTCAAAGTTGATATAGTAACTGTTTTTTCTAGGATATTGCAACAGAGCTCAAACATGGGGCAAATGGTCCTTTTCTGACTTGGAAAAAAATAATAAGTCGCCAATATGGACGGCAACAAAGATGTCTAGAAAATCCCACTGGAGCCTAATAGAGTTGGAAAGTAATAACAGTACTTGTAGGCACCAAACGTTGTAAGAAGTGTGATCTTCAACTCATCTCCCTCTCGGACTCCGACTAGGTGCTACACCACACACAAATACAATTTTGAATAAAAAAAAATATTGTGTGATCTAACAAGATAGGAATCAGAGGCATTGGTTAATGCTTTTTACTGTCACATTGTTAGGAGCCCGGTAGTTGATACAAGTTCTCATCTCTCCTGAAAAGGTGCATGGGCCTTGGATCACTACATCATCAGGGTCATAAGCAATGAGGTGAAGCTAATGTGATGGTTTTAATTTCTCAAGTCGAGTTTGGGATTATGCAAATATAACTCCAGAATGCTTAGAAGGGCACAGAGCTAGGGAACATCAATCAAATCAAAAACAATGGTTTCTTCATGGCTATTAGGAAAAAACATAGATAGAGTCTGTGTCTGCCACATTATGGTACCCGATGAGAGCTCTCAACAATCTCCAGCCTTCAGTACTTCATTTTCATGGGCACAGAAAGACATTCAGCAAATGTTATATCAAGGATGTTGGTATCTCACCAAAATGAAATGGTATGTCAGCTATTGAGTAATCATGGATGCACCACTACAGGTGTGACTAAATGTGACTATTAAGGGCTGTTAACATTGGCTGTTAACATTGGCTACGCTGCAGGAGGCTGTAGGCTGTTTTGCGCTTCACCAATTGGTCTCCACTATGACTGAGCCTGGAAGTTTTCCTGAACCTTTGAACATTGACTTACAGAGACAAATGTAACCTTTGAAGTTCTGAGCATAGCTAACACTCCTATAAAATGTATCTGCTTTTCCGAATTGTATGGCTGCCAAAGTCCTTACTCACTGGACCTAGAAAAAATATCATATGTAGACACTGGGTCTGTCTCTAAATGTTTTGTTGGAGCGGAAGCCTTAGCATACAAATAGTTAGATGATCTGTGGTGTTTTTTGAGAAAAATGTAGATATCCTGTGTGATAAGTATCGAGGACTTTGCAGTTTGTACTGGCTTTTTGATTGGAGGGCGCTCTTGATACACACTCTCTCTTTATCTCCTGTTGTTTTGGAACCTCTCTGTCACAAGATGGTTAAAATACATGAAATAGGTTGTGAATCTTTGATACCTTTGCGTTAAAAATGTACCAAATAATGTCTTAATTGCCCCCTTGAAATCCGTTGATTTACACAGTCCAAGATAATTTTTTCCACTACTGGTATAACGAATTTGGTTGCGTTTCCACCTACACAGTAAATATAAATGCTACTCTGGAAGATTTATTTTGCAAAAAGGAGGATATCACAGAAAGTGCTGCCGACTCACATTCATGAAAATAATGAAGTTATTGCTATCTCCATGAACCTTTTCTAGTGGGGTTAATCGAACAACATCTTGCTCTACCAGAAGGGTAGACTCATTGAATGTGTCTGGAAGAGTGACAGCTGTGATGCTCATGTTTGGGGCTGACATCTGGACTTCAGACATCTGGCATCTGGTTTGACATCGAGTTTTATAAACAGACATATGGTTTTATAAAATTCTTGAGATATTGGCTGGTTCTCCTGATGATGTCCAACAAGCCCTTGCTGCGCTGCCAGCAGAACCTTGGTCAAGTTGATCTTTATAATATCAGAACATGGTACTCAGGCAATAGTAATGTCTTGGGATCAGCTTTTTGTCCGAACCCAGATTCCAAAAATAATTCACCTGAGTTTTAGGCAGACATTCCAGTAGTGGCTTGGATCCAGCATTAACACTATACTAATACTCCCATCCCCTTCAATAATTAGCAGCCCATCAGTGCAGCTGAATGGGAGAGAGGGGAAAAGATGCCTTTAGTTGAGGGGGTTATGTTTGAAATGTGTTTCGTTGCTCTCAGCACGTGACCCACTAGTGTCTTGGGTCTGTCAATATATACAGAAAATAAACAGCAGCAAAACCGTTGATGAGCGCTGCATAACTAACCCTAACAATTGTCATTGTCATAGAGCTCTATCACCATATAGGATGATACAACACATTCAAATGTGTATTTTTTATAACACCTAGAAGGCTGTTGATTCAAAACCAAGATTCCAAACTGAACTGCCATCCTGTAAGCTGTTTTATTCACGGCATGAAAATCTTGACTTCAGTATGTTCCAAAAATGTTCACAAGTTCTTACTGTTGTCTCAAAGTGCAGAGTGCGGAATATGCTGTTCGTGCCTGGCAGAGTGAAATTTCATCTGTTTCCTTATAGAAAAAGGTCTTTTATGTGTCTGTTTTTATGTGCTTTATTTTGAAATTCTTTGAAAATTGTTGCAGGTTCTCCTTGGTTTGTCTTCATCTTGTTGTGATCTCTACAACATCTCTTCTCTGTCCTCTGGCTGTGCTCCGCAGCAGTGGAAACACCCCATGATGGCTCTGAAAAAAACTCTGGTTGATCCATCCAAGCCTGAAAACTACCGGCCTATATCATTGCTGCCTGTTTTTTCTAAGACAGCAGAAAAACATGTAAATAAGCAGCTCTCCAGCTTTCTGGAGGGCAACGAGCTCCTGCACTGGACTCAATTAGGTTTCGGCTCCTCTTACAGCACCGAGCCAGCCTTTCTGATAGCCTCTGAGTCCGCAAGGCGGATTATGGACGAAAGCGACACTGCAGCAATTATTATACTTGACCTCAGTGCCACGTTCGATACTGTATCCCATGATATCTTGGTCAAGCATCTCTTGAACAGTGGTATCAGTGGCAAAGTGCTGCTTTGGCTGGCCTCATTCCTGCGGGGACGCACCTTTCAGGTCTCGCGTAAGCCAATTTACTCAACGATTCGCTCTTTGCAGCAAGGAGTGCTACAGGGCTCTTTGTTGAGCCCAACTCTTTTCAATGTCTACGTAAAGCCCTGTGATGGATGAATTATTTACATCCTGTTTACTGGTAAGCCCTTCAACTTCAGCCCACACTTGTTTAGCATCGGATGTATGTAGTCACTACTAAGCCACCTTTCTTCTGTCAGGGCCCATTGGCAGTTTTAGAACATCAATGAGTCACATATCTTCCTAAAGATCATAAGTTCAACTGACAGTCATAAGGTAATAGTGGGTTAAAACTAAGAGGCTTGCTGCACACAATACCTGGGAGCCATGACTCCCTATTCTGTATCCCTTTCCTTGGCCTTAACGGTCTTTTTACGTTTTTTATTGCATGAATAATATATGCATGATCTGACACTTTAAAAACTTCTAAGTTCACATGTCTATCTTGGATTCTTTTGGGGAACACGACATGGACTATAATTGGGCTCTATTTTCCTTCATTCACGTTTGATTGAGGAACTTACACTATATTCCTCTTTTTTCTGTGGCACACCATGTTTTTAATTCATTATTTACCCATAATTGATAACCCAGATATTTTTTCACATGTTTTTAGGATTAATACCAAACATGGCTTCCTGATGGAGACTCAAAGCCGAAACACGCGTAGGATACGATCTATTCCAGCCATGACTATAATGAATGTTTTTTTCGAATGAAATCGGGGCCCTACCCGAATTGGTGATACTAAATCCTTAACAAAATTATAAGATACCCAATATGAAGAAAGTCTTAAAATATCCCTAGCATTGACTAGAGGCAACTTGCAGTGAATATAATGAACATTCCATTGTTTGTCTAAAGTATAAAAAGTGCTCATAATTTATGTATCATATTGGTATCAAATCCATGATAAGGTAGGCAGTGGATGAATGTGGGAGTATGCCTGAAAGTATCTAGTGAGAACCTTTATAGAAATATGTAAACCATGTGGTATGCAATGAACTAAATATGATCTTTTGTATATGTATATAATGTATTTGTATTGATTTTTAACAAAAGAAAGATAAGAAAAAGATAATATTGTTGAATGAATAAAAATATTAGCATCTGGTCAATGATACATTGATATTGAAATCTTGAAGGTCCATTTCACATTGAATTTCCTAAAGATTTGTGCACACAAGCCCTCTGGTGGAGGTCATTGAGCGTTATGGTTTTACCATTATATATTTGATAAGCTGTTAACATCCAACTTGCCATCACCATATCTCAGAACAGTACGCTGGTGACCTCTTCTCTCTCTTCTAGTTTGATGTTTGGATTCTTCTAACAGTTTGATGCTGAATGCCAAGAAGACAGATGTCCTGGTTGTCGGAAAGCTCCTCAATATCTGGCCCAAAGCTTGGTGGTCCAACAGTTTTGGGCTTCTAACACCTCCCAAGCCTAACGTCACAAACTTGGGCATCTGGTTTGATGAGATTCTCTTCTTTGATGCCCAGATTAATGCCCTTGAAGGAAAGTGTTTTTGGATGCTGAGATCCTTGAAAAAGAAATTAAGATCGACTGTAGCAAACCAGCCCTCTGTATCAAAATGTAAAAAAGCCAGAATTGGTGGCAGCGTCTTTAGCTAGCTAGAACCAAAATGTTTGAATTATCTACCCTCTAAACTCTGGCTAGCCCCTTGTGTAACTTTTTTCTGGAAAAAAAAGAAAACCTGGTTATTTAGATCTGGTAATGACCTACCCAGCCTTTGGGTAACACTTGTTTTTAAGTCGGTTTCCTAGCGCTGGAACACTTCATAAGAAGTAGCCATGAGCTTTACAAGTTGCATTATTATTTTTATTACAACATGTATGTTTGTTAAACAACATGCACAGGGTGCAACTAACCTTTGTTTTATTGTTTTAATTTATTTGTTTTAGGTTTCAGCAGTTCCTGAATACAAAAGAGAGACAGGAGAGCAAGCTAGAGGATCCATGAGCGGGACCAGAAGAACATGGTGGACTAACAGCATTAGGATCAAGTAATTGGAGAAGAGTGTGGAAGATATATAACTGTTTCTGAGAACTGCTCTGAAGTCAAGCAATTAACAAAGGCTTCCAAAGGCCACCAAAGATAGTTGCCGCCCTACCACAAGTTCCGGCCCTCTTGTGTTAGTCTTGCAAGAGATGGGGACGGTATGTAAAGAGAGGAAGCTGCAAGCCCAGTCTGGGATGAGAGACAAATGCCAAGTTGTGGTGGTTGCTGGCACATGGCTACATGTATTCTCCTGTAAGAGAGTGCAAAGAGTCCCAAACACTAGTACCAATAGATACACCAGAAGGGAGGCTGGAATAATACAAGTGCCTTGTACCCAAACTTAGTTCTGAAGATTTGAGTCTTGCTTCTCGTATGCTCTGGGGTATTTCATTTTGGCGGTTCAGCAAAGACTAGGGCAGGATACGGTGAAGGGGGATGCCTCCAGGGCACATGGTGTTGCTCATGACACCAGAGATTGGGAACAATCTACACATTTGTCACAGAATCCAATACCAGATGTATTCCTTTGTGTTATAGCATGGATACTCAAAATACGGTCCGGGGCCCGCATGTGGCCCCTTTGACCTTCACATGCAGCTCCCTGATCAACAGGAGCACTGGGCTGCTGTTTACTCCACTGAGCACTTACAATATAAAATATATCAAATAGACAGGCAATGATTAATTTCAACGTTAATTGGTGTCAAAGAAATGAAGTAATTTGGGAATCCTGTGCTTAGCTTTGGAAGCGCCTTCCCTTTTAAAGACATCTTTCAAAAAAAGTGTAAAATTATGAGTATCTTCAAAATCAAAAAGTGTATTTAATGAACATGCATAACCGTTTCACCTTAGTAAAATTAATTATATCAGGGCATTGAGCAGCATTAATTTCAAAGTGATAGTTTTCAAACATGGAATTTAATTAATTCTTCCCCCTACCCTGACAACTACGCCAATAGTGCACTAAAGAGGCAAGTAATGTGCACTGCTTGTTTGGCATGGGTTCCTAGTATACATTAACAACATTATAGTTTATTTAATCAAACACAGGAGCAGGGTTTGAACAGAACATACCCTGAAATCACGTATTTCGAGATCCTCATATATGTGATAATGAAGAAAAAGGAGAGAATGTCAAATTAAACAATTGCCTAGGATCACACAATTTAGAAAAGCGGGGAAGCTAGCATCAATCCCGGTTTTTCTGGTTTCTCATTGTTCAATCCAGCCAGTACATGTATATGCGTTTCTTCGCCTACACCTACCTTACAGCCAATTGCCCTAACCCCGGCGCCCAACCGCCACTCCGCTGGAATCAATGTTGCCCTCAGGCACATCACAAACCCAACCTTTTGGCCCCTGGGAACATGTTTGTGAGTACCTATGGTGATTCCCTCAATTCCTGTAGTAACCGAAGGAACCCCTGTATTTATATGTCCTTGGCCATGAAGTGTGCTCTCATTTGACACCTACGTTACTAATATAAACCTGATCCTCTTGCCTAGACAAGGCCCTTTCCCATTCAGACGCTTCATCCCCCCTTATTTGGAAAGCCCATCGATCACATCACATATTCTGCAAGTACTTCCCTATACATTGCCTCCATTTTCCCACCACAATCCTTGAAAATATGGTAATAATCCAGATGAAAAAACTGGTAATCCATTATTTATCAGATCCAAGCCATTCAAGCTTCCACCCACTGCAGGGAACTATAACAGATGACATCCTGAGGCCATGCTACCACTAACACATTGTAGATACTTGTTCTTCTTAACCTTCTTGAAGCTTTTAACATTATCCCCTATAAAACGTGCTCAAAATAATTCAACTTGCCATCTCTTCTACCAGGATAAAACTCAAGCCGTTGAGGATTGTCTGATACTGTTGAGGGTGCACAGTCAAAATATCGACTCCAAAATATCGACTGGACATAATATCGAGTTTTAAATATCGACTGGACAAAATATCGACTGGACAGAATATAGACAGCAAAAATATTGTTTTTAAGGTAAGTAAAGTAATATCGACTGTTAAAAATATAGACAGTTAAAATATTAAAGTATATAATATAGGTTATTAAAATTATCTAATTTTTAATAATATTGAATTTTTTATAGTGTGTTTTATGTTATTATATGTGTGAAAAGTGTGTATTTATGTGATAAATAATAATAATTAATGAAATTTGTATTTTTACATTTTTGCGTTATTTAATTCTGTAGCGGGTTGTGGGTTTATAGGGGAATAGGGTGGGAAGTAATTTAATAATAAATAATTAAATATGTAAATTAATTTATTGTTATAATTTTTTAATTATTTGTTAATTAATTTTTATTTGGTAAATAATTAAAATTTAATTGGCAATTAATTTAAATTAATTGATTAATTGTTAATTATGTAAATGTTTCTAATTTATTTTCTGTTGCGGGTTGTGGGTTTATAGGGGAATTGGGTGGGAAGTAATTTAATAATAATTAATTAAATATGTAAATGTATTTATCGTTATACATTTTTAATTATTTGTTAATTAATATTTATTTGGTAATTAATAAAAATGTACTTGCCAATTAATTTAAATTAATTGATTAATTGTTAATTATGTTAATTTTTCTAATTTATTTTCTGTAGTGGGTTGTGGGTTTATAGGGGAATTGGGTGGGAAGTAATTTATTTATAATTAATTAAATATGTCAACATATTTATTGGTATTGTTGTAGAATTAATTGTTAATTATTTATTTTATGGGTAATTAATTAAATTAGAATTGCTAATTAAATTGAATTTGTAATTTTAATTGATTAATTATTATATTATATTAAATTCGTAATTACTTTTAATAAATTTTTTACCCTACGCTATCCAACGCTTTCCCTACTGTTGCACCCACTGGAGTGGGAAAAGTAATTTTTACCCCTACGCTATCCAACGCTTTCCCTACTGTTGCATTCTTTGGAGTGGGAATAGTAATTTAAACCCCTACGCTATCCAACGCTTTCCCTACTGTTGCACTCTTTGGAGTGGGAATAGTAATTTAAACCCCTACGCTATCCAACGCTTTCCCTACTGTTGCACCCACTGGAGTGGGAATAGTAATTTTTACCCCTACGCCATCCAACGCTTTCCCTACTGTTGCACCCACTGGAGTGGGAATAGTAATTTTTACCCCTACGCTATCCAACACTTTCCCTACTGTTGCACCCACTGGAGTGGGAATAGTAATTTTTACCCCTACGCCATCCAACGCTTTCCCAACTGTTGCACCCACTGGAGTGGGAATAGTAATTTTTACCCCTACGCTATCCAACACTTTCCCTACTGTTGCAACCACTGGAGTGGGAATAGTAATTTTTACCCCTACGCTATCCAATGCTTTCCCTACTGTTGCACCCACTGGAGTGGGAATAGTAATTTTTACCCCTACGCTATCCAACACTTTCCCTACTGTTGCACCCACTGGAGTGGGAATAGTAATTTTTACCCCTACGCTATCCAACGCTTTCCCTACTGTTGCACCCACTGGAGTGGGAAAAGTAATTTTTACCCCTACGCTATCCAACTCTTTCCCTACTGTTGCACTCTTTGGAGTGGGAATAGTAATTTAAACCCCTACGCTATCCAACGCTTTCCCTACTGTTGCACTCTTTGGAGTGGGAATAGTAATTTAAACCCCTACGCTATCCAACGCTTTCCCTACTGTTGCACCCACTGGAGTGGGAATAGTAATTTTTACCCCTACGCCATCCAATGCTTTCCCTACTGTTGCACCCACTGGAGTGGGAATAGTAATTTTTACCCCTACGCCATCCAACGCTTTCCCTACTGTTGCACCCACTGGAGTGGGAATAGTAATTTTTACCCCTACGCTATCCAACACTTTCCCTACTGTTGCACCCACTGGAGTGGGAATAGTAATTTTTACCCCTACGCTATCCAACGCTTTCCCTACTGTTGCACCCACTGGAGTGGGAATAGTAATTTTTACCTCTACGCTACCCAATGCTTTCCCTACTGCTGCACTCTTTTGAGTGGGAATAGTAATTTAAACCCCTACGCTATCCAACGCTTTCCCTACTGTTGCACTCTTTGGAGTGGGAATAGTAATTTTTACCCCTATGCTATCCAACACTTTCCCTACTGTTGCACTCACTGGAGTGGGAATAGTAATTTTTACCCCTACGCTATTCAACGCTTTCCCTACTGTTGCACCCACTGGAGTGGGAATAGTAATTTTTACCCCTACGCTATCCAACACTTTCCCTACTGTTGCACCCACTGGAGTGGGAATAGTAATTTTTACCCCTACGCTATCCAACGCTTTCCCTACTGTTGCACCCACTGGAGTAGGAATAGTAATTTTTACCTCTACGCTATCCAATGTTTTCCCTACTGCTGCACTCTTTGGAGTGGGAATAGTAATTTAGACCCCCTACGCTATCCAACGCTTTCCCTACTGTTGCACTCTTTGGAGTGGGAATAGTAATTTAAACACCTACGCTATCCAACGCTTTCCCTACTGTTGCACTCTTTGGCGTGGGAATAGTAATTTAAACCCCTACGCTATCCAACGCTTTCCCTACTGTTGCACCCACTGGAGTGGGAATAGTAATTTTTACTTCTACGCTATCCAACGCTTTCCCTACTGTTGCACTCTTTGGAGTGGGAATAGTAATTTTAACCCCTACTCTATCCAACGCTTTCCCTACTGTTGCACCCACTGGAGTGGGAATAGTAATTTTTACCCCTACGCTATACAACACTTTCCCTACTGTTGCACCCACTGGAGTGGGAATAGTATTTTTTACCCCTACGCTATCCAACGCTTTCCCTACTGTTGCACCCACTGGAGTGGGAATAGTATTTTTTACATTTTGCTATTGTACGTAAATAAAATTGGATATTGTTAATATATATATATATGTTTTAATAAATATGGTTGTTAATTTTTTTTATAATTTTAATTAAATATTTAATTATTATATTTTAATTTAAGTCTTTGTAAGTATAGTTTAGTAATTATTATTACATTTTAATTTTATTTAACACTGTTTTTAATAAACTTGATATTTTTTACATCTATATTTTTGTAAACGATATTTTGTACTCGATATTTTTGAACTTACCTGTTTGTACATACAAACTCGATATTTTGGCTGTAAATATTTTTTCCTCGATATTTTGGGTAGTCGATATTTGGGCAGTCGATATTATTTCAGTGATCTACTGTTGACACCAACAGGTTAAGCTTGGGCAAAATTTCTGCCACCTGAAGCTTTCACCTGCAGGTTCCTGCAACAAGGCAATAGAGCCTTTCTTCAATTCGGACAACGCATGAAGGTCATTCTGCTCATCAAACCAGAGCTACATGCAGTAGTTGTTGACCAACACCTACATCCCTGACTACAAAATAAAAGAACTCTAGAAACTCTAATATGCAATAGCCACATTTACAGTTTGACTTAATAAGACTGCCCAGCTCACACTTTGCATCCATGCCATCTATTACCAGCCAATCAGGAGAGGCACTGCTTTTAATATCCTGTGACTGATTTACATATGACAACGGCACCCACCCTCTTCAACATCTGAAATAAACTCACCAGATACACCTTAAGGCAGGCCCTAAAATGATCCAAAAGCTTACTTCTACTCAATCAGTTCTCCAAGGACTTGAGTAGAGTGAATAATTCCCTCCCTGCAGAGGCCCCTGGAATATGGAATAATATCCTGCACCCCATAAGATTACAATACAAAAAGACCAGAAGCATCATCTTGGCAGAGATGTCTGAATAGATCTTCAGAGTAGTTAGACAGAATCACAGATGCCACTAAGAGGAAGAAATTCATTTTTCAGCATTCCTATTTTAATGACCCTATTTTAAACACTCCAACTCGACTTTTGGATTTTGGATTGGATTGGAGTTTGGATACGGATTTGTAAAGCGCGTAGCTACCCTAGGGCGTCCCAGCGCTGTCAGTCAAACCTATGGTTCCGGAGGGGGAAGAGTATTATGGGAAGAGCCATGTTTTTAGTTGCCTACGAAAGGCAAGTAGGTTGTGTTCTCTTCTGATGGAAAGTGGAAGGGAGTTCCACAGCTTTGGGGCATTGTAGGAGAACAGTCGCCCCCCAGAGCGGGCCTTATGTATTCTGGGGACGCTGGCCAAGGCGAGGGAGTCTGATCTGAGTTGCCTGTTAGACTGATGGGGTTTGACAAGGGAGCTCAGAATCGGCGGACGTCTGCCATGCATTATTTTGTGTGAAATGCAAAGAGTCTTAAAAGTGATCCTTTCCTTAACCGGTAGCCAGTGTAGGCTTTTGAGGGCTGGTTTGGCTGAGCATCTAGATTTGGTCCCTGTTAAGAGTCTGGCAGCGACGTTTTGGGCGCATTGCAGTCTGTGATGACCGATGCGGGGCCCCTAGATAGAGGGCGTTTCCGTAGTCCAATCTGGAGTTCACCAAGCCCTGCATGAGCAGTTTCCTGGATTAGAAGGGGATTAAGTGGAGGATTTTCCGTGCTGTTTGAATAAGGCCGAAGCAAGTGCCTGTGGTTTTTCTGGCCTGGGTTTTAAAATTAAGGTCTTGGTCCAACCAGATACCAAGGCTTTTGACTTCCGGTTTGGGGGTGGGAGGTGATCCCATGCAGCTTGGCCAGGAGAGGGATGGGGAAGTTTGCGTGGGTTTCCCAGGAGAAGAATCTCGGATTTCTCACCGTTCAATTTGAGGCGCGATTCGCGCATCCAGTGGGAGATGTTCTCGAGACAAACTGCCAGGTTGTCTAGGCTTTTACTCGACTGGTTGATGGACACCACCAGTTGTGTATCATAGGCATACATAACTGTTTTTATGCCGAATGGGGTTGTGAGGTCTTCTAGGAGAGACATGTAGACGTTAAAAAGTGTGGGGCTCAGGGAGGAGCCCTGGGAGACCCCACACCTGAGCGGGAGAGCTTTGGACATGACTGTGCCATCAGACACCTGGAAGGTTCTCCCTTCTAAGAAGGATTTGATCCAGGACAGGGCGGTGCCGGATACTCCTACCATGCTGAGCCGGTGGATGAGGATAGCTTGGTCTACCGTGTCGAAGGCGGCACTCAGATCGAGGAGGATCACTGCCACTGATCCTCCTGCGTCTATGATGGTTCTTGCCTCTTCGACTACGGCTAGTAATGCGGTGTCTGTTCCCTGTCCTGGTCTGAACCCAGTCTGAACCCAGGTTACATTAACATGTTAGGTACTACCGAGCACTAGCAAAATGAATAGGTTGTGCTTTGTGTTAGGGAAAGTGTTTGGAAATAGTTGGGTGACTTTATATTAGCTGCCTTAGAAAGAAAATCCCATCTTCTGTGGTTACAACAATATGGACGGTCAGAGGAGGGCCTTTTCCTGCACAGACTGCCATCATAGTGTTAAGTTGCACCTTCGAAGAAGTGCTTTGACAAAGGGCCAGTATTTGTGTTCCAGTTTTAAGAAAGATTATGGGCCTAATATGCAAACTGATTTTGGAGTACTATAGTAATATGACCTACTTGAAATGAAATTCACAAACCTATGAGTATAAATTTACCACCTCCACATCTTCTATATTTTCTATGGGGGGCTCCTCACACATGTAGGTTTACTACTTAGGGGGCGATTACGAAGTCGTTCGGAAACTCTTTTGACTGAATCGGTTTTGGAATAGTTTCTGACCGAATCGTGTTCTGCGAGTCTGACCGACCGATTACGATGCTTTCGAACATCGTTCAGTCAGACTTGCATTGCCTTCAATGGGAGCCTATGTTCTGAACGAGAACACAGGCTCCCATTGAAAAAAGGGGTGGTTGGGGAAAACCTTGCACCCTGTGGCGGGCACCCCATTGTGCCTGCCACACTGTGCATGGTTGTAAAGAGGGGTCCCAAGGGTACCCCCAAGGGCTCCAAACACAGGATTACGGGTGAAGGGAGGCCTGCTATGGCCCCCCAAAGACAGATTCCGACAGCAGCTTCATGTCGGACAAACCGATTCAGAATGGCTGTCAGATTCGGACATCGTAATCGCTCAGTTGGAAACAGTGTCCACAGAGCTGTATGATTAAGCGTCGAACGACTCGGTCTGTCCGCATGCCAATCGGAACCGATTCAGACAGCCCGAACAGTTTCCTTGCATCTTAATTGGTTGTTCAGACATGTATCTGTTTCGGTCGAAAACCTAGGTTCCAAATCGGATTAGTCGAATCCTAATCCTGATCGCCTTTCCGAGCGACATCACAATCAACCCCTTAGTAGTATATGTGTGGGGAACTGGGAGCATGGCTGTGAAAAGTCGCATATTTACTACTAAATGGTAGGGGCTTAGGGAAGACTAAGGAGGGTTTTAGGAAGGGCTAAGAAGGGGTTTATTTCTACTAACTAGTAAGCCCATTGATATTCACAAACTACACTTCTAAAGTAACCACACCTAAAAGACCACAGAAAAGTGGTAAATGTTCTCCAGCTCCGAAGGAAGTACATCCAGCGCCACTCATGGTCAACCACTGGCACTACCCCACTATCACTTAGAAAATAATAGAGAAAGGGACTTCAAATAGAACCTCGCATGAAACACTACTAAAGAAATATTTGATTAATTTAAATGTATTTAATGAAACTTCGTTTTTAAAGATCAGTGTAACATCCTACCTAAAGTAAAATGTTTACATTTTTTTATTTTGTTTTAAAATGTTCAATAACTTAAATGGTTAGGCGTATAATTAATTTAAATTAATTAAATTATTTTTTAGTTAAAGATTCATTTATTTAAAAAATATTTTGCCATCAAATATGTTTGCCTATATTTTTTTAACATAAAATACATTTTCTACATGTTTTAAAAAAGTAAAAATAAATGTATTTGAGCATTATTTGCTATAGGGGTGTATTTTACGTCCTTGACTTCAATAATTGCTACAGAAAGGTGTTGCAGAAGAAGTGGATGGCCATGCATGGTGCTGGACGTACTCCAGGTCTTTTATTGACTGTAGTGACTTTACACTCGTTAATTTGGCTCCACTCTCTTTTTCAGAGGACAGAGACATGTAAGTCTATACTTTGTAGTAAATTTACATGCAGAAATAGTAAATAGACAAAAGTAATACATTTGCTTCCAAGTGTAAGAGTAAATATACATGTGTAGATTAACATCTGTGTAACGTTACCTTTGTAAATAGGCCCTTCTGTACGCAAAAATGTATTTCCATCATGTTGTCTTCACAGCAAATTAAATCAAATTAATTTTCGAGGTGATCAGTGGATATCACTATATTGTTAAAACAGACTAAAGCTTTCAAACTTCAAAGTACTTCCTAAACAAAAAATAAAAAACCTCAGCAATTAAAATGTCATTGTGCCAGCAAAGTAATACATCAAAGAGCATATAATGCCTCTAGTCTAACAAAAGGACAAAATAAGCCTCAATCTAAGAGTGTAATGAGATCACAAAGGGGGCAATGTAAATATCCTCAAAATGCCATGGCATCAATGGACAGTCCATCCAAACAATGGCAAACTATGTAAAGCTCACAGAAAATAATGAGTGAAGGGGACTGACTTGTCCACTCTCTCTAACCTTCTTAGTAAATGTTTTTGAAGAGTGGCTAACATAAGTTCTTTCAAAAAGGTAAACCTCTCAGTAACCAGAATTAAAATTGGAGCGATTCCACTTGTTACTGAGACTGGGAGAATCCTGAGAGAGGCCAGTTCCCACACCCTATTTCCAGTTGCTCAAGTATGCAGGATAGAATGATGCTGAACATTTCTGCAGGTAAGCAAACTGGGGTGACTAAACTTCCACCAATTCTCGTTCATCTCCAGAGTAAGCAGCTGCCAATTCCAGATGTGTTGTTTCCAGTGTTTTAAATGGTTGCTGCATTCATCTTTGACATTTTGAATGCATATTCTTACAAGGTAACAGACTATGCTGTCTTCCCTTTACTGATCTGTGGTCAATGACAGTTTACCAAATACACCTATACCTTTCCCAGTTGAGAGTGAGGTGTCTCACTTGATAAAGAAAGGTTAAATCTACGTCCGCCGTGGTCCGTGCAGGTAACAGTGGTGGGGCAGTGGGGCCGGGTTGGGGGGGATTCCGAGAGACAATGCAGAGGGATAATTAAATAAATAAATAATTTTCCCTCGGAATCGTCTGTCGGAATCCCCCTAACCGGGCCCCATCGCACCACTGCTGCTACCAGCATGGACCGCGGCTGATGTACGTGAGGAACGTATTTCACATGTTAATTATTGCCCAAGGTTATCCACCATTTTTCTTTGCTAGAGCATACAGTTTTCCCCATTTATTTCCGTGAGATGTGTTTCTTAAGACAGAGGTATTTTCACAAGGCCTATACTGTTGGCCCATATTTCTGTGCTTCAAGGATAGAGCAAGATTAGGTCACCCCTTACCTAGGAAAGGTGCTTTTGATGATAAAAGATTGAGAACAATAATACAGTTTTATTGATTTAGAGAGTTGTCAATATTAGGCATGTTCTGTGCCCAGTAAGGTGTCCACCTACTCAGGCACCTTCTCACTGCCCTTTCTATTCAGTCTTAAATATTGTTTGATTAAATTACTTCAGTGACAAGTCAGGATGAGAGACAGACATTGTCTACATACTGTAAGAAAATATATCATAATCAGCTTTTTACTAGGGGTGTGCAAATGCACTATTTGTTTTTGCCTAATTATGCCAAATTTTCAGACCTTTTGGTGAAATTACCCCTATTTATGTAAATTGTGAATTCATCATATAGCGATATATTTTAACATGAAATGTGTCCTTATGCTACAAAATGCAAAAAACACAATTGCTGTCAACAATCTGCCACTTGCGTTCTAGTTCCACCGCTATAATTTTAATGACAATGGTGTAATTATGTGACATGTTTTATGACATAATTTCCGGGATTTCACTTAACAAGCATACCTTGGAATTCCCCAAATTATGTAAATTCTGCTAACATAATTTAAATTTGTCCTAGCATACTTCTGCAATAGATCCACAAACAGTACCGTACCCAAGAGACCATTCTTCATCGAGTGAGATGAAATTAAATTCCGTGACCAATGAGTTAACAGAATAATTATGGATTTCCTGCAGTTGTCACAACATCATCTGTAGATTTTGTAGTTGAAATGGTTCAAAAATTAGATACCAAGCAAATGAAATACAATTCAGCTGCTGCAGAGATTAACTGATTATCCTTCACCTGCGGAATGCTCTACTCAGGCACTAAAGTGGTAAGAAATTTACCAAATAACATTAACATTGATACAGAATGGATTGATGAAAATGCCTGGCTATGCCAAGAAACAGAGGGTCTGATGTACTATTAATAGGCAGGTCTCCAATAGTGAGTACACGTCGTGTGATCTATCTGTAATTTTGCAATGCTGTCTATGTACAAAGAGGCCATGTTACATAATGTTCCGTTTCAGGGCAGTCGCAGAAAGACCTGCAGAATTGATTTTAATGAGGGAGGTTGCTATTTGCGAACCCCTATGATTGGCTATGAACAGCAGGATGGTGACCTGAAAGGAACAGCTGATCACCATCCTTCTCTTCGAATTCCTAAATCTGAAACATATTTTTTAAGCAGCCCACAATTCTTAAAACCTGAAACAGTCTCTAAGTGAAACGATTACAGTATAAATAAGTTAGGCAATACAGTTCTGTAGGATGGGTTCTTTTGGAACTGTGTGCTCCCAGAAGTCCCACAATACATGGATTAAAGACACTTGACACCAGCTCCAGAAGCGAGATTTTAAAGCAGAGCTAATATTTGCAGACTAAAAGAGGTACTTTTTTAATACAAGAAGATCGAACATGGAGGTTTGAAATCTATGGAGTTTAGTGTGATTCTAGGTGGTTCAGTGGCCGAATGCATCCACTGCAGGGGCCTGTGTTTGATCTTATGGTCACAGGATCAAATCCCAGAGGGGCCACTCAGCCTTTCATCCATCTGAGGTCAATAAAATGAGTGCTATTAAGTGGGGTAAAAATAAACATGTTATTCAGCACCAAGATACCCTGTTTGGGTTGGGTGAGCTTTACATATGTTATTTGTGTTTAAGACAAACTAATGTACTATGAGTGTTGCATGGCTCACGTGCGGTCTTCATTTCTGATTCAACTCCTTAGGTTGAAATCTCTTTCTTGTGTTTCCTTTTGCCACACATTCTGCTAATGCATGATTGTGCTGTATAAGTATCTCTGATAGGCACTGACTGTAGTTTGTACCGTTAGTTCAAGGGACGTACATAAAGAACAAAATGGCGTTGTTTTTCTTTCTTTTTGGGCTCTTTAGGAGACTTTTCATTTTAGCTAGACACAATTAAATGAGCTAAGGAAGATAACTTGTGCATTGCAAATGGCTTCCTGACACCTAGGATCAGGTTATGGGGGCTAGGCTGTCCCAATGGTCCTGGCAGAAGGTTACTCATGCGATGCTGTCTTTAGTATAGTATTTGATACAGATAGGAGTAACATGGTTGACTTGTTTATATTGGTTACCATTCTAATAATGCTGATTACAGTAACATGTCCCATCTTTCTAATGATTCCAGCACATGCTTTCTTTGCAAGGATACAATCATATCAATAAATGTTTTAAAATTAATTGTCGTATCTTTCTTCTGTTAAAGAGTGGCCAAAGAAAAGGGCTAGATCTGTTTCCATGTATTCCTTGGGAATCAGAGTGTCATATTTGAGGCTGCCAATAACATCTGTTACCCTGGTTGGTCTATGGGTTGGATGTGGTAATGTGTGCTAGCCTGAACCCATCAACATTTACTGATGATACATGTGGACTGAGGCCCCATACTTTGAAGTTAGTGTTGGTCTAATATACTGTCCTGCTATATTTGTAGGAACCGTATAACAGAGTGCCACCAACACTTTAGGTCAGAAACTTATTTCATGGATCCTTGAGTGGTTTGCTCATGTGTGTCTTAGTCTCCTTTTTCACCTCCACATGGAGAGGTCAGCTTAATAGGAAGCACCTATTTATGTCTGTAGGTTGTTCAAGCTTGAACCTTTTAAAAGGATTAGCCCACTGTAGTGTTACCTTTCTTTGAATACCATTCTCTAAACATGGCACAACTAGTGGTCATTCCTGTTAACTGTAGACAGGCAGTAACTACATATTTAATTGTATAGAGGCTTGTCAATGGCAGAGAAGATGTTACCTTTGTGACTGAGGTACACAAAGCTTATAAATGTGAAGTTTACTGTTCCTTGGTAAATGTTCCTGCAGTAGATGCTAACACACAAACATTTCACACATACACTGAAACATTTCCTTCTGCATTAAGACCTTATGAATACACAGAAATACCATTAATATACCAGGTACATTGAAATTAGTTCCAAGTCGCCCTACCACACAAGCTATAACATTCAAGTCTAGTTCAAGTTCAAGCATTTATATAGCGCACTACTCACCCAGAGGGTCTCAAGGCGCTTGGGGGGGGGGGGGGGGGTTAATTAATTATCGAATAGCCATGTTTTAAGTTCTTTTCTGAAGGAGATGTGGTTCTGTGCAAGGCGGAGGTGAGTGGGGAGTGAGTTCCAGGTCTTGGCCGCCAAGTAGGAGAAGGATCTGCCTCCCATGGTGGATCTTTGGATACGCAGTACTGCGGCGAGGGCTTGATTGGCGGACCTTAGTTGGCGGGAGGGAGTGTAGAGGGACAGTCGGGTGTTGAGGCATTTGGGTCCTAGTTTGTAGAGGGCCTTGTGTGCGTGGGTGAGGAGACGGAACGTAATTCTCTTGTTGACGGGGAACCAGTGGAGGTCTTTCAGGTAGCCGGTAATGTGATCTTGGCGAGGGATGTCCAAAATGAGTCTCGCTGATGCGTTTTGGATGCGTTGGAGTTTTTTCTGTAATTTGGCTGTGATTCCGGCATATAGGGAGTTTCCGTAGTCCAGTCGACTCGTGACCAGAGCGTGGGTGACAGTTTTTCTTGTCTCGGAGGGGATCCAACGGAAGATTTTTTTGAGCATACGAAGTACGTTGAAGCAGGAGGATGAGACGGCGTTGACTTGTCTGGTCATCGAGAGTGAGGAGTCTAGGATGAAGCCAAGGTTACGTGCGTGGTCTGTGGGTATCGGTGCAGTGCCCAGAGCCGAAGGCCACCATGAGTCGTCCCAGGCAGAGGGGGATGATCCTAGGATGAGCACCTCCGTTTTGTCTGAGTTGAGTTTTAGGCGACTGTTTTTCATCCATTCGGCTACTTCTTTCATGCCTTCATGAAGATTGGTTTTGGCGGTGATAGGGTATTTGGTGAGGGAAAGGATCAGCTGGGTGTCATCAGCATAGGAGATGATGTTAAGGTTGTGTTGACGTGCGATGGATGCGAGTGGACTCATGTAAACATTGAAGAGGGTGGGACTGAGTGATTATCCTTGTGGTACAACGCAGATGACTTTGGTGGCCTTAGATTTGAATGGGGCGAGTCGGACTCCCTGAGTTCTCCCAGTTAGAAACGAGATGATCCAGTCCAGGGCTTTTCCTTGTATGCCGATGTTGCTGAGGCGTTGAATGAGGGTGTTGTGACAGACTGTGTCGAAGGCGGCGGAGAGGTCGAGTAGGATGAGGGCTACTGTTTCTCCGTTGTCCAGTAGTGTTCGGATGTCGTCTGTAGCTGCGATGAGGGCGGTCTCGGTGCTGTGTTTGGCTCGAAAGCCGGACTGTGAGGGATCGAGGGAGTTGTTGGATTCAAGGAAGGCGGCGAGCTGGCTATTGATGGCTTTCTCAATGACTTTGGCAGGGAATGGGAGGAGGGATATGGGGCGGTAGTTTTTAAGTTCAGAGGGGTCTGCTGTGGGTTTCTTCAGGAGGGCGCTGACTTTGGCGTGTTTCCAGCTTTCTGGGAAGGTAGCAGAGTTGAAGGAGCAGTTGATGATCTCACGGAGATGGGGTGCGATGATGGAGTCTGCTTTGTTGAAGATGTGGTGGGGACAGGGGTCGATTGGCGAGCCAGAGTGGATGGAGTTCATTAGGCGGATGGTGTCTTCAGTGGTGATTGGGTTCCAGGCGCTGAGGTTGATTGAGGGCGGTTTAGGTTCGGAGGGGGGTGGAGAGGATTGTTTGTTGGAGGTGTTCTCGTAGCTGTTGTGTATGTCGGCAATTTTGTTGTAGAAGAAGGAGGATAACGAATCTCAGAGGTCTTGAGAGGGAGTGATGTCGTTTGAGGCTGCGGTGGGGTTGGTGAGCTCTTTGTTCTTAGTTCCTCTCAGTAATGATGGAGCAACCAGGTTAGTCTTAGCAGGTGACAAACCATTTCCAAATGCAGGTGCATTTAATAATCGCAAATTGTTTGGTGTTTACTCTCACTTAGTTTGACTATATCAACTCCTAATGCAGTTGGTTATGCATACAATAACAGCTGCCCCATCAAGAGCTATTGAAGCTGGGTAGCTACCCTGCCTACAAATAGTCCAGTTACTATTAATGCCATTAAGGGTAAAGCACCCAGCAAACGGGAGGCAATTCTGTTTTGGATAGCACAAAATACAAATCATCTTTCATCTATGTTTCTCCATATGGGATCCTAAGATACATTTAGAATTCTCACTATGTGTCTTCCACTTGGTATGGTTCCCCCAATTGAAGATTGTGTGACATACGGTACTGTCTTTGCTGCCGTATATACCATAATACACGGCACCCCATCAACTGCTGTTTGGCCTGAAGAGCAAATTCAGAATGAATACAGGGTTGCCCCAGCCCTGGATTTGGGGATGAAATGAATTGCCACCTTTGCCACAGTATCTTCAATGATTCTAAGTGACATTAAAGGGCAGGCAGCATCAATAGTGATACGCCAGTGGCTTGCAGCAGTTCCTGCTTTAAATCAGGAACGTGAGCTACGTAAAATTATTTCTGAGACCTATACTTCTATAGATCATGATAATGTGGGAACCAGGCCTGGTAAACCACAACATAAAACAGAATCTGATACAGATACCACCTAGCAGACCCCTGAGTCTTAAAAAAAAAAAAAAGCTGGAATAAAAATAATAAAACAGATAAACAGAAAACATGGAGTGGATCTCCCCGACTGAAGTTCACAGAAAAACGCTACAATTTATGTAACTGTGATATGATTAAAGAGCCTGATAGGTATCAGTAGTCTGATTTATGTCCTTCTCGTTCCTTATAGGACTCTTCAGACAGAAATTCATAGAGATGGGGATGAGGCGATCAAAGACATGAGGAGTATGTGAAACGGAAAAAGGATTCACACCCCTCCTCCGATGTCATCATAAAAAAGGAAGAGAAACTTCCACAACAAAAAAAACACATTAAAAAGAAGAAAACAGCACGAATGTCTGCTAAATATGCCATAAATACTCAGGATGCTGAACAAGACGTGGGATAAAAGCACTCCTTGACATCTCTCACCCCAGACATCATCTTCACAATAGATGGCTACACCCCGCCTCCACACTCGGCATTGCCATTGCCACCCCGAAGGCTCAAAAATTACACACCAAGATTGAACCAACAAAAACGGAGGAGGATTTGCCATCATCAACACCATCCACTGCACGACCTCCTTAGACAACTCAATCCCGATAAAGCAACACCTCAACTTCAAACTTCACACTGATGCAAAAAGCACCATCAGACGAACACTCACCTACAGACTACGTGGACCACACCCATGCTTCTGCAACGCCATACCAGACCTCTTCAACCCAATCCCCACCGGCTCCAAACATTACATCTTCCTACGAGTTCTTAACTTCCAACTCAACGACCCCAGCAACACCAACACAACCAACCTCCTGGAAAGCATTGGCCTAAAGTAACTTGTAACTGACCTTACCCACATTGCAGGACACATGCTCAACCCAATTTTCATATTCAGTGACAGAGCCAAGTACAACCACGTCTCACCTGGACCGACCACTACAGCATACCCTTCTCCATCTCTACACCTACCAACTCTGGGACCATGCCCCCTCAGCTCTATGTGCAGAAACTGGAAAAAGATATCAGAAGACCAATGGAACAATGCTCTCAACTCTCACCTCCCAGACCCAACATCCAACCCAAAGAAGGCTGCGAAGAACATCTCTCAGTGGATCATAGAATGAGCCTACATAATTGCTCTTGCCAAGCCAGCCAAATATAAAGGACCTGTCAGGCAAGCCACCAGGTTCATAGCTGAGCTGATATCCACCAAATGCAACTGCCAGGAACTACAAAGTGTAGCAGGGATTGTGCTCAGGAACAGAACTATGCTTGAGACCATAGGACATCAGCGACAAGTGATTTGGCATCCAAGAACAGAACATCTCGACTCTGCCAGGTATTGCAGTAACAGGACACACCCTTTTGCTCTCTCACTTGTAGTTATTCACAATAAGACAAGAAAGAGACACAAAGGAAGTTGACAATGTTTATTTAAACTATTGTGCTTTAAGATGCAATAATTGTGCCACAATTTGGAAACAAATACACAGCAATAATATCAGCATGGTTAATAAATCATGTACCATTAAAAGCCGTGTCATGCTCTCTGACAGATCTGCATAACCCCTCCCGTACTACTGGAGGAAATTGGTTATATAGTATAGACCTCTGGGTTTAGTAGTGGACTCTGTACCTTAGCACACATAGGTGGATGTTCTACATTTCAGCTGACGCAGCACTCTGGTCTCTGGACCTTCACTCTGTGTATGTTTTTCCGGAACCCCTGTCCTCCTTTCATATGACAAGATGTGTGTATTCAAAAAAAGTGTAGCTGCATTCATTTATTATGTCTAGGTGCTAGTGCCTGCCCAGATAGAATAATAATGGGCAATGTTGTTTGGTGTTGCCTAGGTAGCTCAGACTAAATCCTAGGAAAAGAATAAAATACAAAAACACGCTGGTTCCTTTTGAAAATATAATGTGTCTCAAAGGCAAACGTTAATATTCAGTAATGTGTGCAAAACTGCCGACAACATGCATAATTATCCTAACATAGTTAAAATGACAATGGGCCATGTGAGAAAAACATGACAAAAGGAAATGGCACACCAGCAAAGAAACAGGACCCATACAACCTTCAAGAAAGCACTTAACCAGTACCACCACCTCCCGAAAGAAACAATGAAGAAGTCCCTAGCAGACCGCATAGAAGCCAGCTCATCGACATCGGTAAGGAATTTTCCAACCCCGCAGCCACCAAGAAATACATCGCCCCTTTTCATCATGGCTGACTACTTCCATGACAAGGTCTCAGTCAACTACAAAATATTCATACACCAATCCCCCATTGGAGACAGCATCAGCCTGCTCACACCCACAAACCTGAACACCTGCTCAGCCATTAGGACCCTCTCACAACTCAAACCACAATCTCCATCGTGAACCCTGTGCACTCAGGAGCACCCACGGACCCCTGTCCTCATTACATCTTCAACCTTGGGATCAAGACATTTTGGTCGTGAGCACAAGAAAGCCTTGAAATCCTCCATCACCTCGGCATCCTTCCATGGGGACTGGAAACATGCTGAAGTGAGGCCCCTCCTGAAAAAACTGCCTGGTGACTCAGCAGAATCGAAGAACTTCCAGCCCATCTCTCAGCTCCCTTTTCCAGCGGAGATGCTTGAGAAGGCAATCAACCAGCAACTCACCAAGCACCTGGAACACAACAACCTCCTGGATACCTATCAATCTGGATTCTGAGCCAATCACAGCACTGAGACAGCCTTGATCACAGCCACCGACCAAGGCAAAACGGGAGCCAACATCATCCTGAACCATCGTCTCCCATCACATCTTGATTAACAGACTCCACCACATCGGAATCCTGGGAGACGTTCTCAAATGGATTGCCTCATACCTCACCAGTAAAACCCAGAGAATCTGTATCCCACTGTTCACCTCGGAACTCAAGATGATCATCTGCGGTGTCCCCAAGGATCGTTCCTCCCTCTTCAACATGTATATGTCCCCCCCTAGCCAACACTGTCAGATCATATGGACTCAACATAATCTCCTACACTTACCACACAGCTGTCAAAAGACCCTCCACCACCAGAGCCACATTCCACAGATGTATGATGACAACCCAGACAAGATGGAAGTTGTTATCTTTGGGAACAGCATCTTGCTATTCAATGATGCATGGTGGCCAGCAAAACTTGGCCCATCCCTTGTCCTGACAGACCACGCCCGCAACCTCAGCATCATCTTGGACAGCAGGCTAACTATGAAGAAACAGGTCAACGCAGTCTCACCTGCCTGCTTGCACACTTTACGCATGCTCTGCAAGATCTTCAGGTAGATCCCAGTTTACAGTAAAAGGACCGTCATGCAGGCCCCATCACCAGCAGGCTGGACTACAGGACACACTTACATAAGAATCACAGCACGCCTCTTGAAGAGACTACAGACAATACAAAATGTAGTGCCAAGACTCATACTCAACCACTCCAGATGGGCCCACATTATAATGTACATAAAGAAGCTACACTGGCTTTCGATTAAGAAAAAAATGGCAGTTCAAAATGTTGACCCACACATACAAAGCCCTGCACAACTAAAGGCCAGCATACACCAACAAACACATGACCTTCCACCAACTAACCAAACATTTTGATCCACCTCCCTCTTCCTCGGTGTCACCCCATGGTCTGTCGAGGTTACAGAACAGGGTAGGATACCCCTTCTCACATCTAGCGGCCAAAGCTTGGAACGACCTTCCCGGCACCTCAGGACCATCTCATTGCTTCAGAAATTCAGAAAAGACCTGGCTGTTCTTATTATTGAGTCAATATTTATCAAGGACCCCCTGAGTGCATGGAAATAGAGTTCCTAGACCAGGGAAAAGCAAATAATTTGATATGTATCAATCTAGGCAACAGAGCGTAACGAGAGGTCGAAATGAACTGAGCTAAAACATTGGTTTTTTGTAAAAAAGGGGAGTTCAATTTTATTCACAAATTATTAAAACACATTCAAATAATAATACACATTTACAATTTACATTAAACACATGTAACTCAATGAATTGAGAATACACAACAACACTGTTAAAAAGAAGCAAATAATTCAACGAGGTAGAAGTTACATAAAATGAACACAATTTTTAAGAGAAAAATGTGGCTAAATTAATCTCAGCAATCAGCTCTTGTGCCTTGACACCCTCACAGGTGATATGCAGCACTTTATAAATCCTGATTGACCCTGACAGCGCAGAAGAAGTCATAATAGCTCACCAGACTCCTCAAGAGTTTCTGGTGGCGAGACTGACTAATTACAATATTCAAGTTGAATCACCAGACCAGCGGCTGAGCCCTTCTGATAGACTTCATGATTTGGACATCTATATCGAGGGTGATAAACCACGTACTGTTAAAGTAATATTCTGGCAGAACTTGTCTGACAAACATTGGACTACAGAACATACTACGGTTCTCAGAACATTGCAAACAGACATGCTTGCATTCAAACACTTGCACTCTCATGTAAACAAAACTAATTTATCCATCTGCATGATTGTGGGTTCTATGGCTATACAGGTCACCTTTAATGAAAATGAAACAGTACCGATTGCATATAAATGGCATTTATATTCTAATGCAGAAATATGTTTTGCGTCAATAGAAATAATTCTGACAGCAGTTCCAACAGCTGTTCCAAAGGAACCTCCATGGGCTTAGGGGAAACGCATAACTGTGGTTTCTCCCATTTCAGTCTTACAGGGCGTTACAAAAGCATGCATTTCTAATGCCAAAGCCTTGCTTCCACAATGGATCCAGTGGGCCACTTCCTTGACAGCTACTCATGTAGATTACATTTTTGACCCTACACTAACAACAAAGGAATTTCTCTCATATCAACAAGAATGCCCCATATCGAATGAAATTTTGCCTCTAGATCAGTATGATGTCATAATACATACTGATGATTCAGCCCAGCCCACGGTTTTTACTAAGCATATGTACTCAGCAGCATGTGATACAGTGAAGGGTGTCATGAAAAATTGTGATTTTCAGGCACAAAATAAATATACAGAAACTTCGAGGGACTGTACAACTCAGCTGGCTGAACTGTAATTTGGTCCTTGGAGGGTGGCAGCATCATTAAACTGCTGTTCCTCTGCATTCCTTTGTAAGACATATCTAAGCAACTCTAGCCAATCATATTTTGGACACCATTTCCCGAATGTGCGTAATTTTCTTTCTCCACCGAGCGATCCCTTGGTATAATTTTTGATTTATTTATAGTGTTTTGTAAAGCGCAAACATGACCATCATTGTATCAGAGCGCTGAATAAAATTAGCTGATGAGGGTTGCAATACAGTAAAGTATCAAGAAGGGTGAATGACGGCTTCAAAAGAGTTCTCATGTGTAGAGTTTGAAGAGTAAGGCCTAAAACTGAGAAGAGACAAAAAATAAGGATCCAACAAATATCGGGAAACACAAATTTCGAAAATGTAATATCAAGAACAAAAATATCCACTCCATATACATAATTATATAAATCAATAATACTGAGGACACAAATCTATGTCACCGGTCCCCGTCTGATCCATATGGGCTATTCCACGGATGGCTTGTGTAGGCGTGGTTGTGGTCTCCTTGGCACCTATCTCCATATCATATGGGAATGCCCTGAGGTGGTGCGATTTTGGAACCGTATACATGACGTGATGAATGAAGTAACGGGTGTTGTGATGATGCCAGAAGCCCGGCAATGTTTATTGAATGTATGAGGTCCGAATGATTATGACGTGTCGCAGCTGCGGTGGGTGACTCTTGCCAATATGGTCGCCAAACGGGATATTGCACAATTGTGGGGGTCCCCGAGGCCGCCTACAGTGACTGCTTGGAAAGAGAGTGTGGACTGGTGCATGTTCAGAGAGAAGACGGTATATATAGCAAGAGGCAGACCCAGAAAATGGGGAAAGATTTGGGACCAGTGGAACTCATACCGGGGAGATATCTGTACGCCCCCACTCGCAGAAATTCCTAGTCCTTCTCAATCGCCCTGACCTGCATTCCTTCTAAGCTGTGATACATTGTGCTGTTTATGTGCAATTTTGCCTTTGGACCCCCCCCCCATATCTATATTCGAAGACTTTTCTCTCCTGTTGTCATGTATCTCCCGTCCTCCTTGAGCACAGACCTAATGGATGTACTATTGCTGTATTGCCTTGAATGTATGTTGATGTGTTTTTGTTTTTTCTGTTTTATGTAATAAAAAGTTACAACAAAAAAAAAATACTGAGGACACAAATATTGTTAACAAAAATATAGGCTGCTGTTAAGGCTCTCCTATGAGCCAAACAGACCACAGCCATGAGATTGCTGCATCACCACACACCATGGAATACACTCGTAATCGGGAAGGCAAGTGCACTACAGGCTTGGTGGATCTCCTGACATGAGGACCGCCACACTCATAATAAGGCTACTGCTATCCAAAGTCCCTTAATATATAACATATAATGGGCGATCAATACCCACTTTAAAATGTCTAATTCCACTCACTAAAAAGCCACCAGGGTTATCCCACGTGCCCCTAAAAGTTGCCAGGACATAGACATACCAGAACATTTAACAATAACACATAAAGAAGAACCATTCCTCTTACATGACAATACAAATAATGAGAAAGGAATCCTAATCTTCTCCACTGCAAACAACTTAGTGAAACTTACCCAATGCCATGATGGATAGGACCTTCAAAATGTGTCCCAAAATGTGTACTCAAGTATACACAATACATAGTGAATTTCAAAATACCAGTTTCGCTTTCTTTTATACTTTACTACCTAATAACCAGGACAGTACCTACCTTGAACTCCTAAACCATATAAAACAACAAACAACTACTCCCCTGAAAAACAATCATAGACTTTGGACAAGCTATAATTCAAACAATCCTAAAAATATACCCTCACACAGTCATACAAGGCGATTCATATCACTTTAATCAATGTATATGACAACACTTCCAAAAATCTACACTAAGGGCCTGGTTCTGACATTGGCGGTCTGACTTCTGATGAAGCGGTCAGGATTACGCCGCCAAGCCGGCAGCATCCTGACTGCCATATTAGAGAACACTGCCGAGCTGGCAGTCTTGTCTTTGCGGTGCCATGGCAGTGACATGCTTTGGCTCAGAGGGGGAGTGGGTGGGGCACAACATGGTCTTAAATGCCATAAGGCCCTGCAATTAAATGCTTGTTGGAAAGCCAGGTTGTGATCTGCACAAAGGTGTTGGCATTGGCACTGCAGCTGCAGACCATCTACTTTCTCCACTGCCACCCCATGGGTTTCCAGGATCCTGGCTGGGGTCAGGCTAGAGTTGGTTTGAGGTACAGTGGTCTTCGGACCGCCATACTGGTAATCAGCCCCTAAGTACAGAGTACTCCACATTTCATCCTCAAAGTCAAATAAATGATAGCACTATCCAACTTCCCTGTCACAGAGGTAGTTAAACACAGCATGGTAATAGAAAGCCCTTACGATGTATAAAATTAAGATAAACTTTATATTATGAGCAGGGACCACAGTATTCGAGGTGGTGGTCTGACCACCGCCACAGTGCAGGACCACCCGCAGTATTGCGTGTGTGTTGGCCGGACTGCCATAGGACTGCTGCGACTGCTGGAGATCCATGATCCCACAGTGGTTGCACAGTGGTCCAAAGCTGTAATATGCTGCAGTGGCACTGCTAAGCATATTGTGAGTTGCCTCTCCCTGCACCCTTTTTCTGGAGGTTAGCCCGCCATCAAAAGGTTGGCGGAGAGGCAGCTAAGCTGGCCCAAACAGGGCCCCTGTTGCCTCTGGGCCTGGGGGTGCATGTTGTGCTCCCCCTTGAATTAAACCCCCAGTTCTTGCACGATGTGGCATGTATGTCACACCATGCAGGAAGGTGCAGTCAGCGCTCTAACTGCAGCGAACTGCATTTTAGGCTCTTCTATGAGCCTACCAGACAGCTGCTATCAGACCAGGATTGAAGTCCTAATCAGGCAGGTGACAGCACCCACCAAAGTCGTAATAAGGCACTGAGTCCCCTAATGGACTATTTTGAAGATACATGGGTTGTCAGACTGCATCGGTCAGGACATAGACGCCAAGCCAAATTCTGGATACCATGGTGGAATGTGTATGACACCACCCTGGCACAGGCTGTCAAAACAAACAATGCTGTGGAAGGATGGCATAATGCCTTCCAATCCATATGAGGCAGATTTCAACCTATATTATGTATATTTATTGAGGCATTACAAAAAGAACAAGGCTACCAAGAACTGAAAATAGAACAATCTGTTACTGAAATTGGCCCAAAACATGACAAAAAAACAGGAAAAAGGGGGGATTATTAATAATGGGGATACTGTAAAGGTAGAGTCGGCCCTGTCGCTGATCTGGTCAGATCATTTTCTTATTCCCTTTACGGTGGAAATAGATACGCCCAGACCGGTTATGAGTAAATGTACCTTTATCAAGAGACATTGGAACAAGTTAGTCCCTGAGGCTAAGGGCCCGGCCCTGGGCCTGAATAAACCTGTTTTAACTTCTGATAGCAATACTGATGCACAACTATTTAATAACTGGATCAAGAATATGGTGGATTCAGTTGCACCCGCCAAACGCGCAACATCACAAAGGGAGTCTCCATCGGCCCCCTGGTTCTCGAGCAATCTCAGAGCCGAAAAGAAGGCTTGTAAAAAATTAGAGAGGTTATGGAGAGTAAGGTATGGAGATGTAGAAAGAGACCGATATAAGGATGCACTAAAACATCTGCAGAAGGCAGTGAGAAGGGCCAAGAAAGCCTTCTTTGCAACCTCTATCCGAGAAGCAGAGCACTCAAGTAAGGAAGTTTTTAAAGTGGTGCAATCCTTTTTTAAACCTAGCTGTATAGAAAGGGAGGTTCCCCTATCCCTGTCATTGTGCAACAGTATCTCTGAGTTTTTCGAGTGTAAGATCCAAAAAGTTTACGACTCCTTTGGCCCGGAGGTTAGGACGGAGAAATCAGATATAGCAGCAAAAATAGGGCCAGTGGTAGGACTTGGGCCCAGATCTTTTGACTGGGGGAGTGTGTGACATTGATCCACATTCAGTCCATCACTTGTTGTTTTTGCAGTGGTAGGACTTGAGCAGTTCCTTCAGATAGACTTAGATTTAGTCATTAAGGAGCTCCAAAAATGTAAATCGGGTTCCCCAGATGATCCCTGTCCGCCCAAACTCTGGAAATCTATAACTGAATTTGTGGCACCCACCCTACAGTCCATTTGGAATGGGTCCATTACCTCAGGGGTATTTCCGGAGGCATGGAAGCATGCCACTCTCCTCCCGTTAAAGAAAAAAGCAAATGGTGATCCGTTGGACTTGAGCAACCTACGGCCAATCTCTTTGCTGGCGGCCCCAGGAAAAATGTTTGAGAAGATAATCCAGCGCCAGCTTAACAAATTTATTGAGGACAACGATGTCTTACATGAGACTCAATCAGGTTTTAGACCGGGCTTTAGCACGGAGACTGCACTCATTGAAGTAGCAGAATCAGTGAGGTGGTCGATGGATGCCGGGGAGTCAGCTATGCTGGTTCTCCTGGATCTGTCGGCCGCCTTCGATACGGTGGATCATGGTAGGCTCCTACAACGGCTGGCAGAGATAGGGCTAAAGGACCAAGCACTGGGATGGGTTCAGTCATACCTGTCACAGAGAACACAGAAGGTGGCATTGGGTCATATTGAGTCTAAACCCACCAAGATAAAATGCGGTGTTCCCCAGGAGTCAGCTCTGAGCCCGCTACTATTGTTTACTTGGCACCTCTGTTTACACTCATTGCAAACTAGGGGGTCAAGGCAATATCCTATGCTGACGACACCCAGCTGGTGTTCCCATACTCGGAGGTGTCGGAAGGCGCTTTTGCAAATTTTAAGGGGTGCCTCCGAGATGTGGCCAGCTGGATGAACCCAAACAAACTCAAATTGAATGCTGAGAAGACAGAGGTCATCTTCTTTGGCAAGGGATCACCCCCCCCTGCAGAGTTCTGGTGGCCGGTGGAAATGGGGATGCCCCCGTCGCCGAGCCAGAGTGCTAAAATCTTGGGAGTCCGCTGGGATAGCAGTCTCTCCTTTGCTTCTCATATTCAGCAGGTAGCAGGATGCTGTCTATCCAGGCTGAGGAACCTGCGCAAGATCCTGAGACTTCTACCAGAAGAGTGCCGTAAGACTGTAGTCCATGCCACAGTAACATCGAGGCTTGACTACGCCAACGGACTTTATCTGGGTCTTCCCCAATACTTAATCCAGCGCCTACAGACGGTGCAGAATGCGGCTGCGAGGCTGTTGAGGTGTATTCCTTTTAAGCACCCAGTCTCTCCGCATCTTCGGGCACTGCACTGGCTTCCTGTGGCCAGTAGGATCTAAGTTCCAAGCCTTGACGCTGGTCTTTAGGTCCCTGTATGGAACCTGTCCCAATTATTTGAGAGCCAGGCTACCCAGGTAGCATCAGTCGAGGACCCTCCGCTCCAATGGGCGGGTGCAGCTCGTGGTCCCTCGAGCGCGAAGAGCACGGTTGGGTGGAAGAACCTTCTCGGCCAATGTGGCGGGGTTATGGAACTCTCTCCCTCCTGCCCTACAATAGGCCCCTTCTGAAACTTGCTTTAAACGACTGCTAAAAACCTGGCTTTTCACTCCACTACGCTAAGATTTGCCACCTGGCATATGGTTAGTCTGTTCTCACAGCGCCGGGACACCTCCTTGTGAGGTAGCTGTTCGCGCTCTACAAAACCCATTATTATTATTATTACAAAACAAAGTCAAATTCTTCAAAAATAACAAAGGACTCCACTACTTTTGGGGCCGATTCTGATGTCGGACGGACTTAGGTTCGTCTGAAATCGGTCAGGAGCCGTAACCGACCGACCTGCTGTCGTCTGTCACGCCCCTGCTAGAACGATGCGACTAAACCCTGCATTCAGAGCGGAATGCATGCCTGCATTGTGTAATGCAGGGGTGCAGTTCAATCAATCAATCATACCACTTGTATAGCGCGCTACTCACCCGGGAGGGTCTCAAGGCGCTTGGGGGAAGGGGTCTGCTACTGTTCGAACAGCCAGGTCTTAAGTTGTCTTCTGAAGGCGCGATGGTCCTGGGTCAGTCGAAGGTGGATGGGGAGGGAGTTCCATGTTTTGGCCGCCAGGTAGGAGAAGGATCTTCCTCCGGCGGTGGCTCTTCGGATGCGTGGAACGGCGGCGAGGGCGTGGCTGGTCGATCGTAGCTGGCGCGTGGGTGTGTAGAAGGTCAGGGGGTCGTTGAGGTACTTGGGGCCCAGGTCGTGGAGAGACTTGTGTGCGTGGGTGAGGAGCCTGAACGTGATCCTCTTGTTGACGGGAAGCCAGTGCAGGTCCCTCAGGTGGCTGGTGATGTGGCAGCGTCGGGGGATGTTCAGGATGAGTCGGGCGGATGCGTTTTGGATGCGTTGGAGTCTTCTCTGTAGCTTGGCTGTGGTTCCGGCGTAGAGGGTGTTTCCGTAGTCCAGTCGGCTGGTGAGGAGTGCCTGGGTGACCGTCTTCCTAGTTTCAGTCGGGATCCATCGGAAGGTCTTGCGGAGCATGCGTAGGGTGTGGAAGCAAGATGATGAGACGGCGTTGACTTGTCTGGTCATCGAGAGGGAGGAGTCCAGGATGAAGCCCAGGTTGCGTGCGTGGTCTGTTGGTTTAGGAGCGGTGCCCAGGGCGGGGGGCCACCAGGAGTCGTCACAGGCGGAGGGTGATGGTCCCAGGATGAGGACTTCCGTCTTGTCTGAGTTCAGTTTCAGGCGGCTTTTCTTCATCCACTCGGCGACGTCTTTCATCCCTTCGTGTAGGCTAGTTCTGGCGGTGTCGGGGTCTCTGGTGAGGGAGAGGATCCCCTCACCCCAAGGTGCCTGCCACCGGGTGCAGGGATCAACAGAGGGGCACCATAGGTGCCCCCAGGCCGCTATTTGGTGGCCCCGCACCCATGAGGGCGCTGCTGCAGGCCCCCAGTGACAGTTTCCGACTGCCTTTTCATGCCAGAAACACTGGCACAAAAAGGCAGTGAAAAACTGACATCGTACTCCCTCGGTCGTAAAGAGTCGACCAGGGGAGTACTGAAGGATTTCTGGATTGCAGACCGGCACTCCGAGCTCGTCATAAGCCATCCGGAAATCCGAGTCAGATTCCATTCCGACCGAGCCCATTGGAATGGCTTTGTCGGTCGGTAAGGAATCCGGCCGACACGTTCCAATTCGTTCGGAAGGGCTCCGAACTTCCGACCGGAATCAGAATCGGCCCCTTAGATATAATAGACAAACCAATGCTCTAAAATACATATTAACCTACCATAAACCTCAAAAACCACAACATACTCTAACACAATAAACCAAATATATATATTTAATATTCATATAAAAATTTACTACATCAGAGTTGCCGATGAACGAGTGAGGCGCACCGGTGATGCCAAATACAGCATCACAGAACGGACAGTACCACAGTCCGCCCCGTGGCACGAATATTGAACTGTGCTAGTTTGAAGTAATTATCGGCCGAGCACGCATATTAATCGTGCGATTGGGAGCACTGTACAAGATCGGCATTCGAAATTGCATTTATTCACCCAGCCAATCTTAGGCTGGGACGGAAATAGAACCAGTTAGAAGGCAATCCATAAAAAGTTGAAGTTCGCGAGCCCTGAGGAAGTTGTGGGTCTTGTCCCGAAAGACGAAATACGTGTTGGCTGGATTCAGAGCGAGATACTAACATTAAAGCATCTTGTCAAATTATTGGGGTAATTTTGAATCTTAAGTTTTGTACTTATAATAATCTATACTTTGGTGTGATAGGGATCTGCATATACATTAGGGATCTGCTGATCCGACTCAGGGGGAACTGGATGATTGCCCCCTCCCTAAGCACCCAATAACTAAATAACAACAAGCAACATAATATTACCGAAATCTGAGCGCGCCGTTATCTATCCAGGGTAAAATCATCCCGGTTTCTCTTAAAATTGAAAATTTTTATTCACTGACAAATAAAAATGTTAATATTAAAAATTTTAAAAATATACAATACTAACCAACAAACGATCTCAAAAACAAACTCAACCCATGACATCAAATAAATACAACACATAATTTAAACAATACCAATAAATAAATAAATAATAAAATAAGCAAAACAAAATCACATCTCCCACCCACAATGAAAAACTGATATTAAACTTAGTTTTATAGCTGCAGATCTCCCACCAAATCCACATAATAAAACTTGTAATCTGCCAAACAATTAATAAAATGAATACTAAATAGCCAAAACCAAAAAAATATTAGCAATCCATTCGAAATCACTTGAAGGAATCCAAAGTCTTTAGGTTCCATAAAAATAACCCAACAAAGATTTTTGAAAATGAACCACTGCAGAGAACCCTAAAAATCTGGTCATTCAATTAAAAACAATTGGTTTATAATAAACCAAAAGAGATTTCCTTTAAAAAAAAATCTAAAATCTAACTTTCCTTTGAAATAATTTGAAAACATAAAGCTGTAACAGAAAAGTTACACAACCACCCGTACAAAGCATTACAGTCCCAAGTGAATATATACATTACATTTAACCATCAAAATATAAGTAGTACCACATATTTTAGAAATAACAATCATCCATTAAACTTACATTTAAAAATGTAACACGACAACATAACGCAAAACACTAACAAAAATGGATCTAACCATACCAAAACTCTTATATAACACTATACCAAACATCTGCCGAATCCCCCTACCCTAACAACTCTTTAAAAATCGATGAACAGCAGTACCTAAACACGACTTACCTCCTGTAAAAATGACCCAAAAGGAGGCATGGGCATCCCTGATCTCCATATGTATTACTGGGCGGCACAGAAACTGTACCTGGTGGAATGGTACCAACCTGAATAAGAGAAGCAGTGTCTTTTCCAAGACAAAGCAGTGGCAGGTGCTTCTCTATGGAAGGTCCCCTTCCTTAAGAAAACTCATAGACCAAGGATCCTCTATGTTTCTCCTATCACACAAGTGAGTATGGATGTGTGGGACCAAACAGACATCAAATGTGGTCTTACCTCTTTCCCTTCCCCACTGACACCTCTATCAGATAATCCAGACTTTACCCTGGGGCTGGACCCTAGGGCATTCCCGGAATCAAGACGCTCGGAGTGTCGTGCTATGGGGAATATAATAGATGAGGCTGGGGTGATTCCTTTCCAGCAACTGAGCAGAGACTTTACCCTTCCTTAATCTGTAAGATTACATTATCTACAACTTTGCCACTGGTTATTACACCCTAGCAGCAAACTGTCCGTTCAGAGACCCCTTACGGCATACGAGTATTGGCTGGTCTCTCACACCATAGATAAATGCCTTAGCTCCAAGATTTATGCTTTTGTGATTCAGTGTCACAAGCAACATGTAAGGCCCGCCAAAACAGGTGGGAGCAGGAACTGGGGCGGCAGTTAGTTGAGAAAGAATTGAGTGATATATACTATAGGGCAAGATACACTGCCAGCAACAACTCCCTCAATAAAACCTTTGTTAAAATCACTACATATTGGTACCTCACGCCATCTAGTTTGCATAAAATGTATCCACGTCGTAGTGATAGTTATTGGAGTGAATGAGGAGCCCAGGGGACTTTAGTGCACATATTATGGGATTGCCCACGACTCCAGCCATACTGGATCCAAATACTTGATGAGATAGATACTCACCTTGTGACACAAATACCTAGATTTCAGTGCTCATGTTCCGTTAGTCCTACCAAAGCCTGTAACATTTCCTTTGAAATCCAGGTGAAGCAGACAGATAGGCCTCGTGCTAGGGGCAGCAACGCAGAACATACACACTGGGGCACACCACAATTGCCTACCCACATAGGATGGCTGCACAGGCTATGGACCATTTCGAGCATGGAAAGAATATCCTTGACACTCACAAATCAGGACAAGGACTTTAGGAAACTGTGGCGTCCCTATCTGTCCCTCCTAACACAAGAGTTTAGAGAACTGACATGCCCGAAAGCAAACTCTAACACGAGTGGCTATAAATACACGGGGTGTGAACCACGCATGTAATGATGTATATTCTTTGCTCCTGGCATGCTTTTCAATAAAGATTTAAACCATTAAAATGACCCAAAATGACAACACTGGATTAAAAAACATAGAATCCAGCGGTAAAAAAAAAAGCCCACCAAATGAAACTAAAAAAGACTATCTACCCATGTAAATCAATGGGAAATATAACAAAAATGTTTAATATGTATTTACAAAAATGTAAAACATTATTACAAATGTTAAACATGTTAAACAATGTTGTAAAAAGCTTTTAAAAATTGTAACGTATAAATCAAATAATAGTATAAAATATATACAATGATTTAATATATACTATTAATAAATATGTTTAAAAACGTACGTAAAAAAGTTAAATAAATGTTAAAAAATGATATATAATATTACATAATGTGAAAATGTATGTATAAAATCAATTTTATGTTACTTTAAAATTGCTAATTTTATTTTACAAATATATTTCGCGAAATGTAATTTAAACAATAGACTAAATTGACAATATATTTTTAAAAATATGTGTGACATCTATTTACTATACTTAGGCTTTCCTATTTTCAGTTTCTATTTTTGATAAATTCTGGTGTTTTTTTCAGTGTTTTCAAGTGATTTCAATACCTTACAAAACAGTGGTTACATATTTTCGAGCCATTAAAAATAACAGAAACAGTGTTTTTCCATTGTTTATGGAACTCTTTGCTTTTATTATTGCTTGCTTTCTGCACTGATAGTGCATGGTATATAGACAGTGTACGTACAGTGTAAATGAGGTCCAAATACATTTTTACAAATCAAACTTATCGTAGTATACCATACAATACTGTTTCAGTGAGTGTTTGGTCATGCACGCTTGCTCTTTCATTCCCATGTAAACTTCTGTGAAAAGGCCCTCTCAACATTAGCACTTAAGACAGGCAATGCCAAATTAGCCAGTATACAATTTGCTAACTCTGGCCACTGACATAGCTTTCCATGCCAATACTGGTGCACCTGAAGATTGTGATTCTCTGCGACAGGTTCTGCAACATATGCGTTGAACTGGACGCATATGCCCTCAGAGTTATTGAAGCGGTCAAAAATGAGGCAGCACTTTTGGGTTCTATAACTTGTGAAGAGTACCACAGTAGGCTTCATTGACTTCAAATGCCATGGTTGGTGAAGGGCTATTTCTCATACATTGTAAAATAAAAGTTCCTGATTTACTCCTCAACATTTCTTTGCTTACCAAGTGGCAAGCACTCTAGAGGGTTATTAGGATGGCGGGCGGATCGCCCCCGCCGGCCCGGTGGTGGCAATCTGCCCACCATAGCTACCTGATTTACCGGGGGTATCACGTCGGACGCAAAGCGTGTCTGCCGCTTTTCTGACGGTCGGCAATCGTTCCGATTGCCGGCCGAGCAGACCTGGGCCATAATATGGTGGCGGAACCTAGCAGGCACCGCCATCCATATTAGTATGTGTGACTATTAAGGCCTTTCCATGGCAGCTGCACTTGGAGGTACCTATGGTAACCCCCTACATTGCCGTGAACAAGGTGGCAGGCATCGTGCAGTGCCAGACACATTGTGCATGGCAATGCACAACATGGCAGTTTGACATTGCTGCGGGTGCTGCTGGAAGCAGCACCCGCTGCAATGTCAAAACTGCGGAATGCGACTGCTAGGGTGGCAGTCGCATCCTAATTAGTGGTATAGGACTGAGGCACACCTGTCAGCCGGTCCCAGCATGGCTAGGGTGGCGGGCAGACTAAAGTCTGCTTGCCATCCTAATAACCCCCTGACATGGAATATGTTGCAGCGCCAAAGTCACTAAAAGTGTCGCCCAGCCTACCGTCAAAGAGGGTTTTTTCACATGTACACAAATTATGCTGAACACTTGGTAGACAAGGCTGTTTTCAGAGTGTAGTTTTTTTATTATTTCCACTACAGCAGTCATGCTTTCCTGTATAAATCTAAGAATGCAGTAGAGTGTACTTTTTCAAACCACTATCAATATGTGATCAAAGATCCTCACATTTCTTGCCTTTGGCGTCATCACTCAGCAACAGTTTTGCAAACAGTTGCCACATGGATAATATAGCATTCATGGCCTCTAGGACTGAGAAACACTGGTAAGTGATACAATTGGGATGACTCTTTCTTTGATGCCACACAAAGCACAAAATGAGAAATATTTGCATTTTAGTTTCCGTACATAACAAAGTAGTGCACCAGAATGGACTAAAAAGTCAATAGCATTCTTCATTAACTCTGAAGATTGTAAAGATGCTTTCAGCATATCATCTAACAAGTGGCAAGGATCTCTTACGGGGAAGAATCAGCTCAGATATAGATTACGACAGATCATCACACAACTTTTTCATATAAGTAGTTGAATCACTGCAAATACAAAATCACTCCAATCTTTGTTAAACTTGGTAAGAACTTTTTGCAACAGCAATCCAAGTGACACTGTGAGCCATATTTACAAAAAGTCTGGTGTCATATTTTCATCAATATCCCAATATCCCAGATGCTTTGTGACTGCACTCTTTTCACATATACCTGTCACTATACCTTGCAGTGAATGTTTAAAGCCTGGGTTGTTTGGCAATTTACCTACTATCCATACTGACTCACTAGAAAAAGGGGCTGATGTATCAAGTGTTTTTACCCATTCTCTGTGGGTAAAAGTTAAGGTACATATAGGTAAAGTTTCTTATGAAACCTACATTTCAGTGAAAGACTCAAACGTAGCCAAAAAATCAAATATGATTTTGATAGTTCCTGATTCTCTACAGTTTATACAAGAAAGAAACAACATCTAAAACATGCTTCTAACCCCTGCATCTTTATACCAAAGTCCCACAAAACTGAAAAAAGGAAGAAGAAACAATATTTTAGTGGCATCCCTAAACAACAAAACTCAAGCAGAATATTGTTATCCCAGTCTTTCTTACTGATACTTTATATATATGGTATTGGCTTCTACTCAGGAAGAAGTAAAAATGTCTCTTTCACCCTCCTTTTCCTTTATTTGAATGGCATTTAGTTTGTGGTTGTGCCGATTTTTTATCAGTGTTTATTTGTTTATACTGGTGAGGGCTGTTTTCCTTCTGGTGGGGTTTTATCAGTTATTATAGGTTTAAACATAAAACCAGACAGCCTAATTATACTAAATTTGGGGAAAGGTTAAAAAATAAAGGGGTGAGAATTTCTATTCCCACTCTGATCTAAACCAAACTCGGGGAAGGTGTTGGACACAAAAGGGGTAATTTAACTATTCCCACTCCAATTTAAACAAATTTGGGGAAAACGTGGGACACTAAAAAGGTGACATTTTCTATTAACTCTATAACCTAAACCAACTTGAGGAAGGCGTTGGACACTAAAGGGGTAACACCAACTATGTCCACTCCAATCTGAACCAACTTGGGAAAGGTGTTGGACACTAAAGGGGTGACATGTAATATTTCCATTCCAATCTAAACCAACTCAGAGAAGATGTTGGAGACTAAAGGTGTGACATTTACTATTTGCATAGCAATCTAAAGCAACTCAGGGAAGGTGTTGGACACTAACGTGTCTAAAATTACTATTCACACTCCAATCTAAACCCGCTCAGATAAAATCTTAGATATTAAAAGGGTAACACTTGCGATTCCCACTCCAATATAGTCCAACAAGGTATTGGGCACTAACAGGTTTTAAACTTACTATTCACACTCAAGTCTAAACTAACTCAAAGAAGATCTTGGATACTAAAGGGATGACATTTACTATTCCCACTCTAGCCTATACCAATTTGGGGAAAGTGTTGGACAGTAAAGGGGTGACATTTGCTATTCCCACTCCAACCTAAACCAACTTGAAGAAGGTGTTGGGCACTAAAAGGGTGACATTTACTATTCCCACTCCAAATTAATTTTTTCTATTTCAAAAGTAACCCTTTTACCTATAATAATATATTAAACAAATACAAGATACACAATTAATACTACAAATTATACTTTTTTCTATAATGTTATAGTATATCACACTAATTTAAACTACTGTTATATAGAAAGTAAATGCAAAATATATATTTTTAATGTACTAATACAATTTCAAAAATTGAAATTAATATTTTCTACTATTCATACTTTTTAAGAACAACTACATTTTTTGCAAATAAACACATTTTATAAATACTTTTTTCAAAATGTTAAAAAATATGTAACATTATAACATTTTTTTAAATAATTTTTCATTCTAAGTATTCTTTTACAGATTTTTAAACATATACAACAATTAAATACACAATAATAAATAATATAAATTAAAACATGAATAAATGCAAATCTTGGGCTCAATTCGCGGAAGTAACTTAAGACAAAATCCTAAACTTACTACCATTTTGGTATTTACAGATGGCACTTACTCATTTTGGTATTCACAGAAGGCACTTACTTATTTTGGTATTTACAGAAGGCACTTACTCATCAATGAGTTAAGTGCCTTCTGAGCCTTCTGAGGCACTTACTCATTGTGGTATTCACAGAAGGCACTTACTTAGTAACTCTTCTGTGAATACCAAAATCATGTTGGTATTCACAGAAGGCACTTACTCATTTTGGTATTCACAGAAGGCACTTACTCATCAATGAGTAAGTGCCTTCTGTGAATACCAATATGAGTAAGTGCCTTCTGTGAATACCAAAATGGTAGTAAGTTTAGGATTTTGTATGTGAATCGGGCCCCTAATATTTTATAAAATGTCTAGAATATTTTTTAATATTTTATTTAAAAAATCTTTTAGCAAATATCTTATTTCACATTGATTTAAGAAAATTAGAAAATTAGATAAAATAATAAAAAATATTTTAAAATGAATAAAACTATTTGCATATAAAATTATCTCCTCACCCTTGTCCCCTATTAACCCAGCATCCTCCTGCTAAAAGGAAATTTAAAAAAAACAAATATTAGCAATTGAAATTTGCAAATGAGAACAATTTAATAACTAAAAACGTTTCTAAAAGCATTAAAAAATATCTTATTTTACACAAAAAACATAAAAAGATAAAATACATTTTAAATGTAATAAAAACATTTGCATATTAAAAGAAGACTCCACCCTTATCCCACTATTAAAACAAATCTATCATTTAAAAAACATTAAAAATGACAAATTAAAACAATTGAATAAATTAAAAAAATTAAAAAATTAGCTCATTACATATCTAACAATATTTACTACATCTACAGTTTCTACATCTACATTTAAAACAACACTTAAAACGACATGTTTTACATCAATATTTCTGTCCACTATATGTATGGAGTCCCGATATTCTTGACACAATATCTCTGTAACATATTTTTTATCTGATATTTTGTCCAAATACCACATAAAACAATAGTATACAATATCAAATAGGGTAGATGACAGGTTCAAAGAGTTCTCTTGTGACAAATGTTTTTTTGGTGGTAAGGTTTTAACTTCCATCTTGAAAAGCCTGAAAGAGGTAACTGCTCTCTTTGAGGGTGGTAGGGATTTCCATTTGTTTGGATCAGATCTGGCAAAGTGCAGCCATGAGTTGTATTTTTTTTTTAATTGGGCTGGTTCTGGATTTTGCACTTCTGGAATCCCTTCTGCCTCCTGATAGCTTGATCCTATTCATCGTGTATTTTGGGCCAGAGTCATTTACATCTTTCTGTGTTATTCATGTAACCTTCAGTTGATTTCTAGCTTCAGCTGGTAGCTTGTTGAGGGCTCTAAGTGAAAGGGAAATGCGATCATACTGACGTGTGCCTGGTAATAGGCTTGCTGCTGTCGCTTTCACTGGGGCTGGGCTGGCTTTAGGTACACCTATGAGCGAAGCATTCCCACAGTCCAGTCTTGAGAACACAAGAGATTACATCTAAACCTGTCTTTCAAAGCATCAAGCCTACTGATTTCCTTCGGTATGTCTCAGTCAACCCCTTGACCCTTCCTAGTTTCAGGCATGTTCAGTATGATGGCAGAGCCTTTTTAGGCCGAGCTTAGGCAGGGCACATGCACTGCCTGCAAAATCTAGGGCCTCATTATGATGGTCCATCCACCATCATATCGGGAATGGGGCCACTCGACTTGCTCTCAGCGGTCCCGCCATGGTTGAGAAAAGCAGCAAGTCTCCTAAGACCCCCAATGCTTCCCGGCACAGGGACACCTTTAATTCACTTGTGATTCGCTATCAAAATAACGAGGCAGGCGCTGGGAACTGGAAGGCAAGAAAAAGGTTTATTACTCCAGAGGAGAACACATCAACTCAGACACCGTGATGTCTCAGGGAGGTGCTCTAACAACAGCTCTCCTGCAGGTCACTTTTATACAGTATCAGGACAAAGTAATCTTTATGATCAGTGTCATGTAAGCTTGGTATCCCTGCCCCGGGCAGGTTGTCACACAAGCCCAACATTGTTTCATCAACATGGTTACACAAGCCCAACATTAATTCTCCTCCCACCCAGGTCAAAACAGACAATTTAATCTTGCAGCTGGACCTTGCTTCAGGGTCTAAAACATGTGAGACCGGCCAGATCTAAGAGTCCGTTCTGTATATAAAAACAGGTCCCATTGTTAGCAAAAACAAGTCTTGCTGTGCAGTGCAATACTCCATGTTTGCAAAAGTCTGTTTGGTATTTGGAACCTGTTTGTGTAGGAATATCCATGGGTTTGCCTGTAAACAGAGATGAGAGGAAAAACGAGTTTATGGCAGCAGGTGGTGTTGATGTTTGTCGTAGCAAAAGTTTATAGCCCCTAGCACACATATCAGGTTTGGTCAAAGAGTCAGAAGGATGCTAGCAAGGACAGGGTGAAACGAAGGTGACCAACAGAGTACAAAATGGCTGCGGTCAATCAGAATGACTGCAGTTTATGTGCACGTAGGAACTCCCATCAGACAAGATGGCGCAGATAATGTTCATGATTGTCGTTTTGCTTTTAACAGTCTCCCCTTTGAACATAACTAGCCAGCTTGTCAGTCGATTTCGATCTCCACAATGTCCTGTATCTCTTGTTCATACATTACTCTCATTTTTGTTAACTGAGTGTCCATAGTCTTAGGGCACAAGGTACTTATGCAAAGAGAACACAAAGGCGGTATACAGTGTACACCCAAACAACAACCACATATTGCCAATACTGGGACCAAGAGAAACATTGATATTTTCCAACCCCAGTCCTTCAAGATGCCCCAAAGCTAAACATGTAGTTGGGCTGTTCATCTTTGGTGGCATGCAGGTTGTACAGGCAGCTGCACAGACAGCAGGAGAAGAAGATCGCTATCAGTACAAACAGCATTGTCAATAACCTATGCAGTGAATGTAATAAACTGGCAGATAGTGTATACAAAAGGGTATTTGCTGTACCACAGTTTAAACTTGGTGATGAGCATAATTCCTAGATGATGCAGTAAATTCATTGTAACACAAAGACGAGTTTATCATACTAATTGTTTTGTAGGATAAGGACCACTAAGTGCATTATTGAGAACTGGACTACGTGAGGAGCCAAACTAATAAGTATATTCATGAGGGCAACTGCCGTTGTATAATCCTTGTGATACACAGTTTACTCTTTCTTCCATATGGTATGATATTCCTATGCTATTATTAATACAATGACACTATGGATGCAATTGATGTAGAATTTTCAAAGGAAAACCTTTTTCTTGTCCATTTGGGGCATAATGAATACAAGGTGATTGGGAGAGAAATTCAACCTAATATAATTGATGGTCAGGAAATGATATTTGTCAAACTTCTTCCCAGTGTCCTTTACAGTGAGCCATCACCAGTAGGCTCCCATTGTTCATCTAGCGTTGGCGCTGTTGAGCACCGGTGGTGGAGCTATGCGTCCAGCTCGGATCCAGATGCCACGTTGCAGGGCGAGGTCGTTCTTTCACTGGGATCACAGTCCCTTTGCCCTGTTCACTAAATAATCTATGGCTGGTACCTTAGACAGGGTACCCGCACCCAATTCTTGATCCGTGAAGTCCATCCCTACTAACCCTATTCTATCTTCGTGCACTGTTCCTTCATCAAGTGGATTAAAAACCCCATGTGAAAAAGGGGGCTTGGGGGAGTCAAAGGAAGAGAAGGTGGAGTGGGGTCAGACTGGAGATGGACCAAGGGGGCAGAGACTCCACACAAGTGAGCCCACCAATTAGGCCAAATGGGCTGAGACTTCAGGCACAAGTAGACCAACAGGCTGGGGGCTTCTGGACAGCCCTTCTCTCTTTCATTCTTCTTGTCGGTGATAGTGCTCGTCCAGCATATCTTTGTTCTGCGGCTCCACCTTGGTCGTGATAATAGGCGTTTCATGACAAGCAGCCAGGCTGTGCGACCACTCTCTTCCAATGACTGGAGGGCGTCTTGAATCTAGTAGTGAGTATAAAATGAATTTTTAGAGAACTGGCAGGGGAGGACATCACACAATTTAGTTTTCTCTCCCAATCCCAAGCAGCTGGGGAAATATGTATCATTTACTTAAAAGGAAGATAATATGGATACTCTGAATCTTTACATCTGTGTATATTATTCACTCATGAACCTTACTGTTGTGCAGGTCTGCAAACACCTATAGGAATTTCCAGCATACATATTATCTCTTGTGTCCATTCCTTTTACGTTTATGGTTGTGGCAATAAAACTAAAATTATTAATGATATAGCCTGTCAAATTTAAACTGACTTCTCCAGCAAAAACCTGTTGTTACAAACAAATTCCTGCAGGGCTATATTTTCTTCAAGATCTGCTAACCACAATAAAAAGTGTGATGCGCTATTATCATGAGCATACAGGTACCCTTCCTTGTATTGTGCACCATAAAGTACACAGGCTGAGCACTGTCCCATCCTGTCAATGTTCCTTACTTTTAACTAAACATCTTGACCTCAGTACCCACTCAGCAGGGTTTACTACAACATTCCTTTCAGTTTAGTTCAAATCATTTTTTGTAAACATTATTCTTATTTGTACATCATCCTTTACAACCTAGCTACTTCACTAGTTAATGAAGGACTTGCGATGTCCCTACAACTCATATGCAATGTTTTTGGTAACATGAACGGTGATGGTGGGGCCAATAAGGCATTCAAACTAAAGCCACCGACATATAGCTCCCTTTTAAGGGTCCGATTCGGGGACATCAGTCGTCTTAACCGTCCTTTCATTTTCAGCCAATTAACTTCCATCATTTTACAGAAAGGAGGGGCAGTAACATGGCATAATATGGTATTTTGTTCCTGTCAATATGTTCAAACACTGTTGTGTTAAAGCCAATTAGACGTGTACTTGTGAGGTACAGTGTCTTCATTTATTCAAAAGCGTATTCGCAGCATTCTGTGAAGTGAATGGCTAAGAGTGAGTCCACCCAGTTGTCTTATGGAATTAGTCCCAGCATGGTCATTCCTGGACAGCATAGGTAGGCTCAAAGAGAGAGAGAGAGAGAGAGGGAGAGAGTGCACGACAACAAGCTATCCAGTGCACTTACCACGTAGAATAGAACAGGACAGTTTGCATATTAAGAACATAAGCCAAAGGAAAACATAAAACACACAGTCTTTGTATACACACAATACAGAATAGGATGCGACAATACATGTACCAAGCACAGAAACCGAAGAAAAACGCAGTGTTAGTTGCACAAAAGGACTTTTTCATGCACGTCGCGCATCTCATAGTTCATTTAATTTACCCAGGGGCCAGGCTCCTTCCTTCCCCCCTTTTTGACAGTAGACGACCTAAGCAGGTGACCTGACAATACTTACTCGTTTTAATGGCTGGACACAAGCACAGTCGTACTAATACTCACAGTGGTATCCCCCAACATCTAGCAACGATAGTCCGAGTTGAGGTATAGGTGTAAAGTAGGGATGCCAGTCAGATGTACAATGGTACAGCTCTTATGCGGATGGAAGAAGAAGGGGTAAATCTGAAACATGACAATGTCTCTAACTTCTGGGCGGAGGGAGATAGGATGAACCCCAACCCAGGGGACCCTTCCCTTCTCCATTTGGTCATTACATAAATCAAATTCATCATTCTCACTAGTGTGCGTTATTTCGGCCTAAATAGGATAGAAAGTGTTCCTAGGAAAAGTGAAAGGTCGCACACTTGTGATACCTGCTGGAGCCGGGCTCTTTGTACTGCAATAAACCTTCAGGCTCCTGATGTAAACTGCCCTCCCATTGACTGGCTTCCAGGAGGCACGTTTTTAGTAAGGAATGTGTCACATTTTAATAAAAATGATATTTGTCTTTCGCATGTGGGCACCAGGTTCGGGCCTGTTTTTCACATCCCATTGGCCACCTGGTTAGCAACCCAGCCATACAAAAGCGTTCTCATATTGACCCATATGCACATGACACGTACACATAGATACTATACAAACATTTCACGCACTCAGAGATAGTCCCTACACACAATGCACAATTTCATAACACTAGCCTATTTTTGCATAAAAGACAGTGTGCTAAGCCTTTCCAACCTTCAGTTTAAACACCGCTATAACCTAAAGAAAAAAAAGGGGGGGGCAGCATCTTAAGCACTTCAATACGCGTGATGATGAAGATTTTTAACCCACCATGAATCCGACTCATCTCTGAGATGCAGTCCTTGGCACCTTGGTATTGAAGCCCAGAAAGATTGTTAGTGCGGCAAGGTTAACTAATGGCGGAACGTTCACTACATGGATCATTCAAGTGCAGCATTACAGACCGCGTGTAGGAAAAGGTTAGATGCCAGAGGTATTCAGTATAAGGTAGGGGATGATAGATAAATGTTTTCATTAAAAAAAAAACAATCTACAGTGGTCTGGGGCTGTCCCCATTCACAGAACAGGGAAACTATAGGAGGTGGCAAGTTTCATTGGGTGCATCCTTGTTGCTAAGGGTGTATATCTTGGTTACAGTGGCAAGACCACTAACAAACTCATTTAATGTTTGCATGGAGATCAGTTTGCGGGCAGATGGGGGAAACAGTGCAGCTCCAGTTGCAAAAAACGTGGAGGCACAGCTGTGCCTGGAAACCACAGATTTGTAACTGCCAGGGCTGGCAGACCTACCCATGGACTCCGCAACCACTGACTAGGACATGCCTTAAATGCTTGTGCAGGGTGCACCACTTTATATGACATAAAAGAAGCTGTGTGTTTCTAAAACCAGCAATATTTGTTTGCGCCTGACTCCTAAGATGCAGTGCTTAGAAAAGCTTTTCCATATTACAATCTAAACAGATGACCTTTTTCCTAGGAGGTTGTGGGTGGTTAAAACAGAGCAAGACTTTCCTTAAATGCTCATTCATGTCATGTAACTTGTGCATGGACATCAAATGCTAACACTTAAAATGAGTTTTCTTGTGATGTTTCCCCGAGCCCTGGCTTTGGCCATGCAAGCAATATGTTTAGGGAAGATATCTTCTCTCTTTTCATTTAATAGATTTACATCTCACTTCTGTCTAATGTTAGACTGGATGGCATACCCCTGGTAAGGCTCAGGAGCATTTGAAAAACCCCTCTGAAGGTCGGCAAGATTATTACAGTGGTACTTGGGTGGGAAGGTAGGTGAAACACATTGTGTGCAAAAATAAACATTATGATGTTTAGGACCCCAAAAACCAGAATGCACCTGGGGCTCACAGTCAACCAATATCTGGCTAAAGTACTCCCCTGGAAACTATATAATAGTAGTACCAAAATGTTCAATGAGAAAAATGTGTGCTTTTGCTCCTTCAAGGGAGCTGCGAAGTAAAAGAGGCTGAATTTATTATCCTCTTCATTTCATATCTAAACGCCAGGATCTAACAAATTGCTTATGTTGTAGAAGTGCAAATAAATAAAACATACCTTTACTATTCTTTTAGCGTTGCTTCTGCGTACTGCATCTTTTGAACTTTTTAGAATTGAATTACTCATTCTACTGGCCACTGAAAATCGAGTTTCTTCTTTGTGTATTTGTTCCACAATGAGCCATACATTATGGGACAAATACCGTACTTTATATCTAACAAACGATTCGAGCTTAAACAGCCATTTTTCAACAACTTTAGAAAAGACAGGCATGATGGATATCGGTTAAAATAAATCTCTCAATTAATCCTGAATTCAGACAAGACGTCTGCATTACCTGCCCTTTACTATTTGCAAATATTAACTTCTGTTCAAACAATCAATCAATCAATATTCACGAGGCTAATCCACATTTAACGTACATGACTTTGTTAGGAGTGCCTTCCGGCAGTGCCGGCTGTCTGACCTCTAACAAACGGTCCGGTCTAAAACAACTACAAAACAATCTAGAGAAAACAGGCATGACGTATTTACCGGTCAAAATGAACATCTCAAACAATTTTAGACAAAAAGCCTGCACTACCTGTCCTTGGCTGTCTGCAAAGAGAGAGAATATTCCTATTCTCTGTTGTTTGCAAGCAGGGAATGTCTCAAATAACTCAAAAAGGAATAATAGTATTCGATCAAACTATTCAATCAATCAATCAATCAATTTGTCGCTTTTTCATGACCTTACCAGGACCATATGTACAGTTTTTCATCTTCCCCTTCCAGCGCCTGTTTGTCCTCTCACTCCAATATCAATGCGGCACTCCTCTAAGGTCCCAGTCAGGACTGCAGGTCACTCGAGAGAGGTCCGTTCGGAACAGGTAAAGTTCAGTTGATCGGCAGCCAGACGAGCGTCTTTTCAGGGCAGGTTAACTCCAATCGTTAGATGTTCACTCCTCTCTCACCAGCCCCACGTGTCGCTGATGGACCCCGCGTTGGGACGCCAATTTGTGAAAAGCAGCAAGTCTCCTAAGACCCCCAATGCTGCCCGACGCAGGGACACCTTTAATTCACTTGTGATAGGCTATCAAAATAACAAGTCAGGCGCTGAGAACTGGAAGGCAAGAAAAAGGTTTATTACTCCAGAGGAGAACACATCAACTCAGACACCGTGATGTCTCTGGGAGGTGCTCTAACAACAGCTCTCCTGCAGGTCACTTTTATACAGTATCAGGACAAAGTAATCTTTATGATCAGTGTCATGTAAGCTTGGTATCCCCGCCCCGGGCAGGTTGTCACACAAGCCCAACGTTGTTTCATCAACATGGTTACACAAGCCCAATATTAATTCTCCTCCCACCCAGGTCAAAACAGACAATTTAATCTTGCAGCTGGACCTTGCTTCAGGGTCTAAAACATGTGAGACCGGCCAGATCTAAGAGTCCGTTCTGTTGATAAAAACAGGTCCCATTGTTGGCAAAAACAAGTCTTGCTGTGTGCAGTGCAATAAACCATGTTTGCAAGAGTCTGTTTGGTGTGTGGAACCTGTTTGTGTAGGAGTATCCATGGGTTTGCCTGTAAACAGAGATGAGAGGAAAAACGAGTTTGTGGCAGCAGGTGGTGTTGATGTTTGTCGTGGCAATAGTTTATAGCCCCCAGCACACATATCAGGTTTGGTCAGAGAGTCAGAAGGATGCTAGCAAGGACAGGGTGAAACGAAGGTGACCAACAGAGTACAAAATGGCTGCAGTCAATCAGTATGACTTCAGTTTATGTGCACGTAGGAACTCCCATCAGACAAGATGGCGCAGATAATGCTCATGATTGTTGTTTTGCTTTTAACATGGTAATTACAATGCGATCGCCTTCAAGGTAATCGCAAAGTGTATTTTTTGTATTGCAGTGTGTACTGCGGCCTGCAGCACATGCCGCAACACAAAAAATACACATCTGACATATCCCTGCACCTTGTGGCAGGCACAACTTGGTGACTGCCACATGCTGCAGGGATATGTAGGGGGGCACATTTGGAGGTCCGAGGGGTAGGAGGCCCCACTACAGCCTCCCAACATCCCTTTCCGACAGCCTTTTAATGGCGGTTAACGCCCATGAAACAGCCGACGGAAAGGTGCATTGTAATCCCTAAGGCAGTGCCTGAGCAGGCACCGCCAATGTTGTAGGGATACAACTCCCTCCGATGCACCAACGAGCTGCTAGAGCCCGCCAGATGCATGCCGGTCGGTCTCTCCGACCGCCAGACATCTATGGGCCGGCAACAGTATCATGATGATGGTGGGACTGCCACCGACGGGCTGTTGGTGGCAGTCTTTCTGTCATCGCAATCACCCCCTAGTGTAATCAGTTAAAAGACTTTAACTGCGCCTGCTGCTTATTATAGGGTGAATCCAGTGTCCCTCTTGTTTGCAGCCTCCTTGCTGGTTCATGCAGCCAATACCTCACTTCCATTGTTAGGTGAGGAGCACCCACCAAGTACAGTTTACTTATGCTATCAATGTTTATCATTGGTAAATCAAACTCTTTTTTTGGTTTCCTGCTTCAGCTCGGGGTCTGTTGTAGTGTTTCTGCCCCTGTACACTTTATTTCCTCTACATATTCATCCTACTGGAGTTCATTTGCAGGTATTCAGCATTTCTCAAACCGTTTATGGAAGCCGGGCTACGTGCGATTTGTTTTTGGGTTTCTAGGAACTTTTAAATATTTGTTTTGCCTGGGAAAAATCATTCAGATGCTCCCGATCGAGCGCGCACTCAGTAGTCCCCCTGGGGCAAAAGCAAGCATGCACTTCTGTGCTCCCTCCTTGTTTTATCTTGTCACTGACAGAGTATCACGCTCAGGCTACTTGTTTTTCAATTGTTATTTTGTTTTACTCTCTTTTCAGAGCACCAAGAACCCGGGAACTTTGTAAATGAGAATACACACTATAAGCAGATAGCATAAGTAGGGACTGTCCGGAGAGGAAGGCCCCTGAAGAGCCCCTTCTCTCTCTTTGTCTCTCTCTTAAACCTTGCTCTCTGGCACAGTTTCTCCCAGTCACTTATCTCACCTCCTCACTCTTTCACGTCCACTCTTTAACAATATATTTGCTCACTCCCTCTTTCTTCAATTTCCCTCTCTCCCTCTCCTTTCTCCGCCTTTCACCATCCTTTGCATTTAAAATATTGTTTTATTTTTACGGTTTATTCCTGTTACTGCACATTCTTTCTTTTTGTCCAACGTACTGCTTTCTCCTATGAACTGCACCCTTAGACCTGAGTGCCTCACCAAACCAAGGGATCTCACGTGGTCCCATGCATGGGGTGCCGATTACAGGGGTCATGGCGAGGTTGGTTTACAGTGGGCTTTTAAGCTGATGGATCCATATCCTCCCGAGGAAACATCGCTCCAGAGAATAAATAATTGACACGCCTGCATGTGAATGTGTTGTTTCTCTTAGACACAAAACTCCTTGCAGGGGTCCGTCTCCATCAGAAAAACCCAGAAGGAGTGCGGGCAGGTGTTGGGAGTGCACAAGAAGCGTCAATCTGGTCTGCTTTTTCTTCCCAGAATGTAGGGACTGTAATCCAGGCACAAGAGAGCTGAAGAAGGCTTGTGCAGCCAACCAGGGAAGGTAAGTAAAAAATGTGAATGCTGTGTGTGGTTGCATGAGTGCCTGTCTGTGGGGGGGTTTGGTGTGTTTGTGTGTGTTTGCATGTATGTGGGTGTGCGTGTATGTGTGTGTGTGTGGGTGTGTGGTTGTGCGTGTGTGTGCAAGGAAGTACGTATGAGAGTGTACATGAATGTTGTGGCAATATCCCAGGCATATCTAGTACCTTTTGCCACATTAGGCGCTTCCTTGGATTTTGGTGCCCACCCATTGATAAATTTCTGGGCCCCATATATGGCCATTCCTTCTTGAAATTCTGTGTCACCCTTGGCATTTTGGTGCTACACCCTAGGCAAAATACTGGACTTCGCATATTGGTGAGGATTCTTGCATATTGGGGATGTCCATGACATTTTGGTACTGAACCCGTGGCAAACTGCTGGGAGTGGCATATTGGTGTTCTTGGCATATTGGTAGGAGCAGCAAAATGCTACCCTCATGTATTACGGGTACGTCCTTCCCTCACATCATGGTGCAAAACCCTTGGCAAAATGCTGGTGCTGGGATGCTGGTGGTAATCCTTAAATATATTTTGTCATCTGTATCTTTTATAAACTTGACACTCGCTTAATAGTGATAAGTCAGAGGTTTTTGTCAGCATCTATGTCATGATGACTTTGTACACTGTTGGCTCTAGCATAATGTAGGCAATCCATGGCATACTGTGGCCTTCTGTGGCATAGAATGGTGATAAAAAGACATATAAGGGAGTGAAGAATCTATTTGTGTGTTGTATTAGCACATGTGGAAGCTTAATGAAAATGATGAATTAACATATGGAAACTAAACGTAGTTACTTAGGGCCTCATTTAGGGCCTTGCTGCTGTGCTGCTCTACGGCAAAAAAAAAGGGGAGGAATGTGCCATATCTATCAGATACAAGGAACAAAATCGAAGGTGGCTGCATGATTTCAAGTCACTTTACTTAGAGACAGGGCTAAGTTAATCAATAAACAAGGCCTGTGTATTCATTTCACAATTCATTACACAAAGTTATTGCATTTTATCATGTCTAAAAAGGGATGAAACTTATCCTTGACATTATTCAAGTGTACCACATCAAAAATCAAACAAAATGATGACACACACATAACTACTCTCTGTAGTCAAACTGGTGCAGTGGGCGCAGTACAACAATTGTTAGAGATTCATTCCTATCAAGAGTAAAAGTGCTCAACGGACACAAAAAATAAATGTCAACAAGTGCAGGTGCATTGAAAAAACACACATTTAACAGCACTCGTTTGACCAGCCCATGTTTTTAATCCAGAGGGTTGTATTTACTTTGACCCTCTTAGTGCTGGTAAAGGGGTTTCAAAATCATCCAATATGGCATGGGTTGCAGATTTTATAATGTCTGAATCAGTGTCCATCTTGATGCAAATGAAAAGAAATCCCCATTGATCATCGCCGATGTGCTTCCAACCGCTGGTTACTGAGAGTTCTCGTCAGGATGGGGGCTGGTGGTGTTCTTGTGTGCCTTTAAACGTTAAGGGTAGGCTCATTCCATATATTGGAGACAAGGTGCACAAGTGGAACTTCTCAATCCTCTGATTCAATTTGTAGTATAATTTGAAGGTTGTCCTCCATTTAAGATGCTTTAATTACTTGATTGGGGAGCCTTCGTTGTCCTCCGTGAAAGTCTTCTATCAGATATGGCGCATTCCTGTCCTTTTCTCCGGTGCACAGTGGGCTGCCGTGCGCCAACACAGGCATCTATGCATGATGGTGCAAGGGTGCCTGCATTGCAGAGATGATTATTTTAGTGCAGGGAGAGAAATCTTCCTGCACAAACACAATCACAAGATGCTTTTCTCATCTTTCTATGAGAGTGCAGAATGCAGCACACATAACAAAAGGAAAAACAAGGAGAAATAAAAAAATATTTCTCCTCGTTGTGCCTCCCTTAGGTCTCGGAGCATACGTCTTTGGAGCTGCCTCAGATTTACGATTTCTTGTACATCTGGGGCAGTCTCAAAAAGCCATAGATGTTACTAGGGACGCCCCCAGCAACACCCATTGCACGCCTCTTTATTGCCGAAAACTTCGTTAGAGAGAATGATATTTACAAGGCAGCATTAAGCCAAAAAAGTGGCTTAGTGCTGATTCGTAGATATGGAGCAGGCTCCTGCGCTACGGAAAGTCACAAAAAGTGGTGTTCCAGAGGTGCAAGGGGCCTCATAAATGAGGCCCTTACAATGAAAAGGTAGTATTATAAATTTGTCTTTGTTGAATCACATTTTTTTTAATTAAAACATTTATTTGACAAAAAAGAGTGCATTTTCATAAGCAATCAAGCTGATTGCATTCTCAAAATATATATATAAAGCAAATATGTCAGTGATGATTGGTACCACTGCCTAAAAACCCAGCAAGTGGAATAAGTGTAATCTGCTTCCTAATCTACACATTCTCTGCAAGGTGAGCGGCATCACTGCTAAATTAACCTGTAAAATGTGTTCTTACTCACTCAATTGCCTGAGAATGTGAAATATGTGTGCTTTTTTATATTTCTATTGGCAATTCCCAGTCATAACACAGGGCTGAAAACGCGCTTGGAAAAGGCTGGAGAAAAAGTGACAGGAAGTGAAATATACATGTGTGTCTATGATGGTATATAATAAGCCACACAAAATTGCATTCTTCAATTACCGCCTGTATCAACTTTAGCTTTTAGTCATCCTTAAAAGAAACTTTTGCTCAAAGATAAAAAAATAAATTGCTGCCATTTTATCAGAATTGATTTAGGGCAGACATTCCTCAAAGCTCATTTAGAGTCAAGATTACTTAACAATGTAAGATATACTGCATGCCTTTTCAGAGACTATGGCGTAGCAAATTTATGTTAAAGCAGTACTGAACAATGCCTCATTTGATTGCATAACTTTAAGCATTTATTTTGCGACAGTGGTGCTCACATGCTTGGTGTCCTCACTGGTTGCAATTTGACAGTTATTAAGGCCACCACTTTCAAAGTTGTCCAGCTGCCACTGGTCACCTGCCAATTTTAACCTCTCCCTTGCTTCCTATGGTATCCTTCTCAAGCCATCTTATCCCTGGTAATCCCTCCAGCAATACTGATTACTCTCTAAAAGTCCCATCAGCCCATCTCTCTTTCAGTGCCTCACTATATCACAATGCTTTATTTCTGATCATGCCACATAGCTCCAAGGTCTTCCCTTTAGGTTGAGCAGCCACAGGGAAGTTGAAAGCTTGTTTCTATGGTCCAGTGTCAGGCGTGAGTAGCCCACCCAAGCCAGAGATCTCTGTCTGTCCATGAATGGGTGTAGCTTATCCAGGCCAAAGATCTCAGTCTGTCCATGTAAGAAGGTTGTAGCTCACCCAGGCCAGAGATCTCAAGCTGTTTCAGTTTGGTTGTAAATAGCTCACCAAATCCAGAAGTTCTACGGCAATGCCATGTCAGGTGTGAGAAGCTCATCAAGTCCTAATTCTTTCAATGCACTCTGGGAATTGTAGTTTATTGTTCCTTGTTGTAAATGGAGGAGAAAAAGCACACAGTAAAAACACAGGAATGGATACTGTCTTCTGTAAAAGGAAAAATAATCAGTGCTATTTATTTTCCTTTCCTAGTATGACAACATGAAACTGTTTTTTTATCATGTGCTTTAAAATACATAAATATCATTCACGGTATTAAAGTACAAGCCAGGTAAAATGGCTATGTGCAGCTAATTACATGTGCTTCTGTCAGTAATCCCTCCGTTCTAAGTCCTCTAGCCAATGCTGCAGCTGTGTCTCTGTTCCCAGTAGTAATTCCCTATTCTTAGACTTATAGGCACTGCTGCGGCTGCGTCTCTGTTCCCAGTGCGGTGCCCGGAACTCTGACCTCGTGGTCAGAGACCTGCTCTCTCCCCCTGCAGCTCTGCTGTTAAGTGCCGCTGCCCTGTGCAGTGCTCTGTACAGGTAGGTGTTTGAGGCCCTCCTTCATCCGCAGGCTCCTGCATGCGCCTCATTACTGGTGGTCCAGTGGGATAGCCTTGCTCTTCTGCTGGTTCCACTGCTGTTTGTGCTGTATTGTGCCTATTTTTCTGTTGTTTTTCTGTGTTTGTTTTCTGTCTTTGTTATTGTGCCTGTTTTCCTGTCTTTTGCCTCTGTATTTTTATTGGTTATCTGTTTGCCTTCTCTCTCTCTGTTTGTCCTGTTATTTTTTGCCTATTTCCTGCAGCCCTTCCTCCCTGCTGCTTTCCGCTCCTGTTTCCCAGCTGCGCTTCCCTCCCCCTTCCCTATTTAATGGCGACCGGTATGCGGCTGCGCCACTGGTGCACCAAAGGCAAGCCCATCTGCGCCCGCCCACGACCCGACCAGCGCCAGGTACCCTGGTTCTCTGGCCACCCACTGCTACGACTCAGCTGCCCTCCTCGTACTCAACCCCGGAAGGAACAACAACTCCCAGTTGTCCACACTGAACGCCACCGACGGCCATTTCTCCTGCCGCTGAACCGTCTCCACGCTCTGCACCATCACGGCCGACGCCCCCATGCCAGACGCCAACCCCACCGAAGTCCTGAAGTGCATCCTCCTCAACGTGCCCTCCCTGCACAGACATGCCGTAGAGATCTGGGACCTCCTCGACACCCTCTCGCCAGACGTCGCCTTTTTCACGGAAACCTGGACCAAAGCCTGCTCCACCCCCGACATCGCCACTGCCATTCCCGATGGCTACAAGATCCAGAGGAAGTACCGCCCCAACCACCCAGGAGGAGGACTCATCATCGCACACCAGAGCTCCCTAGGACTCTCCACCTCCACCACAAGCCACTCCTCCGCCACCAACGAACACCTTCACTTCTAGATCCAGACCAGCCCTAGAACCACACTTCGTGGCACCCTCACCTACAGACCCCCCGGCCCGTGCTTTGTTCACCACTACTATTGCCGTCCTTGTCACACCCCACGCCATTGCCTCAATGGACTACATACTCATCGGAGACCTGAAATTCCACCTCGACAACCTCAGTGACCCCAACTCCACCGCCCTCCTGTACAACCTCGCCAACATTGGACTGAAACAGCTCATCACCACCCCTACCCACAAGGCAGGAAACTCCCTCAACCCCATCTTCGCAGGTGGAAACAACATCTGTTTCAGCCACACCACACAGCCCTTCTGGATGGACCACCACTGCATACACTTCTCTTTCAACACTGCCACCACTCCCAAACCCACTCCTTGCCCTCTGTGAAGGAACTGGAGCAAGGTCACAGAGGAGCACCTCAAATCCACCCTCAGCCGCGATCCTTCCCTCCTCAACCGATGCCAACTCTGCAGCCAAGGAACTATCCCACTGGATCACCAACTGTGCAGACAAGCTTGCACCCCTCTGCACCACCGACAGACAATGTCCCCTGAAGGCCACCTGGCTCACCACCGACCTCCAAGAAGCCAGATGCTCCTGCAGATGTCTCGAAAAACAATGGAGAAACAGCAAAACCACGGAAGACATGACCACCTACAATAACGCCATGACAGACTACCACCAGCACATGAGATCCACAAAGAAGACCTTGAGCTGGAACAAAATCCTCACCAACTCCAGCAACTCAAAGGAACTCTTCACTATCATCCAGCAATTCACCAAGACCCACAGCAAAGCCACAGATGTCACTCCCTCCCAAGACCTCTGCAACAAGCTCAGCTCATACTTCCACCTGAAAATCAAAGACCTCTACGACAACTTCAGCGAGCAGATTCCAGAAACCACCCTTCCCTCCAGCAACGATAGCCAGCCCACCATCATCGCCTGGACCCCGGTCACAACTGAAGATACCACCACTACCATGAAGAGCACCATCTCAGGTGCCCCCATGGGTCCCTATCCTCCGCACATCTACCACAGAGCCACTGCCGCCATTGCGCCCCAGCTATGATGCACCATCAACACCACCTTTGAATATGGCACCTTCCCAGACGACTGGGCCCCTCTTCAAGAAACCCTCTGCAGACCCGACGGTCCTAAAGAACTACCGACCCATCTCTCTTCCCTTCCCTTCGCTGCCAAAGTCACCCAGAAGGTCGTCAATGCCCAGCTGACACACTTCATTGAAGAGAATTCCATCCTCGACCACTCCCAATCCGGATTCCGCTGCAAAAACAGCATCAAGACCGCCCTCCTTGCCACCACAGATGACATCTACATGCTCTTCTACCAAGGCCACACCGCAGCCATCATCCTACTCGACCTCTCTGCAGCCTTCGACACTGTCTCCCACTACACCCTTGTTGCCAGACCCCATGATGCTGAAATACAGGGAACCGCCCTCAATGGGCTCCCCTCCTTCCCCGCAGCAGAAGCCAAATGTATCAGACTCCTGCCTTTCCTCTCTGAACCCACAGAGATCAACTGCGGAGTACCACAAGCATCATCAGTCAGTCCCACGCTCTTCAACATCTACATGGCCCCCCTCACCACCATCATCAGACACCATGGACTCAGCATTGTCCCCTATGCCGACGACACCCAGCTCATCCCCTCCCTCAGGAAGGACCCCGAAACCACCAGACTCAGCTTCCAAGTAGGAATAAAAAACGTTGCAGCTGGTATGAGAAGCAGCTGTCTGAAACTCATCTAGGAGAAGACAGAAGTGCTAGTCCTCTGACCCCCCCTCCGCATGGGACCACTCCTGGTGGCCTTCCGCTCTCAGCACCTCCCCACCCCCACGGACCACACCCGAAACCTCAACATCATAATCAACTCCTCCCTCACCATGACCTAACAGATCAACACCGTCGCCTCCACCTGCTCCAACACCTCTGCATCCTCAGCAAGACCTTCAAGTGGATCCTCCCAAAGCCATCCGTCACCCATGTACTCATAACAATCAGGCTGGACTACGGAAACACCCTCTACGCTGAAAACACCCTCTACGCTGGAATCAACAAATCCCTGCCAGACCATCCAGAACACCACGGCCAGACTCATCCTCTGCATCCCACAGCATGAGCACATCACCCAACCTCCACTGGCTCCCTGTTGAGAAGAGAGTAACCTTCAAGCTACTCACCTGCACCTACAAATCCCCCTAAAACAGAGGACCAAATACCTCAACAAAAGAGTCTCTTTCCACGTACCCAAAAGGAACCTCCACTCCACTGACCTCGCCCTGGCCGACATCCAGCGCATCCGCAGAATCAAAGCGGGTGGAAGAGCCTTCTCCTACTTAGCAACCAAAACCTGGAATGAGCTCCCAGTCAGCAACATACACTACCCTACTCTGCACACCTTCGGGAAGAACCTCAAGACCTGGCACTTCGGCTGATCTGGAGCATCACCCCCACCTACCCAGCGCCTTGAGACCATCATGGGTGAGTAGCGCGCTTTAAACCCCCTGATTGATTGAGTGGTAATTCCTAATTCTTAGTCCTCTAACCAGTGCTGCTAGCTGCTTCGCTGGTTCCAGTGGTAATTCCTCATTCTTAATCACTCGGGCAGTACAGCTACCTGCTTCTCTGGTGCCGTCAGTAAGTCTTCATTCTAAGACCACTAAGCAGTGCAGCTAGCTGCAACTCTGGTGCGTCAGTAATTCTTCATTCTAAATCCTCTAGGCAGTGCTGCAGCTGTGTCTGTTCCCACTGGTAATTGCTCATTTTTAGTCCTCTAGACAGTGCTGCAGCTGTTTCTCTAGTCCCACTTGTAATTCCTCATTCTAAGTCCTTTAGGCAGTGCTACAGCTGCTTCTCTGGTCCCAGGGTTAATTCCTTATTCTTAGTCCTCTAGCCAGTGCTGCTAGCTGCTTCGCTGGTCCTAGTGAAAATTCCTCATTTTTAATCACTCGGGCAGTACCGCTAGCTGCTTCCCTGGTGCCGTCAGTAAGTCCTCATTCTAAGACCGTTAAGCAGTGAGGCTAGCTGCTACTCTGGAGCGTCAGCAATTCTTCATTCTAAGTCCTCTAGGCAGTGCTGCAGCTGTGTCTGTTCCCACTGGTAATTGCTCATTTTTAGTCCTGTAGACAGTGCTGCAGCTGTTTCTCTAGTCCCACTTGTAATTCCTCATTCTAAATTCTCTAGGCAGTGCTACAGCTGCTTCTCTGGTCCCAGTGGTAATTCCTTATTATTAGACCTCTTAGCAGTGCTACAACTCCATCTCTGTTCCCATCTGAAATTTCTCATTCTTAGTTCTCTGGACAGAGCTGCAGCTGCTTCTCTAGTCCCAGTGGTAATTCCTCATTCTAAATCTTATAGACAGCGCTGCGGCGGTGTCTTTGGTCCCAGTGGTAATTCCTCATTCTCAGTCATCTAGGCAGTGCTGCAGCTGTGTCTCTGCTTATAAAGTCACTATACTTCACTTCAAACCAAAACACATAGGTAAAAGACATTGTTATTTGTACCACCAATAGCTCTAACTCCAGGAGCGGCCAGCATGGCTCACGGGTGGAGGGGCGGTCGTGGTGTGTCGCAAGGAGGTCGCGGGGCCAAATATAAAACAGAAACGTAACTTGCCGCCTGGTCCTGCGTCTCTGATCCTGCTCTCTTCGTGGAACTCAAGGAACACAAAGCACATCAGCCCCCACTGACCAATCACAACGTTGCAATGCAGCATTGTGATTTGTAAGCACACAGGATCCCCTGACAAATCACAATGCTGTAATGCCAAGAGCAGAGCAGCCACCCGCCGGCCCACAAAGCAGCACAAAGCATAAAATGATAACTCAGTTATGATCAACTTCTACGCTCCCAAACGCCACCTCCGATCAGCCAACCACGCCCTCGCCGCCGTCCCCCGCATCCGAAGAGCGACTACAGGAGGAAGGTCCTTCTCCTACCTGGCCGCCAAGACCTGGAACTCCCTCCCGACCGACCTGCGCCTGACCCAAGACCACCTCTCCTTCAGGAAGAAGCTGAAGACCTGGCTGTTCGAGCAGTAGCGGCACCCCCCCCCCCCCCCCCCAGCGCCTTGAGACCCTACGGGTATGTAGCGCGCTTTATAAGTGTCACTGATTGATTGATTGATTGATTGATCATTTTATGTTTATACTATGCACTGCTTAAAAGCAGTGGGGCAACGTTCCTACGCCATAGCGGAGGAGCTGCCACTGTCTAACTGCGAGACCTACTGCATTGCAAATGCTTGATCTACCTGGCACCTAAACTGTGGAATAGCCTGCCTCACACTCCTCGACGTCTCCACGGTTTGACCTTTTTCTGAAAATAGTCGAAGACCTGGTTGTTCACATCTTCAATCTTATCGTTAATCTACCTATTTTCTCTATTTTAGCCACGAGTGTCAGTTTTCCCCCTTGGATCCAAAGTTTGTGCTTTCTAAATCTCTTTACATTCATTAATTCCTTCAAGACATCTCTGTAATTTTAAAGCATTGTGGTCCATGTTTATCAATTCCAGTGTATTACAACATAACACCTGCTACATCATAATGCCTCACAAGATGACACATATGTCTTTATTCAAAAGATGGCAACTGTATATTACATATCTAGCAAATGCCATAGCTCAAGGGATGGCTGTCCCCCAATCTTGAAAAGGTGCTGAAATAGTGCCTGTCTATAAAAAGGGGGACAAGTCGCTTGCAGGCAATTATAGGCCTCTTAGCCTGATCAACTCCATCCATAAAATTATGGGCCGTCTGGTATTGGGGAAAATCCAGACCCGGATGGAAGAAGAAAATATCTTGAGTCACCTCCAGGCTGGCTTTCGACCCAAGACCAGTACGATAGATCAGGTCTTTCGGTTTATTATCCTTTATTGGCGCTCTGTGGTATTGGAGAAAGGTACATTATATGCCGTATTTGTTGACCTAAGGGCGGCTTTTGATCTGGTGCCGCGTAATAAGCTGTGGCGAGTCCTGGATGAGCTGGGGATGGCCCCTGAGCTGTTGAGTTTGATCGTTCGCCTGCATGAGGACACGTTCGCTGGGGTACGGTGGGGACAGCAGAGCGAGGTTACGGAAAACTTTCCCGTTGAGCGGGTAGTGCGGCAAGGTTGCGTCATGGTGCCTACCTTGTTCTCGCTCTTCGTGAACGGGGTGGCAAACTTCCTCTCCCTGGTCCCGACCGATGCCCCTGTGATGGTTGGTAAGCGAGTCCCTGTCCTCATATTCGCGGACGACACTTTGATAATCTCAAAAACGCCAAGTGGGCTCCAACGTGCCCTGCGGCGCTTTGAGGATTTTTGCTTGGACCGTGGCCTAGAAATAAATACTGCAAAATCAAAGTTTATGGTTCTTACTGAACATAAACCGTCCAGGTCTGTCAAACCATTCAGAGGGAGCATATATATGAATAACTCCCCGCTAGAGCGGGTTGATGCCTTTACATATCTGGGGGTAACCCTCCAGAGAGATATGTGCTGGACCAGCCAATTAGATCTAGCTGTACTAAAACATCACCAGCAGGCAGGACTTCTTCTGAAAAAGTTTAAAGCCTCAGTATCGAAACCTATTAGCCCACTCTTGGAGATTTATGGGATGAAGGTGATAAGTTTGGCCCTCTATGGGGCTGAACTTTGGGGGTTTGAAAATTTAAGAAACCTGACACTAGCGGAAAACGAGTTCTTGAGAAAAGCGACTAGTGTCCCGCAAAGTACCCCCCTGACGCCATTGCTGTGGGACCTGGGCAAAAAAGCTGTTCAAGATCTAGCTTCCCTACGGCCGTTATTGTATTGACGTGGGATATGGACCACCGAGAAACTTCAGCAGTACCCTTGGGGCCTAAACCAAATAATTGCTAAAGATGCCTTCCATAAAATACATTGGCTGAAGGCTATTAGGTCCTTGCTAGTAAGCCTGGGAATGGGTGAATTGTGGGATGTTCCCACAAATGCGATATTCCCTTTAAAAAAATCATGAAGGCTAAGTACTGGGAGATGGTTAATTCTAAAGTTTGTGCAAAGGGTCTTTCATCTCATTTAACAGGTCGCTTTCTTGAATTTAAGGCACAACCGAAGCTGGAATTATATTGGGATGCCATAGAGAAGCAGTATGACCGTAAACTCTATTTCCAACTTAGAGTAGGCACCCTTCCAACAAGGTCATTTACAGCGAAATGGGCAGGAGAAAACGATGATGATAAATGCCCAAGGTGCAGGGACCAACAAGAATCTATAAGCCATCTTTTGTTCTTTTGTCCCTTATATGCTGCACCTAGATCAATGTGGGTGAAACCTATCTGCCAATTAATTGGCACCCACAGACACGAAGAGGCATTAAGAATCCTATGTACAGATCCCAGTCTCCCAATTGCTATAGGTATGGCCAAATTTCTGAAATGGACTTGGGTAATTCGGTTAAAACAGTTACGGCAGTAACTAGAGGTTTATAAATGTATCCTCTCAAATCAAGTGAGGAAAAGAGGAGGCGCATTTTTTTTAGTTGAGGCTTGAGCAATATTACCCTGGACTGTATACACTGATATTTGTTTTTAAATAATTTTTTAATGAATTGTAAGGAAATAAGACATTCGGCATTAGTCTTTTGAAGTTTAATCATGTTTTAAATATTTATTTATATAAATGATAATGTAATTTTTATACTGCAAAATGTGTATTTTATGTACTACTTTTATGACTTAATTGTCGAATAAAGTTATGACTCAGATATGTCTTTATTCGCATAATATGTTGCAAACATTGCCATTCTTTGTTGCATAACTGAGTCAACTTTTCAGCACAATTCGAACATGCAATGTGTACATTCGCTTTGTTTTTCTCAAGGTCATGGGTCACAGTTTATAAAAACTAAAACAATAATTGGAATACATTTTCCACACTATTTATAAAACTAAAGCAGTATTTGGAAGTGCACTATGCATATATTTTAGAGCAGCTTTGATACTGCAAGCAATTCACTTTCTGCCTGAGTGCTCAAGTTTGTCTCTAGCCAGAGGCAAGCTCAGGCGCCGCACCGTGATCTGTCTGCGCTACAAGTTTTCAATGAATGCATAAATACAAAAGATGTCAAAGGGAATTATCCTCAGAAATACCACAAAATAATTGGAAATTTGAATTTGAAATGAAAATGTTAGTTAAGTGGATTAGTGGAAAAAATTCTCATAACACAGTTCGCGAATCATCACCATTGCCCATGTCTCATCCATTGTTAGTGCCCTACATACTTAACTTCTCCTAGGAGTACAACCCACTGGTGTCGCTTCCCTTTCTTTTAATTGTAGAACTAGACTCTGCCGTCTAGGATGACTTTGACTTGACAGAGTGAGAGGTTAGTCCAGGTACCCCTGTGCTATTGTGCTCCATCGAAGCCCCTCGGAGCCCTATTGCATTGGCTCAGTTTATCTTGGCCTCCACAGAATGCTTCTCAGACCAGTCAAATGGACATGGTTAGAAATGCATTTCACGTCTGCCATGCTGATAATATCAACTTCTCGTGTTCCTCAATTTTCACCCAGGACTCCGACTCCTGAAAGCAGACAAACTCACCTGGTAAAACATATGGGGAGAATGAGGAATTATTAGCACTTGGAGCCGATTCCCCGCTAATTTCTCATCGGAATCTCGCATTTCAATCTTAATCCCTGCCAACTCCGAGAGAATAAACATCTGTAGCATCTTGCTACAATGATGACGCCACACCAAGGTATGCATTCAGGAACTCTTTATTGTGCATCCTCCTTGTTCCCTGTTCCTTCTCCAACTACCCTTATCCTGTCTATACTCCTCCTCTTCCCCTCAGCCCCAACCAGCTCCACCCACTCAACTGCTAGACTGCTGACTACATAACATCTCCCCCTTTCTTAACAAAATGAAATTAACTTCTACCAAGTTCGCACTTGTCCACTGAGCCTCATGAACCGGCAGACAGTCTGGTTGGGCCACAGAAGAGTGTCCCCATGTATGAGTTCAGATTCAAGCCGGTCTTCAAGCATCAGTAGGGTCGAATCAGTGATGGGCCCGTCTTTGGTCGAATTGTCCGTTGTCTCAACACAGACATCTCTGACCACGTGAGCGCTTTCTTGACACTGTGAGATGTTGTGCGTGAACTGTTCGTTCTCCGAGTCCATGATTGCCACGATTTCCTTTTGCCGGGTGACTGCTGACATCTTAACGTGGCAGTGGCGGCCCGCTTTCCATTGTGGCACTTGTCTTTCTGAGCATCCATTTGTGAGTTCACTTCTTTTGTCCATGTGGTCAAAGGCATTGGCGCCCTCGTGCTCACGACTCTGCACACTGGACAATAAAACACTGAGTGTTCTGGTTCGGGTCTGGGACTCCTGTGCAGGCTCCATTGGTCCTATCTGCTCCCACTCGCATTTGTCAGTGTTGGACTCCTTGAGCATTGGGGCATGGGCACGTTCCGTTCTCGTCCCCGCTTGTCTTCGTGATGCGGATCCCTCTTTGCCGGCATACCTTGTCTTCTTGACGGAATGATGGGACGGTTCTTTTCCCTGACAATGAATAGTGCCCCAGGTGATTGTCTTTCTTCCGACAGCCCTTGGAGTCAGCCTCGCACGCCCCGCCAGGGGTGACGGTATCCTCCTTAGGTCCAGATGGGACGGTAGCAGACCTGTGGAAAAGTAAATTTTGCCATGTTCTGTGTCCCTACGTGTCATCCATCATATGTTATCTGTGCATGATTAATATGCATATGTATTCCCCATGCTCGATTAATGACGAAATTACAGTTGTGTCCACCTCTAGTATGCCAGTTTCCAGTTCTCGTGAATACTACGAATATCAGGCCTATGTAAAGTTACGTTGCCACGTTTCTCAGTGTGCACGTTATTCCATTGTAAAGTCCCCGTTTCTAGGCCTCAAAAGGGCCCGGACACCAGATTCAGCTCCTGTCTCCTGAAGCCTCGCTGAGGAGCGATACAGCCCCCACCTGTATCCTCGACCCTTCACTTACTTCCTGCCTCGCAGTGCCCGGCTCAGCCTGGCTCTGCCTCTGAGTCTGCCAAGAGTATGTTATGATTCCAGTTATCAGTTCAGTCCTCCTTCTCTGCATTCCTAAAGCTACTGAATCGCATCAATAGTTTCCGTCATTGTCTAGCCTTTACGTCTCCATGTAAGAGAAATACTGTATTAATGCTCATTTAATATTCTTCATCACGCACTACATGTAGAATAATGCATGCTCCAGTCTTAGAGTCTGTTAGCCTTTACCCCGATAACTTTTGGATTCTATCAACATGTTCTCTAAACATCAGATACTAGATACTGCTTAGGTACATGTCGCCCTGACTCTCCAGACTTCAGTCTCTGCTCCTAGCACAGAGTTCGTAGCCCCCAGCTTCTCCTAGTAACACGTCATTGCCAGTTTGCGCGCACCATTAGGTCAGAGGTCCCGGCTCCTTAGGTAGCCCCCTCCATGTTTCCGCCCCATTTATGACATATTCTGTTACGTTTGCATCACATGTCTATGTATACGCCTCTGTTACACCTACTTTCACTCTTATCTTTCGCGACTGCTATTGACCACACCCACTGCTCCGCCTATCGTATGTATTGTAATGCAACTGTTTTAGTATATATGATTATGTCTTGTTATTTAATGTTACGCCGATCCCGATTCTGCCCCCGGCAGCGCTGCCATCCTGTTCCCGTGCAGGTTGTCCTGTTCCTGTCCTTATGCTGTATTAAACCTGCAAAACTCCTACTACCTCGAATCTTGACTCTTATTTATTGAGCTATCTGTTATTCATTTAAGCATTCAAAAATAGAGGTATTATTTATTTATTTACCACATAATGGCGCCCGAATGGGGACTTGCCCTTTCCCCACGCGTCGGTGAAGCCACGCCGACCCCCTGACCCTCTGCAGTCGTGACGGAACTCTTCTGCGCACCGGCAGATATTTCTGCTTCAAGTATCCCTCAGGCCCACGGAGGAGACGGAGGAGGCGGTCCAGCATCCAGACGAGACGGTGGAGGAACGCGGCGAGTCCCGACCAGAGCCCAAGCCGAGAGTCCAAGGTCCGAGGTATCCGGAGGCCCACCCGTAACAGAAGTCCGAAGTTCGTCCGTCCGGCGTCGAAACAGTCCAGTCCAGTCCGAGGCCTTCCGTTCTTGCTGCCCGGTGAGTACCGTTGCTGGGGTAGTATCTAGACAGGGTCAATCTAATTGACTCTGGTCCGTGGGTTGGTGGTACACAGACCCACAAACGAAGTGTCCACTTCGGTGGATGCGGGTCCTGACGTGTCTCTGTATGAGACCGGTAAGTTTCGTACTGTTTCAGCAGTGCATCTAGTTTCTGTTCTAGTCAGTTCTGATTTCTCGAGAAAATTCATGTATTCTGTTTTCCGTATTCCAGGTAGTATTCTGTTCGAACTGTTATTCTGAAATGTTATTCATGTATTTTAATGTCGTGGTATGAGTGCGAAGTGATTATCGTGTTTATTGTGTATTGTGTTGTGTCCAGGTTATAGATCAGTCATGCCGCTCTTTTCAAAACTGCGTCAGTTAAAAACCAGAAAAGGTCTACTAGAAGCAGCAGTTCCTGTCCCGCCTGGGGACAGTCCAGGTCATTTTATGTATCAGAAGCATGGCATAAGTGCCATACTATATCTAGATTTATGGGTAGAGTATACCAAACAGTTAGAGGAGAAGTATAGATGGCCCGTATCAGGTACGTGGGATGCCGAGTGCATCATGAGAGTAGAAGAAGCATTATGGAAAAAGAAAGCCAGACAGTCACAGAAAGATGCCATCGAGTTATGGCGCAAAGAATCTCATAAAAGAACCGAAAAAGAAATCAGAAAGTCAGAATTAAGTAGAGAATCCTTAGAACGAGCCCAAGAAAGGGAATTAATCGAGATTGGTGAACGAGTCAAAACCGAACAGACAGACAGACAGAGGCATGCCCTCATCAAGGGTATGTATCCTCTTCTTGCCGAGGGCTTGCCAAAAGCGACCCCAGAGGCATCCAGTAATTTCCCGCCACCATTAGTTCCGACCAAGCTACGTCACAAACCGACCGCAGCTGATATTTTCATTTCGTCCTATTTGGACGACACAGTCCCAGAATATGCAAATCCTGTTCCTGCTCCGCCAGTCCCTGTAAATCAGGCACTTCCCGCTCCTCCAGACACCGGAGTACCTGTTACGGTACCCCCGGTCCAGCCCGCCATACAAGTCCAGCCTGCATTTCCATTTCCCACTCTGCCAGGACGAAGAGCATCAGTAGACGACTCCAGTTTAGGGGCCGCAGGGGGAGGTCCTCCTCAAACCCCGCCGCCACACAAGCGTTTAACGTTAGCCGAATTACATGCACAAGCGTCACAGCGTACGCCCAGGTATCAGTCTGTTGCAGAAATAAGAAAAGCCCTTAATGAATGTGGCTATGATCCAGTCCCAGGCGAGGATAGTATGGTTTTATATTCATTACGCGTGAGAAAAGTGACCGAGTATCTAGTCACCCTACCTGATATGAAAGAAGATCTAGACAGAATATATCATTTCATCCGTACCGGGAATGATCCAGAAAGTATTAGTGACGTCATGTGCCAAAGAAAAGTTGAAGTCCAGCTCATGATATTAAAGTTTCTGATTAATTGTTTAATACGAGAACAAGATTACCCGACCAAAGATCGAGCCGAAATGAAAATCCTGACAAGGTGGAGTGATAATATAGCCGAGGGTAAGCATAAGACTATCGGTAGTATAGAGAGTATGTACAAGAAAATCCGTAAAGAAATAATAAGGGTACACGAACAACGTAAAGAAGCACAAGTAAGCGAGAAAGAAAATAACTCTGATACTGAAGAGGTAGAGGACGAGAATCCCGACAGAATAGCGTATGTAGGAAAATCTAGATTTCCAGATCGCCATTTACGTCTAGAACACAAGTCAATTTTTCATCATCCAGTACCAGAACCAGGTTCTCTGGAACAAGTATTTCAAGCTACCGATCACATTCTGAAATCACGAATCAGTTATAGCGAGTTAAGTACCATGCATGAACAAGAACTAGCCCGATCAGCAGTCCGATGGACTACTGATTCTACCACTTTTCCAGACGAAATAGTGGCACAAATGTTTCTGAAATTGCCCCCAGCCGAGCAACGACTGGCGGGTATGTATATGATCCAGCACCTCATTACATTGTATGAGGGTCAACATTCTGATCCAGGTCCGTTACACGATGTCCTGAACGAGTTACTCCAGTATAAATGGAAAGGTTTAGGTACCGATTTGATTAGTGTCATTCTAGAACAGCGCCACAAATACAGAACGTTTTTGAACCCGCATTTTGTTCATGTCTCACCTCCAGAAAGTAAACCGTTTTACATAGACAGACAGAATCCGTTACGAGAAGTGCATCCAGTTAAGACAGACGGTGGTGAAATGCAACGAGTGTTTGTTTACACCCCTATCACAAAGATGGAACTCTTAGAGATGAAAAAGTTAATTCCCTGTCATGATAAAGATCCAGCAGGGTTCCACCGAGAATTAAAAGACATGCTCCGTATGGGAGAATACACGTATCCAGATATCATTAAAATGTTAAAAGTCTTGTTGCCCGCAGGGGTATATGAGAAACTCAAAGAAAAAGAATGGGAGGTGGGAGAGAAAAAGATCGATTGGACAGTCCTAGAAGCTGAAGACAAGGCACGAGTACCAGGTACCGGTCTTGGAGATAAATGTAAAGAATTACCTGAACTGTTAATACAAGTTTTGCCTAGGTTATTGACAACTAGAAAGGAAGACTGGGATGCAATCTCAGCATGTAAACAGAAACAAGACGAAGATATTAGTGATTTTTATTCTAGATTCGAGAAATGTTTTAGTATAAACAGTGGCCTCAAGACGAGTAGCGAGTCATTCCCTCATCTTTTTGTTACTAAATTAGTCGAGAATTCAAGTCCACAAATTAAAAACCGAGTTTTGAAAGTCGAAAGTACCTGGCAAGCTAATACCCCGTCCCAGATGTTACAGATGCTTCAATACCACCAGAATAGAATCAGAGAAGAGCAAGAACATGAGAGAAAACGTATGAAAGACACGAAAATGAAAGTACTAGTTGCACAATCCGTTCCTCAAGACAGTCAGAAGAGGGGACCAAATCAAGCCAGTCATCCTGCAGCTCCCGTTAAAGGAAACTGCCATTATTGTAAACAGCCAGGTCATTTTATAAACGAGTGTGCAGTTCTGAAACACAACATAGCTACCGGTAAGACTAAAGAAAGACCACGTCCGCCTAGACAAGAGCAAGTTTCACAGACTCCTCAGTCACAGAATGCACCACAGACAGTTACAGCTCCGCAGCCTATCGCTGCAACACAGCATGTTACACAGCAGATGTACCAGTATGCGCAGTCTGAGTATCCAGAGTATCAGCCATATTCATGAAACAGCCTAGAGAGGGAGGTAGGCTTGCCTCTCATCGAGATACCTGTAGATCAAGAAGGTCCCTATGTTCATAGTCAAGTATTAGGGAAAGACAGAAAGTTTCTGATTGATACAGGGGCAAGTAGGACCACCATCAGTCACGCCGAAGTTCCAGGGGCTCCGCTCTCAGGCTCTAGAAATGTTTCCCTTGGATTTTCAGGAAAACCTATTGTAAATGAAATATCTAAGCCAGTTACTCTAGAAGTAGGTCCATTGTCCCGCACTACTGATCTGTTACTTACTAAGTCATGTCCAGAAAATTTATTAGGCATTAAGACACTGAAAGAGTTAGGTGCAGTTATATGCTGTTCCCCAGAGGGAATACGATTGTTCCTACGTGACTTCAAGGGTCACTATGTATTACGAGATTTTGATCCCAGATTGTCCAATGTTCCGCAGCATCTATGGGCGCAAGGTCCAACTGATGTTGGCTTTATGCAAATCACACCCCATCGTGTGACTCTCAAGCCAGGTGTAGTCCTGCCACGAATCAGACAGTACAGATTGCCACCTGAGGCTGTAGCAGCCTTATCAAAAATTATTGACGAGCTCATGGCTCAAGGAGTAGTTGTAGAAACTGACTCCAATGTATGTAATTCTCCGATCATTCCTGTTATGAAACGTACTGATCCAAATGCACCTCCAGTATATCGTTTAGTGATTGATCTCCGAGAACTTAATAAATGTATTATTCCCCAGTATCCAGTTGTCCCAGATATCTCTTCCCTGTTGACAGCCATTGATTCCGAAGCCTCATTTTTTACAGTCATAGATCTCAAGAACGCATTTTTCAGTGTCCCCATTCATCCAGACAGCCAGTTCCTTTTCGGATTTTGTTTAAATGGAAGGAGCTATATGTTTACACGCGCTCCTCAAGGTTTCACAGAAAGTCCTAGTATTTACAGTCAAGCACTCAAGAGACAACTAGACAACATTCACATGCCAACTGACACTGCCCTGCTCCAGTATGTCGATGATCTCCTGATCACAGCCCGTTCTGAACGTGCTTGCGAGCGAGCATCACTTACAGTCTTGTATTTTCTTGCCGAGATGGGACACAAGGTGTCCCCTTCGAAGCTTCAATTCTGTGTCCAGCAAGTGGTCTACTTAGGACACTTGTTGTCCAAGAGGGGTAGGCAGTTGACACCAGACCGTATCCAGTTAATAGCGAGTCTTCCTCAGCCCAAGACCCAGAAGGAGGTACGTGCTTTCATTGGCCTCACTTCTTATTGCAGACAATGGATTCCGCAGTATGCATTTCTAGCCAAGCCACTGATACAGTTAACGACACAGGAGGCAGCCGTATCGACTGTCCTCCCTTGGACATCTGAACATACACTTAGTTTCAATGAGTTAAAGAAAGCCCTATGTCAAGCTCCAGTTCTAGCAACACCGAACTACAGTAAGCCTTTTACACTTTTCGTCACGGAACGCGAAGGTACAGCATTATCTGTTCTCACACAAGATCAAGCAGGACAGTACAAGCCCTGTGCTTATTTTTCGAGCACATTAGATCCTGTAGCCCAGGCTCTGCCTGCGTGCCTCAAGTCAGTTGCAGCCACAGCACTAGCTATCAGACAAAGTGATTCCATAGTCTTAGGACATTCCCTGACAGTACAAGTTCCACACTCCGTGGAAGTTCTTTTAAACCGAACACAAACTCAGCACTTGACAATTGCACGTTTAACAGGTTATGAATTGACACTGTTCCAGCCACACATAGAAATCAGACGCTGCAACGTTTTAAACCCTGCTACATTGTTACCGTCAGTTACTTTGAATCCTGCCACACACGACTGTGTGGAAATAGTTAACATCATGACCAAGCCAAGACAAGATCTGACAGATATTCCATTACCAGATCCCGACCTGACACTTTATGTGGATGGTTCATGCATGAGAACTAGTACAGGAGAACTAGTGGCCGCGTATGCAGTGACTACCGACACTGAAGTTATTGAGACACACCGTATTGACACCCTGTCTGCTCAAGCAGCAGAGCTAGTTGCTCTGACACAAGCCTGCATACACGCCAAGAACCTGAAAGTTAATGTTTACACCGATTCACGTTACGCATTTGGAGTTGTACACGACTTCGGAGTGCTCTGGCAGGAGAGAGGTTTCATGACTTCTCATGGAACCAAGATTCAGCATGGTCTCCTCATTCAGGCTCTGTTAGATGCAATACATTTACCGACATCCATTGCTATCATGAAGTGCAAAGCACATACGAAAGTTACTGACACTATTTCCCAAGGTAATGATCTAGCAGATCGCACAGCCAAGCTTACAGCTCAGACACCAGACATTCCAGTTAATAAGGCACCGACACCTACTCCAGATCCGACTACATGTATGACAGTTAAAGACCCTACTCAAGATGTCATAGATATCCAGTTACATGCTACTCCCGATGAAATCAAGAAATGGTCCGAACAAGGAGGGGTCCAGACAGATCAAGGATGGGTAACGAAGGGTAGAGCCACATGGTTTCTCCCCGACTCTATGGTTCAAGTCATGATTAATACCGTACATAGTCCAGCACATTTAGGAGAAAAAGCTATGTTAGACAGTATCCAGAACATTTGGTTCAACAAGCATTTACGAGCTGCAGCCAAGCAGAAAGTCCGTACTTGTATGATATGTTGTCAGTTCAATCCAGGTAAAAGTGTCCCGGTGGAACAAGGTGGATTCCAGCCCCCTGACCACCCTTTTGAAGTCCTCCAGATGGATTACATTCAGATGGAGCGATGTCGAGGTTTCAAGTATGTCCTTGTAGTTGTATGCGCTTTGTCCAGGTGGACGGAGGCATATCCAGTCCCAGATTACACAGCCGCGACCACTGCCAAGCAGTTGGTTCGTGAGTTCTTCCCCCGTTACGGACTCCCTAGAGTCGTATATTCTGACAACGGCCAGCCATTCTCATCTGAACTCATGAAGCATGTGTCCCTTTTGTTAGGATACCAGTGGAAGTTCCATTGTGTACGCCATCCTGAAGCAGCCGGTCTCGTAGAGAGACATAATCAGACTTTGAAAATCCGAATTGCAAAAGTTTGTCAAGAGAAAGGTGTAGACTGGCTAGTAGCTCTGCCAGTTGCCCTGTTCTATATGCGCATGGTCGCACATTCCAGATCAGGTCTGTCCCCGTATGAGGTCGTTTTCGGCCGCCCCCCTAACATGTGGGGTACTCCTAGACCCCGAAGTATTACCGATGTTTCAAGTAATATGCTGACAGATTACCTAGCTTCCTTGATGTCTGCCCTCAACTCTTGTCGTTCACAGGTTGCCGCCGCATTTCCAGACAATACCGAGGTGGCACCGCATGAAATCGTTCCCGGATCCATGGTCCTAGTGCGAAATTTCGATCGCTCAAGTCCGCTGGAGCCTCGCTGGAAGGAGCCCCGACAGGTCCTCCTGGCCACCCGTACAGCCGTGAAGTTGGAGGGACGCAAAGGCTGGGTGCATCTTTCGCATATAAAGAAATTTTATGGATTGAAGCCAGTCTCAAAGAACATTTCCCAGGATTCTAAAGACTTCCAAAGTACTATTCTTAAGGACTGTCCCGCAAAAGACAATGTTACTGCACCCTCCCTGTTAGAGAAAACTCCGCAACAGGAGTATAAACTCAAGTTAAGGTCTAGTAAAATAAGTCAGCCAGTTTGATTGTCTAAGTCCTCCCCTAGGTGAAACGGTTAGACCGGTTTCTGACATGTATAAAATAGACCCCCATAGTGAGAGAGTTAGTCAAAACTCAATCCGATGTATCGTTTTTCTATGTTTCGTTTTATTTCTCAGTGTTATGATTTCCTGCACCAGTTATGCATTTTACCTGTATTTTCCAGTTTCTCATGTAAATAAGTCTGCCAATGCTACAGTAGAGCACACGTTTAGTGATCTGCCTCCTCATGAACTCTCTTACCGCCTCGCTATGCGTAACAATTCTTTCATCCGCATGTTACATTATTCACACCAGACCAGCAATGCCACTAATTGTTGGGTGTGTGGTCGTCTCCCCCCTTTCCAGACACCGAAGGGGGTTCTGCCACTTTTTCCTTATCCATTTTCACATAATGGTTCGTGTGGAGCATGGTCCACGTTAACGTCATCCTCAACAGATATGTTCTTTCTTAACAGTACATGTTTCCCAGACAAGCAAGGTCTTCCCCACAGAACAGGGTTAGATCTAGAAAACGAAGTTTACAATTTAGGTAATTATTCTTCGAATTTCATGGTCCTGAATGTTCAGTCTGATTCCACTCCAGATTTACCTGCTATTTCAGTACTACCAGTCAAAGGCGAATTATGTGTCCGAAATAATGGTTCCGTACATGTAGGACATAGCGATTGTACTACTATTGTCAAGTATAGTGACAGTGGGAAATCTATTTTCAAAGCTTCACGTCATTCTTATTTTATTTGTGGTCAGACCGCATATGTTCGTCTGCCCCTCGATTGGGAGGGAACCTGTTACATTGCCTTCCTACTGCCACCTGTTTTCCTAGCCCCATCTGATTATCATAGAAACACACATCTAGTACACATTAGACATAGAAGGGAGTCCCCCATTGTCGATTATACTGAAACTGCTCTAGAACAGTATACAGATTTCAATAGAGGTTTCTTCTTCTTTATAGGACCTATCCAGAATAGTAAGCTAATTCGTAGATTAACCAGAACCCTTGAAGTAGTAGTCAATGAGACTGCCTCTGCTCTAGGTAACTTAACCGAAGAGCAATCTGCTATGAGATTTGTCGTTTTACAGAATCGTCTCGTCCTTGACGTCATATTGGCCGATAGGGGCGGGGCCTGTAGAGTCATCGGATCTAGTTGCTGCATTTTCATTCCAAATAACGCGCCGTCTGTTTATTCTGCTATAACCAGACTCCATAAAATTGCCCATCTGTTACACCAAGATCCAGGCACCTGGACATGGTCCGGTTGGTTCTGGAATATAATTTCCGCTTGGGGATGGAAAGTCTTGTCCTTTCTAGGTATTGCAGTAGCGATTATATTCAGCTGCTGCCTCTGTATACAATGTGGCCCTGCGATTTGCGGCATGTGTGCTACCTCTTGTATTCCTAGTCCCAAGCCCCGTTCTAAATCCCGTTCCAAGAAAATTCGAGACGAGCAAATGATACTGTATGAAATGATAGATGGTATCATGAATATTGATGTTTCCTGATGGAAACGTAGTGACAAGGAGGGAATGTGGAAAAGTAAATTTTGCCATGTTCTGTGTCCCTACGTGTCATCCATCATATGTTATCTGTGCATGATTAATATGCATATGTATTCCCCATGCTCGATTAATGACGCAATTACAGTTGTGTCCACCTCTAGTATGCCAGTTTCCAGTTCTCGTGAATACTACGAATATCAGGCCTATGTAAAGTTACGTTGCCACGTTTCTCAGTGTGCACGTTATTCCATTGTAAAGTCCCCGTTTCTAGGCCTCAAAAGGGCCCGGACACCAGATTCAGCTCCTGTCTCCTGAAGCCTCGCTGAGGAGCGATACAGCCCCCACCTGTATCCTCGACCCTTCACTTACTTCCTGCCTCGCAGTGCCCGGCTCAGCCTGGCTCTGCCTCTGAGTCTGCCAAGAGTATGTTATGATTCCAGTTATCAGTTCAGTCCTCCTTCTCTGCATTCCTAAAGCTACTGAATCGCATCAATAGTTTCCGTCATTGTCTAGCCTTTACGTCTCCATGTAAGAGAAATACTGTATTAATGCTCATTTAATATTCTTCATCACGCACTACATGTAGAATAATGCATGCTCCAGTCTTAGAGTCTGTTAGCCTTTACCCCGATAACTTTTGGATTCTATCAACATGTTCTCTAAACATCAGATACTAGATACTGCTTAGGTACATGTCGCCCTGACTCTCCAGACTTCAGTCTCTGCTCCTAGCACAGAGTTCGTAGCCCCCAGCTTCTCCTAGTAACACGTCATTGCCAGTTTGCGCGCACCATTAGGTCAGAGGTCCCGGCTCCTTAGGTAGCCCCCTCCATGTTTCCGCCCCATTTATGACATATTCTGTTACGTTTGCATCACATGTCTATGTATACGCCTCTGTTACACCTACTTTCACTCTTATCTTTCGCGACTGCTATTGACCACACCCACTGCTCCGCCTATCGTATGTATTGTAATGCAACTGTTTTAGTATATATGATTATGTCTTGTTATTTAATGTTACGCCGATCCCGATTCTGCCCCCGGCAGCGCTGCCATCCTGTTACCCGTGCAGGTTGTCCTGTTCCTGTCCTTATGCTGTATTAAACCTGCAAAACTCCTACTACCTCGAATCTTGACTCTTATTTATTGAGCTATCTGTTATTCATTTAAGCATTCAAAAATAGAGGTATTATTTATTTATTTACCACAGACCGGACAAGTTGCTTGACGAGGTGATCGATTGTTCTGAGCCATCGGCATGAGATGGGGTGCTTTGGAGGGGTGGAACAGTCTCTGAGCCCAATGTCCGCTCAGGTGATCAATGCCATGAGAGTTGTCGTGAGCCTGAGTCCGTCGACCCGAGTGATCGTACCGACATGTCCTTTGACTCGGGGAAGTCTCTTGCGGATTCCCTTCGGGACCCTTCTTTCAGGCGTGTTCCGACTAATATATTTCTTGACCCGGTAGACTGTGACAAACTGCTTCCGGAGTCAGACCGGTCTTCGGGGCATTTCTTGGGGTATGTCTTTCGACATGTCTTCCGCGCTGTTCCTGCGGAGAGACTGTCTGACACCCACACGTTTATTTCTTTTGTTCGATCCCACGACCTTTTGTCGCTGCCCCTCTCGTATGATGTGGATAGTCTCTTCCCAGTTTCCTCATTTTCACTGGTATCATGAGTGTGCTTGCCCATCACTTTCTGGCGTCGGGGTGAATCACGTAGTTTTGTGAGATATCTTTCTTCTTCTCGCTTGTTGGGGGCCCTGATATCTGTGTCCTGGGAGTGATGTTTTCTTCGGCTACATGGTTCTTCTGACTCGTATGTGAAGATTGGTGATCCGCACGCTGCTCGGGCGTGCTTGTGTAGCGGCTCCCACAGTTGACGTGACCAACCCGGCGTTCTGTGGCTTGTCTTTCCTTCATGCTTGTTGAGCAGACTGACCTCAGTTCTGTCCATGTGATCCGTCTCACTGGACTCTTTTTCCGAATAGTTTGTGCCATTTGTTGAGTGACTCCCTGACGTTGAATGACTCCCTGAGGCTATGTCGGTGGTGCCGTCACAATCCTGGATCGTCTCAGTCTTTGGTCTTCGCGTTGTTGACTCAGAGTATTTCATGTCACCTTGTCTTTCCCGTTGTCGCGTCGCTGATCTACCTTCATCCTCCCCCTTTCTGGTATCTGTTGTCTCCTGGGTTTGATGCTCTGACGCGAGGGATGTCTCCTTATGCTTATCTTCTTTTCCTCCATTGACATGCACTTCTCTTAACGGCTCTCGTGTTTCGGCTCGCTCTCCAGCTTTAGCTCTCCTGATGATTTCTTTTAAAGAGAATTGCCTTCGAAGTATCTTGCACTGGGCGTCTGGTCTTAGGCAGCTCTCAATCGCCCGGAGACGGACCGCTTCCTCATTTGTGAATGTATGGAATTGACAGTATCGGGCCAACTTCTGTAGCCTCGTTATGAAGTTCGATAGTGATTCCCCTGGTTCCCGCCGCGCTGCATTGAAAACAATGCGTTCATGATCGACATCTTCCTTTGTGGTGAAATGGGCACGTATCGTTCTTTGAAGTTGTCTATATGTTCTTGTGTCCTTTGTTGAAAAGGTTCTGATCAGGCGTCGGCCTTCGTGACCCACCAGTTGGAGTAGTAGTAGTAGACGTTTGCTATCTCTTTGCTCTCCGGTAATATCAAGAAATGCGTCCAGTGATTCCAGCCATCGGTTCCATTCTGGCCCCAGGCTCTGGTTGCTAGTCTGTGTCACCGGGGGTGGCACTCCAATGCAGGGGCTCGAAGTATGTGTTTCTTCTCTCACCGACATGATGGTGGACTGCGCTGGCTTGACAATATCGCAGGACTGTTCCCTTACTCTTCTTCTTGTCTTCTTTTGCTGACCCTCCCCGGTCGCTAGTCTCTGTTTGGTTATCTCCTTTGGAATCGGGTAGGTTGATCATTTATCGTTGCGTGGCGCCGGAGGTATGCTTCGGTATTCGCCTTTGCTCGTGTTTGTTTACGTGCAGGATCCGTGTTTGCTTGTGTCAGTTTCGTTCAAGATTTGTGTGATCCTGAGCTTGTTAGCGTCGAGGCTTGCAGTTGCTTGGGCTTGTTTATATTCGAAACATGTGTTTGCTTGTGTTTGTTGTCAGTGTTCTTGCGTTTCGTTCCAAGCTAATGCAGATTATCCAGTCACTCAGTTGATAAGAGACGACTTCTTTTATACTTGTCTGCTCCCGCTTCTGGATCATTTGTTTTCTTGACTTCTCCCGCTTCTGCAACTATTTGTCTTCCCGTGGTGCTGAGGTTTACTTTGGTACTTGTCTTTGCTCGTGCTTATTGGTGTCCACGTGTTGCTTCCATCTATCTCTTGCATGCGTCTATGCTTGCTTCTTACCTTTGCCAGTGTTAGTTTACCTCTTTGGGGCAGTCTGGTCTGTCTTCCTTGTGTTCGTGTCCTCAATCAGGCACTTTCCATTTGCCGCTGCTTGTTGTTTAGATCTCTTCTCGTTTTCTTTGCACTTGGCAGTGCTTATTGATCTCTTTTGGGGCTCGTGTGTCGTAACTGCGAATCTCCTCGCACGACGCCCAGGGACTGGACACTCCTCGTTGGGGTCCGGGGAGAGCCGACAGCTCATGCATTTCCTTGTGCTTGTTTATGTGTTTTGCCTCTTGCCTCAGCCTGTGCTTGTTTGCCTTTACACTTGCCAAAGGTTGTTTGCTGTCTTTAGTGCATTTCCCAGTGCTTCATTGAGGTTTCAGGCTCTTTGCCTGACTTCAAAATGGCCGCCGATGATCCCTCGCAGGGGATTGGCCAATGCTGCCTGACTTCAAGATGGCCGCCGGGAATCTCGGTTTGAACGAGATTTTGGTCGTTTCTGCTCGTTCCTTCGACCGGAGCCACACATTCACTCGGGGCTGCAGTTTTCCACTCACCACTCGTCGTTTTCAGCCGCGATCCACCGCCAGAGTCACTGCTGCAGGTGAGATTTCTTTCCTTCGTCTCTTGCCGCCGGAGTGGGCTCCCGGTTGGCTTTTGGTTGTCTCTTGTCCACTCCTCACACGTGGGGTGATCTTCGCTGCTACTGCCGCCGGGTGGGCTCCGGTGGGCACGCTCGAGCCTCCAGGCACGGGGCGAGCTCCGCTCTGTTCGCCGCCGAGGTGGGCACTCGGTGGGCGTTTTCACTTGCGCTTCTGCCGCCGAGGTGGGCACTCGGTAGGCGCTTTTAGTTCCACGCTCCAGCCCCACACGCAGGGCGAGCTTCAGGCTAGTTGCCGCCGGGGTAAGCTTCCGGTGGGCACTTCTGTTCTTGTGCTCCAGCCCCACACACGGGCGAGCTCCGACCCTCCTACGCGCGACGGCGCTCCCACGCTCATTCACGGCATTTACCGCTCCACGCGGTCATGGAGGTTCAGGGCCGGCTTTTCACTCACGCTGCCGGGGAACAGGGTCACAGGGTCGGGCAGCGTCACAGGATCAGCACATGTCACACCGTGTGCTCGATCCGACCCTCGTCGCCAGTTGTAGCATCTTGCTACAATGATGACGCCACACCAAGGTATGCATTCAGGAACTCTTTATTGTGCATCCTCCTTGTTCCCTGTTCCTTCTCCAACTACCCTTATCCTGTCTATACTCCTCCTCTTCCCCTCAGCCCCAACCAGCTCCACCCACTCAACTGCTAGACTGCTGACTACATAACAACATCGATTCACCAAAACGCTAGGAAGTGCGGAAGAGACATTACAAGTCACATGATCTTCAATGACATCACAGGAAGTGAACTCACATGGCCTTTAACAGCAGTGACTTCACAGGAAGCGATGTCCTTCAGCCTTTAGCCATGAAAATAACACAGTCAGTCAGTCAAATATAGCTTTATGTTGGCGGAGCCATAAAAGTTACAATAAAATACATGTTTATGTAAAAGGAAAAATGATGTAGCATATACATACATTGTTAATTTGAAACTTTCACAGCCACCTAAAATCATTTAGAACTAGAGTTACATAGCATATGCACACAAATTATTTTTAAACACCATATAAATTGATAAAACCACAAAATTCCAGTACATTCACAATACGAAAATCAATATACAGAGGATGGTCATATTATTACAGTTCTTCTTTTCGCCCACATCAGCCCCAAAAATGTCGCTGTTCTTTCAGCACCCCCTTAGAGGGGATTTGGGATGCAGTAGAGTGACGCCAGATGTCCCCAAAGCCTAGAGAAGTCAACAATTTTTTAGTCGAATGATACCAGGGGATTCAATGACATCTCTCTTTTCTAATTATGTCTTGTAGGGCAGTGGCGTAATGAGCCAGAATAGTAGAGGCCGAAGAGAAGGTTTAAGGGCTAACTGTTTTACTCCCATGGCCAAAGCTAGAGGGTTTAATGGCATACTGGGCAGAAGGGAGGAAGGCCAGTTGTCTTAGAAAGCTGTTCGCTCTAGCTCAAGGATGTCACTGAAGCCCCACAGCTCAGCAACGTACAGTGCTGATCCAAGGGCCATGGCTTCATACACCTGTAGAGCTGGCACTATTGACTTGGTAAAAGATGTCCAATATTCTTTCAGAATTGCAGCAGTAATATGCCTATGCTTCAGAAAAATATATTTTCAACAAAAGAAGGGAACACGCAAGGTAGATAACAGACCTTGGGTGTCAGTTTTATAAAAAAAACAATGGTTTTGGCGGATCTTTTGCGAATGTAAAAAGGGATCTTAACTTAGAAGTATGAGCGATGTAGTAATGGATGGCATCCTAGCCATCAAGCTTTGGATCGGGTTTGCTGTAGAATGGGCATACAGTGCATCACCACCCAGCCCGAATTGAATTCCATTACTACATCACTCATACCTCTAAGTTAAGGTCCCTTTTTACATTCGCACAAGACCCGCCAATTGCAGCCACCTACAGGCTCCATCCGAGCCTCCATGCGCTCTGTGACCCCACCCGTAATGTACGAGGCACTATAAAATTCAGGCTTGTATTATACCCATCCTGATGATGATCCTATTATTGTTTTAAAAGGATCGAAACGTCTTTGACTTGTTTAAACAGTATGCACATTATTCCAATGTGATAAAACAAGTGCATTCACTGTTATTTCTAAGCTTGCCACAGTTATCCCTAAATTTCCACAAGCTACCTTTGTCTTGCCTGAAATGTTTTTGTCCAAATGTAATTGTTGTGTCTTGGTGTAGGATGCAGGGTTGTGTCCCACTGTATTGATGTGCTCCTATTTGTTTTTGCATTTATCAATTCATTAAATTGTTTGTCCGGCTGGTAATCATCAATATAGCACTAATTCAAGTCTATATTTATCTCATCATTATTGTTTCTTTTAAGGACAATTGTTTTTATATGCTTCAGAAAAGCCTTACTGTTAATATGGGGACACCAGGACATGTTGGTCAACAGTTTGATACCTCAGGAGTGAAACGATGCAACCCTTTTCAGGGCCTTTTCCCCTAAAATCAACTTCCCCTTTACCTTTTTGTGATTGCTGAACACCATAAATGTAATTTTGGTTGCATTGATTTCTAAACCACGTACCTGACAAAAGGCAGCAAAATTGTTAAGAGGTATATGCAGACCACTCAGAGTTTTTGAGATTAAAAGAGTGTCATCTTCAAATAACAATATAGTGACCTTAGTGTTTGCTGTGATGGGGGCGTCCCCTGGGCCCTATATTCAACCAACCCATTTAGGTATAGTGTAAAAAGGGTGGGGGTCAGAACACACCCTTGTCAAACACCTTTCGGAACTAGAATCTTGTTGGTCAATTGGCGCTGTGACACCCATCTGACCTAGGCAAAATTATTCTCATGCAGCCTAATCAGTAGAGACAGGATATCATGGGGCATGCCCATCGCCTTCTGGACCTGCCACAGCCTCAGCGCGGGATCAGGTCAAAGGCAGATTTTAGCTCGACAAAGACAACAAACAAGTTGCCTCTGCCAATCAAGATAGTCTTACAAAAAATTAGGACAAACCGAAAGACCTAGTGTAACGTGGAAGTTTTGACTTTAAATCCAGCCTGAAGTGAGGCCACAATCTCATGGTCTGATATCCACATTTAAATTGTTGCCAGGACAGTACGAGAGAAGACCTTTTAAACGCAGTCAATAAGGTTGATGGGCCTATAGTTAGCTGGAATAACTTTGGCACCCTGCCACGATTCAGGAATGGATGCCCGCAGTGCAATCACATTCGAGAGAGCTGGTATGTAGTCATACCGGGCATCAGTGTAATAAACCAACTAATCAAGAGGCAGAACATCTGGCCCTGTGCCCTTCCTCCCCAGAAAGTTGGACAATGAGGCTAATACATCCTCTGTGGCGAATGGAAGGGGGTTAAAAATCTGGAGGCTAATGTACAGCAAGGTGCTCTTAGTGGTGGGGGCTATCTCCTCATGGTACAGAGCAGCAAAATGGATAAACCATTCAGAGGGTGGAAAATGGTTTTGCGGTTCTGTCCCCTGGGGCTTGCGCCACTGACAACCAACTTCAAGAATCGTGAATGGTCTCTGGATGAACATACTTCTGCTAGCTCCTGCCATCTGTCGTTGTCCCACACCTTCTTGGCCATCAACATACAAAGCTTGCATTCCTTTCTAGTCATAGATGGATTTTTCAACTAGATCGCCCTACCCAAAAACACCTTTGATGCCTGCACTCCCCATTGAACCATCCAGTGCCTTTTAGTCGGGGGCTTCATGGTAGAGGTGAGGGGGTAGTAAAAAATAAGCTCCAATCCTCTTAAAAACCCTTTTATGCATCTTACTAAAATTCATCTAGCCATCCCCTTTTTCCCTGCCTTTTGCGATTGTACTCAATGTTGTCGGAACAACTTTATCAATATTAGACAGAATTTCTGGCTTCATGAAAACCTGATGCCATTTAAGGCGACGTCTGTCTGATATATGTACAGCATTATGGGTACTGGATAGTGTTACAGGGTCAATTATGTGCTTCGTGTTGCCGCCATGAAAAGGCATGCGGTCTTTGTTTTCTGGGGCCCGTTGCAGGTCCCCAGAGTGTTGGGGGTGCACATGGCATGCACAAGGTGGCAGGCACCACGCGGTGCCTGTCATGTTGTGCATGCAAATGCACGACATGCATTTCTTACATTGCGTCGGGTGCTGCTGATAGCACCGCCCGCCGCAATGTAAGAAATGCGAGATGCGCCCGCCAGTGTGGCGGGAACATCCTAATGGGTAAGGCGTGCCCGCCGCACCCCTCGGCCCCGCATACCGTTACAGTGGCGGGCGGACATTATAATGTTCAATGGACAAAGTTTATGAGAAGAGGCATATGTCATTCTTGTCAACCACACTATGAAGGCTGCAACAGCTTAGCCTCAAGACCAGCCACATTCCAAGAGACCAACAAGGTCAAGGATGAGCAATGACTTTTCGAGGGGCTTTCTACAGTGAGGAAATTCCTGTGGGGTCAGTGAGTGAATTAAGTTCAAGGTCACTAACAAAAGGACCATTATCAATACCCAAAGACCCAAGAAGGCCTACATCGCTAGTTTGAGAGTGAGTAGATAAATCAAGAATATTCACAATGGCTCGATTAGTATGAGTGTTATCTGAATTGGAGTACGAATGCCACATTCCTTGAGATAGCCCTATGCTTCTCAAGCTCCCTTGAGGACGTGGGACTGGGGTGGTTCTTGGGGGAGTAATAGGAGACCATACAATATCCCTATTAGCCTAGACCATAACCAGGTCAGACTTCCCTGCCAGCTGTCAATCGTTGTCCTCCAAGCCAGACAAGGCCTGATCCCTGTTCTCATATAATGGCTGAGTCATGTGTTGGGAGCAGCTGTGTGCTTGTGTTTCATTGTGTGGCCTATGTTTCGGATCTAGATGCTGATAAAAATACCCTAGCGGTACAATGGTTATGTGCCCTGACTGAACCAAATCCATTTTTGCCTGCCATAGGACTTCACCTGCTACCAAGTGTGAGAAGTTGGCCTGGCATATGCTGTCCACTACTCTAGTGGGAACCTTGCACTAGTCCAAACAACCCTTATTGATGATAGGTTTAAAGACAACCCTTATTGAAAGCTATCCTAGTGGTAGCTATGGAGAGCAGCCTTCAGGCTAAGTCTTGAAGGAGTGTACAGCAGCTTGGTTTATTACATTATAACCTCTTGAATGTCTAAATGAAAGGAGAACCACACAAGGTAAATATATAAAATATATGTTTTTATTACTAAACACTCTCTAGTAATCTCTTTATAAAATTGCAGAGCAAAGTACACAATTTCAATGCAATAGAACTTCAGTAAATAGCACAATATACGTTGAGCCCTAGGGGCGTACCAAACCATATATTAAGAAAGTGGTATAAGAACCACGACTTGACTAAACACAAGGCCTAGAGCCTGTAAAATCGCTGGGGCCACAAGGAACCACCCAAGGTAGTGACACACAGGACCCACGGGCGACGTGTGAGAACACAGCCGCGAGACGCCATTAGCTTCTATGGGGAAAGTCGCAGTTGGAAATTTAAAGATTAAGGACACTTAGGAGAGGACTTTGAGCAAACCTCTTTATACTTAAGGGGTTCTGGGGTCAACACCCATGGGAGCACAGGAGTACTTGAGTTACCTCACCAAGGGAAGCAGGGTGCATTGGTGTCTTTTGGTGTCGGGAATCGTCGTTGAATTCAATGGCGATCTGCTGCAAAGTGCTGCTGCCTTTGAAGTGGAAAGTTCTCGCCTAGACGCCGCGCTCCGCGCATTTACTTTTCATCTCTTGGACTCAGCCTTCCTTAAGCCTCCACGCCTCGCCGGACCCGCTTCGCGGGTCCCGCTTCGTGGATTGAGGCTTGTGTGCATCTTGGGGCATTTCCTACCAACACCGACACCGGCAGGGCTGCGAGGGTAGAGCGGAGGACTCCATTGTCCAGGAGTCTCCGCGCGCCCGTCTCCAGCTGGGCTCCTCTCCCTGCCGGCCGCGCCCCCAACACAGCAGGACTTAACGAGCTCTGTCAGGCTTGACCAGCGGATTTCTCGCCTAGACGCCGCGCTCCGCGCATTTACTTTTCATCTCTTGGACTCAGCCTTCCTTAAGCCTCCACGCCTCGCCGGACCCGCTTCGCGGGTCCCGCTTCGTGGATTGAGGCTTGTGTGCATCTTGGGGCATTTCCTACCAACACCGACACCGGCAGGGCTGCGAGGGTAGAGCGGAGGACTCCATTGTCCAGGAGTCTCCGCGCGCCCGTCTCCAGCTGGGCTCCTCTCCCTGCCGGCCACGCCCCCTCGGTGCAACCCCTAAAAGGAACTACCACTCCCGCGGCGCGGGAGCGCGCGGGAGGGCGCCGGGAGAAGCCCGGGACAAGGGCGGGACCGTCTGTGGCCGTCCGGGGCCGTAGGAGGCCGGGCTGGGCCCACTCCCTAACATTTTATATCCTGCATCCGACCTCATGGTACAGGCAAGGCTCTGTGATTTATAAAAAGACATAATTTTTAAGGCTTTTTTCTGTGCCCTTGAACACTGTTGCCTAAATTTTGAAATACTCGGATTTTATTAATTTTACATTTACTTGTGCATTTTGTGATCTTTGACCTGACAATAATGTCTAAAAAAACGGCCTCAGTTACCCCTGCAGCACTTAAAACCCTTGACTCCTTTCTTGTACATGTGGTTAAAAAAATTAATAATGATAGAAGGGAATCCTTGGGCCTAAGTCAATCGCCAATTTTGCCCCCATTGAGCCCTGACCGAAGTACACATATCTCTGATACCCCATTGCCTGACCCTTCCACCGCTATTTCTGATGTCAATTTAATCAATCTGGAAGTAGATGATGGAAACTCTGATTTGCTAGCTGATCAGTCATTAAATATTGCGCCTGAACCAGAGCAGCAGCAAAACACCGTCGTGGAGATTCCCTCATCTTCTTCCCCTGTTACACGCCCTGTGAGAAATTGTAGAAAAGCTCAAGCCAAAAGGGGGGGAAAACAGGCAGGAAAGAAGAAGGTTAATTTACCCCCTGTTCACAAAGGGATAGATGTGGAGTGTGATGACGTTGACGAGCGTAGACAAATTATTGATGATGATCTATTTAATAGATTTGCAGATATGATAGATATAAAAATCAAAACCATCATCAAACCTCTTATTGGGAAGATTGATAGACTAACTTCTGAAATAAAAAAGATGGGAGGGTTGCAAAGTAAGTTGGCGGACGATTTAGAGAACTTTGTCAATGAAATTTGTAAACCCATAGTAGCCATAGAGGAAGATCCGGGTGCCGCTTCAGGCACTATAGATTTACAACAACAGCCCATCTTGGATGGCCAACCTCTACCATCTGTGCCTACCAATGATGTAATAAGTGAGGTTCCTATGTCTCAACCTATGTCTCAACCTATGGCACCTGTCCCTTTGCACTTAGGGGATGATTCACCACAATTTATTTTGGAAGCCTCCCCACTAGTCCTGGTTTTGGCGAATGTGCCCGTTTTATCTCAGGAGCAAAGGGAATCCGCCCAAGGCCTTAAGGACAAAGCCTTACATTGGCTTACTAGCAATATGCGTATGGCAGATCAGGGGGCTGATCAGCTAGCCGGTGATATTGTTATGGCAAGGAGGGTTTCATGGATTGGGAGCAAGATCAAGAAATTTAATGGGGATTGCGTTATATTAAATTTTGCTAGCGCTGAAGTACTCCCTAACATTCTTGCTAATATCCTCCCACCGCAACGCAGAACTGGATCCATAATTCCCCTTACCCTGAAATTCTTCTACACTGAGACTCAGATGGTGACCTCCTCTTATATTTCCAGGCCTAGAAGGAATGATAGAATTGCTCACTGGGGTGGGGAAACTAGGCCCAGATTTAATAACAACCACTCTCGCCCCCTGAGTAGCCGTGGGTTAGGGCAAATCAACTTTCTGCATGGGCCTATGGCCAGAACACCAGGGCCACTTTGGCCCAATTTAAATAGGTGGGGCCCACACACCCCAGGTTATGTTAACAGACACCAGGGCATTGGGTTTATGCCTAGGCAAGGGAATGATTATCTGTCAATACGACCCAATACCCCCCAGCCTACGTGGAATCCGGCAGCAAATGGATGGGGTCAGATGCCCACTCCTTCTGACTGGGGATTGGCAATGGGAAATAGATATGGGGTCTTGTCAGGTTTAAACGACTGCGATTGACATACAGAGGTTACAAATCAGGGTATAGATGACACAGCTCAACAATTGGATGCGGCGCCAGCCCCAGGCCCAGTAGCTGAGATTCCTAGGGACTCCTGTAGGCTAGTGAGTTGGAATATTGCGGGGTTAAATGGCAAACGTGAGGATAAATCCTGGTCAAGCTTTGTCTTAGGCCATCATATCATAGCCCTCCAAGAAACGTGGGACACTTCTGATAGTCTGTGGTGGGATGGGTTTATCAGTTTTACTAAAGCCGCTGTCCATAGTCGTATGGGGAGGGCCAAGGGAGGCCTTTTACTTTTGTTTTCATTAGACTTAAAGGGTAGTTGGAGGCAAATTGATACTGATTCTCCCAATATCCTGCTGGTCGAAAGAGTGATCAAAAGCACTAGCAGGACTATTTTTATCAATTTTTATAACTCAGGTAATAGTGAGCACAGAGGCCGTAACATTATGGATTTGGATAGGATTTTAAACATGGTCAGTCAGAATAAAACGCTTGATACAGATTACATTTTATTAGGTGATTTTAACATCCATCCGTGCAACCTAAATTGCAGGAGAAGTAGCCCTGATGGGGACGATGGGCCCGAGGAACCCCACTTTGAACATTCTATTGAGGGAGAGGAATGAGAGGATTTTCTTGCCAATTTTGACATGTATGAACCAGATGGTGGCATTAGACAGCCAACTTTTACTGGTATCCCGTATGGTACCATTATTGACTATATATTTGTATCCCTAAGCACTCTTATACGGGTCAATGCTTATTGTACCACACAATCACATTTTAGTGACCATAACCCCGTAGAGTTAGAAGCGGCTTGGGGAGGCAATTTTGGACCATCCCCACTGGAAATCACTTCCCATCCATTAAGGACAACCAGACAAGGAAGACGTCTGAAATGGGCTAAGGTGGTCCCAGAAAAATGTTATGCCGAAAACTTCCCAAAGATTAAGGGTAAGGTTGAGGTCTGCAAAAATCCTTGCGCACAGGGCCAAGAAATTGTAGAGGCCTTTGAGGCCATATGTGTGCAGGTGTCACAGGATCTCTTGGTAAAGACCAAAAATGTAACTCCAGGCAATAAGCGCTGGTTCGATTCAGCCTGTTCAAAAGCACACAGACTATTGATGATAGCTTTAAAAAGTATCCCAAGGGCAAATGATGAGATTACTAGACTCAGGAAAATTTATAAATTAGCATTAAAAAAACGAAAGGACATCATTAAACATGAAGCTTGGGAAGATCTCCTTTCGGCGGCAGTCCTGAAGAATAGTAAAAAGTTCTGGGAGATTATTAAACAGCCTTTTTTCTCGGATGACGGCAATGATATTATGGATTGCGTTATTCCTGATGAAAAATGGTTATCCCACTTTAAAAATGTCTATGGGGACACTGCTGATGTAACTACAGACGCTCTGCCGATAAGATCAGCCACCTGCTCCATTATTTTTAATCAAGACGAGGTGGAGAAAGCCATCATGTCCACCACAAAGCATAAGGCACCTGGCCCTGATGGCGTGCCCGCTGACTTTTTTATGCATTCCCCAAAATTGTGGGCTGAAGTCTTGACTAATGTGTTTAATGCAGTGAATGAATATCTTGTACCTGCATCATGGAACATTTCCACCATTGTTCCCATTTTTAAAAAAGGCCAACGAGATAACCCAGGCTGTTACAGGCCTATATCCCTCTTAGCTTCATCGGTAAAAATCTTAGGAAGAGTCCTCCTATCTAGGTTAAGGGTGAATGTCGAGGGCTGTGGCGGATTGTCCGAAATCCAATATGGATTCAGGGAAAAAAAGGGTACCATCGAACAGTGTATTAATTTACATCTGTTAATCTCTAAATACACTATAGCCAAGGAGGGGTCACTGTATCTTGCATTCATGGACCTCTCCTCGGCTTTTGACCTGGTCAATAGGACCAAGTTGTGGTCCATCTTGTTGGAGATCGGCATAGATGAAGCTTTGGTCACCTTTATGTCCTCCCTGCACCAAGAACTTTTCTCGAGTGTACGTGTGACCAATGAGGGCAGGTGTACCGCTCTCTTCAGATCCTTAAGGGGTGTGAGGCAGGGCTGCATTTTGGCCCCCTTACTGTTTACCATCTACATTAATGGCCTGGGGGCACATCTGGAGGGGCAGGAAGCCGACGTCCCGCGTGTAGGAGTTGCCAAGATCCCGGCACTCCTATACGCGGATGACGCAGTGCTGATCGCGCGTACGGGAGTTGGTCTCCAGCGCCTATTAAATGCTTTTGGCACGTTTATGGACCAACTAGACCTTAAAATAAACGTAGCCAAGTCACACACTATGGTGGTGGGTTCCGAGTGCCGCAGGAAAAAAACCAAAACATTCACTTGTAGGGGGGACTTGGTCACCAGGGTATCCACATTTCCCTATTTAGGCATTTTGTTTGACCAGAAAGGGACTTGGGACCACAGGTTAGAGCCAAGAGGTTGGCCGTCACTCGATCATCCTCAGCAATTCTGAGTTTTGCTGCAAGGCTAGGAGCTAGGCCTATGGAAGCCATAATAAAAATCTACAATAGTAAATCCGTGGCTATTGCTCTATACGGCTCTGCATTGTGGGGGTACGCAAACGTAGAGTCAATACAGAGAGCAGAGAATGGATTCATTAGAGCCCTGCTCTCTGTACCTCAGTCCACTCCGACGTACTCTATACACAAAGAAGTCGGCCTTCAGTTCCTCTCGGATAAATTGCGTATGGCCCCTCTGATTCTATGGTTAAAATTATGGATGAATGAAGAACTCCCATTAAACCATAAGATCCTGACTGATGTCCTGTCCCTTGATAGATCTAACAAAATTCCCTGGCTGGCCTATCTTGCAAAAGCTTTTGCCGACATAGGTCGCCCGGAGCTTTTCACCTCTCCGGATTTCATTAGGATTCAAGATCTTGATTCGGTTAAAAAGTCTTTTTTAGGAAGGATGGAGATGTGCCGTGAAGAGCGTGAATTAGCAAAGCCGGCAGTGAGGGATCATTGTTTGTTGCTTACTACACCCTCACTTGAACCTTATCTTGGCTATGTCACACGTCCTTTTCACAGGTTTCTTTTAACAAAATTTAGATTTAATTTGTTGCATTATTATTTAGGCTCTTTTCAAAATTGGCAGAAACCAGAATCAGCCCCGCCCTGCAGTTGTGACCAATTCTCAGTGCAGGACACAATGCATTTTGTCATGTTTTGCGGTTTATATATAGAGCCTAGGAAGAAATTCCTGATACCAATCCTCAAGGAGGCCGGCTTCACACAGGTGAGGCCGGCTTTACTCTATTTACAGCTACTATCTAACCCTCACATTACTTACTGCGTTGCTAAATTTTTGGTAGCTGCCTCAGGGGCAAAAGCCGCCTGTCAAGATTAATTATAAAAGTTAAGCATATTTTTCTTTTTAAAACTGTTTATTATTAATTTTAAATTGTTGTTGGATATCTGCATCATGTATTTTATGATAAATCTTGTATGGAATGTATCTTACCGTTCACCTCTTTGTATGGTTTTTAAAAAAAGCCGAATAAAGATAAATTGACTGACTGACTGGAAAGTGTCCGTGGGATCCAAGCCTGGATCGAAGATGAGAAGAACCTGAAAGCAGAGGGGACAGAGTCTGGGTCTCTTCCCAGTGACCAGGTGCACGAAAGACGAATGCCCACCAATGTAGGGTGATTTACAGTTGAAGAGGTGAAGCTTGATTCTACAGCCACGAGGACCAGAAGGAGTTGGCACCAACCAGGAGCTGGATTCGAGCTGTCCCACAAAGGATGCTGAGTGCTGCAGCATCAGTGCCCAGATTGGACCCAACAAGCCTTGGCAACAGCAACCCATGCAAAAAAAGAAAAGATGCTTCGGTGTAGACCAGCATGGTCCAGGGGACTCGCCAAGTGGTGGAGAGTCAGAGCACATCTAGAGCAACCAGGGAAGTCCAAGGAAAGTCAAAGGTGCCTTCTGAGGGACCCATCAGTCAACGGACCAGGGATTGCGAAGGTACCTTGAGCAAAAACACAAAGGGCTGGCTCACGGAACACTCGTGGAGTGTAGGCCAGCAATCTTCAGTGGAAAAGGTGCTCAGGGTCTGGGCTACAAGTAACCCAATGCACAGCTTCAAGGAACGTTGAGAAGCTGATGCACTTTCAAATATGCACTGTGTCCAGGGGTTCCGGTTCCATGGTATGCACGAGGGCTGCGGGTCTCAGCTTTGCTGGGGACTCAGGGTGGCCTCTGCGAAGTCTGGAAATCCACCTCTTGTGTTGAAAATTCTTTGGAGTCCGGCCGGAGCGTCGGAGATGCAAACCGTCAGATGCGTCTTTGGTGCCTGCTACACAGGGGAGTAACTCCTTTACTACAAGGGATATTCTTCAGTCATCCAGCATCGTCAGATCATCGAAGTTCCAGGATTCAGTATCAGAGTTTCATCCAGGTTTAATCTAAAGTCCTGTAGTCAGGGGTTCCTTTCTTATACCCAAGGAAGGGGTTGGACATACTCTGGGGACCAACCTGTGGGAGGCTTTGGAAAGAGGGGTGGCTACACCTATTTCTCTTGTCCAGTTTAGCACCTGAGCAGGGGCTGATATCCCCTGCATCCGGTTTGAACTGAGTTCTGCACAGGGACACCAAATGTGCCCACAGTGCAGACTTCAAAGCACTCTTGGAGTGAACCCACCCAGCCCCAATGCACTAAAGCCTGTCTGGGAGGTGGTGACACCTCCCTGTGACAGGAAACCTACTTTCCAGCCATCCCTGCTGGAATTTCGTCCAGCAGCAGGAGGCCAGACTCGTGTCTGTGGCTGCAGCATCTATTCTGTGATGCCAAGGCTCTTTTAAACTGGTGCTGGATATACCGGTGGGTACATGTCTCTCCCTCTAGAAGGGTGGAATCCTACCCCCACCGCCAGAACTGGCAGGAGGGTAGGATTCCAAAGTGTTTGACACCAAACACAACATGTTTCCTTGCAGCCATTCCAAAGTTAGCATTTACGCAAGGCTATAATGCACTTAAGAGTATATGGCCTCGCTACATCACAGAAAAGCCCCAGAGAATAGAATCCGAAGGCTGCAGAGGGGTCCTGCTCATGCATGGGCACCCTCTCACACAAAACCCAGCACCCTGCCTTCCGGATTGATAAGGCATGCCATAGGGGTGACTGATAGGTTTATATGTGTAGTGATATAAGGTAGATATAGGGAACCTATATCTAAGTAAGGGTTGCATACACCACCTTACACAGGCTGCAGTAGCATACCTGTGGTGTCATTATGGAAGGCTTCCCAGGGGTGGCATAATACAAGCTGCAGCCCCTGGTAGGCCTCTGGGGTACCTATGCCCTAAGTGTCCTAAGGTACCATATACTAGGGACTCATGAGGGTACCCCAGTAACCAAACTGGAGTGTACCTAAAGTACATGGAATCATCTTAAAGAGGAAGCTGCTAGGCTGGGGTCCTGGATAGCAGAGCCTCAGTTAGACTAAAGTCGAAAAACAGTGAAACACCAGCAAAAAGGGGGGTAAGCATAAGAAGCAAATCCTACTCTCCTACACCAAGGGCCTGTGAAAATGTATAATAATGCAATTCCTTTGAGGATGACTAGGAAGCAGCCCGATTCCCCCAACTTTCTTGCTCAACATTTTTTTCTTTATCAAGGTTACGGCCAATACCCACTTCGCTGTAAATCCAATGTGTCACCTTATTTTTTAATTGCAGAGTAGAGTCAGTAGTACCATGGACCAAGCAGGGAACATTGGATAAGATGGCCAGGGCAGGAAGTAGGTTAATCGTAGGGAGAACTTCTCTGCAGTTGTGATTACTAGCCACATCATGGGGTGTATTAGCCTTCCTCAGGCTCTTGTGGTTAGGCTGAACATTACCTTCCAAGATGGGGGAACAACAGGAGACAAATTACTTGTGTCTTTATTTGATTTCCTACTACTGTGTTCTCTGGGCTGTTCTTACATGTCAATTTGGCTATGGATGCATGAACTACTTTTCCTCTACTTGCCCTTGGACCTTCCTTAGGTGCGTCTCGAAGACTACCCTCCGCACCCATCTTGAGCTTGGTCAAAGACTCCTCGATGGCAGTAAGAAGGTTATACCAGGGACACAATTTACAGCCAAGTAGCACAGACAGCGGGGCTTGAATGAGTTACCAAGCAGATACATCAGAGCTCAAGTGGCTAGAACCCCCGGGCTCCTGATTTACACAAACAATATGAGACTTGGAGGAACCCGCCTTTGCTTTAGATGACCCCTTTCTGCACATGGCCATAGGTGCCGGTTATGGGGACGGTGTATATACAATGTCGCTCGGTTGATCTTGCTCCCCACATCTTTATCGGCAGTAGGGTTGGGTAATTGGGTACAATAGTCTTCTCTATGGCTAGCTCTATGGCAAGCTGCTGAGGTAGACAGTGGGGAAGAGGGTAGAGGCGAAGATGATATTGTTTGAAAAGTAGGAGTGCAGCTCGAATTTCACTTTTTTGATTGCATCAATTGCCGCCCTACTTGCGAGTCTGCACCCATTCAAAGCTTGGATTAACATGTAAAAACGAAAGGATTAATGGACTGACAACAGAGGAATTCAACAGAGAGGATATACACAGGAGTCATGGTTTCGTGTCATGTTTATTTGGAAATCAGCAAGGCATTCAGTTGCCATTACGATCTTCTTTTAAAAATTTGAATGACATAATGTACCATCGAACTTTAAAAATTGCATTTTGAGACATTATGCTAATTTGCCTGTTTAGATTCAAGGCTCTAGTCAAAAGGTATACAATATGAGCAACGAGGGAATCACAGATTAGTAATAGACACATTGCAAAGGATTCTGGGCAATGTAGTGTTTAATGGTTTGAAAGGATATTGGTTCAGCTCCTATGATGACCGGAAGCTCGTTGTTGAATACTGAGTTGCTTTCGTAATGAAATGCACAAGCATGAACACCTGCAGGCAACTGACGCGTCATGTTAAAAAGCTGAACTACTGAGAAGTAGTGGATTTTATTATCACGGGGAGAAAGACGTGCGTTTGTGCACTTTTTAAATGTGAACCCGTCGAGATGGCATTCAACACGTTTCATTTAACACAAGCTGGTTGTACGTGAGGTTGTGTTTCTTTTTATCTTGAAAGACGAATTACAGATGCCACGGTAAGCGCAACTAGCTCGTATTATATAAAAGGGTTTGAGTAGCTTGCTAAGTGTGCTTGTTTGAAGAAATGCGAAGTGTTAGTCGAGTTTTGGTGGTTCCATGAAATGGAAAGGGTGCCGTTGCTAACGTTTTTTAAACAACTATTGTGTTCTCAGTATGATTTATTGAAGGTTTGAGTACAAACAATGTATACCTTGATGATGTTGATTACAGCAAATGTATTATAGAGGTTGAGGTGCAACAATGATATAAATGTTTATTCATTTTTTTATTGTAGATACCCCTGATGAAGGGTTTCGTCCCGAAATGCATTGGGTTATTTAATAAAAGACGTGGCATTTGGAAATCACCTTACCTCCTGTGTTTGTGAAGATCTATCACCGATTGAATTACAATGAGTAAAATTAATTGAAGACAATGATAAAAATGGCAGAATAAGAAATGGATTCAAATAAGGAGTACACAGAGAATTAATGATAATGGGATTTAATTAATTGGACTCATCGAGTCATATGGCAGTGCTGCCGGTTAAGGAATTTAAAAAGGTTCCTATGTGTCTTGGTTCATTGTTGGAAAAGTCCCATCTTCAGCTGTAAGTGAGAGCCTTCTTTCCACCAGTTCGATCTCCTTGGAGATCATATCAACCGCCCAAACAGGAAAATGTCAATGGTGGTGTGAGGGTGTGCTTGCGAGGTTCCTGGGGCCGCTGTCAGAGCTTTTTGTTTGCCCATTGACCAGAAACTGCTGGATGTCCCTTCCTTTGAAAGAACTCTCCCTAAACCGTAGGGAATGTATTGGATAGCAGAGAGGTAAAAATAGTATTCCCTTTCCAGTGAGTGCAACTGAAGGGAAAGTGTTGGATAGTAGATGGGTAAAAATTACTATTCCCTTTCCAGTGAGTGCAACAGTAGGGAAAGTGCTGGATAGCGGAAGGGTAAAAAGTACTATTCCCTTTCCAGTGAGTGCAACAGTAGGGAAAGTGGTGGATAGTGGATGGGTAAAAATGACTATTCCCACTCCAGTGAGGGTGCAACAGTAGAGCAAGTGTTGGATAGCAGAGGTGTAAAAATACTATTCCAACTCCAGTGAGTGCAACAGTAGGGAAAGTGTTGGATAACGGAGGGGTTAAAATTAATATTATCACTCCAATGAGTGTAACAGTAGGGGCAAGTGTTGGATAGCGGAGGGGTAAAAAATTACTACTCCCACTCCACTAATTGCAACAATAGAATAACTGTTGGATAGTGGAGGGGTGAAAATCTTTATTCCCACACAAGTGAATTCAACAGTAGGGAAAGTGTTGGATAGCGGAGAGGTAAAAATTATTATTCACCCTCCAGGTCAAGTCAGAGATTATTCTCTATGGTAAAATCTCCCCTGGCTTCAGAGACACGATCTGGCCTCCTGGGTTCCCCTCACCAACTTCCAATGGAAAATCCACAAAGAACCAGGGAGTGTGGTTTGTGGATAAACTTTCTTTTTCCACCCAGGTAAAGAAGCTTTCAGGCAGCTGCTTTGGCCTCCTTAAAACACTAAGGAGCTTTCTTCCTCCTCTCTCTAGGCCTGCTAAAGAGATGGTCATCCGTGCCTTGATCCTCTCCAGTTTGGATTACACCAACAATTTGTATGTGGGCATCCCGGGATACTCTTTGAATAGACTCCAGGTCATCCAGAATGCAGCTGCCAGTCTTCTCCTTGGAATCTCCAAGGGGAGTAGCATGCGCTAACATTTCCGCTCACTCCACTGGCTTCCCGTGGCTTATCGGGTCAAATTGAAATCCCTTGTTTTTGCCCATTGTGCCCTCCATGGTGATGGCCCGCCTATTTGCAGAACGGTTTTCCTTCTATATCCCAATGAGACAACTACGTTCATCAGCGCTTCTTTTAGCTAAAGTGCCCCGCTTCATTCGCCACAAGATGGGCGGCTGCTCGCTACCCGTGAAGGCTGCTCAGGCATGGAATGCCCTTCCATTTTCATTGCACAATACCCAAGACCCGTTGGCCTTCAAGAAACTTCTAACAGCCTACCTCTTCCCTTAGTGACAGCTCGGTGTCTCCTCTTTGACTCGCGCTGGGATGCGTCTCGGAGTAGATGTGCACGTTATAAAATTATATAACATAACATAACTTACCTTAAATTGATATTCTTGAACACGAGAATCTTGCTGTTGATATTTCTGACCCACGATATTTGCAACTCGATATTTTTGATTCGATAGTCTATCTGCAAACATTGTAGGCACCTGGGACAAACCCAATTGAAATTCAGGAGAGACATTTATACACATTCCTCTAGTTGAGATACCCAAGATTGTCCGCAAGTTCGCCAAACCAGGGTTCACAAGGTTGATGCATGGGAGCAAAGGGAGAAGCCAGGACTCATAACTGTACACCCCGGTGACACTTATATGACATCCATGCGCCAGAATTTCTGGTACCCCGGATGTCAGTAGCTTCGAGGGGCGGAGCAGCAACTAGAGCAAATATAGGGCTTTTATAATGATTCCCATAGTCTTCCTCAATTCTCCCTTCGTGTCTTTCAAATTATCCACAGTACACACTCGCCTCCTTGCTCGGCATGAGTGGCAATCAGTACCCAGGACACTGAACGCAACACATGACAACATCACATTATGTATTCACATGCAGTGGTGGCTCCTCCGCTATGGAGGTACTTCCGCAAGACGTTTCTCGCAGCCGCGGCCCGTGGAGGGAGTTCCGGTGGGGCAGAAAGGTGGGGCGGGGGAGTGCTAAAAACCGGAATATGGATATTTGGAGGTAAGTAAACAATTGATATTAATAAAACGAATTTCGTAGCGTGGGCTGCATCGCATTTTGCGATGCAGGGCGCACTACGAAATTCGTTAAATTTATTATATTGTTTACTTACCTCAAATTATCCATATTCCCGTTGCTGGTTTTTCGTGAGTCCTCAATGGATTTTCACTATGCAGATTTGTTTGCACCTGTTGCGTTCTTCAGCATGTTCCATTCTACATTGCATTAATGTAATTCTATCCATTAATTAAAGTACCTGTTTCTGTAGGGCATCCATGCATGATCGCATCTACCTCCATGCTCTGTCTGTTACCTTTCACTATAGTAATCCCATGTTGATTACTTCCATGTCAATCATCATTTCCAATGCCTTTCTAATGGTGGAGAAAGCCTTGAAAATTCTGTCCAACTTGTCTGACAGTGGAGTAGTTAAACTTTGTTTTAATGTTCCAGAATTTTGCCATTGTTTGAAGGCTGTCAGATCATCTGCAATTATGGTTTGTTCCCTAATTCCTTTCAGCTTCCCCATTAGTGGGAAAGTAAAACAGCATGTAGTGTAATTGTTGCTATTCTGCATACAAGTTGGACCTTTGTTTAAACAAGTGAATGGCCATCCGAACTTGTAGATTAGAGGTCACTGTAATCTTGAATGAAGGCGATAGAGAAGTCTTGAACAGAATTTAAGCATCACTGTTGTAAACAATTTTATTTTTTAGAGTAAACTCAGAATGACCTCTGGGAGTTCATTTTTTGTGGGTAATATCCTCACTCTAAAAGGTTCTTTGGGGATAGCTTTCACAGCAGCACATTAGCATTCAGAATATGATCATCTCTTCTGAAAAGCAAGGTTTTGGACCTATCATAAATGAAGGGGCTTATTTACAAGGGAATGGTGGAGAGTGGCATTAGGATTTTGTGAAAAAGCAGGGCTGAGACATATTTACAAAGATATGGCACATCCCTGCGTTTTCCCTGGCGTAGGCGCTAAATTAAGCTGCCTAGCTTCAACGCAGGCACCTTTGGTACAAGGGTGCCTTCATTGAGGGAAGGTTTGTTTATGTGCAGGAAGTTGTCCATTCTTGCACATAAATGATCACAAATGGCGATTTGAAACTTCTTTCTTTACTGCATTGTGCAGCACACATAGAAGTTGCAAATCGTCATTTTTTTATGAATGTTTATTTGCAGAAAAGGACACCTTCCTCTACATAAACAATCATTCTTGTCATTTTACTGTTTCTAAGTGTGCTGCACATAGAAAAAGAAAAACACAAGGAGAAATAAAGCATTTTTCCTTGTTTCGCCATGGTAAGACCAGGTATTCCCTGGTCTTAATTTTGTGCTGCTTCCTATTTACGCCACCCTTGTAAATAGGGGGCCACGTCAAAATCAATGGATGTTGCTGCAGAATGCTCATCACAACACCCATCGCCCACCCCTTTCACGCTAAGGGGTGAAAGGGTGCCTTATTTACAAGACGGTGTTAAGCCATGCCAAGTGGCCGGACGCCATTTTGTAAATAAAGCAAAGCCCCTATCGCCATAGGAACGTCATTAAAAGTGTCGTTCCAGTGGTGAGAGGAGCTTGTAAATATGCCCCAAATAGCTTTAAAAATTCAGACGATATCCTTCTCACTAATAGGCTAATTTATACATTGGCAGTAAACATACTCCCTCTGAACAGTGACAGAGTATCCTTACAGCCAATATAATAGCCCACCTGCCAGACATATATGTGGGCAGACCATGGTTTGGCAACGGTGGAGACTACTCCGTCTCTATTGAAAAAGAAAGCCTAGGCAAAGCAATGAACAATACCAGAGTGTCCAGGAAACCTAGTATATAAATTATATAGTGAGTACTAAATAGAGAAACATGCAATAATACTGATATTATGAAATTCATTTATTAAATCAATGTTTTTCTTTTCTTTAAAACAACTTATTTTTCCATAAATATAAACAGTTTTGTGAAGAACATTACAAATACAAAATAAATCCACAAATAAACACCAAATATTGTTACTGTCATCTTCAGAATTTCAGTGAATACAAATTTTATATATCAATCCTAGATTACTTCTAGTGGTTTGGTTTTATCAATGGAGTCATGTCAAAAGCTTAGACAGCCATTTCAGATATTGTATACAATAGAACAGGAGGTATGTTGGCACTACACGCAATAAGCCGCAGCCTTCATCAGGGTTCCGTCACAGTATAAACTGTTAAAAAACAAGAAGCAATAACAGACCTAGATTGTAATGCCCACTACAGATACATTTTTTATATATCTATATATAGTTCAGTAAAACCTATTAATACAATATTGATCCATGCTATGTGTGCCACATAAGATTACACGTGATAAAGAACAGAATGCCTGCACCACATAAAAGAGTAATATACACCCAAGTTAGAGTGAAGATTGTGCACAATAAAGAAGCTCTGAAGAGAATAAAGCTAAGATAAAGATCACATGCTACAAAGCATAACATTTAAAAATTAAAGATAAAATACCGATCTAATGATGGTTACTCTGAAATAGCAGACTCTTGATGTGATAATAAAGAGGTAATCACACAGAGAAACCTTGTCCTATGGAGATACATAGATGCAAATGTATCATACGCCCAAAAGAACAGATGGATATATATCTGTAGTTGCTCAAACGGAGTCTACAGCAAACTAAGAAGCTATGGTGATATTATTACCTTTTTTTGGTGCTTGGTTAAACTACTCCGTCTCTGTCATGGCCAAACTTCTCAAACGGCTTGATGGAGTACGGGCTGTCAGAGAAATGACTATATGCCCGCTGGCCGGTTTTTACTGCCCATCACCTCCAGGAAAACCCTGGCACTAAAGAGCAGTAGAAAAAAAAACCCTTGTCATGGTAGGGATCACCCATGGCGAGGAGGGATTTTTTTTTTCAAAAATACATTCCACTTTGGGATATCCTTTTAGAGAATTAAAAAAAAAAAAGTTTAACTAGTGGCTCAGTCATGTTGACGGAGCTGTGCATCATAGGATCCGCCACATGGTGGTTCCTGCCAATGTTTAAGATAGGACCACTGGCTTGGCTGTCATTTCTAAATTTCGCAGGCAGGGACATTGTCAGGGAGATGGAGTAATTTACTCCCTCACCCTGATGGATTTATCCTCCGCCACTCAAAGTATATACCAGCCCCTAAATGTATCTTTTTCTTAAAAAATTAGTAAATGCTCCTTTGCAGCAGCTTTTGTTGACAATTTAAATCCTTATTTGGAGCAGTTGGGGGTGTTTGTGATTACCTCATGGGATAATTTTCCCAAGGTGGGATTTTTCCTCTGACATATTTTTCCAAGAAAAATTGTTACAACATGTAGAATTCGGGGGGTAAATACAGAATATGAATGGTATGCAAAACTCTGAATAAAATGTATTTAACCCACCCATTAAACACTCCTCCCTCTATTAGTGATATTTACCTGATGCAGTAAATACTCCCTCCAATGTGACCTAACCAGAATTAAGGCCTATAGGAGAAAACAGTTTCTAGGGGTTTCCCAGTATATTTATGTACACGTTGTGCGCAGGTTGGTAATGGAGAAGACAGATTGTTAAACAACTGTAAATAATATATGACATATATTTTGTCCAAATTATATTACACATGCAATAACATTTTTAGTAAAGAACGGTTAAGCTCTATGAAAAAGACACATTATAATAAAATAAAGCAAACTTATTACGTACCTGAACGCGGCAGCATGACACTAAGAAAGCCCAGTAAAATGATGTGAACAAGCGCATGTGACTCCACGCATGAGCAATTAGCGTGGACAGGGCCGTACTAGGCGTAGCGTGCACTGGGCATTTCCCGGTGGGCCGGAAGGGTGGGGACTGGTTTTTGGCTAGTGGGGGCCGTTTATGTTACTGAGTTTTGAAGCAGTTTGGCAATATCGGCCCGGGTAATAAAATCGGCTTCGGTGCAAAGGAAGGCCAAAGGTTCTCAGTAGCACTCCCCATCCCATACCCCGGGCGCGGTCGAGCAGAGTTACCAGGGCTGGTTTCCATTCCAGGTCCAGCCAAGAGCACACATAGGGCACAGGCCCGGATCCAGGAATTTTTATTTGGGTGGGCCAAGGGTACATTCGGGTGGGCCACTACTGTCCCAATTTGTCGCTTTTGGAGGTAGTCTACAAGTCATTGATTACATCATATCTACTTGCCAACAGTCCCTATGATACAAGGATTGCTTCTGTGTGTATACAGAACATGTGGAGAGTTATTTATTGGTGCCCCACCACTGACTCCTTTCTCTGTAGATACCTTTACTACAACCCTCCAACAGTGCACTCCATCTCTTTGTAGCCCCTACCCCTCATGACCTCCTCCTTAGACTCCCTCACTACCACCCTCCACCAGTACCCCTCATCTCTCTGTATCTCCCACCCTCCCCCATGACCTCCTCCTCGGATTCCCTCACTGCCACCCTCTAACAGTGCCCCTTATCGCTCCAAAGCCCCTCTCCCTCATGACCTCATCCTCGGATTCCCTCACTACCACCTTCCAACAGGGCCCCTCATCTCTCCAAAAGCCCTCCTCAAAAATGACCTCCTCCTTGAATTCCCTCATTGTCACCGTCCACCAGTGCCCCTCACCGCTCCATAGCCCAGCCCCCATAAGAAAAAATTTCGGGGGGGGTTGAATCTTTAATCAATAGGCAGAGTGGAGCTGCAGGGGCTCTTAGAAGGGGTGAAACAACAGCAAGGCCTCATTAACATGTAAATGGTCTTTTAAAGACCTGCAAAGTGCTGGGGTGCGGCTGTGTGTGCGCCCGGGAATCTCTCTCATGCCGGGCTGCCACACACAACGGGGGGTGGGGGGGCTGAAGGCCTTCCAGTCCAATGGGTGTTGCGTGCCTGGGTGGTACATTGGTTTGGGCACGTTACCAATTTGGATTTCTGTGCCAGTTCCTTGTAGATTCGAATATTATAAGGTCCTGATGAATTGCCACAGAACATCTTTGACTCCAATTATGGCAATAAATATATTGACCCATTTTTAACTTTACCTTTGAAATCAAATAAGTAGAAATATTATTTCTTGTCCCGTTTCACTTTTTATTTTTTTAAGAGAACCACCATTACAATAAAGTAGTGATTCGGAGGCCCTTAGTCAATTTTAACATTTCACTCACTTTTACTCCAATCAACACTCACAGCACCCTCACTATAGGCTTGCTAATCATCTGAAAAGATCTCCAGCGAGGATCCCCCTCAAAGGGTTGGTTGGGCATTGCAGCGCCCACCCAATAATGAGCTGCCCGATGTTATGTTATGTTAATTTGAACATTTATAGAGCGCAGCGTTTACCCTGAGGTGTCCTGTCGCTATGCACTGCCTGTTTGTTAGCGGAGAGAAGGTCAATGAGTAAATAGCCAAGTCTTCAGTCCCTTTCTAAAGGAGAGGAGATCTGCAGCATTCCTCAGGTGGAACGGCAAGTCGTTCCAAGCCTTGGATGTGTATGTAATGAAACTCCTACCTCCCCAACTGATTTTTTTTTAAAGTAGGGATTTGGACATTTTTTGCTCCTGTGGACCTAGGGTACTAATGGGAACATACCATTTGAACCTTTGCCTCAAATGGCCAGGGCCTATTCCCTGAAGGGATTTGAAGGCTGTGCATAGGCCATAAATCTCACCCTTTGTTTCACAGGAAGCCAGTGTGGCTGAGCAGCATCCCACCCGTTTGGGTGGGTGGGGGCTCTTGCTCCCGAATATTCATATTCCACTGACCTCTTTTTCATGGAATTGGACTAGTAGTGTTCCTCCATGAAATAGCTTTAGGGAGTGCATACTCTTTGTGTATCACTTTGTATATACAGGGTAGTGTGTACGCTGAACATATATCGCTCCCAGTCCTCCTTTTTTTGTTGATAAGTTAATAGTAGCGGTTAGGTCCTTCAAAATGTAAAAAAGAATTAAAAAAATTAGAAAACCACAATGGAAGGGGCAGAGTGGCAACCAGAAGAACAGTGGGTTGAGGACAAATTAATGAGGGGTTGAAGCAACAGGCAGTGGGGCTGGGAAAGGAAAGCATTAAATGACTCTTAGACACACTACTTGACCAGCATTTGTATATGTAGTTATTATATTATTACAACACACATTTATGAAGTAGCTGTCAAAGTTTTGTGTGAGAAAGTTGACAGATTCATGAGTTGTAATGTTTCTCCCTCAGGAAGGCCATTGGTCTACAATGACATTCATAAAGAACACCTATGTATCAGCACTTTCAGTAGTGCCAAGAACTGCCTGTCCATCCAATTAACTTGAAGTAGAATATTTCATTTTCTGATAAGAAATCTGACCTCTAGGACTGAAAAAGTCTGCACTTGGTCACTGTCTAAATAAGTTATCACCCTGTGAAACCACATTGGCACAGAAAAATGATAAATTGGTAATCACCCCCAAGAGGTAGACCAAGAGACCTCTGGATGGTGGGAGCGTTGGAAATATGATGACGATAAGTAACTCGGCTGTGTAGTTCTTGTGCACTTAGCTGATTCTATTTAATGCTGCTTAGACTTTTCACCACCCCCAAAAAAATAAAAATAAACAGTGTTCCGTAGGTCTGAGCAGTGTGCTCAGCCTTGTTGTGTCCTCTCATGCCCTGCAGCGAGGGGTGCTTAAGTGCTTCCTTGATCATTGGTGATCTTGTTACGACCTCAGGGACATCTGCAGCTTGTTCCCTCCACAGGGTTTGGTGCAGTCTCCTATGGTGTGTTAGGTGGCTTTAGTTGGACTGCAGACTCCAGGCAGGGGTGCAGTGATGGGCCAGTTCTTCGAAGGGCCACTGCAGAGCGCTCATGGCTGTGCTCTTGGGTCGTCAGGTTTAGGGACAACCCGCAGCCCTGTATGGCTGACAGCTGAGCACCTTTTTGATACATACTAATACTGATGATTTGAAGATAGATCACACAATTTGTGGAGAATAAGGGCCAGATGTATGAATGCTCTGTTTTAAGATTCCCTAATTGCAAATCTTTGTGATTCGCAATTAGGAAATCGCAAAACAGAATGCATGAAAGTGTGTTTAACCCTTTTTGCGATTCTTAGGGGATCGCAGATGACCTACCTCATGAATATTAATGAGGTAGGTCACAATTTGCGACACCATATGAATCGCAAAAATCACAGGGATGGTGGCCTGCTGGGCTCAGCAGACCACCATGTCTGTGATTGCTTATAAATAAAGCAATTAATATTATTTTTTTAATGCAGCCTGTTTTCCTTAAAAAAAAAAAACTGAAAAGCTTTCTTTTCATTTTTTAAGAGCAGGCAGCGGTCCGTGGGACCACTGCCTGCTCTATTTTACTAACATTCATAAAGGGGAAGGGGTATGGGTTACCACCCACTTGAAGTAGGTGGTAAACTGTGAATGTTTTGCGACCGCATTCACGGTCACAATACATTCATGCATACAGTTAGGATTCACTGCCATCTCTCACACCAACATTCTGTCACCACAGACACACTGGCTGAGCAGCAAGTATAACACATCACCTTTCTTTAAATAGACAACGATACAATTGCTACTACAACACACACGACTCGCACGTCATGATAATGAACGAGCAGGAGGTACGTGTTGACATATTAACTACAAAGATGATAAAAGATGTTACATACAAGCAAGGATTACATATCCTCTTTGTAGTTATAATGTCAACAAGCACCTCCCGCCCATTCATTATCGTGACGTGCGAGTCGCGCGTGTTGTAGCAGCAACTGTATAGTTGTTTATTTAAAGAAAAGAGATGTGTTATACATGCTGCTCAGCCAGTGTGTCTGTTTACCACCTGTCCAGGTGGTTAAGGAAACTGCTGGGACTAGCGAGGGTGTTTTTTTCTTTCAAGTTTCAAGCTTCTTTACCTCAAGTTTTCTTAGTAGCAGGTACAGTTCAAGTACATTCACCTCAGGTCGTTCAGTAGCTTCAGGTATCGTTAATCTTAACCCCTTCCTTGCTGCCGTCGGCCGCTGGCCGTCGCGAGCACTACCTCGCTGGTGCTGCGAACGTCCAATGGTCGACGCAGCCACGCCCACTTATTAAAACTGCCGCACTGCCGTGAAATAATGGCCGCGGTTAAGGTGTTAAAGAAAAGGTTTTCCTCAAAATCACCGCCAAAATATGTGGTAGAAAGAAGCAGGTACAGTTTCATGTTGTTTGGTGAAGTAGATGTATTTAAGATAGTAGGAAGAGAGCCCCAACAGGAGCAGCCATCCTGCTGCTCAGCCCATCCTCCAACTGACACCCTCACTCACCCAACATTCCACTGCCACCTCTCACACCAACATTTCACACCACAGTCACACTGGCTGAGCAGCAGGTATTACAGATTTGCTATTTGGAAGAGACGCTCTAAACCCCTTCTAAATAGCGAATCGCAAACCCATTTTACGATTTGGTAACAGGTTACCGATTCACAAAATTGGGTTTGCTTTCTGAAGTGCATTTTTTGCAATTGCAGACGGCCTGATTCTGCGAATCGGCCCGTTTGCGAGGAGCAAAATGCATGATGCATCTGGCCCTAAATGATTTACTTGATTTTGGAAATGTTTTACCCGAACTGACAGAACACCTACTCGCTCACTCACTCACTCACTCACTCACTCACACTCACAGACACACTCAACTCGAACATTCACTCACTCTTTCTGAAAGAAAGGGAAAGAGAGGGGAATATCCAAAATCATGTGGGTAGGGGGCAGCTAAAAATGAGAGCAGGATGAACACACTGGGCTGGTGGGGCTGGAGAAAGCAACAAGAGAGCTGCGGCCCCAGGATGGCCATGGGTAAATGCTTGGGTGGGGATGAGTGAGCTAAGACGGGTTACTTGTAACAGACTGACGGTCTGCATAAGACACATCTATTACTGAAATAAGGGATAAAGCAGATTTTTAGTGCGCAATGTACCTCGATGCTTGCCGGTTTAAGCGCCTTTCAAATTCTTTTAGTTTTGGATTTATTAAAAATAGGTCACTGGAGTGTCGACCAAGAACTACATCTTTAACTTACAATGAAAACAAGAAGATCTAAAATGAGGAAATGACTTTCCCCTCCAACTGCGCACCTGCCTATCTTCCCGGAATTCAGAAGAAGGCTCAGGACCTGGCTCTTCGACCAAGAGTAAGAACCCTAGCGCCTGGAGACCCCCAGGGTGGCAAGCCGTGCTATACAAGAATGTCCTGATTGATTGTTTAATACAAAATAAAAGCATGCAGCATTCAGATGCAGGTAATGTCAGAAGTAATCACAGAAACTGTGCTATACCATAATATTGAAGTTTAAATGGCGTCCTGCATTGATATCAAATCCACAGTATCATCTACAAACATATCACCAAGGCAAGTGGTTGCAGAGCCAAGAATAGTAAGTCTGGGCGAGCCAACAAAATAAAAGGGGGAGCAGAGCCACAGCCATATCAAAGGTCTCCCACCCTAAGAGCCAGTGCACAGACCGTGGAATATTTGCATTTAAATCATGCGCCAAACATGTTGTAAAATAAAATAAAATAAAATCTCTTTAAAATTCATAACTGTATTCATCAGAATTTGTGACTGCATTGAAAAGTATTTATTACAAGTTATAGTTTTTAAACATGAACTTAGAAATAGTCCTGCCTTCCATTCCGCCCTGACCACAGTGCCATTAGTGAACTAAGAGGCAAGTCAATTACAAGTGTATCCCTAAATATGTCCTAGTTACTTAATGTAGATGGTGTAATGTTATAGTCTATTAAATCAAACACAAGAGAGGTTTTTGCATAGTGCACATACTAAACTCATGTATTTGTAGGTGCTCTCATAAGTGATAATGAAGGAAATGTCTAGGATCACACAATTTGGGAGCAAGCAGCAGGAGTTGATGGCAGGTTTTATTCTTTCCTATTGTGCGGTTTATCCACTAAAGGTTAATAGTTTGATTTCAATTCTTGATGCATGAGGTTAAAGACTGGATGGTAGTTAGGGTCCAAGAAGACCTCAAGCTGAGCCAGAGCAAGGCATCTGGCTCCAGCCTGACTCCAGCTGGGTCTCCCACGTCTAGTGTGTACTTCCCTATGTATGTTTACCTTCTCAATTTGTTGGTAGTAAATGTTGTGAAATCAATTCATCCACAGATCAACGTTCTTGTCCACCATATTGTCATGTACAACTCTGCATGGGGTTCAAACACAAGAGGTCAGTGCACTCTGCCCTTACTGAATGGGATGCAGACGCCATCAGGCTGTTCAGCTGTAGAATCCTTAATTAACAGTATTTTCCGATGTAAATCCTCAATAACAGTAAATTGGATCCACCTTTCTTTCTTTGTTTTCATGCTAAGACATGTTTTGTGTGTGCTGTGTTGCTTGGCTAGGCTGTTGCCTTAAGGTTGAGTTCCCTTTCTGCCCGCCACTTTAAAATACCCTTAAGGGTTGTTTGTTGTCCTTGTTTTGTGCATTAACAAGAAAAATCTCAAGAATACCCTCAATCAACATTGCATGCAATTTTTACTGTAGCTGGTAAATGCTAATGTGTCTTTTTGAAGCAAGCAGAGCATGCAAATGTACTATTTACATCTCCAAATTTAGCATCCTATGGTTTTTACGGGCCCTCCCCCCTAATAAAGTTTGCCAGAATTAACATGCTGAAATTTGGCAATCAGTGCAGTGATTGCTGCATGAGGTAAATCTCCATCATGGGGTAAATGCCCAATGTGGTAATCACTTCAGTACCTCCTATCTACGGTTCAGTCTGGAAAATGGGACATTAAATGCAAAATGTTATCATTCAATCAATTACCATTTGTATAGAGCAGCACGGTCATCCCTAGGGGTATCTTTGCCATGAGGGGGCCAATTCTCAGTTGAAAAGCCAGGCTTTGAGTTTCTTTCGGAAGTCCGCCAGGTAGGGTGCTGTTCATTGGTGGAGGGGTATGTTCCAGGTCTTTGTGGCTATGTAGGAGGAGTGGCTCTGATGGATGCGGAGGGTGCGTAAGGGCAAGGGAGGCAGTGCGCAGGTGCCTTGTGGGTAGGTGGAAGTTCAGCTGATGGTTGATATGGGACGGTCTTTGATTGTATACAGCTTTGTGGTAGTGCGTGAGGATCTTGAACTGGCAACTCTTATGGATGGGGAGCCAGTGGTGGTTTCTGAGGCGGGGGTAATGTGGGCACATTTAGAGAGGTCCAGGATGAGTCTGCCACCATATTCTGTATGGTCTGGAGTTTTTTGAGGAGCTGGGTGGAGATGCCTGTGTAGAGAGCGTTGCTGTAATCAAGGCGGCTAGTGACGAGGGCCTGGATGATGGTTTTTCTGTTATTGTCTGGTATCCATCTGAAGCTTCTGCAGAGCATGTGTAGGGTGTTGAAGCAGGAGGATGCCACTGCCTTGACTTGTCATTTCATGGTCAGTTCACTGTTGAGGATTATGCCAAGGTTATGTGCATTGTCTGTAGGTGTGGGTTTTGATCTGAGTTCTGCTTACCATCAGCTGTGGTCCCAGATGGAGGTGCTCTTCCTGAAGATCCGTACTTTTGTCTTGTCGGAGTTGAGTTTGAGGCAGTTGTCTCACATTGAGTTGCTACTTCGGTCATAGTGCTCAGCATAGAATTCAGTGCCTATTGCACCAAGCTTAACATGTGCTCAAAATTACAAGGTATTTTTCAAATTGCAAATTGTGGCAGGTTTACCCTACCAGAATAGACTTGGGACAATTGTGGGGTGTGGTAATTACCTGGTCAGCAGGTAATAAGATAGAAAGATGAGCTCTTACTGGAAAGTCCCACTTAGTGCAAAAATATTTATGGGATTTTTCATGCAGTTTATACCTGACTCATGGCTGGGACTTGCCCACTAAAGGCAGATCATGCCGAAAAATCATCCCAACGTGTTACATTACAATCAGGAAGCTACCTACATTGGGCTGACTTGGTATAATGCAAAGCCTTGTTGACTCTGTTGCCCAGAGTTCCTAATGTTTTGCTGCTGCACATGATATTTGCTATTCGAGGCAAACGGTGCTTTACACTGTAAAGGTTTAAATGTTCTGCATTGCTTTAACCCCCAATTCATAATTGTTCTCATCAGAATTTAAGTCTGGTCATTACTGGGGCAGATCAGCACAAACACCCATGGGTCTTGACCCAAAGCCCAATCTACTAAGATAGCCAGACCAGGATTTATTTAAAAACTAACAAATACTTGAAGCAGGCATACACAAGAAGCAATGTGTTTGTTTCTCAAAGAACGATGCATTGCAAGTGTGCTGCACTGCACAGAACACATGAAATACATGGGATCCTTCTGCATGTGTCTAGGCAAAATAATTTGTACTGGAAGGGTGTGCTTCCATCACAAACCTACACAAAACAGCGCCCATTCACCTCTGCACCAAGACGTAAGGGTATGCATCACGCAAGGCAGAAATTTTAGAGCATCAGTTCAGAGGAAGACAAACACAGCATCCAATCTTAGTAGATATGGCCCTGTGCTGTGTTCACCCCCTTGTGCAATGCAGTGCAACACATCAAATTTGGAAGATGCCCTGAGCTAGATAACAATTGATCATATCTGGACCTGCGTCTGGGTACTGGTGTCTACTGAAATATTGCAAAAGAAGACACCCTAATCGCCGGTAAAACGCTGCAGAAAAAAAAGGCTGCACGTTAGAGAAGAGGATTGAAAGCCTCGTCGGACCGCCGTAGTTTAAACAACTTTCACAACATAACACGGGGGCAACTATCATAAGGGGATTAAGACCCGAGGGGAGTGCAGTATTTTAACAAGAGATACGTTGGATCTATGGACCACATAAAAAATCAAATTTTTAATAATAAAGGACAGGAACAAGGAGGATTCTAACTCAGAAACGATTAAGGAACTGCCATATATACAATTAGAACATTGGAATGTTGGGAGCTCCATTGAAAACAATGGAGTGCTCCGGGTTTCTAATGGCTGGTATAAGCCTGGAGCTCCAACATTCCAATGATTCTTTGTTCACAGCTCTGGCTGTGAACAAAGGCTTCAAGGACCCTGAGGGGATTCCAATCCCCTCACGCTCACATAAGGCTTTGTTCTTTTTGTTAGAACATTCTGCCCTCTAGTGGCAGAATGTTCTAATAGCCTTATAGCTCTTTGTAGTTTGGCTATACCGGCTATTAAAGTCCCTCTCCCTTGTTAAAGGCCCTCGCCTTCGGCTCGGGCCTTTAACGCTGGAGAGGGCCTTTAATAGCTGGTATAGCCCTCTACAGCGGGCTATTAGGCTATAATAAAAAGAGTGAAGTGACTGAAAGTGATTAACAAGCAAATATATTAAACCCAAAATCTGAGGGGAGTGATACCAGGATTGATTTTTGAGAGAACATAATCATTGTGTCTTGATAAAGATGGGAGTATAAGTTTTAACCATCGAAACGCGTCAACGCTTCTTCAGGCATAATCTAAGGACCAACATAGAAGTGTAGATACAGATTAAATCAATGTATCACTAGCTGTGTTTTAAGTGTTAATTCCACACGATATGCAATAGTAAATGACAAGGTGCTGTGTCTTTCGTATTTTGTTGTCTCTGTTACGCTGATCATAATGGTATTTATAATCTGAGCTGATTCCCTCTGTATCACATGAAATTAATTTTAAATTGTTCATTTGGTCATAATTGTGATTTCATATGTGTTTTTAAAGTTTTAATCTCACAAAAAGTTTTTTTTAATAAAGTACTATTTGACTGTACGAATTGAATATGGTATTTCACAATTAATATTTTGATGTATTGTTAATTATTGTGCACTGAAAACATATTTTCTGGTCAAGGGGATTATCTTTTTTCTTGTTGAAAGTACCTCAGTTCCCTTGATACTTGTAAGGGGTCAATCTCTGTTTTTTACACGTCTTCTGAAATATAGCACAGTGACTAAATCAGAGAAAACAAATGATTGTACACCAAGATCAATTTAGATTTCTTTCATCTACTGGTAGATAGTTAATAGTGGAAGCATTCTGAGTTCTTGCTACCCTCTTCAACAAGCTTGGGAATGGACATGCCACGGCCAGAAGGCACTCTGTAAGCATCCATGGCGATGACATGCTAATGCCAGGCTAAGATAGTGCACACTGGCTGGTATACACGTCAATGCTTGTATACCTGTGGGCTTCTGATGCATATACCTGTACTTTGCAAGTGTGAGGTAACTATTGGGTCCTATGCATTTCAGTATAGTACCACTTCGAACCTTTGCCATTCCAGTCTTTCTTTCTGAAGTGCTTACATCTGCCCCCTTGCTTGGGACAACTTGCTACTGACTTCCCACTGGTATTGTACAAGACCCACACACGACATAATATTTTGATGCACTTTAACCTGTCCATTTGTTGGGGGTTCTGCCACCTACTACCAGTGGCTCATATGGCCCAGATGTTTTGTATTATTTTCAACCATTTATTATGAGAATATCACTAAATATTGTGTTTGGTTGGCTTGTTACATCCTCAAATTTATTGCACAGTACTGAATGTAAAACTCTTTAAATGGCTGGTTGTTGTGAGGAATATTGATTACAGAGAAGAAGAGAGTGGAAGAAAGAACAAAGAATGTGGAGGAATGCAGGAGATAAAGAATGTAGATAAAATGCAGGAGCGAAGGGAGAGACAGTGTGGAAATACTGGTAGAGAAGAATTAAAATAAAAGTGAGAGAGCACCGAGGGCAAAGTTGAAAAATGAAAGTGAGGTATAAGAGAGGGTTGGCGAATATTAAGACTCTGAGAAGGAACACAGTTGGAGGGGGGAATCATTATCAAGGTATTGCAAATAGACAGAGCCAGAATGATGGAGTAACATTGGAACCTAGAAGTCCACCAATCACCAGCCCAAGTTGACTGTGAATCAAACACTGTGAGGGCTGAAAGCTGTCAAAAAACAGCAGGTATGATAGTAATGGGGGTTGCAGTGAGGGGCAGGATGTAGAAGTGCGTATATAAACAACTAGACCTGGGCTTAATTCAAATTAGGAAGGCTGGGCTGGTGACGTGGTTCCCTGAGGTGGCACACCCATATTCATCCATTGGCTGGATTGGCCTAAGAATGAAATTTGACTTTTGCGTGTGGGACGCTACCATGCCCTTGGCAGGGTAGGAGGCCCAGACTCCTGGCTGGCATCAATGGCCTTAGGAGGCCCAGACTCCTGGCTGGCATCAATGGCCTGCGAGGACCTGACCTCCCACATGGGGATTAAAATAGCTGTTTAGCCTGCAGGAGCCCCAGACTTCTCTCTGGTGTGACGCCACCCTGGCCCCAGTAGGGCTAGTGGCCCTGATGCCTGGCCTGCGAGTACTGGGCCTACCCGGTGAAAGCCATATCCTTCCCTGCCTCTCACGGGGATTAAGGAAGCTGTCCAGTCCCAGAAGCCCAGACTCCTTCCCAGTCCAGCACTGCTTTGCTCCCAGGATCTGCCTAGTGGCTTGGCCTTCTTCACATTGGGTTCTGTTTCCGCACCACACCCTGATGGGAAACGAGAGTGCTCCCCAGTTTGCAACTACCATGACCTGGGTAGGGAATGTCACCCCAGCCCATCGGCTATGTTTGACCTGGGTCAGTGTCCTCCACCTTCCTGGTGCTTGTGGAGCTAAGGAGGGTTAAGCCCCCAACCGACACCCCCTCCCCTTGGATCTGCCTGGATAGCTATTCTGCCTCAACTATTAAGCTCCCACAAAGTTTGGGCTTTCAGACCCTTGGGGGGACAGAAGTTAGCCAATGGCTCCGTGCCACCGGTGACTACAATGGTGCCTGGTCTGGCCATTTAGTCACCCTGCTGACCTGCACCTGATGGTGCAGGATGGGAGGGGGTTGTTGAACAAACCCATTGCTGTGCAAAGCCTCGTTTTACAACCATTAGCCCAGATTTACAAATATTGGCTGGTATCATCAAGTAGACTGGCCTCCCCATTTCCCCAGTATGATTGTCTGTGTCTCTAGTTTGAGTGCTTCTTTATTGTTTTGTGTTTTGTTTTAACAACATGAGCCCAATAGGCATTCAATGTATCGTATCCTCACAGTGAGTAGATAAACGTGCTTTTCTGCCCACAGACCCTCAGACAGCTCTCCGCACTAATGTTTTAAGCTCTGAAGTTGTACTTTACTGATCTAGTATCAGGTCATGGAGGACAATTAAAGTAGCTGTTTAAAAGAATGAAAACGAAACCAGGCTTTTCATTCCTGTGCTCTATTTTTCTGGCTGTGCAGTGATAAGCAAAGAGGAGATATTTATGGCAACATGTTTATTTTATGCACTCCTTAGGTAGTTATAGAAAAGTTAGAACCTCTCTGCATGCTTCTACACATTCCGAGCTACTGTTTTTTTCATGAAAAAAATGACTTCCTTGTAATAAATTGATTCTAGTATCGTTTTGCAACAAATAGCTGACAGTTTTTTTCCATGTGTTTAATTTTGCACTAGGGATCCTATTTTTATTCTTCATGTTTGCAAACATCCTTTCTCTTTCATATGAAAGAGCTCTGCACCAAAGATTTAAGGATTTATTTTAAAAGGGTGATAGTGTTACCATGTATTATAAGGAATAAAGTACCACCTGCCTTACATGATAAGGATATTGCAAGTTACCTCATAGTTCCATAACCTTACAATGACCCTGGCCTCCAGCGTCATTCCCCAATTGGTATTAGAACTCCTCTGTGACTTACAATATCCTTATAATGTACTGCAGGGGGTACATTATTCCATATATATTCTATTTAGAATGTTCACCCATATCAAACTGAATCATGTTCTTATTAACAGCTCTTATGGGTGCATTAGTTTCTCTTCGTATTCTTCTTCTTCCATGTGTCCCAGTCTTTTTATCACTATTGGTTTAATCAACTCTCTTTCGGTATTGTACATGTTGGTGGCATATATTGATGAGATTACTTTTTCAGATAGTCTAGACCAAGGCCCCAACCTTCCTTTCATTCCTTCCAACATGCCTGATGAAATGTTGAGCAACAGCTGATTGAAGCAGTAATATTATCTGTAATTAATTTAGTTATAAATAAAAATACTGTTGAGGCTGTCCCCTGTATGATGTACAGTTGTGTCCCTCTGCCCTGAGTACTTGACTACAGGTATCCTGTCTTCTTATTTTGCCACTAACTTCACACTAATCGTGCATCTGTGTGTGTGTGTGTGGGGGGGTCAGGGGAGGGGGGTTGCAGAGACGTATACCTTCCCTTTACTTGAGTGAGGTCCTGTACCTGTCCAGTGAGTTTGAGGGATGTACCAAGCGTTCACTCATTTGTCTAACAGTGGACCGCTCTTACTGCTCTGGTTTTAACATGAAGAGTGGCGTTGGCATCATACCGTGCTTCGTGAATTAATAGTTGTGACCAGACCATTTTATCTGTTTTACTGGACTGGAGACCCACTGGCCCACTCATGTAAAGTTCTACTTCTAAGTGCCAACTTAGATGCTAAGAGCTAACAACTCAAGTGTACATGGTACAAGTTTATGTATTGGCCAGTGTGGTACATGCGTTAGGTGTACCAGAGTATAGCGCCTTGCCGGTTCCATTTAGAGTGAAAGGGTTGTTCTTGGCCCAGTTTGTAGATTCAAAGTAGGTGGTCGTGATGGCATTCTCGACGACGATGACACAGGACTCCAAATCACAGCCCTGCAACTCCTCAGAGCCGCCACTGAATGATACATCCTCAATGTGAGGTCTCACAACTCTCTACAAAACAGGATTTAATGTATTTTGTTCAGCAGACTTACTTGGTGCCTGCACCGGGCCCACACTCCATCGTGGTCGGCCTAAGCAAAAGACACTGTCCCAGTCCGGCACGACCAGATGACCACAGTTGTCACATTGTGCTTTTAGACACTATTTTCACTTAAATCTTTAAAACTACATATGTCCATCACTGCTGATAGGATTGTTATCATTTTGGTGTCAAATAATTTATCAAATTTTACTCTAGTTGTCTAAATCTGAATTGGATTTATCTTGTGTTATATTTCACTTTGTAACTGTTTAAAGTGATGCATAAACACTTTACACATTACCTCTAAGTTAAGCCTGACTGCTTCGTGCCAAGCTACTAGTTAAGAGAAGGTTAATTTTGTGTTTGCTTGTGGTTCACCCTGACAGAGATTGTGGTTCTTGCTTGAGTAGGGCTTCACCCCCCTCAACCAGTAAGTTGACTTGGGCGGAAATATAGTTCCGCTCATGGAGTTGGTGAAATTCAGGAAGTCCACGCTACGTCTGTTACACGGTACTCAACAATAAGGAGAGGATCAAGGCACAAAATCCTGCACCAGTCGTTATACCTTATCTAGGCTGCATTTTCTATTTTAAGATGTCCCCGGCAAAGGGCCTGGGATCTGAACTCCAAATGCCCCAAAGAAAATGACATGCAAGTCACTTAGACAAATTGAACAATGGGTAGCCCTGCACTCAAACAAGTAAGTTGCAAGTAGAGGTTACTAATTCACAATGCAAGAAAAAGCAGTCTGTCAAGATATTCCAAAAAACCCACTTGTAGACTTTGATTGTAGGTGCAAAAGATTCTTTTATTCCTCATTCATAGACAAATTCTTAAAATTCCAGGTCGCTGACGGGTTTCATCCTCATGCAGACTTCTTCAGGGCTTGCTATAACCTCTTTCATGCTCATGACGAGCTGAGCTAAGCCAGCCACACTAAGCCACTGATGGAAACGCTCTACTGGCTGCCTGTGGCCCTTAGAGGCATCTTTAAAATGGCCTGTATGATATTTAAGGCTCTTCATGGTAAAAACCCTGGTTTTATGTTGCTCAGACTTCAGTGCCACATGCCCACTCGCCATCTGAGATCGGCTCATCTCAATTTACTTACGGTGCCAAGAAGCAAAAGGAAAAGTCTAGGAGGGGCCAGTTTTCTGTACTGCCTCTTCTTACACGAAATACCCATCGCTTGGATATTAGATCAGTATCCAACTATGGGAAATTCAAGCGACTCCTAAAAACTTGGTTGCCTAAACTGGTGATTGATGCTTCCTTTAGTGACCAGTGCCAAGAGACCTTATGATGAAAGTGTGCTCTACAAGTGTCCTATAACAGAGCATAAACATTTGTGCATAGCATTTTTTATCTTTTGTAAGGACAAAAGGTCAGCACATATTTTCCATGTTTCCTAAATTTGCACTATTCATTTATTTTATTATGTGTCCTAGTCTGCCAATGGGCCATCCAGCCCATAGGCTCAATACTAGTCATGGGTACATTAAACAACTGTTTCTCTAGTATATGTTGTTTTAAAATGTCATTTAGGGAAGGGTTGGCATTGGAATAAATAAAAAATGTGAGATTGTTTGGCATTTCATGTTTTTCCCCCTACAAAATGTGTATTTTGGTGGGGTAATATTTGATGCCTTGTGAGGATGTGGGTTGTTGTAAAATGTTTATAGCTCACTTCATTTTAGTTTTTGGCATTGCTGAATTAATAGTAGTGTTTTCTTCAGTTTTACCATGCCTCCCTTGTCTGGCCAGTGCGAGTGTTTGTTTGCCACAAGACGCCAATTGTATTTGTTCTCCATTCCATGTAGCTGTCGGCCATTTAGTGTAGTCAGTGTCCATAGGCCTGCATGGTTGCCTTGTTGTCCATGCATCCTTTGTTTGCTGTCTGATCATGTGATCAGCGACCATTTTGTGTAGTCAGTCATGCTTTTGCCATAGGCCTGCATATGTTGTTTGGTGTGGCCATGCCTCCTAGCTTGTTGCTGCGGTTTGACTTTGTGGCCAGTAGCCATTTGCTGTAACCAACTAATGTGGTTTTGCCATAGGCCTTAATGTGTTCTTTGTTGTGGCTATGGCTCTTTCCTTCCTGTTGTTTGACCATGTGGCCTGTGGCCATTTTGTGTAGCTAGTCAGTGTGCTTTTGCCATAGGCCTGCATGTGTTCTTTATAATAGCCATGCCTCCTTTGCTTGTTGTTGTTGTTTGACCATGCTGCTGGTGGCTATTTTGTGCAGCCAGCCAGTGTGCTTTGCTCTTGCCATAGGCCAGCAGATGTTCTTTGTTGTGGCCATGCCTCCTTGCTTGCTGTTGTTGTTTGACCATTAGCCGGCAGCCATTTTGTGCAGCCTGCCACAATATAAATCCTTTGGAGCAGATTTACAAGCCCCTTGCGCCACTTTTACCTCAATTTTAACATGAGAAATGTGACACAAAAGTGGCGCAAGGGGCTTGTAAATCTGCCCCTTTGTTTTTCCAGTTTTCAAAGCAATTTTCTAGGGAGAATGATAGGCGAGGGCTAAGCCTTTTCGTTAATTATGTGTTTCATATAAATTGTATTTTTCAAACATTTTTCCCCAGCACCTCCTTGCCGCCCAATGGGTTTCTCATATTCTCCTAGTACACTAGCAATTATTTTATTTATTTATTTTTAATTTGTTCAAATTATTTTTTTATGTCTATATTTATTTATTTATGTCTAATTTTAGAAAGTTTTTTAAAAAACATTTTTCTTTATCCACCCCGTGCCTGCCATAGGTTCCTGCCCTACACCAGCATTTATTTTTTAAGGATGGTCATTACTCATTTTCCCAGAGACCGGTGGACCACCTCCCTGTCATATGTAAACAGCTACACACCAGCATTCAGTTTTTAAGAATCATTCCATTTCCCCATTGTTAGACCTGTCACCATTAGCGTGGGTCTGTCCTGCATTTTGTGCCTTGATCTCCTGTGTGTTTGCTGTGTGTTGGACTTGTTTTGCGGGTCTAGATGCTTTGGGCACTTTGCCATTGCTGTTCAGTGCCAAAGTGCAAGTGCTCCCTTTGTAAATTGTTGTTATGGATTGGTGTTTCCATGATTGGCTGATTTGATTCACTAGTCAATCCCTAGTACAGTGCACTGTGTGGTCCCAAGGCATGTAAATCAAATGCTGCTAGTGGGCTGCAGCACTGATTGTGCCACCCACATAACCAGCCTGTAAATGTAACTCTGGCCTGCCATTGCAGAGCCTGTGTGCAGTCTGGTACTGCCATGTTGACCTGACAAGTGCACCCACTTGCCAGGCTCTAACGCATGTCCGGTACCCCTTAGGTATGCCCAAGGTACCCATGTGGGCAGGGGACAGTGTATGTGAAAGGTAGGACATGCCCTGTTGTGTGTGGCATGTCCTGATGGTGAATTCCTGCCAATTTCAGGTTTCACTATTGCAAGGCTACCTGTTCCCATAGGATAGAATGTGGAACTTGTTTATCACATCTTATAAACACAACTACCCCTGGGAACAAGGTAGGAGGATAAAGTGTAGTATGCCTGGGGTCAGAATGTTAATGCTTCTTTTAGTGAGGGTGATTTTTACATTCTCTGTTTGAAAATACCACTTTTAGAAAGTAGGTATTTTCTTGCTTAGCCAACCAGTATGCCTCTGCTAGGTTTGTGTATTGCATGTCTGGCTTTTGGATGACAGGGTCTTGGGAGGAGCAGCGGCTCCAGCGCGCCTGATGAGTCAGGGCTGGGCTGAATAGACCTGGGTTGCATTTAGAGTCAGTGGAGGAGATTTCCTTTCACCTGAAGGGCCTGGTCTGGCAAGGACAATGCTGTCTCCACCTCCTACCAGGAAGCTGCACCAGACAGGACAGAACCGGTTTGGACTGAGCACAGGGATCTCTGCCACCAGAGAACAAAGGATTTTGAAGTATAATTATTGGACCCCAGAACTTTAGATCACTTCTGGGAATCAAGAGTAACCTTTGTCAAGGAGAAGAGCCGGAGAAGCTGTGAAGGAATATTGCCCCTGTGCTGTTTGCTGTTTGGGGTTGGCCTGTAGTAACTACTTGCTGCCAATGAGAGGAGAAAAGGACTTTTCTGTTTGCTTTGTCACCTGCTTGAGGAAATGATCTCCAAGGGCTTGAAACTGAGCTTCTGAAGTCCCAGGGACACACAGACTTCACCACCAGCTACATTGAATTTTCTTGCTGGGACTATTAGCCTGCAAAGAGGTGCCTGTTGTTGTTTATTACTTCTAGAGGTTATTTTCCACTAGGAGCTGGAAAATTAACGCAACTTCGAAGAAGCAAGACGCATCCACACCTGTTTAGGACGTAAATTGAAGAAACCGTTGCAGCGTCTGCGACGGCTCGAGAAATAGCCACATCAAGTGCACTGATCTCTGAAGTCCGAGATCATCGAACTGAGTATGACGCAAGACCTGCTGGGCAGCTGCAAGAGTTCATGCATCGTTCTGGATCGCCGCATCGCATCGATGCACCAAGTTTGTTGCATCATTGGGAGACGCAGTAAGAAACCGACGCATCACCTCCCCATGAAGTAAGAAACCAACGCATCACCGTCTCTCTGGTAAGGAACCAATGCATCAATTCCCCTGCGCTGCAGTAAGGAACTGACGGATCACCTTCCCCGGAGCAAGGAACCGATGCATCAACTTCCCTGAGTGTAAGGAACTGACACATCACCTTCCCTGTTGCCCGTTTTGTTTGTTTGCGTGACACATCCCAGGTACATTGTGAGAAAAGTGTTGCATCTGTAATTTACTTTGAACTGGACTATTTCTACCATCTGAAAGTTATATTTTATTACTGGATTTTTGTTGTTTCGTCTTGTTTTGGTTAAGATAAAGATCACTTATTTTTCTAAACTAGTGTGGTATCCATTTGTAGTGTTTTCACTGTATTACTGTATGTGTTCACAAATGCTTTACACACTGCCTCTGAGATAAGCCTGTCTGATCGTGACAAGCTACCAAGGGGGTGAGCAGGGGTTATTTTAGAAAAGTTTCCCACCTTCCCTGATTAGAAGCAAGGGTCCCTATTTGGACAAAGGTACCTACCTCTGCCAACTAGAGACCCCCATTTCTAACACCCACAAGCCCCCTTGCCTGCCATAGGCGCACACCAGCATTCATTTTTTAAGGATTATTCCATTTTCACACACATCAGCAGAATGTTTTTCAGGACTATTCCATTTTCCCCTGCAACTCCTTGACTGCCAGAGGTGTCTCCCTTAGATGCACATAAAGCAGTTACATCTGTATGTTGCTATCCTGTCTGAAAATTAAATGTTATGGTGGTGTGATTTGACTTTGGAATGGATACACTATTGTTGTCAACTGTTTAGCATAATAAGTAACCACACATTATATTGTCTGTACTATGAATAATTCAAACTGCGCAAATTCCACATTTCACTAAATGTTTTTCTTGTTTGTTTGCTTTTAGGTGCACAAGAGACATCGCCCACAATACTGCCACTCAGAAGGCCTGTGCAAAGTGACGTGACTACAACATGTGATGTGAGTCATCCAGTCTCTTCTGCTTGTACCGCTTAGTACCACTGCCAACTGACAGCTTCAAGATGGCCCCAAAGAAAGTTGCTGCCAAGAAAGTGGTCAGTGAGGGGGAGAAGAAGAAGCAGATTGCCACCACTGGCATCCCACTCTCAACCTTTTTAAGGAAACATGGTGTGACTTCCGCACCATGCTCCGGGGAGCAAGCTGGGAGGATCACTCCAGCATCACGGCACCACCCCACCCTAAGCCTAAGGCCATGTCTCTCAGATAGGCAGCCATTGCAATCATGGTGACAAGCAGTGAGTCTGAATTGGTCCCACTTCGCCCTTTAAATCACCGGAGCCTAATGCCAAGTACTGAGAGACTTTAACTCTGCGAGCACAGACCTGGGATCACCGACTGCCGCATTTTAACATCGTTGGCCGTGGGAGCTACAGGAGCACGCTAGCAGAGGACTCCAACTCCCAGGAATCCGTGCCTGGTCACACCTGTACCTGAGGCCCGCCCACCTGCCCACCGGACCTACATAACTGCTTGCGGAACCCGCTGGTGCGGGTCCCGCTTCGCCCTTTAAATCACCGGAGCCTGATGCCAAGTACTGAGGGACTTTAACTCTGCGAGCACTGACCTGTGATCACCGACTGCCGCATTTTAACATTGTTGGCCATGGGGGCTAGAGGAGCACGCTAGCACAGGACTCCAACTCCCAGGAATCCGTGCCTGGTCACACCTGTGCCTGAGGCCCGTCCACCCGCCCACCGAACCTACATAACTGTTCGCGTAACCCGCTGGCGCGGGTCCCGCTTCGCCCTTTCAATCACCGGAGCCTAATGCCAAGTACTGAGGGACTTTAACTCTGCGAGCACTGACCTGGGATCACCGACTGCCGCATTTTAACATTGTTGGCCATGGGGGCTAGAGGAGCACGCTAGCACAGGACTCCAACTCCCAGGAGTCTGTGCCTGGTCACACCTGTGCCTGAGTTCCGCCCACCCGCCCACCGGACCTACATAATTGCCTGAGGAACCCGCTGCGCGGTACGCCCCCGGGAGAAGCCCGGGCAAAGGGCAGGCCATCTCCGGCCGTCCAAGGCAGGCCAAGACCGGGCTGGGCCATCCCCTAACGTTCACCTCCAAGCTGGTAAGATCATACAGAGGGTTTGGGATGAACTACATCGCGTGACATATGGTGTATTCCGACTTAAACGTGCAAGCGCCTTTAACCCACATCTGACTGAAAATGGCCCAACTTCTTGGGAAGGGGAAGAAGACTGCAACTAGCATAACGGGGGGTAGTATTACAGGGTCTCTTGATAATTTCATCACAAGAGCAGCTGTTGTGCTAGAGCGAGAAATAGCCCTCACAGAGAAGCGGCTATCTCTGGAACTTATAGGCTCTAAGCGATCCTCCTTGGGTGATATAAGGAATGCTGTCACACCAGATCACGCTGACAGCCAAAGACTCAGTGCGATTATTTTAAGTTCTCTAGGTAAAGGTCTAAAGGGGTGTATTCCCATAACTTCTGGGAATACCTCCGTGAATACTTCAACTTGCAATAGTCTTTCTTCTGAGGATTTTCACCCTATCGTTTTGACTACCAAGAATGTTCGGGCTGCTGACACATCTAAAAATACTGCTATATGCCCTAAACAAATGGGTAAAAGAAAGAGGGGAGGGGACCGCCAATTGGAGAGAAAATCAAAAGTACCCAAAATAACAAGTAAATTGGTGAAGCCTATTTCCACTAAAGTAAATACAACATCTAAAACCCCGCCACAGGGGGAGTTCATACAGATTTTTGATATATTATGCATCCAGGAAACCTGGCTTTTAAACGAAAAACATTTGGATGGCTATAAGACCTTTCATATGTCAAATGTCCTTTTCTTTGTTTCACCAAACATCCTTCAGAACTAACCACGGCATATATACCATTATTGATGTTTTCTATATTATTCAGTTTAAAAATATAGTTTTGAAGCACTTCATAGAGACACATGTTTTCAAGATGATGACTTCTATTTGGATAATATGTATCCAACATATTTGTTTTCACAATATCTTTACTTTCTTGCTCTTTTTCAGCTAAATATTCAATTTCTTGTACAGATTCAAGTACTTGATGTCGTGTTGCAGCAAGACCTAAACTCACCCAAATGATTCTTCTAGATTTGGAGTATAGACTAGTAGATGATAAGCGATCTGAACATTCATACACTCCAATTTCTCGATGAGATAACATCTTCAAACTGTAACTATATAATTTCTTACTTAGACTCTTCTCCTGGGAAATCTCTTCCCACATTTCCTTCAATTCTATCTTTTCTGATTTGGTTATGTAGGATGTTACATATCGAGAAACAGCAATGGAATTGTCTGCAACATATTGAATATCCATGTAAGCATTCCACATGGACAAAATTACTAGATTGTAGTTATTTATGTATTTTGACTCTTCATTTATTTTTAAGTTGTGGGTATTTTTTCGAGACTTTCTTGTGATAGTATGTCACAAAGATGACATAAAACTGTTCACTCTCCCTTTCGATATTACAGGACGTGGAAATCCAAAACGACATTTGGTGTAGAACTTAGACGACAGTATTTCCCACAACGATGGCTTTGGAATCGTAAGAATTGTTGTCCTAAGTCCTTATCTTGTGTACTTTTGGGTATATCACATGTAGCATATTCTTCAATAAAAGACAGCACATTATCATCTGACTCAGTTCCACATTTGGGAGCATCTTTGATCCATATTAGCATATGTATGTGAGGAGCACCTCTCGCTTGATACTCCTTTCTCCAAAAGAAATCGAGAAATTCTCTAAGAGGAGGATTTTTTTTATTGGTGATAAAAGACATCATAGCTTCGAATCTATGATTGAAATACCTGCATACATTAACTGGATCCAAAGAGCACAATTCTCCAGGTGTCTTGTATTCAATATTTAGTATATTTGGATTTGCCTCTCGAAGAAATTGAAGTAAATCATCCCAAGCATATTCAGCACAGCTTAGAGTAAGAAACCATGTAGGAGTTCCTAAGTTCCTTAGCACACATTTAAGTTCTCCATGATGACGGTACCAGTACTCATTAGTACCACGCTCCTTTGCCGAAACATTTTGCAGATGTACACCTGTTTTCAATATATGGTTTACTGCATAAGAACGTCCAGACAAATCACTCTCAAACAAAAGATGAAACAAATACGGAGTACATTGTCGAAATCTTGGATCTTCTGCATATAATCTTGATGTCCGGTATTCAGATGCAGGAATCTGCACAGGTCGGTCATCTTATTGTCCTCCTTTCCTGTGAGAAACACCTGAGGGAAACAACGAGCTTCCAAGCTTTTTTCCCATACACTAATGGGACTTCCTTTTGCTTCTTTCATTTGGAATAACTCTATAGTATTCCCCATCACTTCTTTAGAATGCAGTGGATGAACACTGTAATGTTCATAGATTTCTTCAGTTCTGGACACATCCACTTTTTTAATTTGTCCAGATGGCAAGTCACTATCTTCTTCTACAGTTATTTCTTCTTCTCTCATATACACATTTTTATAATATTGATTATTTTTTACCAGATACAACGTTGCCTTTTTCACTTTCCTAACATCCACTAATTCTTGCCAGATTTTCTTACTCTTAGTAGGAACGCCATTAAAAAGAATAAATAAAGGCTCATCCTCTACATTTTCTACACCAATTGTTTCAATATTTTTCCTTAAATCTAGAGGCAAATATACAACTCTTCCCTTTAATCCTCTCTGTAAATCTGAAGGAGGCAATTTTCCTGTCTTAGGCTCCATACGAACAATAGCCTGAAATAGATGCACACATTGAATAAGAATAGACTCATAGGTATTTAAATCCATCAGTTCAGAAGGAATATTTACCAACTCAAGATTATTATGCACAGCTCTAGCAGGCATTTTGTTCTCATCTAATTTGTTATAACAATATTTACAAATACGCTGATCAGAACCCAAATTAAAGCAATTCTCTACCAACAAATAAGTTGCAAAATCCTTCCACTCATTATTATTTTCCTTTTCACTTTTTAAATACAAATCAACAGTCCTGGTCTGATTTTTATAATGAGTTAGATGACAACAGATACAAGAATAATTTTGCCTTTCACCTGAAATCACCTTAAACTTTGTAATTTCTTGCTCAAAATTTTCTGTACTACAATGTTGTACATTCTCTTCTACATTTCCTTCTATTAATATCTCAATTCCTGCACTGTCTTCCTCAGGACCAAAATAACTAACCTCAATTTCATCACAAACGTTCATTATATTTGATACAGATCCATGCAAAAGAGCACTGTTCAACTTTTTTAACATTAGTGCTGGACTTTTTGCATAATACAATCCTCTGACTAATTTCCTCATGTCAGAATGATGTACTGCTAACATCCTGAAATGGTGAAAAACACTTTGACATACTTTTTTAGAAAGACAAGCCAGAGAGTGACCTTGCAAACCAGTATTTTCTCTCACTCTGCAACGGTCTAGTCCTTGCAACATCTTAATCTTTTGTTTAAATACTACTACAATTCCAAGTGTACACTTTAGGACATCTCCCTAAAACTTCATCAGCTAACACCTCTTCTGCATTTCTAGGAACAATTTTCTCTTTCTCAATAGGACAACCATTTCTAACCTCATAAGCACGACCACTAGTGTCAACTGCATGCAACAAATCATTACTCTGAAGATAACTTTCTTCATTAAAAAAAGGCCCAGAACTTGAACTATGTCTCCATTCACCCAAAAAAACTCACAAAAGTTACTTCTGTTAATTACTCTTCTCCACTTACTTCTGGCCTTCATTAAATGGATTGGCTTATCTAGTGATCTAATTCTTGTGATTACTAAAATAAACAGTTTTCTTTTCAATTCGAAAGCTTTCTCAACTACATTTTCTATACCTTTCTTCTTCCTTTAAAATGCTGTTTTTTTTACATTCCTTAATTTCTTTAATTACATTTAAAACAACTCTATTTTAAAACATGTGTTTCCTAATTTCCAATAATTGTTTTTTCCTCCTTTTACTATACACTATTTTTTCAGCAGTTGATTTTCCATGATTGTTCTCTTTATTCTTATTTTTCTTTTTCGTTGCAGATACACTAATACTATTTTTCTCTTTCTGCACACTACTCTTAATCTTTAATATTTTCCTCAGAAAAGTGTTCCTTCTCTTACCAGGACTTTTTTTCTTTTTGTTAGCACATTGTTCTTCATGTAAATCTTGTGGATGCCTTCTCTTCAAATAAACACCTTTCTTTTGTTGTTTCCTCTTTTGAGTTTTCGTAGGCATGATACATTTTTTTCAGTATTGATAAACAGAATCTACTATAAAAAAATATGTATAACATTACAAAAATAAATATATGAAATATTCTATTATATTATTTATAAGAAGAGAGGGAGGATTATGAGGACAAACGTGGGTCTATGATAATAAAAAGGACTTACAACAAGAGAGGAAGGGGTATGAAACAAGGGAAACTATAATAAAAAGGGGAGTATAAACAGACACTGCAATTTAAGGGTATAAAAGTAGTATGAATAAACTGGAAAGTATGAATAGGTAAGGGAGAGTATAAAGAGAAAGATGGAAATATGAGGAGAGAAGAGAGTATAAGAAGAAAAAAAGAGAGTGAGAGGACAGAGGGGGCACTATAAGAAGAGAGAGAAAGACTATAAAGAAAAAAGAAGGAATATATGAAAAGACGCACAACTATAAGAACAAAAAAGGAATAGTAGCAAAGGACAGTGTGTATAAGGAGAGAGAGAACAGTACCAGAAGAGAGCACGAAGAATGTGAGGAAAGTGGAGCATAAGGAAAAAAGGGGTGTACAAGAACAGAGGATACAGTATGAGCAGAAAAGAAGGAGTATAAACAGATGGAGGATTATGAAGAGTGAAAAGTGTATTACGAAAGAGGCAGAAGTATGACAAGAGAAACAAATATGAAGAGAGAGGTCAGTATGAAAAGACGGAGAATATGAGGAAAGTGCTGCAGAGTGTATGCAGGGAGTCAAGGAGGAGTAAGAGAAGAGAGCAAACAATATGAACAGATTTAAGAAATATAAACAGAGGACAGAAAATTAACATTGAAAAGAAATATGAAGAAAAAGAGGAAAATATGAACACAGAGAGAAGGAGTATAGGACAAAAGGGAATATAAGAAAAAGGCAGTAGTATGAGGAGACATCGAGAAGTAAGAGAAGAGAGAGTAGAATATGAAAACAGGGGGAGTATAAGAACAGGGTGGAAAATGAGGAGCGGAATGTGACAATAAGAAAAAACGGCAATATTAGTAGAGAGTGCAAAGTATAAGAAAAGAGAGGAGAAATGGGAGTATGAGAAGAAGAAAAAAAGTATGAGAAAACAATAGGGAGTACCTGCAATGAACAGCGAGAATAAGAAGAATCCGAGAATATAACCACAGAAGACTATATATGAAGAAAGAGGAAGGAATGTAAAGAGACACAGAGACAAAAATGTGGAGAAAAGACAAATATAAAGGAAGATTGAGCGCATAAGGAGAGAGGGAGTACTATGAGAAGACAGTAAGAACTATGACGACAGTGGTGAATATAAAGACAAGAGAGAATATAAAGAGTAGGAGAAATATACAAAAAGGAGCAGGTATGAAAAAAAGTATAAAAAGACAGCAGAATAGAAGAAAAAGATGATAGTATAATAAGAGAGGAAGGAGTAGGTCGAGAGGAGGGAGTATGACAAGAGAGTGGAGAAAATATGCAAAAAGGGACAAATATAATTCCTTAATGTACACAGATGCACAGTGTGATATTACCCAAAAACTTATAAGACCATGCATTTTACCAAAACACATTTACTACTGTAAAACGTTTAAAAAGGGGCGAATCTTGGGCCATATTATCAAGCCTGGGCAATTAAATTATCGCCGCTTAATTGGCAGTAAACTGCCGATAAAGAGGCGATAATGGGCTTGATAATATGCTCTATGGAATTCCAATCAATGCTCATGTTAAATGTGAAGGACATCTAACAAGAGCTTCGATTGGAATTCCATAGAGCATATTATCAAGTCCATTATCGCCACTGTATCGGCAGTTTCCTGCCGATAAAGCGACGATACTTTTATCACCCAGGCTTGATAATATGCCCCATAATTCCTTAATGTACACACATGCACAGTGTGATATTAGACAAAAAAATATGAGACCATACATTTTACCATTTACTACTGAAAAACGTTTAAGTGACTATACATATTCCATGTATATAATTACTACATTTCAGTGAACAACACTGACTCATTTTCCAAATACATATGCAATTTACTACATTATTTCTGCCACTATTACATCAAAAAAACTAACACAATAAAAGAACAAAGACGCACAAGGGGCTTGTAAATCTGCCCACAGTATATACAGAGGGAGAGAAACGAGAAAGAGGACAGAACAGGGAGTATCAATGTAGTAATCTAGGATGATCTATCTTCTATGTCTATTCAATCACAGACTTTAAGTATGTCATTGTCATCTCTATAGAAACAGAATGTTTAGCTTTGAATATTGTCTCCTTGCTCTTGGTGGTCAGTTTCCTGTGAGCAGTTGTGACTAATGGTGAATAAACATCTTCCGCCCTATCTTTTGTGTATGTTTGGGCTTACTTCAATCAAGAAAATACGAAGAGAGAGGGAAGAAAATGAAGAGACAGAAGGAATAAAAGGAGAGACAGGAAAATATAAAGACAAAGAAGGGCAATATGAACACGGAGGACAATAGAGCAAAAAGAGCGTAGTACCAAGAGAGAGGAAGGAGTAAGAGGAGAGCGAGGGGAGTATAAAAAGAGAGGCTAGAAATTATGGAAAAAGGGACAAATATAATTCCTTAATGTACACACATGCACAATGTGATATTAAACAAAAGAAACATAACAGCATGCATTATAGCAAAACACATTTACTACTATAAAACGTTTATAAAGGGACAAATATAATTCCTTAATGTACAAAGATGCACCACATACATTTCCATACAACTTATCAACTCACCTTTCAAATTGATTTGTAGATTATGAAGAATGCCACTCACACAGTAGATACTCTTATACAGAATCTCTCTAGTTCAGTGTTTGCAGCAGAACCGCAAAATTTTACACATACATACATGTAAATAACCAATTAAAATCCTTCACACATTAATTCAAAACGAAACACACATTTCTATTGGTTCAACATTTCAAACCTTTCCAACTGACATAACTTTCCATCCTACCCACAACAGATTATGCAAAAGTCAACTGTCAACCGAAATCAAAAGTTCAGCATTCTATAAAACACTGCTCCTCAACAAATTTAGACTATGCATAAGCACTTTATAAGTGCCAATAAAGAGAAAAGGTCTCATTAGAAGCAACCAACATATAAACACATAAACTTGATAGATATCTGTAAAATAAATATTTTTAATAGATTTTTTCTTGCTTACGTACGCTTATAGAACGACTTTCAGAGTTCGCACTGTACGCATACAGTAAATATACCGTAAAAAAATAAAAATAGCATCTATCACTAATTTTTTACAATCCCCGGGGACCCCATCCCCGGGGCTCAAATATAACGTTCAGGACCGTGGGGGGAGCCCCAAAACCCCCACGGTCCCAGCCGGCTCTCTGCATCCTTCGGGAGCCGGCATTGCTTTTTGTCAGAGAGACCAGCTTACATACTGCTTTCTCAGACGAAAAGCAATCTGCTTTCCTACTTGAAAGACAACTCTCACCCTACTATAGCAAACAGCAGTGTCTGGGGAATAGGCACTCCGTAACACTACAGGAGCCGGACCTCGGAGGTCTGGCTCCCCAGGGCCATTAAAGGCTCAACAAAGGCCATCAAAGATTTTGACCTTGGGGATCATTGTAAAACCCTCTAAGCAGTCCTAGGGGGTCAGGAAGTCCTATAGCAATTAGCAAACTTTTTCTGTCAATCTACACACTCAATCTACACACATATACAATCAAAACGAAATACAGTTTTATATTGCTTGAACTTTTGCACCCTTTCCAACTGACAAAACTTTCAACCCTTCCCCATTCCGCATTCTCCCAGTTACCATAGAAACACTTCAGGGAACACCTAACTGAGCACACAGGTGAAAGGTTCATCATACATTGTTGCAAATTAAAACAACAAGTGTGCTTGACTTGAGAATATACCAACTTATCTTATGTAACGTTCTTTTCTATCAGTTTTTCTTAACCAATAAAAATCAGGTTTTTAAAAAACAGAAACATGCATCGTACCTTTGTGTAAAATGTTTTCAAATAACAAATCATTTCTTTTCTTTTTTCAAAACTGCATGTTGTCTATCATTTTAGAAAAATCTTACTTTTCAAACTGTCATTTCATTTACAGAGACCATCAGAGTGCATCCAGACCTCTTACAGTGTGGATTGTGGGACACGGCTATATTTTCTGGAGCCAAAGGTACGCAGAACAGAAAAGAATTCACAAAGACCTAGGTTTACCAAATGTAGACATTAAATGGATTGGACAGAGAGGATTAAAGTGGCACCAATTGATGCCATTGGTGAAATCCTTTTTACATCTCCAACACCCTAACCTCATAATTGTGCACTGTGGTGGCAATGACCCAGGCACTTTGACAGAGGTAGGTCTGGAAATGCTTATGAAGGACACCTTTGCACAATTGACGACACTTTTCCCCAAAACTGCCTTTGTCTATTCTAATATATGCCAAAGGCAGAAATGGAACTGGTCCAACCACTATTGTCAACAGATTGAGAAAGCTAGGAAACATGTGAATAAATCTCTTTCTGCCTTTCTCCGAGACTATCGAATGGGGTCCATCTACCACAAAAATCTGCATTTCAATATGCATGACATCTATAGGAGAGACGGTGTACATTTTACAGATGAGGGTAATAGACTCTTCCTCTTGAACTTTAGACTCTGCATTGGTACATACTTGTAGGTGCTCAAATCTCCCAATAAACAGAAGGGCTCTTTTTAGAGCCACCCAACATCTAAACACATACACTTCATAAATATCTGAAAAATATTCTTCTTTTTCTTCCTTCAGTGGGACGACTTTCACTCTTCGCACCGTACGTCGTCCATACGTGCTTGGTACGCGTACGATGAATCTACCATAAACAAAATAGCCTTTATCAATAATTTTTTATAATCCCAGAGGACCCCATCCCCCGGGGCTCAAATGTAACGTTGCAAACCGTGGGAAGAGCCCCAAGGCCTCCACGGTCCCAGCCGGCTCCCCACTTCCTGCGGGAGCCGGCATTGCTTTTCGTCACAGAGAGCAGCTTACATGCTTCCATTCTTCTTTCAAAGATGATTTCAAGTTATACATTTTATAAAATAATATAGTACTGCAAGCTAAAGGAGAAAAGTCAGCACAATTACGATAGAATAGAAAATAGAAAAAATATATATATATACTTCTAAACTCAACAAACTTGTAAGCAGAGTACACAGTTTAATTTAAAAGCACCCTACCACAACTAGTTTTTGAAACACTTTGTACAATAAAATGCGTTACAAAATAGGCTACATACATGGTGACTGTATCGTAACGTCACATAGAAAAAAGAAAGCCACTCTTACGCTACCAGGAATACACAACAACAGTACAAGGCCCAAATTTCCATTGTAGTGATTTCTTAGTTGCAGGTCTAGTTGTCAGATCGACACACACACTCCCTCATGGCTGGTATACACCCACACCACACCCATTCAGCCTATACGTCACTACACACTTGACCCTATGTATAAAAAAGACAGAGTGCATGTGTTGTACGCCATTTTAGAGTTGTTCCCAAAGCACCGAACAAGGGGCCCACTATTACATGCGTGGCCTCTTTGGTCACTGAGTTAGTGGTGCCCGAAGCACTGAGCGGGTGAAGAACCTGCAAAGATGATTATGATGGGAGCACGAGTATGTCGTTAGCCATAGAGATATCAAGACTTGGCATCATATATGACACTTCTTTGTTGGAGATCGGGACTACATCATGAAGAAGGTGTCTTTTCCACGAAAAGGTGAGCAGTGAGACTTGAGTACGCATCGGAAGGAGTCAAAGGGTTGTAGCAGACTAGATACAAAAACGCGACTTAGTATTTTAGACAAACACACTCCTATATAGTGTATTAATTTACATGTATAAATTTTTTTCCCAATAGCAGTAACGTTTTTATAATCGATGAAATGTCTGGAATATTACCAATACAAAGTTATCTGTGAAAGAAGAGAATGTGTAGTATGCAGCAGGCGCGCAAAAGACACATTGGGCTAACGGGGCTTCAGCTACGATGACATAGCTTCCTCGGCCGACACAGTCGCACCCGAGTACGTCACAGGTCTTTTAAAGACATTTTGCTTGTTAATGAGGCTTTGATGTCCCACCCTCCCCCCGCTTACAGCCCCTGCAGCTCCACTCTTCTTTTTGCTTGAACTTAAGTCCCCCCGATATTTTTGACTGTGGTTGCTCCTCTGGCTTCAGGTACCCCCCCTGTCGTGTGTGTCTCTCCCACGTTTTAATGTCCTTTTCTCTCTTTCTCTTTCTTACTCTCTCACATCGTTTCTCTTTCTTTTTTAAAGTTTTGGACGCTGCTATCTCCACTCTGCTGTATACAACCTTAAGTGGTTAACTCTCTTGATTACAGTTAAGGCTTCTTCGACACGTAGAGCACCATCTTTCAATCACACCAATGGCACTAGGTGATAAAGAATTTTGTTTCCGAAAGAACAACAAATTATTTGTGAAAGGAGAGAGTGGGTAGTGTGCAGCAGCTTTACTGTGTAGAAATATATAATGACCTCTGAGCAGTGACAACAGATAGGTTACAACAGTCTCGGAAATAGATCTACAAGCTTATTGCGCCACTTTTGTGTCACTTTTAACATGGGAAAAGTGGCACAAGGAGCTGGTAAATCTGCGTCTGACTTTTCAAGAAAAAATCACAACTCCAGACTCTGCGAGACAGTTTTAATGTTCTTCTCTCTATCTTTCTCTCTCTCACTCTCTGTGACATCATGTCTCTTTCTCTTTTAAAGTTATAGACACTGCTGTCTACTTTGACGTGTAGAAGCACAGTTGAATTCAAGTTGTGAACCCCGGTGGCCGCAGAGTTTATACAAGGTAAGTACGGCGGCCTAGATATACAATCCCTCCATTGCAATGCATTAGAAATAAGTCAGCGTATTTACAATCCCGTTGTGCCACTTTTGTGTCAGTAACGCAGTAGGCACTTCCATACAGACACCACTTGAACGCGGGACAAGAACAGAAGTGATATGTACTAGCACACTGCACACGTAAAATTCTAGTGTTACCTTTATTTGTGAAAGGAGAGAGTGGGTATTGTGCAGCAGCTTGACTGTGTAGAAATGTATAATTACCTCCGAGCAGTGACAACAGATAGGTTACATCAGCCTGAGAAACAGGTCTACAAGCTTATTGTGCCACTTTTGTGTCACTTTTAACATGGGAAAAGTGGAGCAAGGAGCTGGTAAATCTGCGTCTGACTTTTCAACAAAAAATCTCAACTCCAGGCTCTGCGAGACAGTTTTAATGTTCTTTTCTCTCTCTTTCTCTCTCACTCTCTGTGACAGCATTTCTCTTTCTCTTTTAAAGTTATAGACACTGCTGTCTACTTTGACGTGTAGAAGCACAGTTGAATTCAAGTTGTGAACTCCGGTAGCCGCAGTGTTATACAAGGTAAGCACAGGGGCCTAGATATACAATGCCTCCATTGCAATGCATTAGAAATAGGTTGGCGTATTTACAAACCCGTTGTGCCACTTTTGTGTCAGTAACGCAGTAGGCACTTCTACATAGACACCACTTGAACGCGGGACTACAACAGAAGTGAAATGTACAATGGAACACTGCACAGGTAAACTCGTACTGTTACCTTCACTTGTAATGCTTCACCTTATTTAGTCACATTTACATAACTTTAAACTCTTTTTTCTTTTTTGTCTTGCAGATTACCTACCCAACGTCTTTTGGAGTCCACATCACAATTTGTTTATAACACTGTTTTATTAAAGTTATTTTTCTAGTTGTTTATTACATTATCTTTAAGTTACGTTTACAGTTATTGTTATTTTAATAAAAGTTAAATAAAAAACTATATACTTGGTTTTTTTGGGGGACGGTCTACAACAAAAATAATATTTATAATTTGAAGTACTATAGTAAGATGTTTGACAGTAGGGTTGAAAAGTACTGGCTGTACAATAAGTTATATTTTCTCTGGATGGACTACAACATAGAAAGGAAATCAAAGAAAAACAAAAAAATGTGTACCACATTTACAAACCTCCTGCAACAATTTCAAGTGCAAACCTACCCCCTTACAAAATTAACTGTGTGGGCCTCAATGACGCCCCTCAAACCACAAAAACAACCACATCCCGGAGATTTCTATCTTGTGTGAGGGAGGCTGCGTGGCCCACCCCCTGATGCTCTGGAGTCTGCCACACCCAGACCCGGTTCCTGCAGTGTCCTGGGGGAAACAGCCATTACAACGCGGTCATAACCACGCGTGACCGTCACCCCAAATCCATTAGCACACATATGGCTTTACCACGCATGCCTTTACCGTGCATGCTTTTACAACTACTATACATTTACCATGCATAATAAAGCCATAAACATCCTAATGGCTTTGTGGTGACGGACACGTGCTGTAATGGCTGTGGCTTACGTGCTTCAAATTAGTTTTTAGGTATGCATGTGACCAAGTCTGATAACATCGGAGGCCAAGGACAAACACCGTGGTGTCTGTGGCAGGAAATCTTATGGATCACAGAGAAGATAGGCAGAGGGTAAAATGAAAGTAGCAGGTATAATAAAAATAATGGAATAAAACTACTAAAATGGCGGTGGACGGAGTATGTAATCAACGTTTGGCGCCTCGGCAATACGTTTCAAATAAATATAGATAGAATATGATTATTAATATATTACAAAAGTATAGGAGCGGATGACACACACGGTCCAGGAAAAGAAAGCGGCAAATTTAATACCTGAAATGAGGACAGCTTTGCTTGGCGAACTTGAAGATAAAAAAAGAAGCATGGGCTCGGAAACGAGGCTGCGCATGCATAGTGAGTACAACTGGTACATTAAAAAGAAAACGGAAAGTTTTTACATACTATCATAGAAATATATCTCTTTTTTTAACCAGTAAAGTTAGTTCTCAAAAAGAATTTTTTTTTTTAGTCGCAATGCCCCCACGATCCCAGATGGCTCCCCGCGTCCATACTTCAAAATAAAACCCCACGGGGTGCCTTTCCCCGTGTCTCGGAGTGCCTTACAAGCCCCCCATTATGGAAAAGAAATGCCCCCGGGATTTAGCCCCCCCCGGGGGCTAATTAAGAATAAAACAGTCTTCTACTTTTTTTTTCCTTTTCCATCATGTATGCGTACAATACGCGTACCCCGTGTGGGCCGAAAGATCCATGTGGGACCCTCTGAGCAGGCCTAGAGGGTCAACATGTTTCTACCCTGCCCCCTTTCCTTATTTCTCAAATTTGTTTTACTGTTTTCTTGTGACTCAGTTCTAGCGACGCACATGATGGCTGCCAACACTTCCTGGTTTGGAGTGCTGACAGACAGTTGACAGCCAATCAGCATGCAGCTTGTGCTCGTAATTGTATGGATTTCCATATGCGTGCGGTACTTCGTCTCTAGATATCGCTATGATTTTACTTTTAATTTTCTCAGAAACTACTGAACGGATTTACACCACAAAAAGCACAATCTGCGAACCGAACTCTACCTCTCTGACAAATTTGGTGTAATTCCGTTCAGCCGTTCGGGCTGTAGCCCTGGCTAAAGGTCCCAATAGAAAATTGCAAGGGGAAAACACGTTTTGGTACCCCCCTTTTTTCTCTGCCCCCACTTGACGAATCACCCCCAAACTTCCAGGGAAGGAGCGGAGAGGAGCAGGCCATTTTCTTGGAGAAATACGCGAAGATTTGTCCACCGGTGCCTAGGTCCTAATTATAACTACCTACTGGCGACCGCCAGTAGGTAATATATATATATATATATATATATTCACTGAAAAAACCATAGGTTATAGACCATATATAGTTAGGAATTAGCATTTACAAAACCTTGAAAATTCACTGAAAAAACCATAGGTTATAGACCATATATAGTTAGGAATTAGCATTTAATAAACCTTATTTTACTCACACAAAACCATTGAAATTCCATATATAGTTAGTTGCACTAACTATATATCGCGCACCCGCAATCCACTGCTGATCATGTCACATATTACATCATTCATGACATGGTCAGTGACATCACTGATGACATCACTGATGACATCTCAAATGACATCACTGATGAGATCACTGATGACGTCATCCAGTGACTGTGTGTTTCTGTAAAGTTTAAATTGGTTTTACATATTGAAGAATGAGTAGATGTATAAGTGTCTGGACGAAGGATTTAGTAGGTGCATGACTGAATGTATGAGTGAGTGATTAAATGTGTCTCACTGAGTGCATGGGTTAGTGACTAAACTGTCTTAATTTGTGCATCATTATGTCTGTTGTTCTGTAAACTGCTGCATGTGTTGATCAGTAGCTATATGATTAACTATATGGGTTATTGATTGATTGTCCAAGTATTTGTATGGGAGACTGAGTGTGTGTGTGGCTGGCTGGGAGGTGTGTGACTCTGTGCAGATCAATGTGTACTTGTATCAATGATTGTATAAGAAAGTAAGTATGTGTTAGTATATGTTTGAAAATGTAAGGTGCTCTATGTTTAACTGTATAGACAAGAAAATGGAAGTGTGATTGATTCTTTACAGGACTGACTAGGTGTGTGAGTAACTCCATGGATGAGTGGCAGAGTGTGAGTGTCTGTATAGGTGTATGAGTGCACATGATAGTGTTGTAAAGATGAGTGATTGTATGTATGAATGATTGTATGGGTGAATGAGTGAATGTGTGTGTAGACGTAGGAATCAGTGAGTACGTATGTAGTAACTAGTATTGGTGTGTCAATGGTTTCAAAAATTATACTCTGTATTTAACACTGGGTGAAACAGAGGTTATATTAAAATGTGAGGAGATGCATTGTATTGTCACATGAATGATATCATCAGTGATGTGGTCATTGATGTCAAATGAGATGTCATCAGTGATGTCATCAGTGATGTCATTTGAGATGTCATCAGTGATGTCATCAGTGATGTCACTGACCATGTCATGAATGATGTAATATGTGACATGATCAGCAGTGGATTGCGGGTGCGCGATATATAGTTAGTGCAACTAACTATATATGGAATTTCAATGGTTTTGTGTGAGTAAAATAAGGTTTTTTAAATGCTAATTCCTAACTATATATGGTCTATAACCTATGGTTTTTTCAGTGAATTTTCAAGGTTTTGTAAATGCTAATTCCTAACTATATATGGTCTATAACCTATGGTTTTTTCAGTGAATTTCAATGTTTTTTTAATAGCAAATATCATAAGCTGTCGAATGTCAAGTACGTGGTAAGTGAAAACATTTTCGTGTTTATGCACACTGATCTGCTTTGAATGGTGCCCCCCCCCTCATTTCTATTAGGAGTACTCTCTCTTTGCAGATAGTGAAAGGTAGTTAACGCAGGCCTTTGCCCCCGTTGTAATCCGTCGTGCCTGCTTCTCTCTCCATTTGATTGATTGTTATCCAAGTATTTACTGTTTTAGAATTAGTTCTCTTTGGTTCATTCTCTATTTACAAACAAACACAGAGTCGCAATACTCTGTTTAGTCTTTGCAGATAACGAAAAATCGTGTAAAAAAAAAGAAAAGGAATCGAGCAAAATCAGTAGGCCACTAATGGGATCTCTTTTTGACCTCGCTAAAATAGAAACATTAGGAACAACCCCTCATGACAAATACAAAACTAGTGAGATGAACTGAACTCCACACAATGATGGCTGCAAAACAGCTCGGCTCCGCCACCCACCCCGCCCAAAATAACGATAAAGAGCGGCTGCCATGATTGGTTGCGGAATGGCCACAACGGAGCTACGAAATGGTGCTGCTCTCATGCTAACCCCAGCTTCGGTCTGAAACATCCAGAAACACTGTAGACTACCAATTCGATCAGTTCCGGTAGCGCCCCAATGTAACCCGGTAGAGAAGAACTAGCCCTCCCCTCTTTGACTGATGGTTCTTGTTGCCTGTCCCTTCTGTTGTCATTTAACAGAACTATTTAGCCTGCTGAAAGGGGTTGTGTTTCGACCGCTGGTTGGTGGAGACATTTTGACTATATTCTGGACCTGCGTTGTCGCGTAATGCGTCATATGACACGCCGCGTTAGCGCATCCGGAAGTCATCCGGGGCGCGCAGCGCGTAACGTAAGCATAACAAGTCATGTGACTTGTTAATAAAACTTTTCATTGGTTCATTTTACTTTTCTTATTCTAATGATGAAAGCCTTGGTCATATCACCTAAAAATTACGCTTTTAATTACTTCCGAACATTATTTTCTCTTAAATATATGTTATAATGTTCCAGGCTAATGTACTTTCCCGGAAATTTTACAACTGTCCTGCAAGTAAAATATATTCTTTTTTCGAGAAAAAGAGCTTTTCTTCGTCCCATGACGGAGCCGTTGAGCAAAAGAGGGTCGACCTGCTGTCTTAGTCGCCGATACGCCTGAATATGAGATTCTTATCGATCACTTTATGTTGCAGGAATAGAAAACACAACAGCCCTTGACCATTTATCTTTACTGCGTTCCTTCGTATTATACCTTTTACCCTTCATGTAATTGGTCTGCTTTATTTCACTTGCCTTTTAATGATTCTAAAACAGTGACTATTATTAAAAACTTTACCACTGTATACACTACTACCATGTTTTCTTTTAAAAACATTTTTTGTGAAAATTTCATTATACAAATACGAGCCTATAACCACGTGGGCCTGCCACGGAGCAAACTGTAATCGTATATGATGAATAGACATTTACACTGTAGAGGAACGTAACGGGCGGGCCATTAGGTTGCAAAAACTAAGGTATCTAACAGTTACGGAATCGGTGGACGTACATTTTATAATTAAAATACGACAGGGCCAGTTACAATAAAATTATCTAGATATACATTTGCGGGCAAGTACCATGGGTGACGTTAATTCGAATTTTCAACAGTACAGTAATCAATAACACATCAGAACTTAATATCAATAGGGATGTCGAAATATTCAATCAATTCTCGTCCCCGCCCGCCATGTGCTTCAAAACTGCATACGTATCTCGTGATTTCAAGGTTCTGCAACCAGTACACAACAAGGAGTTACGAGTCCCATTTATTCCGGCGCCATTTTGGGCGAGGACGGGCAGGTCCAGGATATAGTCAAAATGTCTCTACCAACCATCGACTATGATGATGTTCATATGCTGTATTTATTAGAGTAACACTCATCTGCCCACATGAAATTAATTTACCACAATCTAAACATGTCATTTTAATCTTTCCAAAGTTCTTCTAAATATTTGGGACCGTTTCCCTTGCCTCTGAAGCTCTCAGTGCCACTTCTTTGATGAATGTACTAGCAGGTCAGGGGTTCTCCTCCAAATCTCTCTTTTATGCAGCACTATAATTAATTGGTGCCACCTCTCCATATGACGATGCATGGTATAGTTACCACAACTATATTTTTTTTCGGTTCCTCTGGAGAGTTCATCGTGGCAGATGAAGCGTGTAACATACCGGGCATTTACCTTTTTTTGCATGTACAGGAAAGGAAAAAAAAATCGAGCGTCCGAGTTCTAAGGTGTCCCAGGGCCATTTTAGTGGACCAGGCCCAAATCCAAAGAACAGCCATCTCACAGGCTAATGGGGCGACCCACGCCGACTTTCAGCATTGTAGAATGACCACACCAGTACAGCAACTTGCTAGACATCACCTCGGTGCCATCCGGATCTCGGCGCCCCACTGCAGATGAAGTGCCTCTCAACTATGAAACCACCACGGTGACATCCGGATCTTGGCGCGTTGTGCTGCCTTCGGCCTATTCGCACATCGGTCCGCTACTGACGCCATCTCACAGGCTAATGGGGCGACACACGCCGAGTTTCAGCATTGTAGGATGACCACACCAGTACAGCAACTTGCTAGACATCACCTCGGTGCCATCCGAATCTTGGCATCTCAACGCCTAGTGGTATCTTCCATACAAAAAATATTGTTACGCTGCCTTTGGCCCCATTCGCACATCAGTCCGCAACTTAGACATCACCTCGGTGCCATCCGGATCTTGGCATCTCAGCGCCTTGTGGTGTCTTCTACTCCGAAAATATAGTAGAAAATATTGTTGCGCTGCCTTTGGCCCCATTCACACATCAGTCCGCTACTGACACCATCTCACAGGCCAACAGGGCGCCCCACGCCGACTTTTACCATTGTACGATGGCCACACCAGTGCCACAACTTGCTAGACACCACCTCGGTGCCATCCGGATCTTGGCATCTCAGCGCCTTGTGGTGTCTTCAAATCAGAAAATATTGTTGCGCTGCCTTTGGCCCCATTCGCACATCGGTCCGCTATTGACGCCATCTCACAGGCCAACGGGGCGCCCCACGCCGACTTTCAGCATTGTAGGATGGCCACACCAGTGCGGCAACTTACTAGACACCACCTCGGTGCCATCCGGATCTTGGCGCGTTGTGCTGCCTTCGGCCTATTCGCACATCGGTCCGCTACTGACGCAAACTCACAGGCCAACGGGGCGCCCCACGCCGACTTTCAGCATTGTAGGATGGCCACACCAGTGCTGCAACTTGCTGGACACCACCTCGGTGCCATCCGGATCTTGGCGCGTTGTATTGCCTTCGGCCTATTCGCACATCGGTCCGCTACTGACGCCGCCTCACGTGCCAACGTATTTTCTCCGCATTTTATACCCTATGCCGCATAACAGGTCATGTGACTTGTTTATAAAACTTTTCATTGGTTCATTTTACTTTTGGTTTCCTAATGATGGAAGGCTTGATCATGTGACCTAAAAACAACACTTTTCATAGGATGAAAACTTTTTTTTTTTCCCAAACGATGAAAGCCCCACCTTGTTTCTGGATGTTTCAGACTGAAGCTGGCGTCAGCATGAGAGCACCACCATCTCGTGGCTCCGTCGTGGTCATTCCGCGAGCAATCATGGCAGCCGCTCCCCACCAGAAGCCTGCAGGAGTCGGAGCCCCCAAAACTTTTGATGAATTCTCAAGGCGGAGGGGACGCTTTCGAGAATGGGGTCCAAGACCTAGCAGACAAGCGTCCGATTTCCAAGGTGTCCCAGGGCCATTTCAATGGACCAGGCCCAAAAAGGAAACAGCCTGCCGCCATTTTGAGAGTCCTGTGACAGCCGCCTATCGCTGCACCGCAAGAGTGGGCGCAACTCAGCTGAATTGCGGCTTTTGACACAGTGGACCAAAAACGGACGGAATGGCAACTGAAACGGTAAAGGGGCGCCCCACTACAACAGATGACACTCCACCTGGAGAGGCCCGTTCACGCCGCCTCCCCCGGGGCGCTCCACGCCGTTATTCGGAGCAGCATTGTAGGATACCAAAACCAGTGCGGCAACTTACTGGACATCACCTTGGTGCCATCGTTCTGCTGCCTTGGAACTATTCGCGCAACAGTTTGCTACTGATGACCCACCCCCCGCGACGCCCCATGCCGTTATTTGCTGGGTGGCAACTTACTAGACATCACTTTCGTGTCATTTAGATTTCGGCGCGTTCTGCTGCCTTGGAACTATTCGCACAACAGTTTGCTACTGATGACCCACCCCCCGCGACGCCCCACGCCGGAAATCTGGACGTTGTGCTGCGTTGGGACTATTCGCACAGCCGACCGCTACTTCGTTGTTTTTCCCTAAAAATGTTTATATGTTATTACTATTTTTGTTTTCTTGTATATATTTATAAATTATTAAAGTTTTATAATCTTACTACTTTGCCGGAGTGCTATATATTTTTAATGTGACACATAATTGTAAAAACTTTGATGTACAAACAGTCATCCCTGGAATCTTCCGCTTCAGGCTCGGTCCCCTCCCCAATCACAATACAGGATGTTTTTCAGATAATAGCAACGCTTCTGCTGTGACGGATCTCATCGAGTGTGGGCCTTGATCTACTATAACTCCTTTGAAGAGGGGTGATTCTTTACAGCTGTGGCCATAAACTACATCTGCAGGGCTAGCTGATACCCTAGGACCAGCCTGGACAATCGGACACAGAGGAAAAGGAGTGTCAGAGGGTGCGGTAGTGAATAGGGCGAAAGGGAGGTGTCGGGCGGGCACAGGGTGTGATTCTCAGGGAACAGCAGCGCAGATGGGGGAGGTTTATTACCCATGCATAAGACAGAGAGCGGGGGTGACCACTGCCTGGGGGAGATGCTTGCGAGGGTGGGGAGCCATGCTAAGGATCGACAGCGTGCACAGAGTGGGTCTGGTCAAGGCATCTAAAATGGCTGCCGTGCACGACAAAAGTGTGGCATTTGAAAAAAGACAAGATGGCGCAGACAATGTTTTTCAACACTTCCTGATTTCCTTCGAATCGAACGTTAACAGACGTTGGGGCATATTACCAAAGTTAAGCGATATTTATCCCTAACGATGCTTAGCAACGATTTTTTTACCGTCAGAAATTATCGCAGATAAACCTTGCTATTATCAAGGTTTATCGGAAATACGATAAAAAACGACCGCAATGCATTAATATCGCTGAAAACTCAGCGATATTCATGCATTACCGAGCTAATGCTCTTAGCCATGTTATCCACCTCCCATTGGATAACATGGCTAAGAACTGCTCAGGGCAGGTGGTAGCTTTTGGAGATATTCGCCCTTATCTCGAATATTTCCAAAAGTTGATAATAGGAGATAGCGATGTTAGCGACTGTTTCCAGTCGCTAACATCTTGGCATGCCCACTTTGCATGTCATTAGTGATAAATATCACTCACATGCAAAGTGGGGCCCAAGATGGTCGCTATCTTCTACTAGCCGTCGCTAACTGGTGTTAGCAACAGCTAGGTAATACACATATAATTTTATCTCCGCGAAGCGGAGCGCTGTTACAGATATATATCTTGTTTCTGAACGTTAATTTCTCAAAATGCACTGAAACACATATATTGAGACCTAGCAAAGGCACATCGGGCTACCAGTCCCTACAATTTTGCCAAGTTTCGTGCAAATCCATTCAGCTGTTCGATCCTACCGAGAGACAAGATGGCGGCCGCTACGGACTGTTTGGAATGTTTACAGACACCGGAGAGCCAATCAGCTTCGCTTCGCAAAGCTCCGTAACGCGAAAAGTACGCGAAGCGGTGCGCTGTTACAGATATATACCTTTTTTTGAACGTTAATTTCTCAAAATCCACTGGAGCACATATATTGAGATCTAGCAAAGGCACATCGGGCTACCAGTCCCTACAATTTTGCCAAGTTTCGTGCAAATCCATTCAGCTGTTCGATTATTATTATTTTTTTTTGCCCCGCGGGGCCCTTTTAAAACCTCCACATCAAACCTAGGGGGTGAGCGACAATGTACTATGCCCCCTTATGGTCATTTGCCCCTTCGCTTTGGCCTCCTCTTGTCTCTCGATCCTACCGAGAGACAAGATGGCGGCCGCTACGGACTGTTTGGAATGTTGACAGACGCCGGAGAACCAATCAGCTTCGCTTCACAAAGCTCCGTTGCGCGAAAAGTACGCGTAGCGGAGCGCTGCCCAGTCCGCTGTTACAGATATATATCTTTTTTTGAACATTAATTTCTCAAAATCCACTGAAGCACATATATTGAGACCTACAAAAGGCACATCGGGCTACCAGTCCCTAATATTTTGCCAAGTTTCGTGCAAATCCATTCAGCCGTTCGATTATTATTATTATTATTTTTTTTTGCCCCGCGGGGCCCTTTTAAAACCTCCACATCAAACCTAGGGGGTCAGCGAGGATCTACTATGCCCCCTTATAGTTATTTCCCCCTTTGTTTTGACCTCCTCTTGTCTCTCGATCCTACCGAGAGACAAGATGGCGGCCGCTACGGACTGTTTGGAATGTTGACAGACGCCGGAGAACCAATCAGCTTCGCTTCACAAAGCTCCGTTGCGCGACAAGTACGCGTCCTGGGCCGCTGCCCAGTCCGCTGTTACAGATATATATCTTTTTTTAAACGTTAATTTCTCAAAATCCACTGGAGCACATATATTGAGACCTACAAAAGGCACATCGGGCTACCAGTCCCTACAATTTTGCCAAGTTTCGTGCAAATCCATTCAGCCGTTCGGGCTAAAAGTGAGGCCAACCGCCCTATGGAAATTAACATGGGAAAAACGCGTTTTGGGACCCCACTTTTTTCTCGGCCCCCCCTTGACGAACCCCCCCAAAATTTCCAGGGGCTGCTCAGAAACAAAATGTGCCATTTTCCTGAAAATTTCAGCCAATTCCGTCCACAAACGCCAAAGTTATTAGACATAGAATTTTCAAAAAACCCATAGAGAAAAAATCCTAACTATATATACCTACTGGCGACCGCCAGTAGGTAATATATATACGTTTAACCTGATGCACCATGTGCTTCTGTGATTTATTCCATTGGGTATATACATATATATATATATATATATATATATTTATGTATGTGTGTGTATATATATATATATATATATATATATATATATATATATATATATGTATGTATATACCTAATGGAATAAATCACAGAAGCACATGGTGCATCAGGTTAAACGTACATGATGAAACCCAGCAGAAAAATTTAACAAAACAATTGACAACTGTCGAAGCCTAACCTCTTTACTTTCAAATACGAAAACAGGATAGTACAATATTATATGGCAAGGTCGGAGTCTAGTACCGTGCACGAGTCTTCATTTCTTCCGCCACATGACCAAAAACGTCACATAGTCAACAAATTAAGCAAGCAATTGTGGGGAAAGAGATCTAAAACGCATGCAAGTGCTATGGACGGTGCAGTGGGGAGGGGAAGTGGGAGGGTGCATCAGATAGTACCTCAATTACGTAGGGAGCGGTGGACGAGCACACATTACATTTGAATTAATCTGTGCTTAGTCCCTGCTGCACAGCCAGCGCTGGAAGTGATGTTTTGTCTGCACTGGCCAATTACAGAGCTAGTAAAGAAGAGTGACGTGAAGACAACAAATGGTAAGTTACAGGCGGGCTCTAAGCCCTTAACTGGATAGAGTAGCATCTTGCAGCGAGACGCATGCCAAGCGCATGCACACGCAGACTCGTCCCTAAAAAGCAAAGTTTTAAAAAACAAAGTATTTTTCTTTTAAAGGATTTCCTAGTAAAAAACTAAACAGACACATTCTAAAAAGAAAAATAAATTACCTCTCATTAATGAGTAAGGCATTATGCGCTATGCAGCACAAGTTTTCTTGTGATAAATTAATGGAGGCTTTCCAGCACATTGTGTACCTGCTACACTCTGCAGTCTGCAGCTGGGGCAGCTGTAAAGGACAATTATCTTACTTTCATTCCAATGGCCCTTCTCCAAATGCCTTTCAATTCTACCCTGACTCCAAAGAGGCAGATGAATACTAATGATACTACATCACACATGTCACATATAAAATGCAGATATCCTGTCTGCTGTTAAGTAGACAGAGGGAAAAATTATGCACTGCAGTACAGGGAAAGGAACGGGATATAGAATTTATTTGGCATGTTGATCACAGAGTACCCCATCTACAAAACTCGAAAGCAGACACTTAGTCTCACTTTAATCCCTGGCCTCGCTCTCCACTACAAATTATTTTCAACAAATTCATTTGCTTGGTAGTAAGGAAAGGAAACTTACTCTACTGTAGGGTAAGTTAGAGGGATTAGGCAGGGTAGGTCGAGATTTTGCTATAGAATAGTGGGGTGTCACTGATCATCACAGTAAGCTTTGGCTTAGTCAGTCACTGTAGTTACCGAATGTCGAAAGTAGGCCTGGGAAGTGAGCTTCTCTCCGTTTGCGGAGTTTGAAGAGTTTTCTGCACTCCATAGAGTTGCGGAGTGCAGAAAACTCCACTTTGCGATGTGCAGTGGAGTTTTTTCCCCGCCCGTGATCGCGAATGGTAAGTTCGCGATCGCGGGCGGGCGATTGCAAACAGTAAGTCTGCAAGCGTGAGCTGCAGAAATACCAGCACAAACTGCACACTCCACGACTCGCGGAACTTCACAGAGTTTTTTTGTAGCTTCGCGGAGTTCCGCGTAGCAAAACTCTGCGAACTACGCCACGGCCTAAAAGGGAAAAATTTGAACAGGCGTAAATCTGTTATGGAAGCCATGAAACGTATGATTATACAAATAAATCACTTGTTCAGGAAAATGTGACACATGCCAAGAATGGATTTTTCAATTTTTTTGGTAGGCTGGGACAGAATATAAGAAAGAATAAAGAAGTGAAGTACTAGGAGGTGACTGAGGGGGCACTTTGAGGGAAATACACCTTGTTTTGGTTTAAAAATGCATTGAAAACTTTGTAAAGGCTGCAATGAATAAAGCAGACGCACATTGCACAGCCAATACTACAGTGCCGAATTAAACCATGCTGCAATTTGGTGATGGGTGGGATACATATCTGCCTCCCTACACAAATACTGGGAGTATACTAATATTTTGTCTATAAGCAAGCAATGTTACTTCCCGCCACCCGTCCCAGCTACCGCTAGTATTCCCTTCCCAACCACCTTTGCTGCAGCGTCTGGCGCACTGGTGTTAATGTTAATGTTAATGATATTTATAAAGCGCACAAATACCAAAGACTGTGTCTCAGCACTGGTGGCCTGTGCGGCTAGAAAAAACATTACACTTTTTAGATGCCAGATACTCCTCCCCTTATTTTTTTTTTAAGCAAAATACATCCGTAATACACAACTACAGCACGGTTAGCAGTATCTCCTATCGAAATATCTCTATGGGCATTTTGTTGGTTGACAATCTCAGAAAAGCCAGGTAGTCAAGTTAGCCAAAAAGTTTTCGTAATGGAGGGGCAAAGCTAAGGCAACTCTGAGTCAGAAGTGCAAGAAGGGGTGGAATAAAATGGTCAATGAAGGACATTTGGTCTTCGTTGGTAAATGCACTTGTTAGACCTGGCATCTTTTGGTGTGTTTCCCCGGTCTTCTTGCTTTCTGACCTCCCGGTTTTGACTGGCTTAGTGTCTCGGCACACTTTCTCACTGCTGTTCAGTGTTAAAGTGCAAGTGCTCCTGTTGTAAATTATTTCCATGTTTGGCATATTTGATTTACTGGTAAGCCCTTAGAAAAGTGCACTGAGTGTTCCAAGGTCTGTAATTCAAAGGTTACCAGTGTGCCTGCAGCACTGATTGTGCCACCCACATAAGTAGCCCTGAACATGTATCTCAGACCTGCCACTGCAGGGTCTGCATGCAGGTTGTAACTGCCATGTCGACTTGGGGGGTGCACCCACTTGCCTGGCCTTAATCTTTTCTTTTCTATAAGTATAAGTCACCCCTAAGGTAGGCCCAAGGTATCCCCATGGGCAGTGTGCTGTGTATGTTAAAGGTAGGACATGTACTGATGTGGGTGGAATTTCCTGGTAGTGAACTACAGTGCATTTTGTTTTTCTCAATGGAAAGGCTATTTGTCCCACAGGATAGAATGGGAGTTTTACTTATAACCTCTTATAAGCATAACTTACCATTGGGACAAGATAGGGGAAAATTGAGTTTAGTATGCCTGGACTCAGAATGTAAAAATGCATCTTTTAGGAAAGATGATTTTTATGTTCTGTGTTTGAAAATACCACTTTTAGAAAGTAGGTAATTCTGGCTTACCATCCTGAATGCCTCTGCTGGGTTTGTGGATTGACTTTCTGGCTTTGGAGTGACAGGGGCTGGGGATGTGCATTCTCTTCAGAAAGCCACTGGGAGGTTGAGGTGTTTCCTGCCTTTCCTGGATGAGTCAGGGCTGGGCTGAATGGACCTGGGCTGCATTTAGAGTAGTGAGAGGAGATTTCCTTGCATTTGAATGGGTCTTGTCTGCCTTGGACAATGCTATCACCACCTCCTGCTGTGATGCTGGGTCAAATAGGACAGAGCTGGTTTGGACTAAGCACAGACACTCTCTGCCAAGAGTACAAAAGAAATTTGAGTATAAATATCGCGGCCCAGACTCCAGAACTTTAGAACTTGCTGGAATCAAGGAACCTGCCAAGAAGAAGAGCTTGAATAGCTGTCAGGAGGAGTACTGGCCCTTTGCTGGTTTGTTGCTTTGTTGGGTTGGCCTTTAGTTGCTGCTTCTGACTTTCTTTACTTGTGCTGAGTATCTCCAAGGGCTTGAAGTAGAGCTTTCCTCCTGTTCTGAAGTCTCAGGGCCTGCAAATACTTCACTAACCTCTGGGTACTACTTCTGGAACGGCTGTTTCAGTTGCCACAGAGAAGGAAAAAGCAACCTACTCTGTCACTGACTTCGTCGCTGGCTCCGTGTCCTGAAGGCACCACAGAAGGCACAGCCGCATCGTGCTCTGCAACCCTGGTCTCACCGACGACGGCGACTGATGCTGCCACACTGAGTTGCTGCTTGTACATGACCTGTGGGCAGCGCACTCTGCACCGCCTCGCTTCGCCACCCTGGTCTCACCAACGCCGTCACTGCCTGCTGACTTCGACACCTGTGACCGCATCATGGCTGGGGGCACCGCTCGTAAGTTTCATGAAGCACCACCTCATCCCACACAGCAGTCTGGGCTAATAGACGCCAACTCCCATTAACTGGCTGTGTTGCTTGCAGCGCAACCTGCCAGCACCGCATCGAGCACTGCCTTGCCTAGCACCATAACCCTTGGTCTCACCAACGCCGCCTAGACGATAGTCAATGAGTGTCATGAGCGCGGAATGATCAAGCGCTCGATTCCTGGATATATTATTAAAAACACCTTTTCCTACCTCTCACCCATGTAGGTGCAATCCTGTGTCGCTGCGGTGGAGGTCAAGAACCCAGAAGCAGTTACGGAATGAGAGAGGGACAACAAGTCCCAAGAACCTTAGCGGAGCCAACGTTCAGCGTGGGGATGGAGCCGCCTACTTCAGGGAGGCGGGTCCACGTAATACTGTCGGAAATTCAAAGTTGTTGCTGGAGTATCCGTAGTCCAACGCTGGAAGTTCTTCCGGTTGGGTAAGCGTGTGGTTGAACCACTCATTTCTTTGCCCCATGTTCAAAAGGGGAAATCCTTGATTCCTCCAAAACCCTGCATCAGTGGAAGCTCAGTCTTTCCTCCGTTGGTAAACTTAATTACCGAAAGCTCATGCGGTCTTCCTCCTCGACCCTCATTCGTTGGGAGCCCGGTCTTTTCTCCGTTGGCGAGCTTCATTACCGAAGCTCATGCGTAGGGAAAGACATAACTCATTGACAATACGAATGGAGGGAGGCCTTCCCCTATGCCACTCAAACTGTCTGTAAATTCTGGATGCAGTGCCCAAGGCGAGTATTGCTGCATTCAGTAACGAGACACTTGGAAGAATTGAACCTAGGAGGGTATTATATATGTTTTTGATTCCTTGTTGGCAAACAGTTCAGTGACCACAGTAAGGGAGCTACATGATTTACATGCCCCATGAACATACTTATCCTGTTCTGTCTTCGTGGCTCTTAACAGGGGTGACTGAGCAATCTGTATTGAGTTACGCTACACCCCTGTGATGTTAAGTGGACATTTAAAAGGTGGAATGCTAAGGATTTTCTTTCTGTGTGCAACATTGGAAGCACAAACTGAATGTGGAAAATATATGGCTTTGCATTTTGGGCCTGAGTCACCGACAAAATCCTAAACTTTCTACCACTTTGGTATTCACGGAAGGCACTTACTCATTTTGGTATTCACAGAAGGCACTTACTCATTTTGGTATTCACAGAAGGCACTTACTCATTGATGTGAGTGGACATTTAAAAGGCGGAATGCTAAGGATTTTCTTTGTGTGTGCAACATTGGAGGCACAGACTGAATGTGGAAAAAATATGGCTTCGCATTTTGGGCCTGATTCACCGACAAAATCCTAAACTTTCTACCACTTTGGTATTCACAGAAGGCACTTACTCATTTTGGTATTCACAAAAGGCACTTACTCATTAATGTGAATACCGAAATGAGTAACTTACTTATTTTGAGTAACTTACTCATTTTGGTATTCACAGAAGGCACTTACTCATTGATGAGTAAGTGCCTTCTGTGAATACCAAAATGGTAGTAAGTTTAGGATTTTGTCTTAAGTTAGTTCTGTGAATCAGGCCCTTTGTTTCTTTACAGATATAAAGTAACCCATGACATCTTATATCTAGGTACACCTGTATAGTACCAATAGATGAGAGGAAGGGACAATAGTGTGCATACATTTCTTTCCCCTGTGTCATTTAAGGTCTCCTTCCCCGCAGTTCCCTTCCTAGCCATCCCTCACTTGATAATCTCACTGATTTGTGCTATTACAGCAATTCAGACTTGGGAATGTCAAGGGGTGGATCATTCTGAGCATCAAAGCAATCCCGAGGATTTAACACTGACATTGACCCACTGCCTGCACTGCATCGTGATGACACTGCACCCACGAAGGTTGCCTCGACTGGCTCGCACCAACGTGCCAGCTGCAACGAGAAAGGTACTGTTCGCGAGTCTGTCCATGCTTTAGCTGGCGGTACCGACGCTGTTGGCTGGAACTGTTAGACTCTGTTGTTTTCAGTATCGCTGTAGCCCCGGACGGAGCTTCTGACTTGAAAGTACTGTGTTTTTGAGATATTTTTGCAATTTTAAGGATTTCTTGCAAAAGTATATATTTTTAAGTACTGGATGTTGTTTTGATCTTGTTTTGGCTATATAAAATTATTAGATATTTTTCTAAACTGGTGTGGTGTTCTTTTGTAGTATTGGCACTGTATTTCTGTTGGTTATGTGCAAATGCCTTATATACTGCCAGTGAGATAAGCCTGATTGCTCGTGCCAAGCTACCAAGGTGGGGAGCAGGGGTTTTAGGAGTGTAACTTCCTTACCCTTCCAAGGAAGAAGGGTTCCTACTTGGACAAAGGTACCTATCATTGCCAACGAAAGATTCCCAATTTTTAACAGCAATGGGACCTCATACTACTTTCCTGCCATGCTACACTGTCATGGAAAATGCTGGTATAAAATGAATGATAACACAATGCAACATTGAGGTGGTGGCGTCCACCATGACCATGGCCACTCTATTGTTTTACTGTCGGAGCATGAGCAGGAAAAAGAAAGCCTTCACAATAAACATACGTAGAGAAAAATAGCTTACTTGGGCCTGTAATCTTCGCAGTATGGTAGCTAAAATCTGTTCTCTTAGTCTTACAGTACCAGTTTTCAAGATATATAAGGGGAGAAGGAATGCTCACCAACAAAGCAGAAGTAAACTACAGACTAGTACAGACAGGAGGAAGTCAGCTACTAAAATATAGAAAAAAAAGATGATGCAGGTATACAAGATTTAAAAAAAAATTTGATAGAAGAGGAATGGAAAAAATGGAGACAGCATAAAAAAATCAACAACGCAAAATAATTCGAAATGGGGAGAGGTAAAAGTTAGGAAAATAATAATAATAACAGGACTTACTGGGGGTAGCAGATCCCTCGGCACTAGTGGTAGTGCTACTTCTACCCGCCATGACTGTTGTGGTGGTAATCCCCTCACCCAGACCTACTTTTGATGGTCCCCACTTCATGCCCTTGGCTGTTGATATAAGAAATAAAAAAGATAAAATATAGATTAGTGGTACAGTTAATTTCCCCAAAAATATTTTGACAGGCAAAGGCAAACGCAGTAACATTGTAGTTTCCTTAATCAGATTGCTTATAGTACTAGTATTGAGTTGACCTATTCCTAATTTCCTACATCTAAGCCCTATTCCTAATTTCCTAAACCTAAACTACATTTGGAACTACTAATGCATTGCAATGAATGACCTTTGCTTCTCATTCCCTTTGAAGGGCCAACTCAGTCTCACTTTTAGATACATAGTGCACATCACTGGGAGATTGGGACTTTATGAGCTACATAAAGAAAGGCACAGAGAACACTAACTCACTGATATTAATACCACTATCTTAGTGACAAAACAGAGGAGTCTGGGTGATTTCAAGCATGTGGGAGACATCATATATTTATTCCCACAATGAGGAAAGCTCTCTTTACTGCATCAAACCTTCTTTATTTTACAAAGCTGGGGTAAAGTCTGGAAAAAGAAGCATGGGAAGATTTCCATTCAGTATCACACTGTGTGTTTTGGCAGTTTGAAGGATAGGATTCCTGCCAGAGAAATGTAGGAGGTGAGATTTTATTTTGATGAAAACCGGACCCACGTCTGGGCATACCCAATGCACTTAGAGTATCAAATGCAAATGGAATACTTAAATTAATCTCAGCCACTGGCAATCGCGCAGGACCGCAACCCAATCCATCATTTTTCACACACAATGCCACCTCAGTTTGGATCCAGTCCAATGCTAATCAGCCTTGCCCCTGTTCCTCATAGAAACAGTCCAGCCTGAGCTGCCAGGCCATGTCTTTCTTGAACCGGAACACAAGCAACCCAAGATCTAATACAGATGCCAATGTAGTGAATAAAAAAAACAAGATGGAAGGCAAAGAAAAGAAGTGAAACAGTACCTTATTGAAGGAATTTCATGTTACATATTGAAGGATTGCTACATATTGAAGGAATTTCATGTTACATATATCAGGAATTAAAAAAAATTGTCTTGCTGTGGAGAAAATGTGCGATAGTAGCAGGAAAAAGGTCCATTGTGATCCAGTATGTAGGAGGGCAGAATTCATTTAGTTACCAATTGTGCCTAATAGGTTCCATCCATTTAGCCCTTCTGGAGTTATCGCATTTTACACTGCCCCTTTGTACTGTAAATGGGTCTCACTACTTGAGTCTCCCTCACAGTAAATTCATGTTAATTGGGTGCAGGGTGCTAACTGCCAGTATGCGTTATGTAAGATAAGGCTGCTAATTTTCACCTAAGGTACGAGGCTCTGGACTGATTACGTGTGTGTGCACATATGTGGGCTGTGTGATGAGACTACCATCTTGTGCAGCCTGGTTTCTTCAAACAGGTCACAGAAGGTACTCTTCAATGAATGCTACTGACCTGGGGCATGCCTTATAATGTGAGTGGGAATTTATATTGTAGATCTGTAGCACTCACTGAAAATATGTTGTGCTTGCATTATATTGCACATTATTGTTAAAATATGCAGTAAGCTAGAGTTTTGCTCCACTTCTCCTTACAAGGTGCAGCGCTGTACCAATCTAGGGGTAAACATGCACCCTTAGTGTAAACATCATATTTACACTTCTTATGACTCTTTAAGAATTGTCATTGTTCCCGGGCTCAGCTCTCTATCAGATTCCAGCCCTTTGTCTGCGCAGGAAGACCCATATAAGGCACAATTGATTGCTAGTAGCTAAGCTTAAGCTATTCCAGGGGCAGGTCAGTAGGTGCCTCCCTGTCTATCTGTAGCTTGGGGAGTGTGGAAGAGGTGTGGCGCCGCGGCCAGGGCGACTGACGCTGGAATCTGGGGACCACGGTTCGATCCCCGGCTCCGGCGGCAGGTCAGCCCAGCACCATGTGACTCTGGGCAATAGCTCGCTTAATCTTCCCGACGGCCCCCCAGCGCCTAGAGACCCTTACGGGTGATTGTGCGCTTTACAAATGTGGACTTTACTATTGGGCCAAGTTAATTATACTGCTTCCTAGCAGAAGGATCAAGGGTCTGCCTACAAAAGAGCAATTAACAGTGCTTGACCCAGTTCCCGGGAAAGGAAACGGTTGGGAGGGAATCTACATCCATTAATTAGCTTGTCACACTGCACCTGGGCTGAGATAGACTAGCCCACAGAAACAATTCGGGATGGCCAGACCTCTGAATCCTCAGGAGGGGCTCACCTTTGAAGACATTTTGGTGGGAAGGGATCAGAAAGTAGTGCAGCTAGCAATGGAGCTGATAAAATGAGGGAAGCTCTTGGAGAGACAGATAAGAAGACACTGGACCTGGGAGCAATGACGGCGAAAGAATGCTCGGCTGTAAGAATTCACCTGATACCCTGCAAGGATGGACCTGGGGAACTTTGACTCAAGCGGACCCTTTAATATAGAATGGATCACTACAGGGTCAGTGGAGCTGGCCCCTTATGCCTTGTGAGGAACAGTTAGGGAAATGCTGGTGACCTGCTGGTGAACCCTGAATGCTTCCTGTGGGATTTCTGTGGGCTGGCTCCTGACTCCACTGACACACAGATGCCCTGCAAAAGGCCAAGAGGCTCTGGGACCTGGAAAGTGTGTCAAAGAGGGTGTTTTGATGGCTGGCTGTGGAGGGGCTGTGGAAGATGCCCCCCAAACAGGAAAGAGAATCAAGAGCCAGAGGAGAGGTCTGGAGCAGGGACCCCTGTAAATAGACCTTAGAGGCCAGGGGACAATGGAATTCCTTCTGGTGGCTAGGTCTCACCACCAGGAACAAAATAAATACAACATTGTGTAAATTGGCCCTACGAGCCCACAAGATATAGCCTGGTGCCACCTGGAGATGTAGAGCGGAAGAGGCACGTGGCAGTTCACAGGATTTTGATAAACTATCCCTGGGGTAGACCAGGGCTCAGGGGTTCCGCACATCTTTATTTATTTATTTATTGATGGGAAGGGGGTATGCGTGGGGCCCTCCTGCCAAACAAAGTTTTGTCCTCAAGGGCCTTTTTCTTCCGGGGGGATGCACATATAAAGAAGATCCAGGGAACCCCAACCCCTTGGACTGAGGCGTCTAGGGCCAGGCAGATTGTCTGCTGATTTCTCACGGAGTGCGGCCAGGTACAGTTGAGTACTGTTAGACTTGGCATCTTTGGCTTGGTTCCCCTGACTTTTTGCCTCTACCTCCTGTTTTTTTTATGCTGCACTGGATTTCGTTTTTGTTTAAAACTCCTTTTTATTAAACATTCGTCAGTTTCAATACACAACACCCTGCTAGGCAATATTCGTAATACATCATTATTTTAGTAGTACACATTCTGCTACATATGAACATCGGGACAAACTCAGCTATCCAGTCCGGGTCCCATCTCAAAACACCCCCTGCCCACCACCCCCTCCTGTTCTGAGCTTTCAGGTACCTCCCAGTTGCCCCTGTATACTTACCAGTGCTGCCACATGTTTTCCCATTTTTTGGGACACCCCCTGCCTTCATAAACTGTTTTTTCAGCCGCACAGCACCAGTCCATATACCTTTTCCAATGTTTCACTGTCGGTGGCTGTATGGCTTCCCAGGCCCCGGCAATATTTCTTTTGGCCACCATTGCTGCCACTAGCAGCCAGATTTGCTGATATTTAGGCCAAGTCTGTTCCCCCGCTATGCAGAACCCATGCCACCAGGAATTTATGGAAACTTCCTGTCCCACGACTTCTGACATTATCCGTATCCCCCCCCCCCTCCAATACCGCTGTATGATCGGGTATGATAGGGTATTGCCTTATAATATGAAAGAAGGTACCCCTGTGATTGCACCCTCTCTGACAATTTTCTGTGGGTATGTGCCCCAGTTTGAACATGAGTACACTGGTGGAGTAAGACCTGTGCAGGTTTCGTAGTTGGACTAGTCTAAACTTTGCCCTGATCGCCACCTCTCTAGGGCTTTGCACCACCTCCACCCAGTCGTCGTCCTCTAGCAGGCCCACATCTGATTCCCATGTCTGCCTTAGCTTCATAAGGAGATCCGGGGCATTATTAATAATCTTCGCTGCGAGTATAGCTAACAAGTCATCCTTGGGTAACAACGTCACTGTGTCTAAAACTAATCCTCCAAAAGACCCTAGTAGTACTCTAAAACAGGGAGGCACGAAAGCAAAGACCCCTGTTCCCAATTTACAGGTGAATACATCTAATGCTAATCAAACCCCCAAAGCCACTAAAGAAATCCCTCAAGCTACTAAACAAACCACCCAAGTTACATCAAGTGTTCCCACTTCAGTAACCCTAAATCCCGATCAGGCCCCGCGAACTAAGGCTGCGATTCGCAGAAACATTCATCTTCCACCAGACGCTTGTCCTTTTGTAGTGATTCTTACTGGAGTTACTGAAATTCCCCCATCGGAAGTAGAATCTCATCAGGCCCTTAAAAATAAGGTGTGTCATTGGCTCACTAAAAACCATCCCCTCCCGCCTAACATTCCTAGTAAAATTCTAATGGTAGAAAGAACTCCATGGGTGGGCGGGAATAGAAAAAATCTGCAAGGGGATTGTGTTGTGGTGACGTTTGAGAATACTCAGGTTGTAGAACACATATGTAGTAGAGCACCCAGACACCTAGCTAGCACTGTTACGGCTAGGCCACTTTCGTATTTCTATCTACCAGGGAATCATACAGACAAAAGATGGAGCTGGCTAAGGGGTCCACACGATCCAAAACCTAGACAGAGGTTTACCAACCCATGGGAGGAACAATCATACGGATGGGAGGAGGAGGGCGATGTGGGCTGGAATCTAGTGAGGAGAAGAAGAGGCAGACCACTCCAAGGGGGTTATGCGGTAGGGCCCCAAAATAGTTACTCACAACAGTATTATCAGGCTACAAATGGGCAAGATAGCTACTTTGACTTCCCAATTGTTAACCGTTATGAGTGCTTGTCAACCACGGACTGGGTTGACTGACATACACAGGGATCACTAGGTGGTCAGCGGCGCCATAACTCCCAGACTCTTATGTTGAAAGAAGATAGCTTTGTGGATCTGCAGACGATTAATTCAACTCTCTCTCCTGATGATGGCTTGGAAGCTACTGAGGTTAGAGGAGTGCATAACCAGCATAAATCCAATAAGCCACTTTGTAAATTCCTCATATGGAATATAGCGGGTATTACTGCTAAGGCCTTAGATCCTAGTTGGCAAGGGTTTGTTAAACAATATGATATAGTGGCACTTCAAGAAACGTGGGACACGTCAACCTGTTTTTCATTGGATGGTTTTCACAGTTTCTCAATCCCAGCCGTATCAGGTGCGAGAGGGAGACCCAAGGGTGGGCTTCTAACATTATTCTCACTGAATCTGGCTGGGTCTTTTAAAAAAATAGAACCTGCTCCCAGGAATACGTTGATAATTGAGTGGGCTATTTCGGACCATCAATCCTTTTTAATTATTAATTTTTATAATTCCAGGGATGGTTCTTTTGTAAACGAGTATTTGTCTGCTCTATTAGATTTTTTGTCAGTCTATAGACACGATTGCACTTCCGTCCCAGAGATTGTCATCCTGGGCGATTTTAACATTCACCCCTGTGATGGGGACTGTTACAATGACAGGTACGGAGGATCATTGGTTGAAGGGATCCCCCATTTTGAACACACTAAGGAGGGGGAGGGGCTTGAGAGCTTTCTGGCCACTTTAAATCTATTTGAATTGGGTTTTGGTACAAATGAAATCAGACCACCCACATTCATTGGGAGAGATGCTAATACCATCATTGATTACATTTTTGTTTCACCAGGGGTGTTAGCTAGGGCTTGCGAATATTGTGTGGTGTCCGCTGTCTTCAGCGACCACAACCCTGTTTTGCTGACCTTGGACCTGGATTGCTCCATGACCGAGAGGGAAACAGGGGTGGTAGCCCCAAGGGATCTCACCTCTAAAGAGCAGGGGAGGAGGATTAAGTGGGAGAAGATTGTCCCCGAAAATTTCTTCCAAATACTAGCCCAGGAAACAGAGGCAAAGATGGCAGTTTGCCTTGATCCTACTTCCTTGGGGTCTGAGGTAGTGGCCGCTTACACTGAGATATGTTCAAGCATCTCCAAGAATTTGGAGTCCAGGAATGGCCCGCAAGGTAATAAGCATCTACATAGATGGTTCGATAGGGAATGTTCAAAAAAACATAACGCCCTATTGAAAGCACTCCAACAGAGACCCAGAGACAGGACTCTAGTGGCAAGTCTTCGGCAGGGTTATAAATCTGCACTTGCCAAACGCAAGACTCAGATTAAGGAGGAGGCCTGGGAGAGTTTACTGTCCGTAAATATACTGAGAGACAGTAGGAAATTTTGGGCCATCATTAATCAGCCCTTCTTTACTGAGGATGGGAAATCAGATATGGATTGCGTGATCGAAGACGAAAGATGGCTTAATCATTTCAAACAAATTTATGAAACTGAGGTTTCATTCCCGTCAGTTAGTGTCCCTTCGCGGAATATCATGACCATGGATTTTAACATTTGTGAGGTTGAAAAGGCCATTAAAGACACAAGTAAACATAAGGCACCGGGACCTGATGGGGTACCTGCTGATCTCTACATGCAGTATCCCAAATTCTGGTCCAAAATATTGACCAATGTTTTTAATGCGATACCTTCGGCAGGCTTTCCCCCTTCTTGGTCCACCTCTATAATTGTTCCGATTTTTAAGAAGGGGAACAGGGGGGACCCGGCTTGCTACAGGCCAATCTCCTTGCTTGACTCTGCTGTTAAAATCTTAGGCAGAGTCATTTTACAAAGACTCGGGGATTGGCTTGATGGGAGTGGGGTCCTCTCTGACCTTCAGTATGGTTTTAGAGCTCACAGGGGGACCATGAACCAATGCTTAAACCTCCACCTCATAATTAGTAAATACACCGTGGTGAAGGAGGGGCATTTATATCTAGGGTTTATGGACTTATCCTCCGCTTTTGATTTGGTTAATCGCTCTAAACTTTGGCTTATTTTGCGGGATTTGGGTTTGGACACTACTTTGGTGAATTTTTTACATGACCTCCACCAGAATTTGTTTGCCTCCGTTAGGGTTACAAGGGAAGGCAGATGTACTGAAAAATTTAGATCAGGGAGAGGGGTCAGACAGGGTTGCATCCTGGCCCCTCTTCTATTCACACTCTACATTAACTCCCTGGGTAAATCACTCAATTTAGCCACCATGGACGTCCCGCGTATGGGAGGGTCCCCTATCCCGGTCCTCCTGTACGCGGATGACGCCGTCCTAATAGCCCGCACAGGCATTGGCCTGCAAAAATTGTTAGACCATTTCGGATCATTCATGGAATCTTTAGATTTAAAGATCAATACACTAAAATCCCATGTCATGGTCACGGGCACACGTAGGAAAAGCCTGAAGATTAAAACTTTTAGTTGCAACGAATTACAAATCTCTAGGGTACCTTTTTTTTGCTATCTAGGCGTCACTTTTGATGAAAAAGGATCCTGGGGACCTCAACTAAAATTGAAGGCCAACGTAGTTGCAAGATCTACTACAGGACTCATGAGCTTTTCCAAAAAATTAGGTTCTAGGCCCATGGAGGCCATGATCCGTATCTACAAATCCAAGTGCCTGGCTATTGCATCCTATGGGGCTGATATCTGGGGCTATGCTCCCTCTCAAGGCATTCAAATTGTAGAAAATAATTTTATACGAACCTTGTTGTCACTCCCAAAGTCATCGCCTACATATTCCATTCATAGTGAAGTCGGCTTGGGCCACATTACTGACCTTCTAAAAATGGCCCCCCTGCTATGCTGGGTGAAAACCTGGACAAACGAGGAGATCACGTTGAAGCATCTCATTCTCAAAGACTGTTTGGCCCTGGACAAAGCGGGCAGTATTCCCTGGCTAGCGTATGTTAGAGCGGCATGCGTGAAGCTAGGGCGCCCGGATATGTACTCTTCTCCACAGGGCCTCAAGAAAGAAGATGTAGGGTGGGTTAAGTTGCATCTCCGGAATTTGCTGGAGTTAGATAGGGAAGAGGTTGAACTCAACAAACCCATGGTGAGAACAATATATCAACTTTCTACCTCCTCAGCCATGGAACCTTATCTAAAATTTGTGACCAAACCATACCACCGTTTTCTTTTATTGAGATTTAGGTTCAATCTTATCCATCTAGTGCTGGGTTCTAACATAAGGTGGGGGACCCTTGAAAATACCCCACCTTGCACTTGTGATAGCTTCTCAAATCAGGATACAGTCCACTTTGTGATGTTTTGCGAACACTATCTGGAGCCCCGGAACAAGTTTTTATATCCCATTTTGAAGGAACTTAATTTTGTCCAAGTAAGGCCTGCACTTTTACACCTGCAAATGTTGAACTCTGTGCAGGTCACATATGGTGTAGCCAGTTTTTTGGTGGCGGCTGCCCGATTAAATAAAACAAGACTCACCCAGACAAATATACATCCTGGTTGACATTTCGTCAACTTTATTCTGGGACATCGCATAAGGATCATTGGAACATGGAGGCGCTTGTCTTTTTCTGGACCTTTTCTTATAGTGAACCTGTTTTGTATTCAAACTTCTTAAAAAATAATAACAAAAAAACCTCTTTTAAAAAACCCCGTTTAATGAATCATTTTAGGAACTGCAACATGTGTATAGTTTGTTTAATTGCCAATTTTAATCTATTTGTATAGTTTTTATTTTTAAAAATGAATTGTGTATTGCTTTTATGGTTTTAACTAACCGAATAAAGATATTTGACTGACTGACTGACTGAATAATCTTCGCATAGGCGTACAATAGCGCTTTTTCCGGAATGGGATACAGTAGTAATCTATCCTCTAGCAGACTGTACTCAGGTATCTGCTCGCCCTCTTTAAGGTGTCTGCCCAGCGCGGGTTTCATCTGCAAGTACCTGTAGTGTTCTGTATCCGCTAATTGAAATTCTCTCTCTAATTCGGGGAATGTGCTTCAACTACACCACCGCTCACCTCTTAGATTCCATGTCATATACCGCCCATCTGGCAGTGGCCCTTCATTCATGGAGGAACTCACTGACTTCATCAGCGACCAATACGCACAAAGTGACAATCAGACCTTCGTGGGTGACTTCAATCTCCATTGGGGCTCCGTCCAAGACTCTTCCGCGAACGGGCTGGCCTCCTTCCTCTCTACAAACGATCTCATCCAACACTGCACAGAATCAACACACTCTAAGGGTTCTATCCTGGACCTTGGTATTTCTAAAGCAGGCATGCTTTCTATCGCTACCCCTATTCACGTAGACTGGTCTGACCACCTCCTCATTCCATTCTCTCTTCTCCTAGCACACTCTATCACTCTTGGCCAACCTAAGAGGGCTACCTCCTGGTTCCGTGACGCTAAAAACATTGACACTGCTTCCCTCTGTGAATCAGCTTTGCTGTCACTTCCAAGGCTAGACCCGAACCTAGATGTTGATGATCTCACTTCACAATGCCTCTCAGTCCTTGCAGTCGAAATCAATAGCGTTGCTCCTCTCCAAAGCAAAAAGAAAAGGCCCATTCCCTCGGCACCCTGGTTCAGCAAATCCCTATATGAAGAAAGGAAGCACCTAAGACGCCTGGAGAAACATTGGAGGCAAGCACCCTCCACCGAGAACTTGGCCACGCTTCGTTCAGCAAGATCCGAGTACAACAAGCACATCTTCCTTGGGAAAGCATCACACTTCAGAACCCTCCTTGACTCAGCCAAAAATAGACCCAAAAAACGATTTGATCTCATCAAGACCTCTAACTACTCTCCCCCAACCTCCAAATTGGAGGATTCTACAAAGAAAGCTGCTGATTTCGCTGTATTCTTTGATGAAAAAGTGAAATCACTTGTGGTACAGGTCGCTCATCCTACCCCTCCAGAGGAGCGCAAATCACTAGTCATCTGGCAGAACTTCGACCCCATCTCTGAAGATGTCCTCCTCAAGTGCATCCTCGAAACAAAGCCCTCCAACCACTCGCTCGACCCCATCCCCAGTGCCATTGCCATTGACTTCTATACCCTTTCTCTTCCCTATTGGACCACTCTGGTCAACCTCTCCCTCTGTCAAGGTTCCCTCCCTGTTCCCTTCAAATCTGGGCAGGTCACCCCTCTGCTTAAAAAACCCACTGCGGATGCGAATGACCTCAACAACTTCCGCCCCATCACTAACCTACCCTTTCTTGCGAAGATCACAGAAAGATGTGTTGCGAAACAACTCTCACGTCATATCAAGGAAAATGATCTTCTTGACAATTTTCAGTCCGGCTTCATCCAAAACCGCAGCACTGAAACTGCCCTGCTGCAAGTGATCGATGACGCGCTGAGAATACTAGACTCGGGGGGGTCTTGTCTTCTAATTCTCCTTGAAATTTCGGCAGCCTTTGACACTGTCAACCACAACACCCTGCTCAACACCCTTCAACAGAGAATGGGCATGGAAGGCACCGTGCTTAAATGGTTTGCTTCTTTCCTTTCTGATAGATCCCAAATGATCAAAATAGAGGACAGTCTCTCACCTCCTTTGGCGGTGGGTCAAGGTGTTCCCCAAGGCTCTATTCTTGCTCCCACATTGTTCAATCTCTATTTGGAACCTCTGGGAAATCTCCTGAGTAAATCTGGGGTCAAATATCACCTCTACGCTGACGACACTCAAATCTACCTCAAGGTTGCCTCCACGCACGATCTCTCTGTCCTAAGCTCTACCCTCGACTCCATTCATAACTGGATGTCAACAGATCAACTGATCCTGAACCCCTCCAAAACTGAGTTCCTCCTCCTCTCCTCCTCACTCTCTCCTCCCCCGGTGCAATCATGGATGGACCAGATGAATCTGCTGAACACTAATCCCATCATTGTCGACAGCGCAAAATCCCTTGGTGTCATACTCGACACAAAACTCAATCTACTCTCCCACATTAATTCAATTGCAAAGTCTGCCCGATACCAACTGCGCCTTCTTTGGGGGATTCGCCGCTTCTTTCCGGTGCATGACCTCAAAACCCTGGTCCAATCGCTGGTCCTCTCCAGACTGGACTACTGCAATTCTCTTCTGACTGGCCTCCCCAAATCCCACCTATCCCCCCTTAAGTCTGTTCTACATTCAGCAGCTCGTTTCATTTATGGGGCCAAAAAAGGCAACCACATCACTCCCATGTTATCCTCCCTCCGCTGGCTCCCCATCGAGGCGAGAGCTATCTACAAGACTGTCTGCATCACCCATAAAGCCTTGCACTCCTCCTCTCCGCGCTACCTGGCAAATAAACTGAAACTCTCTGGAGGCTCTAGACCATCACGAAATGCGGAAAATCTACTGCTTGAACCTCCCACTTTCAAGAAGGAGAGATCGATGGCCCAATCCTTTTCAGGCAGCGCAGTGAGAATCTGTAACTCACTACCGCCTCAGCTCCGGACCACCTCCTCCTCCCAAGCCTTCAAATCTGACCTCAAAGTTCTCCTTCTTCAAAGACATTTCCAAATGTTATTCATGCCCTCTCTGCTATCTGAAGGAAGCCCTTCAACTACTGAAAAACCTACTTTATTTTGACTATGGAAGTGTCTTCCAAGTCTGTTCTTGTGGTTTGAAAGTCTGCCTCTTATTGCAGTATTGTCCTTCCTCCTGTGTCTGGGACTCGTGGGTGACTTGCACCCGTCACTCTCTCCGGTAACACACTGTTTTCTACCTCCTACATTTGTCTGTTTCGACACCTGCACAAGTGCCACCAGTGCCTACGTAACGTTTGTTCTTGTGCTGGAGTGTCCTCCATATATTGCAGTATTATACCTCTATATTTATTTTGTACGCTTTTTGTAACCTGCACACGTCACTTTTTCCTCCTGCAATGCACCGTTTGCTACCTCTTGTATTTTGTTGACTCACGATTGTCACTTTTGTAATGCACCGTTTACTACCTCTTATACTTTGTTGGCGCACAATTGTAATTTTGCTTCACTTAATGTAACGTTTGCCTTTGTATTTTGCTCACTTGTAATGTTCTCATGTATCAGTTCTGTTCCTATTGTGAAGCGCTCTGACACCTTCGGGTAAAGTCCGCGCTATATAAAAATGCATAAATAAAAAAATAAAAAATAAAAAAATGTAAGCATGGCCTGTCTCCGCCTTACATCACTTTGGCGCACTATATCTATCAATTTCCATTTACCGAAATCCAGTAGGCTACCCACTTCCTGAAGTGTATCACTGTTCCATAAGGGGGGTCTGTTCTGTCGGTCTATTGGCCCAACCCAAAAAGGGGCTGCATGTACAGCAATTTAACCCATGACAGGAACTGTGGGCCAAACCCAAACCGCTTTAGGGCCTCAAACAGGTAATGCTCCTCTATACAATCCAAGACCATACGGGCGTCTAGAGACAGGAGTGGTGCCTCCTCCCCTGGACTAGTCTTTACCAGATGCATCACCCCATAGCGCCGACGGATGATTGAGCCAGGTACTTCTATGCGGCATAAAGCCTGATTGATCTGGGTGTATCAAGGTCATAATGGGGACTAGGAGTCGATTGACCAGTACCTTGGCCAGTATTTTAACCTCCAACAAGGATATCGGCTGGTATAAGGTGCACTGGTCTGCAGATTTGCCTGCCTTGGGGATTACCACAATAGTTGCTGCCCGCTGATCAACCGGTAAACATCCCCACTCTCTTGCCTCATTAACACCATTGATGCTCTCATCATGAGGCACGGCGCTCCGGTGCTCGTGACGAGCTCAGCTCGTCATGAGCCGTGAAACACTCGCATGCGGGGATAATTCCCCTGCTGTGCTGAGTGTTCCACGGGAACGTGTGGGCTCATGACTAGATCAGCTCGTCATGAGCATGGGGGCGCTCCACGCACCCCCCAGCACAGCGAGGGAATTACCCCTGCACGGAAGGGGTTAAACATGCTTAAGAGAAATGGGGCAACTGTGTTTGCTGTGCATTTGAAGAGTTCCATTGGTAAACTGTTTGGTCCCGGTGTCTTCCTTGCCTGTAGGTCTTGTATGGCACCTACTATTTCCTCGGTGGCTATGTAAATATCGATACATTCTCTGTCCTCTTCCGACAATACTCTCCTCAAGTAGTTCATAGCAATCTATGACTGACCTAGCAGGGTTGGACTCCTATAATTCCTCATAATAGTCAGCAAAAACCTGAGTCACATCCTCTCTTTTCTAACCAGGCAATCATTTTGTTGGCTTTATCTCCCAGGTCATATATAAGTCTCTGTGCAGAGAGTGCAGCTGCTCTTGCGGCAATATTCCCCATGTCCTTTAGTTCCTGCCTCTTAAGTTCCAGTCTGTGTTATAATTCGGTGTCAGTTCTCCCACCCTCCAGGTAGGCTGCCTCCATCTCCATTATCGTCGCCTCTAATGTTTACCATTCCAATCTCTTTTCTTTGTTATTAACTCCTATAAATGACATAACCCCTCATGACTAGTTTAAATGCCTCCCACAACGTACAAACCTCCTCAACTGTTCCCTCATTCTTTTGGAAGTAGAGTTGAGCCCATTCCTGGACTTTTTGAGCATTTTCTTCGTTCTTAAAGAACCATGAATTCAGCCTGGGTGGCAGGGCATGTCTTCAAGTCGGTCCCCTCACCTTTACCTCCACTGGCGAGTGGTCTGAAATGCCCCGTGGACTGATTCTGGTGCCTGAGAACCGTGCCTCTTCACCTCTGTGCGTCAGAATATGATCAAGTCTAAAGTAGCTACCATGCGTGGCTAAGTAAAAGGTGTACTGGTGAGTGTTTGGGTTTTGTCAGACCCATCGCTTCAACAAACGCTCTGAGTCATTCCCCTCCCCTAAGTCTTAGTGATGTGGAATCTCTGTCAAGCCCCAGAGTGTGGAAAGAGTTCATGTCAACTCCCAGTACTAAGAGTCCCTGTGGAAGATCGACCAGTAGGGTCCCCAGCGTTGCAAATGGCTAGGATCCCACTGCCGGCAGTATATAACAAGAGACAATATTAACCGTTTGTCCTTCCAATGTCCCCGTGAGGGCCACATACCTCCCATGGGGATCATGCCATATTTTCCCAATCACTAAAGGAAGACCCGTTTTGACCAGTATCCCCACTCCGCACGAGTCAGTCATGTAGCCCACATGTGCCACCAGTGTGTACCCGTATCTATCTAATGCACGATATCTGTGGCCCTTAAGCTGCGTTTCCTGTAGCAACGCCACTCCCGGGGAGTGTTTATGCAGGTATTTTAGTACTATACTTCTCTTAATACGACTTCCTAGGCCAGTAACATTCCATGTCAAGAAGGAAAGGCTAGTAGCCCTGTGGTGTCCCTCCCTGCGGCCCTCTTCTGCTGCCTGCTACGTTCTCTGCAATACTACCCTCCCATGCGTCCCCATACATGCATTAAGTGTCTTATCCTATGACAAGTTGTGTCCAGCCATTACCTTGACTATGCCCTGATGTGAAACTGACGGTAAAATAACAAAACCCTACAAAACATAACAATCCCCATGGTAACATATCCCCCTCCCTGCTGCCCTGCTGGTGGGTATTACAACTCCCCAACGTGCAGAGTGCCTGTCGCCCCTAACAAAAAAACAAAATGGGGTTGGTCGGTGCCAGGCTGTTGTAGCCCCTTCTCCAGGATCCCACTTCCCCTGCCAACTACGTAGATATCTATGCAATAGCAATTAAATGGATACATTGGTATACTGAAAGCCTGAATGATTGATAGTTCGTGCTCTCTGCATTATTCCCCCACCATCTAAATATTATAACCTGATTTTCACAGCCTTTGACTCAGCATCACGTTGCAGTCCCCTCTTCCAGATCCTCCATCGTTCTCCCATCCGGTTACTACCCACTCGCTCTCAGTCTGATTCGTCTCTTGTAGTCCTGTGCTGCTCTCTCCACCTCCACTGTTGAGTGTTTGAGTCTACGCTGCGCCATCCCTCCAGCCATTCCGTGGCTGCCTCTGGGAAGCTGAAGAACCATGTTTTCCCTTCGGCCTCAACTCTCAACTTGGCTGGAAACCTCATGGAGTACTTAAGTTCTTTGACTCGCATGTCTTTTTTTCACAAACTCGAAGGCGCATCTTTGCCGCTGCGCGTTTAATGTAAAATCAGGGAAGAAACGGGTTACTGCATTCCCATGATGCAAGTCCTCATTGTGGCGTGGCGTTTGAAGGATGGCATCTCGATCCTTGGAGCTGAGAATCCTGGCAATGATCGTCCTTAGAAGAGCGCCGGGTTTGGGCCTAGGAATGGGGGCCCTGTGCAGGCGTTCAATGGTAAAGTACGTGGAGAGACGTTTCGGTTTAAGATGGTTCAGGATTAAGTCCTCCAGAAAGAGGTCAACACTAGGTTCCTCCATCCCCTCTGGCACCCCCACCACTCTGATATTGTTCCTGCGTGCCCGTCCCTCCTGGTCCTCCAACTTAGCTGCCATGGCACCCTGTTGTTTTGTGAGGATCTGAACCGTTCCTCCAGGCTCTTCGTGCCACCCCCTTTTGCACCGCAGTCTGTAATTGGGGCCTCCTCTTGCTCGGTGGCAGCTACTTTGTCCGATATTTTCCTAAAGTCTGCTCTCAGAAGATTGACGTCCACAGTTACCGCATTGGATTTAGTTTTTTGCTGGCTTAGATGCTTTGGGCACTTTGCCACTGCTGATCAGTGTGAAAGTGCAGGTACTCCCTGTGTAAATTGTTGTTACAATTGGTTCTCCCTGATTGGCTAATTGATTTACTGGTAAGTCCCTAGTAAAGTGCACTGAAGTGTGCAGCGGCCTGTAAATCAAATGCTACTAGTGGGTCTGCAGCACTGATGCATGGGTCCGCCCCCGACCCAAAGGCTGATATTAAAAGCCTGGGGATCTGGTTGGATCAAGGCCTTACGCTTAACACCCAAGCAAGGAAAACCGCTGGAACTTGTTATGGCCTTCTTCGTACTTCCCGCAAAACTCTACCTCTGCTCCCAATTCAGTCCAGAAAGCTTCTGATCCAGGGCCTCATATTGTCCAGATTGGACTATGGGAATGCCTTATACCTAGTTGTTCCAAAGAAAGTGACGGCTAAACTTCAGGTTGTACAAAACACCGCTGCCCGGCTCCTTACTGGCGCCAACAACCGAAGCTCAGCAAAACCGGCTATCAGGTCACTTCATTGGCTACCCATTTTGGAAAGAGTTAATTTTAAAGCCCTTTGCACGACTCACAAAATCCTTCATGGCAAGGCCCCCCCTATTCTAAAAGATCTCATCGCCCCCTATAAAAGCAATAGAACTCTGCGGTCTACCCATCTTCATCTGACTCTGACACCCAGGATCAAGAGGGCTCGATCAAGAGGCCGCCTTTTTTCGTATAAGGCCTCTAAACTGTGGAATTCTCTTCCACTGGATATCCGGGCTCAGCCTGATCTTCTTTCTTTTCGTAAACTTCTGAAGACCTGGCTTTTCCCCTAATCCCCCTCTCTTGGCCTCACAGGCTCTATCACTAGTGCTGGGACGCTCACGGGCAGCCATGCGCTCTAGAAATCAATAAACATAAACATAAATATAAACATAAACTGATTGTGCCACCCACATAAGTAGCTCTGAAAAGGTAACTTAGACCTGTCACTGCAGTGTCTGTGCGCAGTTGTTAACTGCCATGTCGACTTGGCAAGTGCACCCACTTGCCAGACCCTAACCTTCCCTTGTCTTACATGTAAAGCACCCCGGTGGTAGGCCCAATGCCCAGGGTGCAGTGTATGTAAAAGGTAGGACATGTACTCGTGTGTGTGACATGTCCTGATAGTGAAATACTGCCAATTTCGTTTTTCACTATTGAAAGGCTATCTTGCCCAGTAGGATAGAATAGGCGATGCTTTGTAACATCTTACAAGTATAACTTCCCATTGGGACAAAATAGAAAAATAAAGTTTAGGATCTCTGAACTCAAAATTTAATAACACACTTTTAGTAAAGATGGTTTTTAAATTGTGTGTTTGAAAATAATACTTTTAGAAAGTAGGCATTTTCTTGTTTAACCATTCTGTGTGCCTTGCCTGCTCTGTGATGCAGCGGCAGCGGCAGCGTAAACCATGCGCCATGTTGCACCGTATTTACAAGGTGACGCATCTAGGGAGATGCATCACGTTGTAATGCATTCCGCCACATTAAACCTGTGTCAGGTTTAGTGTATGCAGGGTGGGCGTTCCGTTGGAAAAAGCCTCGGAAAAGTGACGCAGAGAAATCCACAGTGTTTCAGTGAGTCACTTTTCCGACGCTGCTGCGTCAAAACCTTGCGCCTGCTTGAAGCAGGCGTAGGGCGTGACGCAGCATGTTAGGTATGGGCTGCCTCTGAGCATTGCTGGAGTTGCTTCACGCTTGCGACACGGCTCGAGCAATGTGCTGTCTTTACGCCATCAGATGCGTCACGCATCTGATTATCCTTGCGCCACGATGCGCCGCATTGTAAATGCAGCGCATCTGTGGTGGTGCAAGGGTAAACTTGCGTGACGCATCTTATCTGGCGCATCCCTGCTGATATGCAGGGATGCGCCAGTCCTTGTAAATCTGCCCCGTATTTCCCTCGGAACCCTCAGAGCTCAGCCTACAATGGGATGCATTGCCCCCACCTTCAGGGTGGAGAAATACAGTCCCATTTTCTAGGACACACATATTATGTCCCAGTAGCACCACAATGGCGTGCGCCTCTTTTATGCTTCACTGATTTACTTTTTTGAATTTCTAAAAATAAAAATGAATGTAAGTAGCACTAAGTACGATTAAATGTGTAGTCTAGTACAGTACCAAAGCCCGAGGTAAGCGAATCAGGTCAGAGTAAATATTATTTTGTTTTCTGGAAACAGTCCACCTAAGTGCTACACTTCTTCAATATTTCATGTGGTCGCTTTTAGGTTAAGTGGTGCTACGTTTGTATTGGTATAGTTAGTTTTTTTTCATATTCATTCCAAATGAAAATTCGAGCCCAGGAACCAGAATAAACTTTGATCTGATGCAAAAATGTAGCAAACTCTCTTTTATAACATTTTGCTGTATGCTATTGTTCATTAATATTTTTATCCACGGTCACTAGTGTGGTTCTGTAGCACAAAAGGCTGTTCCAAAATGGATGCCAGACGGAGATTGTATGCACAGCTGAAAGGGTGCGTGTAATGGAAGGGTTTTGCATTGTGCTTAATTTATATAAAAGAAATAAGTGCTGGGTCCCAAGGTTTTTCTTAGAATCCTGCCACTGGTGCAGCTGTGTGTCTGAACATCATCCACAGAACTATTGTCTTACTTAAAATGTTTTGTCCTAAACATACCATTTACAATATCCTTTTTAGAGTACATTTTCTGTGAACTAGAATGGAAGATATTTTTGTAAATGTTATTGCGGACACTGTATTTATGTCAGACTATATTCTGACAATGATATGCTGGTACCAACCCCACAGGGGCTGCCAAATGCCTGGGCTGCTGAATACCAAGAATGCCTTTTCTGGGCTCCTACTCACACCTCTGTCTGGCACTACCCTACACCTCCTGTGGAGTAGTGTGGCTCACTGGTTAGAGGCGGCAGGCCCGAGAGCAGAAGTTGACCTGGGACCAGGGTTCAATTCCCGACGCGGCAGGGTCGTGGACCTTGGTCAGCGGACTCGATAATTCTCGCTTCGGTGCTTAATCTAATCAGGGGTTCCACTCGGCAACTCTGGGCATTAGCTTGCCTAATCTCCACAAGCAGGAGTTATGGGGAAGAAAGGAATGGTGGAAGGAAGGAGACATGGAGGGAAGGAAGGATGGAAGAAAGAGAAGGTGAAAATAATATATAAAGAAAGGGTTCATGGATGAAGGCTGAAAGGATGGATACTGAAAGGATGGATAAATGGGTGAAATTATGAAGATGGGTGGATGAATAGAGTTCTGCATAAACAGAACGACCACAGGATGTAATGATGACAGAATGGATGAAGGGAAATGGTGACTCTGAGACTGAAAGGATGAATGTGTAAACAGATGGATGGATGGAGTGGTGAAAACAAGGGAAAGACGGGCGAGAAGATAAAAGGTTGAATGGGTGAAGGAAAGTGTGAGATGATGAATTCATCGATTTATGGATGCAAGGGTAAACAAACCTATTCCAGAAAGGATCAGACTCACTTGTTTCCCCCACTCTTTGTCATTGAAGGTTTGGTTCAAAGTGAGGGGCATTTAAATGTTATGCCTACTCCCAGGGACAGGGTTGACTTTAGGGTGGTGCAACCTTATGACAATAAAAATGTCAAGATACCTCTGGTGAATATTGTTCCTGCTGGAGAGAGATCAAAGTGTGTCTAGTAGCAGCTCTTACTCAGCATAAAGTAGCGCAGAGGGCTAATATGCCTGCTGCAAAGAACATGTACCATGCAGATCACAGAGCTGTATTTTATGTGGCTAGCTCAGTGGGTTACTGCTTTTGTCAAAGAGATTGATCCTTTTGTTACATGCAGTTAAAGTGCAATCCTAAAATAGTAGTGTGACCTATGAACTGCAATCAAAGAGCTGCATGCAAACTGCAAGGCATAGGGTTGGAACCGTATGTATTTCCCCAGTCTTTCATTATACTAATGTTGCTAAAAATAGGGTTAGTTTGGGTTTGTTTGGGTAAAAATACATTCGTATTAGTAAAGCAAACCTCGTACCACAGTGGTGCATTTTAAATCCTGAGTGTGTGCTTCCCCAGACAAAACACTCTTAAAATATACTACCTACTAGTAGCCTACTAGAATGAATGACATGCGATACATACACCTTGTAATCGTTGTTGTCTTATGGAACATGTCAAATACACTGATTTAAATAGTAATGATTCACTCTCTCTGCATAATATGTGTGTGATGCATAAGTGCACTGGCATCCCACACAATATGAGTAGCGCTGTAAAACAAATGAAATGCTCATTGATAGAGGGCTTTGCAGGGATGAGGGGTACTGTTGAAGCATGGAAGTAGGGAAGTTTTGGAGAAGGAGGTCATTGGGGAGCTCCACAAAAGATTGGTGCACCTGGTGCCACCAGCGCTAAAGCCGTCCCTGCTCATCCATTCCTTTTCATCCATGCTTTTTCCCTTTGTTACTGTTTCCCTATCTTTCTCTTCTCCCTTTTTACTCCTTTTTATGACATTTTCGTTGCATTCAGCTGGGTCAGTCTGATAATGCAAGTCAAGTCAAGTCAAGTCAAAAACAAGCTTTATTTGGTTAAAAAATGTAAAACCATCAAAGCACAGTACCACACAAAGTTCATGGGAGAAATTCACTACATACATAGGATGAGATTGATTAACAATATACAACGTACATGTTTTATAGTCAGTGCAAAAGACCATTTAGGTTAACTTGGCCCTTACAAATATAATGCTTGGCATTCAAATAAATAATTAAAAAGATTGTCACCCACTGAGTATGTTTTTTTTTTTAATTCCATAAAAATAAAATTTCATACCAATAAAAATGTCTTAATCATAAAGTCACTACATATGCAAAGGTAGAGAATTCATATCACGATAACTGCATCTCATTTCTTTGTCTAATTGCCCGTGTGATATAGCTAGCCACTCCAAAACATACCAACGGGGACCTCAGGCATTGCAAGTATATCATGGCTGGCCGAACCTGTTCAAAGTTACAGCCCTTTAACAATGGCAGTATGAATTTCTGGCGTATCGAAACATAAAAATCGCAGAAGAAAATCATATGTAAGGTATTCTGGTCTGAAAAGTTGTCACAGGGGCAAGGACCAAGGACCCCCTCCTTCAAGAGGCCTTTTGGAAAGGAAAGTAGCCATGGAAGCATGTTGCACTTAAATCTTGTCAATACAAACAAGTGAAATGGTTTGTTTATATACGTTAAATATGGCTGAATTCCTCTCCATGTACTTAATATTACAAAGCACCACACCGAAGGTTTGACCAGCTCCCCTTGTTCCCTCATTGACATGGACCTGTTTAGGAACTGGAGTTTAATGGCTTTGATGGCCGCCTTCCTCAGCGCCCTTGGGTTTGTGAACAGGTCGGGGCTGCCCAGAATATCCATTTGAGTTTTAACATATCTGAGCCAAGGGATGTCGAGGGCTCTATCTAGGGACATAGAATCCTGGATTATTACCTGATTTAAGTTGGGCGATTGCTGAGCCCAAATTCTTAGCCAGCCTAATAATGGAGCCACAGCAATCTGGTCTTGAATATAGCCAACTCCCAAGTCCTCATGTACATTAAAATTGGCAGCAGAAGCTGGGAGCGACAGCAATTACTGTAAAAAGATATTTTCTGCTACTTGTATTTCCCTAGCATCTGTGTAGCCCATACCTCACTCCCATATAAAATCATGGAGACACACTTTGCATTGTATATCTTCATAAGGGCTGGGAGTGGCTTTGAACCAATCCGCTTAGCGAACCCCAGGACAGCCCCCGTTGACCTAGCTAGACCGTTCTTTTTTAAAGTTCGCTGCGTCGCCCATGACCTTCTATGATCAAATACTATCCCTAAGTACGGAAACGTTGGGACTTTGGTCGATTCCAGTCCTTTACAGAAAACTTTTGCCTTTTTTACCCTCTTTCCACCTATCGTCATTGAGTGTGACTTCTTAAAATTAGTTATAAGATCAAGAGAGTCCATAAAACTGATAAAAAGGTCTAAAAGCAATTGCAGTCCCCTCGCTGTTCTAGCCACCAAGACAGCGTTGTCTGCATATAACAGTGCTGGGATTTTTTTGGAGCCTACCCTCGGAATGTCTTCGCAAGATGTTATCAATGCATCACCCAAATTATTTATATAAAGGGAAAAAACCAGCGGGGCAAGGATACATCCTTGCCTTACTCCACATTTGATGGGCCATGCTTCGGTTATGCTCCCATTTTCATTGTAACGAACCGCAGCAGTATTATTCTCATGTATTTCAGCCAGGAAGGATATCAGAGTGGGTTCCAGCCCAATGTCAGAAAGAGAGGCCCATAACTTTTGCCTATTTAAAAGGTCGAAAGCAGTAGAGAGGTCCATAAAAGCTAAATGGATATCCCCCTGCCTAGCGACCGTGTACTTTCCTATAACCAAGTGTAAATTCAGACATTGGCCCACCGTGCTTTTCCCCTGTCTGAAACCATACTGCAAATCAGAAAAAATTTCGTTATTGTCCAGCCATTCTGTCAGCCGCGCTAAAACAACTTTTCCCAATATTTTCGCAGCCGAGTCCAAGAGTGAGATTGGCCTGTAACAAGACGGATCTTCTCTTGAGTCCTTTTTGTATATTGGGACTATGACTGCTTTGCCCCAAGTTCTTGGGAACCCTGCCTTGGTGGTATCGAGTTAAAATCTTTGCCCACACACTTGGATCAGCCCTGTACACATCCGCCGGGACCCCATCCGGGCCCGGTGCTTTCCCTTTAGAAGTTGATAGAATTGCTTCCATAACTTCCTCCTCTTGAAAGATCATTTTTGGTGCTTGATTAAGGTCCCTATAAAAAGTAGGCGATGGTTGAGTGCTCACAGAGTATAGACCACTAAAATGTTCCACCCATCTTTCTGGGGGGATGAGGCAGTCCTTTATGGTATTATCTGCCTCATCAAAAACTGGACTATTTATAACTTTCCAGAAGTGGGTACTACTCTTCAGGGTACTTGCTTGACTTAGTTCCTCCCAAGCCATCTCTTTAAGCTTAGTTTTCCATTACTTGATTGCGTTTTTGTAGTTCCTCCTAGCTTCGGCAATACTTGTTACATTCCTTACAGGGGCCTTCAAGACCACCATTAAGGCATTATGTGCAGTAGTGCACATTTGATCAAACCAATTTTTGAGTTTCTTAGGCCTTGGTTTGCCTCGCCGAATCAAATTGGCCGCTATTTAATTTGTAATGCGATCAAAGGCACCTAGGATTTCTGTGGGTTCGACACCCAAGTCTGAACAAAGACTAAAATCTTCACGGTTGCTATCATACAGGCTACCAAGGAAGTCAGCCGGAGTAATAACCTCCCATCTCAACCTTCATCCCTGAGAGTTAGTAACTATATTAGAGTTTGAGATAGGGGCCAGAGGTGTCCCAGATATAAGAGCCTAAATTTCAAATGCCATCTTAAGGGGGTTATGGTCACTCATCCCAACCTGCCTAACTTCAAAATAACCAATACGGTCCATTAGGGGGCATGACACTAAAATATAATCAATAGTACTGTCATGTCCTTGACCTATATAAGTTGGGATCGGGTTTAAGGAATCCGATTGTTCAGTGCAAAACAAGTAATGGGCAGCTAAAAGACTCTCTAAATACAGACCGCTTCTTGTGTGCTCAAAATGCATGAGCCCCTCCGAAGTGAATTTGTACTCCGTATTTTGCAGACAGTTTAGGTGAAAACCATGAATATTAAAATCACCAAGGATTATAAGGTAGTAAGGAACTTCATAATTTATTTCAAAATCATCTAAAAAAGTGCTCAATGATTTCAAGTGCTCTAGTTCATCTTCCCTGGTAAATGAATTATAAAAATGTACCACTAATAAAGTTGGGAGGCTATTTTTACTCACCAGGTTGACAGCTAAAATGTGAGGAGAGTTGGACACAACTAACTCTGGGCTATATAATAATTTTAAACTAAACAGTAACAAAAGACCCCCCCTCGGCCTCCCCATTTGCGATGGTTGGGCAAACTTATTAAAGGAGAGATAACCATCTAGGTATTAGGGGTCTCTCGCCTCCCATGTTTCCTGCAACGCAATGATATGACTTGTGGATAGGAAATTTTCCCAAGTTTTATTCCCTCTTTTGGACCGAAGCCCAGCAATATTCCAACAGAGTATCTCTATCTTATTCATGGTTGCAGCCTTACCTATTGTATTCTCTCCCATAATCAGGGTGCTCGCTAAATTAAGTTGGGCCGGCTCATTGGCGGGGGTCCACCTCTGGGTCAGCTGTGATAAACATTACACTTCACTCCAATATTTTGGTGTTATCAGGCTGTGATGTTTCAGGCCCCTGTCTGTCCAGCAGTCAGTCTTGATCATCTAAACCTGATAAAACCTCATATCGGTTTGAGATCGGGGTGTCTAAACTGGTCCATCCTTCCAATCTTACTTGTGGTTTATAAAAATAGCCCAGTGGTAGGGCAGGGGAAACATCCTTTACAACGCAACTTTTACCACGCAGTGCCTTTACGGCGCAACTTTTACAACGCAAACCATTACAACGCATTGCGCTGGGGGGCGCTCTAGGATAGGGAATAGATTTAATTTACTATCCAACACCTTCCCTACTATCCACGGGGACTGGAGTTGGAATAGTAAATTAAACTATTCACTATCCAGCACCCCAAAGCGCTATGCGTTGTAAAGGCATGCGTTGTAAATACCGCGTTGTAAAGGCATGCATGGTAAAAGCATGCGTTGTAATGTCATACATCCGTAGGGAAGCAAAACAGGTAGTAGTAAAAGAGTAGTCCTGTGCTTCCAAAACCGTTTAAACAAGTCACATCTGTCAAAATTAACGATGACACAATCGCGCCTTATTTTTTTGGACGAGTTCCCAAGCCAAGCCACTCTCCGAACCATCAGGATATGATTTGCAAGAAAAGATTTAAAGCCTTTATGCTTAATAAGCCAATCCACTGTTTTGTTTTTCAGCTCTGCCCAAGTCTCGAATTGGTCTTCCCTTAGTGAGGGAACGCCGGCCAAGACTACCACCAAGGGGCTTGATGCTGGGGGTAGATCTATGACATCTATTGCTGGTTTTAACCCACGGGCGTACTTTTGATTGTCTACTCCACGTGCAGGCACATTTTTTATACCAGTTTGATTATTTGTAGATTGCGATAGCATCACCACTGCGTGCTGAGAATTACTTTTTTGTGCTAAGTTCTGCAGTGATCGGCTAGCTGGGCGTGTCTGGCTATTAGAAAGGACAGTCCCTTCTGGCACTGGTCCTTTTGAAATAACTTTACTAACAGTCCCAGTGGTCAGAGGGTTTGTGGTCATAGAATTGGCCTGCGTGACCAGGGTCCCACTTGAATGCAAATTCCCTGTAGCCATAGCAAGTGTACCTACTCCCCTCACCTTTTCTTGATATAGTTTGGGTCCTTCTTTAAACTCTTTGGCTAAGCTACTAATCTTGTTCTCCAAGACTTCTAACCTAGACCAAAAAGGGGCAAGAGAAGATGATATCAGAGACTCCATGCGCACCCAAAAAGCCTGAGAGACCCCTGGTTCGCCTGTGTCACTAATAATAGAGGTAACCGTTTCCTCACGCTCATCCCTAGAATCAAAACTACTTGTCTTTTTAATTTTATTGGCTTCACTTTTCCCTTTAATCTTATTTTGCGACCGCGTTGCTGGCCCACCTGATGGAGCAAGAATTCGCACATAAAGCGTCTTGCTTGTATTCAAGAACCTCGAATAACATTAATAAAATGTAACCAACATGTTTGTCTTACTAATTTCCCATTTATTCTGACATTTTGGGTATCCTAGTGATGCTTGCCTATGTGTTTATTAACCTTAATACGCTTGCCACTAAAATGGCTGCTGCTTGGCGGGGTTTTCTTCTGCGCATGCGTTGGTCACAATCACGTGACGTACTCGCAGTTCTGGTGGTAATCTTTGCATTTGCGCACTCGACTTAAGATGGCCGCTTTGTGTTCTCACATGCTGAAGCTTGCACTGCCGCTTTCTGCATTTCTGTTCGTGTGCACTAATCTTAATGTTATAGTTAGTATAAAGTAAGGGGCGACATATAGGGATTCCTGGTATATAGTGTATTCATTTATTTCTATGTTCTAAATTGTTTTTCTTTACTTTTCATGTATTGTAACCCTTGGGCCTGGGAGGGATTCAAAACCCCATCTTAGAAGTCCCTACTGCGCATGTCATCCTGGCAGAGGGAAGAAAACCTTGTACCAGTGGAACTCAGCCAGCTGGCAGCCACAGTCAAGATGCTCATGAGAAATGACCTGCGACCCAGCAGGACGAAGCTGAACTGTACCGCACTTGAAACATTTGTATATAAAATTGTACTGTCCATTGTCAGGAGAAGAGCACATACCCTGGGAACCCCAAATTCAATAGGCGGTCCCAAAAGATGCAAATTGGGACTTGTAGAAGTTTATCCCGGTTGGTGTGTTGACCTGTCCTACTTGAGGACCAATCGAAATTGGGGATTCTTACACTTGCAACATTTGGGGGGTGGTACACTGACCCGAAAACAGTATAACTAGCCTAGGTTTAGCTAGAGAAATTGTCCGACTTGTCCGAATAGCTGACCTGTCACTGACCCAACGCACTCAATAGGTGACTGATACAGAGAGCTGCGGAGCACTCTGTCCGTAATTTCCACAGACCCAAGCGGGGGGGGGGGTTTGAAAACCTTAAGTGCTGGCGGAGCACTTTGCTGGAGAATTCGATAACCCAATCGGGGTTCGGACTGATAGCTGCAGAGAGGGTGTAGCGCAGGCGTGGCTACCGAACTGCGGGTGCTGGTCCTTTCCTTGATGGTCCTGTCCTGATCCTAATCTGGTTTACCTGTCCTGTCCTAGGGTGTCCACTCTGCACCTGCTGGTCTACTGGCGACTGTCCTTCCTTGGGGTTTCTCCTGTCCTTAACTGACCCGTGGCCAGGGTTGGTCTTCACACCGTTCTAGGTAAATATAGTGCTGGGAAATCTATTCTGCATCTTTCATTCTTTTCCTTGCTTTAATAAAGACGTACTCTTGCATATTGATTTTCCATGCTTTCTTTGCACCGACAAATGAAAAAGTCATACCTTATAGTTGTTATATTAGCATGTTCCAATTTTTCCTATCCTTTAAGTACGTTCCTGCATACAGCTTATGAAATAGATGTTCCTTTTCTTTACCTTCCTTTAGCTAAATGAAGTGATTGCTCTGAAATATTAGCGTGTTCCACTTTTACCCTTCCTATAGTCACATGTTATTTTTCGAGTCTCCATAGACTGACTAAATTCTCGTACTGTGTCACTTTTGATGGGGTACATTCGAGCATGTTCCTTATTTTCCCCCATCCTTTAGTCACTCCATGACTAGTCTAAACTCCTGAAAATTCTTACTAGTATGTTCCTTTGTTTTTACCTTCCTTTAGAATTCTAAATGGTTAGCCTGATTTATTTCCTATATGGATACGTGCTCTTTATAATTTTAGTTATTGACAGTTTATTGGCTGTAAACCTTATGCTTAATGAAACTGATGAGCTTTAGATAAAGGTTTTCAAAACTTCCTGAGTTTGTGGTTATTTTATGAGTGCAAATATAGAAAAGGTACTTTTGGTGTCTGCCTTTCTTTTACAGCTAGCTCCCTGATCCATTGTGGTCATAGGTACCCGTAGCGGTGGATTGGTAAGACGGGTATACTGGAAAATACAATAGGAAGGAAACAGGGTTACTGGTAGTAGAGTGTAAGGTTACCCGATTAATAAATATGGTATATCTCCATGCTTGGCCTTGCTGGTTTGTGCTGTCCCTAGATTTGTCTATCATTCTGTTGAGTTTCTGCTGATCTCCACCAGTCAAACCAGTCACAGGTTTTCTATGGGGATGGGGAATGCCATGGATTCCCTTCTGCAATAACCTTCAAGCATGTGGGAGACATCATACATGTATACCCACAATGAGGAAAGCTCTCTTTACTGCATCAAAACTTCTTTATTTTACAAAGCTGGGGTAAAGTCCGGAAATAGAAGCATGGAAAGATTTTCATTCAGTATCACACTGTGTGTTTCGGCAGTTTGAAGGATAGGATTCCTGCCACAGAAATGTAGGAGGTGAGATTTTATTTTGATGAAAACCGGACCCACGTCTGGGCATACCCGATGCACTTAGAGTATCAAATGCAAATGGAATACTTAAATTAATCTCAGCCACTGGCAATCGCGCAGGACCGCATCCCAATCCATCATTTTTCACACACTATGCCACCTCAGTTTGGATCCAGTCCAATGCTAATCAGCCTTAACCCTGTTCCTCATAGAAACAGTCCAGCCTGAGCTGCCAGGCCATGTCTTTCTTGAACCGGAACACAAACAACCCAAGATCTAATACAGATGCCAGTGTAGAGAATAAAAAAAACAAGATGGAAGGCAAAGAAAAGAAGTGAAACAGTACCTTATTGAAGGAATTTCATGTTACATATTGAAGGAATGCTACATATTGAAGGAATTTCATGTTACATATGTCAGGAATTAAAAAAATTGTCTTGCTTTGGAGAAAATTTGCAATAGTTGCAGGAAAAAGGTCCATTGTGATCCAGTATGTAGGAGGGCAGAATTCACTTAGTTACCAATTGTAGCTAATAGGTTCCATCCATTTAGCCCTTCTGGAGTTTTCGCATTTTACACTGCCCCTTTGTACTGTAAATGGGTCTCACTACTTGAGTCTCCCTCACAGTAAATTCATGTTAATTGGGTGCAGGGTGCTAACTGCCAGTATGCGTTATGTAAGATAAGGCTGCTAATTTTCACCTAAGGTACGAGGCTCTGGACTGATTACGTGTGTGTGCACATATTGTTGTATAGCTCCTATATATCGTGTTAAGTTAGCATAGGTACATTTGAGATTTAAACGCCATTTTTCCTTTCTTGCAACTTCTGCACACGACCCTTAATTGTTGACTTAGCTTTCAACCTAGTGGTTTGCCGTGGTGTATGTGAGAATAATATGTTATTGCTCTGATATCAGTTTTGTTTAATAAACCATGTCTGCACGGAGAGTGCTGAAGTTTCAGGAGCAACACGATATGGAATTGTTATGAGGTCTGATCTCCACGCCTTCATAGTCATAACACAAGTGCAGCCTTTGCCAACTTGGGCTTGAGGCGGGATTGATATTGCTTTGCACGAGAATTGTTAACACACTTGATGCGGTGCACATGCAGAGAGAGCTGGTGTATGCTGATGTGATTCCTTCATGCTAGGACACTAAGGTATGGGCCCGCCCTAAAACAACCCAAAGAGACCTTCTTAGCTAATAATATAATATATGTGTTAGGGAGGGTGAGAGATAAGTGTTGTTAACTCTTATTCATTACAGCATGTTAACATGCTGTCACCATTCGCTTTTTATGTCTTAGTAACTATGCTGATAATTTTGATACTGATAATAAGTATACTTGTATTATCTAAGATACTGCGCCTGAGAAGACGGCATTAGTAAATAAACATTTCAAATGCACATGTGTCTTCTTTACTCCATGTTCTGGTTTGTAATGATAATATAACAAAAGAGTGTTCATGAGTCCCACGTACCCTGAGGTACTGTAAGTTCATGTTCTGGTTTGTCTAAACATTGGGAGTTTGATATGTCCAATGAGACACTGTAGCTAGCTCGGTAAGGGGTGAGTTGGTTGCTAAGGTAAGTTTTGGGACACCCTAATTTGCCGAGGTTCCACTCCTCTGTGCACAGTTCTGTGTGAGTACAGAAACCCTGCAACATGGCGCCCAACGGTTTTCGGTGGTCTTATATCATGACACTCGAGTAGTTTATCGTTCATGCCTTAACCCCTTCACATCCGTTTCCGGAAAACGGGGTGTCGGTGAAACCTACCTATTTTTTGAAATAGGTCTTTATTCAAGCTTGATTCTTTCTCAAACGGTTTCTTTGAATTACTACCCAGTTGTGCTACAAAGTATTCTTTGTTTTTTCTTGTTTCCAATTCTGTAATGGCGGCAGCGGTGGCTATTGCACAGCATAGTCGCGTAGCGGTACGCAACCATCTTCAGACGTACCAGGTCCCAGTAGATGGGATGGCTGTGATTTTCGTGGTATGTGCAGATCCGGCGTTTCCTTACGAGTTGTTTTACTCTTGGGTTACGTTTCCGGCTGTGGACGCTAATTCTGGTTTGTTCCACTCCTACACCGCCTCGGATGTCCCAGCTGAATATACGCCGTACAGGGCATTGGAAATACCTATTGATCATTGGCAGCATCGAGTTTGGTTTGATGGCGCCCTCCCCCACTCTTTGTCACCTGCGAGGTTAGGTCCACTCTCAATTCCAGGTACAAATTGGCCTGCGTTGGGTGGCTTTACCCCGCACCCGAATCACGGGGCTTGTACCCTGGCAGAAATTCGCAGGCTACATGTAGTTTCCATTTCCGTGATTCGTGCCTTAGTGCAATACATCGGTCGACATCTTCCTGGTGGTCCCCAGGGGGGTGCGGCCGCTCCCATGGAACGAGGCGGAATGCGTCTCAATCCAGTGATGGTTAATTCGGTTTTTGGTGCGCGTCCAGTTGACAACGATGACTTCCCATTCTGGCTAGCAGAGAAGTTTGATCAACTGGAGGCGGTTTTTCCGAATTCTACTCCTGCTGATAAGCATAGAATGTTAACGATTACTCTACCAAAGGATATAACTCCTGAACTTGCTGACTGTGAAAGCTGGGGAAAAACGTTTGCGGCAGTTTATACGAGGTGCTTCGGCACCCCGTCTATGAATGCTCTGCCTGAAATCATTAGACGTGTTCAGAATGATCACGGTCCAGAGGCAGCGGTTGAATTGGGTATGCGCCTGTGTGGTTCTTTTGAGATTGTAAGTGATCTCATTCTCTCCAATGTTAAAGGAGATGCAGTTAACTTTCAGGTGTCGAATGCTTTGGCTGCTCTGCCCGATGCCGACAAACCCCGCCAGTTAGCAAAGATTGTGGTGGCCGCTTATAAGACAATTGGCCGCACAAGTAGAGGTCTGAAATATTTTCCAGTGAAGGATAAAAAACAACCTCAGGGACAATCTGCAGTGACAGATGTCCAGCCCAAGTCCAAAAAACAGAATTGGCCTAAAAAACAGACACAGGGGAAGCAGACAACGCAGACTCAGGGTACTTTTCCTGCAATACAAGCTCCTGCGCCACCCGAAAAAGTTTATGATTTGCGCGACCGCGCGATGATTAAATCTCCTGATCGTTTTCAGGGTTCTGATCAACGCTCTCCTCGTTCCTTTCAGGACACATCGGCCCCGAAGACCGGTGGAGGAGGAGGGGGTGGACGTGGACGTGGTGGCCAACAAGGACGTGGTCAGTCCCGCCAGACGGACGGCGCAGTGAAGCAGGAGGATTCTACGCCTAGGCGTCCGCAGTTTGCGAAAAAGAAAGTCGCAGCCTTAACAGCGCATCGATATGCCACAGATAGTGAGAACGCGGCTTCGGAATCTGACGTGGGCTCTGACCTTGCTGGACAGCGCGGCGGAGATAACCATAGTCAGAGAGGCGCTGCGTCCACTACTGAGGGTGACAGCGACTGATGTCTACGTTGTGATAGAAACAGCGGATACGAGACTTGCTCCCCCTGAAAGACTATATGAAATTGTCCTGTTAATTGAAGGTGACATACAACGTACCGTTAAAGGTGTATTTTGGGAGAATCTGTCTTCTACATATGATATTTTACTTTCGGAGGCTGACTGGCCCCCACCTTTTGTGCTCGCGGCGCCGCGAGGGGAGGAGGTGATCCTACCCAGTTTCGCGAACACTGTCTCGAAAGAGCATGCGCAGCATTTTGCAGAAGAGTGGGCTCGGGCTCTCGCGCCGGCTCTGTACCGTAACCAATGTGGTTGGGATAGATTGTCGCCTTGCCACGAAATTCCGTTGCGGTCTCAGCCGCAGCCTCAACCTCAATATCCCATTCGGCGTGAAGCAAAATCTTCCGTCGCGGAAATCCTTGAACAATTGGAATATCAGGGAGTTATTGAAACGTGTGTGTCACCGATGAATAATCCCCTTTTTACTGTGAACAAACCTGACGGATCATATCGTTTGGTTTTGGATTACCGGCATTTAAACTCGCATTGCCGTAACTGTGCTGTACAGAATACCCACGGCTCTGCCCTAGTGGATAGTCTCGTGCGTAAGCGTTTCAAGACAACGCTTGACATATCCAATGGTTTTTATGCCCACAGATTGGACAGCTTTAGCTCCCAATGGACCAGTTTTACGAGCGCTGGAGTCCAAAAGCAATTCCGGCGTCTTCCAATGGGCTACAAGAATAGTCCTGGTATATTTACCGCTCGAATTGTCTCTATTCTGGAGGCACTCGACCCTGATGCTTTTTCGTATGTGGATGACATATATCTCACAGACGACGATATTTGGGAGCATCTGTGTCGTGTAAATTCTGTTGTTTGCAACTTCGCAGACATGGGTTACAAATTTAACTTTGCAAAATCGCACATTGCTGAACACACAGTGTTGTTTTTGGGCTATGAGCTCAACAATGAAGGTAGAGGTTTGGCTCCTCACTTCTTAGAGAAGTGCGCACAATTGCGCGCTCCAACAACACTGAAAAAATTACAGTCTTTACTGGGCTTTTTGAATTTCGGCAGAACTTACATTCCGGAATATGCCCAGCGTATCAAGCCTTTGTATGCTTTGATACAACCAACTTTCTCAAAATCATGCTGGCTGCCTGAGCATTCAGCCATTTTGCTATCCTTGCAGGCTGATCTGCTCGCTTCTAAATATTTACTGACTCGTGATAACCACGCCAACCTGGTAATAAGAATAATTCCCGGGACGGTGGTTTTCACATACCTCACTTTTAATGAAGGTGACACGGTACCTATCGCTTACAAGTCACACTTGTACACTTCGGCTGAGATGCGGTTTCCCACAGTGGAAAAAGTTTTAACTGCTGTACAGATGGCAATTCTAAAAGAACGAGCTCTGTCACAGGGGAAACGCATGCTAGTGGTAACACCCTGTCCTCATTTGGAGGCAGTCACGAAAGCCAGTGTACCAAATTCAAAGGCTTTGCACCCTCGGTGGATTCAGTGGGCTGCGTCATTGTCATCCACGGATGTCATGTTTATTTTTGACGCTTCCTTACGGTCGCAAGAGTACTTGCAGTATGAATTCGTTCATCCTGCTCCTCTGGCGATGCGACCTTTGGAGGACTTCCATTGCATCATTTACACTGATGGGTCGGCGCAGGTTGCGCATGGCTCTAAACATGCCTACGTTTCCGCATGCGCCATTGTGGTCGGTGCTATGTTGAATGATGAGTTCATTTCCAGGGAGGTACACACGTTGCCCCTGGGCGATTGCACCGCACAATTGGCAGAGCTTCGTGCTCTCTTACTAGCTCTGGAGTACGCAGATCCAAGTGTTACTACTCTAATTGTAAGTGATTCTTACTACTGTGTCCAGTCTTACAATGAAAACTTGTTCTTTTGGATTCAAAATGATTTTCATGATTCCAAGGGTAGCACAATAAAACATAAAATGATCTGGGTTCGAGTGGCAGAGCTTAAGGCTATGTTGCCACTCGTTTATGTGATTCATACTCTCGGTCATCAGCGCGTAGGAGTTCACGCTGTTGGCAACTCGCTTGCTGATGAAGCAGCGAAATCAGCAGTATCTACATACTTAGTTGCAGCAGTTACTAGGTCTAAAACCAAGATTGATAGCGACATCTTGGCAGCGATTGCTGCCTCTGAGAAGGGAAGTAAACATCCTGCTGGATTCCCTTCGAAGTATAAATACCACTTAAGTCCCGAAAAGGTTCCTTTTGTGACAATTCCTGATGTTGGGGAACGGCTGATTCCCAACTCGGATCGCAGAACAGACTTGATTACAGCGGCTCATGAAGGTGTGGCGTCTGCGCATGCGGGCGTCTCAGCCACTGTAACGCAACTACAACAACGTTTCTGGTGGCGGGGACTGTACAAACAGACGCGTGATTATGTCCTTCTTTGTGACATATGCCAGCAGATTAAACCTTCAACTGCTACGCGTCCGCCACAGACTCAGTTGTACATTTCTAATAAACCACTAGGCTGTGTTTATTTAGATCACTGCGGTCCTTTTTCATCTGATACTGCGTATAAGTACATCTTAGTAGCAGTTGACTCATGCACACGCTTTGTGTGGGTATGGCCACATCGCAGCGCTGATTCACGGACTGTCATTAGAGATTTGCGTATCTTTATTGGGATTTTTGCCTGTGGTACCTTCCATTCGGATCAGGGTCCGGCTTTCGCCTCTAAGGCGTATAAGGATGCCATGATTTCGATGGGGGTCCAAGTCAAGTTTTCGTCACCCTACAGACCTGAGGGTAATAGTGTAGTTGAACGAATGAACCGTGATTTAAAGCAATCTTTGACAGCCCGAGTTATAGGCACTGGCAGAAACTGGCTGGCTCACCTCTATGGCGTGCAGCGTGCTCTTAATAATCTCCCTAGAAGGTCTCTGGGTGGGCGGACCCCATACGAAATGCTCTTTGGCATCAAGATGTACGTCCCTGACCTTGACGGTCTAGACTCTGTGGTTCGCGCCACTTCCTTTGACGCAGATGAACATTGCAATGTTTTACAGAATCTACAAAAGACCAGAGACAGTCTTGCAAAGGAACATTTGCCCTCCACTTCGGATGATGCGTTGCAGATCCCGGTAGTTGGCTGGCTACCCCACATTGGAGAACTGGTTCGGGAGAAGATCGACAACAAGAAAGAGTTTGGTCCCTCCTATCGAGCTCCGGTCCCAGTGCTTGGAGTGAAGGGCACAAGAACAGTCATTTTACCACCACTTCCAGGTCGTAAGGAAAACAGGTTTATTTCTATTGACAATGTCAAGATACACAGAGTGGCCGATTCTTCTTAGCATGACACCGGCTGTTTCCTGTCCTTCCATTGTGAGAAATTCAATTATGCCCACTGCCTCTAATATTGAACCTGACGTGGCCATCGAATTACCTGCTGTTTCCAGTCCATTATTAAATAATTTGCCCGGAACTAACATGGATGAGACAGACTATACATACCCCACTGATTTGTCCATGCCTGACCTGCAAGCTCGTTTAGCCACGGAATCCAGATTTTCATTTGACTCTGCTTCCCTTGCCTCGAAAAAACCCTCTCAAATTGCAGTATATGCTAGCCTGTTTAAAAAACATTTTTTGATACCTCCTTGGATATACATTTGGCTGGTCCTTTTTTCGGTTTACCTTTTTATGTCAATTGGTTTTGTGTTTTATTTTTTTCGAATTATGAATGGACACTATGTCGAGGAGAGAACTTGCATTACTCATTTAAATGGAACTTTGGCCCCACTTTCCTCTTCACATTCTACACACAGATTAAAATGAGACTTGACTTTGGTTAACATCACAGCATGGCCTGTTCTGGATGGAATCGCGTGGGATGCAGTTCGGTTTCAAATTCATGGCCCAACGGAAGTCGTTAATGTTCCTAATGTACTTAGAGTGAATATGGGGGATGTGGTGAAACAAAACATTCGTTCTGATGATTGGGATGTTAATGCTGTGGAAAGTTTATTTTCTGATTTGAAATACTATGCTGCTTTTGATGCTGAGGATTTATATTTGGAATCTGCTAATTATGGTGAATTGTTCTGTTACCAACATTATGGCAATCACTTCTTACACAAAACATCTTCCCGAAGGGATGCTGTTAATTTTACTCAGTGGGAACATTGCCCGGCACCTACACAAGGGAGTTCAGAAACGTTTCTTAGAAAGTATACTTATTTCACTGACTTTAATCAGTCCAATCCCGAGTCCTTTTATTTTAAATTTCAAAAACAGCCACTGTCCAAGGTTAGACTTACCGATACCAAATTGTTGTATTCGAAGGCCTTCCTGGATCAATTAGTTACTGGGGGCTATGAGTTATGGAAGGAAACAATAGACCTTAAATCGGTTTGGGGTTCAAGGGCCTGGCAGGTACGAGGCACTGAGGCTTTGCACCGTGCATGTCTCATCCCGAATCATATGTTGTTTTTAAATGAAACCATTTCCCAGACCACATGCTTTGGATTGGCTACATCTAAAAGGTTAAACACCCCGTCTTTCCCGGAGTTGGAGGAATATGAGAATTGGAGTAATTTTACTCAATTGTCCATTAAAGATATACAGGCTCTACTTCTTAATTCCTCCTTTAACATTTCCAGTATGAATCCCAGGGGTTGGCTGCTTTGGCACCGTAGTGCTGATTCTTGCCAAAAAAGGTTTTTGAATATATCTGACGGTTTTAAGACTGTTAGATCTGATCCCCGGTTTGATTTGAGTCATACTGTCACCTCTTACTCTGTGGGCAAGCTGTGTCAAGCTTGGCTGAAACATTCAACTTTACCTGCGGTTAAGTATCACCTTTCCAAACTGAATGCAGACGTGGATTTGAATGATTTCATTAAAGGCCCAGCTAGTGGCAGGTCGAAAAGGTGGTTATATGGGGTTTACAATGAAATTTGGAAACTCTCACAGATTGAGGCCGCTTCACGCCTTAGGGCTATTGATCAGGCGAATCTTGAGAAAGTGCTTGCAGTTGTTGACAATAGCATTAACGTGCTTTCCTCTAGAATTTACACATTAGATAATATTGTGTCGTCTGTTGTTGATATTGTGCATGATGAAGTGTCAGTATTATACCATGGTCAAAATCAATTACGGTCAATCATGCAGTTTGCATGGACACTTCAGACTCTGAAAATGGGTAAAGTTCCCTGGGGATACATGAACGTTTCCTCTTTATTTTCCCCGTTTAATTTGACAGACAAACAACGCTTGCTTTCAATGCGTGATGCTTCCTTTTCTATGCTCCATATTGAAAGATTGGAGTCTTTACCTTTTTCTGTGGCAGAAGCCACTGCTGCTACGTGGCTTATCCACGGTTTAATAACACTGCCTTTTGCTTTATATAAGTTTTCAAATTGTATGAAATATGTGCCAATAGGTCGTTTTGAACCCTTAGGTAGCGGTTTTCTTCATGAGGTCTGGTCACTCCCATACACATACAGATGTTTCAAGGATGAACAAGAAGTTTATCTAACAGGGGATGAGTGTACTGAGACGCCAGATCATTCTTTAATGTGCAGACACATACAGTTACACGGTTCATGTAACAAGGACCGACCGAATATGGCTTGCGTTTTACAGGGCACGCCAGTTCCTGCTATCATCCCCACGTTTAAATTGTTAGAGAATGGTAGTTATTTAATGCTCAATAATGAAAACTGTTGTGGTTTAATTAAAGGTATAGCTTTCATAGTAACGGTTAGTGAGCGAGTTATTTGCTGCAGAAATGTTCTTTATCCTCCCACACGTGAACATAGGGAGTCTTCCATTTGGCCACAGATACCGACCTTGGGAGCAGAATTCAGCGGCATGGCTAGAATAAGAGCTCTATTGTCCCAGAAAGAGGTGGCCTTGAGCTCGGCCCGTGAAACTTTCGTGCTTCACATTGCTAACACCCGTACGGAGGTTCAGGCTCTTTTAAATACTGATTTGCCTTTGCATTTCGGAGCCATGGTCCGTTCTATCTTTAACGCATCCTCCACAACGGGCCTAGCACATTTTTTTTAAGTTGTTAGCGGTGGTCTCGTGACTTCCTTTGAGAAGATTTTTGGAGTCATCCCTGCCTTCTTCCATTCTATTTTTTCATCCTTATTTGGAGGGTTCCCGTTTTTACTTGCATTAGCGGCTGGCGCATTGGTGGTTTTCTGCCTTTTTAAATATGGATGCCCTTCCTGTGCAAGACCACGCTCGGCTGCTACTGACGCGGTTTCGCAACCGCATGCTTGATTACTATGGCACACTGCCGTTGGCGACTCTAAGCACGGCGTTTGGATTATCTTTTCGGTTCTCCTATTTCACCTGTGTCCAGCCTGTATTTCGCTGCCTGACCTGTGATTTCCTTTGGGCCATTGATTTGTGTCTCTGCGGACCAATATCTTCTGACGTCGATTTTGATCAACTGATGAGTCCTATCATTGCTCACGAGTTGGTTTGTTCTGACGAAAGGATTATGGCCTTGGTGGTGGCACATGGACTAATGGGTCCCTGGGATGTGTTGTCGGCAGCGCAAAATTTCTTGGAACAAAGTTTTCTTGAAAACCCACCGAGCTGTCCTCTGATGGTTATAGAGGATCCGGTGCTGGAAGATCACGTATGTTCCTTTCATCTTTTAAATTGGATGGCTGAACTGTTTTCGGATGAGGACAGTGACTTCCTCCTGGAGGCTGTTGCAGCTTACTTTTCATATACGGTCTTATCATAGACACTGCCTCAAATTGACATGCTGATTGATAGCATTTCCTTGATTTTATTGACTTTTAGTCAAGACATTTTATTTTTGCTTGCCTATTGGCTTGAGCCACATTATACTTGTGGGCTATTTTTTAGCATTAGTTTTTATAATTGAATTTTTATTCATGCTCGTTTATAATTGGATTCTGCTCTCATGTGATGGCACTTCTGTTATCTTATTTAGTCCGTTCTCGGATCATGGGGGGGTGTTGTATAGCTCCTATATATCCTTATATCGTGTTAAGTTAGCATAGGTACATTTGAGATTTAAACGCCATTTTTCCTTTCTTGCAACTTCTGCACACGACCCTTAATTGTTGACTTAGCTTTCAACCTAGTGGTTTGCCGTGGTGTATGTGAGAATAATATGTTATTGCTCTGATATCAGTTTTGTTTAATAAACCATGTCTGCACGGAGAGTGCTGAAGTTTCAGGAGCAACACGATATGGAATTGTTATGAGGTCTGATCTCCACGCCTTCATAGTCATAACACAAGTGCAGCCTTTGCCAACTTGGGCTTGAGGCGGGATTGATATTGCTTTGCACGAGAATTGTTAACACACTTGATGCGGTGCACATGCAGAGAGAGCTGGTGTATGCTGATATGATTCCTTCATGCTAGGACACTAAGGTATGGGCCCGCCCTAAAACAACCCAAAGAGACCTTCTTAGCTAATAATATAATATATGTGTTAGGGAGGGTGAGAGATAAGTGTTGTTAACTCTTATTCATTACAGCATGTTAACATGCTGTCACCATTCGCTTTTTATGTCTTAGTAACTATGCTGATAATTTTGATACTGATAATAAGTATACTTGTATTATCTAAGATACTGCGCCTGAGAAGACGGCATTAGTAAATAAACATTTCAAATGCACATGTGTCTTCTTTACTCCATGTTCTGGTTTGTAATGATAATATAACAAAAGAGTGTTCATGAGTCCCACGTACCCTGAGGTACTGTAAGTTCATGTTCTGGTTTGTCTAAACATTGGGAGTTTGATATGTCCAATGAGACACTGTAGCTAGCTCGGTAAGGGGTGAGTTGGTTGCTAAGGTAAGTTTTGGGACACCCTAATTTGCCGAGGTTCCACTCCTCTGTGCACAGTTCTGTGTGAGTACAGAAACCCTGCAACAATATGTGGGCTGTGTGATGAGACTACCATCTTGTGCAGCCTGGTTTCTTCAAACAGGTCACAGAAGGTACTCTTCAATGAATGCTACTGACCTGGGGCATGCCTTATAATGTGAGTGGGAATTTGTATTGTAGATCTGTAGCACTCACTGAAAGTATGTTGTGCTTGCATTATATTGCACATTATTGGTGAAATCTGTACTACGCAGTTTTGCTCCACTTCTCCTTACAAGGTTTAGCGCTGTACCAATCTAGAGGTAAACATGCACCCTTAGTGTAAATTTTAAATCGTAAACATCATATTTACACTTCTTACGACTCTTTAAGAATTGTCATTGTTCCTGGGCTCAGCTATCTATCAGATTCCAGCCCTTTGTCTGCACTATTGGGCCAAGTTAATTATACTGCTTTCTAGCAGAAGGATCAAGGGTCTCCCCACAAAAGAGCAATTAACAGTGCTTGACCCAGTTCCTGGGAAAGGAAACGGTTGGGAGGGGATCTACATCCATTAATTAGCTTGTCACACTGCACCTGGGCTGAGAGAGACTAGCCCACAGAAACAAATCGGGATGGCCAGACCTCTGGATCCTCAGGAGGGGCTCACCTTTGAAGACATTTTGGTGGGAAGGGATCAGGCAGTAGTGTCAGATAGCAATGGAGCTGTTAAAATGAGGGAAGCTCTAGGAGAAACAGATAAGAAGACACTGGACCTGGGAGCAATGACGGCAAAAGAATGCTCGGCTGTAAGAAGCCACCTGATACCCTGCAGGGATGGACCTAGGGAACTTTGACTCAAGCGGACCCTTTAATATAGAATGGATCACTACAGGGTCAGTGGAGCAGGCCCCTTATGCCTTGTGAGGAACAGTTAGGGGAATGCTGGTGACCTGCTGGTGACCCCTGAATGCTTCCTGTGGGATTTATGTGGGCTGGCTCCGGACTCCACTGACACACAGATGCCCTGCAAAAAGCCAGGAGGCTCTGGGACCTGGAAAGTGTGTAGAAGAGGGTGTTTTGATGGCTGGCTGTGGAGGGGCTGTGGAAGATGCCCCCCAGCAGGAAAGAGAATCAAGAGCCAGAGGAGAGGTCTGGAGCCAGGACCCCTGTAAATAGACCATAGAGGCCAGGGGACAATGGAATTCCTTCTGGTGGCTAGGTCTCACCACCAGGAACAAAACACATCCAACATTGTGTAAATTGGCCCTACGAGCCTACAAGATATAACCTGGTCCCACATGGAGACGTAGAGCGGAAGAAGCATGTGGCAGTTCACAGGATTTTGATCAACTACCCCTGGGGTAGACCAGGGCTCGGCGGTTCCGCACATCTTTATTTATTTATTTATTGATGGGAAGGGGGCATGCGTGGGGCCCTCCTGCCAAACAAATTTTTGTCCTCAAGGGACATTTAAATAAATCAAACAAATTTCGTTGCGCGCACTGCATCCCCAAAGGCAATGCAGTGCGCGCAACGAAATTCGCTTGGTTTATTTAAATGTTTACTTACCTGCAAACCACCATTATCCATACATTACTAACCCCCACCCTGCCCCTCCATCTCCCCACATCACCGCCCCGGCAGGTACTCCCCTACCGACCGCGGCTGCTCCTACTGCCAACTACGTAGATATGTATGCAATAGCAATTAAATGGATACATCGGTATACTGAAAGTCTGATTGATTGATAGTTCGTGCTCTCTGCATTATTCCCCCACCATCTCAATATTAAAACCTGACTTTTACAGTCTTTGACTCAGCATCACGTTGAAGTCCCCTCTTCCAGACCCTTCATCGTTCTCACATCCGGTTACTGCCCGTTCGCTCTCAGTCTGAGTCATCTGTTGTAGCCCTTGCTGCTCTCTCTACCTCCACTGCTGAGTGTTTGAGTCTACGCTGCGCCATACCTCCAGCCATTCCGTGGCCGCCTCTGGGAAGCTGAAGAACCATGGTTCCCTTCGCCCTCAACTCTCAACTTGGCTGGAAACATCATGGAGTACTTAAGTTCTTTGACTCGCATGTCTTTTTTTACAAACTCGAAGGCGCGTCTTGCCGCTGCACGTTTAATGTAAAATCGGGGAAGAAACGGGTTACTGCATTCCCATGATGCAAGTCCCCATTGTGACGTGACGTTTGTAGGATGGCATCTCGATCCTTGAAGTTGAGAATCCTGGCAATGATCGTCCTTGGAAGAGCGCCTGGTTTGGGCCTAGGAATGGGGGCCCTGTGCAGGCGTTCAATGGTAAAGTACGTGGAGAGACGTTTTGGTTTAAGATGGTTCAGGATCAAGTCCTCCAGAAAGAGGTCAACACTAGGTCCCTCCATACCCTCTGGCACCCCCACCACTCTGATATTGTTCCTGCGTGCCCGTCCCTCCTGGTCCTCCAAGTTAGCTGCCATGGCGTCCGTTTGTTTTGTGAGGATCTGAACCGTTCCTCCAGGCTCTTCGTGCTAGTCTGTAATTGGAGCCACCTCTTGTTCGGTGGCAGCTACTTCGTCCGATATTTTCCTAAAGTCTGCTCTCAGAAGATTGACGTCCACAGTTACCACATTGGTTTTCGTTTTTTGCTGGCTTAGATGCTTTGGGCGCTTTGCCACTGCTGATCAGTGTGAAAGTGCAGGTACTCCCTGTGTAAATTGTTGTTACAATTCGTTCTCCCTGATTGGCTATTTGATTTACTGGTAAGTCTCTAGTAAAGTGCACTGAAGTGTGCCGGGGCCTCTAAATCAAATGCTACTAGTGGGTCTGCAGCACTGATTGTGCCACCCACATAAGTAGCTCTGAAAAGGTAACTTAGACCTGCCACTGCAGTGTCTGTGCGCAGTTGTTAACTGCCATGTCGACTTGGCAAGTGCACCTACTTGCCAGACCCTAACCTTCCCTTGTCTTACATGTAAAGCACCCTGGTGGTAGGTCCAATGCCCAGGGTGCAGTGTATGTAAAAGGTAGGACATGTACTCGTGTGTGTGACATGTCCTGATAGTGAAATACTGCCAATTTTGTTTTTCACTATTGAAAGGCTATCTTGCCCAGTAGGATAGAATAGGAGATGCTTTGTAACATCTTACAAGTATAACTTCCCATTGGAACAAAATAGAGAAATAAAGTTTAGGCACGCTGAACTCAAAATTCAATAACACACTTTTAGTAAAGATGGTTTTTAAATTGCGTGTTTGAAAATACTACTTTTAGAAAGTAGGCATTTTCTTGTTTAACCATTCTGTGTGCCTTGCCTGCTCTGTGATACAGCGGCGGCATAAACCATGCGCCATGTTGCACCGTATTTACAAGGTGACGCATCTAGGGAGATGCATCACGTTGTAATGCCCTCCGCCACATTAAACCTGTGTCAGGTTTAGTGTATGCAGGGTGGGCGTTCCGTAGGAAAAAGCCTCGGAAAAGTGATGCAGTGAAATCCACAGTGTTACAGTGAGTCACTTTTCCGATGCCGCTGCGTCAAAACCTTGCGCCTGCTTGAAGCAGGCGTAAGGCGTGACATAGCATGTTAGGTATGTAAATTGTAAATGTAAATTGATACTTGTATAGCGCACTACTCACCCGCAAGGGTCTCAAGGCGCTTGTATGAATACCGCTGTGGAACCCATCCTGGCTTTCCCTGTGAGGTGTCCACTCCTGGGCACCCCCATGGTGGAGGCCAGGAATCCTTAGCGTTGTGGGGGCCGTTGTGGAGCTTAAGCAAGCTATTGCCCAGAGTTGCAGAGTGGGACTCCATGATTGGAATAGGCACTGAGGCGAGAATTATTAGGTCCGTGGAATTTATGAGCCCAAGACCCGCCGAGGCGGGGAATTGAATCCTGGTCCCGGGCTAGACCTCTGCATCAAGGTCTGCCGCTCTAACCATTGAGCCACACTTCTCCACTATGGGCAGCCTCTGAGCATTGCTGGAGTTGCTTTGCGCTTGCTACACGGCTCTAGCAATGCGCTGCCCTAACGCCATCAGATGTGTCACGCGTCTGTTTATCCTTGCGCAACGATGCGCCGCATTGTAAATGCAGCGCATCTGTGGTGGTGCAAGGGTAAACTTGCGTGATGCATCTTACCTGGTGCATCCCTGCTGATATGCAGAGATGCGCCAGTCCTTGTAAATCTGCCCCGTATTTCCCTCGGAACCCTCAGAGCTCAGCCTACAATGGGATGCATTGCCCCCCACCTTCAGGGTGGAGAAATACAGTCCCATTTTCTAGGATACACATATTGTGTCCCAGTAGCACCACAATTGAGTGCGCCTCTTTTATGCTTCACTGATTTATTTTTTTGAATTTCTAAAAATAAAAATGAATGTAAGGAGTACGATTAAATGTGTAGTCTGGTACAGTACCAAAGCCCGAGGTAAGCAAATCAGGTCAGAGTAAATATTATTTTGTTTTCTGGAAACAGTCCACCTAAGTGCTAGACATCTTCAATATTTCATGTGGTCGCTTTTAAGTTAAGTGGTGCTACGTTTGTATTGGTATAGTTAGTTTTTTTTCATATTCATTCCAAATGAAAATAAGAGCCCAGGAACCAGAATAAACTTTGATCTGATGCAAAAATTGACCAAACTCTCTTTTATAGCATTTTGTTGTATGTTATTGTTCATTTATATTTTTATCCACGGTCACTAGTGTGGTTCTGTAGCACAAAAGGCTGTTCCAAAATGGATGCCAGCCGGAGATTGCATGCACAGCTGAAAGGGTGCGTGTAATGGAAGGGTTTTGCATTGTGCTTAATTTATATAAAAGAAATAAGTGCAGGGTCCCAAGGTTTTTCTTAGAATCCTGCCACTGGTGCAGCTGTGCGTCTGAACATCATCCACAGAACTGTTGTCCTAAACATACCATTTACAATATCCTTTTTAGAGTACATTTTCTGTGAACTAGAATGGAAGATATTTTTGTAAATGTTATTGCGGACGCTGTATTTATGTCAGACTATATTCTGACAATGATATGCTGGTACCAACCCCACAGGGGCTGCCGAATGCCTGGGCTGCTGAATACCAAGAATGCCTTCTCTGGACTCCTACTCACACCTCTGTCTGGCACTACCCTACACCTCCTGGGGCATATGTAAAGGCCCCCAGCTCCACCGGAATGTCCCCTTTTTTGACGCTCTGGTGGCGGTATGTCCTGCACCATATTTACAAAGGTGTTAAGCCACTTTTTGCCGCCTAACCACACTTTGTAAATATGCGACCCTTTCAAGCAGGTATCTAAAAGGGACGTGCAGTGGGTGTTGCTGTGGACGTTCCGCAGCAACACCCATTACTTTTTAACGCTGCTCTAGATTTAGAAGGAGGTGGAAATCAGTAGCAGCGCCAAAAATGAACGCCATGCAAGCACAGGCATTAGAATGGCGCATAAGGAGAAATGCTTTTATTTCTCCTCGTTTTTTTTTTGCTTTTTCTGTGCTGCACATAAACAATCATTAAATAATGATGATTTTCTACTTCTATGTGTGCTGCAGAATGCAGCACGCATAGAAGTAACACATAGCCTTTAGGGATTGTTCATGTGCAGGAAGTGACACCTTCCTGCACATAAACAATAATTCCCTGCAACGCAGGAACCCATGCACCATGGTGCAAAGGTGTGTATGTTGGCACTAGGCAGCTGAGTATAGCGCCAGTGCTAGGGAAAACACAGGGGTGGGCCGTATTGTAGTTAATACGGCGCATCCCTGCAGTTTGCAAATGTCGGAGCGCGGCGCTGCCAAATTTGGCATTGCTCCACGCTCCGTCATTTTCTAGTAAATATGCTCTACAGTCTCAATCTCAGTATTGCACATTCCCAGTGGCGTTGTGAGCCCCCGGCCTTTGCCAATAAAGTAAGAGGTTACCATTGGACCTGATGGCCTGGTGAGCTGGGCCCCACCGAATTGCTTATTCCTTTTATATTAGTGTTATCTCTTGGCAAGAATGCAGACAACATTTTATAAAAGGCTCTCACGGAATACCAGGACAGTGCTGTGGGGTGGAAGTTAAGGGCCACTAAGTGAACCAGGTTCAGCAAAGGGAGCAGAGAAAGAAAAGGACAGAGAGTAGCAAATAGAAGTAATGGGAGATAGAAACTAACGAAAGAAAAATAGGGTGAGAAAGAAAGATGGTAGGTAGAAACTGGAGGGAAAGAATGTGAGATAAATGAAGCAGGAGTTATGGGGAAGGAAGGAATGGTGAAAGGAAGGAGACATGGAGGGAAGGAAGGATGGAAGAAAGGGAAGGTGAAAATAATAAATAGGATGAAGGCTGAAAGGATGGATACATGGGTGAAATTATGGAGATGGGTGGATGAATAGAGTTCTGCATAAACAGAACGACCACAGGATCTAATGATGACAGTATGGATGAAGGGAAATGGTGACTCTGAGACTGAAAGGATGAATGTGTAAACAGATGGATGGATGGAGTGGTGAAAAGAGGGGAAAGACGGGCGAGAAGATATAAGGCTGAATGGGTGAAGGAAAGTGTGAGATGATGAATTAATCGATTTATGGATGCAAGGGTAAACAAACCTATTCCTGAAAGGATCAGACTCACTTGTTTCCCCCACTCTTTGTCATTGAAGGTTTGGTTCAAAGTGAGGGGCATTTAAATGTTATGCCTACTCCCAGGGACAGGGTTGACTTTAGGGTGGTGCAACCTTATGACAATAAAAATGTCAAGATACCTCTGGTGAATATTGTTCCTGCTGGAGAGAGATCAAATTTTGTCTAGTAGCAGTTCTTACTCAGCATAAAGTAACGCAGAAGGCTAATATGCCTGCTGCAAAGAACATGTACCATGCAGACCACAGAGCTGTATTTTATGTGGCTAGCTCAGTGGGTTACTGCTTTTGTCAAAGAGATTGATCCGTTTGTTAACTGCAATTAAAGTGCAATCCTAAAATAGTAGTGTGACCTATGAACTGCAATCAAAGAGCTGCATGCAAACTGCAAGGCATAGGGTTGGAACCGTATGTATTTCCCCAGTCTTTCATTATACTAATGTTGCTAAAAAGGGTTAGTTTGGGTAAAAATACATTCTTATTTGTAAAGAATGTATTTTAAATCCTGAGTGTGTGCTTCCCCAGCCAAACACTCTTAAAATATACTACCTACTAGTAGCCTACTAGAATGAATGACATGCAATACATACACCTTGTAATCTTTGTTGTCCTATGGAACAAGTCAAATACACTGATTTAAATAATAATGATTCCCTCTCTCTGCATAATATGTGTATGATGCATGAGTGCACTGGCATTCCACACTGATATGAGTAGTGCTGTAAAACAAATGCAATGCTCGTTGATAGAGGGCTTTGCAGGAATGAGGAGTACTGCTGAAGCATGGGAGTGAGGGAAGTTTTGAGCAGGAGGTCATTGGGGAACGCCACAAAAGATTGGTGCACCTGGTGCCACCAGCGCTAAAGCCGTCCCTGCTCATCCGTTCCTTTTCATCCATGCGTTTTCCCTTTGCTACTGTTTCCCTATCTTTCTCTTCTCCATTTTTACTCCTTTTATGACATTTTCTTTGCATTCAACTGGGTCAGTCTGATAATGCTAAATAAGTGACGGAGCCCACCTCCTGCAACCGCAAGCACACATTAGGCACTTTGCCTGTCAATCTGAATGGAGCATAAAAACTTGTAGATTGACACAGCAATAATGTGATATGTTCAGATACATTTGACACTACCTACACCCAATGGAAATTGCATATCATCACGTCATCCTTGCGCTCACAGTGGAGGACCACGAGAACAGACGCTGAACAGACACAACCAGTGCTAGAGGGAGTGAGTAAGTAGGAGGAGGGGGGAAAGGCCACGCTTGTTCCATAGGGAAAGCATTATCCAACATAGGCCCAGGAAGGCCGGAACACCAGTTAATGTCAAAATCAGGCTCAGAGCCAGCCCTCCTTCCCCTGCCATGTACCCGGCATAAACCACAAATATTTTTTCACCAAAACAACACTTAGGGTAAGGCAAACTGAATTGTCACTATTTTTGTTGTAGTTACATAACAGGACATGCATCGATTGCTTGTTTTGAACTTAAAAAACTGTAAAGATGAAGTCAAATTTAAGTAAAATAGGTTTCATCCCTCTCTCATTACAAATGAAAAATACATAGTGCAAAATCAATTAGCTTCAATATTCGGATATTGAAGCATATTTATGAATAAGATCTATTCTTTGTCAAAGCTGCATGCAAAATCTTTTATAAGCAAAATATGTGTTAGAGGTTTTTGCAATGTCACAGTATTTTGCCAATTTTTTGCACTGCCACAAAAATGTTTATATAACATGAGCTAGTATAAGGTTTCCCAGGTCCCTATTTTACCTGAAACCAGAGAGGTAGAAATAACATTTATTTCCTTCTGCATAGGTGCATCTAAGCTGATCGTTCATGTGTAATACATGGATGCTGTAACTTGGTTCATTAGTCTGAATTAATTGCTTCATTGCTCATATATTTTGTTGTGCTCTTAGCTAGTTTCCATCCATGTCTTTTTTAGTATTACATTAATCTTTCTTTGAACGCCTCTCTGTTGGAAAATTGTTGTTGTGTGCCATCTGTTTATTTCCGAGTGACTGCCGCACATAAATAGAATACTTTCCCTAATCCTATGTGTTTACATGTTCCTGTTTAGTATTCATAGGCACCTCGCTCTTTTCATTTATTGATTTTTACCCTGTGATATCCGGATTGATATGAGACATATATTATGTTTTTGCAATCTTCTTAGGGTATAGTCATTATATTTTTTTCTTGGTCGACTAAATTTCTCAAGGTACACTTGTCCCGGTTTCTCCAATACATAGTCTTGGGATCACACCTGATGTTTGATCCTTTAAGCTTGTCCTTACCTTTCGCATGATTTTGCCCAGAAGAAGAACACATTCTGCCTAAGGCAATATGAAAAAGATGGGTTTCACATATTATGCCGCTTGGCTATTTAAAATTATGCAATGGTGGATCTTACTGACGATCAAATAGCACGCCATCTGTCCTCATGAAACCTAAAAGTATTTTTGATGTTTTGAACAGGAGAAGGGATCATGAATGGCCATTTGGCTGGCGGGAAGTGGGAGGGAGAAGTGGCGTCAAGGCGGGAAAAAAGAGCGGGTAGAGAAAGCCAAAATTACAGTGGGAGGAAGCTCAGTAATTAAGTGGAAATAAAATAGTCAAAAATCATGAGAGGAGGCTTGGGGAGCATGACCAGCTCCCCCTGTGGTGTTGCAGGGGGCAGATGGAGAATGGGGCAGTTTCCATGCCTACATTCCCTAAACTTCCTCCACCTATTTTCTAGCTTCCACAGGTGCCTGCATCGGCAAAACATAGTCCGTTGATACCTTGTTTGTAATTACAGGGTCCATAGTTTGCAGATCTAGGATTACTGGGTCTGGTATTTGCAATTTGGTAAATCCATTGCCAGAAACAGATGTATGACATTACAACGCATGCTTTTACCACGCATGCCTTTACAACGCGGTTTTTACAACGCATGCCTTTACAACGCATAGCGCTTTGGGGTGCTGGATAGTGAATAGTTTAATTTACTATTCCAACTCCAGTCCCCGTGGATAGTAGGGAAGGTTTTGGATAGTAAATTAAATCTATTCCCTATCCTAGAGCGCCCCCCAGCGCAATGCGTTGTAATGGTTTGCGTTGTAAAAGTTGCGTCGTAAAGGCACTGCGTGGTAAAAGTTGCGTTGTAAAGGATGTTTCCCCCAGAAACACCGTGCTATCCAGAATGGCACTGATAAACAGTGCCCCAGGACTCTACTTCAGGGCACTGGCAATGAGGCTCCAAGTGAGGCATATGTTGCCCTTGACAAAACATTGGAAGTGCAATATTGCTACTGATTGATTGCACGTGATGCGAATCAAAGGTTACAGCAAGTTCCACTGCCTCATCTCAGCAGGTGGATGGAAAGAGTGAGGTTTCTGTTGTGGGAGTTAGGGACAATTTTTTCAAGAATTGTCTATAGAGCAATAGGTTCATCTATTTGGTGTGGCTGGAGCCTTAGTTGCTGCATGCACCTGCAGTAATCTCAGAGGCCAGGATCAAAAATTCCACAAAGCTAAAGTGAACCATGGATTCGCAACCCCCTTTCTGACCTTGCTAGAGAGCTCTCAGAATATTCAACTCCATGGTAATCCAGGAAATGGCACCGAGAGAAGCCATGTCACTCTGATATACCTTCTTGAATGGAACGAATTCACACAGAGTTTGTGTGGGTAAACAAGTGTGCTCCACTGTGCTCGCTGAATGAGCCCAAGACAACCCCTAGTCTGAAGTAGAAGCAAGAGTGGCTTTTAAGTAATTCTGGATGTCTTAGTAGCAATCCATTAAGTCATGAACCAGGGGCTGCAGGAAGATGATAGTGCCAGAGTGTTGCAAAATGTTCTGATGACAAATTAACATGAGGATCTTCTCAGAGGATACCACTGGGTCTGCAGGACCAAAGAATGTCTCTTCCATAGTTCTACTAACCCAGCATAACTGTGTATGTGGACATGCCCAACTTGTCAGAAGTCTAGGAAGTGTATAGCCTACCTACCATGATCATTGTTAAGGGTAGTGCTCGAGAGTTCAAGGATGAACATGATCAATGACTTGAATAACTTACCACTTTGGGCAACTTTGGATATTAATTCCACAGAGTATCTTCCAAGTTGCACATTGCACCTTGGGTAATAACTGCATAGTTCATTCTAAGTTGTCTATAGACCCAATGATGTAATAATATGTTTCCAATCGTTGTACAGATAAGGACTAGATAACAAAATATGTTTTAGTCATTGCTATTTGCATGTATCTGGTGGTACACAGACCACTGCTTGGTGCAAATACATTTTACCACCGTTTGATGAAAGTGGATTTGAAGGAGTGGGTATTAAAACAGAAATATTTGTACAGTTTAAGCAGAGAGACTGCATTTGAGGTACAACAGAAAACTATTACCTAACAAGAACAATGCCAAACCATCAGAATTCCACATTAAAAAGCATAACACAAATATTTTAAAACAGTTTAACGCATCAACAGAAGAATGCAACAACAAAACCACAATACAGCACAATGTAGTACAACACACTAACAACATTCTATAGCCTTCCACAACACTAAGGCAATACAGGACGATGCACCATAAGTACAAAAAAACAACATATCAATAGAACTTAGCAACACAACCAAGCAACAAACATAGTTCAACTACAACTCAAAACAACATAGCTACACAATGCAACAGCATAACTGTTAGAAACGGGACCCCCGGCCGGCCAAAGCTCACGCCAAAGTCAGTCAGGGATCCCCATTTCTAAGTCAGGGCAAGGGAGTCACACACCAAGATAACCCCTGCTCACCCTCTAGGTAACGTGACGCGAGCAGCAAGGCTAATCTCGGAGGCGATGTGTAAAGCGTTCGCGCGCGCACCCCAGCGACAACACCCTAGGCCCACCACAAAGGAAACTCCACACAAGGTTATATCAAAAATAGCCTTTGTATTATAATAATAAAAACACATTAGATAACACACACACTTTACAATGTGCCAACAGGCACGGGCAAGATTTACAAGGGATTATGTACAAGACAGGGCCACCTGGACCACTGTCAGGGGAATGCACTTTTAGAAATAGCACTTGTAGGTATAACACTTAGCACATAAACATATAATGACTGTACCACAGAAATAGTAAATGTAGCATACAACCAGTAACTACTGGTAAAGGGTAAATACCTCCTACGCCACCCTAAACACTGTAGGGAAATCACGCAGGGAACTAGGACCTTATCATCAGGACCTATGGAAGGAAAACCATCACCTAAGCAAGTCACATTTAGCAAAGGGAAGGAAACCTAAAATAATCACCTAAGCAAGTCACATTTAGCAAAGGCAATAAAACATCAACATTCCTCTAAGCAGGTCACTTTTAGCAGAGGGGAAGAAACCATAAACAATTACCTAAGCAGGTCACTTTTAGCAAAGGTAATATCAAACAATCCTCTAAGCAGGTCACTTTTAGCAAAGGGGATAAAACAAACAATTACCTAAGCAGGTCACTTTTAGCAAAGGTAAAACAAACATTCCTCTAAGCAGGTCACTTTTAGCAAAGGGGAATAAAACATAAACAATTACCTAAGCAGGTCACTTTTAGCAAAGGTAATAACATAGACAATTGCACATGAAACATTAAAACACATTCCGAGGTGCAGGTAGAACATTTGCGCAGAAATCACATAAGCAGTAAATCATAAATTGCGCAGGGTGCACGTAGCACCACACTAGAAATGTCCCTCAGGCCAACTGGCCTCGCAAGGGCTGAAATGCCCTGAGTCTCAATGTAAGGGGAGGCTGCGCCGGCAGCCAAGAACACAAAGCCTAAACGTAGCAACTGTCCACTAAGTGCTGGACAGTTGTGAATACTGCTGGCCAACGTTGGAGCCTCGTGGGCTCAAGAACCAGGAATGGCACCCAAGAGCCTCTCTGGGGCTCTAGAACAAATGTGGGCGCTGTGAGCCTTCTCTGGGCTCGCAAAATCAATCTGCTGGCACTATAGAGCTTCAGCGCTCTCAAACGCTAAAATGCCCCCTTGAGCCTCTCTCAGGGCTCACACAACCAATAGGCAATTTTGAGCTTCAGCGCTCTAAACAATATGTCGGCTGGAGCCTCGCTGGGCTCAGAACAACTGCAGGGCCCTGGAGCCTATCGGGGCTCCTAAATCAAATGGGGGCTTCGTTGGAGTCCCTCACGGGGGGACTCTGGATCAAGATAATTGCCCCCAAGAGCCTCTAGGGCTCACGAGCAAAGGGATAGCCCCTCTCGTTGGAGCGGCCCTCTCCCAACGGGGCCGCTCGCAGAACAACAACGAACCCGCCCCCGCACTCACCGGAGCTCCACTGGGGCAGCGGGAGGCGGGAAACACGGCTGGCTTCTCTCCTCCTGGGCGGCGCGGGCTCCCCTTCTCCCTCCGGAGCCTCGGCAGGCTGCTTCCTGCTTCTCCGGCAGGCAGCCAATCACGTCGCGAGTCACCCGGCGAGCCTCCGGCAGCTGTAACCAATCACAGCGCGGCTCCCCGGGTGACGTCAGCGGCTGCACTCTCTCGGTCCCGGGGCTGTGGCGGTGATCTCCTGGGCAAACGAGGGGTGGGCTCCCTCGATAATGAAGCCACGACCACGGGGCAATGCCGGGTGGGCACCGGCGTCCAAAATAGATGTAAAGCGAGGTGGGCACTCGCTCTGCCAAAAGTCGGCAAGACGGGTCCAATGCCGGGTGGGCACTGGCTCGTAAATAAAGCGCTCCTAAGCGCTATGAGCACAAGGAAAAGCGCTCCACAGCGCTAGCAGGCAGATAAGCGCTCCCAAGGCACAGAGAAGCGCGCTCAGCGCTAAGGGGGAAAATAAAGCGCTTCCAGGCGCTCTGGCCACAAGCAAAGTCCTTTTAGGCAGGCAGGGGGGCAAGGCAGGGCCAGAGCCAGCACACTGTGTCTCCAGGCAGGGAGACAAGCCAAGTGGCGGTCCTCCTGGCCCCAGCAGCAGCAACAGCCCCCTCTGGCAAGGATCCTGGAAAGAACAGAGAACCAATTGTAAGGGGACACAGTCCCTTCTTATACTGTAAATTCCTTTGTCTTCAGGGTGCAGGGTGGGGGGAAACCAGTTGCAGCTGGCTTGGGAGTACCCTTGATGGCCCAACCACCCCTTTCATTCACTGGGGAGGCTTGGGTCGTTAGACAAACCACAGGGGGGCGGAGCCAGCATTGTGTGGGGAAAAACCCAGCCCATCCAGGACCCAGGTGCACTCCTCCCACACATCACTCATGCTGATCTCTCACTCACCACCGGGCAGAGCCATCCAGACTTCCTGGAGCCTGGCATGCCAGCCAGCTCCAGCCAATCACGCTCCAGTATCCTCACTGCACACATACATCAATGTCCAGAAGTAGCAACTCCCTTCTAGACACATACAAGCCGCACATACCATTGCGCAGCATTCATTCTCACGAGACGAGTTCATACATACTAAACTCGAGCCTGCACTCCCCACACATCAGGAACTAACATGGACACACACATTCTCCATGCATTCCTATGGGAGGGCAGGCCAGCCATACTACACGCACGCACTTTACTCTGGGACACAGGGAAAAAGTGCGCCAAGACCCAAAAATCACTAACACTGGGTCACAAATAAAAGCAAAAAGATTAGGGGTGAACCTGCCCTAAGGCCCAAGTCCAACAATAACAAAACAATTCACTAACAGAATAACAACACAATGCATCAACAACAAGCAAGCACACAAAAAAGTACAAACCAATGCCACACCAACAAAAATCAACAACACAGCACAATGCAACAACAAAACAAACAAACAACAGTATATAATGAAATTGTGATTTTATGTTGATTTGTTGTTTTAGGGAGTTTTTTGTGTTCTTGTGCGTGGTACACTGCTGATTTGTGTTATAATGTTAGTACATTTTGGTTGTGTTTAGTTGTTGTGTTGCTTTGTTGTGCTGTATAGCGGAGTGTGTTGTTATGATATGTAGGGTGTCTTACTTTGTACTTTTATTGCATTGTATTATGTCTGCATGCTTATGTTATTATATTGTGTTATATTGTGCTTATAGAATTGTCCTGTTTTGTAACAAAATGTGTTATTTTTGGTTTGCATTTGTGTGCTCTGTCTCTGTGTTGTACTGTTGAATTAGGCTAGCTTGGCGTTATGTGTTGTGTTGTGGTTGTCTTGTATTTTGTTGTATTGATTGTCTGTTGTGTGTCTTTTGCACTTTTGCATTGTTTTGTGTTAAGCTACTGTGGCACATTCTTCTGGTGATTTATATTGTTATTGTATTCTACTGTGGTTGTGTTACTATTGCATTGTTGAATTATTGTGCTGTGTTCCATTCTGGTTGTTATTTTTTGTGTTATTATTGTCTGTTCAGCTATGTTGTGGTGTTGTTTTCCTGCATTATTGTATTGTGATATTTTGTTATTATTCGTGAGTTATTTGGTGACATTTATTCCCTTTAGATAGTAGAGCAAATATTGCTTCGTTTCCAGCCAAAAGCAAGACATTCTATTAAAGTCACTGTGAAAATCAACCATTTACCAACAACAAAGGAGGTAACATATCATTGCTCTAGCTGTACACCTGTTGGACTTGGCCTTGTTGGCTAAAGTTCACTTAAACTTTTTGCTTTTTCCCTAGACTGTTTTCCTGACAGAGAGCTGTGAAGTTAGATGCTGTAGGTACTTGCCACTGCTAATCAGTGTGCAAGTACAGATGTTCCCTGTATAAATTGTAGTGGTGTTTGGTTGCCTCTGATTGGTATGTTTGCCTTACTAGCAAGATCCCTAAGTGATGTGCACTGTGTGTGCCAGAGCTAGTATTAAAGAAATGCGCAGAGAGGGAACTTCAGTGCCTTCAGTGTAGGGCCTGCACGCATTATGCTAAATTAGCACGTTGTCCTGACAAGGGCTACCACTTGTCAGGCCTTACTTTCCCTTTTGCATACACATGGGGCACCCCTGTGGGACGTCCTGGGTAACCCCTCACGCAGGGTGCATTGTGGGTAAAAGGCAGGACCTGTGCCAGTGTGGGTGCTAGCCCTGACAGTGGAAAATGTTCCATTTCATTTTCCCTGGTGAAAGGTCATCCTGTCCAAAGGAACGGTGAACAGTGAAGTTTGGTATGTCTGAACTCACAGCCTCATAACGCATCTTTTTGGGCAGATGGCTTTGTCACTGTGTGTCCAGAAACCGATGTTTGAGAAAATAGCAGAGGTTGTGCTGCAGACCTTTTTGCGTGTCTCAGCAGAACGTGAATTGCCTGCCTGGATCTGGGAGAGGTGAGAAAGGCTGAGGGAGGTTGTGTCCCCGGGAAGGGATGTCATGTTGATAATGTTGTTGAGAACGGTCTCAGTATTGTTCAGAGAAGTGCTTGGAGCGCTTTGAAGACGCTGTGGACTGGTCGAGCCTCTGGCGGCTTTGACCTGTCCGTGATCGGGAAGAAAACCTCTGCCTCAGGAAAAGTTGCTGAATAGGTTGCAGGAGACACTTGACCCTTGATTCGTGATCTGGGGCTTGTGGGCAGTTTGTAGCTCTTGACCGAGGAGAGACTGAAGGGGTGCTGCAGTAGTTGGTGTCCCCCCTTCTTCCTGAGCAGGACTTTGCTGCGTACTGTACCTCGGGCCGGAGGTGAGCTGGCTCCCTGTTAGGAAACACAGGAACATAAAAGTTTCCAGGAAGTCACAAGTGGGGCGGTGGTGGGACTGCGTAATGGCAGCCTGAGACCTCTGAAGAGGTGCCTAAGGTGAATGTGGGCACCCAGAGCGAATCAAGACTCTGAAGTGCAGCGTGCATGTCTTGGTGCGGCTACAGGTGTTGGAGTGCCTGTGGAGTGTGGGCATCGTGGAAGAGAGCCGAGATTTGGGATGCACAGGGGGTGTGTGTCGCAGTGCAGTCCAGTCATTGGTGGAGTGTGCCGGGACATAGTGGGCACTAAGGTGGAGTGAGTCTCCGACACGCAGATCGGCACGTGGTGGAGAGGTGAGACTCAGACGTGCAGTGTGCGTGTCGTGGTGCGACCCAGGCATTAGTGTAGAGGGCCGGAAGACCTTGTGCACCAGGAGATGGAGTGAGTCTCGGACGCGCCGGGGGTGCGTGTCGAAGGTGCCACCAAAGGTGCTGGTGAGGAGTACCAGGGAGCGGTGAGCACCAGGGAGTGAAGAAGTCCTAACAGCGCTGGAGAGGAGGGCCAAGTGATCAGGCCCTCGAAGGCAACGTGAGGTAGCACCAGCGTCATGTGGAAGGCTTTGTGGAAGGAGTTTGTGCTGAATGTTGGCGGCCCGGACTGGCAGCCCCACAGGAGCTGAACTACCGGCCCGAGTGTACCTTGCCCGTGGTGACAAGGTTCTGGAGTCAGGCCAAGCCGCTGCGGCAGGAGAGGAGAGTGGGGGCGTGCCCCCCCACGTAAAGTAGATCATCGCCTGGGGCGGGGTGCGAACCAAGAGGGACACTCTCTCGGCCTCTCGCTGCTGGCAGCTGTGTGTGCCTGTTGCTCCGGCCCAGACCTCGGTCCGTGCTGGTCCCGGACAGGGCAGTACAGGGGCCAGGGCCCACCATCAACTCATCAGAGAAACGAGGAAAAAAGCGATTGAAGACAGAATCTCCACCCACGCACACAACAGCAAGGAACTCTTCAGCATCATCAAGGAGTTCGCCCAACCCACCAGCGAGTCTACCGACATCCCTCCCTCACAAGACCTCTGCGACAAACTCAGCACCTTTTTCCACCACAAAATCAAGAGCATCTACGACAACTTCGACGAAGACAACCAACACACTGAACCCTCACCAACCACCCCCGACACCCGGAAACCAGCGATTGATGACTGGACAGCCCTCACCACCGAAGACACACTGAAGACAATGAAGTCAATCCACTCAGGGGCCCCCACGGACCCCTGCCCCCACCACATCTTCAACAGAGCCGCCGACACCATCGCACCCATGCTCCGCCACACCATCAACCGCTCCCTGGCGACTGCCTCGTTCCCCGATGACTGGAAACACGCCGAGGTGAACCCCCTCCTAAAGAAACCCTCAGCGGACCCCACCAACCTCAAAAACTACAGACCCATCTCCCTGCTCCCGTTCCCAGCGAAAGTCATCGAGAAAGCCATCAACAGCCAACTCGCTACATTCATTGAAGAACACAACATCCTCGACTCCTCCCAATGCGGCTTCAGAAAAAACCACAGTACGGAAACCGCCCTCCTCGCCGCAACAGACGACATCCGCACCCTACTGGAAAAAGGAGAAACAGTAGCCCTCATCCTCCTCGACCTATCAGCGGCGTTCAACACAGTCTCCCACCGCATCCTAATACGCAGACTCTATGACACAGGAATCCAGGACAAGGCCCGCGACTGGATCTGCTCCTTCCTCTCCGGCAGGACGCAGCGGGTCAGACTCCCCCATTCCTCTCGGACCCCACACCTACCACCTGCGGAGTCCCCCAGGGCTCCTCCCTCAGCCCGACGCTCTTCAACGTCTACATGGCTCCACTTGCCCCCATCGTCAGAACCTACGGACTCAACATCGTGTCATACGCAGACGACACCCAGCTCATCCTCTCCCTATCCAACGAACCCAACACCGCCAGACGCAACTTTCGAGAAGGCATGGAAGCCGTCGCCAAATGGATGAAAAACAGCTGCCTACAACTAAACACCAACAAAACAGAAGTACTCCTCATGGGCCCAAACCCCGACGCCTGGAGCGACACCTGGTGGCCCACCGCCCTCGGAAACCCGCCAACCCCCACAGACCACGCACGCAACCTGGGAATCATCCTGGACTCCGAGCTCAAAATGGACCGCCAGATCAACTCTGTCTCATCTTCCTGCTTCCACACCCTCTGCCTCCTTCGTACGACCTTCAAATGGATCCCCCTCGAACACCAAAAGACAGTCCCTCATGCCCTGGTTACCAGCAGACTCGACTACGGCAACGCACTCTACGCCGGAATAAACAAAAACCTCATCCGCAAGCTACAGAACATCCAGAACGCCGCCGCAAGACTGGTCCTCAACCTGCCAAAACACTGCCACATCTCCCAGCACCTGCGCACACTCCACTGGCTCCCCGTCGAGGCGAGAATCACCTTTAAGAGGCTCACCCACGCACACAAGGCCCTCCACGGCACCGGACCAGCATACCTGAACAGCCAACTCAAATTCCATGCACCCCAAAGGACCCTACGATCAGCCCAGCTCTCCTACGCCGTGGTCCCCCGCACCAGAAAGACCAGTTCGGGAGGCCGCTCCTTCTCCTTCCTCGCTGCCAAAGCATGGAACGCCCTCCCGCTCCACCTCAGACAGACAACATCGCTCCCCATCTTCGCAAGAAACCTCAAAACCTGGCTCTTCGACAGACCCCCTCCTTGATGGAATGGACCCTGCACCCCCCCCCTCACCCCTAGCGCCTTGAGACCCTTACGGGTGAGTAGTCATGCTTTAACAAACCCCTGATTGATTGAGAGGGCCCGGAGTGGAACTTGGATGTCATCGTTGATCCGTGTTTGGGGCAACCGGTCGCACACCTCTAAAAACAGTTGTATAAAACTTTGCATATTTGCTGCTAATGAACTATTGAACAACGTCTGACACTAGAGGTGCTTAACGAACTCAGAGGTTAGTGCGCTATGCACTACGTTATGTTTCTCTTGCAGGATACAGGATCATAGCGTAGCACACTTCATTCATTGTTTACTGCACTGTACTAAATTGCACTGTAACACATCACCTTATTCCTTCCGTGCACAGGGCATGCTGGTGGTGATATGCATTGCATTGTTTTCCTATTGCACTGTACGTAATTACTGCATGACGCATTGCTGTATTCCTTTCTTGCACAGGACATGCAGGTAGCGAACCGAGTTACATTATCTTGTGTTGACTCAGTATATGATCTTGACTCTACGCATTGCATTGTTTCACTGTGGCACTGTACAGAAACCCATCGTTAAGTAGGGCAATATTCCTTGTAATTTGCAACGTATGTGAATCTAGTGATACGATGTACCTAACTTCTGGAGAACGGTTAAAAGTCAGGGTAACTGTTGGTTAGAAGCGGTAGTTGGGGATTAGGACCGCCCATCCCACCGGAAACAATATTACCCAATGTATATATGTGCGAGTTGTATTGTGAGGTCATTTTGTATATCTTTTTTACATAAAGTGTATAATTTTATACAAACTCGTGTGGAGTCCATTTTTGGTGACGTCATTGGGATTGCTGTGGGCATGGTTGTACATACTGAACACTCGTGCCCTGGAGATAAGCCTGGCTGCTCGTGTCAAGCTACTAAGGGGGTGAGCAGGACTGTCTCAGACGGTGTCCTTTCTTGGACTAACATGGGAGCGGGGGGTCTGGGTCGCCCACTTGACAATAACGGTGCGCAGGGGAATTGCGGCTTCTAACAACAACTATGTCAGCAATTCAGCCAAAACCATGATAGCAGACGATTTTTTAAAGGAGCACATGGTGACTTTATGTGTCAAGCCCTAGTGTCTATCCTGCCACTGAGATTATAATAGATTCCTTTAGACATACTATAATACAAACGGGTGCCTGCATTACATTTTTTGTAATGTATTGTTTGTTTTTACTGAACGGTGTTACTTCCTGCAAAAACACAATCCTTAAAAGCAAATTCTTCTTAAATGTGTGCTGACAAATGCAAAATACAATGAAAGAGAAATTAACAAGAAGAAATATTGCTCCTCGTTAGCCTCTCTCAGGTAGGTGTTCCTTTCTAGCAGAAACCAAAGCTTACTGACTTTAGTATATCTGGGTTTACATCAAAATCCATGCGTAGATGCATGGAAATGCCCATGCTCCATCCATGGAGCACCTCCACCAGTTATGTGCTACATTGTATTACTGTTTTTTTTACTATGCCATGCAAAGCCACATTATGCGAACTTTGTAAATTCCTAAATATATTTTACGTTAGGCCTTTGTCTAAACAGTGACGCGACCTAAACATAAAATTTAAGTGAACTTTACACACACCGAGCACAGGGGTTTGGGGCTATAGACAATTGCACTTATCCACTAGTGTCAAGTTTTTATCTGAGAAATTTAGGTGCTAGGGACTGGAGATCCAAAACCCCTCGATCTCCCTAAGACTAACAAGTCTCAAACAGACATAATCCAAGTATGTCCAGCACTCTTTAACAAAGTGAAAATGGTCTATTACTATACATAGCTAGGACATAGCTTTTTCTTAAGTGTTTCCCCTCTCCTATAAACCACTTTTGGTTTGTCAGAAACAGTTCCAACCGGCATAGGGCCAGACTTGATTAAAACTTTAAAATCGTATGCTTCACCGGCCAAATATAGTAAAGTCATGACAGTCTAACCATTTAAAGATGGTGCCCGTAAGAAATTCGACAATTAGGGCAAACTAATATATACTATCTGTCTTGCCTTTTCATGTAGGCAATTCTAGAAGCAATTGCACGAACCATCAGGTTTGGGAAATCATGGGATTTATACTTATACAATGATACCAGTGCTAACCACAATAAGGATCGCGTTTTAGACATGATAACATTTCTGAGATTATAGTAATAAATAATCCTTGAAACTAATGGTTAAATGGTTAAATTAGAACACGGGCAATTACACGATTTTTTTCTACTATTTGAACGAAATTACGCACTTCCTTACTGCTCTAAGATGACACCTGTTTGTTGCTGCAAAGGACAACGGCGCACCGAAATGGCGCACTAAAATTGCCGACTTTAATCAATATATATAACAACTAAAATCAATTATAAAATTGAGAAATAAGGTTGTGCATTAAAGAATTAACCATAAATTACGTGGATGCATCTAAAATATGGCTCTCTATATAGAACTTTGTTATTGCTATTTGTATATAACTATGCATCCGTGCACATTTAAAGATGGCGTGCGTATGTTAATGTAAAGAAAAACGGCGCACTAAATACATCCAGCTGTTTTCAATTATTGAACTCAGGCGGGCTATTTAAACTCTGGGAATGGCCTATATCCTCGCAAACTGCGGTGGATACGACGCCATGGAGCCAGCTGTCAGATCGAATACAAGTAAGTGTAAGGGGTTACTCTGCCCGGAATTCGTTCCTTTTACTAGGCTAAAAACTCTTTCATTTTTTAGATTGTCAAAATAAGATCGTAATTTAACATTAACACTGCCAGGTACATCAATAGCGAATAAGATCCATACAGCTCTGCCCTTTTCCCACTTAGTTATAGTATCTAACAACATATGGGGGACTATAACCTTGTCTTTCTCTCCCAAGCGAACCTGCCCTTGTGTTATAGTAGGGCGATAACATATTATTTTGTAAAATTTGATAAACATATGTCTAGTCACAACATGTGTCATATTAAAATAGAATGCTGTTATACCACCTTGATAGATTAGATAAAATATAGCACTATTGGTCAAAAAAAGTATTAACCTATTTTAACAATGTACATCATGAATGAAACACACATTCATTTACTTTTGCAGTATGTTGGACATATAAAAACCCAGCGTACTACAGATTTTACACCATCGAAAGATTAAAGAGATGTATATCAGGAGAAACTTTACTCCATATTTACAAGGTAGGCAAAAAGCTGTGGACTATAAAATAGCTTTTTATGTGTTCAATAGACAATGTAAATGATGTTACTTGTGTTTTTCCAACTGAGACCTTGTAGAGGGTGAATACTCATATAAACTGAACACACCTCCTCTTTCTTATAGTAAAGCAGTGACATAGGATCGTGTTAAATACACTAAGGAAGTGACTCATGCAAATAGTCACTATAAGAAGAACCAATAAAATCCTCCTCTAAATATATCGTGAAATCCAGACATCTATCTAATCGGTAAGAAATAGCATATATATGTTTCTCGTTTTATAATAGCTTGGGTATAGATGATCAAATTTACAAAGGAAAACTGGAATAGCTCTCTGCAAAAAAGAATATGGGATCTATAGAAATAACAATAGGGCTCTGATCCCTTTCTCTCTTTCTTAAAGAAATAAAAAAACAATTTTTTGTTTAATCCTGTTTTAGAGAAAGAATGCTAACCCACCAGACCTCGAAAGTACCTCAAAGCTAATCTTGTTCTGTCAAAAAGTGTTGAAAGTATAATATTTGGTGATTATATATGAAAAAAGGTCGAGCTAGAATAAATTTAGAGAGAAAATGCTTCAGTGGAATTGTTATTGGTTCAAACTAACCATAGAATAATTGTAAATTATGTACAAAGTTTGTAAATATTATGTATGTTTTTAAAAAAATTGATGATATGTGTTGACAATGTAATATGTATAGCGTGTGAATAATGTATATCTATGTCGTTTTGTAGCCCTGAAGAAGTCCTTGTTGGACGAAACGCGTAGGCATTGGCTACAGTCTGTTTTTATGAAGAAAGAAGCCTTTTTTGAATCAAATAAAGAATTTACTACTCTTCCACTGAAGACTCATCATTTACCAGGACTCAATGAATGGAATGCTGTGATATAACACTGTTTATTCTAAACTGTTATGATTGTATTGGATAGTAATAGACCATTTTCACTTTGTTAAAGAGTGCTGGACATACTTGGATTATGAACAAAATTTCAGTAAATCTGGGATTTAGTGGAAAATATTGGTGTTCATTTTCTCAAACCACACCATGTTACCATTTTTCTGTGCCTGCTACGAGATTAATAGCATGCTCTCAGTAAATCACCTTTATTTTGGCATTTTTCAGTGATTGTGCATCTATTTTTTTTATATTCCCTTGTGTTTATGGTGCATTTATTTTGAATTTCTCTGAGCACATAAACTGAATACTGAAACTGTTACTTTAAGCGTATGGCTGGCTAACAAAACGTTTTGAATGCTGCTTTTACATACCTATAGTAATAAGTCGAAGCAGTGCTTGGTGCAAACACCTTTTACCAATGTATAATACAACATGGTTCTGAAGGTGTTAATGGGAGAAAAGTGTGTGCATATTTGTTGTGTACCATTTTGTTGTTGTGGTAACATTTTTTGTTGTTTTCTGTTTTGTGATTGCTGCATTATTGGAATGTGATGTGTTGTACAGTGGATGCATTCTGTTTACTCTGTTTTTTGTGTTGTGCCCTGTTATGTTTCAATTGTGTTGTGTTAATTGTGTTCATATGTTGCTTTGTGTATGGTATTGTGTCAAGTTGTGTTGTTTACTTTCAATATGTAAACAAATCCTGCATTATATCCATTCAAAAGCAGCAAATGGCTTTAAAGTTCTTGAAACAAGCATCCAAACACTCCTGTCTATAGTGGTAAACTAGCACTCCTCTACCTCTTCAAATAGTTATTGCACAAGCCAGCCTACACATGTGGCAGAGACTGCTGAATTTCTGAGACGTGGCCCATTGTCTCTGCCACAGTTAAATAGTTGGACATCAGCAGCAGTGGTCTGTTTCACACTTTACAATGGTAAAGAGTTGTTTGAAGCATTGCCTTAATTCCCACCAAGGTCATTTAATAGTGCCAGACAAAACAGTGAAGTGTTTCTCCTACTTTGCTAATGTTAATCTCCTCTCTTGCACTCAGATGACTCACATTTCAGTTTTATTGTTTATCTTTTATTTTAGTCTTGGCTCTGCTATGCTACACAGTGAAGTGGCCTTTCACAGCACTGCTCTGAGAGTATCTTTTAGACAGTAATTACACAGCTCTCTCTCTGTTTCCAGTAACTGGAAGTGATTAGGTGATGAGAGTTCTGCTGACATCTGTCCAGTGTGCCATCTTCTGGCAGCCCACTATATCAGTGCCGTGCTCAGATAGCAGTTGTCACAATTCCAGACATCCGCTTAGTTTCTGATGGGAGCTGTGTGGTCGTTGTCAAGTGGGGAAATTGAGATGTTGGAAGTCGCCTTATATAAAATATTACAGAAGACTAGTGGCAATTATGTTATTACAGGCTTGCACATAGCACTTTTGCAATAAGAGAATGAAGTACAGCAATTTACATGGACCTTTTGCTAGCACGTGTATTATAAAATAATAGCAGAAATAATGTGCCTTCTAGCACCAAGGAAAATGAAATACAATCTGTACTATCACAAGTTGCACCTAAATAGTGAAGTGCCAATTTTGCACTGAGAATTACAGATTCTGTGCATCATTACCTGCTCTTACTGCGCAATTACAATTTAGGAGTTTGGTAATGGAGAATACCGTGCTGGGTTCAGACTTATCATAAACGTTTTGCATGTTTTCTTTATTACTGGACAATTCACAGGGCACATTTTCCACCTGCATTTGGCAGGTGGAACTGTGCCCATATTTTACCGGTCGGACCTGCTAATTCCAGTGTCATAAAACCTGGGGACCACTTGCAATCCTGCTCCGGCTAGAAACATTTTCACTTGTAATTGGACCTAAATTGTCAACATATTGCTTGAATTATCATTTTAATCACTACTTAAATTAATTCATCTTTAGCCCATCATGGCGTGATCTATGACCTCAAAACCCTGGCGTACTCTGTGATAGGTTAGCACTCAAGTTCTTTGTTAGAACCCTCTGTTGGCACGAATTTTGTTCGCTGTCAAAATGCTTTTATTAATAATGCACAAAAGCTTACATTTAAATAAAACATGTATTAAATGGTAAATGTGTAGTAGGTAGTCATACTTAAATGTTGTTGGCCTGCAAATGAACTGTAGATGCCATATTGACCAAAGAAAAATGCATTAAGACTGAAAGGCCTGTTTTTCACATTGAATAGTAGTTTGCGCTCTGTGTGTTTCGTTTCATTATCAATATTGTATTTTTCTAGGATCGGTTTGTAAGCTAGTGAATAGGCGAATTTTATGTATTGGACAACTCAAACTGAGTTCTCACCGAGAGAAGAGGAGATGACCCGAAGAATGATTCATAGGAAGAACTGTCTGGACTTCAATACATCAAAGCTATACCTTTTCAAGGTTCAATGTCTGAAAACCTATTGCATTCTTCTGAGAATGTGAGAAGCTTGTATATGCCCTGGAGTTTGCTGATATTCAACGGGAAACATCCTTTACAAAGCAACTTTTACCACGCAGTGCCTTTACGACGCAACTTTTACAACGCAAACCATTACAACGCATTGCGCTGGGAGGCGCTCTAGGATAGGGAATAGGTTTAATTTACTATCCAACACCTTCCATACTATCCACGGGGACTGGAGTTGGAATAGTAAATTAAACTATTCACTATCCAGCGCCCCAAAGCACTATGCGTTGTAAAGGCATGCGTTGTAAAAACAGCGTTGTAAAGGCATGCGTGGTAAAAGCATGCGTTGTAATGTCATACATCCATATTCTACTGGAGGACGAAAGAAGATAACGGTGCAACATAGAACTTGCGTGTTTATATTCGTGCGGTGTTCCTAGAATAGTTTGGATTCCTTCCCTGACATTCTGGCCAGAGATTTGTCTCTGAGTTTCTTACACCTCTCTACATGAAAGATTATTTAGCCTATTTTATGTCTGCTAATTTATAGCTGTGGATCATTTCCAGACAGATATGGAAAGGATGTATGCTTGCACATTGATTCTCTCATCAGAACTCTTTTAATTAGGACCAGCTAGGAACCAGTCAAAACAAAAAAGTTGATACTGTCCAGCTATCTGAATTACCATGCACATTATTTGACGTTTCATGTGTTCAGTATGAGAAATTATTAGTAATTTTTGTTTCAGAATACAAATTTTTAAAATAATTGTCATAAAGCACATATTCTGGTCCAGGAGCAAAATCACCTAAAATGACACCATGCTAGTGGGATTTTATTCCCACAAAATGGCAATTTTGGGATTAGTTGACTCCCCAAACATTTACATAAATGTACCTATTATCATTGCCAATATTAAAAAATTACCAGGTCCAAGATGACCTACTCTACCTTGCCTAAGGATAGTGAGAGCATTAAATATAACTGTTTAAAAAAGAGGCAAGTCACAATGCTGTATGAGGCATGAGACCTGAGAGTGAAATGGTAGTGAGGAGAGGGAACAGAAGTGGTGAAACGAGTGCTTGCTGCATAGAAGGAGAAGGTAGAACGAGTTTGATACTATAAGGAACTGGAAGTGAGAAGAGGCTTTAGTCAAATCAAGTAATTTTTTAGCTTTTGCTTTGGAGTTATCCATTACTGAATGGGAAATGTATTTTAACTCAGTGTATTTTGGAAACCAACTGTGTTCATCTATGTAATGACATTTGAGTAGTTTGCTTCTTTATCTGACTTCTCTCTCCCTCAGACTCTTCAGACTCCAATTCCATCAGTTGCCAATTTCCTTCACAACAATACTGCCCTGTCACTTGAATGCATGTACTCAGTTGTATGTCAGACTATCAAGCATACAAATGTCATGCTACAAAAACATACACAGGCAGAATATCATGAAGAGAAGTATACAGGTAAGTTTAGATGTATTATACTTAGCTCCATAGCTACATGCATACCCATAGGTATACCTATATACTTATGTGTATTTTGACAAGAAAAAAAAAAAAATATATATATATATATATATTAGTACAAGTATTAGACAAGATATATATATATTAGTAAAACATATATCTGCAGTCATAGAAGTAATTAATCTTGGGGACGTGGCTACACAAGCATTGGAGATGGACGCGCTCGTTTAGAGCTCCATCAGCGGCTCCCCTATCCTGCCACAAATCTCCGCTTGCAGTGATCCCCTGGGGCCAGACACACCTTGGGTCAAGCCTTTGGCTTTCCTGCATGCAGCGTTGAAAATGATTACAGAAATCGGACAGGTACTCCGCGTCCGAACCCACGAGACTGCTGAGACGCCGGCCGGATCACCGTCGTATTGGGGTTGACAATCACGTTAGACCGAGGTCTGACCCGCCAACCAGACCCAGAAACATGGCGCATACCACCGCGGGGACATTATAACCTCCTTCTGGTTCCAAAATAAGCCCTGCAGCGGCTAGAAAGGCACGCCACCGTGGAAAATGAATGATTCCAACGCTGCGACACCTCCACATTTACAGTAAGTGACCGCCCGTGCGAAGCGGCACTTCTCACTGCAACTCAGCAGCCAGACGCTCCCGCTCTGGGTAGCACTCAGAGCACGAAGCCTATGGGGACCAGAAGCATGCACAACTATACATCCTGCAATGCGACCGGATGGGGGAGTGCGGGGAGCGATGCCAACTGTAATTATCTACACTGTATTGCGATGCTCAACATCAGAGCAGGGGCGACCGGCGGCGAAGGGAATTGTTGGTCGGAGTGGTGAAGGCAAAGTGCTTGGACTTCCCCATCATAAACCAGCACAACCTTCAGGGATCCTTGCTTCTAAAAAAGCCAGCACCGTAGGCAAACTGGTCAACAATTTCATAGGGAGACCATTACAGAGCCACATAGAGATTCCAAGCAGAGGACAGACAAGACTCCTGAACTGCCACCCTGAAGTCCCTGTAGCCCTGGACTTCCTCCATACTATACACTGTGGCTGGTTACGGCAGAGGGAAGGCCTAGGGGTTGCCTAGCCGTCGGCCTAAGCTACCATGTCCTGTGTGCCTGGATTGAGCAGCTATACACACCACTGTCTATTCACGGATGCTACACCACCCGCTGCCAAGCCACACACATAGACACCCTGAGATCTATGTTGTGCAGTGGCCATACTAGAACTGGCGCAGGGGGCACTCCCGCCCCACCCCCACTGACCCGAGCCCAAACAGACAGATGGCAGAAGAGGAAGTAACAGACCCAACGTCCAGCAAGCTGGATTCCGTGCTGGCAGAGGTGGAGAGGATAGGCGAAAACCTGACCCAAACTTGCACTTCACTGGAGAGTAAAATAGATAAGGTGGCCATAGACCTCAACTTACTACGTGCTGACCATCGCAAACTCGCAGACAGAATATCCACGGTGGAGACCACTCTTTCGGAAATGTCTCCACAGATGGTAACGGCGGAAAAGCATATTCAAGACTTTCTTAATCGAATGGAGTTCCTGGAAGGCAGGGCTGAGAATGCCGAAGGATGATCACGGCATAATAACGTTCATGTGGTAGGTGTCCCAGAGGGGACTGAAGGCAGAGATCCCATGACCTACATTGAATCCTGGCTCCGCACCCTGCTGCTCAAAGAAACATTCTCTCCCCACTTTGTCATTGAAAGGGGGCTTAGGGTGCCGGACAGACCCCGCCCCCAGGCTCCAATCCAAGACCACTTTTAATCCACCTGTTGAACTATAGGGACAGAGATACCATACTTCAGGAAACCAGGAAACTGCAGAATGTGCAAGTCGATAACCACAAAGTCATGTTCTTCCCAGACTTCATGCTACTAGTGCAGAAATAACGATACTCATATATAGCAGTGAAGAGGCGGCTCAGGTAACAAGACCTAAATGATTCCCTGATGTTCCCAGCGCGATTAAGAGTAGTCACAGGCGGTAAGGTTCATTTCTTTAACACCTCGAAGGAGGCGGAAGAGTGGCTTGACACGTACGATCGTGCTGGAGCCAAGGCCCTGGCTGCTGACATGAGAGAAGCCGCTGCCAGCACCTCCTCCAGCCGTCGACCAAGAGAGAAGAAATGCAGGAAGCTCCAAGCCTCTCAGACTATTGGTCTGGAACCAGTACAGACCCTGCATGATCCGCGCAAGGCTATTCAGGAAGCTGCGGTCATCAGCGAGGCGCAGGAAGAAACTGCCTCGACTTCCAGTCCAGACAAACAAGTCAGCAACGAGGAACTATAGGAGGAATTTCCGGCTTCACAGGACTCATGCGAATTGCCACAGCTCTGCCCCCCAAACCTCTGATGACATTGCTTGAAATCATGTTCTGGACTTCCTAACTGGCACTAACAGAAAAGTAACATCATACACACAAGTACAAAATGCTTACATACATGTCACTTTATGATACTTCTTAACCATGTGTATAGATATGTTAAAATGCTATTGGAAGGCTGGCGACGGGTGGGAGTGGGAGCACCCGGGCACCCAAGTATCCAAGTGTTATCATGCGGGGATTTCTTCCTTCCCCCAGGGAACAGTATATGAGACTTCTATGACAAGGCTCTGGCCCAAGTAAACTTGGCTGGTGGATGGGGAGCTGTCCAGACACTGACTCTCTTGGCTGACACCCACATCTTGCTGCGCTCAGCACACCCCCTAGAAATGGTTTAAATGTTACTTTCACTTTTTGTTTGGATGATTGCCTGTTGCATACTCGCCCTTTTGGTATTCTCAACTTCACTTTATACTTGTTATGCTGTCTTTCACATGCTGAGACACAACACTTTGAATAATAGCTCGCTGGAGACATGAAAGCAAAACGCCCTAACCCACTACGTACCGGATCTACATGGTCATTGACTCGTCACAGCTTTACATGCTAACATTCCCTTGCCATTATGGCACCAATTACAATAGGAATTTGGAATGTGAGAGGCATTCATAATCCCTCTCGAAGGTATCTAATCCACTCATATCTTAAAAGGCATCACATTCAAATAGCCCTTCTTCAGGAAACCCATTTCTCTAAGTCAGAGGTGACACAATTACAGAAGAGATGGAGGGGACAAATACATGCAACAGGCTACTCGGCGTATGCCAGAGGAGCCTTGATTTGGGTGCAGCCAGGGACCCCCTTTTGAATCACAGATACATTAATAGACACTGAGGGACGATATGTAATAGTGAAGGGCATACTGGACGGCAGTGAGGTTCCGTGGTTTTTGGAACCGGACTCCAATTTGTTTTACGTTGTTTGCTACTCCATTTTGTGTTGCCCTCACGTAGGCCACAGGGATAAACGAACGAACGAAGTTGCATGGGCCTCGTTGTTCATGTACATATTAACGTGGGCCTTTTTGACTTACGAGAGAACTGCAAGATGCTGACCCCTTCACCTGAAACTGACCCTTTCACAAAGCTAGTTTCTTTAGCAGATCTTGTCTAAAATAGGCAATCAATGTTCAGGATATCGTTAACTTTTAGTATCTTGCACATATCGTATCCTACTCAACATCTGAATTGCTCTTTTCTTTATGTCTTTTCATTACATGGGTAGTGCTTTCAATTATGGGTTTGTCCGGTTTTTGGTAATCGAATTTGGGACAGTCCTAATAATTAACTTGTGGGGTTGGTACGATGTAAAGTGAGCTTTTTTTAATGTGATAATGTATAGAAATGTGTTTCTATTGGCCAGAACTTGCCGCAATGGGTGTGTATTCGTAATGGTCCTAAAATTGCATAAAAAGTGGTGTCTTGCTCTACAAAAATTGAGCAGTCTCCTGAGTTGTACACCGTGTTGTATTGCTTGGTTCACTGTTACTAGCTGCAGCTAATAAATTTGATCTCTGACGCCACCTAGAAGTATTCCGTGTCTCTGTTTGCCAGGATAGGGGAACCTGAAGACATCGGGCGTGTCCCTGACGCCGCCGGTTCTGAAAGACCCGGTTCGTCAGTTGGCGCCCAATGTGGGGCGACTTCAGCGGTACCGGTCCAAGCCCGAGGATCGTGAGGAGCCACGTGAGGAAATTCTGGAGGAAGGACGCCACTTCATCGACCCCTGCATGTCAACGTGGACCGAAGGTGTTTTCTGCGAGGCTTCCCGCTTTCCGACGGCTACGAAGGACTGCTGCCCTGACTTTCGCCCTGTCTTGGACCCTCCATAGATGCTTTGTAGAGCAAGACGAAAGACGGTCTTCTGGTGGCGTGACAGATATTTTGGTTAAGTATAAGTGGGTCGCTCCCACGACTTTGTTTGGTTCTTGGTTTGGTTTGATTCGGTTACTGCAGCAATCGAAGCCGAGGGGCTCGTATATTTGCGAGGGTATTGATAGTTGATAACCCCTTTAAGTTTGAAGCTAGATTAGTGAGCTATAAGATGCCTGGTCTTAGCAAAATTAGGAAATGGTTTAGTTGTGGTTGCAACAGGGATTCCCGATTGGAGGACTCGTGTCCGATGCCTCCGCTTGGAACTCCGACTTCTGAGCTCTATTTAAAACACGAAGTGGGTCCTATTACCTATAATGAAGTATGGGTTCGCAATACTAAAAAAGATGGTGTTTTACGATGGCCCCAATATGGTAGTTTTGTATCAAATATTTTAGATAATCTGGAAGTATCGCTATTCAAGAAGAAAGCCCGGCCGGCAATGTTTGACTCTTTCCGCCTTTGGCGAAAGGAAGCCAAACAGAGAGAAATTAAACAAGCTAAAAGAGATAGGAAAGATAAGAATATGTTAGTACTACAAGCTGCTAGGCAGTATAGGGATGATGGAGAAGAGCGAGCGAGTGAAGTTTTAGATAGGCAGCGTTGCATGGCCATAGATAAATGTTATCCGGCCTTGCCGTCTTCTCCTCCGAAAGTGATTGAAGATCTTGACAAAGATCCTTTGATCTCTCATTTGTTGAGATTGCCACCTCCTTATGTGCAGGGTGCTACTGCACCTCCATTACCCCCGGTTGTTCCGCCCTTTGTTGTTCAACCTCCTGCTGTTGTTCAGCCACCCGGTGCTCCACAGATGGTTTTGTCTCCTCCTGCGCAACCCGCTCTAGGGTCGCCATCTTTGCTACCAGCTTTGCCTCAAACGCCTTTGCCTTCTACTTCTGCATCTTCGACTCCTACTGTTCTTATCCCTACACCTTCTTTGCCTCAACATACTTATTCTCCTGTTCTTATGTCTGCTTCCTCTCCTTCTGTTCGAAAACGAATGACAGAGACTGTTTCTAATTTGTTGACTCCATTGAATGGGTCATTGAATATAACCCCTGTTTCGGAACGTAAGCAGAGTCGTAGTCAGCTTCCCGGTCCCGAGGAACGGGCCGTGTTGGATTTATTGGCTCGTAGATGGATTTCAAATGCCTCTAGGTATAATTTGCAAGCGATTACGGATGTTTTCTTTCAATGGGAACCGCCTAAGCAAAGGTATGTTTTTGATGTAATATGTATGTTTCTGCGTCAGGAATGGGAAATTAATGAGTTGGGTCTGATTCCGCAGGAACTACTTTATGTTCAGTCTGAATTCGCTAGAGGGACAATAGTGGAAACTGATGTTACAGATGCTGTAGAGACGATACTTGTTTTTAGATCTAGACTTCCGCCTCAGACATTGTACGAACCTGATTCCTTCGTTAGGAGGAAAGTTAAGCAGTATCCTATGAGAGAAGTTCCTCCTGTATGGAAAGAAGCAGTTCAGGCCGATGCCGCTCATAACGTTGATGCCGTTCCGGCTCATTTTCAGTGAGTATGGGTACATGTCCCTTGGAAGAGAGCAGAGGTCTTGGCTCTTAAGCAGACCTTACCTGATCCTCGTAAGAATCCTGCTGGTTATTTCAAGGAGTTGTCCCAGACAGTTCAAGCGTGTATTATGAATTTAGCTGACATTGATCTGTTGATGGGTAATGTAGTTCCACAACCTTTGTGGGTGAAGATTCGTCATGAGAATCATGCAGCAGATTTAGGTGATACTTGGGCGGATATTGTTGCTGCAGATGGTAGACAGGAGGGAGGTGCTAAACCTGAACCTTTAGTTTCAGAATTACCAGGTAGAATTATTAATTTGATGAAAACGATGATGCCCGCTTTGCGAGTGAATTGGGATAAGTTAGCAGCATGTAAGCAGAAGAAAGACGAAAGTGTATCTGATTTCTTCACTAGGTTTGAAGAGACGTTTATCGATCATAGTGGTCAGGATATGAGTATGGAAGGTGGTCAAAGGTTGTTTGTGGATAAATTTGTCTTTAATTTGCTTCCCGAACTTTCTAATAAGTTGAAGGACACTGAGAGTTCATGGGCTGTTTCTTCGTTGGCCCAGATATTGGCTACTGCACAATATGACGAGAATAGGGATAAAGATGAGAAGGATAAAGCGGAGAAGAAAGCGAAAGATCTAAAGCCGAAAGTTCTTTTGCAGCAAGCTTATCCGCCTCGTCAGAATCAGCCTCAGTTTCAGCAACCTCCACAATTTCAGAGATTGTTACAGAAGCCTGAGCCTTATGTTCAGCGATTCTTTCCTGGCCCTAATCAGTGTGCTTATTGTAGAGAGGAAGGTCATTACAAGAATAGTTGCCCGGCTTTGTTACAGCGTGCAAATGGTGTGTCTGGTCAGAGAGGTCGTGGTCGTTTTCAGCAAGCTCCTAGGGGTAGGGGACATGGTGTGATCCCCCAGAATGAGCGTTCCTCTTCCCTACAGAATTCTGCGAATTATTTTGACAGACAGAATGTTCCGAGTGGTCAGTCTGCCCAGTACTATGTTGAGGATTACTATGTCGAAGGTGAGAGTTCTGGTTATAATGATAACTAGGACAGCCAAGGACAAAGTGAGGGAGTAGTGTCAGTTCCAGTAGATCAGAGTGGACCTTATGTTGAAGTGATTACATCAGGTGTGGTAGAACCTTTTCTTTTGGATACTGGTGCGTCAAAGAGTTCTATTATGCACTCTAAACTTCCTGGCGCACCTTTGTCTGGCTTGACCAATGTTTCAGTAGGATTTTCAGGCGCCCCAGTTCGTAATCCGGTTTCTAGTCCTTTGTCCCTTTCCATTGGCCCTTGTGAATTGGAAGCTCCACTTATTCTAACGACTGGTTGTGGTGAGAATCTGTTGGGTTTGGACTTGCTGAAAAGATTGTATGCGACATTGCATTGTTCTCCTTCGGGAGTACAACTTACTCTTGGTAAGAAAGTGATTTCTCCAATGTATTTGTCTAAAGATTGTTTGCCACTGGAATTGCGTTCGCTTCCTGATACGCTTTGGGCTACAGGTCCAAATGATGTTGGCCTTTTGCAGATTCCACCATAAGTTGTTACTCTCAAGTCGAATGCTAGGCTACCTCGTATCTCGCAATACAAGATTTCGAGCGATGGTAAGAGAGCTCTTTTGGCGATTGTCTATGATCTGGTTGAGAAGGGTGTAGTTGAAGAAACGAGAGGTAATGTGTGTAATAGTCCGGTTTTGCCTGTCCTTAAATGTACCGATGCTTCTCAGCCACCTGTGTACCGGTTTGTGATCGACCTTCGAGAGGTCAACAAGATTGTTGTGCCACAGTTTCCTGTGGTTCCTGATATCACTGCTTTGTTGACTTTGATTCCTGCTTCGGCAGCTTGGTTTTCTGTCATCGATTTGAAGAATGCTTTCTTCAGTATTCCTATTGCTGAGGAGAGTAGAGATATTTTTGGCTTCTCATTAGGAGGCCGAAGCTTCCGGTTTAAGAGAGCTCCTCAAGGTTATTGTGAAAGTCCCTCCATCTATAGTCAAGCGTTGAAAACTCAGCTTGATGGTTTTGTGTTACCTGTTGGTGCTACTCTTATTCAGTACGTCGATGATTTGTTGATTACTGCTGATGACGAAAAGATTTGTAAAGAGGCTACTCTTTCTTTGTTGCGGTATTTGTCTGACCTTCATCATAAAGTGTCACCTTAAAAGTTACAGTATTGCCGCCAAGAAGTAACCTACTTAGGCCATCTCTTGTCGAAGGAGAGAAGGATATTGACCCCAGAACGAATTCAAGCAATTGCGCAAATGAGTGTACCATCCACACAGAGAGAAGTGCGTGCCTTTTTAGGTATTACATCATATTGTAGACAGTGGATCCCCAATTTTTCACTGTTGGCGAAACCTCTGTTTGCGTTGACTCTGAAAGATATTCCGCATCCTCTTCCTTGGTCTGACGAATGTCAGAAAAGTTTTTCTGAACTACGCGATGCATTGTGTTCGGCTCCTGTGTTGGGTACTCCAGAATATAGTAAGCCTTTTACGTTGTACGTACACGAGAGAGAAGGTTGTGCGTTGTCAGTGTTGACACAACCATTTGGGGACAAGCAGCGTCCATGTGCGTATTTTTCAGCAACGTTAGACCCAGTTGCTAAGGCGTTGCCGAGTTGTTTGAGAGCTACAGCGGCAGCGGCTGTTTCTACCCGACAGTCTGCTGGTTTGGTATTCGATAATACGTTGATTGTGATGGTCCCACATGCAGTGGATACCTTATTAAACAGGACTAAGACACAGCACCTTACTAGTGCACGTCTTTCAGGTTACGAGTTGATACTGTTGGCTAGTCATGTTCATATTAAAAGATGTAATGTGTTGAATCCAGCTACGTTGTTATCGATCTCTACAGAGACGGATTCTCAGGAACAGCATGATTGTTTTCTTCGTACAGAGGAAGAAACGAAAGCTAGAGTTGACTTAAGGTATACTCCCCTTACGAATGTTGATGGCACCCTATGGGTAGATGGTTCGTGTTTTAAGCTTCCGGATGGTGAGACGACTGCAGCGTATGCTATCACAACTTTATATACAGTTGTTGAGACAGCACGCATACCACAGAATTCTGCGCAAGCAGCAGAGTTGATTGCACTGACTAGATCGTGCGTGCTGTCAGAAGGAAAGCGAGTGAATGTTTACACTGATAGTCAGTATGCGTTTGGTGTTGCCCATAGTTTTGGACGTTTGTGGAGAGAACGAGGGTTTCTTACTTCCCATGGAATAAAAATACAGCATGGGCAGTTGGTGAATGATCTTTTGGAATCTCTCACTCTCCCAAAGCAGATTGCAATTGTGAAGTGTAGTGCGCCTAAGAAAGTAGTGGATGATGTTGGTCGAGGGAATGCGTTGCAGATGAAGTTGCGAAGGTAACGGCAAAAGACATGATGAGCCGTATGTATGTTGCAGGCCCTGCTAATTGGGTTATGGCTGGTGGAATGTGTTAAGAGTGACCACTGTGCCTCTCGAGGCCGGGTCACCCCCCTCACTCGCCTGCTGCCCTGCTAGCCAGCCTCCTTGCCAGCCTCCTGCCTGCCTGCCTGCCGCCTGCCTGCCGCCACCGCCGCCCCCCCAGCACCCCCGAGCGGCCACTTTTCCCGCCGCTGGCCACTGCGGCCCCGCCCACCACCGGCCCATTGGCCCGGACGCTCGCCCAGCCCAGCAGACCCGCCCTCCCGTCCCCCTTCTTATGACGCCCCCTGAGCGACCGCGCAGCGGACGCGCGCAGCGGGAGCACCGATTGAGCGCCGAAGGTGCGCCAAAGGCAAGCCCGTCCGCGCCTGGACCGCGCCCAGTGCCAGGACCCCTGGCCCCCACCCCCGGAAGCCGACCAGACGAACCTACGACTCCACCGAACTCAACGCTCTCAACACCGGCCGAACCCCGCGCTGCTACCGAGCCACACCGAGACGCGCCCACGGACCCTTCAGCTGCCACTCCTGCAAGTTCACCTGCAACCGGACCCACGCTACACCAGCACCCACCAAGCCGAACTCCAGCAGCACCCACCTGAAGTGCATCCTGCTCAACACCCGCTCCGTCCACAGACACGCCGTCGAGCTTTGGAACCTGCTCGACACCACAGACCCAGACGTCGCCTTCCTCACGGAAACCTGGATGAACGCCTCCTCAGCGCCCGACATCGCCATCGCCATCCTGGATGGCTACAAGATCATCCGGAGGGACCGCGTCAACCAGACAGGAGGAGGCATCGCCATCATCCACAGGAACTCCATCCGCATCACGACCAACACCGACGACAACCTCGCACCCGCCGAACACCTGCACTTCCAGATCCACGTCAACCCCAAGACCACCCTCAGAGGCACCCTCATCTACAGACCCCCGGGACAACGCTCACAATTCAGCGAGGACATCGCCGACTTCGTCAGCCCGCTCGCCCTCCCCTCAACCGACTACATCCTCCTCGGAGACCACAACTTCCACCTGGAGAACAACAACGACCGCAACACCACCACCCTGCTGGACAACCTCGCCAACCTCGGACTCAAGCAACTGGTGACCACCCCCACCCACTATGCCGGACACACACTCGACCCGATCTTCTCTTCCAGCAAGGACATCGCCTTCAGCCACGCCACGGGACTCCAATGGACGGACCACAGCTGCGTCCACTTCAGCTACAGAAGGACCACACTCCACCATCTCCAGCAACAGGCTCCCCGCAGAAGCTGGAACAAGATCACTGCAGACCAGCTCACTACTTCCCTGAGCAAGAACCCTCCCACCAGCACAACGAACCCCAGCCAAGCGGCCACCAACCTCACGAAATGGATCAGCGACTGCGCAGACGACCTCGCCCCTCTGAAGACCCAGCCGAGCAAACCCGGCAGCAAGAAAGCCCCATGGTTTAACGACGAACTCAAGAGCTCCAAGAAGAACTGCAGAGCACTCGAGAAAACCTGGCGCAGAGACCCAACACCGGACAACATGACTGCCCTCAAGCTCGCCACCCGAAAACACCACCAGCTGATCCGCGCCACCAAGAAAACCGCATTCAAGGAACGACTGGACAACAACGCACAAAACTGCAAGGAACTCTTCAACATCGTGAAAGAGCTCTCCAACCCCAACGCCGGAAACAACGACATCACCCCTTCGCAAGACCTCTGCAACTCCCTCGCCTCCTACTTCCACAACAAGATCGCGGACATACACAACAGCTTCAGCACTCAACCAACGCACGCCACGACCGAACCACCGCCCCCCACCGCCACCCTCCGCGCCTGGACCCCGATCAGCACCGAAGACACCATCCGCACGATGAACTCCATCCACTCCGGATCTCCAACAGACCCCTGCCCTCACCACGTCTTCAACAAGGCCGACGCTGTCATCGCACCCCACCTGCGGGACATCATCAACACCTCCTTCGACAGCGCCACCTTCCCGTAGAGCTGGAAGCACGCCGAACTCAGCGCTCTACTCAAGAAACCATCAGCAGACCCTACCGACCTCAAGAACTACCGCCCCATCTCGCTGCTCCCGTTTCCAGCCAAAGTCATCGAGAAGACCGTCAACAAGCAACTGGCCGCCTTCCTCGAGACGAACGGCTCCCTCGACCTCTCGCAGTCTGGCTTCCGGGCCAACCACAGCACCGAGACCGCCCTGATCGCAGCTACAGATGACATCCGAGCCCTGCTCGACAACGGAGAAACAGCGGCCCTCATCCTCCTGGACCTCTCCGCGGCCTTCGACACTGTCTGCCACCGCACCCTAGTACAGCGCCTCAGCAACGTCGGAATCCAGGAGAAGGCACTGGAGTGGATCACCTCCTTCGTCGCCGGAAGGACACAGAGAGTCCGCCTCCCCCCGTTCAGATCGGAAGCCACCGAAGTCATCTGCGGCGTCCCTCAAGGCTCCTCGCTCAGCCCAACTCTCTTCAACGTCTACATGAGCCCCCTCGCAGCCATCGCACGCCAGCACAACCTGAACATCATCTCCTACGCAGACGACACCCAGCTGATCCTCTCCCTCACCAACGACCCCGCCACCGCCAGAGCCAACCTGCACGAAGGGATGACAGACGTAGCCAAATGGATGTTGAACAGCCGCCTGAAACTGAACTCGGACAAGACGGAAGTCCTCATCCTGGGATCCTCACCCTCCGCCTGGGACGACTCCTGGTGGCCCCCCGCCCTGGGCAGCGCACCCAAACCAACTGACCACGCACGCAACCTGGGCTTCATCCTGGACTCCTCCCTCTCCATGACCAGACAAGTCAACGCCGTCTCCTCGTCGTGCTTCAACATCCTGCGAATGCTACGCAAGATCTTCCGATGGATCCCCACCGAAACCAGGAAGACGGTCACCCAGGCCCTCGTCACCAGCCGGCTGGACTACGGCAACTCCCTCTACGTCGGCACCACCGCCAAACTCCAGAAGAGACTCCAGCGGATCCAGAACACCTCAGCACGACTCATCCTGGACATCCCCCGCCGCAGCCACATCTCCGGACACCTGAGAGACCTGAACTGGCTCCCGGTTAACAAGAGAATCACCTTCCGGCTCCTCACCCACGCACACAAAGCCCTACACAACCAAGGACCAGGATACCTCAACAGCCGCCTCAACTTCTACGCTCCCAGGCGCCAGCTTCGATCGACCAGCCACGCCCTCGCCGCCGTCCCCCGCATCCGAAGAGCCACCACAGGAGGAAGGGCCTTCTCCTACCTGGCCGCCAAGACTTGGAACTCCCTCCCGACCCACCTCCGCCTGACCCAGGACCACCTCGCCTTCAGGAAGCAGCGCAAGACCTGGCTGTTCGAGCAGTAGCGGACCCCCCGCCCCCCCCCCCCCAGCGCCTTGAGACCCTCCGGGTGAGTAGTGCGCTATACAAATGTTCTGATTGATTGATTGATTGATTGATTGAAGACACAATAGAAAGTGTGAAAATGATTCAGGCTGAAGCTACAGAGAAGGAAGTGAGTACGTGGAGAGACACTACTGGTATGTTGGATTCGACAGGTTGTTGGGTTGAGTTGTCAGAGCACCAGCAATGGTTGTTGCCAGACGCGTATGTGCTCCCAGTGGTTACAATGGCTCCTGGAATGGCTCATATCAGTTCGAAGGGGATATGCAAGTTGTTGGCTCCAGTTTGGCAGAATGCTCGAATTCCGAATGTGCAGAGAATGTGGTGAAACATTGTATGATTTGTCTGAAGTATAATCCTGGTAAGGGAACTCCAACTCCAGCTGGTTATTTTGCTCCTCCGACGTATCCGTTTGAGGTGATACAGCTAGATTACACTCACATGGAGAGATGCAATAATTTGAAGTCTGTCCTTGTGGTTGTTTGTTCCTTTTCCAGATGGATAGAGGCCTACCCCCTAAAGGATAATACTGCCTTGTCTACAGCCAAGGTTTTGCTGAAAGAGTACTTAACTAGGTATGGGTTGCCGAGAATTGTATGGTCGGACAATGGAAGTGAATTTGTGGGTTAAATCATGAAGAAAGTATGCTCTGGTTTGGGTATCAGGCAGAAGTTCCACGCAGCGAATCACCCCAGTCTGCTGGACATGTTGAATGCTACAATGGTACCTTGAAGCTGAAAATAGCTAAGGTACAAGCGAGCACTGGTCTTACATGGCCGGATGCCTTGCCGTTGGCTCTTTTGTCAACAAGGAGGACAGTGCATTCTCGTGTGGGACTTAGCCCATACGAAATAGTTTTTGGTCATCCAGCGAATGTTTGGGGTGTGCCTCGTCCGAAAGAATACAGCAGCATCGAGTACCCTAAGGTGTTGGATTACTTACATGACTTGACTGCTAAATTACGTGTTCTCCACCAACAGGTCTATGACAGTTTGCCGACAGCTACTGCAGATCCAGGCCATACGATTCAACCTGGAAACTATATCCTGACAAAGAACTTCCAGCGTACCAAGAATTTGGAACCTAGATGGACTGGTCCTTATTTAGTTCTTTTGGTTACTAGAACTGCTCTTAGAGTAGCTGGCAAAAGGAACTGGGTGCCTGCCACCCACTGCAAAAAAGTTCCTTTGCCTTTACCGTATGACCAATGGGTGAGGGACGGTATAGCTGACTTGGACTGTGAAAGAGTTCCTAGATTTGTGCCTTTTAGTGATGCTCATTTGACATGGACACGGTCAGAACGGATCACTGAAAGAATATCGACTACCACAATATCGAGTACCCAAAATATCGAGGTGAAAATATCTACTACAAAAATATCGAGTTTGTATGTACAAACAGGTAAGTACAAAAATATCGACTACAAAATATCGTTTACAAAAATATCGTTGTAAAAAATATCGACTTTACTAAAAACAATGTTTAATTACATTAATATAAAAAATTAATTACTAAAATATAATTAACAATACTTAAAACAACTTTTAATAATTAAATATTTAATGAAAGTAAAAAAAATATATATATTTTTAATCATATTTCTTAAAACATATATATATAGTAACAACATTTAATTAAATAATAGGCAATATTGTATATGTACCCCAAAAACCCAAAACTGACCCTGAACCCTAAAAATACCCCTTTACCCAAAAACTAAAAACTGACCCTGAACCCTAAAAATACCCCTTGACCCAAAAACTGAAAACTGACCCTGAACCCTAAAAATACCCCTTTACCCAAAAACTGAAAACTGACCCTGAACCCTAAAAATACCCCTTTACCCAAAAACTAAAAACTGACCCTGAACCCTAAAAATACCCCTTTACCCAAAAACTGAAAACTGACCCTGAACCCTAAAAATACCCCTTTACCCAAAAACTGAAAACTGACCCTGAACCCTAAAAATACCCCTTGACCCAAAAACTGAAAAATGACCCTGAACCCTAAAAATACCCCTTGACCCAAAAACTAAAAACTGACCCTGAACCCTAAAAATACCCCTTTACCCAAAAACTGAAAACTGACCCTGAACCCTAAAAATACCCCTTTACCCAAAAACTGAAAACTGACCCTGAACCCTAAAAATACCCCTTTACCCAAAAACTAAAAACTGACCCTGAACCCTAAAAATACCCCTTTACCCAAAAACTGAAAACTGACCCTGAACCCTAAAAATACCCCTTTACCCAAAAACTGAAAACTGACCCTGAACCCTAAAAATACCCCTTTACCCAAAAACTAAAAACGGACCCTGAACCCTAAAAATACCCCTTTCATTTAACATAATTAGCAATTAATCAATTAAATAAAATTAATTACCAATTACATTTTAATTAATTAACAAACATTTTTTAATTAACAATTAATTAAATATTACTACCAATTATTAAATTAAAATATTTAATTAATTATAATTAAATTACTTCCCACCCTATTCCCCTATAAACCCACAACCCGCTAGAGAAAATACATTATTTTAATTGACATAATTAGCAATTAATCAATTAAATAAAATTAATTACCAATTACATTTTAAATAATTAACATATATTATTTAATTACCAATTAATTAATTATTACTACCAATTAATAAATTTACATATTTAATTAATTATAATTAAATTACTTCCCACCCTATTCCCCTATAAACCCACAACCCGCTAGAGAAAATAAATTATTTTAATTGACATAATTAGCAATTAATCAATTAAATAAAATTAATTACCAATTAAATTTTAAATAATTAACATATATTATTTAATTACCAATTAATTAATTATTACTACCAATTAATAAATTTACATATTTAATTAATTATAATTAAATTACTTCCCACCCTATTCCCCTATAAACCCACAACCCGCTTGAGAAAATAAATTATTTTAATTGACATAATTAGCAATTAATCAATTAAATAAAATTAATTACCAATTAAATTTTAAATAATTAACATATATTATTTAATTACCAATTAATTAATTATTACTACCAATTAATACATTTACATATTTAATTAATTATAATTAAATTAGTTCCCACCCTATTCCCCTATAAACCCACAACCCGCTACAGAATTAAATTACACAATAATTAAAAAAATAATTAATTAAAAAAAATAATAAAATAAATTGACACTTTTCACACATATTATAACATAAACACACTATAAATAATTAAATATTATTTAAAAAACTATATTTTTTACTATCTAGATTATATACTTGGATATTTTCACTGTCTATATTATTTACAGTCGATATTACTTCACTTACCTTAAAAACGATATTTTGGCTGTCGATATTCTGTCTAGTCGATATTTTCTCCAAACGATATTTAAAACTCGATATTCTGTCCAGACGATATTTTGGAGTCGATATTATGTCTGTGCACCGGTCAGAACGCGAGGATGATGATGTTCTGCAAGCTGCTGTGCCTCCTCATTTAAAGATTGACACCACCAATCCGGAACATTTATTTAAGGATCCAACTGTACCTGATAAAGAACTCTACGTTTTGAGGCCAAGAAAGCCTATTCCTAAGGACAAATAAAAAGATTTTTTTTTTATATAGTGAATTACACCTTGTTAGATCAGGAGACATTTTTTTGCTTTTTCCTTTTTCGAGTCACCATCCGGACTCAGCTGCAGGGTCGCGGTACAGCCTTAAGGGGTGAGCCGCGTATTGACATAAGGTCTGTGGTTCAAGGTCGTTAGTGCGATCTTGGCACACACTTAAGTGAAGAAGGTAATAGCCGTGAGCAGCACGTTAGAGGATGGAGTCTTTTGAGTCTGATAAGAGTGTTAGAAAAGTTGATCCTAAAGTGAGAATATGTATATTGATTCGTAGCAAATGTTTTTTAATAATGTGTTTTCTTATGCTTTTGAATATTACGTTAGCTTGTGTGGGTTGGATTTTCTATGTTACACAATTGCAGATTACATCTACCTCCCAACCTACTCTTTCTTTTTCTACTGTTTCTCCACATGAGTTTCATACTTTACCTGAACATGAACAGACACGAAGATCAGAATTTGTGAACAATTCGCTTATACAGATGTTGCATCAGCATCAGCTAGTCATAAATACCACAAATTGTTGGGTGTGTGGTCTTATGCCACATACGACAGACATGGGAATGCCATATTTGGTTTTGCCTTTTTCGCCTAATGGGTCATTTTGGGCACTCCAATCAATGTTTATTTATGCGAATGAAGCCTCTTCTGTACGTTCCTTCAAAGACAATGCGAGTAGTAATGCCTTGATACGGGGAATAGTAGATATGATTAGAGATATCGATGCGTATAACACTATCCCTAAAGATGAGGTACGAGCATATGTCGGATGGAACAAGTCGACATATTGTGTTAGCTTGACGGAGAAAGAGAGACAGCGAAGGTCTCCTCCTATTTGGATTGTACCCCACCAAGGTCATCTTTGTTTGCAAGGTAATGGTCAGAATCCGAGAGCTCAGCTTGGTAAGAGTGTGTGTGTTTACACATACGTTTATACGTCCCAGAAATCTCCTCCGTTCGTGCCAGCTAAAGGCACGTATTTTGTTTGTTATGATAGAGCATATACATGGTTGCCGTCTGATATTTCGGGCACATGTTATGTAGCGTTTTTGCTTCCCCCTACATACATAGCTGCTTTTAACTACCATAAGACAAGATATGGTAGAGGTGTTATTGATGCGAAAGATACTGTCGCACAAGAAGTTGGAGACTTCTTTAAGGGTTTCCTACCCTTTTGGGGTCCTATGGCTAATAGTAGGAATATTCGTCAGCTTACGAGAGTGGTTGAGGCCACTATAAATGAGACTGCAGGTGCCCTTAGTAATATTACATCTGAGCTTCAAGCGGATCACCTTATGACATTACAGAACCGCTTTGTTTTAGATATTATACTTGCAGATAGAGGTGGGGTATGTAAATTGATTGGGTCTAGTTGCTGCGTTTTCATACCAGATAATGCCCCGACGGTGTACCAAGCCATCCAGAAGTTGCATAAGTCTGCTGAATCTATACATGTAGACGAAGGTAACTGGTCGTTGATGGGATGGTTTTGGGAATTGCTGTCCAAATGGGGATGGAAGATTCTGATGTTTTTTGGTATGGCTTTAGCGATCCTTTTCTCGTGTTGCTTATGCATCCAGTGTGGTCCCGCCATTTTTGGCCTTTGTGCTACGATCTGTGTGAGAAGACTCGTCTCGAGAGAAGCGAAGGATAATAAGATGATGTTACTGCAACACCTTGATGATCTGATGAGAATATATATAGACCTGGATTCAGATTGACGTGAGTTTAGGTCATTGCCTACGTAATGGCAAAAGGAGGGGCTGAGGTGCCGCGGTTTTTGGAACCGGACTCCATTTTGTTTTACGTTGTTTGTGACTCCATTTTGTGTTGCCCTCACGTAGGCCATAGGGATAAACGAACAAACGAAGTTGCATGGGCCTCGTTGTTCATGTACATATTAACGCGGGCCTTTTCGACTTGCGAGAGAACTGCAAGATGCTGACCCCTTCACCTGAAACTGACCCTTTCAGGAAGCTAGTTTCTTTAGCAGATCTTGTCTAAAATAGGCAATCAATGTTCAGGATATCGTTAACTTTTAGTTTCTTGCACATATCTTATCCTACTCAACATCTGAATTACTCTTTTCTTTATGTCTTTTCATTACATGGGTAGTGCTTTCAATTATGGGTTTGTCCGGCTTTTGGTAATCGAATTTGGGACAGTCCTAATAATTAACTTGTGGGGTTGGTACGATGTAAAGTGAGCTTTTTGGAATGTGATAATGTATAGAAATGTGTGTCTATTGGCCAGAATTTGCCGCAATGGGTGTGTATTTGTAATGGTCCTAAATTGCATAAAAAGTGGTGTCTTGCTGTACGAAAATTGAGCAGTCTCCTGAGTTGTACACCTTGTTGTATTGCTTGGTTCACTGTTACTAGCTGCAGCTAATAAATTTGATCTCTGACGCCACCTAGAAGTATTCCGTGTCTCTGTTTGCCAGGATAGGGGAACCCAAAGACATCGGGCGTGTCCCTGACGCCGCCGGTTCTGAAAGACCCGGTTCTTCAGCAGGCCAGTGGTTATCGCATCCCTTTATGCACCAAACTCTGAGCAGGCCGCATTTCTAGAAAATCTGGCACATAAGTTGGTGGTCTGGCATGAGGTCCCCATGATATTAGGAGGTGACCACCATAGCGTCCTAGATGTCCTGTTAGACCGCTCCTTCCCTCCCATTATGGCACATCCACATATGCTGCAATGAAGGCATTAAAACGTTGAGTAATACAATGGCACCTGACAGACATATGGAGACATAGAAATCCACATGATAAGGTGCACTCCTTTTACTCTGGGGCACACGGACTCCACAGTTTTCCTCATTCGCTTTATGATCTCAAATGACCTGCTACCTAATGTTACTGCATCGCACTATTTGGGAAGGACACACTCAGATCACAGCCCACATGTACTAGAATTGGAATGGGTAAGTGGTACACTACCGATCCCGACCTGGCGCCTACAACCCGACACTCTGTTGGACACGCCATTCCGAGATCTACTGGCCACAAACATAACACAATACTTCAAAGACAACACAATCACTGCCTCAACACCACTGACAGAATGGGACGCCTTCATGGTAGTCACCAGGGGACATTGCCTGGGCACACAAGCTGGAATGCGTGGTCAGCTGGAGAAAGACCTCACCGTTATAGAGAGGAAGCTGGCATCCCATGACAAGAAGCGGTTGAGGGCTCCAGCAGGCAGCTGACACGTAACAGAGAGGAACATGCACGATTATTAGAATGACTTCGATGCCTTAACTATTCGGCACATTCAGCACAGACACACCACATGGGCGATAAAGTGGGCATATTGCTAACCTGGCTGATACGTCAAAACAAAATTACATCAAGGGGAGCATCGATATGCATTGCACAAGGTACCACAGTATATTCACAACAGGACATACACAGTGAATTTACCACACACTATACTTAACTATATGAATCCCACATGCTGGCCACCCCAGCAGACATAAGCAGATACCTAGAGGATAGTACCCTACCACACCCTACCCAAGAACAGAGATCGGAGCTGAATAGCCCTAGTCTCTTGGAGGGAGTTAGGGCGAGCATATCTTTGTTATCAAATGGTAAGACACCAGGTCCAGATGGCCCACAGACAGAATTTTACAAGGCTGTGTGCCCCAGTTGCTAAAGGTATATGCAGCCGCTATAGACGACTCCACCCTTTCTGACACACAGAATGAGGCATTGCTGATCTCCCTCCCCAAACCTGGCAGAGACCCGGAATCATTAGGCTCTTACTGCCCACTAGCCCTCTTAAACACTGATTACAAAATATTTGCTTCCATGGTGACGGCGTGCCTCGCCCCATTGGTAAAAACATTGGTAACCCCAGACCAGAATGGTTTTGCCCCCACCAGGAATAAATCACTTAATATACGTAGACTCTTCAAAGTGCCGCAATATGCACTAGACAGATGGCCACAATCTGGCTGCCTGGTACTAGATTTAAAAAAAGCTTTCGACTCCCTGGAATGGCCCTACCTATCTGAAGTATTACGAGACTATGAATTGGGAGACCAATACTTATGAATGATCTAATTACTTTATCGACGTCCCTCTGTCAGAGACCGGACAGGCAGGCTCATATCGGACATGATTCAGGTGAAAATTGGTACCCAACAGGGATGCCCACTATCTCCACTACTTTTTTCCCTCGCCATGGAACCACTAGCTATGTTACTCCGCAGTGGTGGGGACGAATGGGGCTTGCCGTTTCCTTATACGCTGATAATCTATTGCTATGTGCACGGGACTTGCATGATATACCTAATACAGTAACAGAAACACTCAGAGACTTTGAGAAAGTGTCGGGCCTCCGTGTGAACTAGGCAAAGTTGGGGGCCTACCCCTTCAATGACAACACCACGGAAATAGATGTGCTCATAAATGACTCCACCCTCAAACGGTATCCAACTACATTCCACTACCTTGGTATTTCCATATATTGGAACCCTGTAGATATATTAGAACAAAATCTAATCAGAGCCATCTCTGCTGTCAGAGCTCAAACGCACTTTTGGAAAACTCTTCCACTAAGTGTTATGGGCCGAATAACACTATCAAAGATGGTTATACTGCCAAAATTGCTACATTACTTTTCGAACCTTCCAGTCTATGTCCCGGCCAAAATATTTTGCGAACTAGAACAATTGTTCCGAGACCTAATATGGAATAAGGGTAGACCCCTAGTTGTGCTGTGGAAATTATATGTCCCCACCAGTAAAAGATGGCAGATTGTCCCTAACATGGAGCTGTACTAGCTGGAGGCAAAGCTGCAGCAGGCGACGAGATGGCTAAATGGCATAGGATTAGAAGACACAGCAACCATGCAGCAGCCATGGTCACAATCTCAGATTTATCATTTATTTCACCCTATTGCCTGACTCCCACGCCCTTCCCAGATACATCTGAGACTAGCACACAAATGCTATAAGAGAAGTGTATACCTTACCAAGGAAGTGATCCCCTATGCCCCGTCCGTACCGCTTGCGGGAACACCCAGAGGCGGGACAGGCACATCAGATGGGGCGCTCACGTGCTGGCATGAGGCATGACTAGATACACTAGGTGACCTCTATGCCGATGGCTCCCTGCTATCTTTCGAGGTATTAACAACAGACTGCGTACTACTGGCAGGACAATTTCTCCTATATAATTCTTTTATGAGGTCACCAGCGTCGACATGGGGAGACCTATCGATAGAAACGAAAACACATCTTCTACTGCAATACCTACACATAACAGGACAAGGATCACACATTATGCACTGGCTAGTAGAGGCGCTACTCACTCACACGTAAAAACCCATGTCGACCCTCCATGAACGATGGGAAACGGAGGGAGGGCAACCATGGACGGAGAAAGAATGGGACGCGATTTTAGCCATCCCCAAATACATACCGAGAAGCTCAAAATTCAAGCTGATACAAACATACATAATACAGAGGGCATACCTCTCACCTAACAAAATAAACAAATACTTTAACGTTACCACCTCAGCATGTCCGCAATGTCAACAGGCAGATGCAGATTTCCTGCATATGCAATGGTACTGTGCTTCCCTTAACGCCTATTGGCACGCAGTCAACACAGCACTTACAACCTGTACTGATGAGCTGGTGACATGCACGTAGGAAGTCTGAATTCTAGGACTTTATCCCAGAACGAAAGAGAACAAAGTCAGCTCTGGATTTAGAGACCTAGGACTGATTGCAGCAAAACAGCTAATAACTAAAAGATGGAAACACACCCTTCCCCCAGTAGTGGACTCTCATGGTGTGGGCAAAAGCAGAGAGCATATCATTTCATAAGGAAGAAACAGCTGGGTTACGCAAATACCAGATAGCAAAATATTGGGACACGATCCTCACTGAATTCATTCATGGAAATAGGGAAAATAGCACCACCCCCTCACAGGACGATAATGAGAGTGACGATGCGGCAAATGCATAGGTGCACTACACCTCCAAATCTCAAACCAGTCTTGGGCCCCTGATGGTACACTACCTGCGCCCATGAACTGTAACCAACACCTTAGATAACTACCTAACACCTGTTGACTCAGATCCCTAGTTGTGCAGACGAGCCTACAGACCATCCCAACGAGCTACCAGATTAAACACACACATATCACAGATACCCTGGCCCAGCTGCAATAAATTATAGATGGCACTTTTCGTTAGTTTAATCTAAAACCAAAAACAGATATATCTGGCTTGCATACCCACTTGCCCACATGATTGAACATGGAGGTGGCCCTTTTTCAATAGGATGCAGAGTCTAGTGTTGCATATTGCTACCAGGAACACATGTATGATCTGAGTAATTGTGAGGCGCACTGGCGCCAAAACTCAGGACTTACGAAGTGACATGAAACATACTGGACATTGTATATAACTGTGTACCTTACTATGATGTATGAGTAACATGCTTAACATGCTTTGTCACTACAATTAGGCCGGAAACCCATCCATGTGATTTCTACTGTAATACCTGTGTATATATATATATATATACTTTTGTGATTCCAAAGGACCAATGTAGAATTGCAAGAGAAACATAAAAAAAGTAACAATGCAATAAAGATATTTAAAAATAAATAAATAAATAGATGTAATTAATCTTCTGTTTGATTCCCTAAACAAATCCTCTGCAGCTGTGGCACTGGAGCAACATATTTTGTCACGGGATGAAAATAAAACTACACTGGGTTTAAGTGAAGGATTGGCCATCCAATTCCTTGCTCTTTCCTCTGTCTTTGATACTGTTGTCCTCACGCGTTCTACACATTCTTAACATCATTGGATTGCAGGGAGCTTGATTGAAGTATATTTCATCCTTATCAGACAGATAACTCATCATCTCACTTTCTTCTTTCATATCAGACCCGTTCAATTCCACACATGGTGTACCTCAAAACTCTCCATTGTTAGCATTAAGTCATCCACATGATCTAATCCTTTTCTTCAACCTTAAGCATTATGATTATGCGCGGGACACGCGGATCATACTTAAGCTTGAAACCCCATCTCACCTTGTTCATAGTCAAATGGACAATGCCTTCAAGTAGCCGAATAAAGAATGATATTGAGCAGCCTCAAATTAAACCACAATACTTGCAGGAGACAAATGGATCAAACATCCCATCAACAACATGGTCTCAACAACTAGGCCCACCATGTACCAACTCAGCCTAAGCAAGGTTTTTTTGCAAATAACTTCACCAAGTTTCCAAACAAAGGGCCTCATTTATGAAAAGTGTTGCATTGTTGCGTGAAAACAGCGATGCAACACTTTTCAGTGCTCCCTCCTTACGACACCATGGATGCGCCGTATTTACTGTATGGCGCTCCATGTTGCAAGGATTTACAGATAAGTCAGTATTCCTGATTTATCTGTAGGCGGAAAAGTGGCACATTGCTAGGGTTTGTCTGAAACAGACGTAATTCGAGGAATGTGTCTGTTCACATGGGGCATGCTCCCTGTGAAAAGGCCTGCTTCACTCCTTACGCCTGCTGTGAGGCAGGCGTAAGGATTTGACCCAGTGGCGTATTAGAAGTGTCACAGTAAAATCTCATAGATTTCACTGCGACACTTCCACAAGCCTTTTCTGCACTGGAACGCCCACCCTCCATACATTATACCTGTTGCAGGTATAATGTAGCGCAGGGGTTTACAAAGTGACACATCTTCCTAGAAGAGTCACTTTGTAAATATGTTGCAGTGTGTTTTTACGCCACCGCATCGTCACAAAACGTGATGCAACAGTGGCATAGGGGGCCTCATAAATAAGACCCACAGTCTCTATTTTATGAAATGCTTATGATGAGTTTTGTTATATCTAATTTTCCACTGAAAAGTCGCAGTCACCATAGCCTGTGTGCTTTTCAATTTAAAATCTGCCATTGGACCACTCTTCTTCTCAAGTTATAGGAATACCAGAATACCGCGATAAGACTCGTGTTGAACTTTACGATTCATTCTTACACCTTACCAGGACCAAAACCATTATACTGCTAGTAGGTAGACCCATCACTTTTTAAGTAATGTGCATAGCACACTGAACAATACATGAGATCAGACCAAACCTCCTCAACTAATATTTTGCATGTATAGTCTAGATAGACCTCTACATTTTAGTCTGGCACATCTGCTTATAATACATCTTACAACAGATATGTTAATGTTAATGTTATGGGTGTCTTATATAGCGCTCGGCTACTCCATGGAGTGTCCCGGCAACCACTTCTTTGCCAGCTCTTTAATAACAGCCAGGTTTCTTTCTGCACAGACTCAGCTCCATCATAATATGGAGCTGATTAGTGTGGCATTTTTTATGTATTAAAGTGCCAGATCAATTATCATTCATTCACCTTGCAAGGATATTTCTGCCTTTTTGAGGCAAAATTTGTAAAAAGATTTTCAAGAATAGCATCAGAAACCATTTCCAAACATGCATCCGCTCAGTTATATTCTGCAATGGCTTCTCCTGCTTTCTATTTTAACCAATTTAATCTAGTCATGGCTAACTTTCTCTTGAAAGTATTAGATTCTGGTGTTGTTTAATATGTGCTGGACAGGGTATGTATCTGGTTCAGGGATGGTGGAAGCTTTTACTAATCTCTGTTCGGTGGCCAGAAGGGCTCTTTTTGAAACCAGTCAAGCCCACGCTAGATGATTTGACTAGAATGCTCTGCAGCAAACAGGGCACATCGAATAGCTTTGATTTCTAATCCTAGGGACTTCACCTCAGTGGCTCTTCTGCACCAACAATACAAACAAATGACAGCTAAACGATACCAAGAGGTTGGTAGGGGTCAGTGGGAAACGCTAGTCAGTTTGGGCATCCGTGATCGCTCTCAAGGGCAGCAACAGACCATCCAGTACTATTTCCTGTCATATTGTCCCCAGCCCTTGGGAAGAAGGCTGCAGTACAATCTAGACCCACCCTCACCCTCTACCCCATTCATTATAGACCACTCTTTAGTGTATTTTTTTCGGTCAACTTTAGAGAAAGTCGAGGGTGCTGTTAATGAAAATGTGGGTGGGAAAGCGCCAGGCCAGGTGAGGGTCCCATTGATCTCATCAAAAGTACGCTGCCGTATGGGTTCAGCTGATTGAGAATGTTTTAATAATTTCGCACACTCCTCCTTCCCTGACACCTAGGGAACCTCTATAATAGTTCCCATTTTTTTAAAAAGGGGATAGTTTGTCCCCAGGTTGCTATCGGCCAATTTATCTCATGGATAACACTGTTACGATTGTAGGAAGAATAATTTACAAAAGGATCATGGCCTGGGTGATAGAGGAGTCTGTCACACATCCTTTTCAATTCTGGTTCAGGTGGAAAGTAGGAACCATTGAGCATTGCATTAACCTAAACTTGGTTTTAGGAAAATACACGGTTGCAAAACAGTTCCCGTTATATTTGGCCTTATAGACCTCTCATCAGCATTTGACTGTGTGAACCGGGACAAATTGTGACATTTGCTTGCTGGTATATAGTTTTAGTGCACTTTCTTGCTTATTTGCACTAGGATTTGAGGGCTAGGGTCTGCATCAGCGCACAGGGTAAGGTGTCTGGGGTGCCTGGAATTTATCGGGGAGTGGGACAGTGTTGTGTGTTGACTTCTCTCCTAATATACATTTATTTTATATCAATGAGTTACACACCCATTTAATTTGTGCCTCTCCAGATGTACCAATTATAAAAGGTAGCCCTCTTCCCTCACTCCTCTATGCGGATGATGCATTTGTTATGGCTTGTGTTCCCATGGCACTACGCTTGCTTGTGCACGCTTTTGTTGGTTTTATGTCCTCCCTTGATCTGCAGATAAACTTCTCTAAATCTCATTATGTCCTGTAGCCCTAAGGGTGGTGCCTTATCTAATATGTCATTGGTAACCACTGCCTGAGCAGTGTAAACAACTCTCCTTATTTGGGAGTTACCTTTCCTGCCCGAGGATCTTGTGGGCATATTTACTAGGGCGCCACAGGAACGTCACTTTTTGTCTAATCACAGGCTCCAAAAGAAACTGTCACATCTCCCCGGACTTGCGTGCCCTTAACTGGCTACCCTTTGATGCCAGAATCCATTTGAAAATTGCCTGTATGACACACAAGGCATTGCATCACAAAACACCACGATACCTTGCAGAGAAACTAGTACCATCGGGTGGTAACTGAGCCAACAGGAGTTCATATAACCTTCTACTGAAACCACAACGATTTACCCAAAAACATTTTTATAACTGCTTCTTCTCAGGAAGGGTCCCTAAGATCTGGAATGCCTTACCCCCAAAAACAAGACAGAACCCTCACACGGCATCCTTTAAAAATGAAGTTAAATCGATTCTCCTGGCCAAATTCACTTGAACTATTAGATGCAGGCTTGTAGATATTTGCTATGCTGAATAATTACCATTGTTTGAACTAATATAACCAATAATATTTTCTATGTATATGTCTATTTCCTCTATTACCTTTATTTGTTGTAAAGCGCTCTGATACCCACAAGTCTCTTGTCCACGCTATATAAAACCTTCCAAATAAAATAGATAATAAGGGATTGCCTTTACTTACACAATGGATTATTAATCCCTTGGCTTGCATTCATAAAGGTTGAATTGAGTAAAATCGAGATGCAGTCAATTTTCATTGATCCACTAATCTGTGAAGGTGTCAATACCATAAGAATGCTGTTGCCAATGCAATATATGATTAGGAAGAAGCGAGGCGTTTGAGGGATATGAGGACAAGACCAATGTGGGCCAATATCTTTCTCTGAGTAATTCTGATCTTTCCACTCAATATATCAGTTTAGCCCATGCATACTGGGAATAGTCTTTGCTGTTCCGTTTTAGATCCGAAACTGTGAAATACCTGGTTTATTTCCCCAGAGGTTATGTATCTAATCCTATATCCAAGCCTTGTCCCTGCGAAGAATCTTCTGGCCAATTATTGCTCCATTTTATGTGTTTTTGTAAATTCTGCATTAAGTAAACTAGATTGTTTCTGATTCCACTTCTAAAAAACATTGTTTTAATGCTACTCAAAATAGAGCTGCCTTAAGGTTTTTATTATCTCATTTAAATGAGGAAGATGTTTTGTATGTAGGTTAATTTTTAGGGCTCGCGCCCTGCGTTGCACTGCGCAGCAGTGCTCGCGCAGGCGAGAGTCCTTTTGTCCGGGTTTCAGAAATGGACCCTGGAATTGTACCCGCTTGTGCGTGTGTTTTTACTTTTGTGGCCTGCTATTGGCCTTTGCCTGCGTGTTTGTTTTTAAAATATCACCCAATAGGCCAAAGGCGGGCGCATTGCTCAGCCCATGGCCTATTGGTGTCTATTAGGCGCATTCCTGCCATATGGTTTCAATTATCGTGCCAAGACATGGGTGCGATAATTGAAACAATATGGCATGCATGCCCACCACTCGCGGTTTTGTTTTTTCCAAAAGTGATCGATTTCGGTTTCGCGATCACCTCCATCCCCTCCTCGCAGCCCTCCCCTGACCGCGCGCTCAGCAGCCTCGGATGTCGGAATGCCTTGCAGGAGATACTAGCAAAGGTGTTGCAAATAAAAAGTATATATTTTTTCCTTAACTATTTCTACTGATATTACAAATAGATACACCATTTGCCTTTCCCATTCTGTAAATATACAATAGAAAGAATGGAGTCCGGCATTGCACCCTTAGAGTTGGACACTTGCACTGAAGTAACAAGGAATAAACAGTAGGTAAGAATGGCACTGTGTTGACAGAAAGAATCTCGTCTCTGCTCATGCATTCGTGCAGGGAGATGGGTTTGTATCCTTTGAGCGAGTCGGAACATGTTGCTGTTTACGGCATGCGCTCATTTCCGCATAAACCAAAGAGGGTAAAAAACAGAAGGAATGCAGTGCAAAGGGCAAATCCAATCCGCAAACAGCAAGAGAAAGACAGGAGAAGAATCAACCACCCAAAGCTATGTTTATTGCTTCATTTTCAAAACCTGTTCTGCCTTCTCGGATTGCATTCAGCTACAGTGGAAGAGTACACCAAGCCCGTTTCTAAAGCACCCAGGTTACGATAATTATCTTAAAATCTTGAATTACGATGCCTTTGTGCATGGCGCCTTATAAAAATGTCTTTCAAGAAGAGGCAAAGCCATGAGATGGAAAGTCGAGGTAAGCAAGGTAAAGAGGTGAGGTAGACATGGGAAGCCGACTTAAAATGAGAGACTTCTTATTGCACCATACAGCTTCGCCTTGAAGCCAGCCGCAAAAATGCTACTTTTCCGAGGCAACAGGCCACTGAGGCTCTTTTCCTTTGGCCGATGGCAGTCTGTCCTTTATGGACAACATGCTCCTTGTGCTTGCAACTGCCTTGTGTCACAGTGTACGGGCTTACCAGGCCTCCCAAACCTCAGGAAGAGGAAGACGTCATAGGCCAGAGCCGACTACCGGTGCTGCCCCCCTCTTGGGTCTGCACTGCCTAGGATCCATGCTCAGGATGCGGCACCTAGGGCTACCTCGCAGTCACCACTTCCTCTGCTGCACTTGTCCGCTGCTGTCATCAAGGGGGACCTGTGCCTGATCGACCCCCTGGGCTTGTCCAAAGGAAATGCACCCCCCCTCTCCCCCGCCCAAGTCGCCGGCTCACCTCCTCACCTCAGCCCCACCAGGCACAGGCTGTCGCGCTCCACAGGTGCCATGCTCCTGGCTGGGCTCACCCACCGGATCCACAGCAGTCCCCCCCAGCTCGAACCCGCTACGGAGATGTCGTTGCTCACCTCAGACCACAGGTAGCCTGCGCCACTCTGGCCAATAGGCTGTCCCCGAGGGCTTCCCCTGTCCATGCCACAGTGACCCCTGGATCCAGGGTGCGGCAGTCCTAGACGCTATTCCCCTTCGATGTGCACAACACTTGCCAGCATTGCCAGGCGTCTCCCTACTCCAAGACGCTGGGGCTCCGTCAGCCAGGTCAAGCGTTCCTCCCCTTAGCAGGCCGCACTCTGCCAATCACCGGCTTCGGGGGGTTTCTGGTGGCATGGAGTTCACTATGTCAGTCCCTGCGGCTTAAACAGGGCTCACTACACTTTTACGTGCTCCCTCCTATAGCAACAAGCATTTGCAATGCAATAGGTCTCGCATTATTAAAGTTTGAGCTATTGGTGTTGCATTATTTAGCAATGCCAATAGCTCAAACTTAAATAATGCGAGACCTATTGCATTGCAAATGCTTGTTAAAACATGCTGTTAGTGCACGCAGGTCCCTCTTGTTTTAAAACCACGTGCATTGTCCTTTAATGTGTTGTGGTGCTTTCGTGCTGTTTTATTGTGTATAATTCTATGGATGTTAGAATGCATTTGAATGAAGTTTTATTGATTGATTGATTGATTGATTGACATTAGATTATATGAAGCCCTCCAGAACTACGGATGACCCCACGTCTGCAACATTGATGAAAACATTTATCTCTAAACCACTAATATTACCACCACCTTTAATTCGTCACTTGAAAACAGGTCTATTAGTAACTCCATTCTGAAAGGGCCTTTTTTTTGACCCAATGACATCAGCAATTTTCAACCAATTTCCTTTCACAATTTTCAGAGTAAGATTCTAGAAAAAACTGTTTTCGATTAAATCGAAGAGTTTGTTGAGCATCATGGAATCCTGGACTACTTGCAAGCAACTCTTCCTCTGAAGAAGCACTGAGCTTGTTGTCATTTTTACTTTTTATGTTGAGTATTCCTGTTCCTCAGAAGAGTTAACTATTGTAGTGTTGGGGCCCAGGTCTTTTTTTGATCTGTCTGTGGCCTTCAAAACAGTAGATCATCACATTCTCACTTTTCTAATTAACATCGATATCTCGGATTCTATCCTTAACTGGCTCACATCACACTTAGTGAACAGTCACCAGGTCATTGCCCCACCACCATTTTGGTCAGAGCCAAAATCTTTCACTTACGATGTCCTGCGTGGTTCGATCTTGCCGCTCCTCCTGTTTAACATGTATATCTTCTCTTGGCTAGATTACTTCATCACAAAGGGGAACACTTCTACATTTATGCAGATAAAACCAATTGATTTTGGCTCCTACTACCATTTGAGTGGCTCAGTTACCATTTATTCAAGAATGTGAAAGGGCCTGATTCACAAAGGGCCTCTGCACTCATGGTGGAGGCCCCGCAGTCATAGAGAAGTCTCAGCATTTGGGGCAGAATCTCAGAAATGAGAATTCTATTGCAGGGATTCCGTCTTGAGTGGGGATGCCTGCGTGGACTCTGTCGCGAGGGAGGAGGCCCTTTGTAAATCAGGCCCAAACTGTCTAACTATCATCCTTTGGTGAATAACTAATAATGTTCCTGAATTTAGATCTGTCTTAAAATTAACTTCTGCTTACCTCTCCTGATAATTTGTCTACTAAATCTTTGGACTTGCCCAACATTATGGCCCCCATATCTTCTCCCTCCACTTCTGTTAACAATCTCTGCACACCTATTGACTTCGATCTCTTCTTCAGGAACTAAATAGCAAGGGTGGCCAGGACATGTTTCTGGCACCTTACAATGATACTATTACATCTTAAGTTCTCAGATAAACAACTCTGAGATATGGTTATGAAATCAAGTCTGGGCTAAAGCAATCTAACTTGCTAGCATTTAGGCTTGTCTGTACCAACTGTACCTTGTCCGAAATGCAGTTTCCAGACAACCCCAAACATGCACATATCCAGTGTTAAAACAGTTGCACCGACTACCTATTAAAAGTAGTATCTAAACTCATGGTAATTGTCCACAAAGGCATATAAAATAATTCACATTACTTCTTACTCACGCAATGTTCGTGGTACACTTCTCCTACCTGAGTTCCTTGCTCTGTACATCTGTACTTGATAACTGTCCCCAGAACTTGCACTGTTACTTGTGGCAATAGAGCATTTCCGTTGCCCCAGCTAAACCCTGGAACTCGTTGCCATTCCAGCTATGCTCTCGAACTGATCTTTCTTCAATTTATAAAACAACTAGCAGCCCGTCCCGACGTTGTCCGGGTATGAAATAGAATGTGTGTAATGTGTGTATTTGGCAAGGGAAATTTATTTTAAAATCTCGCAGTAGACAAAATGTTTTGTTTCATTAGAATAGGGACGGAGAAGGGCCAGCTGCAGCCCTGGTTGATGTTAGCAGGCGCGTTTAATTGGTGTAGTGATCCGCCGCCTGAGCCCGGCTACAGCCCTGGTTGATGTTAGCAGGCGCGTGTAATGTCGTTGAATGAGAGAGTTCAGTGACAGCGAGTAGGAGAGGCTGCAGTAATTGTCCCCGCAGACACGCTCATTTGTGTGTTCCCCCGCTTGAGGCCCAGATGCAGGCCTGTTTGATGTTAGCAGGCGCGTGTTCCCCCGCTTGAGGCCCAGCTGCAGCTCTGGTTGATGTTATCAGGCGCGTGTAATTAGTGTACTGATCCGCCGCCTGAGCCCGACTAGAGCCCTGATTGATCGCAGGCACATCTAATTTCGTTGAATGAGAGAGTTCAGTAACAGGCCGCAGGAGAGGCAGCAGTAATGTTACTTACCAGGCCGCCAGCTGAACGCGTTTGTCATGCCCCCAGCACACGGCCACAGCAGACCTTCTTCTGATTAATGTACGACCCATGTGGCATGAAGGGCGGAACGTAGCACACGCCCCCAGCGTTTCTCACGCCCCCAGCGTGCCCCTTGATGCGGCGCAATTGCGTTCACATGGCATGAAGGCCAGACACATGCCCCCAGCGTTTCTCACTCCCCCAGTGTGTCACACCCCAGCATGCCCTTGATGCTGCACAGCAACGTAATTGGCGCTTGTATGTACGACTCACATGGCATGAAGGGCGGACACATGCCCCCAGCGTTTGTCACGCCCCCAGCATTTGTCACACCCCATGCACTCACCCTCAGCCCACGATGTGATGGCCGTACCACACGCTCCGTCCATCATCCCCTTTTGTATCGCTTTGTTCGCCCTAAGTGTGGCAGGGTATGCTCAGACGTGAGTCCCTTGCTCACTTGGCCACTGGATTCAAGATAGCCTGGCTGATGAGGATTATGAATCCGAAACCGGTCCCAGGATGCTTGTTTCCGGTCCATGGAAGACATGGCTTGGCAGTTCGGGCTGGACTTTTCCCATGAGGCAAGGGGTCAGACTGATTTGCATATGCCATGTCTGAAATGGGGTGGCTGAGTTATTATTATTATTATTATATGAAATTTGTAATGCGCTCAGCTTACCCGGGGGCATCCCGGCGCAACAGACCAAAGAAGGAGGAACTCGAAAACTCACTACTGTGGAAACAGGTAGGTTTTAAGAAGTTTCCTAAATATTAGGATCTTGTGCTCTGAGCGAATCTTAAGGGGCAGAGAGTTCCACAGAGATGCCACCTGAACCGAGAAACGCCTGCCCCCCGTCCGAGCTCTTCTGACTCTCGCAGATTGCAAAAGATGTTGCTGGTCTGAGCGCAAAAGGCGTGGAGGTTTATAGGGACGGGCCATATTAACAAGGATGGGGGGGCCTTTGCCATGTAAAATTTTATGGGCCGTACACAACGCCTTAAATTTCACCCGCTCCTTAACGGGGAGCCAGTGAAGTGCTTTTAGGGCCGGGGCAGCGGACTGCCTTCTAGGGATCTCCATCAAGACTCTGGCAGCTGCATTTTGCACCTGTTGGAGGGTTTTAAAGGTAGCTTCAGGGGCACCAAGAAACAGGGCATTACCAAAGTCAAGCCTAGAAAGGATTAAACCCCGCATCAAAAGCTTCTTAGCTGGATCCGGAAGCAGTGGGAGTACCTTTCGGGCTGACTTCAGTAAACCGAAGCAAACCCCCGCGGTCTTTCTGGCGTGAGTCCTGAAGGACAGATCTTCCTCCAACCATACTCCCAAGGACTTGATCTCCTTCTTGGGAGATGGAGGGTCGCCAAGAGACCGGGGCCAGCAGCTGGCAATGATGGAGGGACTGGAGTTGCCCAAAAACATCAACTCAGTTTTACTTCCATTGAGCTTAAGAGCCGAGTTGGACATCCATTGGTAGACATTAGCCAGGCAGTCATGCAACAAGTTGGGTTGTTCCGCCAGCTGAGTGAGGCCCACCACCAGCTGAGTATCATCAGCATAGCTGATGATCTTCAACCCCGAAGGGGCTACCACTCTTTCAAGTGGAGTCATATATGCATTGAACAAAGTAGGGCTCAACGATGAGCCCTGAGGGACTCCACATTGAAGAGGGAATAGGGAAGACTGCTCTGCCCCTTCCCAGACTTGGTAGAAACGGTTGGAGAGAAAGGATCCCAACCATTTCAAAGCCGTCCCTGAGACACCTACCTCTGACAGGCGTTGGAGGAGCACCTGATGACTCACGGTGTCAAAGGCAGCACTCAAGTCCAGGAGGATCACTGCCACTGATCCTCCGGTGTCAAGAGTGCTCCTTGCTTCCTCCACTACCGCCAGCAGGGCCGTGTCCGTTCCTTGGCCGGGACGGAAACCAGTCTGGGAGTCTCCCAACAGGTGGTTGGACTCAAGATAGTAAGAGAGCTGACGGTTAACCAGCTTCTCGGCGATTTTAGAGAACCCCGGCAGAAGCGAGATAGGCCTGAAGTTGGTCAGATTGGCGGGATCCAAGCCTGGTTTTTTCAGTAAGGCTTTTACTACAGCCCTTTTCCATCTCTGAGGGACTATGCCACGAGAGAGAGAGAGGTTGATAAGGTCAGTGAGCGGAGCTGACAGAGTATTAGCCACAAGTTTAAGATGTTTCATAGGCACTGGATCACTCGGAGATCCACTCTTCATCTCCACCAAGACCTTTGTAACCTCCTCCTCCGAGAAGGGGCCAAAAGAGACAAGTTTGGTCGGGCAGCTTATTGGACCAGTAGCCGGCTCAGAGATGTGAGGCATAGCGGGCAGAGAGGATAGGATTGTATCTATTTTAGAATGGAAGAAACTAGCCAGTTCTTCACATTTGTCTTTAGGATTAACGTGTACGACTGGGGGGACCGGGGCTTTCAAGAGTTCTTTAAAAAATTTAAACGATTCTCTTGGAGAGTTACTTGCCCTCTCAATCTTATCACTAAAGAAAATCTTTTTGACATCCTTCAATGCACTTTTGTATTTTCTCATCTCTCTTTTATAATTAGCCCGGCTTTCTTCCGTCTGCTCTCTCCTCCAGGCACGTTCAAGCCTTTTGCAAGAAGTTCTGCAACTCCTAAGGTCCGGAGTATACCAGGGGGCAGAAGCAGTTCTTCTCTCCCTGATAAGTCTCCTTTTTTTAGGAATCAGTAGGTCAAGGGAGTTAGTAAGCCAATTAGCCAGGTGTTGATCAGCAATATTGGGGTCATCTACAGGGTCAGGACGAGTTATTGCTAGCTCTTTAACCCAACTGAGTGGGCTAAAGAATGGTGATGAATTAAACCCAGATCAGTTGACTGGGGGTGAGTGTTTGATTTGCTCAAGCGCTCCGTCCATCATCCCCTTTTGTATCGCTTTGTTCGCCCAGCGTTAGTCACGCCCACAGCCCACGCCCACAGCACAACGCAGACACGCCCACAAGGGACTACTTTGCTGGCACGGTTCTTTTACCTTTTAAATGTATAAGGTGTCCTACGGTACAATTGTATGTCTTGCACTGTATGATTGTGATGAACACCACTGTTACTTGAAAAGTTAATAAAAACAATTAAAAAAATAATTTACATGGTGGCCGTCTGCATAGCCTATGTCCTTCTGCTCTAACTGCCCTTTCCAACTCTGTATTGGGTGTTGTGATTGGTGCTGTGGTTACTGAGATTACCCGCCTCAAAGGTTTGGGCTCTCTCTTTATAATATTAGCATGAATAAAAAATCATCTGCTCAGCACTTATTAACTTTTTCTGTCTTACAATGCCCATTTGTTGTCCAGTGCCTTGAGCCTCAGCAAATGAGTACCCTAAAAATACAATACCATAGATCAGTTATGCAAATATTCCCTTATAATAAATGTACAACATTATGAAATCGATTCCATGAAGATACTATTTACAAAACCATTTAGTCGTTTGTCAACTAGCTTCATCTCACAAGAGTATGTTACATTTCACAATCTGGTAAATACCACGTGCTACATTTACCACAGAATCTTTACCATGCATTGTCAGTCACCTCGAAAACCTTACTACTCATGAATTCATCACACAAGAGTTCCATCACACATATGGTGGGCATATGCTCAGTACATTTAAGATAAGTACGGTAAGTATTTTGTGAGGGGGTTAAAATGTAAAAAAAGGGGGCCTTGAGGGTTTACATCCCCATAATTTAAAATATATTTATAACAATAATGGCAAATTGTCTCTGCAGATCTTTTTTTTTTTTAAAGGATGGGTTTCAGGGGATTGAAATTGAATATTTATTAATACTATTATTATTTATTAAAATGTATTGATGCTAATTTATTTCATAAATTGGGGCATTAGCTGCATTTTAATTTTGTGCTTGTGACAAAATTAAAGATGTATTATGTAATACTCATATTTTAATTATTAAAAAAAATATATATATATATTTTGATATCTAGTAGATGTTTTAAGAAATAGGATGTAGAGTGTATAGGGGCCCTGAGGGGTGGTGGGCAGTAATTCAATACTGATGTAATACTCTTATTATTTTTTTGTAAATGTCCGAAAAACGAGATGTAAATAGTTTTTGGAATGTATTATTATTTTTTATTTCTTTAATATTACATTAAAAAAAATACTAATTAAATACAATAAAAAATAAAAGATCTTCAATATTTAGGGACGGAGTTAAGTGGTTTAGGGGCCCAGGGCCCAGGGTAGAGAGTAATTTAATATTGATGAATAATATTAATTTTAGATTCGTACTATTGTCCTTTATCTTACCCCGTACTGTAGTATTTTTTTTAACATATCATGTTTTTAATGACATTTAAATAGTGGGATGCAAAGGATTATTTTTATTTGTTATTGTTATTGAACATTTTTCAAAATATTATTTAAAAAAATAAAAATATCAAAGATATTCCATTTTTAAGGATGGGATACAAGGGCTATTGAGGCCCAGGGTGAGGAATAATTTAATATTGAGAATTAGTACTATTTTCAGATTCATACTTTAGTATTCTTTTCATAAATCATATTATTTAGCATTTCAAATGTTCAAGGCAACACAATTAAAATATATTGAACTTTAAACCAACCCATGACAGAATTGCTTCAAAGTTATATGCTCTTTCTGTCTATTTAACAGTGAGGAAACAGAAAAGCATTATTAGAAGGGGTAGGCATAGGGTGACCAACCGTCCATAAATTTCACGGACAGTCCGTAAATTGGACCTCACGTCCGTTGTCCGTGAAGATCCCTCTTACGGACGCCCTTTGTCCGTAATTTGGGTTTACAGCGACCTGCACTGCTCACCTTTGTGACGCCTCGGTGTTCTGAGAGAGCTCCCTGCTGGAGGCCCCTCGCACTTCTCTGTGCTGAAAAGCAGCCCCTCCCCAGCCTCTCACAGACTGTGATGGGCCCATTGTCATTCTGTATGCCGGCTGATTGTGGCATACAGAAATGACAATGGGCAAGTCTGGACAGTTAGGGCATGTGGTGACCCATGTGCACTTTATCTAAGTAAGAATAAAGCTGAAGACGATGTTTAGTCTAATTTGCAAGGATGTTTCCAGATTGCATGCTGTGTTTATTCACCACCATGAAGTGATTTAGATTATCACCTTTAGCCAAAGTGTAGGCACGTTATTTCACACTACTGCTCATGGGCACTATGCCAGATGTATCGTTGGTGTCCTTTATAAAATGCAACTATTTTCAAAGAACATATTTAGAACATTTTGTTGCAGAATAAAAAGTCGGCCCTGTTAAAAAAAATATCTTGGTGTTGTGGGTTCCACCTTCCATCCCAAGCCCTTTCATGGAGGGCTATTCTTGCTCCTAAATTCTGTGCATTATGGGTCTGGTTCCAGCGCTGCCTTTGGCTGCTTTTCATACTTTGAGGAGGTGACTGCAAGCACAAAAACTGCAGTAGGACTACACTATCTATTCCTCATTTGTTGCTGATTCGAGTCCACAGTATGGAACGATGTAAGGATTTTTAGCGTTCCCAGCAAAATAGGAGTTTGTTTTGGTGTGCTACCTCTACAGAAAAAATAAGGCTGTTTTCAGACCTTTATTGTTTTTGGTGTAACGCAGTGGCAGTTCTTAAAGGGTACTGTCTTACCTAGCTTTATGAAGTGCCGGCCCTGCCTTCTGGCTCCATGTTTCCGTTCCTGATCTTTTCATTTGCAAACCATTGCTATCTGTTGTGTTAGTCTAAATAGGTCAATGTAAACAATAGTTATTGGTAAAAATAATCCCAACCAACATGTTAGGTTTTAACTTCTGAGTTTCTATAGTTACCCAGGCCTCCCACTCTTAAGATATAATACCTACCAATATAGATGACATCCAACTCTTACACCTTGTAGCCCTCATTGTCTCATGTAACATTTCCTATACATTGACTTACACATTTATGAGTCATTGTCTCAATATAATTTGTGTGTGATTTAACACACTCTGACACCCTGCCCTACATACTTGGCATGACAAGCACTATGTATTGGTTCCAGATTAGCATGCTACTCGCAGAAAGAAACCATTACAACCCCCCATCAGGGGTAGTAAGCACTATATAAATTCAAACCTTTTTGCCCTTTCTATCCCTCCACTACCCTTCTCAATCCAAATAATCTGGTTGACATGTCCCCCACTCAAATTACTTTCATATTTTCACTATACGAATTCACCACTAACCCTTTATGGGTTCCGAAGTATCATGCTACTCACCGAAAAAGCGCATTAACACCCCATTAGGGGTAGCAAGCGCTATATAAAGCTATCCCTCCACTATCCTTCTCACTCCAAATAACTGACTAACATATCCACCACTCAAATTACTTTAATATTTTACACTATACTAGTTCACCACTAATCCTTTATGGGTTCCAGAGTAGCGTGCTGCTCGCCGAAAAAGCACTTTAACAGGGGTAGTAAGCGCTATAAAATGCAAATATAATACAATACAATAAAATAAATGAAATACCCATGAGAGAGGGTCTAGGTGAAGGGCACCATGGGCCGTACCAGGCATCGGGATTTTCACAGGAGGCTGGAAGGGTAGAGGCTGGTTTTGTTTCTGGGGGCTGGTTCTGTAGCAGTGTAGTCGTTTTGAAAGCATTGCTAAGTTCCTTGTATATCCAGCAGTTTTCAGGCAACAATAAAAGTGTCACAATATCTCTGATGATTAATGAACCTGCTGAAGAGAGAGATGGGAGTTTTGTCCAGTGACAGTTTTGATAAGGTAGTGCAGAGGGTTAATATGCCTGCTGCAAAAAATGTGTACTGTGCATATCAAAATACAGAATTTTATGTACGCAGCTCACTGGGTTACTGCTTTTGTTACATAGATTCTTTAGTTATTGTGTAGTTCATAAATGACAATCATAATCTAGCACAGTGAGCTATGAACTGCCATCAAAGAGCTGCTTTGTATTGGTTAGAAAGTTATGGCTGTTTCCCAGTTTTTCATTAGCCCGATGTTGGTAAAAAATGGATGTTTCGGGTGAAATTAATTCATATAATTAAAGTCAACCCTAACCACAATGTTATGTTCTGAATCCTGAGTTTGTGCTTCTTCAGACCAAACACACTTAAAAAATGCCTTCCAGTATGGGTGACATGTGCATCCTACAACTTGTAGTCTCCTTTGCCCTAAGTAACATTTTTTAGACACTGATTTAAACACATATGAATAATTATCTCTGTATGTGTCTGTGATGTAAAGTGCTCCGACACATTATACTGGTATGAGAAGCACCATAAAACAAATAAAAATCATGTGAGAGAGGGACTAAGAAGAGTTAGGTGGAACTGTTGGTGATAGTGAGGGAATCGTTAAAGAGCCCCAACAAAGATTGTCCTATACTGGTGCACAGTAACGTCAACATTTACTATACTTTAGAAGCTAATACAGTGTAATATCTAATGGCAAATGTGTTGTAGAATGCACCATGCATTTCCAAATTTTCTTGGGGGTGTGAAAACAAATGCTGTAAGCTGTCAGTAATTTGTAACACTCAACAACCTTTGAATACCTGTAAATCAAATCATACAAATCAGCTGTAAAGTGTAACACTGTCACCCCTAGAGGTATCTTGGCGCTGTGTCTCAGTCGAAGAGCCAGGTCTTGAGTCTCATTCTGAGGTGTGCCAGCGAAGGGGCTGTACGGAGCTGGAGGCGAAGGTGGTTCCAGGTCTTGGCAGCGATGTAGGAGAAGGAGAGGCTACTGCTGAGGCTGCAACGTATTTGAGGTGTGTGTACGAGGGTGAGTGAAGTGGAGCGCAGGTGTCTAGCGGGTTGGTGGAAGTTCAGTTGTTGGTTGAAGTAGGCAGGTCCTCAGTCATGGAGAGCTTTGCAGCCATGCGTGAGGATTTTGAACTGGCATCTTTTCAGAATGGGGAGCCAGTGAAGGTCGTATGCGAGGCGAGTCAACTTGTGGAGGTCCAGGATGACTCTGGCTGCAGCAGTCTATATGGCCTTGTGAGGAGCTGGTTGGTGATGCCAGCATAGAGGGCGTAGCCATAGTCGAGGCGGCTGGTGATGAGGGCCTGAGTTATGGTCTTTCTGGTGTTGATTGGGATCCACCTAAAGATTCTGCTTTTCACACGAAGTGTGTGGAAGCAGGAAGAAGCCACTCCATTGACTTGTCATTTCACAGTGAATTGGCTGTCGTGGATGATGGTGAGGTTGCAGGCCAACAGCTGTGGTCCAATGCAAAGGTGTTCTTCCCGAAGACAAGTACTTCATTTGTGTCAGAGTTGAGTTGGAGGCAGTTTCCTCTCATCCATTTGGCTACATTGGTCGTGGCGTTCCAGAAGTTGGTTTTGACATTGGAGGGGTTCTCGTGATCGAGAGGATCAGTTGAGTGTCATCTGCTTAGGAGAATATGTGGAGTCCGTGGGATCTGAGGACGTCTGTAATGGGGGTCATGTAGGTGTTGAACAGGGTGGGGCTGAGGGAGCATTCTTGTGGCGCACCGCATATGATGTCTTTGAGTGCAGAGGTGAAGGGAGGCAGTGGGATGCTCTCTTTGTTTCCTGTAAAGAAGGAGGTGATCCACTTGAGGGCGCCTTGGCGTATGCCTGTGTTGTAGAGTCTGTTGATGTGGGTGTTGCTGGAGACTGTGTCGAAAGCTGCGGAGAGGTCGAGAAGGATCAGTGCCATGGTTTCTCCACAGTTGAGGAGTGCTCTGACGTTGTCTGTGGCGGCAATCAGTGAAGTCTCAGTGCTGTGGTTGGCACGGTATCCTGATTAAGAGGCGTCCAGTAAATGGTTTTGTTCCAGGAATTCGGTGAACTGCTGGTTGATAGCTTTCTCAAGAACTGTGGCCAGGTAGGGAGCAGGAAGATTGGATGATCATTTTTTAGATTGTTGAGGTCAGCGGAGGGTTTTTCTAGGAGGGGTTTGAGGTCTCCGTGTTTCCATCTGTCTGGGAAGATGGAGGAGTTAAGGATGCTGGTGAGTTGCGTGTTGATTGGGTTTGTTGTAGAGGTGGTGGAGGTTGCAGTCGGTGGGCGTCCCTGAGTGGATGGAAGACATGATGGCCGAGGTGGTCAGGGTGGTGAGTGGTGACCAGGTGTTGATGGTTTGGATGGTTGGTTCAGGTCGTCGGGTTGAGGGTGGTAGGTTGGATGTTGAAATTGTTGTAGATGGTGGTCTTGCTGTGGAAGTAGTCTGAGAGGGGTGGATGGTCTCCATGGCTGTCGGGTTGGAGAATTCTATGACTATTTTGAAGAGTTCCTTTGTGTGGTTGGCTGTGGAGTTGATGAACTGTGCAAATGTCTCAAAACATGTCAACAGTTAGGAAACCACAAAAGGACCACTTGTTTGTAATTCAGAACTGTGCTCAAAACAAAGTTTTATTGGATAAAAACAATCAAGGCACTTTACTTGCTGATGTTCAAATGATACATATTTGCTGAAACCAGATTTCCAAACATTATTATTTGTGCGCAATATGGTTTTATCAGTAAAATTGCATGTTGGCATTGTTCTATTTCAAAAGAAAATGTTCTGTATGTAAAAGACAGAGTCCCCTTCTGACCTACAAAATGCCACAACAACGTATACCGTTTCTAGTCTATAGCACACTTCTGTGCAGTTGTGAGAATCTGCAATTTAAACCTTACAGAAATGAAACAGTCCAATCATATATAGGTAAAATAAGGAGGGCTGATATATGGCTAACCTGGACATTATATAGTAATGTCAACTACTATCTAATCGTTCTGGCCCACAATAATGCCATACCACTCAGCAGTGTGCAGCCAAGCATAGCTCATGCAGGGTGGTTAATAACTCTGTTTTCCTGCTTCATGCTCTTACCCTCACATAAGACCTGTGCGCTGCAGGTCTTATCCATCACTCAGTACTGTAACAGCCTCATAACCAATCATCACCAGCTGAACAGAAATGAAATACCTGACGCCATCTGACACATATTGCTGGCCACTCGGAAGACTGCATTCTAGTCCAGCACTGCAGGTCCCAATTAGTTACATTCTATGCGCGTTGCTTTACATCTCACAATGGAATTCAGATATGAGATGCTGGTAACTAACTCCATCCATTAAACCAGTTCTCTCACCAAACATGCCTTCTCGGGACCATGAACTATAAACAAAATATCAGACTGGACAACCCAGCACAGTAACCATATAAATAGACCATGATCATAAGAAATACCACAAAATCACCTACCCAGTTGCTCAAAGCTTCACACAAAACTGTGACGTGCACAATTGTCTCAACCTAATATAAAAATATTTTGACTTGTACTTATGTTGGTTGTCTATTTCCTTATATATTATTGCGCAACCTCCTCTGATGTGTCTGTAAAACGTACCTTTTGTCCCAAAGTTTTGTCCTGAATTTTGACCTGTCCTGAATTTTTGTCCTGAATTTTGACCCTTTGCCCTGAATTTTTACACTCCCCGTCCTGAATTTGCACCCATGCCTGTTGGTCACCCTAGGTAGGCAGCAGGAGTACGGTCATGGAATGGGCAAAGTAGAGTTACAAAAGGGAATATTACCACCACTTGCTCCAAATTTCCATGTTTGTTAATGCACTGCAAGCTTTATAGACCAGCACCCCCACTTTTGTGCATAAATCTCTTTGTCTGAGGCTATTTGGCCAATGTTGGAGCCTCAGTTTTCCTCCAGTGTCATCTATATTCCTCTTCTCTACCATTAATCCAATGGCCATGAGTATTCATATGTGTCTGGGACCCCCCCACACCCACTCTTCATATGATCCAGCCGCATCAGTGTAGGATCAAGGTCTATTTGCCTATTTGTGGCCTTGCTTAAAGCTGATGCCACTTTTTGCCAATATCTTGCAACCACAGGGAAGAACGACATTGTATGAAAAAAGAAACATTGGGAGAGGAATGTTTGGTTCAATAAGGGGAAGGTGCCGTTCCAAATGTAATAGCATCCTCGGGGTGTAGTATTATACCTGTGGAAGTATTTGAACAGAGTAAGGCACAGGCAAGAAGAGATGGTCAGCAAGCATGGGGACCAAAATATTGGGCCATTCCTCATCACTCAGTTTACCCAGGTCATCTTCCCATTGCCGTCTAATTTGGAGAAAGGGGTCTGGGGCATTTATAGTGAGCACTTGGCTTAGTTAAAGATTTCCTTCTTCCCCAATGCTTCCAGGGTTAGTTTAATCTCAAGTGTATTCTACTCTTGAATACCTTGGAGCAGATCCAGGTGATAGGATAGAGCATGTCGTAGTTGAAGGTCTCGGAAGAACTGTCAATTTGGGAGGGAAAATTCTTGTGGGATGACATTGATGAACAACCAACAACCAACGACATGTGCTGGCTTTGTGCCAGCACATGACTGGCAGCCTTGTGACCATTGGGAGCGCATGCAGGACAGAGTTACCATATAAGATTGTCGTGTATTTCTATAGGTTCTGAATCAGTCCCCCTATTCCTGACCCTATTCTGGTTAAACTAACTATCAAGTTAACTAACAGTCAGCCCATGAGGCAAGAAATCCCCCATGATGCAGATACCGTTATCTGACGCAGTCACACTACGGCACAGGAACGTGTTATCTGATTAGGTCATAACGCTTGAGATCTAATTAGACAAGCGACATTCCTCCAGCCCCTGATAAGGCATACGACGTTCTCATAACAAATCAAACCTATGACAACCTGGAAAATCCGTGCGGCCATTGTTTTGATTTCACAGAGAACTTTAGTAAAGAATGTGCTAACGAGCAAGTCGTATGACATCTTTATTGACGTACCTATGTCCATCCTTACGTCAATCCCGGCACCTTTAAGGTATAAATATTGCCGACCTTGCCCTATGCAAACACACGCGTGGTGACAAGACGGAGCAGCCATACTTGCCGAAGCCGAGAGCAGAAGCAGACCCCGCTGGCAGCAGCCCCGCCTTCCTGACGCGCTGAGAGACGCGCTGCTATCTCAAGCCGAGAGACCCAGCACCGGCGCTTCTGGGCAGCCCTCGCAGGCAGCCTGGAATATCGAGAGCAGAGAAAGAGATACCATTCCTCATCCATCCTAAATTCCAGGTACAGAACTGAATAACCCCTCACAGAGAATTCTTTAGTTATTCACTTGGCAAAAACAAACTTAACTTAAACTGTAACTTTCTATTCCCGCCCACGCATTAGACTTAGGTCAGGTACACGGGGTAGGCGTATTTAGAAACACCAGTTGAGTACGTTTAGTCAAATGTATATGTGTATGTAAATATATTTTAATCATTTTAAAATATCATATGGCTCAGAAACCATATCAATGTTTTTACAGTATTATTTTATACTATTGCTTTTAATGTATGCACTTTACTTAACTATAAGTATTGCAATAATATCGATCCATTTCTCTTGTACGAGAAAAGAGACTGATCAATAAATAACACCTTTTTATTGAACACGCCCGTCTCTTCCTTTTCTCTACATTCTGATGAGACTAAGAATGCACGTACTGACTGAGTAAAATAATTGCCTTGTGCTCACACGACTCTTGAGATTGACTCTTGATTAGGGGAGAGCAAAGTTGTCATGTTCTATGGTTGTCAGAAACTAAATCCCTTCTTGTCTAATCAGGGGAGTTAATCCTTCCTTGAACATTCGAGAAAGTTTCTAGCGAACTCTGAGCTTAGCTGGCAAACCCAAAAATTAAGTCTAGTATCGACAGTAGTAGACCTAGTTAACGTCTGGTCTAGGCCTTTACTGCTGTAGGTACTATTCCAATGCGCAGAGCCTATTGGGAAAATAGGAGCTACACTACATGGCGCCCAACGCGTTTGGAAAGGGCGATAAAACTAACGTAAGACATTTAGAGTAACTCAGTCGTGCTTTCTCACTCAGACCCCTTTTCCCAAATACTCCAAAGACGTCTGGAGTGGGTGAAAGGTTATATCCTCCAAAACCTCGCAGGAGGGAACTCCTATGTATGGTTTTTGGTCAAGTCAACGTTGAAGGATAAAACAGTTCCAGAATATTGTGCATCTAATCTCTGTTTCCATAAGAAACCTGATCTGCAAACAAACATAATACCATCCAGTCTGTAAAATGGCAGAGAGTGATGATGAAAGAGAGGCGATTAGATTAGCTACTGAAATAGCAGATGCTGATGCTACCATGCAAACAGCAGACCCGGATATAATACTCATCCAGGTCGCCAAAAGGAGATCTATAACCTTAAAACTTATAGAAAATGGACTGACACCTAGAGGTGGCACAGTCATATTCGTAATTGAGGCACACGAATATCGGCAGACAGAGGTATACTATACATGGATACATTTTCCAGCAGCAAATGCTGTAACAAAGTACTTCCACTATTACAAAGTAGAGGAACCTCCTGACATTTACACTCCTTTCGAGGAGGTGGAAGTACCACTCAAATTCCAAGAGCATTTGCTCTTATTTGATGGCGCCCTAAAACATAATAATCACATTACAAGGCTCGGTCCTTTAGGAAGACCAGGAGCAACGTGGCCGATCCTAGCCGGATACACACCACATCCAGACATCGATAGGATGCCTGCAGCTGAATTATTAACACAGCTGAAACAATTACTAAAAATTCATAGACAATTAGTTCAGTATGTAATGCGGACTTCAACAATTCAGCCAGCGATTAAACTACCACAGCTGACCCCACACCAGGGGAACACAAATAAAATTACACCACAGAACATCCAATCCTGCCTAGGTAAGGTTCCAGCTAAACGGGAACAAATACCATTCTGGTTGGCACAGAAAATTACCCAAATAGAGGCGGTGTTTCCTGACACCGCCCCGCTGGAAAAACACAGGATTCTGACTATATGTCTCCCAATGGGAATCGCACCACACATTGAGGACTGTGACACTTGGGGTACAGTCTTTGCTTCCATCTACACAAAAACGCACGGTGTTCCATCCATTTCGGTAATACCAGATGTGCTAAAACAAATTCAAGATGAATACGGTCCAGAACCTGCTTTAACTCTTGGTATGAAATTACTGAAAGACTTCAAGCAGGTCTCGGCTATATTACTAGCCAACATAAAAGGTGAAGCAGCGAACGTGGCGATCCGCCAGAGGTTAAAAGAGACAGATATAGCAGACCAACCAGCTGAAATTGCCAGAATCATAGAAAAATCCTATGAAGAACTAGGCAGAGATAGTCTAGGTGGAATACCAGTAAAACCGCAACTGACTACAAGTCCAGAAAAAACGTTTTTTAACAATAATAATAATTCACCAAAAAAGAACTGGGATGGAAACAAACAATCCAATCCTAAAGAAAAGAAATTCCAGTCCAGAGGAAGGTCGCCTAGGCGAAGAGAGAAATCTCCAAACCCGAGACAAAGGTCACCCCAGAGTGACCCCTCTGGGAATAGATATAACCTTAGAAATAGGGATAATATTAAAAAACCTGATAGATATCAAGACATTGATACACGTCCCTCTCAATCTTTTCAGAATTCCTCGCAGAAATCGGAAAGAAGAGGACGATCAGAAGAGCACGCCAAGTCCAAAGACAAGGAACCTGCTCAACTGAAAAAGAAATTACAATTTCCAAAAAAGAAGGTAGCCAGTATCAAGGTAGTTAACAATGCCGAGAATACTGAGGACACAACTGAAAAACGGAGAGTGGGCTCAGACAATGCTAGACAGCGCAGCAGAGGTGAGCATAGCTCGCAAAGTCCTTATGAATCATCTAGAGACAGTGGACACGAATGAATACCTTCAAGTGGAAACTGCAGATACCAGAGTTAGCAAGCCCCACAAGATATACGAGATAATATTACGTATAGAGGGAGATAAGACTAGGAAAATAAGGGGACTATTTTGGGATAACCTATCCAAGGGCTATGACATCCTTCTAGCTGAAAAAGACTGGCCACCAGAGTTTGTCAGGGAGTGCCCTCATGGCGAAGAAGTAATTATGCCTGCCTTCTCGAATCAAATACCGATTCATAAAAAATACACACTTGCTAGAAAGTGGGCAGTGGCCTTAGCACCTGCTTTATATAAAAATCATGTAGGATGGGATGAGGATTCTCCTCCTCACAAAATCCAGTTAAAATCACAACCAACTGCACAAAGGCAGTACCCAATTAAGCAAGAAGCTAAAAAACAGGTAAATGAAATACTAGACCAGCTAGAATACCAGGGGGTGATTGAAACTTGCACCTCACAAATGAACAATCCTTTGTTTCCGGTCTCCAAACCAGACAATTCATACCGTCTAGTTTTGGATTACCGACACCTTAACACATGTTGCAAAACATTTGCAGTGCAAAACTCACACAGTGCTGCACTAATGAATAACTTAGTGCGCAAAAAATACAAAACAACCTTGGACATCTCCAATGGATTCTTTTGTCAAAACATAGCACCAGAGAGCAGATCTTTAACTGCATTCTCAGTAAATGGCACTCAAAAACAATTCTGTCGGTTAGCCCAGGGGTACAAGAACAGCCCAGGGGTATTCTCAGCGAGAGTAACAGAATTACTACAACTATATGATGATGAAGCATTATCTTATGTCGATGACATTTACTTAACAGATGATGACTTGGAGACTCACTTGAAAAGAGTGAACACCATAATACTTGGGTTCGCTGCAGAGGGTTACAAATTCAACTTCAAAAAGTCCAGAATTGCCCATCTGACGGTCCTATTCTTAGGATATGAGCTATCAAGTGAAGGTAAAAGCCTGGCAGACAATTTCCTAGAGAAATGTGCCGTAATCCAAGCTCCTAAAACACTAAAAAACCTACAGTCAATTCTAGGCTTCCTAAATTTCGGAAGAACATACATTGCGAATTACGCAGAAAGGGTCAAACCCCTTTATGATCTAATTAAACCAGACTTTAAAAGATCCAGTTGGACTCAAACACACACAGAAATTTTGAGATCCTTACAAACAGACATGCTAATTAAAACAAAATTAGAAACACGTGATAACACACGCAACCTTGTGATCCGAGTCATCCCAGGGAGATGCGGATTCACATACCTGACCTCTAATGAGGGAGAAAAGGTACCAATTGCATTTAAATCACACTTGTACACAGAAGCTGAACAGAAATTCAGTAATACAGAAAAAATCATTCGTGCAGTTCAAACCGCAATAGCTAGAGAAAAAGACATAGCTGACGGTAGACATATCACAGTCAGAACAGCAGAATCAGCCTTTGAGGCACTAACAGCACCGTGTAATTTACCAACAACAACATTGAATCCGGAATGGATACAATGGGTGAATTCAATCACAATGGACAAAGTATACTACTTCTTTGATCCAGAACTAGAAGAATTAAAAAATCTAAAATATGAAAAGACGTATCCTCTGCCAATCGACATTCTGCCTCTACGACATTACGCCTGTGTAATCTATACAGACGGACATGCTCAACCCTCCGTTTGGGGAGAACATGCATACAACCCCACATGTGAGATTACAAAAGAAGTGTGGCGCAGAGGTATATTAAAACCTCTATTAACAAAATCACACTAAGTAGAAACTAATTCAGAACTACAAACTGAAATAATAGCTTTGAAAATGGCGCTAGATAATGCGGATCGCGAATTCCCGACACTTATAGTGTCAGATTCATATTATTGCGTCAAAGCATATAACAAGGATTTGCAGACATGGATTCAGAACGGTTACAAAGATGACACAGATGCACCAATAAAGCAGAGACTGCTCTGGGAACAAGTAGCTCTTTTGAAAAAAGAACTACCAAAGACTCACGTGACTCACTCACTGAGTCATCAACGTGATGGCGTTCACGTTGTAGGGAATTCATTGGCTGAAACAGCCGCAGCGGCAGCCACTAAATTGGCTCCCGTAGATCGAAAAAAGCGTACATTAAAATACATTGACGGTGAAACAATGCTAGCGGTGAAAACATCATCAAAAGGCGACTGCTCAGCGTTACCGATCAACTATCCACTCAATTATACATACATAATCGATGCAAACTCCGTCCCTTTTGCTCGAATCCCTGGAGTGGGGGATAGAGTGATTCCAAACATGGACAGGAGAAACTTGTTAATCGCAGACGCACACATGGGCGAGGGTCACAGACACCTCAAATTAAAAGATTCTCTGGAAGAATTACAATCACGGTACTGGTGGCCAGGCATGAGCCTGCACTACACCATGTTTGTAAAAAACTGCCCAAACTGCAACAGAGATCGCAGTGGGGAGAGAAGCAGTTTAATACCTCGTCGTATCAAGGTAGATAATATTACCAGCAAAAAGAAGGGCTTGCGATTAACATATACAGGCTAGTTTCCACTTATAATGTAGATCCACAGCACTCGGCTGACGTCCGGACTGTTATACAAGATTTGCGAGTCTAAATGGCATATACGCTAAGAGCATGCTACGTTCGACCATTTCTTTCACTCAGGCAAACCAGCCTGGGGGGGAAACATGGCCAAATGAGCACAGCCCAGCGGGAATCTTCTCAATTCCTTCCTGAGGGTATGGGATGGTGTAAAGAAAAAACCAAGGCAGAAAGCAATCTATAATAGAAAGGATATTAGGTTCGGGAGCTGGGTGGGTCAAACATCTAATAAGTGTCCAACGTAGTCTAAATAACTTGCCAAGAAATTCTCTGAAGGGATTCAGTCCGTACGAATTATTATTCGGAACTAGGATGTTGATCTCTGACCTTGATAGTCAGACTTCAGTGGTAATAGAAAAAACCTTTGATGTCAAAGACCGTTTGGCTATTTTGCAGGACTTAAACAAAACAAGAAAAGACCTGAGCAACATACAGTTGAAACAACAGCCAACAACCACTGAAGAATCACCACCTGTCCCAGCAAGACCTGTCTGGATTCCAAAAGTCGGGGATCTAGTCAGGGAGAAGATCGCGGTAAAGAAGGAATTTGGGCCTTCTTACAGAAAAGCAGTTCCTGTCTTGTCTGTCAACGGGACAAGATCAGTTGTACTACCGCCACTTGCTGGAAAAAAGGAGAACCGAGTTGTATCCATCGACCTGGTAAAACCACAACATGTGGCCGATAACAAACGGTAGGCCAAGTGGACTCCCAATAAGTAGCAGAACACCAAGGTTTGCTACCAGTACAGAGGTCCTATCAAAGAGGCTCATCACATTCGAAACGCCTACAGAAGAACAACAAGGACTATGCAACAATGCAATAGAACTAAGACCTCTGAAAACCCAAATAAAAACATTTAGCAGAGACACACCAATCTACAATGAAGTTCCAAGTGAAAATGCAAGAAACAAAAATCCTGAACCAATTGGAACAATTGACAGAACTGCATCTGGTTACTTCATCAACTTCGATGATTCCTCTGAAGGTTTCAGCGAACAAAAGACACAGCCATCATCAAAATCCTTTAAAGACAAAGCTAAGGAACTTTTGAAACAACTGAAAGAAACATATCTGGTTTCCCCATGGATTGAATTTTGGGTGGGTTTTGGTGCATTTATCCTCATACTTTGGCTCATCATGGTATTTACTTTGGGACGCTTCATTGAGGGAAAATATGCTAAAATGGACACAGCAAGTCAGAACATCAACTTGGTCCTCAAACCACACACATCTTCACACGTCGAGAAAAGAGAACTTTCTTCAGAACTTTCTTCAGCCAACTTCACAGCAATTCCAATACCTGGTGGGGTAGCCTGGGAGAACACTGACTATGAAATTTATGGTCCGGTCGAGATCCTGAAATATCCACACCAAATCAAGATCTCCTTGAGTGACTTTGCAAAACCAAACTCATTTGCTGATGATTGGGACTTTGAAAGTATAAACAATATGATGTCTGACTTAGTAATGTCTGCTAAATTTACAAAACATGATTATTTGCAAGGTTCTACAAATTATGATAGTATGTATTGCTACAACCATTATGGTAACAGTTTTTTGCATAAATCTGCACAACCAAGAAATGTTTTAAATTATAATCAATGGGAACATTGTGCTACACCTCCAAAAGGGAGCTCTAGAACCGTTTATGACAAATATTCATACTTTCAAGGTTTTAACACTAGTAATGCTGAAACATTTTATTATAAATTGTCAAACAAGACAGGGATGAAAACCATGATAACCAACACAAAATTGATATATTCAGATATATTCTTTGAAAAAATGAATACTTTTGGATTTGATTATTGGGACAAAAATGTTGATTTGAAAAGTGTTTGGGGTACAAAAGAATGGCAAGTACAGGGTTTAGAAGCTTTGTTTAGAGCCTGCATGATCCCAGAACAAATGATATTTTTAAATGACACTGTTCAACAAACCACAAGTCTTGGCTTAGCCAAAATCAAAGATTTAAATAACCCGTCTATTCCAAAGCCAACAATGTTTAGCAATAGCTCTGAAACAGATAAAGAAATAGACATAAACCATATACTTAACCAAAACAGAACACATCCTGATTGGAAACAATGGTTGATCTGGCCCACAGATACAAATCACTGTCAAGATAGATTCCTGAATAAAACACAGGGTTTCAAAATGACCAGGCCAGACCCTAGATATCCCCAAAGACATCACCCAGGGATAATAACAACCTACAGTGTGGGAAAATTATGCCTTCAATGGCTACAAACTTCCACACTGCCTGAAATTAAGCAACACCTAACTTTACTTACTGATGGTGCTGACTTGCGTGATTTCATACTGGGACCACGCAAACAGCGTCAAAAGCGTTTCATAGCAGCCTCTGTATATGCAGCATACAATGAGGCCTGGAAGGTTACTCAAATTGAAACAGCAGAAAGAATACGGGAAATTGACCGTATTAATTTGGAAAAATCACTTTCTGTGGTGGACAATGGGTTAATGACTCTGTCCTCCAGAATATTTTCATTGGACAGCATTGTGTCTTCAGCAATCGATATATTATCGCAAGACTTACTGTTATTACAACATGGTCAGTCACAATTGCGTTCTATTGTACAGCTAGGCTGGACGTTACAAAATCTGCGTTCAGGCTATGTGCCTTGGCGTTTAATCAACACAACGTCACTATTCCAAATCTTTAACCTTACTGATAGACAAATCGGTATGGCGCAGAAGGGTGCTGATTATACAATCTTGAGCATTGAAAAACTAGAAAGATTACCGTTGACAATGTCAGAACGACCTGTCAGTGAATGGATAATCCACGGAATCATAAATATTCCAATCTCAACCTTCAGGTTTCAATACTGCCAAAAATATATACAGGCTGGCATGTACGAGAAATTGGGAAAGGGGTACCTTAAAACAACTTGGAACCTGCCCTATTCACATGCATGTGTCAGTAATAAAGGACAGAAAGTGTTTCTTAGTGGCAACAATTGTGCTATGTCACTAAGCGGCACACTTCTGTGTAACGGTATTAGTTTGCACGGAGCCTGTGAAGGGAATTCATACAACCTTTCATGTCACCAGCAAGGCGCACCTGCAACTGAAATAGAACCATTCTTTCAAAGACTCTATAATGGGAGTTACATTCTTATTGTAGACCGCAGATGTTGTAGTCTTATGCCCGGGACTCCTTATCTCGTCACTACAACGGCGAAGGTCAAGTGCTGTGGACGTGCTTTGTTCCCCAGCTCCTTTCCAGACAGGGAGGCGAGGGCATGGCCCAGTTTGAAAATTACTTCTATTCGAATAGACACTTTAAGCAGAATGAAAACAGTGCTTCTTCAGACGCCTACAAGGCTCACGTCATCAAAAGAAACGTATGATCTACAAGTCGCAAGGACGACTGCAGAGATACATACATTACTATCAACCAATTCCCCCGTACATTTCGCGGAAATCCTGAGCGAAATCTTAAATATTTCTGATACCACTGGGGTCTCAAAGGTATTTAAGACAGTATTTTCGATGGCATTAACACCATTCAAAGCCATACTGGGTATTTTTCCAGATTTCGTCCATTCGATTTTTGGCGGACTTCCCCTGATCCTGGGACTAATTGCAGGAATCCTATTCCTAGTCCTTATTTTTCGTTATGGCAACCCATGTCACAGATCAAACTCTCGCGACAATGGAAGATACGATCCTAGCCATTGGATACCGGGACCGGATATCAAAAATCCTGGGACTCTCCCGGCTTAGAGACCTAAACATGACTTGGTTTCTATCATTTCGACCAATGTGGCAAAGGTGTGTTTTACCTGTACTAAGGTGTCTGCTATGCGGAGAAGAATGCGTGTTAGACACCTGTCTGACGCTACAATCGGATGCGCCGGTGGATGCAGATACACTGTTGGTTCCTACCAAGGTTCACGCTTTGTGCTGCCCTCAAAGGCTGCCAATCCTGATGACGGCATTCCTGGAATCTTCACCACTGCGATTGAAGGGTAGTGAAGTTCAAGATGAAAGCAGCATCGAACAGGTACGACCTTCTGTCAGCAATGCAAATCAGAATGTCAATGCAGACAATCAGGCGCATGAATGCATGGTTACACCTATTTCCGACTTAGTGGAACTTTCCCATGAAGCTGTTGACAGTTTTTTCGAAAGCCTGAATGATATGATGTTCTCTCCGGAACAGAAATAGAGACTTTTGAGTAAACTCGCGCACGGCGTTCCCTGAATTCGGCCTTCAACTTTTAAAAAATAAAGTCACATGAACAATAACAATCCAGTTCACGGACAGCAACTTTTTTCAGCAAGCCCCTTAAAATATTTTTCTATATATTTTTTCCCGGGACACTGATCTTCTGCTTAAAGTAAGAAACTATTCCTAGAGAACTAAGATTTCTATTTTTAGATACTTTATATAGACTTTAGCTGCCCGCTGGTATGTTCACAAGAATTTTATTATGTGATGAAATGGTCTCGACTTTCCTTTCTGTATAGCTATATTAAGAGCCATTTCATGTGTACTACTCATATACCAAAGAGCAATAATACATAAAAATGCGTGTTTACTTTTGCATTTAATTCATAGCTTAAGTGCATACAATATATATGACTGCAATTTTTCAGTATATTTGAAAATTTCGAAATACATTTATGTATTTTGGGGTGGTAAGGTATACACTATACTCTATAGTATGTTGTACTATGTTATACTATGCATAGATTAGTAGATATGACCATAGTTAGCGTGGAGTGGGTGTCGTGTATTTCTATAGGTTCTGAATCAGTCCCCCTATTCCTGACCCTATTCTGGGTAAACTAACTATCAAGTTAACTAACAGTCAGCCCATGAGGCAAGAAATCCCCCATGATGCAGATACCGTTATCTGACGCAGTCACACTACGGCACAGGAACGTGTTATCTGATTAGGTCATAACGCTTGAGATCTAATTAGACAAGCGACATTCCTCCAGCCCCTGATAAGGCATACGACGTTCTCATAACAAATCAAACCTATGACAACCTGGAAAATCCGTGCGGCCATTGTTTTGATTTCACAGAGAACTTTAGTAAAGAATGTGCTAACGAGCAAGTCGTATGACATCTTTATTGACGTACCTATGTCCATCCTTACGTCAATCCCGGCACCTTTAAGGTATAAATATTGCCGACCTTGCCCTATGCAAACACACGCGTGGTGACAAGACGGAGCAGCCATACTTGCCGAAGCCGAGAGCAGAAGCAGACCCCGCTGGCAGCAGCCCCGCCTTCCTGACGCGCTGAGAGACGCGCTGCTATCTCAAGCCGAGAGACCCAGCACCGGCGCTTCTGGGCAGCCCTCGCAGGCAGCCTGGAATATCGAGAGCAGAGATAGAGATACCATTCCTCATCCATCCTAAATTCCAGGTACAGAACTGAATAACCCCTCACAGAGAATTCTTTAGTTATTCACTTGGCAAAAACAAACTTAACTTAAACTGTAACTTTCTATTCCCGCCCACGCATTAGACTTAGGTCAGGTACACGGGGTAGGCGTATTTAGAAACACCTGTTGAGTACGTTTAGTCAAATGTATATGTGTATGTAAATATATTTTAATCATTTTAAAACATCATATGGCTCAGAAACCATATCAATGTTTTTACAGTATTATTTTATACTATTGCTTTTAATGTATGCACTTTACTTAACTATAAGTATTGCAATAATATCGATCCATTTCTCTTGTACGAGAAAAGAGACTGATCAATAAATAACACCTTTTTATTGAACACGCCCGTCTCTTCCTTTTCTCTACATTCTGATGAGACTAAGAATGCACGTACTGACTGAGTAAAATAATTGCCTTGTGCTCACACGACTCTTGAGATTGACTCTTGATTAGGGGAGAGCAAAGTTGTCATGTTCTATGGTTGTCAGAAACTAAATCCCTTCTTGTCTAATCAGGGGAGTTAATCCTTCCTTGAACATTCGAGAAAGTTTCTAGCGAACTCTGAGCTTAGCTGGCAAACCCAAAAATTAAGTCTAGTATCGACAGTAGTAGACCTAGTTAACGTCTGGTCTAGGCCTTTACTGCTGTAGGTACTATTCCAATGCGCAGAGCCTATTGGGAAAATAGGAGCTACACTACAAGATGTTTGAAATGCCATATTTCTTTATACTGGATAACTCAAGATCTTTCATCAGGTCATGACCGCCCCCAAATATCCAATCATTAGTAGGGGATAATTGGGAGACCCAATAATACAATTTGAGGTCCATAATACTTTTGTATTTTTATCGAAATTAGTACTCTGGTAATAGTTTTATTAGAAAAAATAATGAATTAACATTTTGGATATGAGATGTAATCGGTATAGGAGGTCCTGGTTGGGGATAAATTAATAAATATGACAAGCATTAACATACACTAGTTTATAATTAATACTCAACTAATATTACAAGTTCAAAAAAAGTTTCAAAACGGATTCATATATTTTTAAAATAGTAATAAACCTGTAAAAAATGTTTAATAATTAACATACAATATAATTCACTTTTTTACATTTAATTTACAATAAATGTGCACCATAATTATTCATTATCATTTAAAAAATTCTTTATTACAAATTAAATGCGTTTTTATGCAGTTCATTTATTACAACATAAAATTGACTAAATGTACACAATTATATTTAAAACAGATATTTTAAAAACATTAAGAAAGATATTTTGTATAATATTATGAAATCACTGGTACAAAGTGGGTGCCATCATGGTGGGAAATATATATTGTGTAAAAAAAAGGTGCGTAGTAATATACATAGGGTTACATTAAAATGCATGGTAAAGTTTATTGTAAAAAATGTTTGGTAAAGTCTAAAGATGTAAATGTTTCTGTGTTAAAATTTGGTCATAAGGGTGACTTTGAGCCATCCTGTTTTTACAACAACTCAATGCATGCTGGGGCTTATAAATCTATGTTTTCTTGGGAAACCTGAAACTACAAGTCCCAGCAAACCTAGGATTTGGGACAAAGAAAGGCAAGAGAGGTTGAATTTTAGCAGCATATAATAGGGACAGTTCAACACCATGCACTACAACTTGCTGGCACAGCATCATCTCCAAATGTAGAGGAAACTGTCTAGTATGCAGCCCAATTGGTAAAAACAGGTTGAATTTTCAACACAGACCCCACATATACATAAGCAGGGGTGTAGTTTGCAGAGTTCGGCTATGCAGAATTCCACAAAAGGACCCAAAAACTCTGCTGCGCTACGCAAAGTTTCGCAAGTGGTGGAGTGTTTGATCATTATATTGTAAACAACTAAGGAGTGGCTAAGTGAGAAAAAATTATATTTTAAGGAAATAAAAAAAGGGTTTTTGATTATATTTTTATGGTTTTTTGCCCTATCTAATGTGTTTGGTCATGCCTGTTCGCATTGATTTTCAGCACCTGGGGGTCCATTAGGATGACGGGCGGACTTTGTCTTCCCGTCATCCTACCGGTGAATGGGACCACCCGCCATAAGGGCGGGGGTCCCGTTGTACATATTAAGATGCGCCCGCAACAGTGGCGGGCGCTTCCCGCATTTTTAACATTGCGGCGGGCGGTGCTGAAAGCACAGCCCGCCGCAATGCTAAAAATGCACGTGGTGCATTTCAATGCACAACATGACAGGCACCGCGAGGTGCCTGTCATGTTGTGCATTGAAATGCAGGGGGTACCATAGGTACCCCCCATGTGCACCCCCCACCCCCACGGAGTCCCTGGGGGCCCGCAACGGGCCCCTGCAGGGGGACTCCGCATGCCTTTCCGTGGCGGCATTGCCGCCACGGAAAGGCATTCCCAAATGCATATGCTAATATGGCTGGCGGTGTCTAATAGACACCGCCACCATATAAACCCTTTTCCGCCCCGGCCGCAAGGCGACCGGGGCGGAAAAGTGGCTGACGGTCTTTCCGTCCGCCGCGGCCAACCATGCCATGATAATATGGCGGGGGTGTTTTTATTCAGGATGGCGGGCGGATTGCCCCCGCCAGGCCGGCGGTGGCTACCGCCTGCCTGGCGGGGGCAATCCGCCCGCCATCCTAATGGACCCCCTGGTGTTTGTCGTAAATGGAACCATGCGCTTAGCAAGAGGGCGCTGCTTCTTATCGGCCACTCAATTCGATTTTCTACTCAAGTGGCAACTTTATCAACACTAACAAAAGGTTTCTCAACGCGAGCGGTCGTGACCATCCAGCGACCACCCACATTGAGAAATCCGACTGCCTGTTTTAAGATATCTCGCCTGGAGTTGGATTTTTCTCGCTCCCAATCACCAACTTGACATTGGAGACCAGGAGCAAGGAAAAATCTGGCCGGGAGGTGGTTTGTCCTAGCTCGTGCTCACCAACTTGACGTTGGGGAGCGCGAGCGAGGAAGAAAACCTTCTCACCTTCTGCACCCAGATATGCTAATGGCAGGAGTGAAGAGATTGAGTTAGAATTACAAGCCTGGGAGTACACAACACCAGAGAAACAGTTGAGAGGTGGTCACCTACTTCAACACATTCATTATGTGCACAAAAAGTGTCACAATTATGCTCCCACCATCCTTAGCGTTGCACCTGATGCCATGTGCAAATATCATTATTATTCCATTGGCCAGTTCGGTCATAGAACAATGACGTCACACACTGCCAAGCTGGCTTTCTGCTTCATTAATCCTAGTGAAGCACATAGACGCTGGTACTTATGAGCCATTTGTGTGTGTCAACTCAACATATGCCTGCCAAAAACTCAATTAATGAGTGCAATAGGGGCTTTGAGCTTTGATGAGACACTGTCATGAGCTGGCAGGGGGAAACCGTGTGTTGTGATACTGCCACTGGGGGACTACACACCTCATCATCCCCTGCCTCAAGGAGCGATGACCAGCGCTTAAGTGCCGGCTCAGCCCTGCTGTCTGGGGGCATTCAACTTTGGTGAGACACTGTAGGTGCTGGCTGGAGGAAAGGCTGCACGTTGTGACAGTGCCGCTGGGGGACAACCATCCCAATCATCCCCCTGCCCTTAGGAGCAATGACCAGCGCCAAAGAAGCGTGCCACAGCCCCGCTGCCTGGGGGCTTTTAGCTCTGGTGGGACACTGTGAGGAGCTGGCAGGGGTGAGGCCGCGTGTTGTGACACTGCCGCTGGGAGACTACAATCCCACACCATTCCCCTGCCCTAAGGAGAGATGACCAGTGCTTACGAAGCATGAGGCATCCTCTACTGTGCATGACGTGCATGGGCCATGGTTGGGCAAAGACCGGGTCAAGGGCGGGCCCATCTGCACCCATCCGAGGCTGGATGAGGTCTGGGCCAGTCCCTCCCTCCGACAGCGATTCCCCGGGGGTAAGACTCCACCTTTGCAGTTCTCTCTTTCTTCTATTTAAAGGAGTGGTGGGACCATGTGCTTCCAATAGAGACTTCCCCTGGGACATGTCTCTTTCAAATATCCAATGTTTGGTGCTTATATTGGTCATGGGGATATTTGATTTTCGTTTGCTGCTTGTCAAAACTGGACAGATCATGGTGAAAAGAAAGCTACCGGGGGAATTCCTGACTTGAGCCTCCCTGCAAAACACATGGTAATTGATCGCATGTTGGGGAGAACCATAGGGGTGGTAAACTGCCTTGAGCGTGAGAGAGAAGGCTTCCACTGGGTCTTGGTACTGTCCCACCGGAATTACCACTGGAGGAAGAAAGCCCCCTAACTACCATCCGAACGTGTAAATTACTGACACACCTAGAATGCCCACATTATGAAGAAAGTTGCACTAGAGATTTAAATGCCTTAATCATTGACTTTGGGCAGTATTATTGATAGCACTTTATAGAGCAAATGAATTAAATTGATAGACTGAATTGTTAGGAATGTTTATGGACATGCGAACTTGTGATTTCTCCCTTTCCGCACTTAAGAGCTCCGAATAAATGCTGAGTGCCTTTCTTTTAAATAAAATTGATTTTTAATATATGGAGATTTTAAATCGATGCAAAAGAAAAACTGTGATTACATTGTAATATTTACTTTGTACTTTTGTGCTGCGCCTTTGCACTAAATGGTTTGCACCTTTCTTATAACCCGTTTCTATGAGAATATTTGTACTGTAATCCCTTTAATTGAATATATTGGGTTTATTTAAATTATTGCATGTGGATATATTATAAGATTTTTAGTTGTTTTCCTTTGCTTTAATGGATTTGTATTTAAATCCGAATAAAGATTTTGAATTTGAGTGCACAGCCAGGTATTCTGCTTACAAACCTAGAAACCCCTGAGACTTGTGAGTTTATTAGTAGTCCCAAACGTTTCTCTGCCCATTAGCACACTGGGAAAGGTTGGTTATCTAATTCTCCCAAGGGCTGGCGTAAACAACTCCTTTTCTTAGTAGGAATGGGAAAGGAACTTCCACACATTTGATGGGCCAGTAGGGATGAATAGAGATAACAAATTGTAACAGGTACACCTGATCTCATTCGAGAGACTTTTGCATGTTTATTTACAGACAATAGGAATTAGACGATGATCCATCCATCCACCCAATCATGCATCTACCCATACATCCACTCCTACACTAACAAGTGCACTCACCCACCAAACTCATTTATTCACACATTATCCACACATACACCCATACTTCAGTATATACACCATGTACCAATACTTTAATATATCTACCTAAAAGTTATTCAAATATGCACCCGCACACGACTGTTATTGCCCACCCAGAAAAGACAGACACACTAAACTCTTTTCATTGCACATATACCCTTTAAAAAAAACGGGTTATTTATCAAATCTTGTACACACAAATAGGCCATCTATCATTCATCCATCCTGGCACAAACCACCATCCATGCACGCATGATTAGACACTTTTCATCTGCTTGTACTCTCCATCCACAATATAACCAAACCTGCCTCACACACTAAATTACACCTACATAAACACATCTTTTTGATTTCACATAGTTTACTATATTTACCACATGTCCCTTACGTCTACCCTACACAAAAACAGTTAACAAGGTGAAATGCCGAAAAGGATGGGCTTTGGCAATGCTTGTTTAGCTCTGCTCCTCATCCTCTCTGCTGCTCATGCAAGGTATGCATAGGGCTTCGGGAGCATCATCATCCCAAAACCATGTATATGGTCTGTGTAAAGCTTGCTGTTGCAAGTGAGGTTGCAATACAACCTCTGTGTCTCTCCTGTGGAATAGCTTGGGTTATGTTGGTATTTAGCGCTGAGATGCACAGGATCAGTGCGCTGGAGAGCCTTAGCGCCCAGTTCTCTCAGGCTGGTATGTTGCACTAGACTCATGAGTACTGACGCGAGTTTTGACCATTTTTCAAACAGTGCCAATCTATGCAGCCTGCTTTGCCCCAGACCCCTCTCCTGAAAGCTCACCAATTTTCTGTACTACCCGTCCTGGGAAAAGGATCCATGAGCTACGTATGTTTGTATATAAAAACATATAATGCACACCTTGCAACGAAGCAAGTGAGTGCTGTGTCAGAAGAAGGACAATTCCAACAGAATGGCTGGAGCACAACATGGGCATGTACCATAATCTCGAGAAAAGAGGGGTGCAGAGTGGGGGAAGCAGGAAGCAGCAGATTTCCGTGCGGTTTGGGTAGTGCTACTGCACACAATGAAAACCACATTATTCTTCAGTGTTTTACCCATCAGTGCGGTTTTGTTTTTTGATTGAGTGACCACATCACTTAAGAAAAGAGAAGCAGATTTATTGGAAATGTCAATGCAAATGAACTTGTATGCCTTCATTCATATGCAATGATTGATTGTTTGGTCCAAATATGCATTTCTTTAAATAGCTTCCTGGCATCCATCCCCTGCACAACCCAATCCATACTAATTATCTGACAATGTGCCAAAGGTAATGCAATAACCCTGGCGTTCCCATTGACATGTTTTATATGATGTACTTAAAATAATCAGATTTAACAGGGGTAATCTCATCTGACTGTGACTCGATATCCCTAAATGAGACAGATAGATGAAAGGCTGTTAGGAAAACAGTGTTTTTCTTTAAACTGCGGAAGAGGGCATTCATTACAAAAGATGAACTGTATGTTTGCAGTTCACATTAGGAACCGGTACACTCTATGTTTAGCCAATGCTGTCTAATACTCAAGCAGTGGAAAACATGACAGATACAACTGAGATTAGTAATATAGCAGTTTGCAAAATTGTTCTGGTGCTCTTTGTGCATCATCGTTAGTGTTTTCCAAATGTGCGCTAGAAACATTAATATCTAAGCAGGCCCCGTGGAGGCAGGTGTGATGTTTGAGGTACCAAGCTCATTTACTCTGGTTTGACAGTGCAGCTGAAGTTAACAACTCTTAAAACATAGTGCATGCTTTTGCTCTACCCAGACGATTATTACTCTCCCACCTCGTACTATTGGCTATTAGAGGTATCATGCTCTTAGCCATGTTATCCACCTCCCATTGGATAACATGGCTAAGAACTGCTCAGGGCAGGTGTTAGCTTTTAGAGATATTCGCGCTTAGCGTGAATATCTCCAAAAGTTCGTAATTGGAGATAGCGATGTTAGCGACTGTTTCCAGTCGCTAACATCTTGGCACGCCCACTTTGCATGTCATTAGTGATACATTTCTCTGATATGCAAAGCGGGGCCCAATATGTTCGCTATCTCCTACTAGCTGTCGCTAACTGGTGTTAGCGACAGCTAGGTAATAGGGAAATAATTTTATCTCCGCTTTCTTGGCTTTTAAAGCCAAAAAAGTGGAGAAAAATCCCTTGATAATATGCCCCTTTGTTTGAGAAAGGGGTTAGATAAATCTTCTCCCAGTCAAAAAGGAATCAGAGAAGAATTAATCTCATTTTCCCAGGCAGTCTCACATTTTCTATGCGATTTTTGTGAGTTAGGAGAGAGTAGTTTATATATTTTAGAGACAATATGTCCGGCTTTGGCGAGTTGAGCTAGCTTCCCGATAATAGAGGGGTCATGTGGTGTGATAGACCGTAGGGCGATGAGAGATTTGAGTTTTTGAAATTTATAAAAATCCAGAGGCTGAAGCCTGTGTCTTAACTGTAAGTCAGAGAAAGGTAAGAGTAAGGGGCCTGTGAATAGATCTTTGACTAGATTTATCCAGCTTTTAGACCAATGGTCCCAAAAGAGAGACCTGCCATCTACTCTTAGATTCGGATTGTACTATAGGGAGGCCAAATTGGATTTGTTAATCTTGGTCTTGACTTTGGTAATCCGCTCTAAACTCAGCAAGGCCCTTTTAGTATTTTGTAGAATGTATCTGGAGTGAGGAAAGACATCTGTCGTTAGGAGGGTGGGTAGAGGCATGTTATTGCTAGATCACTCTCTCTATATCCAGCCATACGGGGGTATAGTCCGTTCGTGGAAGTAGCCAGTTAGACCCCTGTTTACATAGGTAGGCAGTCTGGTAGTTTCTAAAATTCGGGAGTCATATACCACCTTTTTTCTTGGATAGCTGAAGCTTACTTAGTGGTACTCTAGGTTTTTTGCCCTTCCACAAAAATACATTAAAAAGTTTATAAACCTTTTTCAGGAAATCGTTCGATAGTAGCATTGGTAGCATGCATACAAGGTAATTGACCAGTGGCGTTATCATCATTTTCTAAGTTTCCGCCCTGCCCCACCATGACAGAAATTTTGGAGACCAACCGTCCAGTAATGTAGATATTTTTTTGTAGAGGGAGTTCTCATTAGTTTTTAAGGTGCTGATTAGATCCTTCTCAAATTCCAGCCCTAGGTACTTGAAACATTTTGGTTGCCAAAGTAAGCCGGAGTCTTCCATAATGGCTTTGTTACCAATGTTGTGTAAGAGTTTCACTTCCGTTTTGTCTTTGTTTAATTTGCAACCAGACACACAGGAGAAGTCCGCTATTGAGGACATTAGGGTCGGTATAGCAGCCTCAGCGTTTTCGGACACCACCAGGACATCGTCCGCATAGGCCGTGATTTTAACTGTGCAGTCATTAAAGCCAATCCCTTTAATACCATTGTTATGCCTAAGGTGGTAGAGGAGGGGTTGAATGGCAAGTAGGAATAAAGATGGGGAGAGGGGGCAGCCCTGCCTCGTACCTTGCTCTAAACTGAACGAGGATGGGAGGTGGCCACCTGCTCTAACTCTGGCTGAGGGGTTGGAATAGAGTGCCATCACCATGTGGATGAAAGTCTCACCTAATTTGAATTTGTGTAGTGTCGCTTCCAAATAAGTCCAGTCAACCTTATCAAAGGCCTTCTTAGCGTCTAGGGTGCTTGCAACTTTAGGGGAGTGAGTACATTTAGCCTTCTCCAGTATGTGGGCTAGGATGCGCGTATTGTCGCTGGAGAGTCTGTTCTTTAAAAAACCTACTTGAGAAGGGTGGATAAGCTTGGGCAAGAATTTCTGAATACGTTTCGCGAAGATCATAGCGTAGATTTTACAGTCTAAATTAATTACCGATATTGGCCTATAATTCTTTGGAGAGGATGGGTCTTTCCCATCCTTGGGAATCACAGCTATAATAGCTTTGGCTGGGGTGCCTCGTACTTAACCTGTGTTGCTAAATTCAATATGAAGGTCGAGTAGAGGTTGAGTAAGGAGCTTGGTGAAGCACTTGTAGAACTTTGCATTGAACCGATCCGGGCCGGGGGCTTTCCCTGATTTAAGTGTTTTAATTGTGCATTCAATTTCTGGAGCAGTGATCGGGCTGTTGAGTTCTATTTGTTCTTGAGTCGATAGCGTGGGTAGTGAACAATTATTCAGATATTGTTCTCTTTTAGAGTCGTCAAGGTCTTTTTTTTTGGCGTATAAGTTGCTAAAGAAATCCTTAAAGACATTCGCAATCTCAACGGTATTTGTGTGAGATGTCCCCGCCTGGTCTGTTAAATTCTTGATCGTTGATCGCTGTAACTTAAATTTTCGATAAGAAGCCAGGCTCTTCCCTGCTTTATTAGACTCACATAGTCTGAAGTTCTTTTGTGCTTTTAACCATATCCCTGCTCTCTCGCTGACAATCCTATTGTATTCATACGTTTTATTCACTATGTCATTCAAGATAAGGGGGTCTCTGGTTAATACATGTCTTTTTTCTAGGGTAGTTATCTCTTGCTCCAAGCGTGTAAGATTACTGTTTCCATCTCTGTTTGTAGCCGCTCTAATTTTTATGATTTCACCCCTGATAGTGCTTTTAAGTGCTTCCCACCTCGTAAGATCAGATGTTTGTTAGATGTAAGGTAATCTTGGATAGCCTTTTCTACAGTTTGTTTATGGATGTCTTTCTCCAAAATCGCATTATTCAATCTCCAAAGATTCTCTTTCTTGGGCGTATGTAACAAGGCTAGTGACAACGTAATACAGGAATGATCCGAAATCACTCTTGGTTCAATTGAGGTATCTTCAATATTGTTGGAGGCGTTCCCAGACAAGAGAATATCATCTATACGTGAATAGGTGTTGTGAGGTGTCGAGAAGAAGGTATAATCCCTCTCTGTGGGGTTCTGTAGTCTCCAAGAGTCTACCAAATTGAAACATGTACAAAGATCAAGGAGGCATCTGTGAGAGTTGTTGGGACGGACGGGGCAACGGGAGTCCCTATCTAGTGTTGGATCCATAGGCAGATTAAAATCACCGGCCTATATGTGTATCACATTATCTGGGATCGTACCAATATGGTCTGAAAGCTCCTTCCAAACAAGCGGTCTTTGTTAGGGGCATATAAGTTAGTGACATAAAATTCTTTGTTGTCTTTTGAAAGCTTAGTGGAAACCCATCTTCCTTTAGTATCAGAGGAGCTGCTTAGTAAGTCGATATTAGATTTCTTGGCTATTAAGAGCAGAACACCGTTCTTTTTCCCTAATGCGTCAGAACCCACAACGTCGCTGTAGGTCCTATTTTTGAGTGAATTTAATTGTGAGGGTCAATTTTTGTTTCTTGGAGTAAGATAATGTCTCCTTTTTGTTTATAAAGATAATCAAGTATCTTCCACCTTTTAACTGGATGATTAATGCCTTTTACATTTAGCAAGACGATTTTTAGGTTATCACTTTTGTGTAACATGGTACCAGGAGAAACTAATGGTAGTCAGGGATCACTGTGTGAAAGCAGAAAATGGTCCTGTTACATTAAGGAGACACAACTGAGATATGTGACCTAGAGTAGAGTTGGGCTTCGTGGCATTCCTGACTAAGACATGTGTGGAGCTGAGGCTTTCTAGAACAACACACAGAGCTAGCAATATCATATGAATTCTGTTTGTAAAGCACCTTAAGCACAAACATAGGGATACATTCAAGTAAAAAAACATAAGAATAACAAGAAAGCAAGAAAAAACACTAAGGACCCCAACTCTACCCACCCCACCCCCAAACCCACCCATCCCACCCAAAGAGTAGACAGTAGACATGGTGACGAGGGGAAAATAGCTTCCCTCCCATGACAGCAGTTGAATCATGCATAACACATAGAGTCGTAAACATTTCAGGAGCATTTCACTAACATCGGCAGAGCTTATTGGCTAGACAGGTAAGTTTAGGCGTCAGCCATTTTAGAGTCAGGCATCGGGAAAAACAAGAAGACATATAGCGTAGGGAGTTAGAATATATACTTAAATGTCATCCAAGCGAGGAAAGTGCGCAGGGGTTAATTGAATATATGAGCAATCACTGATGTGCATCGGTAGAGTTCATTATGGACGCCATTTTATGAGCTATGCGAGCGCGAGCGTGCAACATTACAGGATCGTACTTGGCCGAAAAAAACAGTTCCGATCCAGGTCAAACAGCCGCACATGTGGATTTAACAATACCGGCATGTAGAACCCACTGGGGACTTCTTCCTCTCCTTGTAGGGCAAGGCGCTCTCTAGTCGCTCCGTGTTCCCGAACACCCGCGCTGCACAAGTGGTCCGTCTCCGGTGACGGCAGAGAGAGCGCGGCCACGCTACCACCGCTCAAGGAGCAGTATTTCACCTGAAAGCAGGATCGACTGGTGCAGTTCCCACATCTTAATCTGGGAAATAGGAGTGCGGTAGCTCGGAAAAGAATACGAGCTAAACGAATTTGGGCTGTAACACGGGAGGAGGTGAATACTCACGCCGCCATCTTCGCCGGCGTCCAAACCATGCTCCACGCCCGCTGCTACTTTCAACAGCATCACTACCTCCCGACAACTCTGTGACAACATATTTGACTTCTTCCACAGCAAAATCGCAAACATCTACTGCAACTTCGTTTACAAACCCTACCGCACAGAATTTATTGCCAACATACCAACCACCAACCAAAATGACTACCTGAGTGAATGGACAAACCACACCAGCAACAACACCTGGCAATCATGTGGACCATCCACTCAAGGGTCCCAACGGATTTTGCACCACTACATCTATTACATCAGTGTTTAATTTGATTTATTTTACATAAAAAAACTTATCGAAAAGATAAAGTTAATTTGAAATTTAGTTAAGTTTTAGTGCTGATGTGTTGTCATTGGTAATCCTTGGTAAAAAGGAGGTAAGGGAATGTATTTTAATATTTTTAAGTGTAAAAATTAATATTTGATATGTTGTTCATTTTAAAATACATTTTCATAAAATTCCTTACAAAATTCCCTACTAATTCCTTTAGAGAGATCTTCACCCTGCTTAAGCCTTCACAATCAACACCTTTCGTTACCGGCATGTTGCAAGCTCAAGCTCGGATTTACCCATCGCAACTTTAGTGTTGTCTAACTAGGGACTGCACACTGGTAAGCCTACATCGAGGTGGAGCTCTTATCACAGAAATGATGAAATCCATCCATCAGGAGATCTACATATCAGTGCAGGTGTATATCTACATGTGCGGAGATCTCTACATGTAAACCTACCTTTGTGAATAGGCCCATTGGTGCCTGTTATTTCTTGCTTCCAATCTGGTGATGTGCTTTTGATGTGTTCAATGCCAGGCATCACACAGTGTAGTGGTTGATTTTCCTGTAGACCAGGCAGCGGGTCTCAAAAATATTGTAAGTTAGAATATTGTGCACAACAATATTGGAGCTAGAATATCCACTACCAATGGAGCAGCGCCAAAAATAAGACCAGGGAAAACCTGGTGATAACCTGGCGCGATGAGCAGAAATTATTAATTCACTGTTAGTGATTTTCATAAATCACTGTTAGTGATTTTCATGTGCAGAATGGTATCCCTTCCTACACATAAACAATCATTAGAAAATGACGAGTTGCTACTTCTATATGTGCTGCGTTCTGCAGCACACATAGAAGTTACAAATCACCATTACTGAATGTTTATGTGCAGGAACGAACACTTTCCTGCTAATGAACAATCAGTCCCTGCAACGCAGGCACCCTTGAACTGTGATACAAGGGTGTCTGCGATGGCGCTAGGCAGGTAAATTTAGCGACAGTGGAAATGCTGGGGTGCACCGTATTATTGTAAATATGGCGCATCCCTGCATTTCCAGAATGTCGGAGTGCGGTGTTACCAATTGTGGCATAACATTAAGCTCTGCCATTCTGTTGTACATATGCCTCATAGGATCTATATGGAAGTACTGGTTTACTATACTTAGCACAACAACTAAGAACCTTGAGTATATATATTGTCAAGGTACGTATGTAAAGTTAGGTATAATAAATCTATGCTTACCTACATATGCATACGATTGTGATATTTTGGTAGTCTATATTCAGCCTTTGATATTTTTGCAGCACAATATTTAAAACTCAGTAGTCTGGTTATATTTGAACCCTTGAGGAGGGTTCACTGACACATCGACATCAAAAATGTTAATTTAAAATTATCGATGTAAAAACATAGAATACAATACATTAGATTTAATATACATTTTAACAAATATAACAAAATTCATTAAAATAAAGTTAAACACGCATACATAATAATGAATATATATATATTTCTTTTAAAACAATTATTAAACTATTAATTTTAATGTATGTTATCATTGTAAAATGATATACAATTGTACAAATATATATATATATATATATATATATATATATATATATATATATATATATATATATATATATATATATATATATATATATATATATACATATAGCCGAGGGATAACATTTACTATTTCCACTCCAGTCAGTGCAACAGTAGGGAAAGTGTTGGATAGAGGAGGGGTAAAGATTATTATTCCCACTCCAATGAGTGCAACAGTAGGGAAAGTGTTGGATAGCGGAGGAGCATAAATTACTATTCCCACTCTAGTGAGTGTAACAGTAGGAAAAGTGTTGGATAGCTGAGAGATAACAAATACTATTCCCACTCCAATGAGTGCAACAGTAGGGAAAGTGTTGGATAGCAAAGGAGTAAAAATTCCTATTCCCACTCCAGTGAGTGCAACAGTAGGGAAGGCGTTGTATAGTGGGAGGGTAAAAATTACTATTCCCACTCCAGTCAGTTCAAAATTAAAAAAAAACAAAATATTTTGAAAAATCAAAAACATATTCAAAATACAACATAACTAAATAAATATGTAAATATCTTAAAAATTCAAATACAAATGTATTTGATATTGAAAATAAAAAAATAAAACATAATATAATGTTAATTATATATGACAAATACAAATCTTATATTAAATAAAATAAAAAAATCAACTTCACACAAATAAATATTTTTAATTAGAAAATATTTAGAAACAAAAACATTAACTATTGAATATATATATAATTTTTATTTCCTACCCTATAGCACCACACAAAACACAACCCACATCTAAATTTAAACAAAAATTTATTTCCATAATTAACATAATTAATTACCAATAAATACGTAATAATAATAATACGTAAAATATTACTATAAAACAACTAATTATAAAGTAAGTAAAATGTATTTCATCCCCACCCTTTAACCCTATAAAAGTAAACCTCACATACAAAAAATAAATAATTACCCAAATTAAATATCAATTAATTAATTAATATCAATTAACACCCAATTTTAATTAATTAGACACAAATTACTTCCCACCCTTCACCCCTATAAACCTCACAAAAAATACCTAAAATTAATTACACAATTTCCACATTTAATTTACAATTAATTGATATTAATTAACAGCTGGGTTCATTTCAAGAAGTTTGATCTGTCTTCTCCCTAAAGAAAATAAAGACCATACAGTGTATAAGAACTATAGACCCATTTATTTAATTAATTTAGATTATAAGATATTCGTGAAAATTCTTGCCCTCCGTTTAAATAACATTTTAACAAAATTAATTGGAAAAGAACAATGCCATTTCATTAAGGGCCGTCACTTATCTGATAATACCCGACTCTTTTTTAATGTTCTAAGTAAATCCCAATCTCATAGACAATCATTGGCGGCAGTTGGGCTGGATGCTGAAAAAGCATTCGACAGGGTTAATTGGCAGTTTATCTTTTCAACACTTGTTTGGTTTGGTTTTGGCCCCAAATTCCTTTCTCATGTCGCATTACTCTATTCTTTTCCTAGGTCCTTTATTCTAGCTAATGGCCTTGTATCTTCCTATTTTCCTCTCTACAGAGGAGTCCGACAAGGTCGTTCACTCTCTCCACTTTTATTTATTTTGGCGTTGGAACTATTTCTAATAGAAATTTGCTTGAATAATGCTATCACAGGTTTTCCATATGGCGATAGGCATCTACAACTCTCTACGTATGCAGATGACATTGTTTTACTTATTTCCAACCCTCAAACCTCCATACCGACTTATCTATCAGAAGTCTCAGACTTTGCTTTAGTGTCGGATACAAACTCAATGTTGATAAATGTGAAATCCTCCCTTTAAACAAGTATTGTTTTAATGCTGATTTCTTAGCGTCCTCTTTTCACTGGAGCCCAACTAAGATCAAATACTTAGGCCTATGGTTCACACCTTCTATTAAAGAATCTGTAGCATTAAATAAAACCAAAAATTACAATTAACTTTAACTAATTCCACGACATGCTGGCACCCCTTATTTTTATCTTGGTGTAGTAGATTAGACTCTATAAAAATTATGCTAGTCCCAATAATTTTATTTTTCTTATCCAATCTTCCGAACAATATCCCTAAATCCTGTTATAAAAATATCTACAATATTTTATCAAAATTTTTATGGCAAAACAAAAAAAGCTAGGATGGCTTTTTACAAATTTAAACAACATAAACATATGCGTGGAGGCAACTTTCCTGATTTCTCTTTGTATCATACTTCATTTTTTCTTAAACATTCTTCTTCTCTGTTATCTGAGAATATGACTGACTCTAACACCCAACCTTTGTGGGCAAAAATTGAAACCTCCTTCTTTCACCCCTTCACCTTTCAAGAATTTGTTTCCATATCTCATACTCCAGCAAAATTGTCTCTCCCCATTCTCAAGAATATCCGTAAAGTCTTTCATCCTCTCATATTAGATGACCAAGATGAGCATACCCAATTTCTACAAACCCCAATTTGATATAATAAACATATTAAAATTAGAAATAGGACTCTTTTTTAGAAAGATTGGTTAGATTTCGGTCTTAAATGGACTCATCAACTTTTTCATGATGGTACCTGTATTCCCTTTTCCGTAATTCAAGCCTAATTTTCTCTACCTCTCTCCTATTATTCCAAATATATGTTGTTGACTACAACCGCACATACTTCCTATGATGCTTTCACATCCCCCTCTATACATACCAAGTCTTCTCCTAGCACAATCTCATTTTTACAAACCTCTTCTGCATCCCAAATTTATAAGAAATTAAGAGATATCTCTATCACATGTGATAAATCTAAAGCAGAATGTAACTGGGAATCTGATTTAGGTGAATCTTTTTCAATTTTAACATGGAACAAAATTTGGACTAAAATAAGGTAATGCATAAAGGACAAACAGACATACTTTAATTTTTATATATATAGATAAAGTTTGAGTAGTGTTTGCTGCTCAAAGCGAACACTACTCAAACTTTATCTATATATATAAAAATAAAAGTATGTCTGTTTGTCCTTTATGCATTACTATACCATTCATCTGATCGGCAAGAAACTTTTGGAAGTTGTTGAAGGTTTCTCGCAAAAAAAAAAAAAATGTTAAATATCGGCCCCTCAGACTCCTAGGGCCTTCATAATCTTTCCAATATTGAACGTTTACAGTTTCCGGTGCGACTCGCTTTTGCAATGACCATCAACAAAGCACAAGGACAATCGCTGCAAGTGTGTGGACTAGATTTGGAGAATCCGTGCTTCTCACCTGGACAACTGTATGTGGCCAGCTCACGCGTCGGAAAACCTTCTGATTTTCCGTGTACGCACCAGACGGAAAACCAAAAATACCGTGTATCCACAAGCACTCGAATAAATAAACAGAATTAAAACAACACTTTAAAATGTTTTCCATATTAAAATGAATATGTTTAAAAAAAAATGACGTGAAAAAAGAAACCTTACAGGCGTAAGGTGGATGACCTGAGCACTCCTTTTTGCTTATACAGAAGCAAATTTAAACAAAATGAATTCAAAGGTTCAAAGTTTTTAAAGTTGTCAAAGTTTACAAAGTTTTATTCACTTTGCGTTAAGTTCATATAGATCAATCCATGGTGATTCATTGAAAAAGCACGACTTCAAATGTACATGTAGGAATCACTCCATAATTTTTGAAAAGTTCAATTATCCAAACATATAGTCTTAATATCCCCGATGCATTTTGAGCTGTGAAGCTCTTCTTCAGGGGGGTCAATATGTTCTAAGAAAAAGTGGAGAAAACCAGTTTTAGTGATCAGGGTCCGAGTGTAGATGCAGGTAAAAGAAGATGATAATTTAGAAAGAAAGAATGAATAACATCAGTAAAACAGTGGTGCAAAAGAGAAACTGTTCGTGATATGGCTTTTATGTACTAGAGCGTAAGTGAAGTGTGATGGTTTAAAAGGTAAACTCGTGCGTAGAAGGTGAAGATGCCAGTGCATTACAAGACATACACAAAATATACCAACATGCTCAGAAAATTACCATTTGAGCTAATTCCCCGTTCGGTGGAACGCGCAGAGGTAGTTGCATGCGGGAATACAAAACGGGACGAGAAAGAAAGAAGCCGGTGCATACTATGAATGACCCGAAGCGTTCCCAATACGTGCCATGTAGTTCGTGGTGAAACAAAAGTGCACAATAAGAAAACGTTTGGTGACCAGGAACCCCAGAAAACCGGATAGGCTGGAAGCCTAACTTACCGAATTGTCGCGTGCGTGAGTAACCAGGTTCCGATATGGTGAAACGCCATAGGAACAATGCGGAAGTAAAGAGTGACGGGGGCGCATGCGTGAGATAACCCCGTCAGGTGAAATGGAAAAAGGACTATGGTGAATAGTCCATGTGTGGTCAGAGAAAACAGACTAAAAAAGAGTGTGGGGAATCGGGTGGATCCCGGGACAAAGAAGTGAAGAAAGTATGAGAAACGGCAGGGTGATCGAAAAAATGATAAGTAGTGGAATAGATGCCAAAAAATAGCTGAAGATGTGAACTAGTCGAGAAACGCACGAAAAGGAAACAAGATGCTATATACAAAAGTGGTAAGAGGGAAATGTGCTGAAAAGAATAGAAACAAGGAAAAGATTAGAAAGAGCATTGGAGTGTGGTAAATAAATAAATAATACCCTATTTTTGAATGAATAAATGAATAACAGATAGCTCAATAAATAAGAGTCAAGATTCGAGGTAGTAGGAGTTTTGCAGGTTTAATACAGCAAATACAGGAATAGGATGGCAAGGCCCAGCAGCGCTGCCGGGGTCAGGATCGGGACAAGGGAATAACTTTTTAATAACAGTGCATGAGCATATATACATAACGCAAACACATAGCATTACATTGCAATAGGCGTAGCAGTGGGTGGAGCAATAGGCGTGACACGTAGCAGTCGCGAAAGATAAGGGTGAAAAGAGGTGTAACAGGGCGTATACATAGACATGTGATGCAAACGTAACAGAATATGTCATGAATGGGGCGGAAACCATGGAGGGGGCTACCTGAGGAGCCGGGACCTCTAACCTGATGGTGCACGCAAACTAGCAATGACGTGTTACTAGGAGAAGCTGGGGGCTATGAACTCTGTGCTAGGAGCAGAGACTGAAGTCTGGAGAGTCAGGGCGACATGTACCTAAACAGTATCTAGTATCTGATGTTTAGAGAACATGTTGATATAAACTAGAAGTCAGGAGGGGAAAGGCTAACTTGATTCTAAGACTGGACCATGCATTATTCTACATGTAGTGCGTGATGAAGAATATTAAATGACCATTAAATGCAGTATTTCTCTAACGTGGAGACGTGAAGGCTAGACAATGACGGAAACTATTGATGCGATTCAGTAGCTTTAGGAATGCAGAGAAGGAGGACTGAACTGATAACTGGAATCATAACATATTCTTGGCAGACTCAGAGGCAGAGCCAGGGTGAGCCGGGCACTGCGAGGCAGGAAGTAAGTGAAGGGTCGAGGATACAGGTGGGGGCTGTATCGCTCCTCAGCGAGGCTTCAGGAGACAGGAGCTGAATCTGGTGTCCGGGCCCTTTTGAGGCCTAGAAACGGGGACTTTATAATGGAATAACGTGCACACTGAGAAACGTGGCAACGTAACTTTACATAGGCCTGATATTCGTAGTATTCACGAGAACTGGAAACTGGCATACTAGAGGTGGACACAACTGTAATTGCGTCATTAATCGAACATAGGGAATGCATATGCATATTTAATCATGCACACATAACATATGATGGATGACACGTAGGGACACAGAACATGGCAACATTTACTTTTCCACATTCCCTCCTTGTCACTACGTTTCCATCAGGAAACATCAATATTCATGATACCATCTATCATTTCATACAGTATCATTTGCTCGTCTCGAATTATCCTGGAACGGGATTTAGAACGGGGCTTGGGACTAGGAATACAAGAGGTAGCACAGATGCCGCAAATCGCAGGGCCACATTGTATACAGATACAGAAAAGGGGGTGGTGATGAACAGAGTGTCTGAATTAAGCAGACCACTCTTACCCAGTCCAAAGATCAGGGCTTGATCCATCACCGTTATTTATCTCACTGCCCCATCCCAGCTCAGAACCTGGCTATATGCAAATTAGTCTGTCCCTGGCCCAGTGCATCATGGAAACAGGGCAGACCAAACTACCAAGCCAATTCTTCACCAGAAAGGAGACAAGCTACCGGGGACCGGTTTCTGGCATTTCAGCCTCTTCGGCCCGGCTTGCTTGAATCCTGATGGAGCAGTGAGAAAGGGACTCATGTCTGAGTATACCCTGCCACACCTATAGTGGCCAAAAACGATACAGAAAAGGGGGTGGTGATGAACAGAGTGTCTGAATTAAGCAGACCACTCTTACCCAGTCCAAAGATCAGGGCTTGATCCATCACCGTTATTTATCTCACTGCCCCATCCCAGCTCAGAACCTGGCTATATGCAAATTAGTCTGTCCCTGGCCCAGTGCATCATGGAAACAGGGCAGACCAAACTACCAAGCCAATTCTTCACCAGAAAGGAGACAAGCTACCGGGGACCGGTTTCTGGCATTTCAGCCTCTTCGGCCCGGCTTGCTTGAATCCTGATGGAGCAGTGAGAAAGGGACTCATGTCTGAGTATACCCTGCCACACCTATAGTGGCCAAAAACGATACAGAAAAGGGGGTGGTGATGAACAGAGTGTCTGAATTAAGCAGACCACTCTTACCCAGTCCAAAGATCAGGGCTTGATCCATCACCGTTATTTATCTCACTGCCCCATCCCAGCTCAGAACCTGGCTATATGCAAATTAGTCTGTCCCTGGCCCAGTGCATCATGGAAACAGGGCAGACCAAACTACCAAGCCAATTCTTCACCAGAAAGGAGACAAGCTACCGGGGACCGGTTTCTGGCATTTCAGCCTCTTCGGCCCGGCTTGCTTGAATCCTGATGGAGCAGTGAGAAAGGGACTCATGTCTGAGTATACCCTGCCACACCTATAGTGGCCAAAAACGATACAGAAAAGGGGGTGGTGATGAACAGAGTGTCTGAATTAAGCAGACCACTCTTACCCAGTCCAAAGATCAGGGCTTGATCCATCACCGTTATTTATCTCACTGCCCCATCCCAGCTCAGAACCTGGCTATATGCAAATTAGTCTGTCCCTGGCCCAGTGCATCATGGAAACAGGGCAGACCAAACTACCAAGCCAATTCTTCACCAGAAAGGAGACAAGCTACCGGGGACCGGTTTCTGGCATTTCAGCCTCTTCGGCCCGGCTTGCTTGAATCCTGATGGAGCAGTGAGAAAGGGACTCATGTCTGAGTATACCCTGCCACACCTATAGTGGCCAAAAACGATACAGAAAAGGGGGTGGTGATGAACAGAGTGTCTGAATTAAGCAGACCACTCTTACCCAGTCCAAAGATCAGGGCTTGATCCATCACCGTTATTTATCTCACTGCCCCATCCCAGCTCAGAACCTGGCTATATGCAAATTAGTCTGTCCCTGGCCCAGTGCATCATGGAAACAGGGCAGACCAAACTACCAAGCCAATTCTTCACCAGAAAGGAGACAAGCTACCGGGGACCGGTTTCTGGCATTTCAGCCTCTTCGGCCCGGCTTGCTTGAATCCTGATGGAGCAGTGAGAAAGGGACTCATGTCTGAGTATACCCTGCCACACCTATAGTGGCCAAAAACGATACAGAAAAGGGGGTGGTGATGAACAGAGTGTCTGAATTAAGCAGACCACTCTTACCCAGTCCAAAGATCAGGGCTTGATCCATCACCGTTATTTATCTCACTGCCCCATCCCAGCTCAGAACCTGGCTATATGCAAATTAGTCTGTCCCTGGCCCAGTGCATCATGGAAACAGGGCAGACCAAACTACCAAGCCAATTCTTCACCAGAAAGGAGACAAGCTACCGGGGACCGGTTTCTGGCATTTCAGCCTCTTCGGCCCGGCTTGCTTGAATCCTGATGGAGCAGTGAGAAAGGGACTCATGTCTGAGTATACCCTGCCACACCTATAGTGGCCAAAAACGATACAGAAAAGGGGGTGGTGATGAACAGAGTGTCTGAATTAAGCAGACCACTCTTACCCAGTCCAAAGATCAGGGCTTGATCCATCACTGTTATCCATCAAAACGGTGTTGGATCTAGCCCTGATCTCTTGACTGGGTGAGAGTACTCTGCTTAATTCAGAGACTCTGTCCATCACCACCCCTTGTTGTAAATAATTTTGTCCACCCTAAGCGTGGAAGGGTATACTCAGATGTGAGTCCCTTGCTCATTGCACCATCAGGATTCAAGCAAGCCGGGCCGAAGACGCCTGAAATGGCAGAAACCGGTCCCCGGAAGCTTGTTTCCTTCCCAGTGTAAGAATTGGCTTTTGTAGTCTGGTCTGCCCTGTTCCCATGATGCACTGGGCCAGGGACAGACTAATTTGCATACAGCCAGGTTTTGAAACTGGGATGGTGCAATGAGCTAAAAAACGGTGTTGGATCTAGCCCTGATCTCTTGACTGGGTGAGAGTACTCTGCTTAATTCAGAGACTCTGTCCATCACCACCCCTTGTTGTAAATAATTTTGTCCACCCTAAGCGTGGAAGGGTATACTCAGATGTGAGTCCCTTGCTCATTGCACCATCAGGATTCAAGCAAGCCGGGCCGAAGACGCCTGAAATGGCAGAAACCGGTCCCCGGAAGCTTGTTTCCTTCCCAGTGTAAGAATTGGCTTTTGTAGTCTGGTCTGCCCTGTTCCCATGATGCACTGGGCCAGGGACAGACTAATTTGCATACAGCCAGGTTTTGAAACTGGGATGGTGCAATGAGCTAAAAAACGGTGTTGGATCTAGCCCTGATCTCTTGACTGGGTGAGAGTACTCTGCTTAATTCAGAGACTCTGTCCATCACCACCCCTTGTTGTAAATAATTTTGTCCACCCTAAGCGTGGAAGGGTATACTCAGATGTGAGTCCCTTGCTCATTGCACCATCAGGATTCAAGCAAGCCGGGCCGAAGACGCCTGAAATGGCAGAAACCGGTCCCCGGAAGCTTGTTTCCTTCCCAGTGTAAGAATTGGCTTTTGTAGTCTGGTCTGCCCTGTTCCCATGATGCACTGGGCCAGGGACAGACTAATTTGCATACAGCCAGGTTTTGAAACTGGGATGGTGCAATGAGCTAAAAAACGGTGTTGGATCTAGCCCTGATCTCTTGACTGGGTGAGAGTACTCTGCTTAATTCAGAGACTCTGTCCATCACCACCCCTTGTTGTAAATAATCACATTGTATACAGAGGCAGCAGCTGAATATGATCGCTACTGCAATACCTAGAAAGGACAAGACTTTCCATCCCCAGGCGGAAATTATATTCCAGAACCAACCGGACCATGTCCAGGTGCCTGGATCTTGGTGTAACAGATGGGCAATTTTATGGAGTCTGGTTATAGCTGAATAAACAGACGGCGCGTTATTTGGAATGAAAATGCAGCAACTAGATCCGATGACTCTACAGGCCCCGCCCCTATCGGCCAATATGACGTCAAGGACGAGACGATTCTGTAAAACGACAAATCTCATAGCAGATTGCTCTTCGGTTAAGTTACCTAGAGCAGAGGCAGTCTCATTTACTACAGCTTCGAGGGTTCTGGTTAACCTACGGATTAGCTTACTATTCTGGATAGGTCCTATAAAGAAAAAGAAACCTCTATTGAAATCTGTATACTGTTCTAGAGCAGTTTCAGTATAATCGACAATGGGGGACTCCCTTCTATGTTTAATGTGTACTAGATGTGTGTTTCTATGATAATCAGGTGGGGCTAGGAAAACTGGTGGCAGTAGGAAGGCAATGTAACAGGTTCCCTCCCAATCGAGGGGCAGACGAACATATGCAGTTTGACCACAAATAAAATAAGAATGACGTGAAGCTTTGAAAATAGATTTCCCACTGTCACTATACTTGACAATAGTAGTACAATCACTATGTCCTACGTGTACGGAACCATTATTTCGGACACATAATTCGCCTTTAACTGGTAGTACTGAAATAGCAGGTAAGTCTGGAGTAGTATCAGACTGAACATTCAGGACCATGAAATTCGAAGAATAGTTACCTAAATTATACACTTCATTTTCTAGATCTAACCCGGTTCTGTGGGGAAGACCTTGCTTGTCTGGGAAACATGTACTGTTAAGAAAAGACATATCTGTTGAGGATGACGTTAACGTGGACCATGCTCCACACGAACCATTATGTGAAAAAGGATAAGGAAAAAGTGGCAGAACTCCCTTCGGTATCTGGAAAGGGGGTAGTCGACCACACACCCAACAATTAGTGGCATTGCTGGTCTGATGTGAGTAATGTAACATGCGGATGAAAGAATTATTTTTCATAGCGAGGCGGTAAGAGAGTTCATGAGGAGGTAGATCACTAAACGTGTGCTCTATTGTAGCATTAGCAGACTTATTTACATGAAGAACTGGGAAATACAAGAAAAATGCATAACTGGTGCAGGAAATCATAATGCTGAGAAATAATATGAAACATAGAAAAACGATACATCGAATTGAGTTTTGACTAACTCTCTCACTATGGGGGTCTATTTTATACATGTCAGAAACAGTCTAACCGTTTCACCTAGGGGAGGACTTAGACAATCAAACTGGCTGACTTATTTTACTAGACCGGAGTTTCAACTTATACTCCTGTTGCGGAGTTTTCTCTAACAGGGGAGGGTTTGTAGCAATGTCTTTTGCGGGACAGTCCTTGAGAACAATATTTTGGCAATCCTTCAAATCCTGGGAAATGTTCTTTGAGACGGGTTTCAGTCCATAAAACTTCTTTATATGTGAAAGGTGCACCCAGCCTTTGCGACCCTCCAACTTCACGGCTGTACGGGTGGCGAGGAGGACCTGTCGGGGCTCCTTCCAGCGTGGCTCCAGCGGACTTGAGCGGTCAAAATTGCGAACCAAGACCATGGATCCTGGAACGATTTCATGCGGTGCCACCTCGGTATTGTCTGGAAATGCGGCGGCAACCTGTGAACGACAAGAGTTGAGGGCAGACATCAAGGAAGCTAGGTAATCTGTCAGCATATTACTTGAAACATCGGTAATACTTCGGGGTCTAGGAGTACCCCACATGTTAGGGGGGCGGCCGAAAACGACCTCATACGGGGACAGACCTGATCTGGAATGTTCGACCATGCGCATATAAAATAAAGCGACTGGCAGAGCTACTAGCCAGTCCACACCTTTCTCTTTACACACTTTGGCGATGCGGATTTTCAGAGTCTGGTTATGTCTCTCTACGAGACCGGCTGCTTCAGGATGGCGTACACAATGAAACTTCCACTGGTACCCTAACAACAGGGAAACATGCTTCATCAACTCAGATGAGAATGGCTGGCCGTTGTCAGAATATACGACTCTAGGGAGTCCATAGCGGGGGAAGAACTCACGAACCAACTGCTTGGCAGTGGTCGCGGCGGTGTAATCTGGAACTGGATATGCTTCTGTCCATCTGGACAAAGCGCATACAACTACAAGGACATACTTGAAACCTCGACATCGCTCCATCTGAATATAATCCATCTGGAGGACTTCAAAAGGGTGGTCAGGAGGTTGGATTCCACCTTGTTCCACCGGGACACTTTTACCTGGATTGAACTGGCAACATATCATACAGGTACGGACTTTCTGCTTGGCTGCAGCTCGTAAGTGCTTGTTGAACCAAATGTTCTGGATACTGTCTAACATAGCTTTTTCTCCTAAATGTGCTGGACTATGTGCAGTATTAATAATGACTTGAACCATAGAGTCGGGGAGAAACCATGTGGCTCTACCCTTCGTTAACCATCCTTGATCTGTCTGGACCCCTCCTTGTTCGGACCATTTCTTGATTTCTTCAGGAGTAGCATGTAACTGTATGTCTATGACATCTTGTGTAGGGTCTTTAACTGTCATACATGTAATCGGATCTGGAGTGTGTGTCTGTGTCGGATTAACTGGAATGTCTGGAGTCTGTGCTGTAAGCTTGGCTGTGCGATCTGCTAGATCGTTACCCTGGGAAATAATGTCAGTAACTTTCGTATGTGCTTTGCACTTCATGATAGCAATAGATGTCGGTAAATGTATGGCTTTTAACAGAGCTTGAATAAGGAGACCATGCTGAATCTTGGTTCCATGAGAAGTCATGAAACCTCTCTCCTGCCAGAGCACTCCGAAGTCGTGTACAACTCCAAATGCGTAGCGTGAATCTGTGTAAACATTAACTTTCAAGTTCTTGGCGTGTATGCAGGCTTGTGTCAGAGCGACTAGCTCTGCTGCTTGAGCGGACAGGGTGTCAATACGGTGTGTCTCAATAACTTCGGTGTCGGTAGTCACTGCATACGCGGCGACTAGTTCTCCTGTACTTGTTCTCATACATGAACCATCCACATAAAGTGTCAGGTCGGGGTCTGGTAACGGAATATCTGTCAGATCTTGTCTTGGCTTTGTCGTAATATTAACTACTTCCACGCAGTCATGTGTGGCAGAATTCGGAGTAACTGATGGTAACAGTGTAGCAGGGTTCAGGATGTTGCAGCGTCTGATTTCTATGTGTGGCTGGAACAGTGTCAATTCATAACCTGTTAAACGTGCAATTGTCAAGTGCTGAGTTTGTGTTCGGTTTAAAAGAACTTCCACGGAATGTGGAACTTGTACTGACAAGGAGTGTCCTAAGACTATGGAATCACTTTGTCTGATAGCTAGTGCTGTGGCTGCAACTGACTTGAGGCACGCAGGCAGAGCCTGGGCTACAGGATCTAATGTGCTCGAAAAATAAGCACAGGGCTTGTATTGTCCTGCTTGATCTTGTGTGAGAACAGATAATGCTGTACCTTCGCGTTCAGTGACGAAAAGTGTAAAAGGCTTACTGTAGTTCGGTGTCGCTAGAACTGGAGCTTGGCATAGGGCTTTCTTTAACTCATTGAAACTAAGTGTATGTTCAGATGTCCAAGGGAGGACAGTCGATACGGCTGCCTCCTGTGTCGTTAACTGTATCAGTGGCTTGGCTAGAAATGCATACTGAGGAATCCATTGTCTGCAGTAAGAAGTAAGGCCGATAAAAGCACGTACCTCCTTCTGGGTCTTGGGCTGAGGAAGACTCGCTATTAACTGGATACGGTCTGGTGTCAACTGCCTACCCCTCTTGGACAGTAAGTGTCCTAAGTAGACCACTTGCTGGACACAGAATTGAAGCTTCGAAGGGGACACCTTGTGCCCCATCTCGGCTAGAAAATACAAGACTGTAAGAGATGCTCGCTCGCAAGCACGTTCAGAACGGGCTGTGATCAGGAGATCATCGACATACTGGAGCAGGGCAGTGTCAGTTGGCATGTGAATGTTGTCTAGTTGTCTTTTAAGTGCTTGACTGTAAATGCTAGGGCTTTCTGTGAAACCTTGAGGAGCGCGTGTGAACATATAGCTCCTTCCATTTAAACAAAATCCGAAAAGAAACTGGCTGTCTGGATGAATAGGGACACTGAAAAACGCGTTCTTGAGGTCGATTACAGTAAAGAACGTGGCTTCGGAATCAATGGCTGTCAATAGGGAAGAGATATCTGGAACGACTGGGTACTGAGGAATAATACACTTATTAAGTTCTCGTAGGTCAATCACTAATCGATATACTGGGGGTGCATTTGGATCAGTACGTTTCATGACTGGAATGATCGGAAAATTGCATACGTTGGAGTCAGTTTCTACAACCACTCCTTGAGCCATGAGCTCGTCAATAATTTTGGATAAGGCTGCTACAGCCTCAGGTGGCAATCTGTACTGTCTGATTCGTGGTAACACCACACCTGGCTTGAGAGTCACACGATGGGGTGTGATTTGCATATAACCAACATCAGTTGGACCTTGCGCCCATAGATGCTGCGGAACATTAGACAATCTGGGATCAAAATCTCGTAATACATAGTGACCCTTAAAGTCACGTAGGAACAATCGTATTCCCTCTGGGGAACAGCATATAACTGCACCTAACTCTTTCAGTGTTTTAATGCCTAATAGGTTTTCTGGACATGACTTAGTAAGTAACAGATCAGTAGTGCGGGACAATGGACCTACTTCTAGAGTAACTGGCTTTGATATTTCATTTACAATGGGTTTTCCTGAAAATCCAAGGGAAACACTTCTTGAGCCTGAGAGCGGAGCCCCTGGAACTTCGGCGTGACTAATGGTGGTCCTACTTGCCCCTGTATCAATCAAAAACTTTCTGTCTTTCCCTAATACTTGACTGTGAACATAGGGACCTTCTTGATCTACAGGTATCTCGATGAGAGGCAAGCCTACCTCCCTCTCTAGGCTGTTTCATGAATACTGCTGGTACTCTGGATACTCAGACTGTGCATACTGGTACATCTGCTGTGTAACGTGCTGTGTTGCAGCAATAGGCTGCGGTACAGTAACTGTCTGTTGTCCATTCTGTGACTGAGGAATCTGTGAAACTTGTTCTTGTCTAGGCGGACGTGGTCTTTCTTTAGTCTTACCGGTAGCTATGTTGTGTTTCAGAACTGCACACTCGTTTATAAAATGACCTGGCTGTTTACAATAATTGCAGTTCCCTTTAACGGGAGCTGCAGGATGACTGGCTTGATTCGGACCCCTCTTCTGACTGTCTTGAGGAATAGATTGTGCAACTAGTACTTTCATTTTCGTGTCTTTCATACGTTTTCTCTCGTGTTCTTGTTCTTCCCTGATCCTATTCTGGTGGTATTGGAGCATCTGCAACATCTGGGACGGGGTATTAGCTTGCCAGGTACTTTCGACTTTCAAAACTCGATTTTTAATTTGTGGACTTGAATTCTCGACTAATTTAGTAACAAAAAGGTGAGGGTATGACTCACTACTTGTCTTGAGGCCACTGTTGATGCTAAAACATTTCTCAAATCTAGAATAAAAATCACTAATGTCTTCGTCTTGTTTCTGTTTACAGGCTGAGATTGCATCCCAGTCTTCTTTTCTAGTTGTCAATAATCTGGGTAAAACTTGTATTAATAATTCCGGTAATTCTTTACATTTCGCTCCAAGACCGGTACCTGGTACTCGTGCCTTGTCTTCAGCTTCTAGAACTGCCCAATCGATCTTTTTCTCTCCCACCTCCCATTCTTTTTCCTTGAGCTTTTCATCCACCCCTGCGGGCAACAGAACCTTTAACATTTTAATTATATCTGGATACGTGTATTCTCCCATACGGAGCATGTCTTTTAATTCTCGGTGGAACCCTGCTGGATCTTTATCATGACAGGGAATTAATTTCTTCATCTCTAGGAGTTCCATCTTTGTAATCGGAGTGTAAACAAACACTCGTTCTAGTTCGCCACCCGTTCCTCTAACTGGGTGGACTTCTCGTAACGGATTCTGTCTCTCTATGTAAAATGGTTTACTTTCTGGGGGTGAGACATGAACAAAATGCGGATTCAAAAACGTTCTATATTTGTGACGCTGTTCTAGAATGACACTAATTAAATCGGTACCTAAACCTTTCCATCTATACTGGAGTAACTCGTTCAGGATATCGTGTAACGGACCTGGATCAGAGTGTTGACCCTCATACAATGTAATGAGGTGCTGAATCATATACATACCCGCCAGTCGTTGCTCGGCTGGGGGCATTTTCAGAAACATTTGTGCCACTATTTCGTCTGGAAAAGTGGTAGAATCAGTAATCCATCGGACTGCTGATCGGGCTAGTTCTTGTTCATGCATGGTACTCAACTCACTGTAACCGATTCGTGATTTCAGAATGTGATCGGTAGCTTGAAACACTTGTTCTAGAGAACCTTGTTCTGGTGCTGGATGATGAAAAATAGACTTGTGTTCTAGGCGTAAATGGCGATCTGGAAATCTAGATTTTCCTACATACGCTATTCTGTCGGGATTCTCGTCATCTAACTCTTCAGGATCAGAGTTACTTTCTTTCTCGCTTACTTGTGCTGCTTTACGCTGTTCGTGTAACTTTATTATTTCTTTACGGATTTTCTTGTACATACTCTCCATAGCACCGACGGTCTTGTGCTTACCCTCGGCTATATTATCACTCCACCTTGTCAGGGTTTTCATTTCAGCCGGATCTTTAGACGGGTAATCTTGTTCTCTTATTAGACAATTGATCAGAAACTTTAATATCATGAGCTGGGTCTCAGCTTTCCTTTGAGACATGGCCTCGCCAATGCTTTCTGGATCATCCCCTGTACGGATGAAACGATATATTCTGTCTAGATCTTCTTTCATATTCGGTAGGGTGACTAGATACTCGGCCACCTTTCTTACGCGGAATGAATATAAAACCATATTATCCTCGCCTGGGACTGGATCATAGCCGCATTCGGCAAGGGATTTTCTTATTTCTGCTACAGTCTGATGTCTGGGCGTACGCTGTGACGCTTGCATATGTAATTCGGCTGTCGTTAAACGCTTGTGTGGCGGCGGGGTTTGAGGAGTACCTCCCCCTGCGGCCCCTAAACTAGAGTCGTCTACTGAGGCTCTTCGTCCTGGCAGAGTGGGAAATGGAAATGTAGGCTGGACTTGTATGGCGGGCTGGACCGGGGGTACCGTAACAGGTACTCCGGTGTCTGGAGGAGCGGGAAGTGCCTGATTTACAGGGACTGGCGGAGCGCGAACAGGATTTGCATATTCTGGGACTGTGTCGTCCAAATAGGACGAAATAAAAATATCAGCTGCGGTCTGTTTGTGACGTAGCTTGGTCGGAACTAATGGTGGCGGGAAATTACTGGATGCCTCTGGGGTCGCTTTTGGCAAGCCCTCGGCAAGGAGAGGATACATACCCTTAATAAGGGCATGCCTCTGTCTGTCTGACTGTTCGGCTTTAACTTGTTCACCTATCTCGATTAATTCTTTTTCATGGGCTCGTTCCAAGGATTCTCTACTTAATTCTGACTTTCTGATTTCTTTTTCGGTTCTTTTATGAGCTTCTTTGCGCCATAACTCGATGGCATCTTTCTGTGACTGTCTGGCTTTCTTTTTCCATAATGCTTCTTCTACTCTCATGATGCACTCGGCATCCCATGTACCCGATACGGGCCATCTATACTTTTCTTCTAACTGTTTGGTATACTCTACCCATAAATCTAGATATAGTATGGCGCTTATGCCATGCTTCTGATACATAAAATGACCTGGACTGTCCCTAGGCGGGACAGGAACTGCTGCTTCCAGCAGACCCTTCCTAGTTTTTAACTGACGTAACTTAGAAAACAAGGGCATGACTGGACTGTAATCTAGACACAATACAATACACAATGAACACGATACTTATTCCCCATTCATACCACGACATTAAAATACATGAAGAACATTTAAAAATAACAGTTCGAACAGAATACTACCTGGAATACGGAACACAGAATACATGAATTTTCTCGAGAACAGAACTGACTAGAACAGGAACTAGATGCACTGCTGAAACAGTACGAAACTTACCGGTCTCATAAAGAGACACGTCAGGACCCGCATCCACCGAAGTGGACACTTCGTTTGTGGGACTGTGTACCACCAACCCACGGACCAGAGTCAATTAAATTGACCCTGTCTAGATACTACCCCAGTAACGGTACTCACCGGGCAGCAAGAACGGAAGGCCTCAGACTGGACAAGACTGCTTGGACGCCGGACGGACGAACTTCGGACTTCTGTTACGGGTGGGCCTCCGGATACCTCGGACCTTGGACTCTTGGCTTGGGCTCTGGTCGGGACTCGCCGCGTTCCTCCACCGTCTCGTCTGGATGCTGGACCGCCTCCTTCGTCTCCTCCGTGGGCCTGAGGGATACTTGAAGCAGAAATATCTGCCGGTGCGCAGAAGAGTTCCGTCACGACTGCAGAGGGTCAGGGGGTCGGCGTGGCTTCACCGACGCGTGGGGAAAGGGCAAGTCCCTATTCGGGCGCCATTATGTGGTAAATAAATAAATAATACCCTATTTTTGAATGAATAAATGAATAACAGATAGCTCAATAAATAAGAGTCAAGATTCGAGGTAGTAGGAGTTTTGCAGGTTTAATACAGCAAATACAGGAATAGGATGGCAAGGCCCAGCAGCGTTGCCGGGGTCAGGATCGGGACAAGGGAATAACTTTTTAATAACAGTGCATGAGCATATATACATAACGCAAACACATAGCATTACATTGCAATAGGCGTAGCAGTGGGTGGAGCAATAGGCGTGACACGTAGCAGTCGCGAAAGATAAGGGTGAAAAGAGGTGTAACAGGGCGTATACATAGACATGTGATGCAAACGTAACAGAATATGTCATGAATGGGGCGGAAACCATGGAGGGGGCTACCTGAGGAGCCGGGACCTCTAACCTGATGGTGCACGCAAACTAGCAATGACGTGTTACTAGGAGAAGCTGGGGGCTATGAACTCTGTGCTAGGAGCAGAGACTGAAGTCTGGAGAGTCAGGGCGACATGTACCTAAACAGTATCTAGTATCTGATGTTTAGAGAACATGTTGATATAAACTAGAAGTCAGGAGGGGAAAGGCTAACTTGATTCTAAGACTGGACCATGCATTATTCTACATGTAGTGCGTGATGAAGAATATTAAATGACCATTAAATGCAGTATTTCTCTAACGTGGAGACGTGAAGGCTAGACAATGACGGAAACTATTGATGCGATTCAGTAGCTTTAGGAATGCAGAGAAGGAGGACTGAACTGATAACTGGAATCATAACATATTCTTGGCAGACTCAGAGGCAGAGCCAGGGTGAGCCGGGCACTGCGAGGCAGGAAGTAAGTGAAGGGTCGAGGATACAGGTGGGGGCTGTATCGCTCCTCAGCGAGGCTTCAGGAGACAGGAGCTGAATCTGGTGTCCGGGCCCTTTTGAGGCCTAGAAACGGGGACTTTATAATGGAATAACGTGCACACTGAGAAACGTGGCAACGTAACTTTACATAGGCCTGATATTCGTAGTATTCACGAGAACTGGAAACTGGCATACTAGAGGTGGACACAACTGTAATTGCGTCATTAATCGAACATAGGGAATGCATATGCATATTTAATCATGCACACATAACATATGATGGATGACACGTAGGGACACAGAACATGGCAAAATTTACTTTTCCACAGGAGGGTAAAGAACAGACTGTGCAAGAATCAAGAAGCGTGCATGATGGTGTGAGAGGAACTGTGAAAGTGCCAACAAGAGCTGGAGGGTAAGAAAACATGTAAGGTGAAATGGTGGAGAGGAAAGGATGTGACAAAATAAGAAGAATGAAGTGGGATATAAGCTCTGTGTGAACAGAACTAGATGAGGAACCTAGACAAAGTGGGAATACAATAGGTAATAAAAATTGCAGAGAAAACAGCCATGAAAAGGAAAAAACAGTCATGAAAAAAACAGTCATGAAAAAGAAGAAGAAAAATTACATAGTGTGAATGCAGTCAAAAGACAGAGCGCCAACAATAAAGCAATGTAAAATCTGTAAAGTCTGTTAAAGAAAGCTGCTAAATTCCAGACGTTCATTGAGACGTTCATTGAGTCCTTTCAGCTGGGCGGTTCCTAATTTAAATATCCAATACAATTCTCGTTGAAGTAAAAAAAAATTTGGGTCAATGCCCTCTGGTATGTTAACCACCTCTAGGATGAGAAAACGAATTTGACTGTTGTTGTGATTTAGTTGGGTGAAATGTGCAGAAACACAGGATTTCAAGTTTTTGTTTCGAACATTGCTGCGATGTTCGTTCAGTCTAGTTTTGATTTTGCGCTCGGTTTTCCCTACATAGGGTAGTCCACAAGGGCACTTCAATAAGTACACAACGTTCATGGTGTCACATGTGGCGTTGACATGTAGAGGAATGGGTGTGCCTTTACTTGCGTGAGTTATGCTGTTGCCTGGTATGATGTTATGACAATTCTGACAATTGTGACAGGGAATGGTTCCTTTGTAGACAATTGGCTGGATCGTGCGGGATTTTATAATCGATCCTAGATTTTTAGAGCGTTGGTAGGCAAAGATCGGCAAATCATTGAAAATAGCATTAAAGTCAGGTTCCAGTTGTAGTATTTGCCAATGATTGAAAATGCTTTTTTGATCAAATAGCTTTTTGTGGAGTATTTGGATACAAAAACATTACGTTGATCCTTGGTAGAAATTTTGGTTTTGGGGTTGAGTAAATTGAGTTGATCTAGGGTGGTAACTCTAGCATGAGCTGTTTGAATCACTTTATGAGGGTAACCTCTTTTGCGAAATTTGTTCATGATGATGGTGCTGTTTTGTGTGAATGTTTCGGCAGAAGAAGCAATTCTCTTGGCTCGCATGAGTTGTGGAAAAGGCAGATGTTTCTTGAGGCTGGGTTGATGAAAACTTGAGTAATGTAAGTAATTATTGCGGTCGGTGGGTTTGGTGTAAATGGAGGTTTCAAGTTTGGTATCTTTGATGGTGATGTCTACGTCAAGGAATGAAATTCTGGTCTGATTGTATTGATGAGTGAATTGTATTCTGTCGTTAATGGTATTCAGGTGGTTGATAGCGAAGATCAGTTGTTGTTCGGTACCTGTCCAGATCAGGAAGATGTCATCTATGTACCGGTAATAGATTTTGAGGTGTTCTTGCCAATGGGGAATAGACAGAATGTGTTGCGTTTCAAACTCATACATGAAAAAATTCGCGTATGATGGGGCTGCACAGTTTCCCATCGCTACGCCAGACAGTTGGATGAAAAATTTGTCCTGATATTTGAAATAACTGTGCAGTAATGTAAATTGAACCAATTCCATAAGAAACACTTGTAAATCAGATGGTTTGTTGGTTTTGAGTAGGGTCGCTTCTATTGCCTGAATCCCGAGGTTGTGGGGAATGGATGTATACAAAGAGTTAACATCAATGGTACAAAGCAGAATGGGTGTTTGTGGATCGATGGTGATGTTGTTAAGTTTGGATAGAAAATCAGTTGTATCCTGTAGGTAACTTTCCATCTGTCTGACTGAGGGTTGAAGGTGACGATCAATGTATGTTCAAATTGGTTCGTGCATGTACTGACTATGGGTCTGAATGGAGGTTTGATGGGGTCTTTGTGGATTTTAGGAATCATATACAGATATGGAGTGTTGGGATGAGTCTTAATGAGGTAGTTCCTGTCTTTAGTGGTGATGGTTCCGAAAGAAACTGCTTTGTCAATGATCGACTGGAGAATGGCAGAATATTCTTTGGTGGGATCCTGATTTATCTCCATATAGGTGTTGATGTCCGAGAGGTGTTGGTTCACACTTTTCTAGGTAGAATTGGGTATCCATGATTACCAGCGATCCGCCCTTGTCAGCTGGGCAAATCTTGATGTTGCTGTTGGTTGCCAGTTGAGATAAAGCAATTTTTTCATTCCTTGTAAGATTTTGTTTGTGTCTTACAGTCGTTTGGTGGATGCTGTCAAGGTCTTTTTGAACAAGTGCTTCGAATAAATCTAGTCCTTTGTGACTGACTTGTGCTTTTGGGTCGTAAATCCATGATGGTGTTTTCTTCACTTGTGGATGATACAGTACACACATTGGAAAAGAAGTGTTTTAATCGCAATGTTCTCATGAACTTGTAGAAGCTAACTTGAGTTTCCAGATAATTGGTGGTGTACGTGGGTACAAAAGAGATGCCTTTTTGGAGGACTTTCATTTGTGTGGTCGAAATCGTAGTCTGGGAGATGTTGATAATTATACTCTGTGACTCCTCGTTGATTGCGCTATAGGGCGCTGTTGCTCTGACGAACCTTGTCCGCCACGATCGACGGTTGCGTCTGTGCCGAATTCTAAAAAAGGACCGGGTCCAGTGCTTTGAGTTGAAGGTAAGCTTGTAAAGGCGTCGCTTTGTGGTAGTTGACTACTCTGTCGGGATTGTGTTGGACCTGAGGGTTGCCGTGGATCTTGTCTGGTCGGTCTGGTGCGGGTTGAACCATCCGACGATGATGTATCTCCTTCTGTTGATTTGTTAAATTGCGATCTTTGTTGTCTTCTTGCCGCGTAAATCTCGGCCCAGTTGTACACCTCCCCTAATTTATCATCAACTGTATCTCTTTTAAACTTGCGCAACTTGCGCAACTTGCGTTCGTTAATTTCCTTGGTATACTTTTCTATTACTATCATTAACTTGATTATTACCTCAATCACCTTGGAGTGCAGCGGATTCCTTTTCTATTTTTCAATAAAAATGACACAATGTAAATGAAATGTTATCATAACAAGTTTCCTTAAATTTACTTTCTTCTGAAATTGTGGTACTGAAATTCTGGACCTGTGTCATAAACATCGTCGTATCATGACGATTTTTGTATCAGCAGACCGAGAATGATGAGTATACTATATACAAGCATTTTCGTCGTATTCGAGTGGCGAGATCACCCTGAAATCAGGGATTCCGTTCTGAACCCTCGGGTTCCATTTTGTGTATGGCAGCCATTTTGTGGTTGCCCTCCCATAGGCCGATGACTAAGGCCAAAATGAGTCTTAGGGGCACGTACACCTTTTGCTGACTCCTGTGTGACCTGGGCAAGCTGACTCCGTTGCCTAAAGCCAAACCTGCTCAGCCTGTTTCTTTCCCAGTGGCCGATCGAGATTAGGATCAAGGCACAGCATACCATAAACCCTTCATTGCACACAACTATGCCTAATCTCACACACACCTGTCTCTGTTTCTTGCTTTATGGCCTGCTTTACGATGAGGAGGTGCCCGATTTTATTAGTTTGTTTTGTCTTGGTTGTAATAGGGATTCCCGATTGGAAGATTCGTGTCCGGTTCCTCCGATTGGAACTCCAACCTATGAGCTCTATGTGAAGCACGGCGTGGGCCCCATCATGTATAATGAAGTATGGATCCGATACACCAGGAAAGATGGTGTTCTAAAGTGGCCCCAATATGGTAGTTTTGACACAGAGATATTAGATAATCTAGAGGTTAGACTTTTTAAGAAGAAAGCCCGGCTGGCGATGTTTGACTCTTTCCGCCTATGGCGAAAAGAAGCCAAACAGAAAGAAATTAAATTAGCAAAGAAAAATAAAAGAGAAAAGGGTATCTCGACAATGCAAGCTGCTATGCAGTATAAAGATAACGAAGAGGAACAAGCAAGTGAGCAGTTGCACAGGCAACGTAAAATGGCGATTGATAAATGCTATCCAGTTTTACCGCCTCTTCAGCAAGATGCAGCAAAGGAACTCGAGAAAGATCCTTTAATGTCACATTTATTGAGTTCGCCACCCCCCTATGCGCAGAGTGCTACAGCACCTCTGCAACCTTTAGTTGTGCAACCTCCGGTTGTTTTGCCTCAGGTTCTTCCACAGCCGCCAGCTCCTCTTCAGTTGGCTCCTACTGCTACATCGCAGCCCCCTCAAGGGCCGCCGACTTTGCTACCTGCTCCGCCTTTACTCCCTACAACTTTGCCTACTGCATCAACTACCCCTTCTGATATTCCTCCTGATACTGCCTCTGCGTCTGCATCTGCGTCTGCCTTGCCTCACTCTGTTTTTCCTCCTGTTCTTTCGTCGACTTCTCCTTCTGTTCGACAGAGAATGACTGACACTGTTGCTAGTCTTCTATATCCTCTCTTTGGGGCAACAAGTATGACCCCTGTTTCAACGCGCAAACAGCTGCGTAGTCAACTGCCCGACTCTAGAGAGCGGGAAACAGTGGATTATTTGGCACATAAATGGGTTACAGACCCCACAAGATATGAGCTAGATTCTGTTATGGATGTCTTCCATCAGTGGGAAGCACCGAAGCAGAGATATGTTTTTGAAAAAATGTGTGCTTTACTTTGTGAAGAATTGGAGGACAATGATTTGGAATCCAATCCGCCTGATTTGTGTCGTGTACGGTTCGAGTTTGCAAAAGGCACGATTGTGGGTCCCGATATTGAGAAAGCAGTTGCGACATTATTGTCGTTTAGGAGTGAGGATATTTCTCGGTCGTTGTTTGAGCATGATTCCTCTGTTAGGAGGAAAGCGAGACAGTATCCCATGAGAGAAGTCCCTCCGGTTTGGAAAGAAGCAGTTCAGGCTGATGCCGCTCATAATATCGATGCCGTACCGGCTCACTTTCAGCGTGTTTGGGTACATGTTCATTGGAAGCAAGCTGAAGTTTTGGCCCTTAAGCAGACTTTGCCTGACCCCCGTAAAAATCCTGCAGGGTATTATAAGGAATTATTACAGACTGCAGACTCATGTGTCATGAATCTAGCTGATATAGACATGTTGTTTGGAAATGTTGTTCCAAAGCCTTTATGGGGTATGATTCGTCACACGGATCATGCGCAGGAGTTAGGTGATACCTGGGTTAATATTGCTGCTGCAGATGGTCGACAAGTTGGTGGGGCTAAACCGGAGCCTTTAGTTGCAGAACTTCCTGGCAAGATCGTTACATACATGAAGACTTTAATGCCTGCTATGCGAGTGAATTGGGACAAATTGTCTGCATGTAAGCAGAAGAAAGATGAGACAGTGTCCAATTTCTTCACTAGGTTTGAAGAAACGTTTATCGACCACAGTGGTCAAGATATGAGTACAGAAGGTGGTCAACGGTTGTTCGTTGACAAGTTCGTACATAATTTGCTTCCTGAGTTGTGTAAGAAATTGAAAGATTCAGAGAGTTCTTGGGCTGTTTCCTCTTCAGCACAGATATTGGCTACGGCGCAGTATTATGAAAAAAGAGAGAAGGATGAAAAGGATAGAGCAGACAAGAAAACTAAAGAGCTGAAAACAAAGGTTCTTTTACAGCAGGTGTCTCTCCCTCGTAGTAACCAGCGTGATTATCAGCAGCCTCAGCAGTTTCAGAGAAACTCGCAAAGGACCGAATACCCTCAACAACGTTTCCCTGTAGGCCCCAATCAGTGTTCATATTGTAAGGAAGAGGGTCATTTCAAGTACAGTTGCCCTATTTTGTTACAACGTATGAATAGTGCTTCTGGTGCAAGAGGTCGAGGTGTTCAACAAGCACCTAGAGGTAGAGGACGTGGAAATTTCCCCCAGAACGCGCATTCTTTTCCGCCTCAGAATTCAATGAATAGTTTTGATCAGCAGAATAATGCGTCTGGTAGGACGACTCAGTACTATGCTGATAACTAGTATGCAGAAGATGAGAATATGGAAGGTAATGATTGCTAGGACAGCCATAGACAAAGAGAGGGAGTTGTTTCAGTTCCAGTAGATCAGAGTGGACCTTATGTTGAGGTGATTACATCAGGTGTGTCAGAACCTTTTCTGTTGGATACTGGTGCTACAAAGAGTTCTATTATGCACTCTAAACTCCCTGGCGCACCTTTGTCTGGCGAGACGAATGTTTCAGTAGGTTTTTCTGGCGCCCCAGTTAGGAACCCGATTTCTAGTCCTATGTCCCTTTCTGTTGGACCATGTGAATTCGAGGCACCCCTTATTCTGATGACAGGTTGTGGTGAGAACTTGTTAGGATTGGATCTGTTGAAAATATTGTATACAACCTTGTATTGTTCTCCTTCAGGAGTACAACTTACACTGGGTAAGAAAGTGGTCTCCCCAATGTATTTGTCGAAGAATAAACTTCCAACAGAATTGTCGTTTCTTACTGATATTCTTTGGGCTACTGGTCCTAATGATGTGGGTCTTTTGGAAATACCGCCATATGTTGTGACATTGAAAGCCAATGTTAAAATGCCACGCATTCCCCAATACAAGATCTCTAGTGAAGGTGAAAAAGCGTTGCTAGCGATCATTTATGATTTGTTTGAAAAAGATGTCATTGAAGAGACAAGAGGCAACGTTTGCAATAGTCCTGTTCTGCCTGTTTTGAAGCATACTGACCCTTCTCAGCCACCCGTTTACAGATTTGTGATCGATCTTAGAGAGGTGAATAAAATCGTTGTGCCACAATTTCCAGTTGTTCCTGATATCACTGCCCTATTGACTATGATTCCAGCTTCCGTGACTTGGTTCTCGGTGATTGACTTGAAGAATGCTTTCTTCATCATCCCAATTGCCGAGGAGAGTAGGGATATTTTCGGCTTTAGTTTAGGAGGCCGCGCTCCTCAGGGCTACTGTGAAAGTCCATCGATATATAGTCAGGCTTTAAAAACACAGCTTGATACGATTGTTTTACTAGTTGCTGCAGATACTGAGGAAATTTGTAAAGAAGCAACGTTGTCATTTGTCTGATTTACATCACAAAGTGTCCCTTTCGAAATTACAATATTGTCGACAAGAAGTGACCTACTTAGGTCATCTCTTATCGAAGGAGGGAAGGAAACTGACCCCAGAAAGAATTCAGGCAATTGCAAAATTGAGTGTGCCAATGACACAGAGAGAAGAGTGTGCTTTCTTGGGTATTACGTCATATTGCAGACAATGGATACAACATTTTTCTCTGCTGGCCAAACCTTTGGTGACCCCAGAAAGAATTCAGGCAATTGCAAAATTGAGTGCGCCAATGACACAGAGAGAAGTGTGCGCTTTCTTGGGTATCACGTCATATTGCAGACAATGGATACCAAATTTTTCTCTGCTGGCCAAACCTGAGCTGATTTGCATATAGCCAGTGTCTAACCCAGGGTGGTGTGGAGTGCAAAAAACCGATGGATTTAGGCCCAGATCCTTGTACTGGGGTGAATGTATGACATTGTTCTACATTCTGTCCATCAACTGTGTTTTTTGCAATTTCACCCCGAGTGGGCTGGGGATGCTCAGACGTGAGTCCCAGGCTCTCCACACCACTGGAATCAAGCTATCCAGGCTGATGAAGGCTGATAGTCAGAAACCGGTCCTTGGATGCTTGATTCCGGTCTGGGGAAGACGTGGCTTGGTAGTTCGGACTGGACTGTTCCCATGAGGCACAGGGTCAGAGCTGATTTGCATATAGCCAGTGTCTAACCCAGGGTGGTGTGGAGTGCAAAAAAACGATGGATTTAGGCCCAGATCCTTGTGCTGGGGTGAATGTATGACATTGTTCTACATTCTGTCCATCAACTGTGTTTTTTGCAATTTCACCCCGAGTGGGCTGGGGATGCTCAGACGTGAGTCCCAGGCTCTCCACACCACTGGAATCAAGCTATCCAGGCTGATGAAGGCTGATAGTCAGAAACCTGTCCTTGGATGCTTGATTCCGGTCTGGGGAAGACGTGGCTTGGTAGTTCGGACTGGACTGTTCCCATGAGGCACAGGGTCAGAGCTGATTTGCATATAGCCAGTGTCTAACCCAGGGTGGTGTGGAGTGCAAAAAAACGATGGATTTAGGCCCAGATCCTTGTACTGGGGTGAATGTATGACATTGTTCTACATTCTGTCCATCAACTGTGTTTTTTGCAATTTCACCCCGAGTGGGCTGGGGATGCTCAGACGTGAGTCCCAGGCTCTCCACACCACTGGAATCAAGCTATCCAGGCTGATGAAGGCTGATAGTCAGAAACCGGTCCTTGGATGCTTGATTCCGGTCTGGGGAAGACGTGGCTTGGTAGTTCGGACTGGACTGTTCCCATGAGGCACAGGGTCAGAGCTGATTTGCATATAGCCAGTGTCTAACCCAGGGTGGTGTGGAGTCAAAAAAACTATGAATTTAGGCCCAGATCCTTGTACTGGGGTGAATGTATGACATTGTTCTACATTCTGTCCATCAACTGTGTTTTTTGCAATTTCACCCCGAGTGGCCTGGGGATGCTCAGACGTGAGTCCCAGGCTATCCACACCACTGGAATCAAGCTATCCAGGCTGATGAAGGCTGATAGTCAGAAACCGGTCCTTGGTTGCTTGATTCCGGTCTGGGGAAGACGTGGCTTGGTAATTCGGACTGGACGGTTCCCATGAGGCACAGGGTCAGAGCTGATTTGCATATAGCCAGTGTCTAACCCAGGGTGGTGTGGAGTGCAAAAAAACGATGGGTTTAGGCCCAGATCCTTGTACTGGGGTGAATGTATGACATTGTTCTACATTCTGTCCATCAACTGTGTTTTTTGGCCAAACCTTTGGTAGCATTGACCTGTAAAGATACACCGAATCCCCTTCCATGGTCTGAAGATTGTCAGAAAAGTTTTTCCGAATTGCGTGATGCATTGTGTTCGGCTCCTGTGTTGGGTACCCCCGACTACAGTAAGCCTTTAACACTTTATGTCCATGAGAAAGAAGGTTGTGCATTGTTAGTGTTGACACAGTCTTTTGGGGACAAGCAACGTCCATGCACGTATTTTTCGCCGACTTTGGATCCGGTAGCCAGAGCGTTGCCGAGTTGCTTGAGAGCCACAGTGGCAGCAGCAGTTTCTATTCGGCAGTCTGCTGGTTTAGTGATGAATAATATGTTGATTTTAATGGTTCCACATGCAGTGGACACTTTGTTAAACAGGACCAAGACACAGCACTTAACTAGTGCTCGATTGTCAGGTTACAAGTTGACACTTTTAGCGAGTCATGTGCACATAAAAAGATGCAAACACGTTGAATACAGCTACGTTGTTGCCGATTGTAGCAGAATCAGATGTTTATGAACAGCATGATTGCTTTCTTAAGACAGAGGAAGAAACAAAAGGGAGAGTAGATCTTAAGGACACTCCTCTTGCGAAGTGTGACGGTACCTTATGGGTGGATGGTTCATGCTTCAAGTTTCCGAATGGTGATACGACTGCGGCATATGCTGTCACGACTTTGCATACGATTGTTGAAGCTGCACGTATCCCACATAATTCAGCTCAAGCAGCAGAGTTGATTGCACTTACAAGAGCGTGTGTGTTATCAAAAGGAATGAAAGTGACCATATATACTGACAGCCAGTATGCGTTTGGTGTGGCCCATAGTTTTGGGAGATTGTGGAAAGAACGTGGGTTTTTGACTTTGCATGGAGCCAAGATACAGCATGGTCAGTTGGTGAATGAGCTTCTTGAGTCACTTACTTTGCCGTTGCAAGTCGCGATTGTGAAATGCAGTGCACATAAGAAGGTTACTGATGATGTTGGTCGTGGCAATGCATTTGCTGATGAAGTCGCGAAAGAAACAGCAAGGGATGTGATGAGTCGAATGTATGTTGCAGGCCCTGCGAGATGGGTTGGTAACATTGGAATGTGTGAAGATACGATAGAGAGTGTGAAGTCTATTCAAGCTGAAGCTACAGAGAAAGAGTTGAGTGTGTGGAGAGAGAGTACGGGTAAATTGGATGCAAATGGTTGTTGGGTTGAATTGTCAGAACATCAGCGATGGTTGTTACCCGATGCATATGTGCTTGCAGTGGTTACAATGGCCCATGGAATGGCTCACATCAGTCTGAAAGGGATTTGTAAGTTGTTGGCTCCAGTATGGCAAAATGCTAGAATTCCTAAGTGTGCAGAGAATGTGGTCAAGAATTGCATGGTATGCTTGAAATACAATCCTGGTAGGGGAACTCCAACTCCAGCTGGTCATTTTGCGCCTCCAACGTACCCGTTCGAGGCTTTGCAGCTAGATTTAATCCACATGGAGAGGTGCAACAACCTGAAATACTTACTCGTTGTTTGTGCCTTTTCGAGATGGGTAGAAGCATATTCCCTGAAAGACAATACTGCCCTATCCACAGCTAAAGCCCTTGTCAAAGAGTTTTTCCCTAGGTTTGGCTTGCCGAGAATGGTCTGGAGTGATAATGGGAGTGAATTTGTGGGTCGAGTGATGAAGAGAGTATGTGAATGGCTAGGCATACGCCAAAGGTTTCACGCTGCAAATCACCCCCAATCAGCTGGACTAGTAGAGTGCTACAATGGCACGTTAAAACGGAAACTGGCCAAAATACAAGCTAGCTCTGGTTTTAAATGGCCTTATGCGTTGCCATTAGCACTTTTATCGACAAGAATGACTGTGCACTCACGAGTGGGACTTAGTCCGTAGGCCGACAAAATTTAGTGACATTGAACACCCTGTATTGCTTGATTACTTGTATGATTTGATGGCTAAATTGCGTGTTTTACACCAACAGGTTCACGATACTCTGCCTCAGGACTCTGAAGATCCAGGACACGCTATTGATCCTGGTTCGTGGGTGCTGGTAAATAACTTCCAGCGGACAAAGAATGATCAGCCCCGTTGGACCGCCCCCCACCTAGTCCTTTTGTCAACGAGATCAGCCGTGCGAGTGGAAGGGAAGAAGAACTGGATCCACGGCGTACATTGTAAGAGGGTCCCTTTGCCTCTGCTGTACGACTGGTGGGTCCAGGAGCAGTATTGCTGACTCTGAGACTGATACTGTGCCTCGTTTTCTGCCTTTCAGCGATGCACGTGTAAAAGGAACAAATTCTGAACGTGAAAGTGACAATCTTTTGCAAGAAGCTGTGCCACCGTCAATTCGATTGGACACTACCGAGCCTGAACTTTTGTTCCAAGACCAGACATTACCTGGAAAAAGTCGTTATAATCTGAGGTCGAGAACTATGGACAAATAAATATTTTTCTTTGCTATTTTTGAAAGTGCAGCTCTCTCATCTGAGAAACTTTTTTATTTTTGTTTTTCGAACTACCATCCGGGTTCAGCTGTAGGGTCGCGGGCGACAAGTCTTTGGAGTGCAAGCCGAAGACACAAGGTCGACGGTTCTGGTTGGTTCTTGGGCGTTTCCCTTGGACTGACAGGCGCATTCCTTAGCACGGAACACCCTACCTCCGCGAGCAGCAAGGTTAGAGGATGGAGTTTTTCAAGATGGAGAGACCTGCCAAAGAGATGAACTTTAAAGCCAAAATATGTATAATGATGACCAGAAAACGCTTTTTGATATTATGCATTTTCATGTTGTTTAGTGTAATGATGTTTTTAATAGGATATGTTTTATTCTCTTTTCGAGTGACATTTGCACCCACTGCACAGCCCATGCCTCCTTCTACTGTTTGCTCACATTCTTTTCACCCTTTTCCTGAACATGAATCCGTTAGGAGATTAGAGTTTATCAATAACTCCTTCGTTCAGCTTTTGCACCAACACCAATTAGTAGTGAACACGACTAACTGTTGGGTGTGTGGTCTTATGCCTCATACTACTGATAAAGGTATCCCTTATCTGGTCCTGCCTTTCAGCCATAATGGTTCTGTGTGGGCATATAGAACGATGTTCATCTATGCTCATGAAGTCCACCCCCTATGTTCTGTAAAAGATAATCCAAAGAATAGTGCTCTAGTTAAGGTATAGTAGATTTGATTAGAGAAGCTACTTCCTATGAGACTATCCCGAGAGATGAGACACTAGCGTATATTGGATGGAACGTGACTGGATATGGAGTTACTCTGAGTGAGAACCAGCAAGCAAAGAGATCCTCCCCGATTTGGATTGTACTCCTTCAGGGTCACCTATGTCTGCAAGGTAATGGCAAGAATCCCAGAGCTCAGTTAGGGAAGAGTATCTGCACTGAGACATATGTTTTTGCATCTCAGACCTCCCCTTCGTTCCTAGCAACTAGGGGTACCTATTTCATCTGTCATGATAGAGCCTACACATGGTTGCCCCCTGACTTCTCGGGCACATGTTTTGTTTCGTTCCTGTTGCCTCCCACCTACACAGCTGTGGCAGATTACCACAAGACAAGGGTAGTTAGAGGTGTCTTCAGTAAGGAAGATACTGCAGGACAAGAATTGGGAGATTTCGTGAAGGGTTTTCTGCCGTTTTGGGGACCCATGGTGAACAGCAGGAACATAAGGCAATTAACGAGGGTGGTTGAATCCACCGTAGTTGAAACTGCCGGTGCCCTTAGTAACTTGACTGCTGAGCTCCAATCGGATCGTCTAATAACTCTTCAGAACAGAGTTGCATTAGATGTCATACTTGCAGACCGAGGTGGGGTATGTAAAGTGATCCAATCAAGTTGCTGTGTTTTCATTCCAGATAATGCTCCAACAGTGTACCAGGCCATTTCCAAACTACATAAGATCTCTGAATCTATTCATGTGGATAACGGAGATTGGTCGTTGATGGGGTGGTTCTGGGAACTGTTATCCGCCTGGGGATGGAAGATTCTGATGGTCATTGGGATGATCTTAGCCATTCTTTTCCTGTTCTGTCTATGCATACAGTGTGTTCCTGCTATATGTGGCCTCTGTACTGCATTATGTGTAAGGAAACCTGTATCGAGAGATGAGCTAAGTAATAGGATGATGCTACAGCAACATCTCAATGATTTTATGAATATAGACCTGGACTCAGATTAGCGTGAGTGTAGGTTAATTGCCTATGTAAGGGCAAAAGGAGGGTCTGTGGTACTGAAATTCTGGACCCGTGTCATAAACATCGTCGTATCATGACGATTTTGGTATCAGCAGACCGAGAATGACGAGTATACTATATACAAGCATTTTCGTCGTATTCGAGTGGCGAGATCACCCTGAAATCAGGGATTCCGTTCTGAACCCTCGGGTTCCATTTTGTGTATGGCAGCCATTTTGTGGTTGCCCTCACATAGGCCGATGACTAAGGCCAAAACGAGTCTTAGGGACTTTTGCTGACTCCTGTGTGATACCTTTTGCTGACTCCTGTGTGACCTGGGCAAGCTGACTCCGTTGCCTAAAGCCAAACCTGCTCAGCCTGTTTCTTTCCCAGTGGCTGATCGAGATTAGGATCAAGGCACAGCATACCATAAACCCTTCATTGCACACAACTATGCCTAATCTCATACACACCTGTCTCTGTTTCTTGCTTTATGGCCTGCTTTATGATGAGGAGGTGCCCGATTTTATTAGGGGTCCGTCCGATATCTGATGAAAAGTGTTGGGTCTTGCCGGGTAATTGATTATGGGCTGGACAAACTGAAAATGGGCTTGTCATCATGAATCTGCTTTTCTTTGTTGTAGAAATATGTGAATGGTCAACTGTAAAATAAGGAATGTTTGCCTAAAGCATAATATTTTGTATAAAAAGGGATGGCTGGCTTTGTAAGATTGAGCAGTCTCCTGAGAATATACACCGTGTTGTACTTCTAGGATACCTGTTACTGGCTGCAGCCAATAAATTTGATCTTTGAAGTCACCAAAAAGTCTCTGTGTTTCTGTAGTCTGAGACAGGAGAACTCGAAGTCTTTGGGTGTGTTCCCTGGCACCGCTGGGTTCTTAAAAACCCAGTACTTCAAGATCGCAGCAACGCGCAACGGGTAAGCTACTTTTTCATATATAATAGACTTCTGATCACTCCAGCTAAACTGCATCATATAGATCCCACTATTCACTCTACCTGTTGGTCTTGCCCGCCCCCTGTAGCAGATCTTAAACATATGCTATTTACTTGCCCATCTATTCAAAATTTTTGGATCAGAGTGTGGCAACAAATTAACAACATTTTCCTTACCCAGATCCCTTTTTCTTTTTCACATATGTTTCTAGGTAGCATCTCAGAGATATGGTCCTCCTCCAATACTAATGCCACCATTGTTGATTTACTTATACCGGCAGCGTTTCAGCAAATCCTTAAATCATGGAAAAATGCTTCAAATATTTCATTTCAAGCCTGGTGGTATAGAATTTTTTATAACTTTAGATTAGATAGGGCTTAAATTTACCCAATTACACTTGCTATTAAATGAGATTTACTGTGGTTGCCTATTACTAATTGCCTAAATCCGTCTATTCAATCCTTACCTTTGCATAATTCTTGCAATGAAGAGGTATCCAAAACCTACTTGAATTTAATGGTTATTATCCGTTATCTACTCTGTTTTATATCTTTGTCATGTCATATAGCTACTATATATCTTTATATTGTGTTAAGTTAGTATAGGCTCATTAAATGTTTAAACGCCATTTTTTCCTTTTGCTTCTTCTGCACACGACACTTAATTGTTGATTTAGCTTTCAACCCAGTAGTTCGTTGTGGTTTACATGAGAATAATATGTTATTTCTCTGATATCAGCTTTGCTTAATAAACTATGTCTGTACAGAGAGTGCTGAAGCTTCAGGAACAACACGATACAGATTTGTTATGAGGTCTGATCTTCGCGACTTCATAGACATAACATAAGTGCTTCTTCTGCCAACTTTGGGCTTGAGGCGGGTTTTATATTGCTTTGCTTAAGGCACACAAAGACACTTGATGCTGTTCGCATGCAGGGAGAGCTGGTGTATGCTGATGTGATACCTTCATTCTAGGACACTGAGGTATGGGCCCGCCCTAATTCAACCCAAAGAGACCTTCTTAGCTATTAATATAATATGCGAGTTAGGGAGGGTGAGAAATAAGTGTTGTTAACCCTTATTAATTTACAGCATGGTAACATGCTGTCACCATTCGCTTTCTATGGACTAGTAACTATGCTTGTAGCTTTGTTGTTGATAATATGTTTACTTGTATTATCTAAGATACTGCGCCTAAGAAGACGGCATTAGTAAATAAACATTTCAAATGCTCACGTGTTCTTCTTTACTCCATGTTCTGGTTTGTAATGATTGTATAACGAAAGAGTGTTCATGTGTTCCACGTAACCTGAGGTTGGTGAGTTCATGTTCTGGTTTGTCTAAACATTGGGAGTTGGTTATGACCAATGAGACACTGTAGCTAGCTCGGTAAGGGGTTTGTTGGATACTAAGGTGAGTTTTGGGTCACCCTAATTCGCTGAGGTTCCAATCTTCTGTGCACAGTTCTGTGGGAAAACAGAAACCCTGCTACATGGCGCCCAACGTTATCGGTGGTCTTATATCATGACACTCGAGTAGTATTTCATTCCTACCTTAACCCCTTCACTGTCGTTTCCGGTAAACGGTGGTGTCGGTGAAACCTACCTGTTTTTTGAACTAGGTCTTTATTCAAGCTTGATTCTTTCTAAACGGTTTCCTTGAATTACTACCCAGTTGTGCTACAAAGTTGACTTTGTTTTTCAGTAGGTCCCGTTGGAGGGCATGGCTGTGATTTTAGTGGTGTGTGCAGATCCGGCGTACCTGTTTGAACTGTTTTATTCATGGGTAACGTTTCCGGCAGTGGACGCAACTTCTGGTGTGTTCCACTCCTACACAGCCTCCCCTGTACCGGCTGAATATACACCGTACAGGGCACTGGAGATATCTATTGATCATTGGCAGCATCGCGTTTGGTTTGATGGCGCCCTCCCCCACTCTTTATCTGCTGCGAGGTTAGGTCCTTTATCCATTCCAGGTACGAATTGGCCTGCTTTGGGTGGCTTTACCCCACACCCGAATCAAGGGGCTTGTACCCTTGCGGAAGTTCGAAGGCTACACGTAGTCTCAATTGCCGTGATTCGTGCCTTAGTGCAATACATAGGTCGACATCTCCCGGGAGGTCCCCAGGGGGGTGCGGCCGTTCAAACGGAACGTGGCGGTTTAAGGCTCAATCCAGTTATGGTCAATTCGGTTTTTGGTCAGCGTCCTGTTGATAACGATGACTTCCCTTTCTGGCTAGCCGAGAAATTTGACCAACTGGAGGCTGTGTTTCCGAATTCTACTCCTGCTGATAAACATCGAATGTTGACGATCACTCTACCGAAGGATTTAACTCCTGAGCTCGTTGACTGTGAAAGCTGGGGCAAGACTTTTGCGGCCATTTATACGAGGTGTTTCGGCACCCCGTCTATGTCCGCACTGCCTGAGATCGTTAAGCGTGTTCAGGATGATCACGGACCGGAGGCAGCGGTTGAATTGGGTATGCGCCTGTGCGGTTCTTTTGAGATTGTAAGCGATCTCATTCTCTCCAATATTAAAGGAGATGCAGTGAACTTTCAGGTGTCGAATGCTTTGGCTGCTCTGCCCGACGCCGATAAACCCAGACAGTTAGCGAAGATAGTTGTGGCCGCATATAAAACTATTGGCCGCACAAGTAGGGGTCTGAAATATTTTTCAGTTAAAGAGAAGAAAAAACCACAAGGACAGTCTGCTGCGGCAGACGTCCAACCCAAGTCCAAAAAACAAAATTGGCCTAAAAAACAGACACAGGGGAAGCAACAAGTGCAATCTCAAGATTCTTCTCCTGCACCACAAATGCCTGTGCCGACAGAAAAAGTTTATGATTTGCGCGATCGCGCGATGATTAAATCGCCTGATCGATTTCAGGTTTCTGATCAACGCTCTCCTCGTTCCTTTCAGGACCCATCGGCACCGAAGACCGGTGGAGGAGGAGGCGGACGGGGACGTGGTGGCCAACAGGGACGTGGCCAGCCCCGCCAGACTGACGGCGCAGCGAAGCAGGAGGATTCTACGCCTAAAAGACCACAGTTTGCAAAAAAGAAAGTCGCGGCCTTAACAGCGCATCGATATACCACAGATAGTGAGAACACGGCTTCGGAATCTGACGTGGGCTCTGACCTTGCTGGACCGCGCGGCGGAGATTACCATAGTCAGAGAGGCGCTGCGTCCACTACTGAGGGTGACAGCGACTGATGTCTACGTTGTAATTGAAACAGCAGACACGAGACTTGCTCCCCCTGAGAGACTTTTTGAAATTGTCCTGTTAATTGAAGGTGACATACAGCGTACTGTAAAGGGGGTGTTTTGGGAAAATCTTTCATCTACGTATGATATTTTGCTTGCGGAGGCTGACTGGCCCCTACCTTTTGTGCTCGCAGCGCTGCGAGGGGAGGAGGTAATCCTCCCCAGTTTCGCGAACACTGTCTCGAAGGAGCATGCGCAGCATTTTGCAGAAGAGTGGGCTCGGGCTCTCGCACCGGCTCTGTACCGTAACCAGTGTGGTTGGGATAAATTGTCGCCTTGCCACGAAATTCCGTTGCGGTCTCAGCCGCAGCCTCAACCTCAATATCTCCTTCGGCGTGATGCAAAATCTTCCGTCGCGGAAATCCTTGAACAATTGGAATATCAGGGAGTTATTGAAACATGTGTGTCACCGATGAATAACCCTCTTTTTACTGTGACCAAGCCTGACGGATCCTATCGTTTGGTTTTGGATTACCGGCATTTAAACTCGCATTGCCGTAACTGTGCAGTACAGAATACTCACGGCTCTGCCCTAGTGGATAGTCTAGTGCGTAAGCGTTTCAAAACAACGCTTGACATTTCCAACGGTTTCTATGCCCATAGATTGGATAGCTTAAGTTCCCAATGGACAAGTTTTACGTGCGCTGGAGTCCAAAAACACTTCCGGCGTCTCCCAATGGGCTATAAGAATAGTCCTGGTGTATTTACTGCACGCATAGTCTCCATTTTGGAGGCTCTCGATCCGGATGCTTGCTCGTATGTGGATGACATCTATCTCACAGACGACGAAATTTGGATGCATCTGTGTCGAGTAAATTTGATAATTTGTAACTTTGCTGATATGGGTTACAAATTTAACTTTGCAAAATCGCACATTGCAGAGCACACAGTGTTGTTCCTGGGCTATGAGCTCAACAATGAAGGTAGAGGATTAGCTCCTCACTTCTTGGAGAAATGCGCTCAGTTGCGCGCTCCAACAACACTGAAAAAATTACAGTCTTTATTGGGCTTTTTAAATTTCGGAAGGACATACATTCCGGAATATGCCCAGCGTATCAAGCCTCTGTATGCTCTGATACAACCTACTTTTTCAAAATCATGCTGGCTGCCTGAGCATTCGGCCATCTTGCAGTCATTGCAGGCTGATCTGCTCGCTTCTAAATTTTTACTGACTCGTGATAACCACACAAACCTGGTGATAAGAATTGTCCCTGGGACAGTGGGTTTCACGTACCTCACTTTTAATGAAGGAGACACAGTACCTATTGCTTACAAGTCGCACTTGTACACTTCGGCTGAAATGCGGTTTCCCACTGTGGAAAAGGTTTTAACGGCTGTGCAGATGGCGATTCTTAAGGAACGTGCTCTGTCACAGGGGAAACGCATGTTGGTTGTAACACCCTGTCCTCATTTGGAGGCAGTCACGAAAGCCAGTGTACCGAATTCAAAAGCTTTGCACCCTCGGTGGATTCAATGGGCTGCGTCCTTGACGTCCACGGATGTCACGTTTATTTTTGACGCCTCATTACGGTCGCAAGAGTACTTGCAGTATGAGTTCGTTCATCCTGCTCCTCTGGCTATGCGACCTTTGGAGGACTTCCATTGCATCATTTACACCGATGGTTCGGCGCAGGTTGCGCATGGCTCTAAACACGCCTACGTTTCCGCGTGCGCCATTGTGGTCGGTGCTATGTTGAACGATGAGTTCATTTCCAGGGAAGTGCACACGTTGCCACTGGGCGATTGCCCAGCAAATTAGCAGAGCTTCGTGCTCTCTTACTAGCGTTGGAGTACGCTGATCCTAGTGTTACTACTCTTATTGTAAGTGATTCATATTACTGTGTCCAGTCTTACAATGAAAACTTGTTCTTTTGGATTCAGAATGAATTTCGTGATTCCAAGGGTAGCACAATAAAACACAAGTTGATCTGGGTTCGAGTGGCGGAACTTAAGGATAAGTTGCCGCTCGTTTATGTAATTCATACTCTTGGCCATCAGCGTCTTGGGGTTCACGCTGTCGGTAACTCGCTTGCAGATGAGGCGGCGAAATCAGCAGTGTCTACATACTTGGTTGCAGCTGTTACTAGGTCCAAAACTAAGATTGATAGTGACATCTTGGCGGCTGTTGCTGCCACTGAGAAGGGAGGTAAAAATCCTACAGGGTTCCCTTCGAAGTACACATACCACTTAAGTCCCGAAAAGGTTCCTTTTGTGAAAATTCCTGATGTTGGTGAACGTTTGATTCCCAACTCGGATCACAGGGCTGACTTGATTACAGCAGCACATGAAGGTGTGGCGTCTGCGCATGCGGGCGTCTCGGCCACTGTAACTCAATTACAACAACGCTTCTGGTGGCGGGGACTGTACAAACAGACGCGTGATTATGTCCTTCTTTGTGACATTTGCCAGCAGATTAAACCTTCAACTGCCACGCGTCCGCCACAGACACAGTTGTACATTTCTAATAAACCACTGGGTTGTGTTTATTTGGATCACTGCGGTCCTTTTTCATCTGATACTGCGTATCAGTACATCTTAGTAGCAGTTGATTCATGCACACGCTTTGTGTGGGTATGGCCCCATCGCAGCGCTGATTCACGGACTGTCATTAGGGATTTGCGTGTCTTTGTAGGGATTTTTGCCTGTGGTACCTTCCATTCGGATCAGGGTCCGGCTTTCGCCTCTAAGGCGTATAAGGATGCCATGAATTCGTTGGGGGTCCAAGTCAAGTTTTCGTCTCCATACAGACCTGAGGGTAACAGTGTAGTGGAGCGAATGAACCGTGATTTAAAGCAATCTTTGACAGCTCGAGTTATAGGCACTGGCAGAAACTGGCTGACCCACCTCAATGGCGTGCAGCGTGCGCTTAATAATCTCCCTAGAAGGTCTCTGGGTGGGCGGACCCCATACGAAATGCTCTTTGGCATCAAGATGTACGTCCCTGACCTTGACGGTCTAGACTGTGTGGTTCGCGCCACTTCCTTTGACGCAGATGAACATTGCAATGTTTTACAGAATCTACAAAAGTCCAGAGACAGTCTTGCAAGAGAACACTTGCCCTCCACATCGGATGTTGCATTGCAGATCCCGGTAGTCGGCTGGCTACCCCAAGTTGTTGAACTGGTTCGTGAGAAGATCGAAAACAAGAAAGAATTTGGTCCGTCCTATCGAGCTCCGGTTCCAGTCCTTGGTGTGAAGGGCACAAGAACAGTCATTTTACCACCACTTCCTGGTCGTAAGGAAAACAGGTTTATTTCAATTGACAATGTCAAGATACACAGAGTGGCTGATTCTTCTTAGTATGACACCAGCAGTTTCCTGTCCTTCCATTGTGAGAAATTCAGTTATACCCACTGCTTTTAATCATGAATCAGAAGTGGCCATCGAGTTGCCTGCAATTTCCAGTCCTTTATTAAGTACTTTACCCGGTGCTGATCAAAATAGACTATACATATCCCACTGATTTATCCATGCCTGACCTGCAAGTACGTTTAGCCACAGAATCCAGATTTTCATTTGACTCTGTTTCCCTTGCCTCGAAGAAGCCCTCTCGTTTTGCAGTTTATGCCAGTTTGTTTAAAAAACATTTTTTGATTCCCCCTTGGACATATATTTGGCTGGTGCTTTTTTCGATATATCTTTTTATGTCAATTGGTTTTGTGTTTTATTTTTTCCGATTGGTAAATGGACACTATGTGGAGGAAAGAACATGCGTTCGTCATCTCAATGGAACTTTGGCCCCCCTTTCCTCATCACATTCTGCACACAGACTGAGAAGAGACTTAACATTTGTTAACATCACTGCTTGGCCTGTCCTTGATGGGATCGTGTGGGATGCCGTTCGATTTCAAATTCATGGCCCTACGGAAGTTGTTAATGTGCCTAACGTGCTTAGAGTTAATATGGGGGATGTGGTGAAACAAAACATACGTTCTGACGATTGGGATGTTCAGGCCGTAGAGTCTTTATTTTCTGATTTGAAATACTATGCTGCCTTTGATGCTGAAGATTTGTATTTAGAATCTGCTAATTATGGTGATTTGTTTTGCTTTCAACATTTTGGCAATCACTTCTTACATAAAACAACATCCAGAAGGAATACTGTGAATTATACACAATGGGAGCATTGTCCGGCCCCTATTCAAGGCAGTTCAAGTACTTTTTTGAAAAAGTACACATATTTCACTGACTTCAATCAGTCTAATCCCGAGTCCTTTTATTTCAAAATGACACAGAAGCCTATGTACAAGGTTAGACTTACCAATACTAAACTATTGTATTCGAAGTCCTTTCTTGATCAGCTGGCTGTTGGGGGTTATGAATTATGGAAGGAAATATTTGACCTAAAATCAGCTTGGGGTTCCAAGGACTGGCAGGTACAAGGCACTGAGGCTTTGCACCGTGCATGTCTCATCCCGAATCAGATTTTGTTTTTGAATTCTACTATTTCACAAACAACATGCTTTGGATTGGCTACTGCTAAAAAACTAAATTATCCTTCTATCCCCGAGTTAGAGGAATATTCAGGCTGGAGTAATTATACTCAATTTTCGATTAGAGACTTACAGACCCTATTGCTGAATTCTTCCTTTAACATATCCAGTATAGACACTAAAGGTTGGCTAGTGTGGCACAATAGTGCTGATTCTTGCCAGCGCCGTTTTCTGGGTTTGTCTGACGGCTTTACTCAGGTTAAACCTGATTCACGTTTTGAGACTGAGCATTCTGTCACAACTTACTCTGTGGGTAAGTTATGTCAAACCTGGCTGAAACATTCCAAATTATCTGCAGTTAAATTACATCTTGCAAAACTGAGTGATGATGTAGATTTAAATGATTTCATAAAAGGCCCGGCTAGTGGTAGGTCGAAAAGATGGATATATGCTGTATACAATGAAATTTGGAAAACATCGCAGATTGAGGCTGCGACACGACTTAGGGCTATAGATCAAGCAAATCTAGAGAAAGTCCTTGCCGTGGTGGACAATAGTATTAACATGCTTTCTTCACGCATTTACACTTTAGATAACATTGTGTCTTTTGTAGTGGATATTGTGCATGATGAAGTGTCTGTGTTATACCATGGTCAGAATCAATTACGTTCTATCATGCAATTTGCATGGACCCTGCAAACGCTTTAAAATGGCAAAGTGCCATGGGGCTACATGAACGTTTCCTCTCTCTTTGCACCCTTTAATTTGACTGACAAACAACGCTTGCTTTCTATGCGAGATGCTTCTTTTTCTATGTTACATATTGAGAAATTGGAGTCCTTGCCTTTTTCTGTGGCAGAAGCCTCAGCTGCAACGTGGCTTATCCACGGTCTGATAACATTACCTTTTGCTTTGTATAAATTTACTAACTGTATGAAATATGTTGCCATAGGTCGCTATGAGCCTTTAGGTAGTGGTTTTCTCCATGAAGTATGGTCACTTCCTTTCACTTATAGATGTTTAAAGGACGGCCAGGAAGTTTATCTAAATGGGGAAGAATGTACAGAAACTCCAGATCATTCATTAATGTGTAGACACATACAATTACATGGTTCTTGCAACCAGGACTGACCAAACTTGGCCTGTGTTTTAAAGGGCTCTCCTGTACCAGCAATCATCCCGACTTTTACTTTGTTGGGGAACGGGAGTTATTTACTTTTGAATAATGAAGATTGTTGCGGGTTAATTAGAGGTGTAGCTTATGTGGTAACAGTAAGTGAACGTGTAGTTTGCTGCAGAAATGTCCTGTACCCACCCACACATGAAAATAGGGAGGTTTCCATTTGGCCACGCATACCAACCTTGAAGGCAGAGTTCAACGGCATGACTAGACTGAGGGCTCTATTGTCCCAGAAAGAAGTGGCCTTGAGTTCGGCTCGAGAAACTTTCGTGCTTCACATAGCTAACACCAGGACCGAGGTTCAGGCCTTTTTAAATACTGATTTACCGTTGCATTTCGGCGAGATGATACATTCTATCTTTAACGCGTCCTCGACATCTGGACTAGCACATTTTTTTAAAACAGTTAGCAGCGGCCTTGTGACTTCATTTGAAAAAATATTTGGAGTAATCCCTAGTTTCTTTCATTCCATTTTCTCGAGTCTGTTTGGTGGGTTCCCGGTTTTACTGGCACTTGCGGCAGGCGTCCTAATTGTACTTTGCTTCCTTAAATATGGATGCCCCACATGTGGAAGAAGCGGCCCAGCCCCTGCTGCCGCTGTTTCGCAACCGAATGCTTGAATATTTTGGCACACTGCCGCTTGCGATTTTGAGCACGGCATATGGATTATCGTTTCGATTTTCCTACTTCACCTGTGTCCAACCTGTGTTTCACTGCCTGAGCTGTGATTTCGATTGGGCCATTGATTTGTGTCTCTGCGGACCGGTTTCTCCTGGCGTCGATTTTAATCAGCTGATGAGTCCTATCACTGCTCACGAGTTGGTTTGTTCTGACGTAAGGATTATGGCCATAGCAGCGATGCATGGACTAATGGGTCCTTGGGATTTGTTCACGGCAGCGCAGGATTTCTTGGAACTGAGCTTTCTGGAGAACCCACCGAGTTGTCCTCTGATGGTAATAGAGGCTCCGATACTTGGGGAACATGTTTGTTCTTTTCCACTTTTGAATTGGATGGCTGAACTGTTTTCGGATGAAGACGGTGATTTCATGTTGGAGGCTGTTGCTGCATATTTTGCTTATACGGTCTTGTCCTAAAAACTCTTCAATGGATTTATTTCCCAGACCTATTGACTTGAGCAATATTTTAAATTTTTTGACAGGATTTTTCAAGTCTCGTAGTTCTTGAACTCTGCTTTCATGAAGTTGCCCTTATCTTATCTTATCTTATCCGTCCTCGGATCAAGGGGGTGTCATATAGCTACTATATATCTTTATATTGTGTTAAGTTAGCATAGGCTCATTAAATGTTTAAACGCCATTTTTTCCTTTTGCTTCTTCTGCACACGACACTTAACTGTTGATTTAGCTTTCAACCCAGTAGTTTGTTGTGGTTTACATGAGAATAATAAGTTATTGCTCTGATATCAGCTTTGCTTAATAAACTATGTCTGTACAGAGAGTGCTGAAGCTTCAGGAACAACACGATACAGATTTGTTATGAGGTCTGATCTTCGCGACTTCATAGACATAACATAAGTGCTTCTTCTGCCAACTTTGGGCTTGAGGCGGGTTTTATATTGCTTTGCTTAAGGCACACAAAGACACTTGATGCTGTTCGCATGCAGGGAGAGCTGGTGTATGCTGATGTGATACCTTCATTCTAGGATACTGAGGTATGGGCCCGCCCTAATTCAACCCAAAGAGACCTTCTTAGCTATTAATATAATATGCGAGTTAGGGAGGGTGAGAAATAAGTGTTGTTAACCCTTATTAATTTACAGCATGGTAACATGCTGTCACCAGTCGCTTTCTATGGACTAGTAACTATGCTTGTAGCTTTGTTGTTGATAATATGTTTACTTGTATTATCTAAGATACTGCGCCTGAGAAGACGGCATTAGTAAATAAACATTTCAAATGCTCATGTGTTCTTCTTTACTCCATGTTCTGGTTTGTAATGATTGTATAACGAAAGAGTGTTCATGTGTTCCACGTAACCTGAGGTTGGTGAGTTCATGTTCTGGTTTGTCTAAACATTGGGAGTTGGTTATGACCAATGAGACACTGTAGCTAGCTCGGTAAGGGGTTTGTTGGATACTAAGGTGAGTTTTGGGTCACCCTAATTCGCTGAGGTTCCAATCCTCTGTGCACAGTTCTGTGGGAAAACAGAAACCCTGCTACAGTCACAGAATAAGTTACTACTATAGGGATTACTGTAATTCAACTGTTGTATTCTAATTAAACAGCCAGTTATACCATTTGTTATACCCTTCTCCCTCCCTTTCTATCCCCTCTCCCTTCTCCTGTTCTTTCCCCTATTTGAAATATTTGCATTATATTATATTTATATACTGCATTTTACTGTTGTTCTATCTTATATTTATATCCAATAAACTCTCTTTTAAAACTTAAAAAATAATAATTAACATCTAATTATTAATTAATTAAACATAAATTACTTCTCACCTTTTACCGTTATAAACCCTAGAACCCACACCTAAATAATTACACAATTATTGTAATTAATTACCAATTATTAATTAATATTAATTAACAAACAATTATTAATCACTTAAGAATAAATTACTTCACACAATTAACACTATAAAATTTCAATTAAACAAATATGAATACATTTAAAAAAATCATTGATTAATTATAATTAAATTACTTCTCACCCTATTCCCCTATAAAGCCACAACCAGCTACGGAATTAAAAACATGCAAAATGCAATTAAAATAAAATTAATTAATACTAAAAATGTAACACATATATTACAAAATATAAACAATTCTTATACAAAAAATGCATCACATACACTTAAAATATATACTAAAATACATAACACTAATTAAATAATCGCTATTTTAAACAATTATATTTATGACTTCCATATGTTTTTAAATCAATATTTCTTACCCTACATCGATATTCTTGACCACGATATTCTTGTTGTCGATAGTAGGTTGACATTTCCAACTCAATATTTTGTCTGCACGCCCTTGAGGAGGATACAGGTAGGGTGTATCAGCCATTGGAGCCCTCTAAGCGTGATCAGACCACGTAAAGTTTGCAATGGTGTGAAACAGAGAAACAGCTTTGGTATTGTTTTTCAAAAAACAGTTTGCTCCAGTCCATATAACATAAATATTTTATGCCAGGCCTAAAACCAAAGCAACATGAATTTTCTCTATTTTTGATGACTTTGCAAAGTAATGGAAATGGACACCTGTCGCTTTTAGAATGTGTTGGTTTTTCCGCAATATGTTTCACATGGGGTATGAAAAACCATGTCTGATTTCTCATGCTAGTAACTCTGGTCAGAAAAAAACGCATGAGGCTTTGGAAAGTCTCCTTCTGTGGTTATTTTTCTACCATGGGGAGCACATAATGCTTTCATCCCTTAGACCAGCTACCCCCACTCTCCCATTTATCACATGCTCAGAGCAGATCTCAGAGTAAAACTGCATGGAATAGCTGCGGCTGCACCTCCATTGTGCCGTAGTAGGGTGCCCCGCCTGCTGCGAGTGCAGCAGGCCCACACATGAATATTAAAATGGCAATACATACCATTGTATTAATGTATCCCAGGTTTGCGCTGTTACAGCACAAGGGCAGGAGGTGGGGCAGATTAGTGCAATTGCACTATTTCCTCAGCCCCTGCCAGTACGTATGTCAGTTTGGCTGCTGTCTACATGCGCTAATCTGACATGCTCAGTAAAGAGCTAGCGATCCAAGGGCTGGGAAACAGCCGAGGGATTGCAGCCTTAGGCACCCAACCTCAAAATGAGCCCTGGGTTAACATGCTCCAGCCAATTCTGGAGATGTGCTCTAGCTCCAGGATTGGGAGGAAGTCCTTCCCTTTCCGCTGGACTGTCTCTAGTCACCGCTGAGTAGAGCAGAGGAGCAACGTGACCATGAGTGCCAGCGCAGCAAATATGGTGAGTGTATTGGGCATGGTGCCTCACCATATTTTAATGTTGCCTGCTGCCACTGTGGAATAGGGCATTCCATGTGATTAACGACTGGAAAAATTGATCCATGCAGTAATTTCTCATTCAATGGCATTTTACTTATAGTTGCGCAGTACTGGTGTGAAATTACCGCTCTAAATCGCATGTAATTTTCCTGCTAAGCCAATACAATGCAACCTGTTATCAGGGTTATAGTACAGTCAGTCTGATGCGTGCCACTCAGCGAGTTATGCCTTTACGATCAACAACTTTTGTTACGTGTAGGTCACTAGCTCAAACTCTAACAATTACAGCTCAGCCTCCTGTTTTTCCAAGGTCAGTAAATCAGGTACCATTACATTAGGTTATATTAGTACCTGCTTCTTGCAGTACGTAGGGGTGGTGACTCTGACTTGAAGGGGCTACATACAAATATGTTTTTCTTTTTATTGAAGATGTAAACGACATAAGCAGATTCACTCTCAGATGTTAGTGAATTGTGGTTAGGATTTGCAATTGTGATACACAACAATGCAAAGTTCACACCTTTTTTACAAAATCATAGAAAAAGGAAATGTTTAGACTAGCAATAAAGTATAACAGGCTCCCAGGATGCATGAAAGATGACCACATGAAATATGTTAACAAGAGAAGTTGATATAGATTGATAGAAATAAGGTCAAAGGGAGGAGGGAGACGATATTCAGACAAAAAAATACTGTATTATGAGCAGAGGGAGAGAGACCAACGCAGCAGGTATAGATGTATTAGGGAGGTGCCACTCAAATCCATCACATGATAGGAGTCATTCACTCCCTACTGGTGCAAGCACACTATTTTCACCTTCTAGCCATTGGGACATATCAACCCACAGGTGAATAGGAAGGGCTGTAAAATCATATTTTCTGTTCTGTTCAATTAATGCCAAGCTCACCAAACTCAGAGCACACATACATTGCTTCAGACTAGTTACAGAATGTGAAGGAATGCTTCTACAGTATTGTACATTTCCCGATACAACAAGGACCACTGATGACGCTCCCTGCCTGCATCATCCAACACTTAGCTAAGAACTAGAATGTCAACACGCACTGAATATACAGGTAGATTGTAATGTAAGCCATGTAAAAGAGGGGGGTCCCAAACATATTTTCCCCATGCAGTTTCCCAAAGAGGTTTTACACACGCCTACAGCCCAAACCGCTGAAGGGAATTACACCCAATTTGGCAGAAAGCTAGATCTTGGTCAAAAAGATTTCTTGTTGTGATTTGGTGTAAAATCGCTCTGTAGTTTTAGAGTTCTCAAAGAAAAAAGATGTATAGACATCTAGAGATGCAAACCCTTTTTGGGCACATCTAACAGATACCAAAATGAAATTTGATTGGCTGCTAACACTTCAACCAGCCATCTTGAGATTCAGGCTCAGTCGAGTCCCAAGAAAAAAGTAAATAGAAAACATAAGGGGGCCGGGAAGGAGTACCCTTACCCCCTAGGACTGGTGATAAGGTCCTGCTGGGGGCGAAAAACATTTTATTTTAAATTTGCTGCAAAGTGTGGGGAAATACAAACTCTTCGCATCAGTGGAGTTGAAAATTAGGAAGTTATGTGTGTTGTTATTGCTGACACTGTTTATTTCCGGTGGAGACTGGAATATACTGGATCACTGAAATATTATCGACGGCCAAAATATCGAGTTGCCAAAATATCGTTGACTAATTATCGACTACAAAAATATCGAGTTTATATACTTATTTAACTAACTACAAAAATATTGAGTAAATAATATCGAGTCTATAAAATATCGACTTCAATAATATAGACAAACAATATATCGACTACAAATATATCGTTTGTAAGCTAAATAACCCTAACACTACAAAAATATCGACTACCAATATATAGACTACAAAAATATCGTTTTTTGTGATTTATCAACTTCGGATTATACACATTATATATGTAAAATGATACATAAATCGTCTTGTAAAATACATTACACAATCCTAATTATATATTATATATTAAAATACATTTTTTTAAAACATTTAAATGTGTAAACATTTTTCCTACATATCATGAATACTTTGAAAATAATATATACATTTGTCGAAATTTTTCTACGTATTTTATCACATTATTAGTACATATATTTAAAAAGATTTAATTAACTAACCTGCGTTAATGCAAAACTCTTCACAAATGACCATTTCCACTTCAACAAACAAACCAATTAATTTTGAAAAAATTCAAATTAGCCAATAAAATGCTCTCTTTCTTAAAACATCCAATGACATTAGAGAACACAAAAAATACACACTATAAAAGGAGTACATGCCTACTACAATTTGTTGCTGCACAAGCTATAGAAAACAGAAGGCAACTCTTTGATCAACTAGTTACTGATAAATCGAGATTACTATTCAAGATTGCTACAAAATTAATCAAGTAAGTGAAAATGTATTATTATAATACACAAGTACTAGGCTAAAATTGTATGTATTTTTCCTAACTGTTTAAATTACATTTATTTTTCTCTTTTAACATTTGATTTATAGACATCTCCTAAACACATCAAAATACGTGCTCCTAGTTATTTACCACTAAATACTATTTGTAAGTATATGTAAATGTTCTCTAATACACCAACTGCTGTTCTTATTAACTATTTTCTAATATCCTTTCTTTATTTACTCTATCTTCTTAACAGAATTTCTGATAACATCCGCATTCTACTCAACGAAATGTAAAGACTACACAATTTAAACAAGTAAGTATATGTGTACAGTTCTAAAAGGCCCAAAAATACTAAAACTATTTTCTAAACACCATTTCTTGTTTATTCTATCTTCCTTACAGATATTCTAAACACATCCTACATCTACAAGACTAAAGGCAAAGACTACACAATTAAAAAAAGTAAGTATATGTGTACAGTTCTAAAAGGCCCAAAAATACTAAAACTATTTTCTAAACACCATTTCTTGTTTATTCTATCTTCCTTACAGATATTCTAAACACATCCTACATCTACAAGACTAAAGGCAAAGACTACACAATTTAAAAAAGTAAGTATATTTGTAAAATTCCTGAAAGGCCCTAAAACGCTAAAGCTATCTTCTAAACACCATTTTTTATTTCTTCTATCTTCTCTACAGATATTCAGAAAACATCCTAAATCTCCTCTACCTAAAGCTAACACTACAGAATTAAAACAAGTAAGTATATTTATTAACTTCCTCAAAGTCCCTAAAGTTATAAATCTATGTACTAATAATCATTTCTTGTGTATTATATCTTCTCTACAGATAATCACATTACATCCTTCATCTACTCCACCAAAGACAAACACTGAACAATTTAAAAAAGTAAGTATATCTAATAATGTCCTAAAATTGCCTAAAATGCTAAATTTAATACTGCTTTCTCCAAAACAAATGCTAAACATTTTTTAAAAATGGCTTATAATTTTTTACTTTGCCTACCAACAGGAAAACAAGAAGAACATACTAGAAATAAATTGAAAATAACAGTTTCTGCATTTCTCAACACCAGATTTACTAACTGTAAGTATAAACAGTGAAATATAAATGTGTAAAACACAACCAATAATATTTTACATTTAAACACGTTTCTTTCTAATCTTTCCTAGAACAAGTAATACAAAATGACTGAAGGTGCAGAATTTGTTATGTCACAGAAAATAAATAAATTGTTGTTATGTTATATGGGGTATGTTTATAACCAAGAAAGACAAACAGGAAGAAAAGTATTCTGGATATGTACCAAATACTATTCAAACAAATGCTATGGTAGGGCTACTACTGAAAACACAAATGTATTATCTACCACAGAACATAATCACCCCCCAATGTCACAGAGATAGAGATAAGGGATGCTTTAGAAAGTATAAAAACAGCTAGCACAGGGAGTGACAAACCTACCACACAAATCCTAAAAGAAGAACTGTTAAAAATTCCTGCCCATGCTTCAGGGCAGCTACCCTCAATTGACTCCCTTAAACGCACAATAGCATGCACTAAAAGATTAACTACCACTACTCAACCTAACCCTACAACTTTTGAAGAAATAATAATTTCCCCAGAAATGAGCGTAACACACAGTAATGAGAAATGTTTACTTTTTGACAATGAAAGCCCCACCAACAGAATTATCATGTATGCAACAGCAACAAATTTAAGAAAAATACAACAATGCGACCAATGGATGATGGATGGGACTTTTAAACCATGTCCCAAACCATTTTATCAACTATATACCATTCATGGATTATATCATCACTACAATATCCCTTTTATTTACTGTTTGTTACCTAACAAACAACAAAATACATATATAGAAATATTAAATGTTATCAAAAATGAAATCAATATAATAAAGTGAAAGTTATGATGGCTTAAGTTGGGGGGGGATGTTCAAAAGGATCTTATGAGTAGGGGGGCATGCTGGGTACAGTAACTAAGACAATAATTAGTGATATTCAGTTGTAGTGCTATAAACGAACACGAATGGGCACGCTCGTAACACGAGGAATGTATAGTACTATTGTTTTGAAATTTTGTGATACAAGGTACGTGCTACAAAACAGAAAAGAAAAAAAAATGTATTGTAACACGATTACTGCTTAAACTGCCTATATTTCAATAAACATTTTCAACAAAAAAAATGAAATCAATAATTATTTTCCCCAAAAAATAATTATTGATTTCGAAATTGCTATGATCAATAGCATTTTGAAAACATTTCCCCACACAGCTATCCAAGGTTGCTACTATCACTTCAACCAAAGTATATGGAGACATCTCCAAAAATCAACTTTAAGCACTGAATACTCAACTGATAGCAACTTTGCATATCAAGTAAAATAATTAATAGCACTAGCCTATGTTCCAATTACTGATGTAGCCGAACACTATAACTCACTAATTGACAGCACATACTACAAAAAGTATGAAGACAAACTGGCCCCACTACTGGACTATTTTGAGGATACTTGGGTGGGAAGGTTACATAGATCTGGGCACCGACGCCAACTTAAATTCCACATACCTTGGTGGAATGTATATCTAAGTACATTAAACCAAGAGGCAAAAACTAATAACAGTGTGGAAGGATGGCACAATGCATTCCAAGCTACCACTAACAGAGCAAAACCCACCTTCCTAAATCTAATACAATCTTTAAAAAAAGAACAAAGCTACCAAGAACTAAGGATAGAACAATCTGTTACACAAATTGGCCCTAAACTAACAAAACAAACAAAACAAATGTTCAGACTCCTGCAAAGCCAAGTGACCCTATATCCTTCAACCAGAGGTTTAGAGTACCTATCACTGATAGCTAAAAGCCTACTATAAAGTATCATACCAAAACTAACAAAAACTTCAGATAATTACAGAAATTGTGAAATCCATAACATTTTCCATTTAATCATAAATAATACATATTTGTTTGATATATTTGTTACATTTTAAAAAACATTTAGTTAACAAATATGCAATATTTATAATATTAAACATTGCAATGACATTTAAATCGACATTTCCCACCCAAATAAAATAAATGTGAAAAACTTACAATTTATGCAGCAGAAGAAGAGGTCATCCAGCCACGTATAATCCATACAATACCTTACAATCCAGTCCAAATCCTATTTCGGAAACCCTCAAAAACCCGAAAATAATATAATTTTTCTTAAAAATGCTCCAGGAAATCCCGATAATACAAGTGTGGACACTTTATTATTTAAAGTGATATACACACACCTTGTAAAAAATAAATTACGCATATTCTTCTCCCAATGCAATGCGACACCCTACATATATCCCGAAAATTAGTAAAAGATTACAAAAATCGCTCCAGTAAACGCGGAGTAAACAAAGTGTGTTAAATTCATTTAAAAAATGAACATACACACACTTAGTTAAAAAAATAAGCACTATCTTATCGTAATCCATTCCAAATGAACAACCATAAAAACCCAAAAAATCGTAAAAAAGATTAAAAATCGCTCCAGGAAATCACGAAAAAAGGAGATAGATGGTAAAATATTACATTTATTTGTAATACAAGCTTATCTCCAAAAAAAAACGCATCCTTCCATGGAATAATACTACGAAGTTCCGGTACCTGTAAAAAAACATACATTAAGTAACCCACCCACACAAACACCCAAAGATTCAAAAATACACATTTAAATTTATGTAAAACATGTTCAAACACATATACTAAGCATTAAAAAACACTAGGCCTCTAACATACACGACGCCTCGGTAAATACGAAATTTCACCTAAAACATACCAAAACGACGACTACATACATACAATAACTCTAAAAACGTCGAATATAGTCTCAAACACTACTACTGTGTACGAAACATTAGTTAAAATTCCCCTTACCTTTCTCAACGCCAAGCAGCTTCCAACCGCGATCTTCTCCATTCCTGAATGAAGCAAAATAACCTTACGCGGTCAAAAAGTAGTCCCCTTAAACTATATTATAAGGGTAAACATAATAAATACAATGTTCTAATAAGAAATAAAATACATACACAAACTTATAATTTCTAATAAAAATGTGTAACACTAATTACCATTTATTTAGCTAACATATCCGTTCTTAATTAATATTAAATAATATTTATAGAATATTATTTAATATTAATATTACTTTAAATATATAAACTTTATAATACATATCTTTTAAATATTTAATGTTAAATAATATGTATTATAAATAATTTTTCCTTTATTTAAGTAAATGTAGAAATGTATTTCATTTGTAAATTAATAGTATAAATAAATAATTTTTATTATTTATTTATATTATTAATATAATTTAAATACATCAATAGGAAATAAATACTATTACAACTCTAAAATTGATTTACTATTTTCAGAATGTATTTTTTTTATTGTAACAAATGTTATAATTATTTTAAAATTGTAAATTAATTTTAATAATTAATATAATATATTAATTATTATTATTAATTATCCCAACAATGTATGTAAATTTAAAACATTTATTTTAAAACATTATATCCAACTAAGTCATTCTTTTACTATTTCATATAGTATTAGGAATAATGTTTTTCTCCTAAATATTTGTGTATATATATAACAAGAATTATTAATTTTTTATTGTTTATTAAGAACATTGTATGTAATATCTATCAAAGTATTTTACAATATTTTTTGTATAATATCTTTAAAACATATATTTACTTTCTTATGAGTTTATAATAATCTATATATCAAACATGTATATTTAATAATATTAATATATAATATATTAACATTATTAAATAAATATTGAACAGTCTGTTAAAAAAATTGATTATAATTTGTTCTAAATATTACAATTTGTCACCCAAATATAAATATGTTACAAATTATTATGTTTTGCATAAATACAGTACAAAAGATATGTTTAGAAAATGTACATTTATAAATTACAATAAATGTAAATGAACACATCCTATTTTCCTAACTACTTATATTGAATATTAATTGTTTTGACTATTGTACTGTACATGTTATAAATACAATTTGACAATAAAACTTTTAAAAACATCCATGTGTACTTATTTTCCTAAGATTATAACACAGTCATGTAAATTTTTCTGTGAGGGTGCTGAACACTGACCAATTATATTTTACTATTCCTAGTCCAGTCAGACAAATATCAGGGAAGGTGCTGAACACTGACCAATTATAATTTACTATTCCAACTCCAGTCAGACAAATATCAGGGAAGGTGCTGGACACTGACTAATTATAATGGATGTATGACGTTACAACGCATACTTTTACAACGCATACCTTTCCAACAAAATTTTTACAAAGTAAAAACCATTACAACGCATTTATTTACAACGCATGTTGTTACAACGCAGGTACCTTTACAACGCATACCATTACAACGTAACTATTGTAAAGTATATATTAATTTTTTAATGTAAATTAATTGAAATTAATATAATTTTATTTAATTTAATTTAATTTAATTTAATTTAATTTATTTAATTTATATTTAATTTTATTTTATTTTTACCCTGTACCCCTGTACCCCTGTACCCCAAAACTGACCTGGCCTGAACCCTAAAAATACCCCTTTACCCAAAAACCCAAAACTGACCCTGAACACTTAAAATACCCCTTTACCCAAAAACTAAAAACTGACCCTGAACCCTAAAAATACCCCTTTACCCAAAAACTAAAAACTGACCCTGAACCCTAAAAATACCCCTTTACCCAAAAACTAAAAACTGACCCTGAACCCTAAAAATTCCCCTTTACACAAAAACTAAAAACTGACCCTGAACCCTAAAAATACCCCTTTACCCAAAAAATAAAAACTGACCCTGAACCCTAAAAATACCCCTTTACCCACAAACTGAAAACTGACACTGAACCCTAAAAATACCCCTTTACCCAAAAACTAAAAACTGACCCTGAACCCTAAAAATAACCTTTTACCCAAAAACTGAAAACTGACCCTGAACCCTAAAAAAACCCTTTACCCAAAAACTAAAAACTGACCCTGAACCCTAAAAATACCCCTTTACCCAAAAACCCAAAACTGACCATGAACCCTAAAAATACCCCTTAAAAAACCCCAAACATATTACATTTTAAATATAATGATATACTTACCAATACTTACGTTGTAATGGTATGCATTGTAAAGGTACCTACGTTGTAAAAACATGCGTTGTAAATACATGCATATTTTAATTCTCCCTATTTTGTATTTTGTTTATTTTTATTTATTTTATTTCCCCTGGTTTTAAACTGACCTCGCTGGTCTTCATCTCCCCCCTCCACTCTCTGCACATAACGGAAGCTTCACCACCGTTTTCGGTGGGTCCTGGGTCCCTGGGAGGCTTTGGGCTTCGTTTTTGGGTGCCATCTTGCTTTGGGCACCAAGTACAATCGGCGGGCGCCATCTTGGAGCGTCCTGACGCTCGTCCTTCGTCAGGGGAGTGCCTATTTAAGGCGGACCTTCTGATGCCTGCTCTCCTTCACAGGTATCACTGCTGACAGCGCGCTACTGCAGGCGCTTTGCATATTTTAATTCTCCCTATTTTGTATTTTGTTTATTTTTATTTATTTTATTTCCCCTGGTTTTAAACTGACCTCGCTGGTCTTCATCTCCCCCCCTCCACTCTCTGCACATAACGGAAGCTTCACCACCGTTTTCGGTGGGTCCTGGGTCCCTGGGAGGCTTTGGGCTTCGTTTTTGGGTGCCATCTTGCTTTGGGCACCAAGTACAATCGGCGGGCGCCATCTTGGAGCGTCCTGACGCTCGTCCTTCGTCAGGGGAGTGCCTATTTAAGGCGGACCTTCTGATGCCTGCTCTCCTTCACAGGTATCACTGCTGACAGCGCGCTACTGCAGGCGCTTTGCATATTTTAATTCTCCCTATTTTGTATTTTGTTTATTTTTATTTATTTTATTTCCCCTGGTTTTAAACTGACCTCGCTGGTCTTCATCTCCCCCCGCCACTCTCTGCACATTGAGGTTCCGTGACGATTTTACTCGTGTTTGTAACATTGTCGTAAATACATAATTTTGGTATCAGTGAACCGCAAATAATCCATTTAGTATATCCTGGTGTTTTCGCTATGCTACGAGCAAGAGCACTCCTGTTACAAACACATTTCTGTTCTACCCATGGCATCCATCTTAGAACACAGAAGCCATTTTGTATTCCTTGCCCTCACATAGTCAATGGACACGCAATGACCTCTTTTTCATTTAAGGACACGTAGGCTTTAGCCAGCGATTCACCTTGCTAGTGACACGTGCACCTTAGGCCAGCAACGCTGTAGCAGCATGACTCGGCAAGAACTGCCTCCCCAGCCTGAGGCCAGTCCTGCTATACTGGTTCTTGTGTTCGTTGGCCTGATCATGATTAGGCGGCCGAAGCTGGTAACCGTGCCCATTTACGACCCACAAACATCTCTTATCCTGTCTTTCTATCTTCTGCACCTGGCTCTGCTCCTTTCCTTCTGGGCCTTTATTAGGGGGAGGTAACAAAATTTACGATGAGGCGGTCCGGGTCTTGAATGAGAAATTGACATGGGATTATGATGGAATAGTGGGAACCCCTCATTCGTAATGTTTTGACATCAGATACTGTTGACGATTCCTGTGCAACGCCAAATATTTATTGTTTAAGACACGAATGTTTAGAACTATGGTAACATGAAAAGAATTTGCCCCGAGCAGAATATTTAGTATATAAGGAACAACCCTCTTTGTACAAATTGAACAGGCTCCTAGACACTGCCCGTGTGCAGTTTCTGTGACTTCTGTGTCCCTGCAGTAATAAACCTTTGGTCTTTGACGCCACCATCGAGAAGCCCGTGTTTCTGTTTGCTTGTGCACCGAGACAGGTTGAACTCCGGGGTCTTCGGGTGTTTTCCCTGACACCTCTGGACGGAACCAAAAAGTCCAGAACTCCAATTGGCGCCCAACGTGGGGCGACGTCATTCGGTACCGGTCCAAAAGCCTGAAGAGTTCGAGGAGCTTCGTGGGAAGATTTCAGAGGGAGGCGCCCCACTTCATCGATCCCGGCATATCGCAAAAGTGGCCCCGACGTTCTCTTCCACGAGGGTTCCCGTTCAGACGGCTGCAGTGGTCCGTTGCCTTGACCGTCGCCCTGTCTTGGACCCGAGGTGCAGTCCTCAGTACGGCGAGACGTGACGGGTTTCTCCTTGGTGACGTCTTCAGTGCCTCAGTTAAGTATTTTGTGAGGGTTGCTCCTGTTGGGATAATCCTTTTAGTTCTCAGTTCAGTTCAGTTCTGTAAGATTATCATGATAATCATTCTGTTCAGTTCAGGTATCGATACATTTGTCAGTTCTGGTAGGCCTAAGTTTTTGGTTCGAGTGCGCATTTTTTTTTCTGTTTGTGTCTCGTTTGTTTTGTGTTCCGGATTATAAAATGGTAAGTCGGAAAAATTGTATGTTGTCTTGTTTCAGTTGCAACAGTGATTCCCAGTTGGAGGACTCGTGTTTGGTTCCTCCGATTGGAACTCCCCTTTATGATCTATATTGCAAATTTGGTGTGGGCCCTATCTCTTATAACGAGGTATGGATCCGCTTCACAGAGAAAGATGGTGTCCTTAGTTGGCCACTACATGGTAGTTTTGAACCTGAAGTTCTCGATAATCTAGAAAGAAGGTTGTTTAAGAAGAAAGCCCGGCCGGCAATGTTTGATTCTTTCCGTTATTGGCGAAAAGAATCTAAACAGAGAGAAATTAAAAAGTTGAAGAAAGAACAGAAGGAGCAAGAGTTGACTTTAGAACAGTCTGCTAGGCAGCTGCAACTCAACGAGTCTGAAAAAGCGATGGAGGTGGCCAATAGAGAGCGTAATTTAGCGATAGACAAGTGCTATCCTGCTTTGCCATCGAGTACAGCTAAGATAGTAGAGGACCCTGAAAAGGATCCCCTGTTGTCTTACTTGTTACGATCACCCCCACCGTATGCACAGGGTGCTACGGCTCCACCTATACCGAATGTTCAATTACCGGTTGCTGGACAACCTGGTGTTCCCGCTCCCCTGAATCAAGTTCCTGTACCTCCTGTGGTCAATATTAATGTTCCTTCGACAACCCCTCTTCCAGGGTTGCCGGCTTCTTTACCTATGCCTGTGTCGCTCACACCAGCTAGTTCACAAGCTATTTTTCCTGCTACTCCTACTGTTCCTAATCTATCTGTTCCAACTGCTACTCTATTTACTGCTTCTGCTAATATTATGACTCCGCTTTCTGTTCGTCGGAGAATCACTGATTCTGTCTCCAATATTCTATCTCCCTTCTATAAAACTCTGATTAAGACTCCTACCTCTGACTCTATGTAGAGGCGTAGTCAGCTTCCCAGTACTGAAGAGCGAGGAATATTAGATTCGACTGCTCTTAGATGGGTTTCAAAAGTTGGAAGATATAATGTACAAGATGTATTAGATACATTTATGCAATGGAATGAACCGACACAACGATATGTGTTCGATGAAATATGTTTCCTTCTACGTGAGGAATTGGAAGAGGATGACCCTGAATTAAATCTAGAAGAATTAATTAATGTTCAGAAAGAGTTTGCTGCAGGTATGATAGTTGGACAAAATATACAAGAAGCGATGGAACTGGTTCTAAGTTATAGGACCGACTCATCCCTTCGTTCACCGAGAGAGTTAGGGAAACGTAGTACGAAACAAAATCGTCAATACCCAATGAGAGAGGTTCCACCAATTTGGCGTGAAGCTGTGCAAGCTAATGCAAACCTTGGTATTGCAGCCGCTCCGGCCCAATTCCAGAGAGTATGGATACATATTCCATGGAAGCGAGCTGAAGTATTAGCAGTGAAACAGGCCTTGCCAGATCCGCGTAAAAATCCTGCAGGGTACTACAAAGAGTTGGCTCAAACAGTTGACGCTTGTGTATTGAATCTTGCTGACATAGATCTGCTATTTGGTAATGTAGTACCGCAACCAATTTGGGCTAAAATTCGTAAAGAGAACCATCCAGTTGCCCTAGGTGGTGACTGGGCAGCTATAATTGCAGCGGATGGTCAACAAATAGGTGGTTCTAAACCTGAACCCTTAATTGCTAATTTGCCTGGTAGGATAATCGATTTAATGAAAACTTTGATGCCAGCATTGCGCGTTAACTGGGACAAATTGTCCGCGTGCAAACAGAAGAAAGACGAAAGCGTCTCCGACTTTTTCACAAGATTCGAGGAGACTTTCGTGGATCATAGTGGTCAGGATATGAGCACAGAAGGAGGCCAGAGATTATTTGTTGATAAATTTGTGCACAATCTGTTGCCAGAACTTAGTGGTAAATTAAAGAATTCTGAAAGTGCGTGGGCTGTCTCTACGACTGCGCAAATACTTGCGACTGCCCAGTACTATGAAAATAGGGATAAAGAAGAGAAGGAAAAATCAGATAAAAAGACGAAAGATTTAAAAACTAAAGTACTTTTACAGCAAGCTTATCCGCCTCGCACGAATCAGACTAATATGCAGCAAGGGTCATATCAAAGAACGGATTATAATTTTCAAAGGCCACAATACCAATGGAATCAATGTGCTTATTGCAAAGTGGAAGGTCATTACAAAAATGAGTGTCCAGTTCGGGCACAAAATAATGCTGCGGCAGCTCAGAGAGGTCGTGGTAGTTCCATGCAAAACTCTAGAGGTCGAGGACGAGGTGCTATGCCTCCGCAGACGAGTGATCGCCCTTCTAATTATTTCGACCAGCGAAATGGACAATCTGCCCAACAGAATAGGTCTCCACAGTATCATGTTGAAGACTATTATGAAGCTAGTGAGGAAGTTCAGCAAAGTGAGTACTAGGACAGCCATGGACAAAGAGAGGGAGTAGTATCAGTTCCAGTAGATCAGAGTGGGCCTTATGTCGCAGTAGCAACATCAGGTATAGTCGAACCGTTTCTGTTGGATACTGGTGCAGCAAAAAGTTCTATCATACATGCGAAACTCCCTGGCGCACCTTTGTCTGGCTCAACAAACGTTTCAGTAGGTTTTTCGGGCGCCCCTGTTTATAACCCTGTTTCTGGTCCTTTGTCTATTTCTGTTGGACCCCGTCAATTGAAAGCACCCCTGATTTTGACGACAGGTTGTAACGAAAATCTGCTTGGTTTAGACTTGTTAAAACGCCTGTACGCGACATTGTACTGTTCTCCAGCAGGAGTACAGCTTACGTTGGGTAAAAGAATAATCTCTCCGATGTACTTATCGATGGATGCGCTCCCACCAGAGCTGCGTTCACTCCCTGACACTCTTTGGGCGACTGGTCCTAATGATGTAGGTCTATTGGAAATTCCACCCTATGTAATAACTTTGAAAGCAAATGTCAAACTTCCACGAATTCCACAATACAGAATCTCTAGTGAAGGTGAGCGTGCGCTCCTACTGATAGTGCATGATCTTATTGAGAAAGACGTTATAGAAGAAACTATAGGTAATGTCTGTAATAGTCCTGTACTGCCTATTTTGAAACGAACTGACCCTACAAAACCTCCAGTATATAGGTTTGTAATTGATCTCAGAGAGGTTAATAAAATTGTGATTCCACAGTTTCCTGTGGTTCCAGACATTACTGCGTTGTTAACGTTGATTCCTGCTACAGCAGCATGGTTTTCGGTTGTCGACTTGAAAAATGCCTTTTTCAGCATTCCGATAGCCGAAGAAAGCAGAGATATCTTCGGTTTCTCTCTAGGAGGACGAAGCTTCAGGTTTAAACGCGCTCCACAAGGCTATTGTGAAAGCCCATCCATTTACAGTCAAGCATTAAAAGGCCAGTTAGATTCCTTCGTACTTCCTCCTGGTTCTGCTTTAGTACAATATGTCGATGATCTTCTAGTGGCTGCTGATGACAAGGAAACTTGCAAAACAGCTACGATTTCTTTATTGCATCATTTGTCAAATTTGAACCACAAGGTGTCACCTTCAAAAATACAATACTGCTGCCAAGAAGTGACCTACCTAGGTCATCTCTTGTCAAAGGAGGGAAGGAAGTTGACCCCAGAGAGAATAAAAGCAATTACACAGATGAATGTTCCTAGCACGCAGAGAGAAGTACGTGCCTTTTTAGGTATTACCTCATATTGTAGGCAATGGATCCCAAATTTTTCTCTTTTAGCAAAACCATTGGTAGCCTTGACTGGGAAAAATGTTCCGAGTCCGGTACCATGGTCTGCAGAATGTCAGCAGAGTTTTTCTGAGTTACGAAATGCACTGTGTTCAGCACCTGTATTGGGTACACCCGACTACAGTAAGCCATTCACGCTCTATATCCACGAGAGAGAAGGTTGTGCATTGAGTGTGTTGACGCAGAAATTTGGTGATAAACAACGCCCTTGTGCGTATTTTTCATCAACATTAGATCCAGTAGCTAGAGCGTTGCCTAGTTGCTTGAGAGCTACAGCCGCAGCTGCAGCCTCCATTCGACAATCTGCTGGTTTAGTAATGAACAACATGCTAGTAGTTATGGTTCCTCATGCGGTGGATACACTCATGAACCGAACCAAGACGCAACACCTTACCAGTGCTAGACTATCAGGTTATGAACTGACACTGTTAGCTAGTCATATTCAGATCAAAAGATGCAATGTATTGAATCCAGCAACATTGTTGCCGACTAGCCAAGAGTCGAGTGATTCCGAACCACACGACTGTTATTTCAAAACTGAGGAAGAAACAAAAGGACGAATTGATCTAAAAGACACTCCGTTATCAGATCCAGATGGCACGCTGTATGTTGATGGGTCTTGCTTCAAATTGGAGAATGGTGATGTGACTGCTGCCTATGCAGTAACGACTTTGAGTACGATTGTGGAGACTGCAAGAGTGAGTCAGAATTCTGCCCAGGCTGCAGAATTGATCGCGCTAACAAGAGCGTGCGTTTTAGCTAAGGGAAAGAGAGTGAATGTGTTCACAGATAGTCAGTACGCGTTCGGCGTGGCCCATAGTTTTGGCCGTTTGTGGAAAGAGAGAGGTTTCATTACGTCCCATGGGACTAAGATTCAACATGGTCAGCTAGTTAATGACTTGTTGGAATCTCTAACCTTGCCGACTGAAGTTGCGATTGTGAAATGCAGTGCTCATAAAGCAATCACGGATGATGTTGGTCGTGGGAATGCTTTTGCTGATGAGACTGCAAAACAGACAGCTAGAAATATGATGAGTAGAATGTATGTTGCAACGTCTGCAAGATGGATTTCTGAGTCTGGAATGTGTGAAGACACAGTGGAAAGCGTGAAAGAAATTCAGAAAGAGGCGACTGAGGAGGAAAAACTTGCATGGAGAGAGAGCACGGGTAAATTGGACTCGAGTGGATGTTGGATTGACTTGTCGGAACAACAGCGTTGGATGTTGCCTGATGCGTATGTGCTTGCAGTAGTGACGATGGCACATGGAACAGCACACATCAGTTCAAAAGGGATTTGTAAGATGTTGGCTCCGGTCTGGAAGAATGATGGGATTAGTAAGTGTGCAGAGAGAGTGGTGAGAAATTGTATGGTATGCTTGATGCATAATCCTGGCAAGGGAATCCCCACACCTGCAGGTCACTTCGCTCCTCCTTCCTGCCCCTTTGAAGTGATTCAGCTAGACTTCATTCACATGGATCGTTGTAATAACCTGAAATACGTCCTAGTGGTAGTTTGTGCTTTCTCCAGATGGATCGAAGCATACCCGCTAAAGGACAATACTGCCTTATCCACTGCCAAAATTCTTCTTAAAGAATACTTCCCCAGATACGGAATGCCACGGATTGTATGGTCAGATAACGGAAGTGAGTTCGTAGGGAAAGTTATGCAGAGTGTGTGTGCCGGCCTAGGGATTAGACAGAAGTTTCATAGTGCGAATCATCCCCAGTCCGCGGGTTTAGTCGAGGGTTACAATGGCACCCTTAAACTGAAACTTGCTAAGATACAAGCGTCCACGGGTTTGTCCTGGCCAGACGCATTGCCTTTGGCTTTGCTATCAACAAGAGCAACTGTACATTCTAGAGTAGGGCTTAGTCCTTATGAAATAGTTTTCGGTCGTCCTGCAAATGTTTGGGGGGTACCTAGACCAAAAGAATTCAAGCAGCTGGAATACCCAATGTTAATTGATTACCTTTTCGACTTAACTGCTAAATTGAGTCTTATTCACCAACAGGTTTTCGATGCATTGCCAAAGCCACCGGAGAGTCCAGGCCATCAGCTGAAACCGGGTGACCAGGTGGTCATTAGAAATTTTGCAAGAACGAAAAATCTTCAGCCCAGATTCATTGGCCCTTTCCAAGTCCTACTAGCAACGAGAACTGCTATTCGTGTGGCCGGAAGGAAGAACTGGATCCATACGACACATGTCAAACGTGTGCCTCTGCCACTTCCTTACGACAACTGGGTAAAGAAAGGAATCGGTGCCTCTGAAACGGAACAAGTCCCCAGGTTCATACCTTTCAGCGATGCAGAACTGATCACTGATTCACCAAATTCTGACTCTCCTCTTGAAACTGCTCTTTTGAACCCTGAACATTTGTCATCCACACTCAACGAACATTTGCCATCTGCACCAAAAGAACATTTGTCATCTGAAAACGTGAACATTGCAACGTCGGCTGAAGATACACTGTTTCCAGATCAGACAGCTCCTGCAAAACTGAGATACAACTTACGTTCTCGCAATATGGACAAATAAAGCAGGAAACTGCCTATTTTCAGATTTGAATTTTCTATACATTGCCTCCAGCCAGGAAGTTTGCTAATACTTTGTATTGTTTCTTTTTGTTTTAAAATTGCCTTGCCGTCTGGGTAGCCGTAGGGTCGTGGATGTGTGCCTAGTTGAATCTGCGGGGGTCAGACACAAGGTCGATCTTTCTGTTAGTTCTGGGAACTCCCAGGGCTGATAGAGGTATTTTCATCTACGTACACATCATCAGTGGTCGCGAACGGTCGTAGAAGATGGAGCTTCCTGAGCTGCAACGAGAAAATGTAATTTATGTTCGCAGAAATAGACTGTACAGAATACTTCACAGCAAATGCTTTCTAATGCAATGTGCAGTTACATTTTTAATTGTTTTGATAACGTTGGTGGGTGGAATCGTCTTTGGTGTACATTTGATTTTTATGCCAGTAACTACAGTACCTCCCCTTGATCCTACTACTTCTACGGTTTCTTCTATGCATTCTTTTCACTCATTTCCTGAACACGAACAAGCTCGACGCTCAGAATTTATTAACAATACATTTGTACAGCTCTTGCATCAACACCAACTGGTAGTTAATACTACAGACTGCTGGGTGTGTGGCCTGATACCTCACACTATGGATAAAGGCATTCCCTATCTAGTCTTGCCTTTTAGCTACAATGGATCATTTCAGGCCTTTCAGACCATTTTTTCATATGCCCTTGAGACCTATCCTCCGCGTCCACCACGGTCCACTAAATACAACTCAGCCAACAAAGCTTTAGTCCAGGGAATTATTGACATGATTAAAGACGTCAATAATACTCCATCTTACCCTAGAGATGAATTACGGGTGTATTTGAGTTGGAACTCTACAGAGTATCGCCTTAGTTTGGGAGAAAGCAAGCGTAAAAGCTCCACTTCAGTTTGGGTCGTGCCTCACCGAGGTCAGGTCTGTTTACAAGGAAATGGAAGAAATCTGAGAGCTCAGCTAGGGAGGAGTGAGTGCGTTGAGACTTACGTATTTCCGTCTAACTCCTCCCCTGCCTTTCTGACTGCTAGGGGTACCTACTTCATCTGTCAGGACAGAGCATATACATGGCTGCCTGCTGACTTTTCAGGCTCATGTTATATTGCTCGATTGTTACCTCCGACATACACTGCTTCTTCAGATTATCACAAGACCAGAGTAGCAAGAGGTGTCTTCAGCAAGGAAGATACCGCTGGTCAAGAAGCTGGAGACTTTTTCAAAGGTTTCCTTCCGTTTTGGGGGCCTATGGCCAATAGTAGAAATCTACGTCAACTAACACGGGTAGTTGAATCTACTATTACAGAAACTGCTGGTGCCCTTAGTAACTTAACAGCTGAGCTTCAGGCGGATCGTCTCATGACGTTGCAGAACCGAATGGTTCTAGACGTAATACTTGCAGATCGAGGTGGGGTATGCAGAATGATCCAATCGAGCTGCTGTGTCTTTATTCCAAATAATGCTCCAACAGTCTATGAAGCGATCTCTAAGCTACACAAGATTTCCGACTCTATACACGTAGATAAGGGAAACTGGTCCTTCATGGAGTGGTTTTGGACTCTGGTATCAGCATGGGGATGGAAGGTTCTGATGGTCATTGGTGTCATCCTAGTATTTCTGTTCTCGTGCTGTCTTATTATCCAATGTGGTCCCGCTCTGTGTAGTCTCTGTGCTGCAACCTGTTTCAGAAAACCACCTACATTAGGAGAAAAAGCACGAGACAGGATGATGATACAACAACATGTCACTGACCTAATGAGCATAGAATTAGACTCTGACTCTGATATAGACTGAGTAATTGCCTATGTAAGGGCAAAAGGAGGGTCTGAGGTTCCGTGACGATTTTACTCGTGTTTGTAACATTGTCGTAAATACATAATTTTGGTATCAGTGAACCGCAAATAATCCATTTAGTATATCCTGGTGTTTTCGCTATGCTACGAGCAAGAGCACTCCTGTTACAAACACATTTCTGTTCTACCCATGGCATCCATCTTAGAACACAGAAGCCATTTTGTATTCCTTGCCCTCACATAGTCAATGGACACGCAATGACCTCTTTTTCATTTAAGGACACGTAGGCTTTAGCCAGCGATTCACCTTGCTAGTGACACGTGCACCTTAGGCCAGCAACGCTGTAGCAGCATGACTCGGCAAGAACTGCCTCCCCAGCCTGAGGCCAGTCCTGCTATACTGGTTCTTGTGTTCGTTGGCCTGATCATGATTAGGCGGCCGAAGCTGGTAACCGTGCCCATTTACGACCCACAAACATCTCTTATCCTGTCTTTCTATCTTCTGCACCTGGCTCTGCTCCTTTCCTTCTGGGCCTTTATTAGGGGGAGGTAACAAAATTTACGATGAGGCGGTCCGGGTCTTGAATGAGAAATTGACATGGGATTATGATGGAATAGTGGGAACCCCTCATTCGTAATGTTTTGACATCAGATACTGTTGACGATTCCTGTGCAACGCCAAATATTTATTGTTTAAGACACGAATGTTTAGAACTATGGTAACATGAAAAGAATTTGCCCCGAGCAGAATATTTAGTATATAAGGAACAACCCTCTTTGTACAAATTGAACAGGCTCCTAGACACTGCCCGTGTGCAGTTTCTGTGACTTCTGTGTCCCTGCAGTAATAAACCTTTGGTCTTTGACGCCACCATCGAGAAGCCCGTGTTTCTGTTTGCTTGTGCACCGAGACAGGTTGAACTCTGGGGTCTTCGGGTGTTTTCCCTGACACCTCTGGACGGAACCAAAAAGTCCAGAACTCCAACATAACGGAAGCTTCACCACCGTTTTCGGTGGGTCCTGGGTCCCTGGGAGGCTTTGGGCTTCGTTTTTGGGTGCCATCTTGCTTTGGGCACCAAGTACAATCGGCGTGCGCCATCTTGGAGCGTCCTGACGCTCATCCTTCGTTAGGGGAGTGCCTATTTAAGGCGGACCTTCTGATGCCTGCTCTCCTTCACAGGTATCACTGCTGACAGCGCGCTACTGCAGGCGCTTTGCATATTTTAATTCTCCCTATTTTGTATTTTGTTTATTTTTATTTAGTTTATTTCCCCTGGTTTTAAACTGACCTCGCTGGTCTTCATCTCCCCCCTCCACTCTCTGCACATAACGGAAGCTTCACCACCGTTTCGGTGGGTCCTGGGTCCCTGGGAGGCTTTGGGCTTCGTTTTTGGGTGCCATCTTGCTTTGGGCACCAAGTACAATCGGCGGGCGCCATCTTGGAGCGTCCTGACGCTCGTCCTTCGTCAGGGGAGTGCCTATTTAAAGTCGTCCCCCCCGCGCAGCGGGACGCGCAGTGGTGACGCCTGCGCTGTGCCGGAGTCGTGCCAGAGTCCTGCCCGTCTGCGCTCGTCCGCGTCGAGGCAGCGGGTGCGGGCACAGGACTCTGGCTTCCTGCTCATATCCCACCATGGATTCCATCGCACCGATCAGGTACAACTGCGCCGATCTCTTCTCTGTTAGGGATGGTCTTAGGGCCTGTACACATGATCTGGTGTTTCCTCTTTCGGGACCTTATGTCTGTCCTTGTGGCAGTTTCTCTCTGGATTCCCCCACTGGGGTGCGCTCTACTGTAAGATCTACTCTAGGTACGCGTATTGACTACTCTGAGCGAGCACTTAGTATATGGAGCCTTAATGTGAGATCACTGGTCAAGCACCATCAGTCCCTCCGTGACATGATTGACAAGGACTCACCTGACCTCATTTTTCTTACCGAGACCTGGCTACAGGACGCTGACTCTGCCATAATAAATCTGGCTTTTCCTTCCACCTATACGGTATTTACTTTGAACCGTACTTCTAGGGGAGGAGGCATAGCTATGGCAATAAAATCTTGCTTTCCGGCGGTGTGGAAAGTCCTTGATCTGCCGATGTGCGAGAGCGCCTCTTTTAAGGTCACTGTCAGCCATCAGTTCACACTGAGTGGACTGCTTATCTATCGCCCTCCAGGGAATGACACGGTTTTCAAGGCCGCTCTCGTTGACATGGTTAATTCGTTAGCTCCTAGATGTGCTAACTTTAACATCGTTGGCGATCTGAATATACATCTTGATCAGGCGTCTTCTTTACCCATTAGCTCTTTGATAGCGGACCTTGAAGCCATGCAACTGAACCAACTAGTCACTGCCCCCACGCATATAGGAGGTCACATCCTTGACCCGTTCTTTACCACCTTGGTTCGGGCTAGGGCTTTTGACCCGGTGGCGGTGGGCTGGACTGATCATCTGTTGGTTAAAGTGTCATGTCCCTTGGATGACCAATGATTCAAACCTATGGACAGACTGACCCTTAAAAGAAACTGGCGTAAGCTTAAAATGGAGGAATTTGTCAAAATCCTGGAGGCACGGCCCCTGGGCGACCTGTCGAATGTGGAACAGGGATATGAACAGTTCTGTAACTGGGTCCGTACTGCTCTTGATTCTCTTATACCAATGCGATGGTTGAAATGTCATGCTAAAACTCGCAGTCCATGGTATAATGAGACCCTTTCCGAGCTCAAAAGAACTTGCCGGCAAGCTGAGAGGTTGTGGAGGAAATCCTTCGACCCCACATTAAAATCACTGTACTTTACCCAGCTAAAGATCTATCACAGAGCTATCTGTCACGCCCGGGCGGCATACTATGCCTCTGAGTTTTCAAACAGCCCCAACCCATCAAAATTAATATTCAAGGTGCTCAAAGATCTGATGGGTAAACGGGCCACCTCGCTAGCTATCTGCACGGACTCCCACTGTGAAAGCTTGCCATCCTTTTTTGTGGAGAAGGTGCAGGTAATCTACCGAGGGTTTATGCCATCTATGCAAGGTGACGAGCCCGGGGCTGTAAGAATCCCGGACTGCGAACCTTTGTCCTCCTTACCTGCTTTGTCAGCTGAGGCGTTTGATACTCTGAGCCTTAAAATCAAATCTGGCTCTCCTCTAGACCCTTTGAAGCCAGAGCTTATCACTCTTCTCCCGCCCCTATGCCGTGAGCCTATATTGGACTTGATCAATTGCTCACTAGCTGAGGGCGTGGTTCCGGCCTCTTGGAAGCAAGCAGTGGTCAGCCCCATTCTGAAGAAACCTAGTCTCGACCCTCTGCTACCTGAGAACTACCGCCCCATCTCCCTCCTGCCCTGGACCGCCAAGGTCACTGAGGCACACGTGAATTCCATCTTGTCTGCCCATCTCTCTCGCAATAATACTCTTGACGAGAGCCAGAATGGTTTTCGCGCACAACACAGCACCGAAACTGCGCTGCTCTTTATGAGCGAACATCTGCGTTCGGTGCTGGATGCAGGGCAGACAGCGGCGCTCCTCTTGTTAGACCTGAGCGCCGCGTTCGACACGGTGTCTCATGACATTTTGTTGCGGAGGCTGGAGGAAGTGGGATTTGAGGGGAAAGCTCTTCACTGGTTCCGCTCTTTCCTCTCGGACCGGTTTTTTAAAGTAGCCATTCCACCTGGTCAGTCCTCTTTCCATCCTTTGGGACTAGGAGTACCTCAGGGCTCTGCGTTGAGCCCCACTTTGTTTAACCTGTATGTGAAACCGCTGGCTGCTGTCGTCAGACAAAGTGGCTTCACCATGACATCGTACGCCGACGACACGCAGCTGGCGGTGACACTCAGTGGGGACCCTGAGGTGACTGCCCCCAGGTTTCGCGCAGGGCTCTTAGCCGTGGCGAATTGGATGCGTATTAACTGTTTACAGTTAAACGCTAAGAAAACCGAAGTCCTGATCTTAGGAAAGCAAGCGGAACTGTGGGGAGACCAATGGTGGCCTCCTGAATTGGGGGTGACTCCCATCCCAGCGGCCGAAGTGAAGAACTTGGGGGTCTGGCTGGATTCCAACCCCTCCTTCACCAGCCATACTAAGAAGATCGCAGCTACCTGCTATGGTATTCTGCGAGGACTGAGACCAGTCCTCAAATTTTTCGACCCCCCTACTCGGCAACTGGTGGTCCAAGCCGCTATTCTTTCTCGGCTGGACTATGGGAGTGCTCTGCTGCTTGGTGTTAATCAGGCCGAGGCCACCAGACTGCAGAGGGTGCAGAATGCCGCTGCGCGGGCCATTGTGGGCCTCCCGAGGCGGTGCTCTGTATCTGCAGTTTTAACCTCCCTTCACTGGCTGCCGGTCAGACAGAGAATCAAATTCAAGGCGCTCTGTCTGACATTCAAGATCTTGAAATTCTCGTCACCTCCTGCCCTGACGGGTCTTGTTTCCCCGTATGTCCCCAGGCGGTCTCTCAGGTCGGAATCTCTCTATTTAGCGAACACGCCTAGATTCAGACTGAGTAGAATGGGCGGCCGTTCATTTCGAGTTATGGCGGCCGGATTATGGAATTCCCTTCCTGTCCATATCCGTGCCCTTGATAGCCTGACTCTCTTCAGACGTGCGATCAAAACCTATCTGTTCACCTCTACTGACTGATCCTCCTTCTTTTTAGCGGTGCTTTGTTGTGTTGTGATACTGGATCAGGCGCCAGGACGCCCCTTCGCTGGGGCAGCTGTGCGCTGAATAAAAGTTATTAACATAACATAACATAACATAACATGCGTTGTAATGGTTTTTGCGTTGTTAAATTTTCGTTGTAATGGTAGTGCGTTGTAAAATTTGCGTTGTAAAGGTTGTTTCCCATTATAATTTACGATTCCAACTCCAGTCAGGCATATATCAGGGTAGGTGTTGGACACTGATTCTAAATAAATGTTCCCACATATTATTTGTGATTTACACTATAGATAATATATTTGATCATTTATATTTTTTATATAAAAACGTATATTTTTGGTAATATTTTATTTAAAAAATATTACTTTTAATTAATATTTATATTCTAAATGTTTTAAATTTATGTACAATTTTGTATCTTGTATGACCTATTTTTGTAATTATTTTTGAAATATTTAATTATTTTATTTGTGTTATAAAATAATATTTATGTTATTTTTGGATATTTTTTATTTGTATTTTTATCCTTTTTATATTTTTATATTCTGTTTTTTAATGTATCTGTATATTGTTCTAAAATTAAATAGATGTAACTATTTCTTAAATATTTTATGATTGTAATTATTATATATTTTTTCTTCTTATTTTATTAGCATAATTTCTTTTAATAATATGTGATAAAATTATTAATAATTATTTGTAAATATTAATTTATTTTATTAATATTTGATTAAATGTATAATAATTATTTATAATTATTAAATTAGTTGAAAATATTTGATTAAATTATTAATATTTATTTATCAATATTAAATTAAAAAAAATAAAAAAAGAATGTTTAATAAATATATATTTTTCTTTTTAATTAGGTAGTTTACATATATTATCCCATATTTATCTATTTTTTCCTATATTTTTGAATATTTTTATATAAAAATTTTAATTTTTAATAAATATTTTATATAAAATAATTATATTTATAAACATTTGTATTTTTTTAATTTTATACTACATTTATAGAATTTTACACTTTTTATTACATATTTTTAAATTACTCCCCACCCTTATCCCCTATTAACCCAACATCCCGCTCCTAAACATTAACATTAATTTCTATATTTATATAAATATATATCTAATTTTGTAACATATATTTTATTATTTTTTTTATTTTTTTCCAATTTTTGATTAGATTTTTATATTTTTATATTTTTAAATTAAAATAAAAAAATTCTGTAAATTTCCCATTTTTTTTTTTTTAAATATACAAATATTTTATATATTTTTACAATTTTTATTACATATTTTTAAATTACTCCCCACCCTTATCCCCTATTAACCCAACATCCCGCTCCTAAACATTAACATACATTTCTATATTTATATAAATATAGATATTATTTTTTATATTTATTAATAATATTTTATTAACATTTTATCTATACTTTTTCGAAATTTTTTAGTATTACTACATATCGATATTAATACTACTCGATATTTTTGTACTCGATATTTTTTTCACATTACATTATACGATATTTTCTACTTCGATATTCTTTATTTCGATATTTTCCTATACTCGATATTTTGTCCTTTCGATATTTTGGAGTCGATATTATGACTAGTTACCGAATATACTATCCTTTGAAGAAGTAAGGAAATGACACACGGATATGAGCCTGCAGTTAGGGGGATCTTACGGTCAGACACAGGAGCCGCCTGATACAAAGAGTGACTAAGGTGAAGGGTTTGCTGACAACTTAAGGGAAATGAACATCAATAAAAGTATTCGGAGTACTTGAAGGTGATTAAATCCACTATGGAACCTTGAAACGTGGAGGGCGCATACCCCCACTGAAGTGGACTTGTTTTGACCCCGAGAATTCGGAAAGTGATTCAGATATTTTGTACCTTTGTTCTGAGGAAGCCGTAAGAAATTGACGGCTGAAACCCGACCGCATCAACAGCTATATTTCAGAAGGCCTATCAATTTGAGCATGTTTAAGATATATGAACACATAATTAAAGGGTAGAGAGGTGTGATACCTCATGTGCGAAAAGGACTATCAGGCACATGCATCAAATCTTTTTGCGATCGCAAACGGTGCGAATTGCAAAAATTGGCCGTTTGCGATCGCAAAATCAGCTTTTGGGATGCATTAAGGGTGAAGGCCCTCGCAATTTGAGAATTCGCAAATATTTGCGAGTTCTCAAATTGCGATTGCATTTAAGGAATCGCATTTTGCGATTCCTTAAATGCAATGCATGAAAGTTTTAAAAATAGTGATTTCGCAATTAGGGGGAGCAAATTACCATGAGGTTGAACCTCATGGTAATTTGCGAAAACTTTGAAAAATGCACTTTTGCGCATTTTTCAAAGTTTCATGTTGTGCACACACATGCCCCTAGGGCATGTGTGTGTACAACATATGTGCACAGATTAATTTCAGGGGTGCAACAGGGTGTCCTTTGGACACCCCTGCACCCTTGAAATCGCATTCTCAATTTGCGATTCGCTAATTGCGAATCGCAAATTGAGAATGTCTTCCTGTATACAGGCACATGCATCATTGTTGGCTTTTGAGATTTCTTAATTGCGATTTTTAAGGAATCGCAATTAAGGAATCGCAAAAGCCTATTCATGAAGAAATCGCTGAAAAATGTGCAATTTCTAAACGTTCCTTAATTGCGACTCGCAAATTGCGAGTCGCAATTAAGGAATACCTCCCCATTCATTCCTATGGGCCTAGAGGCCCATAGGAATGAATGGGAAGACATTCTCAATTTGCGATTTGCAATTAGCGAATCACAAATTGAGAATGCAATTTCAAGGGTGCAGGGGTGTACAAAGGAAACCCTGTGGCACCCCTGAAATTAATCTGTGCACAACATGAAACTTTGAAAAATGCACAAAAGTGCATTTTTCAAAGTTTTCGCAAATTACCATGAGGTTCATCCTCATGGTAATTTGCTCCCCCTAATTGGGAAATCGCTATTTTTAAAACTTTCCTGCATTGCATTTAAGGAATCGCAAAATGCGATTCCTTAAATGCAATCGCAATTTGAGAACTCGCAAATATTTTTGAATTCTCAAATTGCGAGGGCCTTCACCCTTGATGCATCCCAAAAGCTGATTTTGCGATCGCAAACCGCTGATTTTTGCAATTCGCACCTTTTGCGATCGCAAAAAGCTTTGATGCATGTGCCTGAAAGTCAATCAATCAATCAATCAATCATAGACATTTATAGAGCGCACTACTCACCCGGAGGGTCTCAAGGCGCTTGGGGGGGGGGGGGGTGCTGCTACTGCTCGAACAGCCAGGTCTTGAGCTTCTTCCTGAAGGAGAGGTGGTCTTGGGTCAGGCGCAGGTCGGGTGGGAGGGAGTTCCAGGTCTTGGCGGCCAAGTAGGAGAAGGACCTTCCTCCTGTTGTCGTTCTTCGGATGCGGGGGACGGTGGCGAGGGCGTGACTGGTTGATCGGAGATGGCGTTTGGGAGCGTAGAAGTTGATGCGGTTGTTGAGGTAGCTCGGTCCTTGATCGTGTAGGGCTTTGTGTGCGTGGGTGAGGAGACGGAAGGTGATTCTCTTGTTGATGGGGAGCCAATGCAGGTCTCTCAGATGTCCGGAGATGTGGCTGTGTCGTGGGATGTCGAGGATGAGTCTGGCTGAGGTGTTCTGGATCCGCTGGAGTCTCTTCTGGAGCTTGGCGGTGGTTCCGGCGTAGAGGGCGTTGCCGTAGTCCAGTCGGCTGGTGACGAGGGCCTGGGTGACCGTCTTCCTGGTCTCGGTGGGGATCCACCGGAAGATCTTCCGTAACATGCGCAGGATGTTGAAGCACGACGAGGAGACGGCGTTGACTTGTCTGGTCATGGAGAGGGAGGAGTCCAGGATGAAGCCCAGGTTGCGTGCGTGGTCTGTTGGTTTGGGAGCGGTGCCCAGGGCGGGGGGCCACCAGGAGTCGTCCCAGGCGGAGGGCGAGGAGCCCAGGATGAGGACTTCCATCTTGTCCGAGTTCAGTTTCAGGCGGCTGGTCGTCATCCACTCGGCTACGTCTTTCATCCCTTCGTGAAGGTTGGCTCTGGCGGCGGCGGGGTCGTTGGTCAGGGAGAGGATCAGCTGGGTGTCGTCAGCGTAGGAGATGATGTTGAGGTTGTGTTGGTGTGCGATGGCCGCGAGGGGGCTCATGTAGACGTTGAAGAGGGTGGGGCTCAGCGAGGATCCTTGAGGGACGCCGCAGATGACTTCGGTGGCCTCTGACTTGTACGATGGTAGGCGGACTCTCTGTGTTCTTCCGTCGAGGAAGGAGATGATCCATTCCAGTGCCTTCTCCTGGATTCCGACATTGCTGAGGCGCTGCACAAGGGTGCGGTGGCAGACAGTGTCGAATGCCGCGGAGAGGTCTAGGAGGATGAGGGCCGCTGTTTCTCCGTTGTCCATCAGGGCTCGAATGTCATCGGTGGCAGCGATGAGGGCGGTCTCGGTGCTGTGGTTGGCTCGGAAGCCAGACTGTGAGGGGTCGAGGGATCCATTCGTCTCGAGGAAGGCGGCCAGCTGTTTGTTGACGGTCTTCTCGATGACTTTGGCTGGAAACGGGAGGAGCGAGATGGGGCGGTAATTCTTGAGTTCGGTGGGGTCCGCTGTTGGTTTCTTTAGTAGAGCGCTGAGTTCGGCGTGCTTCCAGCTCTCCGGGAAGGTGGCGGTGTCGAAGGAGGTGTTGATGATGTCCCGCAGGTGGGGTGCGATGACAGCGTTGGCCTTGTTGAAGACGTGGTGAGGGCAGGGGTCGGTCGGAGATCCGGAGTGGATGGAGTTCATCGTGCGGACGGTGTTTTCGGTGCTGATCGGAGTCCAGGCGAGGAGGGTGGTGGTGGGGGGCGGTGGTTCGGTCGTGGCGTGCGTCGGTTGAGTGCTGAAGCTGTTGTGTATGTCCGCGATCTTGTTGTGGAAGTAGGAGGCGAGGGAGTTGCAGAGGTCTTGCGATGGGGTGATGTCGTTGCTTCCGGCGTTGGGGTTGGAGAGCTCTTTCACGATGTTGAAGAGTTCCTTGCAGTTGTGTGCGTTGTTGTCCAGCCGGTCCTTGAATGCAGTTTTCTTGGTGGCGCGGATCAGTTGGTGGTGTTTCCGGGTGGCGAGCTTGAGGGTGGTGATGTTGTCCGGTGTTGGCTCCCTTCTCCAGGCTTTCTCGAGGGCTCGGCAGTTCTTCTTGGAGCTCGTGAGTTCGTCGGTGAACCATGGGGCCTTCTTGCTGCCGGGTCTGCTGGGCGGGGTCCTTAGTGGGGCGAGTTCGTCCGCGCAGTTGCTGATCCACTTCATGAGGTTGTCGGCGGCCCGGCTGCGGTTCGCTGAGCTGGTGGGAGGGTGCTGGCTCAGGGAAGCGGCAAGCTGGTCGGCTGTGATCTTGTTCCAGCTTCTTCGAGCAACCTGTTGCTGGTGGTGATGGATCGTCGTTCTTCTGAAGGTGAAGTGGACGCAGCTGTGGTCCGTCCAGTGGAGTCCAGTGGCGTGGCTGAAGGCGATGTCTTTGCTGGATGAGAAGACGGCGTCGAGTGTGTGTCCGGCGAGATGGGTGGGGGTGGACACCAGCTGCTTGAGTCCGAGGTTGGCGAGGTTGTCGAGCAGGGTGGTGGTGTTGCGGTCGTTGTTGTTCTCCAGGTGGAAGTTGATGTCCCCCAGGAGGATGTAGTCAGCGGAGGGGAGGGCATGCGGGCTGACGAAGTCGGCGATGTCCTCGCTGAATTGTGTGCGTGGTCCCGGGGGTCGGTAGATCAGGGTGCCTCTGAGGGTGGTCTTCGGGTCGGTGTGGATCTGGAAGTGTAGGTGTTCGGCGGTAGTCAGGGTGTCGTCGGTGTTGGTCGTGATGTGGATGGTGTCCCTGTGGATGATGGCGATGCCTCCTCCAGTCTGGTTGACGCGATCTCTCCGGGTGATCTTGTATCCCACTGGGATGGCGATGGCGATGTCGGGCGCTGAGGAGTCGTTTATCCAGGTTTCCGTGAGGAAGGCGACGTCAGGGGCTGTGGTGTCGAGGAGGTTCCAGAGTTCGATGGCGTGTCTGTGGACGGAGCGGGTGTTGAGCAGGATGCACTTGAGGTGGTTGCTGCTGGTGTTCGGCTTGGCGGGTGCTGGTGCGGGGCAGGTCCGGATGCAGGTGAACTTGCAGGCGTGGCAGCTGAAGGGTCCGTGGGTGCGTCTTGGGGTGGCTCGGTAGCATCCCGGGACTCGGCCGGTGTTGAGTGCGTTGAGGGTGGCGGCGGTGTACGTCCGGCGGGTGGGCTGGGGTCCTCGGGGGCCAAAATTAACTATAACGTCCTTGTAACCTTTGTTTTTTTTTTATTGAATATATATATAAATATATATCAATGTTTTTTTTCTTGTAGCGGAAAGTGCATATAACATACATAGGTGAGTACTCATGCAGTGCATGCATCTTATTAGGCAACTGAAGTACAGAACTGTACAGAAAGGAACAAGAAGTTTGGTGAAGTGCATTGTTGGGATCTGAACTGCCATTTTAGGAATTTTCACAAATTTGGTGGTACACTGAAAAACGACTTGGCAGCTTATTCCAAAATCATAGCTACAAGTGCAATGTTGCAGAATTTCACAATGCATGTTGTCATTTATATAGAGTTTAAAGAGGATGCACTAGGAAGTATGAGGTTACAAAACATCATTTAATGATAAATAAGTGAAATATACTTTGAGAACATAGAGCATAGAACACCCACCTGAATGCATTTCTTCTAAGTGTTTTCTTTGCAGGTGCACTGTCTAACTGGATTTGTACTCCATGTCAACGGCTCTTCATATGTTCCTTCAAATCCAAAATCTTGATTTGAGAGTCCATGGTGCCTGTTCTGAAAATGTAGAGTAAGTATGCTCAATTGTCAAGCACTGGATACTACGAAGGTCATTGCAGTTCCCTTCTTGATTTCTCAAGGAAAGGGCGACTCGTCCTAGTAGCCATGGTGTCATCTTGCAGAGAATGGTATAGGTGGAAGGTGTCTGTTGTCTTCCTAAAAGGAGGGTCCCAGTTTCAAGGAATACAAACAGAAATGGTACAGAACCTTCTGAGAAAGACATCCTTTTTGCACTGATCACCCCCATTTTTGACTGATAATGGTGGTAACTGACTCTGATTGTGCCATGGGTTCTGCTAACCATGCCCAGGGCCAGTGCTCTGTGCAAAAGGTATATGGTAATTAGGTGTAATTACAAATGATATGACAACCAACCTGTAAGCCCCTAGTATATGGTAGGGCATGCGGGTTTAGAGGCCCAGTAGATTTAATGCACTTAAGTGGGCACTGCTGTGTTGCCTTCTGTCATTTTAAAAGCCAGCACTGCTTTGCAAGCTGATTTTAAAATAAAACTATGTCCAAATTCGACTTTGGAATTTAAAGATACTTCCAAAGTCTTAAAATACATAATATTTACATATAAGTTACCCCTTAGGTCTTGCCTAGGAGCCCCAAAGGTAGAGTGCAATGTTAAAACAAGCAGGGGCAATTATAAAAGATGTTTCATGTGCACTGGTGAGGAAAAAACTGCCAATTTTGCTTTTCCCCATTGTAGTACATGAGCTCCATAGGCTAACATGGGACTACTTTAATACAGTATAACTATTGACAGGAGTGAGCTAAAATAATCATTCAAAGACTTAAAAGAATAGTACTGATAAATCCAACAACTTGCCACAGTTAGATTTAATATGACTATTACAGAACATGAGTTATAGAACTTGCTTTTCTAATGAGCTAAAACCAAGCTTTCCAGCAACCTCTCCTGACTGACCAACCTAACTGATCAGATGAGGTGTGAAGTGGCCAGCATAGAGACAAAGGACATCTGGTGGGAGAAGATCTTCAGATGCAGAGCAAAAGGAAGGATGGGGGTGGAGTAGCCAAACTGGTCTTTAAAGAGGGAATGACAGGACACAGGCTCACCCTCACTACCTGCACCCCCAGCCAGACAGGAGCCCTAGTAATTGAATTGGCAGAAGGGCTGGAAGGGGAGTGTTATGAAAAGTTAGCCGCACTAGTGGGTTGACATAGCCAGATCTTAACTTCCAGGAGAGAGTTTCTCCATTTTGGATATTGTCAAACTGTGCTTTCTTGGACAAATATATGCCACACTTTTGAGGAAGCTCTCATACTTCTGGGTGGCACCCTGTACTCCATTTTGTTAGGGTTGTCCCCCTTCTTGTTACCCAAGAACACTGGATAAATATGGGAATGTTGCCAGAAACCCAGACCCCTGCTTGAAACTTCAAGAAGAAGATGGACTGCCCTGCTGAAGCCCTGGCCTGCACCTAGACAACTGCACCTGTTGCACACTTTGGTCTTCAGCCCATAAGGATTTTGCCTTGCAAAAATGGTTGCAAAGCTTCTTGGGTAAATATAACTTCACAATTTTTCATAACAATCATTTGCTTGATGGGTATATTTTCTGAATGTTGCATCCAGGATATCCAGGGACATTTACATCACATCCACTACATCACAGGTAAGTAAATCTAGCAGTCATTTTATGTCATGTTACAGTTCTGAAAAGTTAAAGTTAAAGAGCTCGGTGGCAGGCCCAAAGATATTAAGGGTTGTGGCGCTAACCATAAAGTATGAAATTTAGGGGTGGGTGTACCTCGTGTAAAGCAATGTAGCATAATCACACGGAACTACATTAAAAATCAGCAAGATTGCATATAATTACGCAGGAAGAGTAATTTTACGTTTAGAATTACTTCTTAATGCAAAATGCCTCCATGCATGCAAAAGGAATGTAAGAATACATTTTGCACTAATAAATAGTGCTAAATGCAACAGAACATAAATATCAAGCATGAGGAGCTGCTTGCTCTCGCTCAATGTGCTCTTGGATTAGAATTGTCACCCAACTTACCCCAGGCATTTAGCGCTATTTTCTTAACGCAAAATGCCTCCCTTGTGTCCATAATGGGAGCAAGAAGGCATTTTGATCTAAGAAATTGCACTAAATGTGCTGTTAGGGTAGATTGTTCTGACTTACTATCAGCATCTAGCACTATTCTCTTAACACAAAATGGACCCTTGCATCCAAAATGGATGCGAGGATGCATTAAGAGTTAAGAAATAGTGCTGAGAACAGCAGAACACAAATCGAGAGCAGGCACTGGTGGGTGCTAAATGTGCTCCTGCAGTGGGATTGTTTTCCCTCAAATTGCTCTTAATTAGCAAGCAGGCACAATTGTGTTATTATTGGTAATTCAGCGTCAAAGAATAACGTGGAATTACCAGAATTACTCAGGTTGCTCCAGCATAATTAAAATTACTCCTGGGCCTAGTGAAATTTTACTTTTTTTGTTTTAGCTCCTAACCATACCTGTACTTTACCTGTGGTTTTAAAGTGAGTTTTTAAAAACATATGTTAATGTGTTATAAAAAAACTAAGAATAACTTCACTTTAACCTTGTGTTTATTATATAAATACATGTCAGGAAATGTGGTTATATGTTCCAATGTTGTCATCAAGGATTACAGAGTAGCTTGTAAATGTCACAAGAACTCTGAAATGGCAATATGTAAAAGATAAAGTAACCATTGCCGTACATTATAAAGATATTGCAAGTCACTAAGGAGTCCCATAACCATATAGAGGAACGAGGCTGAAGGCCAAGTTGTTTTATAAGGTTATGGAATGCTAAATTGACTTACAATGTCCTTATAATGCAAGAAGGGGCTTGGTGAAATACCCTCAAAACAGACTCCCCAGGTTTAGAGGTCAAATACCAATACACCAAAGGTTAGGATCATTATTTGGTTTGTTAATAACTTTGATCTGTTTGCCAATTCTTCACAAAATGTGAAGATTCACCTCAGCTACTTCCTTGAATGTTTTGAGAGGATCCAACCAGCAGGGGCCGTGAAAAAGGGAGGGGGGTCCCAAAACGCGCTTCCCCGTTCATTTTTCCACAGGAAAATTAGATGCAACTACAGTTGAAACAGATGAATGGAATACCAACAAATTTGGCATAAAGCTAGACCTTGCTTCAGAAAATCTGCTTGTTCTGTAAATCTGTTCCATGGTGTTTGAGAAATGGAGGCTCAAAATATACAAATACTTCATGCAGCGGAGGATCTACACAGCCAACAGATCATGAGATAAGAACTGATTGGCTGCCACCTCATCAACAAAGATATGGCAGCAGCCATTGTAGGACTTGGGGACTGAGTCCCCAGTTCTGTAAATAAGTGTAAAAAAGATTTAATGGGGCAGGGTAGAATACCCAGCCCCCCCCCAGGCCTAGTAGTGTGGGGTGGGGTCCCTGACGGAAAGGTAAAACTTTTAGCTACGATGAACTCTGCCTGACCTTGCTTCATCACCACTCAGTCTCAAAGTACTAGTCCTCTATAAGTCTAGGACGGTGCAAACCAACTGCTTTTATCCAAACTTTCTCCATCAATACACCTGATTGTCTTGTGTTAGATTGTGGATCCTCCTGAATTCCACAAAAAGGTTTTTCATAGTTTCATAACCCTTGATCCATCATTCCATTTCAGTCATTTTGGTGTAATTGTAATAATTAGATTATTATTCCTTTCAACAAACGTAGTGTAAAAAGTTTACCACATTTTCTTTTTAACCGTAATGTTGTTTGAGTTTTGCTGTGTATGTACCACATGAAATTTTCTCTGACGAAGGTCTTGCTACTTGTCCCAAGCTACCAAGGGCATATTGGGGATTCCTCAGAAAAACTGGTTTATTTAATATGACTTAGATTGTTTCGTTTGTTGGAGCTCATCCGCATTTCAGATCAAGCCTGAGTCCTTTCTCCCCCATAGTTCGATAATCTGGTTAACCATAATCACAAATCTGCATGCCTTTCTAGGCCACATGCTCTTTATGTAAACCTACGTAAGCACTATAACAAAAAGATGCTTATTTCAGCCTAAGCAACTCTGGAGCTCTGTAAAGTTCATACAGGATCATAGGTATCATTAAAACAGCAATTTAGTGAAACCAGGACTAGAGCTGTGAGGGGTCCAATACACAACCTTTATGGCTGCCTTTTAAATCCCAACAGGGAGCAATGAGGGGCCTATTTTCCTCTGTAATTTTCTCTGCATTAACCAAAAGTGCCTATCTTAAAGTGCAATTAACCTGGAACATGTTTTTGCATTACAATCATTGCAGTTACATCCACTTTGATACCTCTTCCATGAAGGACGCACAGATGACTTGTGGCACTAGTCTCCACTCTATGGAGAGAGCTGTCATACCATAGCACACCATAACATAGCTCTTGACACACTTCTGGCTTTAATAAAGGGTATAGGAACATGACTGACCCCATCATCTCAACGCCGCTGGATTTTGGTTATCTGTGCATAAAAGTAATCAGGTTTCTACTGTATGTATTTTAAATCAATTAAGCAAGCAAATAAGGAAGGTCATCTTCCAGAAAATCATGCCTAATAAAAAGATGAGACTAAAGGTGAAATTCCACCTGATCAAAAGAGATATAATGGGGGTTTAGTCTATATATGTACCGTATTTTCCGGGGCTTATTCAATCACAAAAGCATTTATGAGTATGGGAAGTAGTACTACAGGGAGACTCTCATAGACACTCTTACATGCCTTTGTTAATAGGCTATGAAGCACTTAAATGTCTATTAGTTTAAGTTCAAAGAGGACATCATCCTTCCTATTTGTGCTGATGGTGTATGGATATTTCCCAAACATTCCCATTTTAGATGTTTTGGGGCCAGTTCATGGAGGCATGTAACAGTATGCATGGGTACGACAGTAGTACTACTTTCAGTTGTAATCCGTAGCATGCATGAGTGGTGGGGTGGCCACACACACGCTCATTCTCTTCCAACCACTCACTCACAAAAGCACACATCCACATACAGACTTTCAGACACCCATCCATTCATAATTATGTACACATACACCATTATTCACATGAACATACAGCACGCATGCATAGATACACATACACTCATAGTTACAAACATGCATTCAACAAGCAGTTACCAGGCCAGGGCGGTGACATCGGGTGGGGGAAGGCAGAAGCAGAGAGGTCTCGTGATTCCTGGAGGCTTTGGAGAAGGAAGGGGCTGACAGAAGACCACCACCACCTCCTCTCAATGGCGTCACTGATAGTCAGCCCCGGGCACTTCTGGGCTTAAACCTGAAGCTACCAGTTTTGATTCTGTCAGTGATGGTTCCCCTTGTCACAAAGTGAGAGGACTTCACAGGCAGGGGCGGCTGCTGTCAATCCGAGGTGGAGGGGCGGGAAAGAAAAAAAATAGAAACTTACCTTTTCTGCCGTTCTCTGCGATCTTCTCCTCCTGTGCTGTGCTGCTCCACTGCTCCATTCATGACGACACTACCATTCCCATGGGCACAGGTTCCCAAACCCCACCCAATTCCAATGCTTCTCCCAGGTGGAGAGAAATGCAGGGATTGGGTGGAGCGGGTCCGTTTTGCGCTGCAGCAGGGTTTTGAAGCCTGTGCTCCTGAGCACTAGGATATCTCCATGGGAACAGCTTGGAGATATACAAGTGCGCATGTGGGTTCAGCCGCCGTGGATGGCCGACCAGGCTAGCCAAACCCACAAGTGCATTTTTAGTGCCTGCCTGGCCCCGCCCTGCGCCAGACTGAAGGTAAAAATCAAATGCTAATAAAATAGTTGTATTGACATTTTATTTTTGTTCTTCCTGCTGATTTTTGCGGTGAGGCAATACTCCTACGCCATAACCGAGGAGCCGCGCCTGTTCACAGGGCTTTGCTGGGCGTCCAAGCTTTAGAAAAGGGAGGGGGCGAAGCACAGGAGCCCTTAGTGACAGGCTGCCCCTGACTATTTTACATACTACGGATTGCCTTCCCTAAATGACCTCTCTCTGTCCAGTTGGTTTATTTGAAAGTGTCCTTGCCTTGATGCATGTCTTCCTATTTGAAAGATGCGTATTAATCATTAGCTACAAATGCATATTTGTTTTCGGGTTTTAGCTATTTTATAAGGTCCAAAAATACAATAAATGGCACCGAATCCAGAGGTTGCGTTTGTACTTAAGGAAAAAAACTGAAAACGTTTCAGCAAGATTTTCTGTTTCAACAGGATTTTTTGAGCTTTTCTTACACTCTCTGTGACAGTCAGTCTAACACTGGGCCTCTTTCTTCTCTGCTTTCATTTCCCCCCTCCCTGACCGCAGCATACTGCTGTCTGGCAAGATGTTCACTGAAGCCGCCATGTGTGGCAGGTGGAATGGAATAAATTACCCCATGCATGCATCTCTGTGCAGAGGATTATATCTTGAGTTTCACACTCGACTGCACTTCGTGGGCAGTGTCAGGAAGATATCCCTGCCTGTGACATGTTTTCCTTTGCTTCGATATGGATCAGAAAACGAGATGTATGTGATTCGAAGGATTTTTCTTCTTGGCCAGCTGTGAAGCATCCCGGTAGCTATTCATGTTTCTCTTCTAGGAGCAAGGGTTTTTCCAGGAAAGGGTATTCTTGGCTGCCAGTGGCTGGAGGACAATATAATTCTTCTGATGTGGCCCTAACAGAACAAAACACTGTTCTAAAACTAACAGGGGGCTTTTCTTGTAAACCTCTATACACTTCACCTTATTGTCTGTTTTAGGCATGTACATTACATCTTAACTGCAGCTCAGAAAGAGACATATGCTTTAAAACTTCGCTGAATTCTTTTCTATCCTGAATTGTCAGGAATGTATAAAGGAATGATGACATATTTGTCTGTCGGTGTTAGGGAGAAAGGGCCATCTGGCAAATTCCATGGTGACTTAAAGTCTGCAAATGTGCTTATTACTTCCCGGTAAATATTCTTAGTCTGAGTGTATCTCCCCGCGTCATAATTGCAGCAGTCGAGGACGTGTTATGGAAGTAGACAACTGTGCTAGTAATTTAAAGGTTACCAAACCAATATTGTTCTCTCGCTTTTGCCAGCAGACTTAAATAATTTCCCTTTCACCCTGGAGTACCCAAGTGGTAAAATAAATGTTACTATGTATGGCCACCTTGACTTAAGGGGACTTAAGAAAAATCAAGTCTTGTTGAGAGGATTCACCTGAAGTGTACACTTACCATAGGTTGGGTGGATCATGGTCCTGTCAGGGTCTTCTGGACTAATTGTTTTTCCATGAAGATAAGCACCTCCTTACTCAGCAAACAAGTCGCAGTGATTTGCCACCTGCTGGAAAACCGTGACCCAAGCCTCCTCCACCTAATGGAAACATGGCTGATTCCAGCATTGGCGCTAGATATCACCACTGCCACCCCCGGATAGAAGATTGTCAGACAAGACCGCCAACACAGACCTGGAGGAGAACTCACCAGCATCTACAAGGACGTCATCAGCTGCACCACAGACACTGAAATCAAGTATACGGAGAACCTCTCCTTCAAGCTGCAAATCACAGCCAACCTTACCAAGTGCAGCACCCTGGCCTACAGACCATCAGACCCAGTGCCAGTTTCACCAGCATGATTTCAGGCTTTGTTGCCCCACAAATCGTCAACTCCAGCATCTTCCTCCTAGGAGACTTCAACTTTCACTAAGAGGACCTCGCCAACCCCAGTTAAGTCGCACTATTCGAAAGCCTTGGAATCCTTAGACTCAACCACCACATTACTGAGGACACCCACGCCACCAGACACATTCTGGGGACTATCTTTTCCACATTCTAACATCAAAATCGATAAACCAGCCCCCATCACCTGGACCGAAGTCGTTCTCGTCAGCATCACCATGAATATCACACATCTCAGAAAACATACCACCACAGGCCTGGCCTGCTGCAGCTAACAGAATGTAGTCAAGAAGGATTGGGCCTCTGCCCTTTCCAAGAAACACCCCAAGCAAACTTGACCCCAGCACCTTTGCAGCTAGTCTGCAAAGCTCAGACATAGAACACACTATGACCACATGAAACACCATCACCACAGATTAAACCACCACAATAATGAAGCTCACCGACTCCAAGGCCCCGTAAGATCCATGCCCACACCACACTTTCAACAAAGGGCTCACCCCATCAGCAAACTTCTCGCCTACATTGTCAACACCTCTATCGACACAGACACATTTCTGGAAGCCTGGAAGTGTGCACCTGTCGCTACCCTGCTGAAGAAGCCCTCAGCAGACCCGGCCAAGCTTGCGAAATACCGATCTATCTCACTCCTACTTAGGCAAGGTCGTGAGAAAGCCATCTACAGACTCCTTCACAAACACCTCATCAACCACCAGCTACTTCATACCATGCAGACAGGAATCAGACCCAATCACAGCACAGAGGCAGCTCCCATTACAGCAACAGATGCCATGTGTATGATCCTAGAAAGAGGACAAACTGTGGCCCTCACCAGTGGTTCACTGGATGCATTAAAGTATCCCCTTGAAAGAGCTGTGCCTGGTTCCAGGGCCACAGGTTCGAATCCTGAAGAGTACACTCAACCTTTGAAGTCAATAAAATGAGCACCATTGAGTTGGGTAAGAATAAATGCTTGTGCGCTGTCAATAGGGCCAAGGCACCCCATAAGCTGACTTTGCGCAAAAAAAAGCACAATATGCCAGTGCAGTAATTGAACATTTTACTCATCTTAAAGCAATCCCGTTGTTTGCAACTTTTGATAATAGATGGGGCAGGAATGCATACAGTCAATTAAGCAGAATAAGATTCACATCTGCATGTCATTTGCAAAGTGGTGGTGATCAGACACTGCTGTCTGCAATGTGCTTTACTCTCTGGTGCTATTCATTTCTCAAAAGGGTCATCCAATGCTAAGGTATTTGTCAATCACTATCTTTATTTATTCATTTCAGTTTAGGATAGTTTGTATAACTGGGATGAGATCACTGTACAATTCCCCCAAGAAGATCCTGGCATGGCGGTCTGTCTCCTAGCATCTGGTTGTCAACACCTATGGCAGACTGCCTGAACTTGTTGTTATGACTATATTATCCCCAGCCAAATGTATTTTGACAACAGGGTCAAACATAATTGCTGTACAACTACTTGGTGGGCATGGAATACTATTTAACTAAAAATGGAAATATCTTTAACATTTTATTCTATTTGTCTTGTCCTCCAAGTGAATTGTTCTGTATCCCGGAAATCAATGTAACTGAAGTTAGTAAAGGAAACAAACCATTTTAATATGCCCTTAGTCTTCCAGGCCGTTGCCCACTTACAAGTCGGTGGATAATTGATAAAAGGGTTTGAAGGTTAAGGAAGGTTGCTGTTCTGGTTATCACACATCCAAGTCAGATGCTACCAGAGGGCCATCTCTGATACCCCACGAAGAGATTAATTACTTAAATATTTAGCTCAGAGTCATACAATCTCTTATCTGAAAATCGATTATTCAAATCTAGCCTAGGTTGAAATGTATTAAAATTAATATGCAATATCCCTATTTTTTGACAGGGGTGTATAAGATGATTTTGATTCTTGTCCTGTGGCGAGTATTCAGGCATATCAAATATTATCACTGAGCACCAATTAGCAAAAGACTGAGCTTCCATAGAGAACGAGGGGTGTCCAACGCTAGACTAAGTGGGATGAAGCCTTTCCAGAATTTCACATGTACTCCATTTATCTAAATGGGAAATGGATCCGACCCATGTTGGACATCTTTAACTTACTATCTGTAAATGGTCCACACAGAACAACCATGAGACGAAGCAACAGTATATGGATAAATCAACCTGTCTGTGCTTATACCGTACTCCCTTTGCTTGAAGAAAGCCTCTATCTGTGTTGACTGTTCACAAGAATTATATAGCACTCGTGTACACCAGGGGTGGCCAACGTACGTCCAGGAGGGACAAATCCATTCCAGTTTTGCAGGATGTCCACCTAAGATACATTCACATACAATTAATCTAAATAGAAATATTTTACATGGTGCAGAAGGGGTCGCTGGTGCTTTTGCTTCTCCTTCTGTAACACATCATGCTGGCACATGTGTAGCGCTGGCTCAATCTCAAGGGGCCTTTCCATCATATAAAGGGGGGTGTGGCCTATACAAATGATGGAAAGCTTTATCTCTGGGTCCACGCCGTATTGTAGACGCAGCTACAGGGGTAAACAACCTGTTAGTTGCACTGAATGTCCACAAAGAGGTAGTGCACAGCCAGTTCGACCCCTGAATGTGCCTTCAGAAGGGGCGAAAGAGGGTCCTTTAGACTCCCTACAGACATCTCCCTGAAGGTGGGTACTGTCATTAACCTAGCTTCTGGGGGATATCTGTCTCCATTTGAAAGGCCGGCTGAGTTGCTGCCTCCAGACGAATGGCAGACCCAGGTTAGGAAGGCAGTAAGAGAGACAATAAAGGGCAGGCCAGGCATAGCAGCTGCTAACAATAGATAGACGAAAATGACATTCCTGGCAAATGTGTGACTTTAAGGGTATTTACAAAGAATTTGAGGAGAGAATCTAGAAATATTTGACTGAAACAACTTTAGCTACACCATTTTTATAAATTGTGGGAAAGTTCCAATATAATTTGCAATCTGAAAATAATGTGCTCTTGCTTTTTAGCAGCTATAGTTCTACAACCATTTAACCTGATAGGAAGCTGCTTGCAATTTGCTTGTGAATATGCACAAACCTGTATGTGTTTGGGTGTTTGCTAACTTTTTGCATGTGAATCTGTGAATGAGGATCAGGATCTTTGGCTTCACAGTATTTGCATCTGCACATCCAAACCTCTGGGGTTAGAAGTGATTAGACCAGGGGGGCGTGGCTTGGACGCCAAAGCGAGATGGCGGACTTCATGTGAGCTCCGCTCGGGCGCGGAGACGTTTTCGTCAAAATTGCCTCACATTGTGGAGTTTTTGGGCGCGGATGGTGGCCCTGAGTTCCTGAGGTGGCGGTGAGTTCAGCAGCTGCGGCCCGTGGAGGGAGTTGGGGTGGGGCAGAAAGGCGGGGCGGGAGAGAGGAAGGGTGGGGGGTGCTAAAAACTGGAATATGGATAATTGGAGGTAAGTAAACAATTTAATTAATAAAACGAATTTCGTAGCGCGGGCTGCATCACATTTTGCGATGCAGGGCAATTGTTTACTTACCTCCAATTATCCATATTCCGTTTTTTAGCACCCCTCCCCCGCCCAGCCTTTCTGCCCCACAGCAACTCCTCCATGGGCTGTGGCTGGAGTTCAGGAACCGCTTTATTTAAACTGTGACTGTAAAACGAAGCATGGAGGCTATGGCAGTGATCTTTTCCTCACGGAAACGCGGGCGTCCGCCATTTTAAGTCGTGGCACTTGCGTTCCATTTTTTCTATCATCAAAGTCGCTTTCCTGCTACTTCTTATATTACAATGCTACCGGTATGTTGTCAATAACATACAAATGAGCGCTGCTCCTTTTTCTTCTCTTTTTTATATGTGTGGAAACGAAAAAAGAAGACTTCTCCATTCTTTATGGTATTTATTCATGTGAGCTGCAAGATATGGAGGCAGCCTTTCAATAACAGCTTACTCTTCCCACTTTGTGGCAGTCATGTGGAACATGCGTGAGGAAGAACACCTTGATGTCAGTGTTATGCGCTGAATGCCTACTTTATATTTTTGATTTCTAAAAGGTGAATCTTTCATGTTTTCACATAGCATTTGTCTAATATTTTATGGTGGCGGCATTTCTTCATACTGAGGTGTCTATTGATAGTTACTCTACTTTTCGTCATTGACTGCAGTAGTTCACTACAGTGTTTCTATTCAATCAAACACTTTTTACTTATCTTTGGATGGTCACTATTCCTGCCTTCTTCTCCTTTGGTGTATGGGTCAAATTCGCCCGCTTTTAGTTACTACCCATCGACCTCTTCAACAATTCAAGATTGCGAATGACCTTCACACCTTCTCTAGATCATTCACCTCAGGCGCTAAACCAAAGAGACATAAGAATGATCCACCTCTCCCCATTCTTACCTCACAAAATCCTGTTTCTGGGCTCTATTTTGTAAAAAGTACACGGTCTTCAACCTTTTATGTCTACTACCAACGAAAAAATAAAACAAATTGAAGACTGGTGGATAATCATGGAGGGCAAGGTAATGGAGCTTGAGCAATGTGTTGAGGGTCTCCAAGATAACTCTACTAAAATTCCTTTGTTAGAACAAAAGATCCACAAACTTATACTTCACACGAAGACTTGGAAAATCGTAATCGAAGGAACAATCGGCCTGCCTGAAAATATTGAAGGTCCAGATATGTTATCCTTTCTTAGATCTTCAATCTTTATCACCTCTCACCATACAACGGGCTCATTGTTTAGGTCGTCTTCAACCTAACTCAAAACAAACCACGTGGTATCATAATGCTTTTTTTTAGAGTTTACTGAGTTGATGCATGACTTGAAATCGTTTAAATTCAAACGAAGCCTCACATGGTCAGGTCATAATATTTTTACTTCATAAGATGTTTCTAATGCAACGAATGCCTGCATAAGGAATTTTTGGCTCTTCGTCCCCAGATGAGACACTTGAACATTCAATATGGCATTCTTCACCCTTGCCTCTGCAAATTACTCATGAAGGAAGGTGATGTTCTTTCGACGATCCTACTAAACTGAAACTCTTGCTCAATAATATTTCTCCTCGAAATATGGAAAACTAATGTTTTAACATTCTCTCCGTTTTACTGGTTAAGTGGTTGTTGTTGAGCTTATAATTGTACCTCTACCTTCTTTCTCTTATTTGTTCTTCCTTTATACAATTTTTATTTCCTCAAATTTGTGTCCCTTCGTTCTTTATTTCTTGCTAATTGTTACTCATTTACTTATTAATGAGGCTTATCATTACCTATTTACTCGTACCACTGTCCTTGCTTTTGTTGTCACCTTGCCCTTCTCATCTTTGTTGCCTGCTTATCTTCAGATCTGGATTCTTTTCCTTGATCTGTTTACTTTCCCTATTTTTCTGTATTTCTCTCTTTATTCTCTTCCTTTCTTCTCCTATCCTATTTACCTTCTACTTTTTTTCACGTTGTGTTTTTATTATCAATTTTTTGTGTATATGAGTGTTTTTCACTATATTTCCTTAAGTGTTTATCTGTCTTTTCTTGATAATTCTTGTTTCTTTTTCATTGATCTTGCAGTTCATTGTTCCTGTTTCCTTATGTTCCCCCTCAGCCATCAACATGTTTAACGTTGTCTTGTGGAATGTACGTGGTCTAGGGCATCCTGTCAAGCGTCAAAAGGTATTGTCTCACCTATTCAAACTTAATACTCATGTTGCTTTTTTACAGGAAACCCATTGTAATGATGTGGAATCTCTCAAACTTAAACTCTCCGTGTGTCAATAAAATTGTTTTTTCTCCTGCTATTGATCGTCCTGGTGGGGTTACTATTTTATATCATATATCAATTAATGCACAAATAATTTCAACAGAATGTGATTCCAATGGACATTAGGTTTTGGTTGATGCTATTATTTGTAAAACACAAGTTACTTTTCTTAATATGTATGGTCCTGTCAAACCTGATCCACAATTCTGGCATTGTATTAAATTGAAACTATCCTCTATCTCTAATCCCAATATAATTGTTGGTGGTGACTTCAATAATTGGCTAGATCCCTTCTCTGATAGAAAATCCAATTGCAAATTTAAAACTGATAAGACTTACAAATCCTTTCAGTCAGCCATCTCTGCCCGTCCCTTGTTTTATGTATGGAAAACATGTAACCCAGATACTTCCAAATGTACTTTCTTTTCACCTGTACACCATACTATGTCCCGTAATGATTATATTTTGGCTTTAAACGCTTTACTTCCATGAATACACTCCTCTGAAATTGGGTGTATTTTTATTTCTGACAATGCTCCTGTGTCTGCTTCTTTTGATCTATCCCTCACCACCTGCAAACAAGGTCATTGGCGTTTTAACAATCACCTTCTTTCAGACCGAACCTTTATCACAGAAGAAACCTCATTTATCATTGAATTTTTCAGTTTAACAAATCTTCAAACACCTCAGTCCATTACAACTGGGAGGCTTTTAAAGCATCATTTAGAACCTTTCCTATTGCTTATTCTTCCAAGAAGAAGAAATCACTAAATGCTAAATATCAAGAAACTCTTCAACAAATTAAAATCCTGGAGCATAATTATTTACTTCCTAATCTACCTCTATCTTACAAGAATTGATTGTTGCCAAATCTACCCTGAATAAAATAGCCACTGTGGATGCCTGTAACATTCTTCTTAAAATTAAATCAAAATTTCATGGTGGCCCAAATAAAGCAGGGAACATTATTTAAAAATCAAATCAGAACGTAAAAATATTGGACCTATCAAACTACCAATAAACGTATTTCCTCTGACTCTGATATTGTAGACACATTTCAGTCCTATTATAATCTTTTAAATACAGAGGATACCAATCCTTCTGAAAGGGATTTTGAAACTTTTTTCCAAGGTATCCCTAAACCTCATTCTCTCCATGATACTTTCTTCTCTCCTGAGGATGATATTTCTCTTCAGGAGATAATCAACGCCTTCAAATCTTTGAAAAAGGCCAAAGCAAAAGGACCAGATGGTTTTTCAATTGATTTATTTTTGACTTTCTCTTCGATTTTTGCACCAAAATTATTAAATCTTTTTAACTCATTCATCTCCAATTCTAAAGCCTGTGGCTCTTTTTTAGAAACCCTTATTATTGGGATCCCCAAACCAGACAAAGATTCTTCTTTTTGTAGAAATTTTCGACCCATGTCCCTAATCAATTATGATTGTAAAATGTGTGCAAAGATTTTAGCTTCCAGCTTAGAAAAATTATACCTCTCCTCTCATCAAACCAGATCAAGCTAGATTTATTAAAGACCGACTTGCCTCTGAAAATGCCAGAATGTTTACTAACATTCTCGCCCTTGGAGGGAAGTCCTCCTCTCCTCTAGCTGCCCTATCACTTGATGCTGAAAAGGCTTTTGACAGAATAAATTGGCAATTCATGCTTCACACCCTTTAATGGTTTGGATTTGGTCAGAAGTTTATTTCATATATTAAATTATTATACACTGCCCCAAGTGCTTGTGTTTTTGTTAACAGTCTCTTTTCCTCATATTTCCAACTGCAAAGCGGTACCCATTACTTTTCCTCCTCTGTTTAGAACCCTTTGTCGAACGAATTAGGCATAATCCTAATATTACTGGTTTTAAACTTAACTCCCATCATATTAAACTTGATGCTTATGCAGATGATATTCTAATTTACATTTTTGATCCTTGCAATTCCCTTCCCCTTTTTTTACAAGAGATTGCTTTGTTTTCCATTGTCTCTGGATACAAACTTAATTTTTCTAAAACCGAGATTTTACCTTTAAACTCTTTATATTACCGACATATATTTGACTCAACCAATTTTACTTGGTGCCCCCAAAAGAATAAATACTTAGGAACATGGTTTCCCCAAAGATTCCTGACACCTCATCCCATAACTTTACTGCCTTAAAACTCAAACTCACTAATTTATTGTCTTCCTGGTCCCCCTTATTTTTATCCTGTTGGGGCAGACTAGATATGATCAAAATGATGATTGTTCCCCAGGTGCTATTTACACTTTCAATGTTAACTTTTAAAATTCCCATTTATTACTTTTCACAGATTAATTCTTTATGTTCTAAATTTCTGTGGAACAATAAACGTGCTTGGATTGCCCTTTCTAAATTGATTCGCCTAAAAGCAGAGGGTAGGGTTTGTTTTCCTGATTTTATACTATACCACAATGCCTTTTTGATTCGTCAATTTTATGCCATGTCGAAAGATTATCAAGATTTACCTATGCCAAAATGGGTTGCTGTTGAACGTTCACTGTTAAATGACTTTTCTTTTCAGGATGTTATGTTTATGACCAATTGTACTTTTATGTTCAAATATCCTATCTTGAAATACTCTCATTATCTGATAGACACACTTTTTTTCCAAAATTATTGTTTCATACCAATCTTTTTTGTCCTCCTCAATATGGTTTAACAAGCACATCAAATTCTGCCATAAATCCTTTTACTACAAGCATTGGAAGATAAAGGGTATTTTTTATCTTCATCAATTGATAGTTAATAATTTGATTTTGCCCTTTTCTCAATTACAAGATAAATTTAACTTCCCTGACTTTTATATTCAGCAATATAACATACTATTCCTTGTTCTCCAAACCTGCTTAAAAACTTTTAATCCCAATCTGACCCCTACTTCATTTACGCCTGATTTACCCTTGTTTCAAATTCCTTATGATCCAACTCCCAGTGCCTCTTTTATATATAAAACCCTATTATTACCTCTTACCACCCAAAGTTAATCTCCTATTGATTTATCTTGGGAACAGGATTTATCTCAATTGCTTTCTATTCCCAATGGGATTGATTGTGGCAAAAGATTTTCAAATCTTCTAAAGCTGCCAATATTACACAATCATTATATTTGATATATAACAGAGTTGTCATTACTCCTCTCTTTCTACACAAAATTAACCATTCTATTTCACCATTATGTTGGTCCTGTCTTTCCTCTGACGGCACACTGTTACATTTACTTTACTATTGTCCCAAGGTTAATAACTTTTGGAAAACGAATTGGTCGAAATGTATATTGATTTTTTCTTGTAATGTTCCCTTTGCTATTCACAATATATTTTTAGGTACTTCATCTCCTGATTTTGACCAATTCCCCTCAAAAACTATTTTGTTTGACCTTTTTATTGCTGTTGCTTTTAAAATCATATTAACATGTGGGAAAGACAATTCTAAATTATCCTTTTTGCTTTGGTGGAATTTAATTTGTGATGAACATAGAATTGCCTCTGTCTCTTACTCTTCTATTTATCTAAAGATTAAGTTGGATTTATTATGGCTACCTTTTACTACATTTCTATCCTCACACTCATCTTTCCTATAACACCCATTTTCTATTCAATGTTTTCCTTCTTTCTCTATCTCTCTTCTTCTCCTCTTTCTCCCCTTCTCTTCTCTCTTTTCTTTCCTTTCTCTCTTTTCTATAGAAATACATATAACATACTCCTTTCTTCTTCTTTAACACATTATTGTATTACGATGTTATGTTTTATTACACTAATTACTTTTCTCTTCTCATATTATTGTGTCTTATTATAACTCTTGCATTATGTACTTTTTCTATTATTCTTGTTCAAATAGGTTGGATTACCCTCTGTTTATCTCCTGCTATATATCCTCTGAGTTATGTACTGTTTTCTCTTTGTGTTCACTTTTTTATTAATAAAAATGATTTAACAAGAAGTGATTAGACCAGTGGCATAGCGAAAACTAATAGGGACCCCCTACAGCATGTGAAGTGGGCCCCTGAGTATCCCATATTTCATAGCTAGTCATTGGGTTGGGGGCATCTGCCCCTGAAGGGTCAGCAGCCCTCCTGCACCCCTAGAGTTGCAGGGGCCTGCTTTACATCCCTGGATTAGACTGTGATACTCATATACCCTAAAAATAGAAAATCCATTGGCCCCAGATCCAGTGGGTTCAGTGTGAAGTTGCACACTGTTAATTAGGGTGACAGGCTGACCTTGATGGCATGAAATCTTTGCTTATGCACCTAACATGAGTAATGCCACTTTTAGGAAACTTCTTACTTAAAGTTACTGTTAGAACTGAGGTTTCTGATTGGCAGAGGTAGGCACCCTGCCCAAGCAGAAACCACCACTCTATACTCACTCAGCAAACTAGATACACTCTAAAAGATAACCTGTGATTACTCTCTGGTAGCTTGGCACAAAGCAGTCAGGCTTATCAAAAGAGGCAATGTGTAATGTATTTGTGCAACACACATAAACATTAATACAATGAACAAACCACAAAAATACCCCACGTAGGGTTAGAAAAGGTAGATTATATTTTTACGAGTGAAATAAGACCAAAATGTCAAAAATCTAATAAGTAGAGCTGGAGCCATGAACTTTTTAAGAATAAATAAAAAATATAGCTCAGAAGGAAATAGCACATATGGTTTACTTGAGATTGCGCTGGACCGGGTAAATCCAAATTTCAGGCCAACCACGATGGAGGGCAGGCCGGCTACAGGACTCACGCTGGTCCTGCTGAAAAAGTACTTTGGATAGAGGAATCATAGACTTCGGCGACTTGATGCCTCGGTTCTCATCCGCGCAGGCAATGAAGACTTCGTTGACTAACCCCTTTACGATACAGGCACTACGTCGTTGTCAAGCCGCACTGTCCCTCATCATTGAGCCATGCAGTCCATCGGAGCAATGTCATTGATCGGCTCCTGCATCGAAGGCAATGAGTCATTTTCGATCAGTGCAAAGTCATTACTGTGTCGATTTTGATTGTTCTGGACAGCAGGAATCCCATTTATTTTAAGGGCCCAGGACTGGCTTGGAACCACTTGGCAGGGCAGGTCTAACAGAGTCCAAATGCTGTTGCAGAGTTCAAGAAAGTCTTTGATGTCTGATGGCTGGTGGTGTGTGGTTGTGTGTGTGGTGGTGAGTGTGTGGTGGTGAGTGTGTGGTGGTGAGTGTGTGGTGGTGAGTGGTGGTGAGACTGTGGTGGTGAGAGTGTGTGTGTGTTGTGTGTGTGTGGTGTGTGTGTGTGTGTGGTGTGTGTGTGTGGTGTGTGTGTGGTCTTATGTGTGTGGTCTTATGTATGTGTGTGTGGTGGACTTAGTTCGAGTCTTCGTATCCTGCACACTCACACACTGCTCACCCTGCACACTCACACTGTTCACCCTGCACACTCACACACTGTTCACCCAGCACACTCACACACTGTTCACCCTGCACACTCACACACTGTTCACCCTGCACACTCACACACTGGTTACCCTGCACACTCACACACTGTTCACTCTACAGTCACACTCACTCTGCAGTCACTCTGCAGTCACTGTCACTCTGCAGTCACTCTGCAGTCACTCTGCAGCCACACTCACTCTGCAGTCCCTCTGCAGTCACACTCACTCTGCAGTCACTCTCCAGTCACACTCACTCTGCAGTCACTCTGCAGTCACACTCACTCTGCATTCACTCTGCAGTCACACTCACTCTGAATTCACTCTGCAGTCACACTCACTCTGCGGTCACTCTGAAGTCACACTCACTCTGCAGTCACACTCACTCTGCAGTCACTCTGCAGTCACACTAACTCTGCAGTCACTCTCCAGTCACACTCACTCTGCAGTCACTCTGCAGTCACACTCACTCTGCATTCACTCTGCAGTCACACTCACTCTGAATTCACTCTGCAGTCACACTCACTCTGCGGTCACTCTGAAGTCACACTCACTCTGCAGTCACACTCACTCTGCAGTCACTCTGCAGTCACACTAACTCTGCAGTCACACTCACTCTGCAGTCACACTCACTCTGCAGACACTCTGCAGTCACACTCACTCTGCAGTCACACTCACTCTGCAGTCACACTCACTCTGCAGTCACTCTGCAGTCACACTCACTCTGCAGTCACTCTGCAGTCACACTCACTTTGCAGTCACACTCACTCTGCAGTCACACTCACTCTGCACTCACTCTGCACTCGCACTCACTCTGCACTCACTCTGCACCTGCACTCACTCTGCACTCACACTCACTCTGCACTCACTCTGAACTCACTCTGCACCTGCACTCACTCTGCACTCACTCTGCACCTGGTCTCACTCTCTCTGCACTCACTCTGCACCTGCACTCACTCTCGCTGCACTCACTCTGCACTAACTCTGTACTCTCCACTCACTCTCTCTGCACTCACTCTGCACTCACTCTGTACTCTGCACTCACTCTCTCTGCACTCACTCTGCACTCACTCTGTACTCTGCACTCGCTCTCTTTGCACTCACTCTGTACTCTGCACTCACTCTCTCTGCACTCACTCTCTCTGCACTCTGCACCTGCACTCACTCTGCACTCACTCACTGTGCACCTGCACTCACTCTGCACTCACTCTGCACTCAACAGCACTCTGCACTCTGCCCTCAACTGCAGCACACAGCTCTCTGCCCTCAACAGCACACAGCACTCTGCCCTCAACAGCACACAGCACTCTGCCCTCAACAGCACACAGCACTCTGCACTCAACAGCACTCAGTCTGCACTCAACAGCACTCTGCACTCAACAGCACTCTGCACACAACAGCACTCTGCACTCAACAGCACTCTGCCCTCAACAGCACTCTGCCCTCAACAGCACTCTGCACTCTGCCCTCAACAGCACTCTGCCCTCAACAGCACACAGCACTCTGCACTCAACAGCACACAGCACTCTGCACTCAACAGCACACAGCACTCTGCACTCAACAGCACACAGCACTCTGCACTCAACAGCACTCTGCCCTCAACAGCACTCTGCCCTCAACAGCACTCTGCCCTCAACAGCACACAGCACTCAACAGCACACAGCACTCTGCACTCAACAGCACACAGCACTCTGCCCTCAACAGCACTCTGCCCTCAACAGCACTCTGCCCTCAACAGCACTCTGCACTCAACAGCCCACAGCACTCTGCACTCAACAGCACACAGCACTCTGCACTCAACAGCACACAGCACTCAACAGCACTCTGTACTCAACAGCACACAGCACTCAACAGCACACAGCACTCTGCACTCAACATCACACAGCACTCTGCACTCAACATCACACAGCACTCTGCACTCAACATCACACAGCACTCTGCACTCAACAGCACACAGCACTCTGCACTCAACAGCACTCTGACTCAACAGCACACAGCACTCAACAGCATACAGCACTCTGCACTCAACAGCACACAGCACTCTGCACTCAGCAGTACACAGCACTCTGCACTCAATAGCACACAGCACTCTGCACTCAACAGCACACAACACTCTGCACTCAACAGCACACAACACTCTGCACTCAACAGCACACAGCACTCTGCACTCAACAGCACTCTGCCCTCAACAGCACTCTGCACTCTGCCCTCAACAGCACTCTGCCCTCAACAGCACACAGCACTCTGCCCTCAACAGCACACAGCACTCTGCACTCAACAGCACACAGCACTCTGCACTCAACAGCACACAGCACTCTGCACTCAACAGCACACAGCACTCTGCCCTCAACAGCACTCTGCCCTCACCAGCACTCTGCCCTCAACAGCACTCTGCCCTCACCAGCACTCAGCCCTCAACAGCACTCTGCACTCTGCCCTCAACAGCACTCTGCCCTCAACAGCACACAGCACTCAACAGCACACAGCACTCTGCACTCAACAGCACACAGCACTCTGCACTCAACAGCACACAGCACTCTGCCCTCAACAGCACACAACACTCTGCACTCAACAGCACACAGCACTCTGCCCTCAACAGCACTCTGCCCTCACCAGCACTCAGCCCTCAACAGCACTCTGCACTCTGCCCTCAACAGCACTCTGCCCTCAACAGCACACAGCACTCAACAGCACACAGCACTCTGCACTCAACAGCACACAGCACTCTGCACTGAACAGCACACAGCAATCTGCCCTCAACAGCACACAACACTCTGCACTCAACAGCACACAGCACTCTGCACTCAACAGCACACAGCACTCTGCACTCAACAGCACACAGCACTCTGCACTCAACAGCACTCTGCCCTCAACAGCACTCTGCCCTCAACAGCACTCTGCCCTCAACAGCACTCTGCACTCAACAGCACACAGCACTCTGCACTCAACAGCACACAGCACTCTGCACTCAACAGCACACAGCACTCTGCACTCAACAGCACACAGCACTATGCACTCAACAGCACACAGAACGCTACACTCAACAGCACACAGCACTCTGCACTCAACAGCACTCTGCACTCAACAGCACACAGCACTCAACAGCACACAGCACTCAACAGCACACAGCACTCTGCACTCAACATCACACAGCACTCTGCACTCAACATCACACAGCACTCTGCACTCAACATCACACAGCACTCTGCACTCAACAGCACACAGCACTCTGCACTCAACAGCACTCTGCACTCAACAGCACACAGCACTCAACAGCATACAGCACTCTGCACTCAACAGCACACAGCACTCTGCACTCAACAGCACACAGCACTCTGAACTCAACAGCACACAGCACTCTGCACTCAACAGCACACAGCACTCTGCTCTCAACAGCACACAGCACTCTGCTCTCAGCAGCACTCTGCACTCACTCTGCACGCACTGCACGCACTCTGCATGCACTCTGCACGCACTCTGCACGCACTCACTCACACTCTGCAGTGTAAATCTTCCGAGCTTTTGAGGGTTGGCAAAGTGAGTGCCATAACACTGGATAATAAATACAATAACTGTGGTTAGAAGCAGCATGTGTGTGGGATGAGGCGCTACACCAAAATAAACTATTTATTGCAAGTATATAAACAATAACATTTTGACTGTCAGTGTAAGTCTCTTGCTGGAACTACAGTCCCAACAAAAAATAAAAATTTCGGCAGTTAAAAGTCTCATCTGCGTCTAGCTTGCTTTCTGTGACCAGACACACATTTTTCAGACACACGTTTTTTTGGATCTTATTGAGTTATCCCCTCTGCTCGTGAACATTGTAAATTGTACCCTCTCTACTCTGGGTGCTACTATGTCCTGTATTTTTCTTCTTCATTAATGTCTTTATTGTTATCACTGTGCTGCTCTCTGCAAATTTATAAAGCGCTCTGATACCCGTCAAGTTTGCGCAATAAAAAACGATCAAATAAATAAATACTTGCATGAAGCCGTGTTTTAAATCTAGTGTCCGAGATATATTTTGTTAAGTTCATTTCGGAAAAAACTTTACGAGTCATTGCCTGTGGGAGTTCTTTTAATCTTGCAGAAGCAAAGCTGCACCACGCCACATCTTGAGAGACGGGAGTGACATGCAGCATACAAACGATATACTGTGGTTTAACTAAGCAAGGGACGGGTGCTGGGGGTGAAACGTGCTGAGAGATTTTTATTATGTGGGAAAGAAAGGACAAGACATTGGGAAACATCTGGACAATTAATCTTGCAAATCTAGGCCGATCCACTAATGGTCTGTAACGTTACTCAAGGCTCCAGTACAAACAAGAATGTTCCACTCATAAACCAGCTCTTCAAAGGCCAACAATTACACATGAAAGGATGCAGACGAACGCGCGCCCACCAAACTCACTGCAGACTGGTGAACGCACCCCGACCATCTGGATTCTATTACCGCGGCACCCTGACAGCTCGTAATTGAACATTTATTACACTCCCCTGCGCATAACCGCACAGAATATGCAGGAAGTGCCGAAACTGAAATCCATATGGCCTATTGCATGAAGGCTACTACAAACACAGAACCGCGAGGACCAATTACCATGCTGATGGCAAAAAAAACTACCGAAAAATCTCGCACACTGAGGAATTTTTACTAAACTATTCTGAGCCCCGTAACAAAACGGCTCGGAGCTCCGCCCCACTTCTGACGGAGTGGTGACGTAAGCCGAGCCCTAAAAAGCAGTAAGAGCAGAGAAATATCTACATTCTAAATGTGGTATTTCTAAAATAGTTATGTTAAATCCAACTTTATCCCACAGATATAAAACATAATGCAACTACTTCCTCCTGTCCAGGAATTACAGCTTAACCCCTTCCCTGCGGCGCGAATTCCGCCGCGGTGCAGAGATTTAAATACGGGGTGTAACCCCTTCCATGCTCAGGACGGCCCTCGGCCGTCCAACGTCATGGTAGGTGTGTGCAGAGGACGAGCAGGGGCCGTCCGAACTCCGCCCACTCATTAATTCTCCCGCACAGGCAGGGAATTTGCGCCATGCTGGAGAATCGGTGGCGTTCGGACGGCCATCGGCCGTACTGAGCACACGCCCACTGTGACGTAGGATGGCTGGGGCCGTCCTGAGCACACAAGGGGTTTAAAGTGTATGAAGGAATTCCCAGTGCTAGCCTATGAGAGGAGTAGGCCTTACGGTAGTGAAAAACAAATGTAAGTGTTTGTCACTACCAGGACATGTAAAACACAAAAGCATGTGTCCTACATTTTAGTTACACAGCACCCTGCTCTTAGGACTACCTTATAGGTGACTTATGTGGAATTAAAGGAGAGTTTAAGGTTTGGCAAGTAGTTTTAAATCATACATACATACAATTTGAAGAGGGTTCAAGGGGCAATTTTAACGACCAAGCACAGTAATTATCCCCCTAAAAGCTTATGAAAAAACAACAAATAACTGTGGGTCTCAAATGAAACTATGTGTGTGAAAACTAGCCGTCTCTCTGCTACAAGAAGGCAGAGTACTGGACAGGAAACCACTGTGAAAAATGTCCATCAGTTACACGATACGTACCGCCCAGTACATCATTTGGTCTACTTCACAGTAGGTAGCCCAATGTCTATCTCCAAATATAGTTAAAGGAGACAAATGACTGGTGGATGTTGTTATTGTTGTAACTGTAAGCAGTGCATAAGTGATTTAGTGAAAAATAGTGAAAAAGTGTTCAGAGTAAAATTGGATAGGGCATGCAATGTAAACTTTATTCTGGAGCCATGCCCTTCCAAATATAAAACCAATAAGGTGCAATGTAGTCAGATGTTTCAAACAAATACCTTCTGACTGGGTTATCTGGTCGACATGTTTCTGCGGACTTACACGGTCAATGATAGTACCTGCCGCTTCCTCAGGACCCATAGACTAAATTGCTACTGCTTATGTGTAAAAGAAATCAATGTGAAATGAAAATTAAATTATCAATAGGACATCCGTGAACAATAATGCTAAAAGTCACTTGTTCACTTACAGTTTTCCTCCTTTGGTATAGAAGTCCATTAATAAATTCGCCAGGATATCCACACATAGATAAAAATAAACAAAATCCAATAACACAATCGTTAGTAAAGGTTATGATTTAGACATTGCTATCATGTAAATATTCGCATAAAAGGTATATTGACCTAAGTATGCCCTCCAATGTTCATACATAACATAGGACTCACCTCAATTTATGAGGGGAAAGGCCTCGCCTCACCTGGCAAACAGCTCAGGGACATGAAGCACCGCTCTGCGTTGTAGAAAATATATTTTAGAGTTTAGGAAGAACACACGTGACTATTCAAAGGCGCACAACTCACTCTCAATAGAATGTATATTACTTGTTTTTATTCTATGTATCCAAGTTGTGCCATTGCTCATTTGCTTAAGTTGCTATCATTACAAAGCGTTCCGTTAGCTGACCACATCGGCGCATTAGTCGAACAGGTCTATAAAGAGTAACACTCGTAACTTGATCTTTTAAATCAGTGCTTCCTCTCGTTTAGCAGACCTACCCTGTCTCATCCGGGACATGGTTACGCCCCGGTTACACAATACGAGCGGCATATTTAGCACGACCGCCTTTCATGTACTTGTATCACGCTTGCATTTTTTAGGGGGGTAAAATAAGTATATCTTATCGCCACACACCCTTACCTGTCCGTCGGTACTTCTAACAGCCAGCCGCGCTGTTCGGGGAGGTACCGCGGATCAGGTCGGGTGCTTCCTTATTGTTTTGCATGCTGTCCCGATTGGTCCCCTGCGCTGTTATCGAACTACCCAGAAACCTGGGAAATGTAGTTCCCTTATCGAGCATCTCACTGTTATGCTAAGCGCAACGATGAATACGCTCCCCACCCTGCCTATTCATACGAAAGAGTCATGGGTAATATAATTTAGAGATAAACGTATCCTCTAATAATACGGTCTCATCATTATAAGGGCATTTGTGATGTAAGGTGAAATTTATCTCTCTGCTCGAACGCTCATTTCTCCCTGAGCACATCAAGAGCATACCTCCCATTACCAATTATAGTACGTGAGATTTTAAAAAACGCAGTCTAAATGGATGTTTTCTCCCCCCATGTATCTAAAAATTCCAAAAAACAGCATTATGTGATTAAATTAATAATCAACATGATTGTATTATGGAGAAGCAGGTTAACAATGGAGGCTTAGATCTATTGATTTTATCGTGTTTTCATAGACAAACTGATGTATTATGGGATATGTAGTCCTACCATGTATTCTACCTGTTAATTAAGTCCCAAATACATTCATTACTTTTAATAGGACTCAAAGTAGCTCATTACTTTTAATAGGACTCAAAGTCACTACCTTCTACGTGACTACCTTAGATGTCATGTTGGTGGATGGCCATAAGATCCCCCCGTCACTTATGTACACTCTGCACTCTTCAATGTATGTATCCTTCATAGCTCCAGAAGATCCTACGGATAGCTACATGGTCTAAAGTGTCATCCACGGGATGTCTTCATTCAATCCGGCCTTGTCACAGTTAAGTCTGTACACCCATTTTTGTTCTATCTTGAAAAGGTGTCTTGACACATCTGTAATGTGTGCTGGTATTTTGGGCTGCTCCAACACTGTTCATTCAAAGTCTGTGGGTTTATGGCCCACTTGGATGTAGTGATTTGTTAAGCGAGTCGCTTGTTTTTTGCACCTGATTGTGCTCTTATGCTCCGAGATCCTTAATTTAATTTTTCTAGTTGTCATGCCGACATACCTAAGTTTGCACGGACACGTAATGAGGTAGATCAGATTGCTACTATTGCAATTTGTGAACCGTGTCTGTTCCCAGTTACGACTTGTCCCTATATCTATGGACATTGTATGTTTAGTCTGGGGACATGCGGCACAGTTTCCACACGGATGGTGCCCTGTTACAGGTGGCATGTCCCATAGTGTGCCTACTTGGTGTGGCTCTCTGGCTGTCGGTCTAGTATGAATCAATTGATCTCGCAGGTTAGTCGCTCTCTTGAATGCAAAAAGTGGCTGTTCCAAGGTATCTTTGCCAGTGTTCAAAATCTTCCAGTGCTTGCGTACTATGCGTTGGATAGCATTGGACCTAGTGCTGAAAGTATTGACGCATGTAAGTCTGTCATTCTTCTCTTTGAGTACTGGTGGATCTAGTAGGGCTTCCCGGTTATTGTTTGCTGCCCTCTTCTTTGAGCGTTTTATCAGTTTCTTAGGGTAGCTCCTATCGCCCAGTTGTTGGGCTAGATCTTCAGAGTGTTTTTCGAAGTCTTCTTTGGATGAGCAGTTCCGATGTACTCGTAAGAACTGTCCATACGGTAGGTTGTCACGCAAGGACTTCGGATGGCAACTGGTGTATTCTAACAAAGAGTTCCGAGCCATGGGCTTCTTATATAGCTCTGATTTAAGACCTTGTGGTGTTGGTGTTATCAGAAGATCTAGGAAAGCCAAAGAGTGATTGCTACTTTCCAATGTGAAGCGTAAAAAGTTATTACGGTTATTCAACCAGCTGTGAAAGGCCTGAAGGGAGATGTCATCACCACGCCAGATCACAAGGATGTCATCGATGTATCTTTTCCACATTCGTATTGATGTCATATACGGATTGTCATTGTTGAGGACGTAGTCCTGTTCGAATTTGTGCATGTATAAATTCGCCAGGCTAGGAGCAAAAACGCTGCCCATGCTCGTCCCAGATGTTTGTAGGTAGCACTGGCCTTCAAACTCGAAAACATTTTCTTTCATGGCTATTGTAGCCAGATTCATAATCAAAGAGACGGGGGTTATCGAATCCAGGTCTCGATCACTCAACAAGGTTTCTATCGCTTCTAAGGTTTCATTTTGAGGGATAGAGGTATACAATGACTCGACGTCAAAGGATACCAAAAGGTCCGTTGTGGGATCGAATTCCATGTCAGGCAAGAGTCTCAGTAGATCTTTTGTATCCTGCAAATAGGTAGGCATTAGTTTAACCATAGGTCTTAGAAAAAAATCAACAAATGTTGATAAAGGTTCTAATAATGATCCAATGCCCGAAATGATCGGACAGCCAGGTGGAGGTCTCTGTACCTTATGGATCTTTGGTAAGATATAGAAGTATGGTCTCACAGGATGTGAAGTTGTCAAGTAAGCTGCTTCTTTACTCGTTATCCACCCTTCCGCCAGTGCCTCCTCTACGATGTGTCCAATGGTTATGGATAATCTTGGGGTTGGGTCTTCTGTCAATAATTTGTATGAGCGGGTATCTCTTAGTTGGCGTAGGGACAAGTACAATGGAATGTTCCCCAACAAGGAATGGGACTCCGGAGTGGCAAACAGATCCCTCAGGAACAAGCAGGAACAAGTGTGGGACCAGCCTCATAGTGAATCTTAGTTCACGAACCCTGACACCTCTAGAAGAGAAAGTACTGAACAGAGGCCTCGGTTTCGTAGGGACTAATGTTGGTGATCCGTTCCAAACACAGATCGAGCTGTCGAAATTTTTCAGAAAAGTGAGACTCCGTTTTTTCTTCGATAAGAAAGACCAAATTGACACCAATTTTGTAAATACTGGACTGAAAAAACCATCCACTTTTAGTCCATTAGCAAGCACGGTGCCTGCTAAGGTTCTTACTTTCGAAGAGGCAGTACAACATGATGTACAGGCGCTATTCCACCAGATACACAAACCTTTCATGAATATTCCAAAATCAGAGCAGAAAGCTGTGAAAGAACTTATGAAAGATCAGTCAATAACGATCAAACCAGCGGACAAAGGCGGGGCGACTGTGGTGATGGATACAACCACATATAGAGAAGAATGCTTACGCCGACTAAGAGATACCTGCTCATACAAATTATTGACAGAAGACCCAACCCCAAGATTATCCATAACCATTGGACACATCGTAGAGGAGGCACTGGCGGAAGTGTGGATAACGAGTAAAGAAGCAGCTTACTTGACAACTTCACATCCTGTGAGACCATACTTCTATATCTTACCAAAGATCCATAAGGTACAGAGACCTCCACCTGGCCGTCCGATCATTTCGGGCATTGGATCATTATTAGAACCTTTATCAACATTTGTTGATTTTTTTCTAAGACCTATGGTTAAACTAATGCCTACCTATTTGCAGGATACAAAAGATCTACTGAGACTCTTGCCTGACATGGAATTCGATCCCACAACGGACCTTTTGGTATCCTTTGACGTCGAGTCATTGTATTCCTCTATCCCTCAAAATGAAACCTTAGAAGCGATAGAAACCTTGTTGAGTGATCGAGACCTGGATTCGATAACCCCCGTCTCTTTGATTATGAATCTGGCTACAATAGCCATGAAAGAAATTTTTTCCAGTTTGAAGGCCAGTGCTACCTACAAACATCTGGGACGAGCATGGGCAGCGTTTTTGCTCCTAGCCTGGCGAATTTATACATGCACAAATTCGAACAGGACTACATCCTCAACAATGACAATCCGTATATGACATCAATACGAATGTGGAAAAGATACATCGATGACATCCTTGTGATCTGGCGTGGTGATGACATCTCCCTTCAGGCCTTTCACAGCTGGTTGAATAACCGTAATAACTTTTTACGCTTCACATTGGAAAGTAGGAATCACTCTTTGGCTTTCCTAGATCTTCTGATAACACCAACACCACAAGGTCTTAAATCAGAGCTATATAAGAAGCCCATGGCTCGGAACTCTTTGTTAGAATACACCAGTTGCCATCCGAAGTCCTTGCCTGACAACCTACCGTATGGACAGTTCTTACGAGTACATCGGAACTGCTCATCCAAAGAAGACTTCGAAAAACACTCTGAAGATCTAGCCCAACAACTGGGCGATAGGAGCTACCCTAAGAAACTGATAAAACGCTCAAAGAAGAGGGCAGCAAACAATAACCGGGAAGCCCTACTAGATCCACCAGTACTCAAAGAGAAGAATGACAGACTTACATGCGTCAATACTTTCAGCACTAGGTCCAATGCTATCCAACGCATAGTACGCAAGCACTGGAAGATTTTGAACACTGGCAAAGATACCTTGGAACAGCCACTTTTTGCGTTCAAGAGAGCGACTAACCTGCGAGATCAATTGATTCATACTAGACCGACAGCCAGAGAGCCACACCAAGTAGGCACACTATGGGACATGCCACCTGTAACAGGGCACCATCCGTGTGGAAATTGTGCCGCGTGTCCCCAGACTAAACATACAATGTCCATAGATATAGGGACAAGTCGTAACTGGGAACAGACACAGTTCACAAATTGCAATAGTAGCAATCTGATCTACCTCATTACGTGTCCGTGCAAACTTAGGTATGTCGGCATGACAACTAGAAAAATTAAATTAAGGATCTCGGAGCATAAGAGCACAATCAGGTGCAAAAAACAAGCGACTCGCTTAACAAATCACTACATCCAAGTGGGCCATAAACCCACAGACTTTGAATGAACAGTGTTGGAGCAGCCCAAAATACCAGCACACATTACAGATGTGTCAAGACACCTTTTCAAGATAGAACAAAAATGGGTGTACAGACTTAACTGTGACAAGGCCGGATTGAATGAAGACATCCCGTGGATGACACTTTAGACCATGTAGCTATCCGTAGGATCTTCTGGAGCTATGAAGGATACATACAATGAAGAGTGCAGAGTGTACATAAGTGACGGGGGGATCTTATGGCCATCCACCAACATGACATCTAAGGTAGTCACGTAGAAGGTAGTGACTTTGAGTCCTATTAAAAGTAATGAGCGACTTTGAGTCCTATTAAAAGTAATGAATGTATTTGGGACTTAATTAACAGGTAGAATACATGGTAGGACTACATATCCCATAATACATCAGTTTGTCTATGAAAACACGATAAAATCAATAGATCTAAGCCTCCATTGTTAACCTGCTTCTCCATAATACAATCATGTTGATTATTAATGTAATCACATAATGCTGTTTTTTGGAATTTTTAGATACATGGGGGGAGAAAACATCCATTTAGACTGCGGTTTTTTAAATCTCACGTACTATAATTGGTAATGGGAGGTTTGCTCTTGATGTGCTCAGGGAGAAATGAGCGTTCGAGCAGAGAGATAAATTTCACCTTACATCACAAATGCCCTTATAGTGATGAGACCGTATTATTAGAGGATACGTTTATCTCTAAATTATATTACCCATGACTCTTTCGTATGAATAGGCAGGGTGGGGAGCGTATTCATCGTTGCGCTTCGCATAACAGTGAGATGCTCGATAAGGGAACTACATTTCCCAGGTTTCTGGGTAGTTCGATAACAGCGCAGGGGACCAATCGGGACAGCATGCAAAACAATAAGGAAGCACCCGACCTGATCCGCGGTACCTCCCCGAACAGCACGGCTGGCTGTTAGAAGTACGACGGACAGGTAAGGGTGTGTGGCGATAAGATATACTTATTTTACCCCCCTAAAAAATGCAAGCGTGATACAAGTACATGAAAGGCGGTCGTGCTAAATATGCCGCTCGTATTGTGTAACCGGGGCGTAACCATGTCCGGGATGAAACAGGGTAGGTCTGCTAAACGAGAGGAAGCACTGATTTAAAAGATCAAGTTACGAGTGTTACTCTTTATAGACCTGTTCGACTAATGCGCCGATGTGGTCAGCTAACGGAACGCTTTGTAATGATAGCAAATTAAGCAAATGAGCAATGGCACAACTTGGATACATAGAATAAAAACAAGTAATATACATTCTATTGAGAGTGAGTTGTGCGCCTTTGAATAGTCACGTGTGTTCTTCCTAAACTCTAAAATATATTTTCTACAACGCAGAGCGGTGCTTCATGTCCCTGAGCTGTTTGCCAGGTGAGGCGAGGCCTTTCCCCTCATAAATTGAGGTGAGTCCTATGTTATGTATGAACATTGGAGGGCATACTTAGGTCAATATACCTTTTATGCGAATATTTACATGATAGCAATGTCTAAATCATAACCTTTACTAACGATTGTGTTATTGCATTTTGTTTATTTTTATCTATGTGTGGATATCCTGGCGAATTTATTAATGGACTTCTATACCAAAGGAGGAAAACTGTAAGTGAACAAGTGACTTTTAGCATTATTGTTCACGGATGTCCTATTGATAATTTAATTTTCATTTCACATTTATTTCTTTTACACATAAGCAGTAGCAATTTAGTCTATGGGTCCTGAGGAAGCGGCAGGTACTATCATTGACCGTGTAAGTCCGCAGAAACATGTCGACCAGATAACCCAGTCAGAAGGTATTTGTTTGAAACATCTGACTACATTGCACCTTATTGGTTTTATATTTGGAAGGGCATGGCTCCAGAATAAAGTTTACATTGCATGCCCTATCCAATTTTACTCTGAACACTTTTTCACTATTTTTCACTAAATCACTTATGCACTGCTTACAGTTACAACAATAACAACACCCACCAGTCATTTGTCTCCTTTAACTATATTTGGAGATAGACATTGGACTACCTACTGTGAAGTAGACCAAATGATGTACTGGGCGGTACGTATCGTGTAACTGATGGACATTTTTCACAGTGGTTTCCTGTCCAGTAGTCTGCCTTCTTGTAGCAGAGAGACGGCTAGTTTTCACACACATAGTTTCATTTGAGACCCACAGTTATTTGTTGTTTTTTCAAGTAGTTTTAAATGCCAAGTCAAAGTGGCAGTAAACTGCACACACAGGCCCTGCAATGGCCCTTCAAAGGCTACTTGTGTGGGTGGTACAATCAGTGCTGCAACCCTCTAGTAGCATTTAAGTCACAGGCCCTGTGTGCATACACCATTGTTACCATGTTTAGGGGAGAAACACATGCACGTTAGCACTGGTCATCAGTGGTAAAGTGCTCAGAGTCCTAAGGCCAAAAAAAGAAGTGTCAGAAAAAGAGGGAGGAAGGTAAAACGTTTGGGGTGACCCTTCAGAGAGGGCCATTTTCCAACAGCTACTTTCTTTCAAAGCATATCTTCAGATGTCAGTAAGCCAACCGAGAAACAAACAGTGTTTGATCTGACTGAAGGTGATAACAGAAATAAGGTGCATACCTGTTAGTTCCAAACATTGTATAAAGAGAATTTGATAAAGATACATATAAAACTTCCATTGATGTTTTATTGACTCTGCTGCTGCGCAACACATCTCAGCGCTGGACCTTGCATCACAGCTCCTCATCGACTCCTCGACGCTGGTCCGCGCAGATTGACGCAAAGGCTCTGCATCTCAACACCCAGGCTCCAACGTACTTTGACAGCAGACTGAACTCAGTCCTGTATCCAGCCCACGTTCCATTGTGGTAAGCCTGAATTTGTGACTCAGACTAGATGCATCATGACCAGATAACTGCAGTTGGTGCTTTTTACTTCTTCGCGCTTGATTTCTCCAAAACCTTGTATATATCTCCAGTTCTAGTGATTGAATTTTTGTCATCTTAGTGTCAAATAGTTTATTGAAATGTACTTTATTTTTCGAAATTTGTGTGGTATTTCATTTGTGTTGTGTTTTCACTTTTGAACATTTTAATACTATACATATTGCCTCTAAGTTGTCCGACTAGTTTTGTGCCATGTTACCAGAGGGTTAAGCACAAGATAATGTGTGGTTTGCTTGTGTTTCATCCTGAATAGAATTGTGGTTGTTGCTTGAGTAGTGCTTCAGCCCTCTCAACGAGCAACCTAATTTTTCCCACAGACACATTAATTTTGTAGTGTTGTGCTGTCAAGCACACCACAATAGTGTTGCCTTTTGAACGAGCACCAGTGGTGAAGCCTGGTATGTGTTTGTATTGTGACTATTATAGGATTTATCCTGAATTGAAACCTGGCACGCAACTTTGATGTACATGCTGAGATAAATTACCAATGTTTGTTGTTCATTTTTCCAACAGACAGAGGTAGACATCGTCAAAAAAGCCAAAACTTAAGTCTAGTTATGGAGAACACAAACCCATCCACCTAGATGAAAAATGAAAAAGAACAGAACCTTCCAACCCTGAGATCTGAGTGACTGTCAGTAAAGCATTGCTGAGGCTCAGCTTTGAAGGGTGAGGTTTTGGTAATGGCAACACCAAGGCTCAGGATGAAACAATCAGAATGCCAGTTTCTGGGCTGGAAGACACAGTTGTACTGTGAGAAAGTCAACCTTTTTGACCTGATCACCCCCATGTTTGATGTTATTGGTGGTAACTGACTCTGACTCGGACTGACTCTACTAACCAGGCCAAGGTTTGTGCTCTAATTAAAAAGGTATATGGTAATGAGGTGTTTTTACAATTGGCACTGACAACCTACCTGTAAGTCCCTAGTAAATGGTAGTGCATGTAGGTGTAGAAGCCCAGCAGCTTTGAGGCTGTTAGGTGTGCACTGCTGTGTTGCCTGCTGTCATTTTAAAAGTCAGCACTGCTTTGCAAGCTGCTTTTAAACTGAAATGATATGGAAATTCAGCTCTGGTTGTAAAAGTACTTCCAAAGTATTAAACCACCTTAATTTTAAAATTATATATCGCCTAAGGTCTTCCCTGGGTGCCCTGGGTAGGGTGCCCGGTAAAAATGGGCCTGGACATTCTGAAAGAGGTTTTAAATGCCCTGGTGAGAGATAATCTACCACTTTCATTTTCACCCAATGTAGCTTTTTGGCTCTGTAGGCTAACATGGGGATATTGTAATACAGTGCAACTATTGAGAGGAGTGAGCTAAAATAATATTTCAAGGACTTAAAAGATTGGTAGTGATAAATTCAACAACTTGCCACTGTTGAATTTATCACAAAAAATATAGAAGGGAAGTTATAAAACTTTATTTTCTGTGAGCCAAGATCCCGCCCTAGCAGCCTCTCCTGATTGGCCAGCCTTCACAGGCTTAGCCAAACTGCTCTGATGAGGTGATAAGTGGACTGCATAGAGATAGAGGTAATCTGACAGGGAGCTCTGCAGCTGCAGCGAACAGGCCAGGAAGGGGGCTGGGAAAATCAAACTTTGCTTCAAAGAGACCAGGACAGTAATGAATGCCAGCTGGGCCTACCCCCTTTTCCTGTACACACCAGCCAGATTGGATCCACAGGAATGGATTCTGCAGAAAGTCTGGATGGGGAGTGTTCAGGTAAATGAGCCACACCAGTGGGCTGACTTAGCCAGGTCTTACTCTCCAGGAGGTGAAATCTCCATTTTGATTTTTGATTTTAAAGTGCAGTGTTTTGTGGAACAAGAATATGCTACACTTTAGAGGAAGCTTTCATGCTTCTTGGCGGCACCCTGTATCCCATTGGTCACTGAGGCCCCCTTACTTGTCACCACAGAACATTGGATAAATATGTAAGAGCTGCGTATCCACTCTGGTCTGTTGCCTGAAATTACAAGGAGAAGAAGGACTGCCCTGCTGCAACCTGGGTCTGCATCCCAAAGGATGGCACTATGAAGGACTGCACCTGCTGCACACTTGGAACTACAGTCCTGAGGACTTTGCCTTGCTTCAGAAAGGATTAGGGAGGGGACTCCCTAAAAGCAACAGGTTAACAGAGCTCACCCACACCATCTCCCAAAGCAGTCCCCAGCCTGGAGTGCATTCAGTGGACTTTTAAGGATTTGGTCAGGTGCACTGTGGGAATTGTAGTCCCAAACTTCCTAGGACCATCTCAGAGCCTCTAGACCCTTGGATTTATGTTTAGGACACTTTTAACCCTCAAGATAAACTTCAGGAAGAAGTTCCAGAAGTTTGGAGCAACTTTTGGACAAAGCTCCATAAGGTGACTGACCCATAAATCAGAGTCAGGTCGCTAACGTCGGACCGCGACACGGCCTGGATTTCAGGTGCGTCTCGCTGAAAGCTCGGGAGCCCAGGACTTCCAGAATTTCATTGAACAAAGCCACCGTCGTCAACCTGAATTCTGGTGTGAAGAGGAGCCTCGCTCGACGACCAGAGGAAATGCTCCAGAAAAGTTTCTAAGTGCGAAGGTAAAACTTCAACTGGGGCCTCCCGCTTAGGGTATCCGACCAGGGCTGCATTGCAGTTTGCCTCAAAATTTGACATTGTCCCGGTCAAGTGCAACCAGATGCCCTCAGGTGGCGCTATATGTTTTTAAGTTTAAACAAGTGTGTCATCTTTAAAAATTAATATCTCTGGTTCCCTATATTGAAGTTTTGGTATCATTTTAATAAAACAAATATTTCCAATTTTCATAAACTGGTTGGCGACTTTTATTATATGTTGTGTCTTACTTATTTAATATATTGTTGTTTTAAATGCATCATACACTGGTCTTCTAAGTTAAGCCTGTCTGCTCGTTGCAAGCTACCAAGGATTGGCCAAGGGAATAATTTATTGAGAACTTGTCTGGACCTTATATTGCGTTGGAGGCCTTATTGCTAGTGGTAGGCAAATACTTATCCCTACTAATAGTCGACTTTCCAACAGGTACAATTTGATGAGTTCCCATTTTCACCTCATCCCATACACACCTTTCCTGTCACTGCTCCATCCACACCATCTACCTGCATTGTGGAAGGATGCCAGTGGCCAGAAGTCTTTTTTTGCAGAGTTTTATATAGCGCAAACTTGACCCGCAACCGAATCGGGTATCAGAGCGCTTTACATAGCATAAGTTACGTTACATGAGGACACACATACATTTTTGTTAGGCATGGGGAGATTAAGTGATTTGCCCAGAATCACAGGATGTCTAGCATCGTTACCGAGACTCGAACCCAGTTCCCCCTAACCCATTGTCATCTTCAGTCAAATTGGGCAAATCTCTGCTTAATTTATTTTTGCCATGGGTGATTTTTTATTGTTTTTTTTGCACACATAGGCACAGCCGGAATATTCCAAGATGACAGGGTTTTGAATGCAGGTATTCAGCAAATCTGTTCAGCATTTCTCTTGGTAAGGTCTAACTACCCGTTTGTTGATTGTGGGTATCTTCAGCACAATAGTTTTGCCATACTGTTGGCTTTCATTGGCATATTTTGGACATCTTAGAACCCTTCAAAGGCGCAACTCTGGCATTGCCAGATTGATGGTCATTCTTAAATCTATAAAGTTTCTATATTTTTATAGCGCGGCTTATCCCCGTAAGGGCATCCAGGCGCTGTCCAAGGGCATGGGGAGATCAAGTGATTTGTTAAGAATTATAATACGGCACACCTTTAGCCCGGGTAAATGCTTTTCATAGTTGTGCAGCAGCCCTTTCAAGCCATGACCAAAAAACTGCTACTCCATCCAACGCGCTTCTCACCTACCCCATAGAGACACCAATGCAGCCGAGACACAAACACACGGAGACGGCTCACATCCTGGCTGTCACTTCCGCTTCAGCGTGCACAGCATTCCCAGGTGTCTCTGCAGGATGGAATGCAAGGCTCGCGCACACACGGCTTCCCTGGATCTGCCGGCTGCCCCCGAGGGGCCCGAACACAGCTGCTCATCAGAAGGAACATGAAGGGTGTGCATGGAGAGGAGGGCGTGTGTGTTCACCTGTGGTTTCATTATAAACTGAGGGATTACTCTGTCTTCTTCGCTATCAGTGAACTCAGACAACGGGGTCTGGTGGCTTAGGGGACTAATGCGTCCACTCCAGGGGCCTGTGTTCCACCTCAAAGTCACATGCTCAAATCCCGGAGGGTCCTCTCAGCCTTTCATCCGTCCGAGGTCGATAAAATGAGTACTGTCATTTAGCGCCAAAATTCCCATGGGTGACCTGCGCTTTGCAAATGTTATGTTATATTTCTCAGCATAGAAGGGAGTGAGAATGCGCCCCGTTAAAAACGCCCACTGCAGTCTTGTGTTTTATTCTGCGAGCCTAGCACGAAGGGTAATGCAGAAACAATTCAGGCGGAAAGAGCTTGCAGGCGCCATTAGACCCTCTCTGCTGTTTAGTGCCTGCTCACATTCATTTCCTAGGCAGGCATTCGGTTTTAATTATTCTGCCTGGCGAGCTCTTCAGTGAGAAGGAGTCAGAATTAAAAGCGCATCTCTCTGATCCAATCTCGTCTCTGCACGCGCAGGTGTCTATTTACGAAGCTGCGTCGTTTTAGTGCCTTCTATTTCTAGGCCGCTGATGCTACCTCACGCAGGGAGAGGCAGGCGCTCAGTATTCAGGGCAGGCGCTCTTACTCGCGAGGTGACTGGAGGAGCAGAGCTGGACGGTACCACTGCGCCGCAGAGCGGGGGAGGTTGGTGCATTCAGCCGCAAATCAGGCAAGAACAAAAATTAATTCATTTCGACCGATCGAGGCCAGCAACAGATGGAGCCAACGACGATTATGCAATGTTATACAAAGGCACCGAAATGTGTGTTCTGGGATACATTTCAGCACTGACCACCTGCCTCTGTGAGGAAATGTATTCACCAAGTGCCCCATTTCTGGTGTGTCAATCTCTATTTGAGGTAAATTTATAAACAATGAGCCTAAATGGAACTCGTTTACATATCCAGTGCTTCTCCTGCCACCCAGCCGAGTGCGGCCATCAAGAACCACGCTTGAGACCCGCTTTTCTACACCCTTAATAGGAAAGTAATGTGGGAGTGTTAACTCCTTTCTGTCATTGGATGGCATGTGGTCTGGGGAGAGGTCATTTGCACCTGTATGCCATTTAGCAACATATCGCAGTAGATAGGCCACAGGCTGATAATCTTGCATAATGTAATGTTTTTTAAAATGTCAAATGGCTTCTACTGACCTACTGCTGATAATTCTTTAAGCATAGTATTTACCTTTCCTTTCTCACACTCACTAGGGAATGCGTTGTGTAACTTGACCTTGGTGCACTCTAGGTTAGGAGCGTAATGCTGGCCCCTGTAATGAAGGCCATCCCTCACCCCCAACCCTCAGGGGCCATCAATGCCTTCTAGGGGCCCACATTCATGCAAAGATCAATGTATATCAATCTAAGAGCTGTGGGAGACCCGGGGGCCTCATCACAATCTGCAGAGGTGAGGGGGCACCATTTTGCGTTACGCCAGTGTGTACAGGACATGGTGAAAGGAAAAGGCTGCATTATGTTATCATCTAGAACACGCATGCACATTTTAAAAATCTGATTGCTGTTCCTGGCGCAACCCCCACATTACATGTTCTGCTGGAAAATAAAGTAGTTGGAACTGTTAAAAAAAAAATCGGATGGTTTTACAAACTGAACTTTTCTAGAGTTTCAAAAAAGATCAGCGACCTTACGACATGGTGGGGCTCTTTTTGAGTGTGATGAGATAATACAGCACTCTGCCGCTGCTCGCGTCCCCCACAGGGGGACATCAGCGGGCAGCTCCCTTAGTGCACATTAGTCGAGCACCCCACCCCCCCTCTCCTCCGGTTCCCGGAGAGGGGGAGGCTCCAGCAGTTCCCCAGCCACTCCTCTGGCCAGGTGCGCCGGTGACGTGGATCCGGGGGAGGGCGCGTTGGGGGTGGGCCGTGTACTTAGGCCCCTGTTGCCATGTTGCGACCTCTTTGCCGTTTCTGCCTTCCCGGCTGCCTTTTTCCGGCCTCTGTGCCAGCTATCGCGCCTGCCTGCCTCGCTGTACCCACCCTTCCTCGTACCCAGCAGCTGGGCAGGTGGCATGCGGATTGAACATTCTAATGTTTTCTTTTGTGTTGCAGGCGGAGTTACAGGGCGATCTGGAGGCAGACGGGTACAGTAAGGGTACCTCTGCGGCAGATCGGTACAGTAAGGGTACCTCTGCCTGGCACAGTAAGGGTGCCTGAGCCAAAGACCTGGAGACGCAGGGAGGTTCCGGGTAAACCGCGACGGCGCCCCGTTAGTCCTTCGGGCGGTTGGGGGCCTGACCAACCGGGGGTGTGCGATACCACGCTCCGCCCTGAAAGGGGCGGGAGCAGAAGTCATGATCACGTGATCCGAAGGGGATCAGCAAAGGCTGCACTGTCCGGGTGTCGACCCACCGTGCCCGATCGCTCATAAGGCGGGCGGGGCAGCGAGGGGCTGCCTGCCCTGGATAGCCCGTAAGATAACCCACTAATACGTCATACTTTTGTTGTATGAAAATAAACCTGCAGCAATTCTTTACCCATAACCTTGTGTCCCGTGTGATCATTATGGACAAGTGTATATATGCAAGGGGGAGCGAATGACGGTATGGGCACTAAGTAAATACAGCTGTGGTGTGGTATTTACCATGTTTAGGATTACCTACCAATTCAGAGGTCCGCATACTTGAAAGAAGGACAGCATGGTATTAATAGGTTTAGCCTGTTCCTAGCGCAAAACTCGGAATACTGCAGTATTTCCCTGTAGAAATACAGCCAGATAGTACCAGACAAACTTTGTGCTGGGGAGAAAGAGCAGAATTTTGGCACAAGTTGTAATTCCGGTCCCAGAGTTAATTTTCAGGACAATAACATACACTGCGCAGAGTATCCGTATATGTATTAACATTTGCTTCAAAATACAGTACCAGATCTCACGATATTCTCCCTCGCACTAAACGGAAAACCCTCATTAAATGCACTTGCTCTCTAAGTAGCATTCGGATTTCTCACAACCGTATGTGTGTAGTGGGTTCATGTTGCTGCCCAGCACCCCATTCTCAAAACTCCCAGCACCATTGTGTACCGAATTCCAGCAGATCATCAAGCTAAGCATATGTGGGTTAGTATATATTTACTATTCTAACTCCACACCTGCATACTTTGGCAATTTGTTGGTAGTGGATAATATGAAGTCGATATTAGTGAAGGTCGATATTAAAACTTCAGTATTGTGGTAGAACACCCTCTGAAAGCCTCTGTATGAACGAATTGAAGCAGTACCTGCAGACAAAGATGACATAGGGAGGAACTGTGAGCATTAATATTATCTTTTTATTATTAAAAAACTTTTAAAATTAATAGCAACTTGGGGAATTTCTGCCACAACGCTGTGGGGCACCTACCTGCTGGACGTCTTCCTGCCCCTGGGGCCCTGACGCTGTAGGTCTCGCCACTCGCCGCTGCCGCGTTCCTACATCTCGCGGCTGGTGGCGGCTGGAGACTACAGCTCCCAGAGGGCAGTGCGACCCCTTCCGGCCACTTCCTGCCGCTGCACGCCCGGAGGCGCTACTTAACAGGACGCTCCCTCGGTGGAGCGGGGGAATTTCTGCCACAACGCTGTGGGGCACCTACCTGCTGGACGTCTTCCTGCCCCTGGGGCCCTGACGCTGTAGGTCTCGCCGCTCGCCGCTGCCGCGTTCCTACATCTCGCGGCTGGTGGCGGCTGGAGACTACAGCTCCCAGAGGGCAGTGCGACCCCTTCCAGCCACTTCCTGCCGCTGCGCGCCTGGAGGCGCTACTTAACAGGAGGCTCCCTCCGCGTCGCGGGACGCGCGCGGGCGGCGCCGGGCTGTGCCCGGGCAGAGGGCGGGCCGTCTGTGGCCGTCCGGGAACGACCAGGGACGGGATGGGCCACCCCCCTTATCCTTGTGCCGTGAGTACATTCAAGCGGTATATAGTGACACTTTCATCGATTTTTATTTTTTTAAAATATTCATTGACTGTCTCCTGACTTACCGCCACCATGTCTATACAATCCACCTTACCTGATAACTATCTGTTGAAGGTAGTAAACAGAATAAATACGGACAGGAGGAAATCTCTTGGGAAAAGCAATATGGAAATCTCCCCTTTAATTGAGTCACCGAACCTTAATATTGTGGACACCAATACACCCAGTGAACATGCTACATCTACTATGGACAAGAACAGTACCGCTGTAGATACCAATGAGGTTATTAATCATGGGACCATAGCGGAAAACGATATGTGTGACACTTGTGAAGGTACTCCCCAACAGTCATTGAGGGCCACAAGATTAATGAGAGCTTGTAGGAAAACAGTACCTAAAAGGGGACATTTTCACTCAGGCGGAAAACATAAAAAGGATTTAACCCATAAGGATAACTCAGAAGATATAGGGACACTAATTAAAGATAGTTGTGTCTCTATCGATCCTGACCAATTAGATTTGCTGATGAGCTCTATTGACAAGAAACTCAAAATGATTATCGATCCACTGCTTGCTAAAATAGAGGGCCTGTGCGGGGAAGTTTTAAGATTAAGGGACGCGGTTGATCAACATACTGTTACCCTGGATAAAACGGTACTAACATCTAAAGATATAACTTCACCAACCTTGGTTTCAACTCAGGAAAGGGCCCAACCAGGAAACATAAATAGCTCCCCTGCTTTAGTTAATACTGGGAAACAACCATCCAAAGAACGACCTGTGTCGACAACTTCTGCTGTGCAGGATAAGGGCAGACCGTCTCACCAGCAGAGAGCAGGGTCATCAAGTTTAGGACAGGTTATCCCAAGTCAGGATGCAAGACCAACACCATCGCTAAATGGGGAGCGGTCTGGTCATGTACCAGCTGTGTCAGCTATTACAGCGACAGCAGCTGCCACAGGGGGAACAAGTAGGGGTACAGTTAGAGCAAGTAAGCGCCCTGCTGACCTCCCACCCGAATGTGTACCATTTGTTGTAGTCTTAACGAATGTCCCACCTATCACACAGGCCCTTAATACCCAAGAGTCGGCAGATTCACTTAAAAACAAAGCTATCTCTTGGCTTAGTCGACACTGTGGTTATCCAGTTGGCTACTCTGACCAGATTATTTCTATCAGAAGAGTCAATTGGATAGGTAACACCAGAAAAACATGTGGGGATGACTGCGTGATTATTAATTTTAAACATCCGCAACACGTTGCGACGGTCCTCCTTAGAGCGGCCTCAATCACGCAGTCAGAGACAGATGTCGTTGCAAGGCCATTGGGATATTTCTACAACCATTTAAACAGGTTACATTCAGCTAACAGTTGGGAAGGTTCTTCGAATAATAATAACTATCACCCTAAGGTAAATAGGCCAGGGCCACATACCCTCTGTTTTTCCCCCCAGGATGGTCCCTTTGTTACGCCAATGCATATGATGAACCTGGCCCATGGCGGGAATAGATTTATAACACATGCGTCTAATTTCCCACCAGTAAGCGATAGTTTAATGTCACCTGTTAATGGGATGTTTTACCAAGTCCCAACACAGAACAGGTTCCAGTCATTGAGTTTCCTGGACCAAAATGATTGACATAAGAGTAACTTAGTCCGGGTGAGAGACAATGCTGGAGAGTTAAAAAAGTCCTTAACTGAAAAGATTAATATTGTGAATATTGATTGTACGTCTAATGGGGGCGATGAGGAGCATTTAGAGTTTAATATAGAGCATTTTAATGTAAATAATACCATGTCCGTATCTATTGATGATATGCCAAACGTCAGCCTAGCAAGGGTTATGGCAACGTGTCATATTGCTAGCTGGAACATTGCTGGTTTGATGGCCAAAGAGGATATGCTGGGTTGGAAGGATTTCATTGGCTTATTTGATATTATTTGTCTACAGGAAACATGGTGTAGAGAATATAAGGGGAGTGATGGCTTTGTTTCCTATGAGCTTCCCGCATTGGCCTCTCCACACGGGAGATCTAGAGGAGGTCTGCTAGTTATGATTTCAGTGAAGTTGCCTGTATTAGTAAAAAAGTATGTAAAAGTGGGGGTTCATTCCCAAATCCTTTGGCTTGCGCAAGGTGAATGTAGAAATGTTCTGTTGATTAATTTCTACAATAATATATTTGATGGTACTAGGCACACAGTTATAAATGAATTACATAAAGCAGTGTGTAATTTTGTAGAGAATTTTAATGGTGTTTATGAACTTATTTTTGTGGGGGATTTTAATGTTTCCATTTGCCCCTTATCATCCCAGAATCTATGTGGTGTCTATAATCATTCAGGGGAAGCTGAAGTTCATTTTCCTCATCATTTGTATGGTGAAACCCTGAATAACTTTTTGATAGATTATGACATGGAAATCATGGAAAATTTAAAGAATGATCTGGGAGAAAGTGTCCCAACGTTCAAAGGGAGGGGGGCTAATACAGTAATCGATTTTATATGCATGTCTACCAACCTAACCTATATGTGCTCTGAGGTCAAGGTGGTCGATGTAATGCTGAGTGATCATAACTGTCTAACCACTGAAGTTAAGTTCTGGCATTCTACCGCCACCCCCAACTCGGGTACAATTGTTAATATTGAACCACATAGAATTAATGGAGTTAGGTTGAGGTGGAAGGGAGAAAAAGCCGATGAAACATCTGATTCCATCATCAATAGCAGTATGACGGAAATCTCGGCAATTCTCGAACAGGGGGATACAGATATTGCCAGTATCGACCACTTTGACAGAATTAATTTTATTATCAGGAAGAAGTTTACTAAAGAGGTGGGGCACGTAAATAGACAAAATAGGGGCTGGTTTGACCATGCATGTTCGAATGCCCGGAGAGATCTCAAAAAAGCATTATCAGCCAAACCAAGAGACAAGTGTTTAGTGATCCAACTAAGGCAGGATTTTAAACTGGTCCTTAAACGCAGAAAGTCTGAGTTGCAGCAGGAAGCGTGGGACAATCTAAGCCAAGCAGCAGAACAAAGGAACTGTAACTTGTTTTGGTCTACCGTAAATAGTCCCTTCCTCAAAGATGAGGAGGCTCCAGTGCTCACATCTAATGTGAGCATAGACTCATGGATCCAACATTTTTCTACCATATTTGATTCTGGCAATAGTATAGCTCCTGTAGGAAAAGGGTGGCCTATAGCTGCACTAGATATAACAGTAGAGGAAGTTATGGTTAGTATAAGAGCTAGTAAGGGAGGTAAGGCCCAAGGACCTGATGGGGTTCCTATAGATGTTTATAAGACCGCCCCGGAGATTTGGGGCCCCCTATTGGCTAAGATCTTTAATGCAGCAGTCTGCTCAAAAATACCATCTACTTGGGCAGAATCTATTATAATCCCTATATATAAGAAGGGAGACCGGGGCGAAGCAAAAAATTACCGACCAATATCCCTACTGGACTCATCAGTAAAAATTATGAGTCGTGTTCTATTAGTCAGATTAGAGGAATGGGCAGAGTCGAATGAGATTTTAACTAACAGCCAGTTTGGCTTCAGAAAGGGGCGTGGAACTATAGAGCAGTGCTTAAATTTACAACTTTTGGTCGGGAAATATACCCAGGCCAAAAAAGGGTCCTTGTATTTATGTTTCGCCGACTTAAGCAGTGCCTTTGATATGGTCGACCACGCCCTACTCTGGGCTAAATTGATTGACATGGGAGCTCCAGACAGTATAGTGTATTTTCTAGCTCGCCTGTATGAAAAACTTAGTTCCAGTGTCCGATATGGGCCAAACGGGGAATGCACAAGTAAGTTTAGGATAGGGAGAGGAATCAGGCAGGGGTGTGTTTTAGCACCCCTACTGTTCACTCTCTTTATTAATGAGGTGGATGCTGTCCTGCAAACAGTATCGGCTGACGCCCCAAGAGTTAACGGCCTTAACATCCCTGTGTTACTCTATGCGGACGACGCAGTACTGTTGTCCAGGACTCCCCTGGGTCTTCAACGGTTGATGGACAGGTTTGTCCTGTTCATCAAAAACAGGAAACTGGTGATCAATAGGTCTAAAACCTATGTGATGGAATGTTCAGGACGAGCTAAGAATAAAACGAAAGTCAACTCCCATTATTTTATAGAAGGTGAACAGGTTTTAAAAGTAGACAATTTTTGCTATTTGGGAATTAATTTTTCAAAAAATGGTAGCTGGGACATTGAACACAGAGCGGTTAAAACTAAGATGATTAGAAGTGCCAATGGGGTCTTTGTTTTCGCAAAGAAACTGGGAAACAGACGCATAGCAGATATGCTAAAAATTTACCAATCTAAATGCTTATCTGCGGCCCTTTACGGGGCAGGAGTTTGGGGTGTGACATCTGCTGAGGGCCTACAGATAGAGGAGAATAACTTCTTGAAAAGGCTCCTTTGCTTACCCAAATCTACCTCCAATACCCTGGTCCACAAGGAAACGGGGTCCCACTTCTTGAACGATTTAATCATGTTAAGACCCTTATTATTGTGGCGAACTGTTGGGTTGAATGAAAGCACCTCACTAAACAGAGCTATCATTGAGGATTGCCTCACCTTGGACCAGCACTTAAAAATCCCCTGGATTAAATATAATATCGAAAATTTTCAAAATGTTTTCGGATACAATGTGATTAATGATCGGTTTTGTGCATCTGATAACTCCAAATCAAATATGAAAATTATGTTTCTGAATTTCTGTAAAGAGAGGCGCGCCTTGGAAGATTCAAAACTCTCTACCTGTAAATTGTACAATGGCTTGAATGAGTTTAGTGGATTTCACCCTTATTTGACTCAGGTGTCTAGAGTCTCACACCAGTTTGTTCTCACTAGAATGAGGATGGGAACGGCTCATCATCTGGTTGCGTGCCCTGATGTAAAAACACGCCCGGTGGGACCCTGTCCATGTGACAGCAAGACTGAACAGAGTACTATGCACTTTCTTTTTTCTTGCTCCTTGTACAGTGAATTACGGAAAATTTATTTAAAACCCATTTTGAAAAGATTTGGAGTAAGAACAATTACAGAATCTATGAAATTGCTTTTTAATATGCATCATCCGGACATTTGCTTTTTTACAGCTACTTTCCTACTCAAGGCTATTGGTGTTAGGAAAAGTATGTGTTTTTAAGATCCTGTTTTAAAATATTTATTCCATCCCGCACTGGATAATTATTGTATTATATGTATTTTTTGTTTTTTTGTTCTGTATCTTTTAATAATGAAATGTTTGCCATTTAACTGTTTGTGCTTTTATGGACATGTCTTTTATGTTCCGAATAAAGCTCTATGAAATGAAATAGCAACTTGTGTTTGAATTTATTAATAATCCTCGTAGTGTGAAAAGGAAACTAGTGTGGGGTAGTGGTTAACTTGCAAGATGTAAATTCAGAGTGTAAAAACTGCCTCTTTTTGCACGACCACCACCATTTTTTTTAACTGATGCAGTTGGTTTTTGGAGTCTGTACTCAGAGACCCTTCTAACCAGGCCCCAGTGTATGTACCCTGACACCTAACCAATTGTGAATTGGTTAAAGATCCTAGTTGGCACATTTAACTTGCCTATAAGTCCCTGGTATATAGTACCTAGTGCAGGTAAGTACATTTTTACCAGTCGACTGCAACACATACTCTGCCACTACTAAAATGACAATCTAAAGCATGTCTTCAGGTCTGCCCCTGCAGCCTGAGTGTGCAGTTTCAAATCTGCAAATTCGACCGGGAAAAAGAAACCTTTAGTTAGGCCTAAACCTTCCTTTTATAAACTGACTTATCAGATAATCATGAGAGCATCACTATAGAGGGACTTTAACTCCACCTACATGCTGGGAGCCAGGAGTACATGTTTTCATTGGGCAGAAGTTGTATGCTTCCATAAAAACCTGCTTGCCCTCCATGTAGTTGGGATCAATTGGATTATTTATCCAGATGCAAAAGCTTGAACTTTTAGGGGCACACACATGACTTTCGAATGCTATTACAATGTCTTAGATAACGATAATTTATGGGTAAAATCACAATATATCATTACAAGATAAGATCACAGGCACTAACCTTAATTTAGTTTAAATTGAACATCAATTATAGAAATAACAAGTACATGAGTCAATAAAACTGTGTTTTAAATTAGAGTCATCGTTAAGTCTCCCCACTCCTTCCTCCTGGGTTACATTTCAATGCCATCTTTTTGTAGCTCCAAAATGTTTATATCTGCAAAATTAAAACATCCCCATTTTACATATAAAGCGCCCAAAAAGTCTTTGCTGCAGTGCAACACCACTCAACATTATCATCGAAGACACCTCCACGTAGCCCAGGGCTATCAAAGTAGAGTGATGTCTGCATTTATCGGTGGTTTAACAACAGCATCCACCAGTGATAAAGCATTAAAAACAACACCCCCACGTAAAACAACAGGCGATCAAAAGCATACACCAGAAAGGGATTTACAGCAGTGTTTGCTGAATTGCATCACACTCTGTGCTGTGAAATTCTAAAACAACGTGTCCAGCTGCCAGCAGCTGGGATTTTTCTCCCCAGTAACACTGCAGTGCATTGAGATGCCACCAGCATTCTGGAAACCTCCCTGTGATGGGCCGGAGAGTCCCACGCTGGGCCTAGAGATGAAGCATATCTCCGAAGCAACACTCAGCGCTGACGCCTGGGGAGGTGATTAAGAGGAGGCGATTAGAAGGAGATGATAAGCAGGGATCCTGGGCTCAGTGTACAGCCTGATAATTGTCTGTCCAGGGCTTGCTTCCATAGCATATCTATCTATCTCTCTCTCTCTCTCTCTCTCTCTCTCTCTCTGTCTCTCCCTCTGTCTCTCCTCTCCCTCTCTCTGAGTCTTTCTCTCTCTCACTCACTCTTTCTCTCTTTCCATCTCTCTCTCTCTCTCTCTCTCTCTCTCTCTCTCTCCTCTCTCTCTCTGAGTCTTTCTCTCTCTCACTCACTCTTTCTCTCTTTCTATCTCTCTGTCTCTCTCTGTCTATTTCCTCTCTCTCTGCTTCTCTCTCTCTCTTTCTCTCTCTCTCTCTCTCTCTCTCTCTCTCTCTCTCGCTCTCTCTTACTCTCTCTGGCTCTCCTCTCTCTCTCTCTCTCTCTCTCCCTCTCTCTTTCTCTCTCTCTCTCTCTCTCTCTCTCTCTCTCTCTCTCTCTCTCTCTCTCTCTCTCTCTCTCTCTCTCTCTCACTCTTTCTCTCTCTCCCTTTCTCTCTCTCTCTCTCTCTCTCTCTATCTCTCCCTCCTCTCTCTCGTTCTCTCTCTCAGTCTTTCTCTCTCCCCCTTTCTCTCTCGCTCTCTCCCCCTCTCTCTCTCCCCCTCCTCTCTCTCTTTCCCTCAGTCTTTCTCTCTATCTCTCTCTCTCTTACTTTCTCTTACTTTCTCTCTCTCTGTCTCTCTTCTCTCTCTCACTCTCTCCCTTTCTCTCTCTCTCCCTCTCTGTCTCTGAGTCTTTCTCTCTCTCACTCTCTCTTTCCCTCTATCTTTCTTTTTCAGATCACCTCCTTTCTTTTCTTCTACTATGAGGATACGAAAACGTTTTAATCAAATTAAAAGATAGGAGTAAATTAAATAATGAATTAATTGAACTAACAGACTCTTCACTTAATTACGAGAAATAACCTCAAAGTGATGAAATTCAACTCTTATTGTTCTTTTGATCATCAGCATTATCTGTTTGTTTTAAAGTACACGAATCAATGTCCATCCTAAAGAGTAACTCTCCAATAAATAACAACACACCATTATTATTGAACAGCATACAAAAATTGCTTCACTAAACAGAATCACATTTTAACATTAAACAATGATTGAGAAAAGTTATTTCTGACAGCAAAGACATTCAAAATTTGAAAAAACAGCTGATGTGCTGTTACAAAGGACTCTGCAGAGTCCTTGATTGATTAATAGCGTTATTACCTGAAGAGCACAGAAGGACACGTCGATCACTCCTAGTGTCCTTCCTTCGAATGTTCAACCCTTACATGAAGGTTGATCACAACCATTCCAGGAATGCTTGCTGGTCAAGCATTCCTGGTATCTAAGCAACACAACACTCCTCCCTCTTTTCCAGAACAAAAGAACAACTTTAGAAGACTAAGAAGGGGGAACACAAAATAAAGGAAATAAAAGATAACAGGGAGACCAAAAAAGATGGAATATGAGACAAGAGAACACTATAGGAAAAAAACAATATAACTGATAAAACCATCCTACATTACTTCATACACACAATTAATTTACAACAGTTGCACAATAATTTGATTGTTAGATTGTTTGGGTATGAACTGCACATTGTTTACAACATAATCCTTCAACCAAACAGGAACCTTTCTTTCCCTTACCAACTTTTGTTCAACCTTCCGGTTAATAGAAGTGTCTTCATCACCCACCGTGACATCATGGGTGACACAACGAGTGCTTACACCCTCCTGTTACACTGACATTGCGGATCCAGCTCCCTCATCCAGAATTTAATTATGTATACTAACATTCTGTGAAGAGTGTACACATTCTTCCGAAAACAAATTAAATTCACCACCATCCACCAGCCAATCCCAGTTGGTTACACCACCTCGTTCATCACTCTCATCCATCCTCCTTCTTTTAGCCACCCTTTTGAGAGTCCAAACTTTACCATTCCTAAGTCTCATAGCATTTTGCAGTACGTCCACAACCTCTTCTGCTTCAAAAAAACAACTCTCTCCTTTACCAATTATCCCAGGTTTCTTAACATACCTAGTCAACCACTTCAATCTTGGTGGATCTTACACCACGTTTGATATCATATTATTGTTTACTTCTGTCATGCATTCGCTCCATTCTGCTTCGTACTTCCTCCTTTGACCAAGATTCTACTCCTGACGAACACAATCAAGCCGAATTACACTTGGACCTAAGTTTGCATCCTCGCAGTATTACAAATGGCGGTAATCCTGTGGCATCCATACAAGTGACGCCATATGCCCAGACCATCTTCCCTACTTGCGTAATCAAATCTTCACCTCCATTCATGTCTAATTGGATGATGCCCTTCAACACACTGTAAAATCTCTCCTCCATTCCTGACCCACTGGGATTATATAAAGAGGTGGTCATGTGTCTAATACCCAATCTTTCAAAATACATTCTGGCCTTGTTATATAAAAATTGAACTCCATTATCACTTTTATTACATGCTGGATTACCTTCAGACGTAAAGGTTTTGTCCAAAAACTGTAACTCCGCATCAGTATCCGCATTGTCCACTACTTTGACAACATGCCATCGCGAGAACAGGTTAGGTTTTGGGTCATGTGTTTCAGAGTAGTCAAGCACTAAAGGATTGGGCGTGGGTCTCGGGAGGATATGTTCTGGTGGTGTTTGAGTGGATGACAGTCAATCCAAGCTGTCCAAGCCAGACAGAACGGAAAACCTGTTAAACTCTGTGGGTATATAAGTGGCAGGCGTAAATGGCCCCGGGGGCGGTTTGTCGAAGAATCCCAGGGGTAATGACCAAATGAGGGTGGTGATAGTGCTGTTGACTTCCTGTGACATAAAAATTGATCTCACTAGAGCTGGGCAGAGAAAATTAAGAACAATGCAATCCCCCTCTATATTCTTTACCGAAGAGCCAACCCACCCTACCCTGCGCACCATTATAATATCACTGATATTTGCCATCCTAAAACCTTTATGCTTAGTAAGCCAGTCGACACTTTTGTTGCGCAATTGTTCGCATGTCTCGGTTTGGTTTTTCCTTAGTGGGGGAACACCTGCTAAAACTAAGACATAGGGAGAGGCATCAGGGGGTAGGTTAAGTTTCTCTTTGTAAGCCATCACAAACTCCTAGTATTGTTCACAATTGTAGGTATCAAGCACTGGATGTTATGAGCTAGAGTGGTATTAGCTACGTGATTTGTGGTGGCAGCCTGGGTGGACAATCGGGCTTGTTGATCTGTGTTGTTAGAGAATTCAGCCAATAGTGGGTCGTTCACTGCAAAGGTAGGTATAGGTGCAAGACATTCCCCTATATTACAGCAAGTTGCACAAGCATTAGAGGTGCTAGTAAATGGTGAGTGATTGGAAGTCAGATTTGGCTGTTGATTATTAGAATTAGGTACGCTAACTGTAAATGAGGTACTATTAGGTGATGGGTGTTCTGAAGTCGAGCTTTGATGCTGATTATTATACCTAATTATGCTGAGAGTGCAAGAAGCCTAGGGCTTAAGAGTCTCCTCCTGTTGTGAGGCCTGCTTGTGAGTATTGTTATTGAGAGCCTGAATTGCTCATCAGTGACTCCAGGTGATCTAAACGTTTCCATAGGGCTGTAAAGTTCTTATCCACAAGTTTTTTGATATTCTCATACACAGAGTCTGCTATTATGTCGATTGCAGGTCACCAAGTTGGAAACAAGATGAGAGGCCTGTCGTTGCCTCAGTCTGGGTGTGAGTGGACCGGTTTAATGTAACAGAGGTATTCAAATCAACAGTAGCATTAACGTTAGTTGAGCTCTGGGCCACAGGGGGCACAGTGCCTTGCATCCATGAGCTCAAGGCAGTACGCTGTTTATTTAAGCGAGGTGGTTGTTTTCTATCGCAGCTCACTGGTTTAGTTGCCTTCCTTTTTCTATTAGCCCCAGTACCTGCTGAGTCTGGGGAGGCATTCATGCTTGGTATAGTGGCATTATTGTATATCCCTCCTGTGCGGCCCCCCGTGGTGACAGTTCCAGTGGCCTCACTGTTCCCACTAATTTCGTTAATATCGCCAGGTTCCATAATTAGTGAATCTCCATTAAAAACTGATGGCATATTCATTGACGTGGATGGGCTGAAGTGGGCACTGACTGCATTAGGAGGACTAGGGGGAACAATCCGAAAGGTTGTAAGTCCCAATGACGACCGGCTGTCCGTTAGCTCTATTTCAGTGGCAGGGGCTGCTGGGACAAGTGGTCCAGTGGTTCCCTGTTGTCTCCCCACACCGGAAAGGCCGCAATGACTCTGGCAGTGGTGGAGGCACCAACCATGCAGGTATGATTAACGAGCTCCCAAAATAGCCTTAGTTCTGGTAATCCACGAATGCGCTTCATGGCATAATTCAACAATCCCAGCACATACACTCTCAGGGGGAATGATTCTCACACCTATCAAAAAAAGAGCCTCATCCATGGTCAGTTCTGATTTGATTTCCCAGAAGGGTTTTGCAGCTTCACTGAGTGATTCCTTCTTAGGTCAGCCATTCATTATGCATGGAACAACTTCTTGTAGAACTGAATCCCTTTGGAACTCCAATTCCCACTCAGTCTTATTTATTCCTGAACGCCCCTTATCAGGAATCAAAGCCACTTGAAAATCATTCCACTTGTCATCCTCACACTCTTCTAACATTACAGGCATTCTAGAGAGGAAGAAGAATATAACAAGAGGAGGGAGGGAGAGGAGGAAGTGGATTCGGTCTCCCCAGGCAATTTACATAAACAAAATGGAATCCACTCTGGTAGTGGTAGTGATCCCTACAATAGTGGGGAGCACACAGTGTTGTTTTGAATACCCCTTACACACCAACAGGCCCCTTGGTGTCATGCTTCACCATTGGGGTCTTCGCACCCCTCTACGGGATGCGGCGTGCTGCGACTCACGACTACGTAGGAGCACTGAAAGTGAACTATGTGTTGGTGTGTGTGAGAAGAAAAGAATGTGAGTGGTGAGGTGGTGGAAAGTGATGGTTAAAAGATACCTGGCTCGTAGGAGAAAAAATAAAAAGTTTTTATTAGGCCCTCGGCTGGTATCATTAAAAGGGTGCAGGGTGAGGTTGTCTGTTACATATTAGGGTACGTCAACCTCAAAAGTGCGTCGACATGTTTCGGAGTGTAGGATCTCCTTCTTCAGGACGAGGATATGCACAACTATCCTCACCTTACTCACATGGGATGTAGATGTAAAAGTGTACTCTACAAAAAATAAAAAGGTGAATGTACCTATTAGTGTTATTGCGAATAAAGTCTGTTGCGCCCAATTGGCGTTAATAGTACAGAACTTATGGACAAAGGCTAGCTGGCCTCATGAGCCACAGCGTAGTATTGGGGGTTCTTTCTTCCCGCTCAATGTGGCAACGGATTCTGCAAGACCTGGTGGGCTGCCTTCCCCTCAACGCGGCTCCGACGTCTAGATCTAGAAACGTAAGCTATTACTCGATCTTTTACTTTGTCATCTAACTGGAACAGAACCACCCCAAAACTTTATTTACTTGCATCCGTAGTGATTATGCTGTTGTCAAGAGGTTCAGAACTGCTTAAGGCCATAGCTTTAACAATTGCTGATTTGATAATTTTGAAATCATTCTAAAACTCAGGAGAACAATAAAAATGGCAGTCTTACTTGGGTAACTGGCGAATGTTGTATGTTTTCTCAGCAAAAATAGGAATATATTTTGCACAGAATTCTGCCATACCTAAAAAGGATCTTACATCATCCTTGCTAGAAGGTTGGCACCAATGTGGCTTTTGGTTTTACCCCAAGCTCATCTATCACATGACCCAAATAGGTAACACTTTTGCTGGCAAGATTAAATTTCGAGTACTCTACAGTGAGGCCTTTTTTTCCTAAAATTCTTAAAACATTTAGAAGTCTAGCTTCATGCTCCTTAACATTTGCAACAAACACCAGGATATCGTCTTGGAAGAAGGTAACCCCCTTCTTCTCCAATGAACATTTGAAACATACAGCGCTGAATACAGCTGCCGCTGAGGCTAAAAAAGGCATGCGCTTAAACTGATAGCAGCCCAAAAAAATTATGAATTATGTATATTTCCTAGATTTAGGTGGCAAAGAAATTTGGTGGTACACTGATGAAAGGGCTATGGTAGAGAACCATTTAGCCCCTTTTAGGCATTAAACCATTTAATTGATTTTGGGTAGTGGAAACCTATCAATCACTATGTTGTTGTTCAAGTGGCGCAAGTCCGCACAAAGTCTGATTTTGCTATTGCCCCGTCCAGCACAAACCACCGGAGAGATCCAATCCGAAGCTTCAATAGGTTCAATTACATCAGAAACAATCAATTTCTCAAGTTCTTTTGCAACTTCACCTCTCATCAACAAGGGTACATTGCGACATTTGTGTGCTTTGGGAACAGCATCCTCCTTGAGACGAATTAGATGCTCAAAACTCAGAAGGATCCCCAATTTTCAACTAAAGACAGTGGAAAATTGTTCCTGCATTATTTTTCCTAATGTACTGCCCTCATCAACAACTAATACGTGTTCCTTACTATTGGGATCCAATATAATGTGTAACATTTTCTGGTCAAACCAACCCAAAACAGGTAGACCAGTTTTTGTGGCATAAAGTTTCCCACGATTTTGTTTATTTTTGAACCGGAATGTGAGCCACCTGATGCCAATCAAACCAATCTTCTCCCCACTGTAACCTTCAGTATGTATATCAGGCTCCAATAAGTGTTTCTCCACTTTATGTATAAATGATGTTTTCCATAACTCTTCATTGATAATCGTATAGGGTGAGCCAGAGTCAGCAAATATTTTTTGCTTAACTCCACCAATCCCCATCCAACTTTCTGGCTTTTTCCCACATATGACATCATTAATGTTTAAAACAAGATTGTCTCTAGCATTCATAACAAGTCTATTGACAGGTGCGTCTTCTTTTAAATTACCTGATGTACCAGGATCCTCTTCCAATTCATTTATGAATTTGATTTAAGTGTTTTTTCTCCTGAACACCTTAGTATAGTGACCAAAAATAAAACAGTTGCTGTACTTTTGTTTAGCTGCAGAACAATTTTTACTGTATGCTAAGTGGTCTAAACTATCACATCTATAACACCTCACTTGTTCCTTAGTTCTAGGTTTACCATAATCATATCTTAACGCTCCTGGTCTGTCCAGTCTGTCCCTACTAAGGTTCACCCTACCAACTAACATGCAATCTTGTACATCCTCTTTCAAAATCACCACACATCTACTAGGCATTTCTGCTTTGCGACCTTTAGCTAGAACTTCTTCAAAAGGGGCATCGCTGTTAACCCAAAGCCTCTCTTGAATTGCGGGGTTATGTGCCTGCATCACAACCTTATCTTTAATTAGGTTGTCAATCTAATGCTAACTTTTTAAGTTCTGAAACATAGTTATCTCAGATTTACCTTGTTTCCTTTGGGAAAATGTGAACCTGATTATACCAATACATACCTTGGGTGCAAAATAATTATCCAAGTGTAACAAGGCAAGATCATATACATTTATGCAACCAGTAACCAAAGTTTTAGTCATTTGATCATAAACTTTATATCCTGCTGGCCCTAACAAATGCAAAAGTGATCTTTTTTTCTGAGCTCCCGCTATTTTTCCAGCCTCATCCACTGCATCAATGTATTTAATAAAATATGCCCTCCATTTGAGCCATTTAATAGAAGGTTCTGGGCCTGCTCCTCAAAATGCCTGAGGTGAACTGAAATAATTTTGGGTACTCATAGTGTATGGACTTGTCCAGTGCCCACACTTCACTCAAGGACTACTTCCCTGTCCTGTTTAGGCCGCTTATGAAGTCACGCTGTGTGACCCCATGTGATGATGTCACTTCCTGAGCAGCGTCACAGTCCGAGGCAGCATCGTTACAGCGCATGGCACAACAACGCCCATGGCAGGCAGATTGTTACTATGCTACCGTGTGAGGTTCGCGAGACAAGAGGAGACTTTACATGGGCATAACTGACCTCAATGGCACCAGCAGGCCCCACGTGCCAACAAGTTGAAAAACCAGCAAAACCCTGGCCCTTTCTGACTGCCCAAAACAGAGCTGGATGACGCTCTGTGCGTCTCTGAACTTCAGATGCTGCAGTGGAGGCAGCAAGCACAGACGCAAGGTGTTCCTCATCGACAGAGACCCAGGAAGGCCGAATGGAGTCCCTCCTCCTCACATATTGAGTGGCGGCTCCATAGTTGAGAGGAGAGTGCAAAGCTCACTTGTGCTATGGTTGTGTCAGGCAGCGATAGCATGGCAGGATCAGTCATGGCACTCATGTGGTGTTTTCAGCGGGGAGGTTTCTTTCCCTCATTGTGTCTTAGGGATTTGACTGGAGGCGGGGGCCTGCACTGCTCTTTGCGACCCTCTGACCCTGCAGGCAGGGCATCCTTGATAGCTTCCTCTAAGCAGGAACCTGCATGGGCATAGGAGCACCATCATACAATTTGGGCTGTGTGAATCACACCCCAGGCTGCAAGGTGAGGAGTGCAGCAGCTGGCTGGGGTGACCTCTCAAGCCTACAAACACCTGGATGGCCGGTTGTGGGGAAGGTGGGATCACTGGGGACATCAGCCCCTGGTCCTTGTGAGTAATCTTCTTTCCCCTGCTGCTGGTCTCTGGAGGGAGTGGCCGGGTCACCTGGGATCCCCCTGTGCTTTGTACAGCCCTGGTCTAGTTGCTGCCGTGGAGGATAGGTACCCCTGAAGAGACCAATCATTTCCCCCATGAGAGGGGCCCTACTACCAGCCTTTCTTTGACTTACTACCCTGGATGGGCCCGGCTGTTGGTGTTCCGCCACCAGCCCCACTACTTTGGCCATCGGATGTTTCTGCAACATCAGGGTTGGAGCTGGGGGACCTAGTTGTCTGGGGCTCGCCCCGGTTGCCAGTGGAAGCCAATCAGTACTGCTGTAATATTTGTTAATTGATAGGGTGATGGATCCCCCCTTGTTTTCATTCACCCTATATCAACCCTGCCACTGTTGTGACAGACAGTGCCGTGCCTCCTGGCATTGTTGCTGCTGACTTTATATACTAGACTTGGGGGGGGGCCTTGTCTCCCTTATCTTCCCCGCGTGGGTCACACTCAGAGATCCAAGGATGATACCCCGGTGAGTGCCCCCCAAGAGGGGGACGGGGACACCTCCCACATGGACAACAAATTGCATAAGTTACTGGCCCCGATCGATGCTACAGGGTAGCACCTGAAGGGCAAGATTAACTCAATTGTGATTGAGCTAGGACTAATTTGCGAGGACTCTAAAAAAGTGGAGGGGAGTGTGTCTGCCTAGGAGGCATCAATTTAGGCCCTAGTGCTTGAGGCTCAAACCACAGAACACCATCTCGCAGAGTTAGAGGTGCATACTCAGTGATTAGGTGCTAGGCTGGATGACCAGGAAGGGAGGGTCAGCACTAACAACATCAGGATCGTTGGGCTACAGGAGAGTGGGTAGTTTTCTGAGGACAGGCTCCAGGAGGTTGTGGCCCTCGAGGGTCTGTCTAAGTTCTATGTCCTGGACCGGGCACCCAGAGTTCCTGCTTTCCCTCCTTATCCAGGGTCCCCACTCCGTTCAGTGGTGGCCCATTTCCTCCATTTCTATGATAGAGTCTTCCTCCTTCAGCAAGCCTGTAACCATGGCCCCTTTGTGGTGAAGAATGGTATGGTCTCACTCTATCCTGACTTCACCCTCCAGGTTCAAACTCAGCGCACTTCCTTCACCACAGTTAAGAGGAGACTTTCTGAACTGAGTTTGCCCTATTCCCTGCTTTTTTCGGCTCACTTGAGGGTACAGGTGGAGGACAAGACTCACTTTTTTCAGGATCCTACTGCGGCAAGGAACCTTCGTGGAAAACTTGAATGACTGACTGACTCTGTCTGACTACCTGAAATGTGCGGGGTCTATCCACGCCCTCTAAGTGCAACAACGTTCTGGCCTATTTAAAGCAGAGGGTGCAGGTTGCATTGCTGCAAGAGAAACATCTGTCAGACTCTGAGGGTGGAGTGCTCCACAAAAGATGGCAACTTTACTGCACTCCTTACTCCACATTTGCAAGGGGGGACTGTTGGACTTGGCCCTTCTGGCAGGTTCACCCCTAAACTTTTTGCTTTTAATTGTGACCTGGTGATAGTGATTTTTGGTTTCTGCGTACTTTTTTCCTGTGTCCCAGGGTAAAGTGCGTGCGTGTAGTGAGGCTGGCCTGCCCTCTCTTAGGAATGCATGGGGAATGTGTGTGACGATGTTAGTTCCTGATGCGTGGGGAGTGAAGGTGCGAGTTTGGTATGGGCGGACTCGTGTGATTAAATGCTGCGCAATTATGTATTCGTCGTGATTGTGTCTAGTGTGGAAGTGCCACTTCTAGAAGTTGGCATGTTTGTGTAATTTGTGTCTGGCGTGTGATTGGTTGGAGCTGGCTGGTGAGCCTGGCTCCCGGAGTCAGGATGGGTCTGCCCCGGTGGTGAGTGTTGAGATTAGCATGCTGATGGCTGGGGAGGAGTGCACCTGGGACCTGAATAGGGCTGGGCTTTCCCCACACAATGCTGGCTCCAACCCCTGTGGTGCGACTGATGACCCTAGCCTGACTAGTGAATAGGAAGAGTGGCAGAGCACAACAGATTGCTCCAAAACCAGCTGCGGCTGGTTTTTCCCCTCACCCTGAAGCCAGACAAAGGGATTTACTCTATAAAAAGGGTCTGTGTCCCCTTGCAAAAGGTTCTGATTCCTCATGCTCTCATGCTAACTCTAGAGGAGGGACTGCTGCTGCTGGGCGCCAGGAGGAACCGCCACTGGGTGCTGCCTCCCTGCCTAGAGGGCCCGTGAGCTGGTCCCTGGGCCCAGTCCTTGCCCCCCCTGCCTACAACCAGGGGCCCTAGGACCTGGGACCTTACCTCTAAAGCGCCTGGGAGCGCTTTCGCTTTTATTTGTTTTACGCGCTTTGTGCCCTAGAGGAGCTCTGTGTTAAGGGCCTCTTGCCCATTCAAGAAGCAGGTGTCCATCCTGCATTGGACCCACGATTTGGCCAGCGTTGTGTGCCTCCCGAGGGAGCCTACCCCTCGGTCTGCTATATCGCAGATTTTTGAGTGCCTGGAGGGCCGCCGCGCTGCCCCCGGTGACTCGGAAGTAGTGAGGCGGAAAACAGGAAGCGGACGGGAGCCTACCCGCACTGCCCGAGGGAAGCCTGCGTCTCTCCCTGAGAGGAGAGCCCCCCCAACGCGAGAGGAGAGCAGCTGGAAGTGCAGGCGGGGCTCCGGTGGTGAAGAAGAGCCCCGCACTGCTTGAGGAAGGAGATCGACAGTGTTTCCCACCCTAGCGAGGTCCCGGTGAGTGCGGGGGCAGTTTCTTCTCACTTAGAGTGGCCCCGGTTGACAGCAGGCCGATCCGATGGTAGTGGGGCAATAGTTCCAGTCCGAGTCCGAGTCCCCCGAGCGGGATTCCACCGTTGCCTGGCATTGGTATTTAGAGCTCGCGTGGACTCCAGGGGTATTTGTCTGTGTTGAGTCCCCCGAGAGGGACTCCCACGAAAGGGGCCATCTGGATTTAGCCCACGAGAGCCCCAGGAGCATTTTATTAATTTTGAGTCCTCAGAGGAGGGACTCCAACGCAGGCACCAGCTTGGTTAAGAGCCCACGATGCTCAGGGGGCATTTTTGTATTTCGAGTCCCCAGAGGGGGGACTCCAACCCGGAGCACAGTTGATTTGAGCCCACGAGGCACCAACAGGGCATTTTGTGCACAGAGCCCAAGAGGCTCCTGAGGACACCGCTAATTGTTCAGAGCCCCCGAGGCTCCCAGGGGGCATTTTCTTTCCCGAGCGTGCGAGGCTCCCACGTGGTTGGGGCACAGCTGTGCCAGAGCCCAGGAGGCTCCCACATTGTGTTTGGGGCCCTACTGTCATCTGGGAGCCCACAGAGGAGGCTCAGAAGTTACGCTGGTGCCCATACGCAGTCCTACAGCTGCCCAGCACTTAGTGGGCAGCTGCTACGTTTAGGCCCGGTTCTGCGGCGAAATATCTTTTGGCTGCGCAGCCTGCCCGGACTGTTCTGGACACAGGGCATTTCAGCCCCAGAGAGGCCAGTTGGCCTGGAGGACAGTTCTTGTATTGTGCCCTTGCGTGGGGTACATGTTTGGCCCTATGTGTTTTGCGCAGATGTGATTTCCTGCCTAATGTGGTTGATGCAATGCTTTTGCCCATACCCCTATGTGTTTTTATGCCTAGGAGGTTGTTAACCCTAGAAGAGTGATGCTAGTGAGGTCATGGTGCCCTGAGTGATATTTACCTAAGGTGTTTTAGGATTACGTAGGTGGTGTTTACCTGTTACCAGTGAGTACTGGTTGTGTGCTACATGTGCTATTTTTGGTACTACAGTTATTATATGTTCTACGTGCTAATTCTAAAAATGATTATTCCTGACAGTGGTCCATGTGGCCCTGTCCTGTACACCTATCCCCTGTAAATTCTGCCCGTGCCCATGGCACCTTGTAAAGTATATGTTTATTATCTAACGTTTGTGGTGTAATACAAAGATAATTTTTTTATATATACCCTTGTGTGGAGTTTCTTTTGTGGGGGGCCTTGGGTGTTGTTGCTGGGTGCGCGTGCAAACGCTTTACTCATTGCCTCCGGGATAAGCCCGTCTGCTCGTGCCAAGCTACCAAGGGGGTGAGCAGGGGTTATCTTGGCGTGTGACTCCCTTGCCCTGACTAGAGTGGTGGTTTCTGCCTAACTTTGGCGCAAGCCTGAGCCAGCCAGAAATCCAATTTTTAACATTGGTGGCAGCGGTGGGATAAGGACTTGCGTTTCCGCTGTACCGCAGCGGCAACTGGCTGCACCACAAAACTCTGCATTTTAGATAATCACATGTTGGGGATTATTGTTTTTTGTGAAGTTCCATTATTCCCTCTCCTGAGAGTGTCATTTTCAGATTGTGTACTCTTGCTCAGTTCTTAGTGTTAGGTCCCCAGTGTTGCACGTGTCCCCGAGCATCCTGCCAAGATGGAGTCTGCTTTTAATTTCTGTGGGATGTTGATATACAGTATGTGTGAGTTGGTGGAGTTTTGTGAAGAAAGAGACATAGCAGTGAATCAGTCAGACACCCCATCCAAATTGAGGGACAACCTGATCTTGTGGCAGAAGGATGAATGGGAACGTGAGCGCAGTGAGGAAGATAGGGTCCGGGCCGCACGCCATGAGGGTGGTGGGTCTGAGGGGAGCCCTGAAGAGTCTGAAGAGGAGGATGAAGATGACAGTGAATGGGCACCAGCAGATAGTGAGGATCCCATAGATAGGGAGTCCCTTGCTGGGTCCAGTGTAGGAGGCAGCGCCTCATCCCTTTCCCGGTCCCTGTCCCCAGAGGAGTGGGTAGATAGGAGGGAAGAGAGGGAGCACTAGTTGGCTTTGGAGAAGCTCAGGTTAGAGCATGCCAAGTAGATAGCACAGCTGGGTGTGCAGGGGAGGATTGCAGAGGCTGAGAGGGCCTTGGCCAGGGAGAAGATATCCCTAGAGGGTAGGTTATCCCCTGCCCACAGTTATAGTTTTCTGGATTCCCCAGGGAGGGTTGGATCCAGTGGTGGCAGCAATAGAGAGTTCGGGGCGGGAAGTGCCATTCCCCGTTTCCAAAGAATAGTGTCTTGTTTCCGAGAGGACACGTACAGATTGAAGTTCAGGGGCAGTCGGAGACTGCCTCACCAGGATTGGGAGGATTTTGCGGATGATTGTCGTGAGGCACTGCTTGATTGGTTAGAGGTTCACGAGGAATCTGATTTTGATGGACTGCTCAACCTGGTGTTCAGAGAGCACCTCATCAATTGTTTTGTGCCAGAGTTGCGCCAACACCTATCGAGGGGTGACTACGTTTGTCCTTGGGACATTGCAAAGGAAGCAGACCGCTGGGAATGTGCCACAGGTTCTGACATGTCATTGGTGAGTGAACCCGAAAGTAGTGGTTCAGGTATCTTCCAGCCCAGCGCGGTGGAAGAGGCTCAGAGTAGCCCAGCTAGGTCCCAGTATAGCGAGAGCGGTAAAGGGGCTCACGTCTTGTCTCAGTGGAGTAGGAGTGAGTGGGGGACTGAGTGTTCCCAGGTGCCCGAAACCCAGTCTCAGAACCTGGATGGTTTCTTGAGGGAACACCTGGTTGGGGACCTAGGCTGTCCTGTTAGACCCCTTGAGGGGGATCTCCTAGTGTCTAGAGAACCTGGAGCGTCTGTAAATAGAGCTCCAGTGGTTCTAGTGTCCAGCAGTGTCACTCCAGTTGGGAGGGCACAGAAGTCCGAAGTGAGGAGTGAATGGGGGATGTGTTCCCCAGTGGAAGAACGAGTGGGTCAGGGACTATCCATTGGGCTAAGTTCCCGTGTAGTGACCATGGTGACACCACTTCTGTTCTGGGGAATCTCCCCGCACTGTCAGGTGGACAGGAGACGGGAGATCTGCGCCAGACAGACAGTCACACAACACATGAGTCATGTGTTAGCCTCAGGGGGACGGTGTCCCCAGAAGTCCTGGAGTGCCAGGCAATTATTCCACGAGAGGTTTTAGACCAGAAGTTGGGATGCCAGGTTCAGGATCCGCCTGACCTGAAGGGTAGGACGTCTGTAGCCAGCATCCTGACCGGTTCATCTTCCAGGGGTACCGCTCCAATTTGGAGGGTGCAGAACTCTGGAAGGGGGTACAGAGGGTGGGAGAGCCCGCCTCTGACCCCAGTGCGACCTGAGGGGTTAAACCCTAGGTTGGGAGAGTGGGGTTCTAAGGGTACCCCTCGCAGGAGGAGGAGGGACCCTAGAAAGAGAGGTAGACTCCTGGTCCGCCTGAGGGTGTAGACCCTAGGCTGGAGAACCAGTGGCAGTCTAGCCCTGTCCTGCAGACAGGACGAGTGGAGAGTGACTACTATGTACCAGGGGTTACTACCCCCCACTCTGTGAATAGGCAAGGACCGGTGGCACCTGGGTGGCCCAAGGCCTGGTCCTGGCCGCAGACAGCTTGGGAGTACCAGTGGGGTAGCCCAGTTGTTCCAGACGGTGATTTTAGAAGGAATCCCATGGGTTCACCGTGGCGTAGAACAGGAGGGTGTCACGGCAGTGGCGGGCCCGCGTCCATGTTCTATCGCCCAAAGCAGGGAATCCCATCACGGTGGTGATTGGTCTACCCTGCGTTTTGGCTGGAAGGGGGTTGTGTTGGACTTGGCCCTTCTGGCAGGTTTACCCCTAAACTTTTTGCTTTTAATTGTGACCTGGTGATAGTGATTTTTGGTTTCTGCGCACTTTTTTCCTGTGTCCCAGGGTAAAGTGCGTGCATGTAGTGAGGCTGGCCTGCCCTCCCATAGGAATGCATGGGGAATGTGTGTGACCATGTTAGTTCCTGATGTGTGGGGAGTGCAGGTGCGAGTTTGGTATGGGTGGACTCATGTGATTAAATGCTGCGTAATGATGTATGCGGCGTGATTGTGTCTAGTGTGGAAGTGCCACTTCTAGAAGTTGGCATGTTTGTGTAATTTGTGTCTGGCGTGTAATTGGCTGGAGCTGGCTGGTGAGCCTGGCTCCCGGAGTCAGGATGGGTCTGCCCCGGTGGTGAGTGTTGAGATTAGCATGCTGATGGCTGGGGAGGAGGGCACCTGGGACCTGAATAGGGCTGGGCTTTCCCCACACAATGCTGGCTCCACACCCGGTGGTGCGCTTGATGACCCTAGCCTGACTAGTGAATAGGAAGAGTGGCAGAGCACAACAGAGCGGTCCAAAACCAGCTGCGACTGGTTTTTCCCCTCACCCTGAAGCCAGACAAAGGGATTTACTGTATAAAAAGGGGCTGTGTCCCCTTGCAAAAGGTTCTGATTCCTGATCCTAACTCTAGAGGAGAGACTGCTGCTCCTGGGCACCAGGAGGAACCGCCACTGGGTGCTGCCTCCCTGCCTGGAGGGCCCGTGAGCTGGCCCCTGGGCCCAGTCCTTGTAAATGTAAATGTGGGTGTACTTGTAAAGCGCACTGCGACTCCAAGGAGTATCCTGGCGCTGAAGACCGCTGGGGAACCCGTCCTAGTTTTCCCTGTGAGATGGTCCCTTTCTGTGTATCTCCAAGGTGAAACCAGGCATCCCCGGCGTCTGTGGGGGGCCGTTCTAGAGATGAGGCAAGCTTAATGCACAGAGTTGCCGAGGGTGTTCCCTGGTTAGAGTAGGCACCGAGGCGAGAATTATTGAGTCCGTTTCGACCCTGGTCCACGACCCTGCCGTGTCGGGAATTGAACCCTGGTCTCAGGCCGTTCTCTGCTTACGAGTCTGCCGCCTCTAAACAGTGAGCCACACCACTCCACTTTCCCCCCCCTGCCTACAGCAAGGTGCCCTAGGACCTGGGACCTTACCTCTAAAGCGCCTGGGAGCGCTTTCGCTTTTATTTGTTTTACGCGCTTTGTGCCCTAGAGGAGCACTGTGTTAAGGGCCTCTTGCCCATTCAAGAAGCAGGTGCCCACCCTGCATTGGACCCGCGATTTGGCCGGGGTTGTGCGCCTCCCGAGGGAGCTTAACCATCGGTCTGCCGTATCGCCGATTTTTGAGTGCCTGGAGGGCTGCTGCGCTGCCCGCGGCGACCCGGAAGTAGTGAGGCAGAAAACAGGAAGCGGACGGGAGCCCACCCCGCGCTCCTGTGAGGAGAGGACTGCCGTGGTCAAAAAAGAGGCAGAAAGCGGCGGGACCCTACCGCACTGCCCGAGGGAAGCCAGCGTCTCGCCCTGAGAGGAGAGCCCCGACACGAGAGGAGAGCGGCTGGAAGTGCAGGCGGGGCTCCGGTGGTGAAGAAGAGCCCCGCGCTGCTTGAGGAAGGAGACCGGCAGTATTTCCCGCCCCAGCGAGAACCCGGTGAGTGCGGGGGCAGTTTCTTCTCACTTAGAGCGGCCCCGGTTGACAGCGGGCCGCTCCGATGGTAGTGGGGCAATAGTTCCAGTCCGAGTCCCCCGAGCGGGACTCCACCATTGCCTGGCATTGGTATTTAGAGCCCAGGAGAGCTCCGGGGGCATTTGTCTGTGTCGAGTCCCCCGAGAGGGACTCCCACGAAGGGGGCCATCTGAATTTAGCCCACTAGGGCCCCGGGGGAATTTTATTCATTTCGAGACCCCAGCTGAGGGAGTCCAACGCAGGCATCTGCTTGGTTTAAGAGCCCACGAGGTTTGGGGCATTTTTGTATTTCGAGTCCCCAGAGGGGGGACTCCAACCAGGGGCACAGTTGATTTTGAGCCCACAAGGCCCCACCGGGCATTTTGTGCACAGAGCCCACGAGGCTCCTGAGGACACCGCTAATTGTTCAGAGCCCCCGAGGCTCCCAGGGGGCATTTCCTTTCCTGAGCCTGCGAGGCTCTCTCGTGGTTGGGGCACAGCTGTGCCAGAGCCCAGAAGGCTCCCACGTTGTTCTTGGGGCCCTACTGTCATTTGGGAGCCCACAGAGGAGGCTCAGAAGGCACGCTGGTGCCCATACACAGTCCTACAGCTGCCCAGCACTTAGTGGGCAGCTGCTACGTTTAGGCCTGGTTCTGTGGCGCAATCTCTTTTGGCTGCCTGCGCAGCCTGCCCGGACTGTTCTGGACACAGGGCATTTCAGCCCCAGAGAGGCCAGTTGGCCTAGGGGACAGTTCTTGTATTGCGCCCTTGCGTGGGGTACATGTTTGGCCCTGTGTGTTTTGCGCAGATGTGATTTCCTGCCTAATGTGATTGATGCACTGCTTTTGCCCATGCCTCTATGTGTTTTATAACTAGGAGGTTGTTTGCCCTAGAAGAGTGACGCTAGTGAGGTCATGGTGCCCTGCGTGATATTTACCAAAGGTGTTGTAGTATTACGTAGGTGGTGTTTACCTCTTACCAGTGAGTACTGGTTGTGTGCTACATTTGCTAATTTTGTTTGCAGTTATTATATGTTCTACGTGCTAATTCTAAAAGTGATTATTCGTGACAGTGGTCCATGTGGCCCTGTCCTGTACACCTATCCCCTGTAAATTCTGCCTGTGCCCATGGCACCTTGTAAAGTATATGTTTATTATCTAACGTTTGTGGTATAATACAAAGATTATTTTTTTATATAAACCCTTGTGTGGAGTTTCTTTTGTGGTGGGCCTTAGGTGTTGTTGCTGGGTGCGCGCGCAAACGCTTTACACATTGCCTCCGGGATAAGCCTGTCTGCTCGTGCCAAGATATCATGGGGGTGAGCAGGGGTTATCTTGGCGTGTTACTCCCTTGCTCTGACTAGAGTGGTGGTTTCTGCCTGACTTTAGCGCAAGCCTGAGCTAGCCAGAAATCCAATTTCTAACAGGGACCTTATTTGGATCAGACCCAGGGTACCATTCCAATTACATAAGGCAGTTATTGACCCTGAAGGCAGGTATGTGCTAGTGCTAGGACGATTGGATGGCAAACGTGAGAACCTGGTTTGGTATATGACATACACTTATGTAAGTGGGCCCCCTGCACCAATCCAGATAACCCTTATGGTGATGTTAGTGGTCTCAGACAACCCTAGAAAGCTCTCTAAGTGGTAGCTGTGGAGAGCAGCCTTCAGGCTTAGTCCAGAAGAAGTGTAAAGCAGCTTGTTTTACCAGCACATAATCTTATTGATATAGATTAAGTGAAAAAGAACAACACAGTGCATTTATAAAAACATGTATTTATTATATAACACTCACTAGCACATAGAGGTATCTCCTAGCCAGAGATACACAATACTTTTCAATAGAAACAGGTAAGTAGCACATAATACACAGTGGTCACCGGGAAGGGACCAAACCATCTACTACATTAGTGGCATGTGAACCACGACTCAAGTCAAGACTATACCCCGAAGACATAGAATTGCCGGAGACCTAAGGAACCACCCAAGGTAAGTAACCAGGAGCCCCACAGAGGCCGTGTGCAGAGTGGAAACACGACAGTGGGATCAATGCAAGTCAATGGGTAAGTAGGGGTTGCAATTTTAAAGAAGAACGACCCTTCCCAGTGGACCCTGAAGAAACCCAGTGGAAGACAGAAGGTTGGAGAGCCACCCCACCCGTGGATACCTTTGGAACCAGGATGACTGCCCCAGGGGAGCTAGGTGCATAGGTTTGAAGTGGCATTGGAAACTGCCATGGAACCCAATGGAGGACTTCGGGAAGATGCAGCTGCTGGAGAACGAGAAAATAACAAGGGGATCCCAATGGTGGATTCAAGTAGACTAGTACCTGAAAGCAGAGGGGACAGAGTCTATGCCACTTGGAAGTGACCAGGAGGCATGGAGGATGAATGCCCAGTAATGTCGGGCGCTGCAGGAGAGTTGACAGTGACCTTGGAGCTGCAGCTGTGAGGACCAGGCGATGCTGTGAGCTGTCCCACGTTGGATGTTGAGAGTTGAGGTGTCGGTGTCTGTCAGGAGCACCAATTATCCTTGGCAACTGCAAAAACGGGGTAAGCGAAGATGGTGCAACGTCTGGACCTGCAAGGTCCAGGTGACTCACCACAAGGAGGGGAGTCAGGGCAGGCCCTGAGCAATCAGGGAAGGCCAGGAAATACGAAGATGACCCTCAAGAAGATCCACAGGCCTGAGGCACTGGAGTCGCAAGAGGACCTCGAGCAGCTCACCAAAGACGCGAGCCCACAATGTCAGGATGTGCCTGGTTGCGCCTGCCTCACATTTAGAAAACTACAGTTCCCTTGATCCTTCACTCAGGGGAGTATATTGCCGATTGGCGCTATTGGACGGAGCGCGTAATTCGGGTTCCTGTTTCAAGCTTAGTTGTGATTGACAGAGCGGTCAAAGGCGCCGCCGTCGGAGGTGGTTCTTATGGTGTCTTCGGTCGAGTTCCTGGTCCGACAGTTCGGTGAAGGGATCTGGAATATCCAGTGGTGGCGGACACGTAACCACAAGGTATTGTCATTTACGGAGGAGAACTGGGCGACGAATGTTGCTCAACTCGCGCTTCTGTACCTGAGTTACTGTTGAGCCCAGAAGCTGACGGAACGCGGAGGAAGTTATCAAGCGTTGCCGTCTATTTTCTACTTTGTTTGTTGGGATTTATTGAACTTAAAGAGCAGAGGAGCGTTGTGGTGGTTTCTTCATGCTTCCGTCTGCTCTAGGTTGCATACTTATGAAATCATCTAATACCGGAGCGGCAGTGGCGGTCGCAACCACCCGTTCCCGGTATCTATTGTTTTCATGTATTTGATTGGCAAGCGGAGCATAGTGGTGGTCGCAACCACATGCTGCCGTTACTGAGACTAGAGAGACATTAATCTTATAGTAGCGGGGCGTTAGTGGTGGTCGCAACTACACGTCACCGTGAGTGGTCTCGTGATTCTTTCTTTTCTTTTCTTTCATTCTACAATTACTTTGACTATGTATGGCTTTATATGAACCTTGCATTCTTGGTGGAGTGCTCCGGAAATGTTGTCCATTAACTTTGCCAAAGACTATTCTTTTGAGGAAGCTTTGGAAATCAGAGGGTGCTATTGAGAAAGGACTTGAGGCTGTCTTCTCTGCAGATGAATGGTGTGTGGGTACAAGATAGGCAGCATTTCTATTTATGTGTGACGTGTCTGAATCAGTGGTAACCTTATTGTCTGTTTGTTTTCAGGAGAGTATGACAGCTCTTATACACTTGGGAAAGCTGAAAGAATCATTACAGCTAGTATAAGGTATTCAGGGTTTAGTGAGAATTCATAAGAATAGCAGTTACCTTTGCATTGTTTATATATTTTGTTCTTCTGTCATTTCAGGTCCTCTGTCCCTGCTGACCCTTCCCCTTCCTTTTTTCCCTCGCCTGATAGTTCGAATACCCTGTGTTGCACATTCAGGGTGTTGGTAACGTCAGGAGGTGGACCCATATTTTCATCAGCCGGATCCTGCGGAGCGGGCCTTGACACAGGATGCAAGAGATGTGGTGAGGATGAGATCTTGGTCACTGTAGATGCTTGAGGTTGGGCCTACTTGGAGCCTGAAGATCTTGGTGGAAGGAAGCCAACAAGCCTTTGTAACTGCAAGTTGACACAGTACACATGGGTTTGGTTCCTGAGGCTTCGATGAGGGATACTGGCCTCAAATGTGGTGAGAGGACAGGTCAGGCCTCGAGGGATATGTAGAATCACCACCTGTGTTGCTGAGCCTTTCAGAGTCCGTGGGAGCTCAGGATCAGCAGACCGGTTAACTTAGTTGCGGTGCCAGCAGATGCAGGGATGTGACTCCTTCACTTCAAGGGGGATTCCTTCAGGTGTCTTGGATGCCCACAGTCCTTGGAAGGTTCCGGTAGGGTGTACAGGCATGGATGTTGTAGCGGACGAGCAGGGCAAGGAGATAAGGAGAAGCAGGAGTCTTCCCGGTTGCAGCCTTGATTCCCAGAGAGCAGTTCAGCGAAGTCCAGAGTGCCCAGACTGTCGAAGAAGAAGTGGTGTCTGAAATTAATCTTGTCCTATGGGGAATCTAGGGAACCACCTATAGGTGAGCCCTTAAATACCCTAAGGAAAAGGTTGGGACCATTCAGGGGTCCCTCCCAAAGGAGGGGTTGGACAAGGGGACGGATACTCCCCTGTCCTTTGTCGAGTTTCACACTGGTTTGAACTGGACTATGCATGGAGGGCATCATGTGTGTCCTGCATGCAGTCTATGTGGCGCTGGCAAGTGCTCCCACCCTGCCCCAATACACTAAATCCTGTCTGGGAGGTGGTCACACCTCCCTATGACAGGATACCTATTGTTCTGCCTTCTCCTACCCGAGCTTGGCTCAGCAGCAGGAGGGCAGGAATGTGTCTCGGGCCAGCAGCAGCCCTGGCTTGCTGTCTGGGTCTGGAAGACTGGGGACGCTCCTACCGAGAAGCAGCAGTGGATTGCTGAAGCCTCCTTGTCTCTGCCTCTGACACCGGACCTGCTTTTTACCTCGCCGGACCCGCTACGCGGGTCCCGCAGCGGGGTATTCTTCAAAGGGCTGCTGACTTTTGGACTGTTCTTTGGACCGGCAGGGTTGCGAGCGAAGCAGGGACTCCGTGGACCAGGAGCCCCTGCGAGCCCCATTACCATCAGCTGGGCTGCTCTCCCTGCCGGCCGCGACCCCGCCCACAGTGTTTTTAACAGGCGGGATCTCCCGCGTTCAAACGGGACGCTCCTACCGAGAAGCAGCAGTGGATTGCTGAAGCCTCCTTGTCTCTGCCTCTGACACCGGACCTGCTTTTTACCTCGCCGGACCCGCTACGCGGGTCCCGCAGCGGGGTATTCTTCAAAGGGCTGCTGACTTTGGGACTGTTCTTTGGACCGGCAGGGTTGCGAGCGAAGCAGGGACTCCGTGGACCAGGAGCCCCTGCGAGCCCCATTACCATCAGCTGGGCTGCTCTCCCTGCCGGCCGCGACCCCGCCCACAGTGTTTTTAACAGGCGGGATCTCCCGCGTTCAAACGGGACGCTCCTACCGAGAAGCAGCAGTGGATTGCTGAAGCCTCCTTGTCTCTGCCTCTGACACCGGACCTGCTTTTTACCTCGCCGGACCCGCTACGCGGGTCCCGCAGCGGGGTATTCTTCAAAGGGCTGCTGACTTTGGGACTGTTCTTTGGACCGGCAGGGTTGCGAGCGAAGCAGGGACTCCGTGGACCAGGAGCCCCTGCGAGCCCCATTACCATCAGCTGGGCTGCTCTCCCTGCCGGCCGCGACCCCGCCCACAGTGTTTTTAACAGGCGGGATCTCCCGCGTTCAAACGGGACGCTCCTACCGAGAAGCAGCAGTGGATTGCTGAAGCCTCCTTGTCTCTGCCTCTGACACCGGACCTGCTTTTTACCTCGCCGGACCCGCTACGCGGGTCCCGCAGCGGGGTATTCTTCAAAGGGCTGCTGACTTTGGGACTGTTCTTTGGACCGGCAGGGTTGCGAGCGAAGCAGGGACTCCGTGGACCAGGAGCCCCTGCGAGCCCCATTACCATCAGCTGGGCTGCTCTCCCTGCCGGCCGCGACCCCGCCCACAGTGTTTTTAACAGGCGGGATCTCCCGCGTTCAAACGGGACGCTCCTACCGAGAAGCAGCAGTGGATTGCTGAAGCCTCCTTGTCTCTGCCTCTGACACCGGACCTGCTTTTTACCTCGCCGGACCCGCTACGCGGGTCCCGCAGCGGGGTATTCTTCAAAGGGCTGCTGACTTTGGGACTGTTCTTTGGACCGGCAGGGTTGCGAGCGAAGCAGGGACTCCGTGGACCAGGAGCCCCTGCGAGCCCCATTACCATCAGCTGGGCTGCTCTCCCTGCCGGCCGCGACCCCGCCCACAGTGTTTTTAACAGGCGGGATCTCCCGCGTTCAAACGGGACGCTCCTACCGAGAAGCAGCAGTGGATTGCTGAAGCCTCCTTGTCTCTGCCTCTGACACCGGACCTGCTTTTTACCTCGCCGGACCCGCTACGCGGGTCCCGCAGCGGGGTATTCTTCAAAGGGCTGCTGACTTTGGGACTGTTCTTTGGACCGGCAGGGTTGCGAGCGAAGCAGGGACTCCGTGGACCAGGAGCCCCTGCGAGCCCCATTACCATCAGCTGGGCTGCTCTCCCTGCCGGCCGCGACCCCGCCCATAACGCGAACTAGTACTTTAAGCCCTTAGCACGCCCGCTGCGCGGGAGCGCGCGGGAGCGTCCCGGGAGAAGCCCGGGACAAGGGCGGGGCCGTCTGCGGCCGTCCTAGGCCGGAGTAGGCTGGGCTGGGCCCACCCTCTTGGTTGTGCTATTAGGCGCTAAATTTTGGCTCCTGTCACAGTGTTTCATACACTTCACTACACCTTAGACGCCATGCCATCCCCGATTAGGGAAAGCACTCCTAGGAAACAGGGTGGGCCAAAAACCTTAGATAATTATTTTCCCCGGGCTGTGGGAGATGGGGATAAAGAGGGCACCTTAAACCGGCTGAGGGTTGAACGGAGACGTTCAATAGATATCTTGAAAAATAGACCCTTGTCTGATGATCGTACCGCGCCTAATGTAGAATTGCCCCCAATAGATGATGTTCCCATCCTGTTGAGAGAGGGTAGTAAAACTCCGGTAACTTCCCCAACGAGCCCTACCCCTGCGAGCAGTACATGCTCCAACAAGGTGACTATTGATTTAATTTCTCAACGTTCCCCGATTTTGCAACCTAGGAAAGCCAAACCGAAGTTTGTAGCTGCACACGCAGCCTTTGGGCCCCCATCAAAACGTAGGAGAAAGGCGAAGGGGCCACAGGGGAAACATAGACCTAAACCCCTTATTTTTGAGTTTGGGAAGTCATCTAAGCCCATTTCATCACCTGTGTCAGTAGTGGAGGCGTCACAGATAAAACCTGCTGCGCAGACTAGTGCGCCCACCGGTGTGTTGGGAAACACAGCAAATAATATTGTTAATGTCCCCCTTTCTGTTGTTCCGTTGGGAAACTTGGAATTTCTACTGAGGTCACTATTGCTACCCATCAGTGAAAGCATAAAAAAGGTGGAAATTAGATTAACCATCCTAGAGGCCACACTAAATAGCCTAAAACTTCCAGCTACATCTCAAGGAAGGGTATCAGAGCCCACCGCCATACCAATAGCCCCAGGCAAACAACTGCCAGAAAAAGGAACAAACCCTGTACCAACGCAGACAGTAATGGTGGCCGCACCCCTATATCCCCAGAGTAACAACTCGACCCGAGTGGAGATATCCAACCCTAATGGGCCTACCCCTCCAGTAAAACCCACCACACAATCACAGCCTTTGGATAGAGCTGTGTTAATGCCCCTAAAGAAGCCTCCCCCTAAGCCACGTAGACCTAATTTACCCCCAGAGTCAAATGACTTTACTGTAGTGATGGCGGGTGTTCCCCCGTTAGAAGAAGGTGAAACAGAGGATTTTTGCATCTTAAAAAGCAGGGTAATTAAATGGCTTAACTTGAACAGACCCCTACCAGAGCACTTAAATAACGAAATTATTATGGTCAGAAGGGTCCCTTGGGTGGGGAGAAGTCGCAAATCTATAAAAGGGGACTGCATATTGGTCAGCTGTAGGGATGCGAGAACTGTTTCTTATATATGCCAGGGAAAGAACAGATCGCTAGAGTCAACCATCCAAACCCTGCATGTGTCCTTTTTCTTTCCTCCCACCAATGTACCTGCACATGTGACCCGGCCATATAGCAACTGGGAAAGAGTGGGTCAGAGGGGTGTTCATTATGAGTTCAACCCTAGACCATTATTTAGCCGCCCAGAGTTACCCTTCCACACGTCAAATCGGTTTCATTGCCTGGATGGCCTTGAGGGGGTAGATTGACAAATAAATGAGGGCACACGGGGACTAGGGGGTAGAGGGGCTCTGTATGATGATCAGGAGAAGCACAGTTCCGAGGCAGAGCAAATTCCATCAAGCTCTGCCCGGATACAGCGGCCTGATGAATGTAGGCCTATAGATACTGCCTGTATAGGCGGGGTACAGGGGTTGGAAAAGGAAAAACAAGGGTGCGATCCAGTAGGAGGGCTATTGGGAGGAGGGGCACAAGGGGGTGAGGCTTTAAGGATAATCTCATGGAACATAGCAAGCCTTGCCGGGAAATTCAATAACATGGAGTGGCTTGATTATATTAAAAAATTTCATGTGATCTGCCTGCAGGAAACATGGGCCCAGGAGAATAACTACCATTTGCAAGGGTACAGGTGTTTCTTTGTACCGGCTCAAAAATCAAGATCAGGGAGGGCAATGGGAGGATTAATTATATATATAGACCTGTGCCTCCCGGGAAGTCATACATGTCTGGATTGGAACTCCCACAGGATTCAGGCAGTGATGTTCTCTGGGAAAGGCCTCAGATTCGTTGCAGTTAATATCTACAACGATGAGACATTAGGATCTAATGTCTCTTTGGCTGAGGAATTAGATAACAGGTTGGGCCAGGCTATTTCAAATCAAAAAAAGGGGCAGCCATATGGGCTGGTGGTCATGGGAGACTACAACTGCCACCTGTGCCCGGTTTTGGTCCACACAAATATTGATTGGTCACGATGCCCCAGGGAGAAGGGCCCGCATTTTTCTCACACACTGTTGGGCTCTGCACTTAGAATGCTACGGCTTAAGTATGACTTAGAACATACTATTAATATGATAGGGACGCAGTTGGATGGTACACTCCCTCCCACATTCAAGGGACGAGGATGTTCTTCTTTTATAGATTACATTCTGGTCTCAAGGTCCCTAACTAATAAGATTATCAGTGTAAGGATCGAATGGAGTGGTTTCAGTGACCATAATCCTCTTGTCCTGGATCTGTCGCACAGGGTGGGCCCAAGTACTAGAGTCCAAAGTACATTCTCTGAAAGAGCAATAGACCAGGGCAGGAGATTAAAATGGGCAAAAATAGACGGGGAAAAGTTCTACAAGGGCCTGGTGGACGCAGGGAAACTCGCTATTAATGATTGTCTGGACACTGAGGTCCAAGGGTCAAGGGTATTAGAAGCCTTTGATCAGATTGCTAAACTGGTCGACGGTCTATTAAAGACCAGTGCGCCTCTGAAGAACCACGGAAATCCGCGATGGTTCGACAATGACTGTTCTAAAGCTTTGAGGGAGCTGAAAAACTGCCTTAAAATTAAGCCAAGGGTCCCCCAAACAGTTAAGAAGTGTAGGGACACTTACAAAAAGGAGATCAAACGGAGGAAACTTGCTTTGCAGATGGAAGCATGGGCAGATTTACGGGAAGCAGGGGAAAGAAAGGATTTGGCAGGGTTTTGGAAAATAATTAATAACCCAACGTTTCAGGAAAAAGATGCCCCGGATATAGGGGCTAATGTTCTCCCAGAGCAGTGGGTTACCCACTTTAGGAGCCTGTATAATTATGAGTCTGGCTCTAGTGAAGAGCCGTTGGCCATTTCAACCGAGGCTCCATTAGTAGAATTTTCCATTAGGGAGATCACTGTAGGGATGGAGGGCCTGACCAGAAATAAAGCCCCGGGGCCTGACGGAATCCCCCCAGACTTGTTCCTGAGTAATATCGAACTTTGGGCCCCTTTAATGACAAGGGTTATTAATACTGCCATTACCTGTGGCCTGCCCCCGTCTTGGTCCACGGCGGTAATCGTGCCAATTTTTAAAAAGGGCAGTAGGGATGACCCGAAGTGTTACCGTCCGATCTCCCTGATCGATGTGTCAGCAAAACTTTTGGGAAGGGCAATTCTTAATAGACTGTCCGAGTGGACCGAGGAAAATAACATCTTCTCGGACACTCAATATGGATTTAGGACAGGGAGGTCGACTAGCGACCAGTGCCTGAACCTCTATATGCTGACTGCCAAGTATACCATGGCTAGTGACGATTCCGTCTACATGGGTTTCATGGATCTGGCAGCAGCATTTGATCACGTCAACAGGGAAAAATTGTGGGGTATGATGCTTAGTATGGGGATAGAGAGGGGTTTAATTAATATATTGAGAGAATTGCACAGTGACACCACTGCAAAGGTTCGTTTTAACAGGGAGGGGGGACTGACTACCTCCTTTCCCTGCATGAGTGGAGTCCGGCAAGGTTGCATCCTTGCCCCCTTTTTGTTTTCCCTTTATATTAATAATTTGGAGCAGTTTTTGTTAGGTCTAAAGGCAGATTGCCCAAAGGTTGGGTCGCGTCATATTCCTGTTCTGCTTTACGCAGATGACGCGGTCCTGATCGCACGCACACCAAGGAGCCTTCAAATCTTGATAGATGGATTTGTTAGGTTCATGGGCGCCCTGGACCTTTTTGTTAATCTAAGCAAATCATATGTGCTTTTGGCGGGGAAAACAAAGAAAACCTCCTCTACATTCACATACACAATAGGAAGTCATATTGTGGAAAAGGTTAAAACATTCCCCTATCTTGGTGTAACATTCGATGGTGCCCTGAGGTTCGATACCCTGGTCGAGGAACGACGTGGTAAAATGATTGCTTCTAACGGGGCAATTGCTGGCTATGGCAGGAGGCTAGGAAGATGGTCCCCGGAACAGGTGATAAACCTGTACAGCTCTGTATCATGCTCCAAGGTAATCTATGGGGCAGAAGTATGGGGCTTTGTTAATACCACTAGTATCCAACGAGAGGAAAATAAATATCTGAAATCTCTCTTAAGGGTACCACAAAGTACTGCTGGTATGATTGCCCACAGGGAGTTAGGTAGACCCTACATAGAAGATCTGATAAAATTGAGGCCAATTATTGCTTGGCTAAAAATCTGGGTTAATCCCGATGCGACACTGAGCAGAGAAATTTTATTGGACTGTCTTGAGAGGGACAAGTGTATGCGCATCCCCTGGCTCTTTTATGTGAAGAATACCTTGGAGGAGCTAGGTTTTGGGAATTTGTTTACGCACCCCACAACTATTGTAGCCCAGAACAAACTGCAGGTAGGGAGAATTTTTCTAGAGCGGAAAAACCTACGCAGAGATGAGGCTGAAGGGTGTAAAAAGACAGTAAGGGCCCATTTCCTGGTGAAGAGCAGGGAAGGTATGGAGCCTTACTTGTACCTCATGTATAATGCACAGGACAGGTTCTTGATGTGCCGTTTCAGACTGAACCTACTCCCATTTATGTTGGCATCACCAGCGGGGTTTGCTACGTCAATTGAAGAGAAGGGGTCCTGCGGCTGCGACAATAGGTCTCCGCAGGACTCCCTTCACTTTGTTTTACTCTGCCCTTTTTATTCAATGCCCAGACGTAGATACCTTGTAAACCGCCTGAAAAAAGCTAATTTGGTCCACGCGAGGGAGGCACTAGTATTTTTACAGACAGCTGTGGATCCGTTAACACTGTGTAGCATTCTGAATTTTATCAAGGTAGCTCTCCGCTTAAGGCTCACCAGAGGAGAAGATTGAATTGTTTTTACTGTAACTTTTAATAGTGCCAATAATGGATACCTGGTTGTATTATGGTATATATTTTTTGTACAAAGAATCATGAAATGTTTAATGACTTTTTACTATGTATATTTGAGTGTGCTTTTATGGTGTTTTTTTAATCACCGAATAAAGATTCTTGAATTGAATTGAATTGACTGGTACCGGGAGTATTGAGGGCCTAACAAAGAGCCTTTCCAGTGCTTGGAATCATGCCTCCCACACGGTTTACGGTGTGGGAGGTATGATTCCAACATGTTTGATACCAAACACGACAGGGTTTGTTACAGCCAATTTCAAGATGGTCACCGCAAAATGACGTGGTGCCCCTCTATATGTTCAATGGCTGTCTCACTTATAACAGGGGAGAATAGACTCCATGTGATGAAGGGGTGTCCATCTCATGCAGGGGCACCCTCACACTTAGAACCAAGCACCCTACCTTCAGGATTGTAAGGCCTGCTGTAGGGGTGAATTATAGGTTTTAAGTGCAGTGACCTTAGATATAGGTAAAACTATATTTTTTGTAAGTGGTGCTGCCTCAATGGCAGACCTGTAGTTACAATTTAAGTGGTTTTCTAGGGGTGGCATAATACATGCTTCAGCGCCTGGGGGACCCCTGTTGTGCCTATGCCCTAGGTACATTAGCATCATATACTAGGGACTGATATGGTTGCACCAGTGTCCAATACAGGATGTACCTAAGTACTTACCAAACCAATCCAATCCAATCCAAAATTCTTTATTTCGGTCTATGAGACCATAAAAGATACATAGAATACATTTAACAACAATTTTGGAAACACATTACATAAAGTAAAGTAATTACATGCCGTTCAAACAAACCAATTTAGGGGAGAAAGCACAGAGACTGGGATCCTGATTAGCAGGATCCCAGTCAGACTAGTCAGAAAGCATCACAGCACCAGGCACAAAGTGGGGGTAACCATGCAGAAAGATCCTACCTTCCTACAGCAAAGATGTTGCCTTGCTTAATGTTTATGACCCAAATAACAACCAACCTTAATTCCTTAATAGCTTGACACCCCTTCTTCCAGCAATGCTGCACTATACATGTTTAGTAGGAGGGGAATTCAATTGTGTGGTAGATGTAGTTCTGGACAGGTTCCATCCCCCCAATGTGCTTGGACCCTGAGTATAAACTAGCGGAAGTCTTCTGCGTCTGTGCGCAGCATTGGGGCCTGGTAGATTGCTGCAGGGTGCGGGCTTACTCCTGTTGGTCTGGCTTGCATGATTTAGAGGTACGGTTGGATAGGGTGCTATGTTCTGGTGCGGCATGTGAGAGGGTGGTGGATGCAGAGTATCTAGTGCGGACATATTCTGACCACTGCTTTCTGCTATGCATTTTCAGGTGGTTGCCTCGCAGATCTTGTAATACTACTTGGCGGTCATATCCAGCCCTGCTTGAGGATCAGGCATCCTGGACCGTGCTCGGTAAGCGGATTACTGGGTTCTGACTTGACAAAGCAGGCTCAGTACCATCCATGGGTGTTGAATGAGGCCTTCAAGATAGCTGTGCGCGGTTACTGCATTTCCAATAAAATAGAAGTGTGCACCAAGCTGTACTCAGACATTAGATGGCAACCCGGCACTGGGCTTCTCCTGGAGTTGGAGATTCTGAACAAGAGAAATTGTTTGCGATGGTAAAACGACTATGACAATATGATTACAGGGTTTATATTGCAAGGGCACTCTCAGAGAGAGACAGGTTGGGGAGTATGTTAACATAGATCCTTCGGAAAGAGACAAAGGGGCACGCTGACCTTCAGGTTAAAGACTCTGCAGGGCAAAATGTGTTCATGCATGAGGACATTTATGGGGTGTTCCTGCATAACTATCATGCACTGTACCCAGTGGGCGTGGGGGTTAGTGAGTTGGACGAACTATGTTACATTGCGAATTCCTTCCCACTGGTCATGGATCCTGCCATGAGATGGGTGCTGATGCTAGTGTGCAGGACGTTCAGGTGCAATCAAGGAGATGGCCCAGGCAAGGTTGCCCGTAGAATTCTACTTCAATTACTCTGCTGCCATATCCCCTAAGTTAGTAAAGTTTTTTAACAGAGCGCGACAGCAGGGACTGCTTCCACCTTCTCTGCATTAGGCCACAGTTGTGTCTCTACTGAAGAAAGACAAGGATCCATTATTGGTAGACTCCTGACGCCCCGCTCTATGCTTAATGTTGATTATAAAATTCTGAGCAAAATTCTGGTGAACACGATCTTGCTACATGTGGGCAATTTGATTCATCCTGATCAGACCGATTTTATTCCTGTCCGTAGTACTCCGCCTAATGTTCACCAGCTGATTCTCATCCTAGGCATGCAGGAAACTCTCTCACCGAAAGCCCTGGCATTATCTGTGGATATTCGGAAAGCATTTGATTCCCTGCACTGGGAGTTTTTGTTCCTATGCTGAGAGTTTTTGTATGCTACCTTACTAGGGAAGAAGTTTCATTAAATGGACTAAGCTTTAGTATACTCAGCTGATGGCGAGAGTCAGGATTTAGGCTCTGATTACAATGTCAGTCAGAAAGCCTCCGACCGACAATCGTCCTGAGGAAATTATACTTGCTAATGGATGAGGGTGAAATGGCCACCCCAGATTTTGAGCTTTATTATTTGGCCACTCAATTGCAGTCAGTGGCTCAGTGGCAGTCGGTACTTTGGGACATGGTGAGCCTCCGAGAGCAAAGGACACCTGCCAGAGCTCTTTTAAATTTGATACTGCTGCAACCTACCCCTACCTCGACGGTATAGGGGGAGAATGTCTTAGTTTGAATGGTACGCTATATGTAGGCACAGGCGTTACAGAGGGCACTTACCAGGGTTCTGTTTACCTGCAAGTTCCCCTTGTGGTTGCTCGTTATTGACAGTACCCAGGAGGTTGGTCCTCATCTTTGTTTATTGGGTCTTCGCGCACAAAGTGCGGCATGGAAGGCGACAGACAGGTTTAAAAACTTGGCGCTTGTGCTTGCCGATGGCAATTGACGATGAGCTGGAAATCATCCACTGGTCCTGGACTGGATAGATGGGGAAAGGAGTTGGCTAGATGAGCCTATTTTGAGAGGGAGGGAATGTGGAGGGAGGAGGGTAGGGGAGTTTGTATGATTCCGATCTTACCTGCTTTCAATGCGATATTCGTGGCCTCTCCAAGACTAGATGCTCAGAGGTGAATTTTACCTGAGGAAATGGTCTCTGCGGTGCCCTCAATGAAAACAGGCACAACACTGCTGCCCCCTACCCCAGATGCATATGTTCAAATGGGTTAAGCCCCTGCTGAGTGAGTGGTGGTTGTTCATTTGCTGGACGTCTGTGGGTTGTGTTTAACAGGGGATCGCTGTGGCTCTACCTAGGGTCCTGCCACGAGAAAATAATGCCCCCAAGTGGTGGCAACATTGTCAGTTGTTTCGTCAGCCTTCACTTGATGTAATCAGTTTGTCCTTTTTTTATTGTTTTTCATTCGTGTCTGGTAAATAAGTCGGCAATTCTTACCCTGACCGCATACACCTGCCTTTTTATCTCGTCTGTTTACGTAGACCTGTTTGCTTAAAATTGCAATAAGCATATAAAAAAATAGTATGCCACAAGACACGTTTAACATAAATAAGCAAATCCTTTGAATTTGCAGATATTTTGACATTAACCCTAGTTACGTTTTGGTCACCAAGAGGGCAACCTAGAGCAAAAGGCACACCTACAGGACACAGATAAAAGCTGCATAGCTTGGGAAAGGGGTTTTGCAAACATGAAGCAACACACCACCAATGTATTTGAGAAGTTATGTTATGTTATGTTAAAACTACTTATATAGCGCTCAGCTGCCCCAGCGAAGGGGCATCCCGGCGCTTACAGCAGCAAAAGGAAAAGCATACTACAGTGGACCAATAAGACATGTTCCCACAAGAATTAATTTTTTTAGGGGAAAAAGATGGGTCTTAACTGCCTTCCTGAAGGTCAGTAGGTCGTCCAGTTCTCGTATGTGGGTCGGTAGTGAGTTCCACAATTTAGCTGCCAGGTAGCGGAAGGAGCGACCTCCCGCTCTGCCGCATTTTATGCGAGGCACCATAACCATGAGCTGCCCCATGGTGCGTAATGTACGAGAGGGGACTATGGGATCAGCAGGTTGTCAAGTATTTTAGGCGTTGCCAGTTTCAGAATTTTAAAAGACAGACAGAGCGTCTTAAACTGAATCCTTAGTGCCATAGGGAGCCAGTGGGGCTTCCGGATGGTATCGGCGGCAGAGCAGAACCGTGGAAAGCCGACTAAGGCCCTGGCAGCTGCGTTCTGGATACGCTGCATCCGGGTGATTTCCGCTTGATTTGCCCCCAGAAGCAGGGAGCTGGCGTAATCTAGACAGGAGAGGATAGTAGACTGAATTATCAGCTGTCTGGTGGATGCATCAAAGAATTTTAAGATAGGTTTAGTACCTCATAAAATGCCGAAACAAGTGGCAGCAGCTTTTTTTGTGTGGCAACAGAAGCTAAGAGAGGAGTCTATCCACACCCCCAAGTTCTTAACCTCGTTCCTGGGTACAGGGGTCTTGCGTAAGACAGTAGGCCACCACTGGTCACCCCATAAATCAGTGTTTCTACCGACTAACAAGACTTCGGTTTTGTTTGCGTTCAATTGCAAGTAATTAGACGTCATCCAGTCTGCCACGGCAGCAAGTTCATTTATAAACTTGGAGACGTTCAGACTTGAGCCACCCGAAAGAGCAACCACCAGCTGCGTGTCGTCCGCATATGAGGCCATAGTAAGGTTCCATTGCCTGGCGACAGCAGCTAGTGGCTGAACATAGAGATTGTGGGGCTCAATGCCGAGCCCTGAGGAACGTCCTGCTCAATCGGATGTGCTTGGGATAGAAATGGAGGAGTGGAGACACGGAAGGATCTGCCTGTCAGAAAATATCTAAACCATTCGAGGGCCAGATCTGAGATCCCTACCTCTTGAAGGCGGCGAAGCAAGACCTCATGCGAGACCGTGTCAAAGGCCGTGTCAAAGGCGGCACTGAGATCCAGTAGGATCAGTGCTGCCATTTGACCAGAGTCAAGAATGGTCCGCAGGTGATAGCAAGGAGAGCAGTCTCCGTGCTAAGGCCGGCGCGGAAGCCTTGTTGAGTTGCATCTAGGATGTTATTAGAGTGCAAGAAGTTAGTGAGTATACTGTTAGCATGGGCTTCGGCAGCCTTTGCCACCCAGGGGAGGAGAGAAATGGGTCGGTAATTCTCAGGCTTAGTTGAGTCCAAGGTGGGTTTTTTAAGGACGGGGAAACCCAGGTCTGCTTCCACTTAGCAGGTACAGTGGCAGACGAAAAAGAGGCATTGTTTAACTGGCATAAAGGCATCAGACAGAGCGAGGAGGATTCTCTGATCTGAGCGGGTTTAAGTGGATCGGCAGGAGAGCCAGATTTGATTTTCACGAGCAGTTTACTAAGTTCTTCGGGGGAGATCTCTGGAATGACATCAAGGCACGAGACCGGCCTAGGTCTGGGGGAAGTGTATGTGCAGGAGGGGGTCACAGGAGGAAAAGATCGATAAATTGCCCGTACTTTCTCCAGGAAAAAGGAGGCTAATTCTTCGCAGTGGAATTCAGAAGTGGTTGGCGGCACCGGGGCTTTCTTGGCGCTAAGATCTTTCAGGACTTTAAATATGAACTTGGCCGGGTTAGGACTAAGTCTGATCTCGTTGGCATAATAGGCCGCTCGCATCTTGCAGATAGCTCAATGATATGCCTTTAATTCTGCCAGGTACAGCACTTTTTTTACCCGGATCATAGTCTTTTCTCCATTCCCTTTCGTTTCTTTTACGTGCTTTTCTCAATAGTGTCAAGGTATCGTTCTACCAGGGGCTAGATTCCTGGGAGCGGCATTTGCTCCAGGTTGCTAGAATGAGGGAATTGAGTGCCCGCGTGATCCAGGCACAGAACGTATCGTAATCTGCCTCCACATTATAGAAGGGACCCGGAGGGTCCTCTCTAAGGAGATGGTGAAAGTCCTCGAGTCTGAGTTTACACCAAGGACGCTTAAAAACATCCCGTTGGGTGATCTTATGTAGTTGTTCTGAAATAGGAAGAGTCAGTTCTACCATCAGATGGTCAGACCAAGCCACCAGGGTAGGGGTCGTTACCGTGGCAGTCTCTATGTTCTTAAATATGGGATCTAACAAATGGCCTCCTACATGAGTGGGGCTAGCGACCATTTGATGGAGTTGAAATGCAGCTAGGTCAGCAAGCAGGCTGCTGATAGTCTGGTCCTGAGCAAGATCAGAATGGAGATTTAGATCGCCAAAGATGCTAAAGTTGGCAGTTCCCATAGCAAGTGAGCCAACTGTCTCTAAAAGAGCGTTTTTAAAGCCAGTAGCCTGTCCTGGTGGTCTGTAAATCAGTAACCCAGAAAGAGTAAGATGGGAGCTCACGGAGATGCAAAAGCGAGCGCTTTCGCAACCCTCTATAACCATTTTGTTGAAGAGATAGGAATAGCAGGATTTGGTGATTACAGTGATGCCGCCTCCCCTAGTTTCTCGATTCATCATAGAAGTAGAGTAGTCAGGGAGGGAGCCAAATTAGGCTCGGCAACCACCTCATCATTAAGCCATGTCTCAGTCAAAAAAAATATATCTGGGGTTTCAACTGTAATAAGGTCGTATATTTCAGCGTGGTGCTTGACTAGGGATCTTACATTCAACTGCAGAATTTTAAGCCACAAGAGCATCTGATAGGACCACTCAGTGGGTGAAGTGGGGGGCTCATACACAGGTGGACTACCGGGAGCATACTTGGCAGAGCTTCTCTCGATTAAGTGCGTCTTCCTGAGGTATATCGGCCAGCACTTCTGGCGAGAGGCCACGTACTGGCGCGGACGGGCGCAGACAGGCTTACTTTTGACGCGCCTTCGGCACGCCGCCGGCGCACCCGCTGCGTGCGTCCACTGTGCTCACGTTCCATGCCTGCTTAAAATAGGTGTCAGGGGATGTAGAACAACTAGACCGCCGACCAAAATGGCGGGTCAGTGCACGTGTTAGAAACAGGACCCCCGGCCGGCCAACGCTCACGCCAAAGTCAGTCAGGGATCACCATTTCTAAGTCAGGGCAAGGGAGTTATACACCAAGATAACCCCTGCTCACCCTCTAGGTAACGTGACGCGAGCAGCAAGGCTAATCTCGGAGGCGATGTGTAAAGCGTTTGCGCGCGCACCCCAGCGACAACACCCTAGGCCCACCACAAAGGAAACTCCACACAAGTTTATATAAAAATAGCCTTTGTATTATAATAAAAACATATTAGATAAGACACACACTTTACAAGGGATTATGTACAGGACAGGGCCACCTGGACCACTGTCAGGGGTATGCACTTTTTAGAAATAATACTTGTAGGTATAACACATAGCACATAAACATATAATGACTGTAACACAAAAATAGTAAATGTAGCATACAACCAGGACTTCCTGGTAAAGGGTAAATACCTCCTACGCAACCCTAAACACTGTAGGAAAATCACGCAGGGCACTAGGACCTTATCATCAGGACCTATGGAAAGAAAACCATCACCTAAGCAAGTCACATTTAGCAAAGGGAAGGAAACCTAAAATAATCACCTAAGCAAGTCACATTTAGCGAAGGCAATAAAACATCAACATTCCTCTAAGCAGGTCACTTTTAGCAAAGGGGAACAAAAGCATAAACAATTACCTAAGCAGGTCACTTTTAGCAAAGGTAAAACAAACATTCCTCTAAGCAGGTCACTTTTAGCAAAGGGGAATAAAAACATAAAGAATCACCTAAGCAGGTCACTTTTAGCAAAGGTAATAACATAAACAATCCTCTAAGCAGGTCACTTTTAGCAAAGGGGATAAAACATAAAGAACATTGCACATGAGGCATCAAACACATTCAGAGGTGCAGGTAGAACATTTGCGCAGAAATCACATAAGTAAGGAAATCATACATTGCGCAGGGTGCATGTAGCACAATACTAGAATTGTCCCTCAGGCCAACTGGCCTCGCAAGGGCTGAAATGCCCTGAGTCTCAATGTCAGGGGAGGCTGCGCAGGCAGCCAGAACACAAAGCCTAAACGTAGCAACTGTCCACTAAGTGCTGAACAGTTGTAAATCACTAATGGCCACCGTTGGAGCCTCGTGGGCTCAAGAACACATGTGAGGGCAAGTACTGCGTGGGAGCCTCGGGGCTCTGACCACACTCGTGTCCCCTAAGAGCCTCTCTGGGCTTGCAAAATCAATATGCTGGCACTATAGAGCTTCAGCGCTCTCAAACGATAAAATGCCCCCTCGAGCCTTCTGGGGGCTCGCAAAAATCACTGTGGGTGCCAGAGCCTCTCCGGCTCGAAGAACAGGATCTGGCACTCGAGCCTCGCCGGGCTCGTCAAGCAACTGCGGGCGAGGGGGAGCCTCTGGGCTTGAACTATACAGATTGCCCCCCTGGAGCCTCGGGGCTCCTAAACACAGAGATGCGGAACGTTGGAGTCCCTCACGGGGGATTCGAAAGGAAGTGGTGCCCCCGGAGCCTCTTGGCTCCAACAAAGAAATGCCGCACACGGGGGAGCAGCCCTCTGCCACTGGGGCCGCTCGAAGAACCCGGAGAACCTGCCCCTGCACTCACCGGGTCTCTGTCAGGCGGCGGTCTCCCTGGGGCTGCGGGCGGCTCCTCTTCCTCGGGGCCTCGCTGGCGGGACGGCTCTCTTCGGCGGGGCTTCCCTTCTCCCTCCGGAGCCTCGGCAGGCTGCTTCCTGCTTCTCCTCGGCAGCCAATCACAGCGCTAGTCGCCCGGCGAGCCTCCGGCAGCTGTAACCAATCACAGCGCGGCTCTCCGGGTGACGTCAGCGGCTGTACTCTCTCGGTCCCGGGCTGTGGCGGTGAAACCACGGGGCAAGGCCGGGTGGGCACCGGCTTTTAAATAAAATATAAAGCAAGGTGGGCACTCGCTCTTCCAAAAATAAGCGGGCAAATGCCGGGTGGGCACCGGCTGCGCACAAAGCGCTCCCAAGCGCTATGAACAGAGGGAAAAGCGCTCCCAGCGCTGGAAATCCAAATAAAGCGCTCGAAGCGCTAGCAGCAAAGATAAAGCGCTCGCAGCGCTAAAGGGCAGAAACAAAGCGCTCCCAGCGCTGGGGACAAGGGAGAGCGCTCCCCAAGCCCAAAATCAAGCTCCAGCAGGGTCTGGAGGCAGGTAGGGGGGTAAGGCTGGGCCCAGAGCCAGCACACTGGGTCTCCAGGCAGGGAGACAGTCCAAGTGGCGGTCCTCTGGCCCAACAGCAGCAGCAGCCCCCCTCTGGCAGGATCCAAAGTAGAACAGAGAACCGTTTCTGTGGGGACACAGCCCCATTTTTATACAGCTAAATCCTTTGTCTTCAGGGTGCAGGGTGGGGGAAACCAGTTGCAGCTGGTTTGGGAGTACCCTTGATGGCCCAACCACCCCTTTCATTCACTGGGGAGGCTAGGGTCGTTAGACACACCACAGGGGGGTGGAGCCAGCATTGTGTGGGGAAAAACCCAGCCCATCAAGGAACCAGGTGCAGCCCTCTCCATCCATCAACATGCTGATCTCACACTCACCACCGGGCAGACCCATCCAAACTTCCTGGAGCCTGGCATGCCAGCAGCTCCAGCCAATCACGCTCCAGCACCCTCACTGCACACACACATCAATGTCCAGAAGTAGTACTTCCCTACTAGACACATACAAGCCGCACATACCATTGCGCAGCATTCATTCTCACGAGTTCACACATACCAAACTCGAGCCTGCACTCCCCACGCATCAGGAACTACCAGGGACACACACATTCTCCATGCATTCCTATGGGAGGGCAGGCCAGCCATACTACGCGCACGCACTTTACCCTGGGACACAGGGAAACAGCGCGCAGAGACCCAAAAATCACTAACACTGGGCCACAAATAAAAGCAAAAAGTTTAGGGGTGAACCTGCCCTAAGGGCCAAGTCCAACACAACCCCCTTCCAGCCAAAACGCAGGGCAGACCAATCACCACCGTGATGGGCTTCCCTGCTTGGGGCGATAAAACAGGGACGCGGGCCCGCAACTGCAGGGGCACCCTCCTGTTTTACGCCACGGTGAACCCCTAGGGTTCCTTCTAAAACTACTGTAGGGACTAACTGGGGTACCCCACTGGTACTCTCAAGCTGCCCTCGGCCAGGACCAGGCCCTAGGACACCCAGGTGCCACTGGATCCTGCCTACTCACAAAGTGGGGGGTAGTAACCCCTGGCACATAATAGCCATTCTCCACCCTTCCTGTCTGCAAGACAGGGCTAGACTGCCACTGGTTCTCCAGCCTAGGGTCTACAACCTCAGGCGGACCAGGAGTCTCAGGGAAGGCTCTCCTCCCCCTACCTCTTCTTCTCAGGTTCCTCCTCCTCCGAGGGGTACACCTAGAACGCCATTCTCCCAACCTAGGGTTTAACCCCTCAGGTTGCACCGGGGTCAGAGGTGGGCTCTCCCACCCTCTGCACCCCCTTCCAGAGTCCTGCTCCCTCCCAACCGGGGCGGTACCTCTGGAAAAAGAACTGGTCAGGACACTGATTACAGTAGTCCCACCCTTCAGGTCAGGCGGATCCTGAACCTGGCCTTCCAACCTCTGGTCTAAACCCTTTGGTGTAACCAATGCCAGGCACTCCAGGACTTCTGGGGACTCACATACTATCCCCCAATCACTCCTTTTGCTGGACTCCTGTACCCTCCCTACCGGAGCGGTACTGCTAGACTCTAGAACCATAGAAGCTCCGCTTACAGATGCTCCAGGTCCTCTACACACTCCCTCAAGTGAACTAACAGGCAAGCTTAGGTTCCCATCCTGGTGTTCCCTAAGGAAACCATCCAGGCTCTGTGACAGGGCTTCGGGCGTCTGGGGACTCTCGGTCACACACTCACTCCTGCTCCACTGAGACATGCAGTCAGCCCCTACACCCTCCTCACTAACCTGGGACCTAGCTGGGCTACTCTCACCCTCCTCCACCACGCTGGGCTGGAGGACACCTGACCCACTATTGTTGGAATCACTCACTAGTGACTCTAAAGAACCTCTCGCACTGTCCCAGCGCTCTGCTTCTTCTACAAGGTCCCAAGGACAAAAACATTTCAACTCCAGCAGGTGCTGGCGCAACTCTGGACACACAACACTGAGCAACTGCTCTTTGAGGAACATATTCACCACACCGTCCACCTCATTGTCCGAGTTAGCCATCAGCCAACCCCACATTGCATCAGAACAGTCATCCACAAAATACCCCCACCCCTGGTGGGGTGGTTTCCTAAGGTTCCTGAACTTCAACCTGTTCTCCTCCTCTTGGGAAACAGGTACAGTACTCGGGGAACTGGGAGTGGGACTGTCTACACTAACACTTAAATAGCTGCCACCACTGGACTCAACCCTCCCTGGGGAATCCAGAAAATTAAAACTGTGCACAGGGGATAGTCTATCCTCTAGGGCTGCTCTCTCACGGATGATGGCCCTTCTCTCTTCCTCTATCCTCTGCTGCGCTAAGACCCTCTTGATCTCTAGCTGTTGCTTCTTAACACCCAGCTGCGCCATAGCCTGGGCATGCTCTAACCTGAGCTGTTCCATCGCTAGCTGATACTCCCTTTCTTTCTCCCTATCTTCCCACTCCTCTGGGGACAGGACAAGGGATGGGGCGCTGGGACCGACACTGGGCTCAGCAAGGGACTCCCTACCTATGGGGTCCTCACTATCTCTGTCACTGCGCTCAAGATCCCATTGATCCTTTTGCCATAGGATCAGGCTGCTCCTCAGTTCGGACTGAGTATCTGACTCATCCACCCCTATGTCTCTCTCTTCACAGAATCTGACCAACTCCAACATACTGTATCTAAACAGATCACAGAAATCAAAAGTAGGCTCCATTTTGGCGGACGTTCTCAAGAAGAGTTTGACACAGGGAACCTGGGGGTCTGAGCTTACACAGGAGTACACAATTACAAAATTCAGCAAGGTTCCTATCTCAGAGAACTTGCACTCCACTGTCCAGTGTAACACACCCTCATTCACACACACCCCCCCTGGTAAGGCAGTTTCTACCACCCCTGATTTCTCAACCTGACCATAAAGACACAGGTACCAATGTGGGAGTAGGGCGGGGAACAAGGTACTGGACACAAATCACAAAATGACACCTTTCAGGAGAAGCAATACTGATCTTCCCTAAAAAACAATAATCCCCAAAATGTGGTTATCTAAAATTGCAGAGTTTTGTAGTGTGGCCTGTCGCCACTGTGGTACAGCGCAAACGCAAGTCCAATCCCACCGCTGCCACCAATGTTAGAAACGGGACCCCCGGCCGGCCAACGCTCACGCCAAAGTCAGTCAGGGATCACCATTTCTAAGTCAGGGCAAGGGAGTTACACACCAAGATAACCCCTGCTCACCCTCTAGGTAACGTGACGCGAGCAGCAAGGCTAATCTCGGAGGCGATGTGTAAAGCGTTTGCGCGCGCACCCCAGCGACAACACCCTAGGCCCACCACAAAGGAAACTCCACACAAGGTTATATAAAAATAGCCTTTGTATTATAATAAAAACACATTAGATAAGACACACACTTTACAAGGGATTATGTACAGGACAGGGCCACCTGGACCACTGTCAGGGGTATGCACTTTTTAGAAATTATACTTGTAGGTATAACACTTAGCACATAAACATATAATGACTGTAACACAAAAATAGTAAATGTAGCATACAACCAGGACTTCCTGGTAAAGGGTAAATACCTCCTACGCAACCCTAAACACTGTAGGAAAATCACGCAGGGCACTAGGACCTTATCATCAGGACCTATGGATGGAAACCATCACCTAAGCAAGTCACATTTAGCAAAGGGAAGGAAACCTAAAATAATCACCTAAGCAAGTCACATTTAGCGAAGGCAATAAAACATCAACATTCCTCTAAGCAGGTCACTTTTAGCAAAGGGGAACAAAAGCATAAACAATTACCTAAGCAGGTCACTTTTAGCAAAGGTAAAACAAACATTCCTCTAAGCAGGTCACTTTTAGCAAAGGGGAATAAAAACATAAAGAATCACCTAAGCAGGTCACTTTTAGCAAAGGTAATAACATAAACAATCCTCTAAGCAGGTCACTTTTAGCAAAGGGGATAAAACATAAAGAACATTGCACATGAGGCATCAAACACATTCAGAGGTGCAGGTAGAACATTTGCGCAGAAATCACATAAGTAAGGAAATCATACATTGCGCAGGGTGCATGTAGCACAATACTAGAATTGTCCCTCAGGCCAACTGGCCTCGCAAGGGCTGAAATGCCCTGAGTCTCAATGTCAGGGGAGGCTGCGCAGGCAGCCAGAACACAAAGCCTAAACGTAGCAACTGTCCACTAAGTGCTGGACAGTTGTAAATCACTAATGGCCACCGTTGGAGCCTCGTGGGCTCAAGAACACATGTGAGGGCAAGTACTGCGTGGGAGCCTCGGGGCTCTGACCACACTTGTGTCCCCTAAGAGCCTCTCTGGGCTTGCAAAATCAATATGCTGGCACTATAGAGCTTCAGCGCTCTCAAACGATAAAATGCCCCCTCGAGCCTTCTGGGGGCTCACAAAAATCACTGTGGGTGCCAGAGCCTCTCCGGCTCGAAGAACAGGATCTGGCACTCGAGCCTCGCCGGGCTCGTCAAGCAACTGCGGGCGGGGGGGAGCCTCTGGGCTCGAACTATACAGATTGCCCCGCTGGAGCCTCGGGGCTCCTAAACACAGAGATGCGGAACGTTGGAGTCCCTCACGGGGGACTCGAAAGGAAGTGGTGCCCCCTCTGCCTCTGGGGCCGCTCGAAGAACCCGGAGAACCTGCCCCTGCACTCACCGGGTCTCTGTCAGGCGGCGGTCTCCCTGGGGCTGCGGGCGGCTCCTCTTCCTCGGGGCCTCGCTGGCGGGACGGCTCTCTTCGGCGGGGCTTCCCTTCTCCCTCCGGAGCCTCGGCAGGCTGCTTCCTGCTTCTCCTCGGCAGCCAATCACAGTGCTAGTCGCCCGGCGAGCCTCCGGCAGCTGTAACCAATCACAGCGCGGCTCTCCGGGTGACGTCAGAGGCTGTACTCTCTCGGTCCCGGGCTGTGGCGGTGAAACCACGGGGCAATGCCGGGTGGGCACCGGCTTTTAAATAAAATATAAAGCGAGGTGGGCACTCGCTCTTCCAAAAATCGGCAATAAAAGCGGGCAAATGCCGGGTGGGCACCGGCTGCGCACAAAGCGCTCCCAAGCGCTATGAACAGAGGGAAAAGCGCTCCCAGCGCTGGAAATCCAAATAAAGCGCTCGAAGCGCTAGCAGCAAAGATAAAGCACTCGCAGCGCTAAAGGGCAGAAACAAAGCGCTCCCAGCGCTGGGGACAAGGGAGAGCGCTCCCCAAGCCCAAAATCAAGCTCCAGCAGGGTCTGGAGGCAGGTAGGGGGGTAAGGCTGGGCCCAGAGCCAGCACACTGGGTCTCCAGGCAGGGAGACAGTCCAAGTGGCGGTCCTCTGGCCCAACGGCAGCTGCAGCCCCCCTCTAGCAGGATCCAAAGTAGAACAGAGAACCGTTTCTGTGGGGACACAGCCCCATTTTTATACAGCTAAATCCTTTGTCTTCAGGGTGCAGGGTGGGGGGAAACCAGTTGCAGCTGGTTTGGGAGTACCCTTGATGGCCCAACCACCCCTTTCATTCACTGGGGAGGCTAGGGTCGTTAGACACACCACAGGGGGGCAGAGCCAGCATTGTGTGGGGAAAAACCCAGCCCATCAAGGAACCAGGTGCAGCCCTCCCCATCCATCAACATGCTGATCTCACACTCACCACCGGGCAGACCCATCCAGACTTCCTGGAGCCTGGCATGCCAGCCAGCTCCAGCTAATCACGCTCCAGCACCCTCACTGCACACACACATCAATATCCAGAAGTAGTACTTCCCTACTAGCCACATACAAGCCGCACATACCATTGCGCAGCATTCATTCTCACGAGTTCACACATACCAAACTCGAGCCTGCACTCCCCACGCATCAGGAACTACCAGGGACACACACGTTCCCCATGCATTCCTATGGGAGGGCAGGCCAGCCATACTACACGCACGCCCTTTACCCTGGGACACAGGGAAAAAGCGCGCAGAGACCCAAAAATCACTAACACTGGGTCACAAATAAAAGCAAAAAGTTTAGGGGTGAACCTGCCCTAAGGGCCAAGTCCAACAGCGCGCTACCGGAAGTGAGTATTTTTCCGGTCCTCGCTCCTCTTTCAGCCCTCCACAACAATCAGTCACAAGGCTGCGGTGGACCGGTGCACCAGAGCAGGCAGTACAGTCAGGTAGGTGTTGAAGGCGAAATAAAAACAAGACGATAACTTTTTAAAAACAAGTAAGCCCTCCACCCACTGATGTCAAGAATTATGTCAAGAATTATGCAGGAGCACAAGCGTTACTGTGTTCCCCCTGTAGCAGCAATCTACTAACTGCTTTCAAACAATGTAAACGCGAGTCAGCACAGATTTAAGTACCGGAATAGCGCGAACAACTAGACCGCCGACCAAAATGGCGCTTCAGTGCACGCTACCTGAAGTGAGTATTTCCGGTCCTCGCTCCTCTTTCAGCCCTCCACAACAATCAGCCGCAAGGCTGCGGTGGACCGGGGCACCAGAGCAGGCAGTACAGTCAGGTAGGTGTTCAAGGCGAAATAAAACCAAGACGATAGCTTTTTAAAAACAAGTAAGCCCTCCACCCACTAATGTCAAGAATTATGTCAAGAATTATGCAGGAGCACAAGCGTTACCGTGTTCCCCCTGTAGCAGCAATCTACTAACTGCTTTCAAAGTGACATTCTGTTACATTTAAAGCCACTTCAGTTGACTAATGCCAAATTTTATGTCACAACCTTAAAACAAGAATTTAATTTTAGGAATAAAGATTGACAGATTCACCTCCCTACACTTCAAGGATGCTAAATCACTTAATTTACCATTAACAGTAACCACTCCCTTAAAAAAACACACACCATGGAGAAATGTCAGGCAGCAAAGTACCAGCTCCCAGTAATATGCAGAATAAAACACGGAAACTGACTTAGGGACAACCAAACACAAAGGAGTATCCTGTCCACAAAACTGATGGTCCGCCTGCCTCATTTAAAGACTGGTGGACCGTAAGCTTTCTGTTGCCGGAACCTTTGTTGGGGTCATTAGTTTTTTGTTTTTTAATAACAAACTCACAGTTTTGGGTGTTTTAGTTTTAAAAAAAAGATAATAATGGCAAAAGTTTGGTTGATGGCCACCAAAACGATGGCGCACGACCGCCAAACATTTTGTACCTTGAAAGGAACCGCTGTGACAGTGGTTCCTTTTAATGTACGAAATGACAGCTGGGCGGGTGCTCAAATGGGACGAACTGCATTCTGTTAAAGTAATGGGCGCTTAGTCCTTCGCCACATAGATAGATGGTACTCTATCTAGCAAAGCTAAATCTGGTCTTTAGTTGTATTCAAAGTGCAACCCTAATTTCTAGACCTCACCTAGACCTAAATTCAGAGAAGGCTTAAATCATAAATCTTTTAGGAACATATATGACTGGCAGGGCTGCAAAAGAAGTACAGCATGAATCATGAGTAATAAACCTTTCCAACTCTTAAGATGGTGTCCTGGATTTTCACAATATGCTTTCACTACAAATTCTATCCTAGACAGCACACACTGACCGCAGAAGGCTTAAAGCACCAGCACAGGTGGGGACAGAGCAGCAGGTCATTTTTAATAGGTATGGCACTGTGCTGTTTGTCCACATTGCATAGATCAGGGCCTTAATTTGGTGGTTTTGCTGGTTGAAAAATGAGTAAATCTACCACATTTTCTCTCTGCCCCTCTAAGAAGCATAACTTAGGAGAGTTGTGAAGGTAATGGCTCTGACTCCACAATGCAAATGGGACTATTCCAGAGAGTGTTAAATCTAGGATGGGTGGAGGATGCCCTCCACCCAACCTAGCCAAAGCAGGACAGTGTCTCCACACCCAATAATTATGGGGCCAGTGATGATATCAGGTCCATTTTCGTTACATGCATATATGAACCTTGAAAAACTGCAGAAAGACAGGAGTAGGGGGAGCAGCACAGCTGACTCCCTACTTCCTCTAGTACCACAATGAAGAGAGCATACAGCACTCACTCAGCATAACTCTAACCTAGGCTGCATTGACCCCCCCAGCCTAATACACCCACCTCCGGTCCCTGACTGGTTCACCAGCTGAGATTTTCCACCTGGACTAACTGGGCAGAAGATGCAATTAGATGTTTACCCTGAATCTAAGATAAACCAGCAGAAAAGGAACTGATGTTCCTAGGTCAGTCTGGTTATGTCCTATCCTGGGGAAAACCTCATACCCACCCAACGCATCCTCCCACTCACCCATGGCCCTACCACTACCGGGGCCAACTTCCACAGATGCATTACAAGCATCACCGACTGGATGAAGGACAACTGCCTGAAGCTGAACACAGAAAAGAGAGAATGCACTGATCTTTTGCAACAACAGTAACCCATAGAATGACTCCAGGTGACCATCAGACTGAAGACCCACACCTGCCGGCTATGCCAGAAACCTCAGAATCACCATTGTTAACAAGCTTACCATGAAATCACAGATCAACCGTCTCCTCCACCTTCTTCCTTACTCTATGCACACCACGTAAGATCTTCAAGTGTTACCCCTGCACACTAGACGCAACCGTGACACAGGTTCTCACTACCAGCCGACTGAACTATAACAACACTCTCAACGTAGGGATTTACACAACCTCCTATCGAAACTTCAAATCATACAAAACACGTAGCCAGACTTGTCCTCAACCTCTATTGTACGAAGGCTAAGGTAGAAGAGCCCTTCACCTAAGCCAGAAGGTTAGAGAGGTATCCCAGGGGGGATACGTCCTCCCGATTCAAATACTGGTCACCAAAGGTATCCCACCTAATGTGATGAAAGCTCGGCACTAAACTCTTGTGGCGTCAACCGCTCAAGCATGGGGAAGGAAGTAATTCCTTTTTGTTAATTAACCCTCACACACTCTAGTAGTGTCATGCTTCATCCTCTGGTTCACCTTGATTCCTAAAGGTCAGGGTGCGCTCAACCATATTTCAGGGAGCACTTAAGAGAGATAGGCAAGGGGGTCCAAAGATTAAAACCCATCCTCCATCTCCAGGTATCCCTTTACTTGTGGAGTCACAGGGGATATTAAAAATAATTAAAGGGGGGGTCAACAGGAGATAATGGTCCTATGAACCTAATGACATGCCAACATGTTTCAGCCCTATTGGTTGGCTCCCGTGGGTCTTGTGGTTTCTTCAGGGCAAAATGGGGACCCTGCCATGGTTCTTCAATGAGGATATTTCCCTATCTTTTTCTCAATTAGGAGTGCAGATAGCTGCACGCTTGTAGAATGGTAAATAGTATACTTATCTCCCATACAGTTCTGTTTTGTTTCAAGTCCGCCTGTAAAAGACATATTGGTGAGAATAATCACATTTGTTGGCCTTGCGCTGCACCTATTACACCCATGAAATGCCAGCGTACAGGGTGCCATAGTGTGCTTTCATACAAAAAACTTATTGTGATTTGTGATCAAACAAGCTTTCTGGGGATAGTGTTGTCCCATCTGATCGCACTTAACGAGTCGTAATGTGAATAACATCTGTACATAAATGTCCTGGAACACTCTTTCCTTAAAGTTCACAGTTTTTTCCACATCTTTACATCACATACATCCTGCACCTTCACTTCCACACTCATACTTCCGGGCATGAACCGCCTGTAGCTCTCTTGTCATTCGTGATAACCATTGTATCCGTACTTCTTACCCTATTCAGCAGGATCTAATATATCTCGAGGGACTTGGGTTAGTATGGGTAGCCTTGTATTCAGATTATGTATAAAGATTGATTCGAAGTAAAAAGGGGGAGACAAAACAACAAAGATTTTGCTCCATTTGAACCATGTGACCATAGCCTCACGTACGCTGTTCTCAATGGCCCCACAGATGATCAGAGTCACCCTCGCTTCCCTACATACTTCTTCAGTGGTCCTGCTCTTCAGTCACACCTACTTGGGTTCTGCGTCACCCAGAATTTGCAATGCACTATGCCGGGGATGCGGCTTATAAAGCAGTCTTGTCTGCACACCTCCCAAATGTCCAGGTTGCGGAGCCCCGCCCCTAGTGCATCTTAATGACATAATTTCCGTGTGTCCCGGATGGGACTACAGGAACCAAGTAACCTCATGGGGATTGGAGTCTATGCCCCTATGTAACCATGGATACTGTCTAACAGCTGGTCCCTCAATTTGTATGACAATCTTTATTGTTTTACATCCTTGTTTGTAACAATTAAGGGTGCCGGTGCGGAATTCAAGTCCTAGGTGTATATTTTAACAGTGGCCACATCATTTGTTGAATAACCCCTCTATTCTATGTGAATTTTTCATGGTGTAGAAGCGAGCTGTGATAAGACTAGGAAAGGAGGTGCTATGCCAGTGGCATAAACCGCTCCAAAGGAGTCCTGTGCCAGTGGCATCAATTACGGTTCCCTGTATTCTTAGTGGGGGCAATCTCACCAGAGGATCCTGGTAATGTTGCATCAACATGCGGTGATTTAGTAGAGTAAGACCCCATTAAAATTACTACTACCAATTTGCTTCTCCAACAAAATGATGTCATCACTCCGTCATGACGTTTCCTTATTGGGTCAGTGAGAACATCTACTCTTACATATAGAGTTGGATGTGCCAAGGATGTTCAGCAACGATATCAGGTTACTCCTCTGTCTTGATGGCCCCTTGTATTCAGAAAGGAAGGGATTCCAAGTCACTTGGGTGGTTGTCGGTTAGTGTACATGGACATAGAGTGTCAATAACCCGCTACCTCAGCTGGTTCAGATAATTCCAAGAGATGGAGTCGGTAAGTCCCTGTGTGTGGGTCTGTAGTCTGTAGACCCGCTGCTGTTCCTTCTCCAGTAGCCGTTTGATACGTTTGTACCTCCCTTTATCTTCTCAATGATGGTCCATTCCAGATCATTGTCCGTATGTCCCATCACAACATAATGGACAGTGAGTTTGGTAGCTGCGATTGCTCGTCTGATAGTGATTCTATGTTCGCTTATTCGTACTTTCACCTTCCTGGCGGTCATACCAATGTATTTAGCCTTGCAGGGGCACGGTATTTAACAAAAGGAATTGCTTCCTTCCCTGCGCTTGAGCGGTTGATGCTATGAGAGTTTAATGGCGAGACACCTTTGTTCTTGACCTTCCCTGATGACCCCACCTCAAGCAACTCCACTGGCTCCCCATACAGAACAGATGGCAATTCAAGCTGCGGATCAACAGGCACAAGGCTCTTCACAACCAAGGACCCGCCTACATTACCACCCCCTGAACTTTCAACAACCGTCGAGATTATGCACCACCTCATTTTCACTTGCCCATACTACCTGCCTCTACTGAAGCAGAAGTGAAGGGTGCTCCTTCTCCAACATCACCGCAAAGAACTGGAACAGCCCCCCCACACAGCTCCAGACCATCACATCTCTTCCAGAATTCCAAAGGGCCCGCAAGACCTGGCTGTACCTAGCCGTACGAATTAGCCTTCTGGGACACACGGGCACCTGGATGCCCTATGGGGTGACTAGCTGCGCTTTAAAAATTCTTATTGATTGATTGATAGATGCTGATTTTTGGTGTTGGAACACTGGTTACAATTAGAGAATCCGGCATGCCGTTATTTCGGCACCAAAGTCCAGCAAACTCTTAGAAAGGGCCTTAAGGGACAGGAGTATTGGGACCATAAGCAAAAAGTAGCAGATATCCTAACTGTTCTGCTCTTCTTTCACCTTAATGTGGGAAAAATGTGGTTACCTCGCCAGCTGAACTTCTGCAAGTTCTGTTGTCAGGAAAGGTGTTGCGCAGACGTCAACCAGTTGGTAATGGACCATCTTGTCCCAAGGTAGGAGCAGCACAATATTCCCTAAACCACTGGATGCCCTCAAAGTTTCAGAGGACACAATCCTACCTCCATCTTAAAATTACATTAATGGCACCATCTTGCATTCTATGGAACTTGCATCTAACACCTCCCAGCCATCAACACCAGGGGACACACAAATCTGATACAAGTTCTACTTCATTGAGCAGGTGTCAAATAAAAGCAATTCAAATGACTATACTGTAAAACGTACAAGAGATACAATTTTGCTAAAGGTTTCAGCCCCAAAATGTTCAGCGGCATCTTTAGAAAACCTCTGTTGGTAGATTTTGACACAAAGTTAATCGATCCTTGGAGCAAAACTGCATTTGGTCATTAACGTTCAAGCCGTGAGCACCAGACGTTCCATGGTAACTACTTACCAAGTTCCCACCTCCTCCAAATTTGTATCATAATTCTCTTCTCTAACCACTGTTAATAAGGAGATATGTCTATTAATTATGGAAAATCAAGTGGAAAAAGACTGCTGAAATATTATTGTGGTAAGAGACTGATTCATTTCCAAAAGACTTTACCAAGCCAGACTAGGAACAGCATCCACAAAGTTGTTGAGTTCACTAGTGGTTTCTAGCCCATATGTCAGTTCTATATAAAACAACAGGAACTATCCTAAAAGTATTAATCATCAACTTGGAGCTAAATAGTTAACTACACCCCTCCAATCAAAAACATATCACTGAACTGATAAAAAAATAAGCCATTTCTTCCAGAGCCCTCATTTGCCTTCATCAAAGTGAACCTTACATGCAAAAGATAAGTCAAAGGTTACTATGAGTTAACCAAAACTCTTAAACTCAAGTAGATTGTCTCACAAATTCCACCTGTAGTTCAAGGGCTTATTCCCAAACACCATTACTGTAGTTTTACAATGATTGACTTCAATAGTCACTGTTTGCTTATGCCAAACAAGAGCATTTAGCACCCATTAGTAGACCTATTGGATTATGAAACAACATAATAATATTTTTGGCATAATCCATCTAGGAAAAGGCAACCTACAAAAGCTAGGATGGCAAATCCATATAATATGTAATATGACTTGAAAGAAGCAGCCCTTACAGAAGAGAAGTGGTCTAGTGGTTGACACTTGGGATCTTGGTTGTACCATATAATTTTCCCACATCAAAAACAATGTTAACATTGGCAAACCCATTATCTCTCCGTTTAACTAAAATTATAAATACATGTAAATATGCAATAAAAAAAAGTGTACATGTAATTTGGACAGTAGACCATCATAACATCTTAGTACCTGGTTATTGTATCACGTCTCAAATGGACCCTCCACAGAATTCTGGATTTTGCAAAGCATTGTGTTTCCAATGCTGCAGCTCGAATTGAGCAGGCGTGTGTTACACCCGGTATCTAATATTAACAGAAAGTTTAACAATTCTCATCTCAGATGGCCCTGTGGACAGTTGCAGGGTAGATGCAAGAGCAATGGTCTGCACTGTGCCATAACAGTGTCACATGGAGGATATGAGAGCTGATGATCACAAATGGTGTAGGAAAATCTTGTAGCTGTTTTTTTTTTCATATGGACTTCAACCTGAAGATATATTGAACATTCCTGCTACAACCACATCAGGGTTGCCCACATGCACAAAATACGTTCTGCACGGTTGTCATATGTATTGCTGCACTAAACGTCGTTCCAGGTTACAGTTATCGAATTACCTTGGTAACCGTTCGAAACCCTTAATACATAGGACAATTCTTTTTTGTGATATATGGAATAACTATGGCAATACACCTTGATCTGGACTAATTGTGTGATAATTGCACTCTACAGTTTGCCTCTTTCACCTGTGTGTGTATTACCACACATGCCCCCACATCCCCATAGGCATGCAGTGATGAAGCCTCCCTCGTCTGGATGACAGAGGCACCAACGATTAGTACAGACAGAACAATTTCTCTCGCTATAGGACTCTGCACACTTTACTTCTTATAACCAGTAGTAAGTTGCTTCTGCTCTCTGTTTTAAACATGATAACATTGGCATATTTCCAATTGGCACATTTAATTTACTTGAAAGTACATGGTACAACTTATACCCTGGCACTGTAAATTAAATGCTACTAGTGAAGTGCTTCACTCACTGTGTCATCCACTAAAGATGCACCATAAAACATGTCTAAATTTCTGCCATTGCATTGGTGGGCAGCTTCCAACTCCCATTTCTACATGCTATATACAATTTTATGGCAGTAGGGAACACTGCGCAAGATAGTGTACATCAAAATCTATTTCTTACAAATCAATCTAGCATATGCTCTAAGGTGGAGATACTACTCCTGCCATGGGTTGTAACAATAGGTCCCATTTCTACATGGCAAAATAAAACGTTTTCCACCCCTAGCACTTCCTTTGGAATACTTAAAAGATAAACTAAGGTAGGGCCTCAATGCCCATAGGGTAGGTTACACGATATTTAAAAAGTAGGACATGTATATTTAAAGTTGAACATGCCCTTGCTGTGAAAAACCTCCAAAGTCATTTTTCACTGTAACAAAGCTAGATCTTCCATAGGAAAACACTGGGTTGCATTGGAACAACTTATAATGCTTAATTCAGTTTTGGGAGCAGTTAGAAAAATGATTCAAACACTCATTTTAATAGTAATTTAAAATTCAACGTAGTAATAAATTCAGATTTTACATTACTTTTTTAAAAATATTAAACGTTAAGGAAGTTGTCTTTTTCCTGCCTAAGTGAAATGTTCCTTGAGCTTAAAAGGGTGCATATCCAGTCTCTGCCACATGTAGTTCACCCATAGGCTTGGTTCCTTTTTTCTTCCTAGTCAGCTTGGCTCCAAACCCATTGGGGGATGGAAGCTGCCACAGAACTCATTTTGAGGTACCACAAAGTATGGTTTGTTCATTATCCTAGCCAAAACCTCTGACTGGGTACACAGAGCTCTGACCAGAGGTAGGAGGCATCTGCCATGTTGGATTTAAAGTGGAGATGGGCATTGTGGCATATTTTACAGCAGAACACTCAGGAAATAAAACAAACATGGGTAGGGCTACCATTGGGAGGGATACTTTACTCCATTAGTTAGAGAGTGGACAAGAGTCGTCGTCGTCCCCCCCACAGGTTGGCAGTGGGCATAAAAGTGGAATCCCCAGTACTCCTCTTAGAACCTTGCAGAACCTGTGATCCCACAAGGGTCAGTTGGCTGACCTCCTGTTTGAGCTACAGGGACACAACACTCTTCCCTGTGGCTACCCAGCTTACCAGTTTCAAATGGACCTTCCCTCGTCCCTTCTGTTGGCCTCTGACAGAGTGAGTCTTGTGCCCAAGTGCTGTCCCAAAGGTCTTGGACACTTGGTTTATTTCAAAGTGTACTCCCGCTATAGTTTCCTGAAACCTGGGACTTAGAAATGTTTGCTAAAATTTTGGTCTGAGAATTGACGAGGGTTTGTCACTAACATACCAAGCTAATCCACTATTCCAAATCACCACTGGGCCTAAGTTTCAGGTTTCTCCCACTACGTTCTTTACTGAGACAACAAATTCAGTCTACCGGGACTTCACTGAGAAGGTGTCTGGCCTCGTGGAGCCCTCTTCAGCTACAGCCTGCAACCTTCCCTTTGTTAAGAATCCAAGCTCCAAAAAAAGTAATGACGTTGTGAAAACTATCCAGTCAGTCAGGGCCCTTCTCTGGGTACAAAAATGCAAATCTTTCACCCTCAGAGCTATACAGCTAAAAGTCAACAGCTCCTCTGAGACCTCGTCCAGCAGCTATCAGACAACACGGGCCCCTTTCTGCCACAGCCTGCTGCCTTACACTACTGATGATTCTTGATTTCCCTTCAACAGGCGAAGCCAGTAGGTAAAATCTTCCTCCTGGGGCAATCCTGGGTGTTTTACTGGGTGTGTGAGTAGCTGTGTAGGTGAATGAGTTGCTGTGTGAGTGGCTGTATTGGTGAGTTAGTGGGTGTGTCAGTGGCTGTATGGGTAAGTGATTGGTGGTGTGAGTGGCTGTATGGGTGGGTTAGTGTGTAGTGACTGTATGGGTGAGTGAGTGGGTGTCTAAATGGCAGTATGAGTGAGTGACTCGGTGTAAAAGCAACTGTATGGGTGAGTGAGTGGCTGTTTGAGTAGGTGTTTGGTTAAGTGAGCTGGTGTGTGAGTGGCTGTATTGGAGAGAGTGAGTGTATCTGTGAATGGCTGTATGGGCAAGTGAGCAGATATGTGAGTGCTTGTATTGATATGTGAATGGGTGACTAGGTGGTTGTGTGGGAGTGTGAGGGAGTGTATGAGTGCTTGTATGGGTGAGTGAGTAGCTGTGTTGAGAGACTGTACAGGTATGCGAGTGACTGTACATAAATGGGTGTGTGAGTAGCAGTGTGGGTAAATGTGTGGCTATGTGATTGGCTGTACGGGTGAGTGACTGGTTGTATGAGTGGCTATATGTGTGAGTGAATGGTTGTGAGAGTGACTGTATGAGTGAGTGAGTGGGTTTGCGAGTGGCTCAATGGAGGAGTGAGTGGGTGTGTGAGGAATGGTATGGATCTGTGAATGGGTATGTGAGTGGTTGTGTTGGTGTGAGGGGACATACGAGAGGTTGTATGGGGTGTGAGTGGGAATGTGAGTAGTTCTGTGGATGATATCATCAGTGGTGTCATTTGATTTGTCATCAGTGATGACACTGACCATGTCATGAGTGATGTAATATGTGAGGACATAAACAGTGCATTGCGGGGGCATAAGTTATAGATAGATCAGGTAATTTTAACTGTTGATTTTCACTGGTGTGTACGAGTGGAATCAGAGTCTAACTAAAACGTGCCTGTAACCTTTGTTTTTCAGGTAAATTTCTATGTCTTTTTTTGCTAGTAGTTGTGTTTGCACAATGGTGAAGAAAGGGGTTGGGGTGTCTGACCAGCTCACAGCAATCCCGCTGTGTGGGACTTACTGGAGGTAACAGGATGGGTTCTTGGCCCCCAAGGACCCTCACCATCTAAGGGAACTTCATCGATCACCAACCAGTGCACCAGGAGGTGTGTTTGCAGAGTAGTGGAGAAAGGGGGTGTAGCCTTTGAAGACCTCAGCAATCCCACTGTGTGGGACTTACTGGAAGTAATGGGAGGGCTTGTTGTTCATCCCTCAGCCAGTAGTGTACCAGGAGGTGCAGTTGCAGAGTGGTGGAAAAAGGAGTTGGGCCTCTGACGAACTCTCAGGAATCCCGCTGTTTGGGACTTACTAGAGGTAACAAGAGGGCTTGTTGACTTCCAAGGACCCTCAGCGTTCAAGAGGACTTCATGCCCCAACCAGGAGGCGTATTTTCAGATTGGTGGAGAAAGGCCTCCGGTGACTTGCCGGGTTGGCTTATTACTTTTTTTATTTATTAGAGTCAGATCCACTTGACCACACTTCCCTGCACCAATTTCGGCCCGAGGACCTCATCCCTCAGGGCCTGCCATTTTTATTATTGTAAAATATGGGGGAGAGGCTGCACGGACTCCCTTACGGGCCAATTTTGGCCCCGGTGTCCCCATTCCCTACAGCCCAGCCTTTATTATGAGTGCCCAGGTCCCACCCAGAGCACCAAGTTACCTTAGATGGGGACTGTGGGGAGAGACCTCAAGGCCCCAACGGTCCCCACCGTATCCCTGCCTACTGCAGGAGCTAGCATTGCTTTTACACAGAGGGAGCTGCTGAAAAGGCAGCTCCCTCTGTGTGAAAGCAAATCTGCGAGGCTTTCAGCAAGCAAGAGCATTTTTAAGGCTCACGCTTGTTGAAAGTTGAATTTTTGCTGTTGTATGGCAGAAGCAGTAAAGCTCCCGCCAAGCCACATTGAACAGCTATGTTCCAGGGGTGGACACACCAGGACATAGCAGGAGCTGGCCCTGGGGGGTGGTGCTCCCAGGGCCCTGCATTGTTTTATGATAAGGCCCCCATGGAGGTGGCGGTCTGCGAGGCTGGAGGCATCTGAGAGGCCCCATTTAAAAACAAATAAGCCCCAGGGAGGTGTTGATCACTGGGGCATTAATAAGCTCCCCCCCTTTATTGTTAAAATGCCCCCAGAACCTGGTCCACCCAGGGGCGATTACTAATGAAGTGCGGGAGCTCATGCTTCTATTTGAAATTTTGGCAGGAACCGCAGATCCAGCGTGACTCACAATACATTGATTTTAATATAAATGCTTTTTGGGCCCTGTGGGAACCCCAAAGAGGCCTAGGAGGTCAGGGTATTTCTACCCTGCCCTCTTTTCTTTTTAAAGATGTTGATTTGAAGTGTTGGCAGCCAATCAGATCTCAGCACAACAGCGGTAGGGGTTGCAGATCCTCTGCATCCCTATATATACATTTGGGATTTTCCTTAATAGTTCCAAAACTACTGCATGGATTTACACCTATTCACAAAAAGAGGGCTTTCTGGACCACCAGCTACCTTTCTGCCACATTTTGTGTAATTCCATTCAGCTGTTCAGGCTGTAGCCGTGTCTAATGTTCCTATGGGAATTAACATGAGAAACACATGTTTTTTTATCCCACCCCTCTTTTTCTCGGCCACTTCTTGATGGATTACCCCGAAACTTTCCATGCGCAACAAAAATCACCGGAGCACTTTGTTGGAAACATTTCGTGTAAATTTGTCAAACGACTTCAAAGATATAGGCAAGTAAAAAAAACACTTTTCCTATGTAAGCTACATCCTAACTATAACTACTATCTATCTATCTATCTATCTATCTATCTATCTATCTATCTATCTATCTATCTATCTATCTATCTATCTATCTATCTATCTATCTATCTATCTATCTATCTATCTATCTATCTATCTATCTATCTATCTATCTATCTATGTCTGTCTGTCTATCTATCTATCTATCTATCTATCTATCTATCTATCTATCTACCTATCTATCTATCTATCTATCTATCTATCTATCTATCTATCTATCTCTATATCTATATATATAAACGTTTGCAATGTTATTTTGCTAGTGTGACCTGAAGTTCACTATAACATTTAGCTAGCTACTTTTAGCTGCCTAGCTACTGAAAATTTGCCCTCCTTCCACCAGGCACTATAGTTTGTGGGGCCCTCTTAGTGAAACTTGCCACGGTGTATGGAGTGATGTACAAGGCCAAATGCAAATGGCACAACCAGTGATCACTTACAATGTGGAGGAGAGAGGTTATCTGAGTTTGACAATGGAAGATGTCCTTCTACTGCAATGATACACAGTTTTATTTTAATTGTGTTTTTAGCTCTTTCTTCACTGAATGAGGGATGGGCTGATGTTCAATATCCTGGGTGTGTCACTTAAGAAGGCATATTTCCTCCTCTTTTCTTTTTTTCAAAGTTTCTTTGGCACCAGGTAGCCAATATAGTGACTGCAAGTATTTCTAGATTCTGGATACTTCAGAGATGCAAGCTTTGTTAGCTAGGTAGGCAGGTGTGTCATTCAATTCAATTTCGAAGCTTTATTCGACAGCATGTCATAAAAGCAAAATATACATCCCATCACAAACATTATAAATACTACATAGCAAAATACAATGTTAAAAAGTTATTAAATCTTAATTTCTGTCATTTACAGAATTAAAAATTTTAAGAGAGTATTTTAAAACAACTAAAATTATGCATAAAATGAAGATCATTCTTACGTTTTTAGATGTCTTAGAGTTCTTTAGCTAACTTCTAGAGACTGTAAAGTGCAAGTGCGTATGATCCAAGCCCACCTTAAAAATTTAGCAACGGCAATCGCTATACAGCGTGAACAGTCTGACTCTAGTATCCTTAGAGCCTCAATATACCTCCGGGTGCCCAAGTTGATACACGTTGGTTTTAGCCACTTATGACGAGGGCTTGTGTAAAGGGGACATACAAACAACATATGGGCTATGTTCTCAGTCAAATCTTTACAGTTGTGACATTTATCATCCCGGATTGCTGACCATTTATAGCTGAAAGCTTTTACAGGAAGAGTCCCAGTTCTGAACTGGAAATACAGCTTTCGGTCGAACGGACCCTCTATATTATCCCAATAAGCCTCACAGAGTCTACAGATTCACTATGACTTTCTGATGCAGTTTCTCTTCAAGATGGTTCCTGAGGAGGAACACACAGTGGGAAGGGGATCCAGCAAAGAGTGTGACTGAGCCTAGAATGGATGAAACAAGGAGTGGCTACTGTTATGTCTGATGTGGTCCGAATTGATTAAAAGTATGCCCTTCACTTCTTGAGAGCATCTTTCAGTCTTGGGGGGCTCACGTTTTGAAGGGTCCATTTTACTGTGAAGCATTACACTCTTGCTTTGAAGTAATGTGGTATGGTGAACTTACTGCAAACTTAGAAAAGCAGTTTAGTCATGAGGCAGTGAAATGTGAACCATCAATGTTAAGAATGATACCACCTGTTATTAAAGTGCCAATTAAGTTTGTGGTGTGCTTACAAAAACACTCATATTATTAGCTGCAAAAAGCAAAAGCGCTTCTTATTTTTGGGTTTATGGAAATTTTAATACACATTTTGAGGGCAATTCACAAAGAAAGTACAACATCTGCACCTGTAAAATATCTCCTAAGAATGGATGCAATTCTTTTACTTTTTGGGGTTCACCAACTTTCCCAGTAGTACACCTGGAAAAGATGTGCAGGTTGCAGACATGCTAGGCTAAATGGCTTGTGTTATACACCCACCTTCATATTTTCCCAAACCCCAAATCTGCCTAGGGTGGGTTTCGGCACTGGGAAAATGAAGCTCTTTGTGCAAATGTGCATTTTTTTGTTCGATTCTTTTCTCCATCAGGAAAGCAGAAACATCTTGCTGTACATTTCCAATTTTTGGGCAGGACTCTCTCCTTCACATGCGACAGAAGAATTACACTAGCTATTTACTGAAGTAAATCTCCCACCATTTCCAAGTGGTGTTGAAGTGGATCGGAATTGGTGGACGTCCACAAACATATGAGTTAGCGGGCGTTCACAAACTTACAAGGGGTACATTTAGGGCTGAAGATCCCCCTGTGTATCCCCCCCTTAGCGTTCTGCGTTTCATTGTGACTGACGTTTCCTTTTCTTTCATAATTCATTCAAAAATACTCTTTTACACATCACACAATTTTTTATAGCCTAACACCATTGGATTAAAGGAAAAAATGAATACAGTTTACATACTGTGTGATATTTTCTAATGCATTCCATTTCCATCTACTGTACCAGGGTATGTAGATCATGGATGTAGGCTGTTTGCATTTTAAACTGGCTGGGAGTTTGCAACACACATATGTTGCATATATAGTGCATACCCATCCAGCTCTGTGCATTGTGCTCTAGATGGCAAGACAAGTCCACACACACTTTCTCAACAATTATGGATTTGTTGTTCGTGGGAAGTGAAGAAGCAGCTCTGGACTTTGTCTTGTTTGTAGATCTGAAAATAAAAAGTAGCCACAAAATGAAAGTGACAGCTTACCAAAAGCAAATGCCACAAACAGCACTGAAAATCACAGTGATTAGAACTTGCCTCTTCTTTAAAACTACTTGCCCTGTTTGGGAAACACACTTATTATACACAAAATAACTAGCAGATAATGTCAGTTGAGTGACATATTAGGCGTTTGAAATGTTGCAGTTATGGGTTCGCTTACATTTCAACATAACCTAACCATCAATTAAAGCACGTATGTTCTAATTTAGATGAACAATTTATAAATACAATTAATGGTTACTGAGAAGTTTCAACATTTTCCCACCATCATAAGATTGTTCATGTCCCCTTATTTTACTTGTGTCTTCTGCAAGGCTGCATTAAACACCCCTGGATGACAGGTAGGAGGGACAGTCATTGTTCCTTGCTGGGCTCTTACAGCAGTCCTTCTAAGTGATCCAATGGGAGAGCATAATAGGTGGGGGTCAACAAAAAATGATTCTTGGTCTTGGGGTGGAATCCTATGGTCCTGAAATTAAAAGAAGACCTCTTTTAGCCTCAGCTGTTGAGGAAGTAGGTTTCAGAGCGATGCACGTGTGTTGGGGTAAGGAAAAGTGGTATCTGCCCACAAACATTTTCAATTTTACTGAATGAAGACAGCTAGGTTGTGTACCCTCAACCCCTAGCCCTCATCCATTATCCAGGGGGGCATCAGTGGTCCCTGAACCCTCCTCCCAGTCCTGCTGCACATAGGTGGCTGAACAGGGGGTGGTCCATTGGCCCCCCAGAGTCATGGGTAGAGGGAGACAGATTCAGTCTCCAGTGGCATAACAAAACTTGAGGGACCCCCCCTCAGCCAAGTACATGGAAGGGGACCGCAAGGTCCGGACCTAGTCAAGAGCTCTCAGGCCAGGGGCCCACCGCCCATGACCAGTGCCAGAGGGGCCCCCTGGAGTTTAGGGCCGCACAGTGGGGGCTAATGTTATTCCACTGTCTGTCTCCCCATCTCTGAAGGCGTGGCAGGTGCTGAACTTTAATGATGCCCATATGCAGTTCACTCAGTCACACAGTAATGCCCCCCCCACCCCAAGCGCCTTGAGATCCTCACGGGTAAGTAGTGCGCTTTACAAATGTTCTGATTGACTCACAACCACTATGGAAATGTTAGGGAAACATTGACATGGAAATTAGGAAATACTGACTAATCTACACAAAACGTTCCAAAAAACAGTTAAAGTGGGTTTGTTTTGACATGTCATGATTCGCAGGCAGATGAGAATAACTAGGTCGTAAAAAAAAAAGTGTTTCCCATGTTAACTCCCATGGGAAACTTTGCTCTCTGCTACATAAATAACACTGAACGAAAATATGCAAAACTTGATATTAAACTACCACTTTACTCAAAAGTATGGGATTCTTGTCTATTATTATTTCATGCCTTTATCATCTGTGTCTTTAAATGCCACATTATTGCACACCTTGGGCAACTGTCAGATGCCGGAGATTGAATCTTTTTCTTCTCTCTCCTCACTTTCTCTGTACTGCTCTTCATTATAAAATCAATAAAATGTATTGAACAAAAAAAGTATGCTTTTGCCTGGTTTGGTATAAACGATTTTAGTAGTTTTTGAGGTAATAGTATTTGAAAACAGGGTTCCCTTGGGTTTTGAAATATTACATTATAGAGATATCCTGACAGTGGAAAAGTTATTTTTTTGCTATAAGTTTGTCACTAACAGATTTAAATAAATAAAATTTGCATTAGCATACTTATGGTATTTTTAATGTGTGTATATCCATCATGGGCGTGGGTCCTACTTAACTGGTGGCACCACATGATGAAAATACGTGAAACTAAACAATATAGGGCATACTTTATATTCTTTGGACATGGGTACCGACCCATCACAGAGGGTAATGTTAAAAGGGAGGAGGGCGTAGCGTTTACGTGTACAAATATCTTTGATGTTGTTTCATGAATATGTATGAAATTAGACAATCTTTTAACAAGTTAAGCCCAGCGCAAGCATCTCGGCTGTTATGCAGTTCTGACAAAGGGGGCACAAATAACGGGAAGAGATAATTGAATTACTAATAACTTTAATTTTCCAGATCGAAATGGCACTTAGAAGGCACTTTCAGCCTGATTCATGAAAACCCAAATCTGCGATTTCTAAATAGCGATTAATACCGAATCGCTATTCGGAAATCGCATATTGGGATTCATAAAAAAATGCGAGTAAATAAAGCGAATCGCAACCGCCCGCAAAAGGCGATAGCGAGTTTACAAATATCGCAGAAAAAACGATAAATCCGTCCATTTCCGTGTAGGAATAGCGAACTCGCAATTAGCGAGGAATTGCGATCTCGCTAATAGCGAGATCGCAAAAACGGGAAGTCTCATATCGAGCACAGTGATGACATCACAACCAGGAAGCAGGCAGTTCCCTCCCCCATTGAGAACACTGAGGCAGAGATTGAAGCAGCACCACACAGAGCTCCTCTCAAAACACCTCCAGACTTGGATATTTGGGATATTGCAGACTGCAGCTATGCCAGAGGATGCAGCAGCAGGGCCCAGAAACACCGGGCGCAAGCGCAAGATAACATTTTCGGAGCAGGAGCTGGAGCATCTAATCGATGGAGTCTGCTATGGCCACAACAAACTTTTTGGCAAGGACTCCAGGAGGGTGCCTGAGGCCGAGAAACGGCGACTGTGGCTGCGCATCCGCGCCAGAGTCAACACAGTGGGAGTAACACAGAGGTCCATAGACGACCTCAAAAAGAGGTGGTACGACCTCCGAGGTCGTGCCAAGGAGAGGGTGGCTGAGAGGCTGGGTGAGAGCCTTGTCACTGGAGGGGGAGTTCCAACAGTCCCTCCCAACACCCCCTTGGAGGATCGTGTGGAGGACACACTGCAGCCTGAGGCATGTGTTGGGGTCATCCCTCTAGACTCATCCCGACCCACCCAAGACAGCCAAGGTAAGTGGCATGCGACTGCGACCCTGTCCTCTGACAATGGCCATGACCCTATAGCCTCCCATGATCAACCCCAGTCATGCAGCCCATGCACATCAGAACATGCCCTATTGCATTGTGGGACATGTAGTCTGCCCACAACTTACAAACACTCCATTGCAGCCAGACATGTCCCAATGTCCGCAATGCAACAGCCAGCCAGGGAATAGTAGCCAGCATGCGTGTACCAACTGCACATGTCAAAGATACATGCAATTAATCTACGTCCACTTCCCATCACAGGTGGCGCAGAAAACACCAGCAGTGACAGCGAGAGGCTGCAGATAGATGAGGCACCAGAGGAGCCTGAGGGTGAGGAGGAGCAAACATCCACACAACCAGCTCCATCTGCCCAAGCACAAGTGCCACCATGCAGACCACCAGCAGCAAAGCCAGCTACATCAGGCACAGCACCAGTGCCACCATTCAGAACCCCACCAGCAACGCCAGCTACATCAGGCACAGCACCAGTGCCACCATGCAGGACCCCACCAGCAACGCCAGCTACATCAGGCACAGCACCGGTGCCAGCTGCAAGACCCATCCCAGTGGCACCATCAACATCAGGTGCTGCTAGACCTGCGACACAGCGCACACCCACTGTGGGCAGCCAGCACAGCAGGCATGTTAGGGAGCCGCAGCAGAGTACAGCACACACCGGCAGGAGGGCGATGACTGTGCGTGTGCCAGGGCTCAGTATTGAGCGCCGCATGCTGCGCGTGCACCAATTGCAGGCACGACGCCAAGGTGCCATGCAACTGCAGCTCTACAACATAGGCAGAAATGTTGCCAATGTGTCTGATCGAATTGACCGGATGACAACTGCCATGGAGGCAAACACTGTGGCCCTCATCAGCCAGCGCAACATCGCCCGCCGCCGACACCGCAAGCTACTCACGCGTTTCACGGCGTACATGCGTTGCAACTACGTGATAGGAAATGCCACCTCCCAGCTGTCCCGTCGGTGTCTAGCAATGCAGCTGCAGATGGTACAATGCAGCGAGGACGTTGCACGTGTACTTGAACATTTGACCACTGCTGTACTGCCCTACAACCAACTGGCACAGCCAATGCTGGTGGGGATGACACAAGCGAGGGGACATCGAGTGTCAGCAGCCTGTCTGCAACACAGGTCGGTGTCCTACGCCGCAGCAGCAGGCCCAGTGTGGGATCACGTGCCCTGCGGGAGGAGGAGCCTGAGAGGCGACTGGGTGCTGCGCGCCGGAGTCGCACATGACATTTCAATCCATGGGCAGGGACATGCTGCTGACATAAGCATGTCGTGTCTATAACATTGAGCAGTATGGCGCAATACTCCTCACATGTAAATCATAACAATTGTTCCATATTATTGTGCTTTCAACAATAATATTTATTCAAGCATTGAATATCGTACTCCTGTCATTATTTCCATTGTCATGCATTTGTGAAGTGTTGGGTGAGGGGAGTGGGTGCACTAGAAACAGTTCATAGTGATGTGGTTGCGCCATCTGTGTCCTTCAGCTGGATGTTCCCCGCGTGCATGACGCGCATGTGCAGGTGGCCGGTCGTCCCCTTCCGACTCACTGCCAGATATCTCTACAGGAATCCGGCGCTTGGTAGCAATGTTGTGTAGCATTGCACACACAGCCACAATGCGGCAGCAGACATCAGGACTGTAGTACATGGCCCCACCAGTCTTGTGAAGTATGCAGAATCTGCTTTTCAGTAGCCCAAATGTCCTCTCAATGCAATTCCTTGTGCGTATGTGTGCTACATTGTAACACCGTTGCTATGGTGTAGCAGGGTTGAGGTATAGGGTGAGGAGGTATTCACAGAGAGCGTAGCCACTGTCACCTGAATGAGAGGAGCAGAGGGTGAGTGCCTGTGCAGCGCAGCTAGTTCATCACAGTGTAACATTGTGGGGCAAGTGTACTTATCAAGTAGGTGTCCTTCACCAAAGTCTCCCCTGGCCAGTCGTGTGTGGAGGCCGCAGTGCCAGAATATGAATGAGTCATGTGTGCTCCCCGGGTACTGTGCCACTATGTCCGTGATGTAATTCTTTGCGTTGCACACCATCTGGATATTGAGGGAGTGGTAGGACTTGCGGTTGCGGTACATGTATTCCGTTTGTGCAGGTGGGCAGATGTGGAAATGGGTACAGTCAATGCATCCTATCACATGTGGAAATTGCGCAACATTGTAGAATTGATGCTTGGTCTCATCCAAGTCATGTTGGCTGGTGGGGAATTTTATGTGCTGGTGTAGCTGGGTCAGCATTGCATCTAGGAAACTCCTTAGGCAGCGGGACATGGTGGGCTGGGATATCCCCTCAGCAGCGGCAACTATCCCCTGGAAGCTTCCAGAGGCCAGAAGGTGCAGGCTGCACAATACCTGGACATGTGTGGGTACGGCATTGGTCCGCCTTGTTGGGTGCTGCATCAGGGGGTCCAGGTCCTGGATTAGCTTGATGATCATTGGCCCATTCAGGCGGTACTTAGCGTATATTTGCTCTCTGGTTTGGCCCAGCAGGGTGACCCGCTGGCGGAATATCCTCTCCTGGATCCTGCGTCTGTTCCGTGCAGCTCGCTGTAGCCTTCGCCGCCTGACCACCATGTACAGTCCTGGCATTGTGAGAGTCCTAATGCTGCAGCTGCTTCTCCTTAAGTGTGTTTGGTCAGTCCAGCACATGTTGCTGATTGGGTAACGGTTTTTCAAATTTTATTTTTTTATTTTATTTTAACTTTGATGGTTCCCACCTGCTTTGGGTTGTCCTTAAATTGCGCCTCGCAAACAGCGTTTTTTGGGGTTTTCGCAAATTGCGAATTTTGTTGAATACCGATTGCGATTGTATAGCTAATTCGCATATTTATTCGCAGAATCCGTGGTTTCTCGCATTTCATGACTCACTATTGGGCTACTACCTGGATTCTGCAAATTCTATTGCGGATTCGCTATTTTGTGTTAGTGAATTCGCTATTTTTTTTCTTGAATACCTTTTTTTGGAATTGCGATCGCAATTGCTTTTTCGCAGCTATTGCGATCGCAATTTAGCTTCATGAATCAGGCTGTTAGTATCTTACTCTTAATGTTTTGAGTTTCATATACATCCGTCAATGGGTGGCGAGTCAAACAACTGTTCAATTGCTGATAACATTGGTGCAGTTTATTGAATTTGCGTGAATTTGTGCATGAAATGTTTCAGGCTATTATCAAGTATAGCCCAGGGCAATAGTGGCAGGCGTTTAACAAGATCTAATCATGGGCGTAAAGTTAATGGGAGGTCAAAAAGTCTTCACATCAGGACATTTGCCAAACAGTTAGAATGTTAAACTTACTTCTGATATATTGAGTTCTTACAGAGTCGTCAAGGGGGGCATTGTATAAAAGGAGGGAGGGGATGCAAACAGTGTTTAGTTGATAGAAACTTTGGAACTCTTTGACAAAACCACACAAAATTTGTCAGCAATTTACATGTTGAGTTTTCCGTTGGTATGTTAAGTTAAGTCTTGTGGAGGGATTCCAGGTTTTTGACAGAGGAGACAAGGGGCTGGAGGGCAGTTAAAAGGAAGGTCAAAAAAGCATCGATTTAATAATGATTTTGACACCATTTCTTGACTTTTCAAGAAAGTTAAGATAATGGAACTGGGTTTTACTTGTAAACAGCAAGAGCATTTAGCAGTTGGACAAATGGTAGGATAATTGCTTATGGATGTCCTAATAAATAAGGGAGTGGCTCTGCTGATACTCACCACCAAGACACATTGACTTCTGTCCTGTAAAGATCAACCAATGGGCCATTGATAGCCCCAACCAATATTTCAGTTGGGCCTCCATGGAAGCAGCCAGAATCTAGAACCCAGAATCTAGAGAGGTGCTTCCCCGATTTCATCAGGAGAATCCAAGATAGCAACTGCAGTGGAAGGAGAAGTAAAGAGACACCAGTTCTGGTTTGCGGTAGACTCTGTGAAACTTGGAGGATGCTGTGAGCCTGCAGACCATGGTGTCAGGCCTTCCTTTGCTTGATGCTCTTCTCAAGGTCCCTAAGGAGGTCGATGTGACATCACAGCGGAGCAGACGAAAAGTCAGGACTTTATAGCTCTGTAAGATGATTCCTATTTGGTTGCTAGAGCAATGCGGGATCTCCCGAACAACGAAGAGACAAGATCAGGCATCTCTCACTGAGATGTCACATTTGTGACGCCAAAGAGAGGAGGAAATGGTGTGCTTACTCTCGCACTTCCCTAGATGTGAGGGAAATGGTGGAAAATGGGAAGTATGCAAAGAAAGTTTGCCAACATATAGCACCTGCTTATATGGGATGCTGAACTGACTCATGTTGGTCCATGACAGAAGGACACTGAAAATGTAGGACATGATCAGGACCATTGCCAATTTAAGAATTGCAGTAATTTAAGGAGGATAGTGGCTCAAAATAAAACTACTTGCAGCATAACCTGCCTCTTATACCTGCACCCTCTCTCATGGCCTGCTTTTACTGTTTTCACCCCAGGTTCACTTGAATTTGAAAGGAACAACTTTTACAACAACTGAAAACCTCAAAAGAAGCATACACAAAAGTGTCAGCTACAATATATAGTCAGACTGCCTAGCTAAGCATTATGCCACAAACTTGAGAGACTGGAGCAAATATGGCCCTCACTAAATCTAACCTACTAGACAACTTTCCCACCATCAATAAAGAACTTTTTGATAACATCCATTCAAACTATTCAGAAATATCAGGAGCTATGCATTGGTCTGGAAACTAAACTTGCAGATCTGAAGAAATATACCAACCAGTTACTGGAGCAACAAGAGACTATAGAAGTAACAACACACACAATCTACTCCTTAAACTCTGTTGGACCAGACCCTCCAGAACTATGAGGAATTAGAAACCAGGCTGAGAAGGGAGAATAAATGGGTGAGAGACTGAAAGAAGGGGCAAATAGCCCATTCTTGGAGGCATTTATTGCAGTAATGTTCTTGTCTCTGCTGGGAATTGATCACTTAGAATTGAGATTGAACAGAGGCCACAGAGTAGACTCAAAGCACCTGTCTATGACAAAAGGCCAATAAAAGTCCTAGCCCAGTTTTATTATTTCAAAGAAAAAGGAAGAAGTTTTAAAAGCACACCAGGGAGGATATTGTGTCCTTTTAGAACTATAAATGTTCAAGTGTACAGCATATAGTTTCTCCCACCCTTCAGAGAAAGCTCCCATTCAAGGAAATAATTGACAAAATCACAGAGGAGGGGGTTTCTCTTGATTGAATTATGAGGGAGCATTGGAAAGCGACAATACATTACACCAATTTATGGATAAACAGGAAGCAGCAGCGTTCTAATCCCAATGCAAAAGACTACTCCTGCACAAAGAATGGAAGACAGTGAAACAAGTGGGTTGGCAACACTCTACACTACCAACACTGTTTGCTAGCAAAGATTTTGTTTACAGAGAAAAAGTGACAACAGAAGGAAAGTTGGGGTACACACATCTCTGTAGTGCCTATCTCCAAGACAGGAAGACCCTGATAAAGGAGCAGGAACATTATAGTGAAATGGAACTTTCTTCTCCACAGAAGTATATAGTTAGACGGTAATGGGTGGCTTAACAACTTTTGGAGGAAGCTGTTGGCCAGTTCGTTTCCCATTTACCAGTTACGTATTCACAGGATCAAGGTTAATCCTATTGGATCCTCCCTGAGCATTGGAAGACTGCACTTCCATGCAATGAGTGAATTAAAAAAGGGATCTTTCTTTTTCAGCTGGTACAGGCAAATGTTGAGTTTTGTTGGGTGGCACTAAGGTGGGGTGCTTTTTCATGTGGCAGCTGTTAGACCTGACTGCTTTCTTTTTGTATTTTGTATGTCCTTGCCGTGAAAAACTCCTAAAGTTGTTTTTCACTATGATAAAGCCTAAATCTCCCATTAACTAACAATGGGTTACTATATTACATTTAATAAGTGCTAGCTTTAGATAGGGAGCTAATAGAAATATACTATTTACACTCAAATGAATTGTGATTTAAAACCCTCTTTAATGGTAAAGCCAGAGATCAAGCAAAAATTCTGAAAATGTCACTTTTAGAAAGTTGGCATCTTCTTGCCCCAACCATTTGTGCCTCCTGCCATTGTCCTGGGTCACATGACTGCAAATGGCTTGTGAAGTTTGAATATTGCTTCCAGACAGTAACACAAAGGGGGCGTAGGTGTGGACAGGATGGGCCATCTTGGAAGGATGACTGGGGAGGGCTGTACCCACCCCCACTGCCTGCCCTGCATTTTTGTCACCCCAAATAGTTCGGAGCCTTGACAAGGAACGAGGAAGAACAATCCAGAACCAGATGTGGGAGTAGGACAGAGAGTTCACTCACATAAATGCTGGCACCAGGTATAAATATTGGTCCTCCACCGCCACTAATCAGAACACTCCTGGAACTGTGCAAGTTAAAGATGAAGGACTGCTCTGCTGCTGTAAGGACTACCTTGGTGTCTAAAAAGGAAGAATCTGAAAGAAACAGGTTAGTATTAGATTCCTTACCTTAGAATATCCCCAGGCGTCAGTCTGGATCCGGAAACTTTTGCGCAGCAGTGCCCCTGTGCATCGCTAGGCGTTGTCTGTGGCTCTGCGTAAGTTGTCGGCGTCGTTGGCGCCAGGTTGACGTCGCCGGAGTACTTAGACCCCGCCCTCGCGCGCTGACATCAGTTCTTCTTTTTTCCGCGCCAGCAAGCGCCAATCCGGAAAAAGTGGTACCCATTAGTCACGGCCCGTGTTCGGGTGACACCGCCCAAGCGGCTCCGCCGGAGCCGCAGGCATCGCAGCCTGCTCCATATCCGCCGGTCCCTGGGCAGAATGTGACGCCGGAGGAGATCGATGCCTTCCTCATGGCCATGAGGCCGCTCACTCTCCGTCGGGTTCCGCGGGGCCATTGGGCCCCGCGGTCCCGACTGGGAGTCCAAGCGGGCCGGGTGCTTCAGTCCCGGCGCCGGCGGGTACTTCGGCCGTCGGCGACTTCGGTCTCGTTGCCGCAAGGCCCCACCGGATCCGCCGGATCTGGGTCGCCGCTGGTCGACCTAACGACCCCTTCGCCGGTGTCGACACCTAGGGTGTTGCCCCGGACGCCATCCCCGGATGCCGTCGTCCCCGATCCCCCCTTGATCCGGTTCCGCATTGGAGCGGCATTGATCGACGCCGCATTCGGCGCCGAGAGAGGAACACTACTTCTATGATCCGGCCCCATCATTTTCTCCTGCGTACCAGGAGATGGAGGACGAGGCGGATTGGGAGGGGTCTGAGGACCGTCTGGCACGGGAGTGCCAGTCTTTTCAGGACTGGGCAGGTGAACTAGGGGAGGCCAGTGGTTTGAACACTTCGCCAGACACTGGATTTGTCTCCCCTCCTACCGTGGCTACGGAAGAGGGGGCTGCCTATAGTGTGGTGTTGACGAGGGCAACCAAGGCCTTGTCTCTTGAGCTCCCCGTCGCGGCCATGAGGACTAACCTCCTCACTGAGGTCCTCAAACCGCAGGAAAGCTCTTCGGAGCCTCAACTGCCATTCAATGAGGCCTTTACTGATGTTCTTTTGGGCACTTGGTCCAGGCCCGCTACAGGTCCGCCTGTAGATAGGAACATGGCCAGATGCCACCGACCGGCCCCGGGCGAACCTTGTTTCCTGTCCACCCATCCCACCCCCGAGAGCCTGGTTATCTAGGCCTCCAATTCCCAGAACGCATTCCCGACAGCTCTCCCTGATCGGGAATCCAAAAGGTATGAACAGTACGAAAAAAATATGTTCTCCTCACTTAGTTTGGGGTTGCGGTCGGGCAACACCGCTTGCCTTTTGGGCCGTTAAACCCACTCTCTGTGGGACACGGTCGCGGAGGAGGCCCGGGTTAAACTCACCCAAGCCCTTGCGGAGGGGCGAGATTCTATTCGATGTGGGCTGGATACCACGGACTCACTAGGCAGGGCAATTGCAACGACGATGGCGGTTCGCCGCCACGTCTGGCTGATGTCCAGAACACCCTTATGGACATGCCGTTTGATGGCCGTCGCCTCTATGGCGTTTGAGCGCTTTAAGGACTCCAAGGCTACGGCCAAGTCCTTGGGCCTATCGGTCCCTCGCTAGCAAACTGCTGCCTTTCGCTCCTTTCGTGACCAAGGAAGGGGCACCCCCACACGTCCTGCCAGCCACTGCCGCAGACTAACATCCAGCGTGGTGACGGATGTGGTAACCACCGTGGCAGTGCCAGGGGACAACGGCGAGGCCAGTACACATCCACCCCCGCAGCATCCGCCTCAAAGCCCTCCTAGTCTGAGCTTTCAGGCCCATTTAACGCCAGTGGGGGGCAGGGTTCGCCATCACCTCCTCCACTGGCGTAACATCACATCGGACAGGTGGGTGCTGCAAATCGTCCGAAGGGGCTACTCCCTCCCCTTCGAGGTGACCCCTCCAGCCATGCCACTGCAGTACCACCGCATGTCGGTGGATCACTTGCAACTTCTGCAAGAGGAAGTTACAGCCCTCTTGGCCAAGGGGGCCATCGAGCGCGTTCCTGGGCCAGAAGTAGGGTGTGGTTGTTATTCCCACTACTTTCTGGTTCCCAAGAAGGGCAAAGGGGGCCTACGCCCTATCTTGGACCTGCGCAACTTCAACGGCTTCCTCCGGAAGGAAAAGTTCAAGATGCTGACTCTGGCTCAGATCTTAGCTGCCCTGGACCCGGGAGACTGGATGGTAGCGTTGGACTTGCAGGATGCTTATTTTCACAACCCTGTCGAGCCGGCCCACCGGCGCTACCTGCGGTTCACGGTAGGCCACGAGCACTTTCAGTTTACCGTGCTCCCCTTCGGCCTTACCAGCACCCGTCGGGTGTTCACGCAAGTGATGGCGTGGTTGTAGCTCATCTGCGCAGATTAGGGGTGTCAGTCTTCCCCTATCTTGACGACTGGTTGTTGAAGGCGGGCTCGCCCCAGACAGTTATCAGCCACCTCCAGACAACGGCCGACCTCCTGCACCTGCTGGGGTTCTCTATCAATGTGCCGAAATCACACCTGTGCCCCTCTCAGAAGCTCCTCTTCATCGGAGCAGTTCTCGACTCGGCGCAGTTTCGGGTTTATCCACCCGAACAGCAGGTTTGGGATATTCAGGCTCTGATTCCGATCTTTCAGCCTTTATCCCGAATCTCGGTCAGGTTGACGCTGCGGCTTTTGGGGCTGATGGCCTCCTGCATCCTTCTGGTGCATCACGCCAGGTGGCAGATGCAGGCTCTGCAGTGGGACCTGAAATTTCAGTGGGCCTAGCATCAGGGCAACTTGTCCGACCATGTCTTGATCTCGGAGGGCACTGGAAGACAGTTGCATTGGTGGCTCACGGACCACGATTGGGTCAGCGGCAGATCCCTCTCCCTTCTCCAACCGGAGCACGTAGTTGTGATGGACACGTCCCTCCTGGGCTGGTGGAGCCACATGGGAGAGGCGGAGATCAGAGGCCTCTGGCCTCCGGCGGAGTCCCGGCTCCATATCAACTTTCTGGAGCTGCGGGCGATCCGACTTGTACTGGAACCATTCCTCCCCTCTGTCCGGGGGACTGTAGTGCAGGTGTTCACGGACAACACCACCGCCATGTGGTACTCCAACAAACAGGGCGGGGTGGGGTCGTGGACCCTATGCCAGGAGGCTCTGCGTCTCTGGCAATGGCTGGAACATCAGGGCGTGACCCTGGTGGTTCAACACCTGGCAGGTTCCCTGAACGCCAGGGGGGACAAACTCAGCCATTGGTGCATGATGGATCACAAATGGCGTCTGAACTCAGACGTGGCGCAAGGTCTGTTTCAGCAGTGGGGAGAGCCTTGGTTAGATCTATTCGCCACAGAAGAGAACGCACAATGTCATCAGTTCTGCGTGTTGGAATTTCCAAGACGACACTCGCTCGGAGACACTTTTCGTCGCGAGTGGAGCTACGGTCTGTTGTACGCCTTTCCGCCTATACCACTTTTGCCCAGAGTGCTAAAGAAGATCAGGCGCGACCAGGCCCAAGTCATCCTTGTGGCTCCGGACTGGGCACGAAGATACTGGTATCCCGAGCTACTTAGCACGTCAGTCGATCCCCCGATTCATCTGCCTCTTCAGGAGGACCTTCTGTCGCAGCAGCAGGGGACGTTCCTCCACCCGAACTTGTCCAGCCTCCACCTCCATGCGTGGAGATTGAGCGGCGAGAGTTGAGGCCATTTGACTTGCCTCCTGAAGTCTGCAATGTGATTCTGGCAGTCAGGCGTCCCTCCACAAAATTGGTATACACCTGCAGGTGGAACAAATTTGTGGCATGGTGCACAGCAAAGGCTGTGGATCCACTCTCTGCCCCCATTTCTGAGGTTCTCCTCTTTCTTCTTTCTCTTGCCCAGCAGGGCTCTTTTCTGGGCACTCTTAAGGGCTACCTCTCTGCCATTTCTGCCTTCTTAATGCTCCCTGATCAGCCCTCTCCTTTCAAGTCCCCAGTTGTAAATAGGTTCTTGAACGGCATCACTCATATGTTCCAGCCGCGGTGCGTCCATTGGGGTGTAGGGGCGTAGGCCCACAAGCCCCATGGACGCGCTGCTGCAATAAAATAAACTGGGTGACTGTTGTTGAAAAAGTTCGAGCGAGCGCCGCCGGGAATCGGGAAGCACCCGAGTGATCCAGGAGTGGGGAGTGCAGGGGGGCTGGTCTGGACTGCTGCGCAGCTTGAGTGACAGCCCACGACCACGTGACGCACTCAGCTGCAGCAGCAGACAGCCAGCCAACCAAGGTATCTGACTTCTAGTGCGCAAGTGATGCTTGGGGCAGAAACTAGCCCGTGCATGCGCATCAGTGTTCCCCCATAGGGGGGTGCTTGTTTGAGCGGGCCGCAGCCCCCGGCTTCACAAAGACGACACAGGGGGAGCAGTCATGAGCCCCCCTAGCCAATCCTGGTGCTGCTTGCAGTGCTAGGATTGGCCGGTCACCGCGCAGCAGGACAGGGCAATCCATTATTGGATGCCCTGCATGGGTGGTGCACACACACTGCATAATGGCCAATCACTGTGTGTGACTTCATGTAGTCATGCAGTGATTGGCCATTTTGCGGCGCGCGGCGCTGCTGACGTCAGATCCAGCCTGCCTCTCTCTACTCGCCAGTCGCCACCAGTCGCCTCGTGTGTGGACCGGCATGTGCATGAGCCAGCCTGTGTGTGCCCTTTCTCGGACTCGAGACTTACTTTACTTGATCAGGTATTTTTTTTTCATTTCATTTACTACTGCACTAGTAGTATACAACAGCAAAACCCTGCTCGAGTAGTATAGTGTAGTATAGATCTCTACTGTTCAAGTACTCCCTGCACAGGGATCCATTCTCTCTTTAAAAGCAGCGATCAAACACAGCGGGTTATTTCACAGTGGCAAACTCATTAATGCACGAGTCACTTCTCTCATTCACTGCCCAATACAAAATTAACCATAATTAGGACTCCCGGATTTTTACATATAAATACAGAAAAACGGCAAAATACTGAAATGTTGCTGCTCTGGCGTGCTCGAATCCAGAGTTATTTCCCCATGCCCCCTTCCTTCTACACCCGAGTACTTCACACATATTTTGAAGACCATTTACTTGTAACAAACCTTTATTGTTTCTGGGACGGATTCTTAATAAGGGCGGGGGGGGGGGGGGGAGGGATTCTTAATAAGGGCGGGGGGGGGGGGGGGAAGGGAGGCTGCGCCCCTATCTCTTTTGCCTGCATATTTCTGACCCTCTCTGTGCGCGAGGGACAGGCAGCCTCAGCAGACAGGCACATGCTGTTACTGTGCAAAAAATGCAAACTGTGTCTAATATGTGTAGCTTGCACAAGACATGTTTGCATTAATCCACGTTACAGAAGAAAGGTAACTACATTGAACGTCTGTTTTTTAGAACATTGCTAAACCCAACTCGGCCTGATCCCATTATGCTAGTTTGGCACATGTGTGTTTTTGCTTTGTACACCCATTGCAAGATAGTTTTTTCAGCGGCACCTCCTCCCTGGAGCCTAAAAGTGAGAAAACTCCCCCCATCGGTTTTGCTGCTGTTTCACTCCAAGAGAAATACCGAATGCACTTTTTATAGAAAGAGAACGGTGCGCTTTATGTGTTTAGAGGTGGACTGAGTAGAAACGTATATTTTTATTCGCTTACACCCTCGAGTAACGAAAGCTCTGCTTTTCAAACCACTTTCTTTGAGAATGACGAGTCTCTGAATGGAGCGGCAGGGCATGAGGCGCCAAAACCCAAGAATTGTGGGATAGCAATGAACGGCGCGCAGTGCTTAATTTGTAAAATAATAGGTGCAGGTACTTTACTGCTATTAGCTAACCTCCTTCCGCCCATTTAAATTAAAAAGTGTTTCCATTTCTTTCTGGATGGTGGGTGCCGTTTTTAAAAGCTCTTCTTTTTTTTTTGGTTCTCCTCACCCCCATCAGCCCGTCTCTTCACTTCAATAAGGTTAAAAGCAACGGGAACATTAGAAAAGGCCTTCTCATACAGTGATATTTTTATTCCTTGCTGCTATTTCTTCTAATAAATGTGATTTGGACCCTTGCACCAGCATAAATTAAGCACTGATGGCGCGGTACTAAAGTGTTTTTATAGCAGAACTGAGAAACACATGTACTCTCCTTTTCAAACTACTCAGCACAAGACCATTTAAAGTACTGCTAAAGCCACAACAAATCGCTAGTTTAAGTGAGCGCATGTGTGCATTGTCAATTTAAATAAATGTGGAAAAATACTAGCTGGAGCGTCGTCTTTTGTTTGTGGCCAAAATAAATGTGGATAAATACAGACGGAAATGGCAAAAACATAAATACCATAAAACCGGGAGCCCTAATCATAATCAGTAGGTGGCAGCCTCAGTGCCGTGCCGAAATGTTTAACGTAATTTCCTGATCGCTGTTTTTTTCACCTCTTTGACGACTCTTCTAAGGCGCCTGTTAATTCATTACTCGCCTCCCTCTGAGGAGCATGTGCAGAAATTACAAGCTTTCAACCTGTGCGAGAGCCCCGAATCTGAGCAGGAGATCCGAGAATAGACAAAAATGTAAGATCCGCACCTGTGCTGCTGGGGCTCTGAACCTGTACATAAGATCCGCACCTGTGCTGGGGCTCTGAACCTGTGCATAAGATCCGCGCCTGTGCTGGGACTCTGAACCTGTGCATAAGATTCGCACCTGTGCTGGGGCTTTGAACCTGTGCAGGAGCTTCGAATCTGTGCACAAGGTATTAACGGGAGGAGGAACTCCGATCATATACGCCTCAAACCTATCCAGAACCCACGTTAAGCGCATACGTTCACAATCTTTACCTGCGATCCAAACCTGATCAGAAGTTTCGAGCCTGTGCAGAACATCCGCGCCTGTGCTGGAGCTGTGAACCTGCGCTGAGGATCTGCTCGGGAGGGGGAGATCCGACCCTAAACAAAAGCTCCAAACCTTTGCAGAACCCACGAATAATATAATCTCAGAAACTCCAAACCTGAGTTGAAGCTCTTAATCTGTGCAAAAGCTATACATCTCTGCAGAAGCTACAAACTCAAGCTGGAACGCTAAACCTGTACGAGAACTCAGGAGGCATGCAAAGATCCAACACTATACAGAAGCTCCAAACCTGTGCTGGTGCTCTGAGCCGGTGTCGGTGCCCTGAACCCGTGGAGGTGTGCTGAACCTATAGTGGTGCTCTGAACCCGTAGTGCTCTGAATCTGTTCCGGAACCCAGGCCCCATGCAGGGCTTCAGTTCTCTACAGAAGCGCCGCACCTGCTGTGCTGGTGCTGAACCGGTCAGTGGTCAGGCGCTCGCATCAATGCAACTGTAAACTGCGCACAGTGCTGTGGCCTGGCTGTTTCGTGTCAGAAAGTTGCAGACAGTCAGAGTAGAGACGCCGATTTAAGGGGTTCACCGCATGGCGAAGGCGAAGGCCGGTGTCGTAAGAGTGCGCCTTTCAATCCAAAGCACTCACTCACTCATCACCATGCAGTCACAGCTTTACTTTCCTAAACCCACCATTCTCACTGTTTCCCCGGAGCAAACATGCGTGATTTCCAATGTCCACTACAATCTACACGGGGCTAGTAAGTACGATAGTGCATACACATTTTCAATTCAGCCCTTTGCACGGATCCTGGCTGGTCACCAGCCTGGTGCAATTCACACTTTCACTTTTCCTAAATGGAACAATAAAAATGAAAGTGAAAGCCTGCCGTTCATCTGTATTAAACACACACTGCTCACATACCGGCGATGAGGAATTGTGCATGCTTTATTTTGTTCACTCCTTTGGTGTTGCGACCCGGACTACGCACAGCACTGCTGACACAAAGTCACTGCCCAACACACCGCCTACACACACCATGTTACATCGGCTTATGTCTGGAAGAGGCCCGCTGTCTGAGGCGAAAGGCACGCGCCATATATTGACAATAGCTACTTAGCTGCATTTATTTTGTGCAAATAATCTTTAAATTGTTTCCTGAAAACGTTCTTGTTTAATCTGGCAGGATTTTGATGCATATTAGCATGTTTTTAAGTGAACCGCTGTAGTAGCTTGTTGCAACTGCCACCATTAGTGCGCAAATGATAACTTTCAGATAGATGCGCCTGTTTTCGGGCAGGGGACACGTTCACAGAGTTTACATGCTCCGCATTGCACTATGAATTGTTTTATGAAATATGGAACATGTGCGTGCTTGTTTCTTTGTATGTGATAACATGTGTGGTGTGTACGTAAAGTGCCTAGACAACAGTGCAGCCCCTAGATCACCAGCCGCTGCGTGTAGAGCAGAGAAGCAGTGCACAGAGGGGTGCAGCACCTAGAGAGTTGCAGTACATTGTAGGGTTCAGCGAAGGGTTCAGCGCCTGTTTGTTATAGTTTAGTTGCTTTTGTACATTTGTACACATCTGGAAGTGCAGAGTGTACTTTGTGCAGTTCACAGAATGAAACCTCAAGCCTCCACACTCAACAAAACCTTAGTCAATCAAGTGTATGCAGCGTGCTATAATCTATAATTGGGAAGGTGGTGGGAGGTAATCACCCTTTATTGAGCATCAGCCAAACAACGGAACTAGCAGTGTGCATCAGAGTTAGGGGCAACTTTGCATGTTATTATACATTTTTAGCTAATTCAAGCCCATCCCTTGTTTACTGGATCCTTCCAAGTCGTCACGTTTGCTGTGCATTGAAGACAGAGCTCAAATGTCACTCCCTGTCTTCCAAGGGAGTTTGGTGTTTAATTTCTTTCTCTGACTTCAAAGTGATAGAAATGTTTTTATGTGACAATCCTGCACAGTGCCCATATGAGACTAGAGGGTGTAGGATGTTGTTTTTTTCTTGCACCCAACAAAAAATTATCTTCGCTGATGTTATATCGGAATTAGGAAAGTACAAATGAAGCACATTTTCTTTGTAATTCTGAACTGGGATGAAAACAAATATTTGAATATGATCAAAACACATCATCACAGTAGGTGATGACATTTCCACACATTATCGTTTGTGCGCAGTAAAACTGTATGTTGGTGCGTGGTTCCCAATGCTTTGTGAAGGCTGTTTCCCAACTGCTGTGCAACTTCTTCTAATCTGAGCTGAGATTTTCATGAAAGTCTTATAGTCTGAATTCAGCACCTGAGCGTAATAGGACGTAATAGGACGGAATGTATGAAGCTCTGTGGTTATACTGAATAAGCAGCTACCTATGTTATGCCATCTATTAATGTAATAACTGCACTTTCACAATTGCTTTATTAACCTTCCTGCTTTCTCAAATTTGCTTGAAAATGCACGATTTTACTTCTTTTTTTTCAAAATTTTCTTGGGGGGTAATCCCCCCAAGCCCCCCTTTTGGGGTTCAGGATCGCTCGCTGCGCTCGCTCGCTACGGTGCAGTATGCTAATCACTTTGCGCCTGATATGTTCCCCCCTGTTCCTTTTGTGATGCCTCAGTGGGACTTGAATCTTGTTCTGACTTATTTGATGTGCGCTCCCTTCGAGCCACTTCATAACTGTCCTCTTCGTCTTCTCACTCTTAAGACTGCATTCCTGGTTGCCATCACCTCTGCCAGGAGGGTGAGTGAGCTCCAGGCTCTTTCTTCTAAACCTCCTTTCCTTTCTGTCCATCTGGACAAAGTTGTTTTATGGACACATCCCTCTTTCCTGCACAAGGTCGTCACAGCCTTCCACATCGGGCAGTCCATCACTTTGCCCACCTTCTTTCCGCCTCTGCATCCCTCGAAAGAGGAAGAGAGGCTCCACCGTCTGGACCCAAAATGTGCACTCTCATACTATCTGGATCGCACACGCCAGTCCCGGGTAGATGACCAACTCTTTGTTGGTTACCTGGGCGCTAAGAAGGGATGGGTGGTGCACAAACGGACCATTTCTCGATGGGTCATTTTGTGCGTCAAGGCTTGTTATTCACTGGCTAAAAAGGAGCCTCCTGTGGGGCTGCGTGCCCATTCCACTCGGGCTACGGCGGCTACTACTGCCCTGGGTCGGGGAGTCCCCTTGCAGGACATCTGTCAGGCAACTACGTGGGCCTCTCTGCACATGTTCGCAAGACACTACTGCCTGGACAGCCAAGTCCGGAGAGATGGCTTTTTCGGCCGTTCCGTTCTCCAGGACTTTCGGGTGTGATTATTGGTTCGCAGACCCACCACCGGGGTTGGTATTGCTGGGGTATCTATTCTAAGGTAAGGAATCTAATACTAACCTGTTTCTTTCAGAAGCATAAGTTACTTACCTTCGGTAACGATATATCTGTAAGAAACAGTAGTTAGTATTAGATTCCTTACCGCCCCACCCATCCTCCCCGTTCTGCGAACCGATATCTAGGGTTAAGGTCATCCCCTTTCAGGGGCCTAGTTTTATGGCACCAGTGTTGTTTTTTATCATAGCTCTGCGTTTCTGGCGCTAAAAGCTGTGTATAAGAACTGTGTATAAGAACTGACGTCAGCGCGTGAGGGAGGCGTCTAAGTACTCCGGCGATGTCATCCCAGCGCCGCCGCCGACGGACGTGGAGCTGCAGACAACGCCTAGTGACACGCCTCTAACTCTCTGCATTTTGTTTGCTCGCAGCGCCGGGACGCCCCTTGGCTGGGGCAGCCGCGCGCTATACAAATCACCATAACATTAACATTAACATGCAGGGGTACTGCTACGCAAAGGTTTCCGGATCCAGACTGACGCCTGGGGATATTCTAAGGTAAGGAATCTAATACTAACTACTGTTTCCTACAGATATATCGTTACCGAAGGTAAGTAGCTTGTGCTTCAACCTGCTTGTAATCATCACAGGCTAACCAGAGTGTCTCCAAGGGTCAGTTGGCAGACCTCATGTGTAAGCTGCAGGGACACAAACAGGTTCAGAGGCCTCTCTGCAACTGCCCAGCTGATTTGCTGCAACTGGTTTTGCAACTGGACCAGCCTGAGCCCTGCTGGCCTCTGCTAGAGTGAATTCTGATCCCTCAAGGGATGCCTCACTAGGTCCCAGACACTAGGAATGGGTCCCATTCACACCAAGATTCTGCCACTCATGATGACAGCCAACACAAAGTTCTGGTGAGGTCTGCTCTTAGCCGACAGCGACCACCAGCAGAAATGTGCTTTTTCCTTGGACCATTGCATTTGTGTTTTTTTTCACTACGAGGGAGGGAGAAGTATTGTACCTGCTGCCCAGCCAGTGTGAGTGTGGTGTGGAATGTTGGTGTGAATGATGCTGTGGAATGTTGGGTGAGTGAGGTTGGCAGTTGGAGGATAGGCAAAACATCAGGAAGGCTGCTCCTGGTGGGGCTCTCTGTACCTTTTATCTTGAACCTACTATCTGAATAAACACAATCTTAAGTTACCCTGGAATTGGATCTTTGCTTCTTTACAACATTGTGGCGACTTTTCTGGAAGGAATCTGCATGTGTCACCTGTTTGGACTGTAACTTTCAAGTTTAAAGTAACTGGAATTCAACTAAGTAATCTTGTGGAAGCTGGCAGCCCTGAGACCCACCAGTGACCAGTAGACCGGTCGGCCCCAACGTGGGTTTGCCAGTTTCTGTTGGACTTTCCCTCTTCCTGCCTGCTGTAACTTGGAAGAGGTGTCTGTGTCTTGCTGTCTTGGGAGAGTGACTCCATCAAGAGGAGTTCTCCAGAGGACCAACAAGTCTAACAGCTAACAAATAACTTCAAGAACTGTGTACTATTACTTTGGGAGAGTGTGTCTCCATCAAGAGGCGTTCACCAGAGCAGCAGCCAGTGTGAAGTGTGTTGAGTCCCAGAGCCTCCGTACGGAAGTCTCACTGCCACGTTTTTTTTTAAAGTTACAAGCCCCTGTAACCGTTGTGTGGGAACAGGAGCTGCTTTCTCGTTTTGTTGGACCGAGGAGGCCCTTGTGCGTGCCGTAAGGAGGAGTGTCTAGTGTGAGACGAAAGTCAAGTGGCAAGAGAAGTTCTCGTTTTCCTTGTTTTATGGACTGAGGAGCCATTTTATTTTTGCCTTCAGGTGGTGCATCGAGGGAGGGGTTTGGAGTCTGCCTGATTGTGGTGCGCCTTGGCTCGCGTTCCCTAGTCTCCGTGTCGGGAACAGATGTAAGCAGTACTCGGTGTCCCCTAGTCAGTGGCCTCAAGTGTTCTCTCCCGCCTTTTTGTTTTTTCAAGGTTGGTGCACTATGTAGGACTGTTTCGTACTTGCATCCTTTGCATCTACACAAAAGATCCGTTGGCTTACCTGCTTTCAACCGTTATACCTGGTGCGAGCGCGATCCTTGTCTCCTCCTCGTGCAGTGCTGCATGGACGTACCGCCATCTTGATTGTAGTAAGGCTGAAGCCGGGGAGTGTTGGGTGTCATTCCTCAGCGTTTGGAGTGACCTCTCAAGACTTGCGTCTCTGTGTGCCCCTCTGAGGAGTTCTGGAAACAACATTTTTGTTCAGCTAAGAGGTCTGGGCTTCAACGAGGAACTCTGGTGCGCACAGTTGTGACTTTCTAGCCTGCATTTTGAATCCTGACCCTACCTGTGGCTGGACCTGCCCTGCAAACTTCGTTGGCCCCTTACTCCTGCACCAGCGCTAGTCCTCCCGCCGCCGCACTGTTGATCCTAGCGGCTGCCGAGCGGAGTACTAGCCTTCCCAGGGGGCATTGCTGCGGAGCCGATTACATCACCCTTGGCGCCCGGAGGCGCTATAAACTTGCGTCCACACCGGCAGAGCGGGGTGTTCTGCATTTTGAATCCTGACCCTACCTGTGGCTGGACCTGCCCTGCAAACTTCATTGGCCCCTTACTCCTGCACCAGCGCTAGTCCTCCCGCCGCCGCACTGTTGATCCTAGCGGCCGCCGAGCGGAGGACTAGCCTTCCCAGGGGGCATTGCTGAGTAGCCGATTACGTCACCCTTGGCGCCCGGAGGCGCTATAAACTTGCGTCCACACCGGCAGAGCGGGGTGTTCTGCATTTTGAATCCTGACCCTACCTGTGGCTGGACCTGCCCTGCAAACTTCGTTGGCCCTTACTCCTGCACCAGCGCTAGTCCTCCCGCCGCTGCACTGTTGATCCTAGCGGCCGCCGAGCGGAGGACTAGCCATCCCAGGGGGCATTGCTGCGGAGCCGATTACATCACCCTTGGCGCCCGGAGGCGCTATAAAATTGCGTCCACACCCGCGTCGCGGGTCCACGCGCGCGGGCTTGCCGGGCTAAGGGTGGGCCCTCTACGGCCCTCCGGGGCCAGAAGAGGCTGGGCTGGGCCACGTCCCTAACTTCCCTCCTGCACTGTTGAAGGTACTTACATAATTACACGAATATCTGGTCCCTCCTATTGACATTGAGTGGTTTATCTTCAGTGTAATTGAAGTTTGAAGTATAGATATTCATCAAGCGTTAATTATAAAATAATTAGACCTGAGCAACATGAGAAAGTTAACTAAAACTACCAGAATGCCCACCCTAAGATCTAATACCAAACCGAAGGTGGACACCCCTCAACCAGTTCCCACACTCACAGCGATAGACATAATGTTGAAACAGACTATAGGGGCAGTATCTACCGCAATAGCGAATACAGAAAGGAGGATGTCCTTACCACCGATGATAATCTCTCAAGACCCACAAGATGTAGTAGACGATCCCTTAGTAGTCACTATAGATGCAACAGATGATTTAGACTTAAGTCTTGGTGTTACCTCCTCTTTCGCTGAGCTCCCGTGTGCTCAGGCCCCCATTGAGACAACAGGGGATATAGAAAATACCCAGCCCAATCTAAGCACCGTGTGGGGTAGAGAGAAGGTGAACTCAAGCAATACAGAGCCAAAAAGAGCTAGTGAAGCTCGTGTATACAAAAAAAAGGGGCAAAATAACACACTAAACCATAACCTAGTGGCTCCAATTACCAATTCTACATCAGGAATACCTTGCTGGGTGGCAAATATGGTAGCCGATCTCAAGGCAGACCTTGAAGACACGATCATTGCCCACATTAAACCGCTTATGTCAAAAATCGACAGACTAACATCCCTAATAAATAACAAAGGGATGGGCTCCACCAGGCAAGTGGGAAACGATGGCACATTAACTAAGGAGGGGTTAAAAGGGGGAACCGCTAACAATACACTAAAAGATAAGGTAGCACCAGTTAACCAATCCACAGCAAATAGACCAAAGGAAGTCACGCAAAATAATATCCCGACTGTGAAGAAAGCCCCTGTATCCCTGAATCCCAGTGCACCCAGTACCACCCCACAGGTCCAATCGAAGCAAGGAAAGGGAAATCTCCTAGTCACAAACGATAAAACGGGCCAAAAACCTAAAGAAAGTATAAGCACAAATACTTCCCTATCAAAAAATCAAGCGGAAAAAGTAAGATTGGCTCGCTTCCAGACAATTAATCTTCCGCCGGAAGCTTTGCCCTTTGTTGTTGTACTGACAGGAGTGCCACCCCTGAAAGAGGGAAAAAAGGAAACACAACTTGAACTAAAAAATAAATGTGTGCAATGGCTAAAGTTAAATAGACCCCTACCTCCAAATATCTTTGGGGAAATACTCACGGTTAGAAGAGGGGAATGGATAGGGAGAGGTATAAAAACAATAGCAGGGGACATTATAACTATCAACTTTAGAGACACGGCTGCAGTGAATTATATATGTAATGCACCCCCTAGTGGAACTAATACACAAATCCACCCTCTACATCTCTCATATTTCTACCCAACCATACCCCAAAGACAAATGCAGAGAAATAGGATACCTATGAGTAGGGCTCACCAGCTACCACCCCAGCACAGATTCCACCAATGGCAAACGCCCTGGCAAGGCACTCCAGAGTACAATCCCTTTCTATTCCAGTACGTGCACTGGAACAGGTTCTGTGCACTGGACGAGGTGGACTGACTCGCACCTGAGGAAATAAGCATCCCACTACCTGACAAGAGATCGGACGAGGAAGGATTCACAATGACAGGAATCTACATACCAATTGTAACAAAAGATAGCGGGGGCAGGATGGATAGCACAAGGAATTCTAAAAAACAGAAAGGGGAAACTAAATTGTCAGACCAAATAAATCAACTGACAATAGTAGATCAAACTAGGCGGATTATGGAAATTTCACAGGTCTCAGCTCTATGCCCCCACCCTATTTCTGTACCAGGGTCTAGTACTGCTCAGTCCACGCCTTCTACTGCACTTATGCCTCCAATTGAATGTCTGGGTCCTCAAAATAGTGATGGTTATGATCCCAAGGGTTCATTAAAGATTCTTAGTTGGAACCTAGCAGGTATCCACAGGAAATTGGGCTCACCAGAGTGGAATGCTTTGGTGGAGGCGCATAAGATTTGTTTGTTCCAGGAGACTTGGAGCTTAGAACCACTCCATCGTGTTGGCTATGTCACATATTTTGTGCCTGCAGTACATCCCAGAAATGGGAAGGGCCGACCTTCGGGGGGCCTTCTCATCTGGGTAAGTATCTCCCTTAACTGCCGTATAATATCAAAGCAGATTAATAGCCCAGATATTCTAGGAATCTCCTTGAGAGGTCCCCGTAGGGGGTTAACCCTCGACCTGTTTAATATATATGTCAGAGGCACTAAACATGGGTCTATGTCCCCGATAGTAACCACTCTTGAAGCAGAGCTCAGAGAAAACATTGCTGGTGCCCAAGTCCTAGTTGCGGGAGACTTTAACTGCACCTACGAGCCACTCTCAACAGATGACATTTTTGATCTGGCTGAGGATGACACTAGAAGGGGTATTCCAGCCCTAGCTATCCCCCCAATCAAAAGATGGTCCCAAAGTGTGATTCAATTAAATGCTTTAACGTTGGAGTTTGGCCTAAGAGCCACAAATGGTCGTACTATTTCAGATCCCATGGGTGCTGCCACATTTAACAGACCTAACCACACCTCAGGGATCGATTACATTCTGTTAGACTTTACACTTTGGGGATTAGTGGAGGACATGGTAGTTTTACCTACTGTAGAAAGCGATCATAATTCGCTCTCTTAGTCTCTTAAAAATCCTTGGCCTAGCAAAACAGTTGACATGTCCCCTAAGCAAGCTCACAAAATCTCTGTTTCCTCTTGTGGGAGACGTCTGAAGTGGAATAAAATCCCAGCTGATGAAGCTAAACTTAATATCATTAATGAAATGCTTATGGCCTCACAAATGGAGTTGGATATTATCGATCCGGCCCTGTCAACAACTGGAAGGGTCACATCTATTTTTGAGAACACACTTAGGTCTATAGGGGACGTATTTTTGAAAAAGGTACGTGTGGGGCAGGAATATGGCAACCCGGAATCCAAGGGGCAAGCACGATTGGTACACATCCGCATGCAGGCATGCAAAATCTCTTTTGATTGAGGCTATTAAAGGCAAATCACAAGCCCTGATACAGAGAGCTAGGAAAGAGCACAAGCAAATATTGGCAAGTGCAAAAAAGGAGTGGGAAGAAGAGTACTGGCGTACTTTAAAAGAGGCAAGCTCTGGGAAAGATTCAAGGCGTTTCTGGGACACAATCAGAGCCAGAAACAGGCCAGATAGTGACCTCATAACATGCAACATCACTAGCCAAGTGTGGGTTAACCACTTTTCCAAATTGTATACTCGCCAATCCGAAAATAACATCATAGATACACCCAAGGATGAACAGGGCTGGGAGGTGGCTCTAATAAACTCCGACTTTCCAGCAAAAAGAGTAGACTATGCTATTGGCACTATCGTGTCTCAAAAGGACTGGGAGGTAGATTTAGCAGACGCCGACTTCTCAATAAAAGAAGTAGAGTATGCCATTAGTACCCTTATGCCCCAAAAGGCGGCCGGACCAGATGGCATTCCCGGGGACCTGCTCCATTCAGATATTCCAAAATGGGGGAAATTCATTCACTGCCTGCTCATTGCCATCTGTAGGGGTGCACCGATTCCCACATCCTGGAAAGGGGCGGAGGTTGTCCCTATTTTTAAAAAAGGGGCTAGGGACGACCCGTCGAATTATATACCCATAAGCTTGTTGGACATAACCCAAAAGGTAGTCGGCAAGGTGCTGTTGGTTAGAATATTACAATGGATCAGTGAAAACAACATCCTTTCCGACTACCAGGCAGGATTTAGAGTAGGCACCGGCACAATAGAACAAGCTTTCAGATTGATGTTAGTATACTGGAAGGTGGTGGTCATAGGCAAGGGCAGTCTTTATCTCGCCTTCAGCGACTTAAAGACTGCCTTTGACCTTGTACCTAGGGAGACTCTCTGGAGAGTCCATACTGACATGGGGATTCCACATTACATCTTAGTGCTACTTGTAAGGCTCCATGAGAATAGCTTTGCCCAGATAAGATGGGGTACAGAGGGAGAGAAAACCAGCAGTATTCCGGTAGAGAGAGGGGTTCGCCAGGGATGTGTTTTAGCTCCCACCCTTTTTTCTTTGTATATCAATGGTGTGGTTGAGCGTCTGTTGAAAGATCCTTCAGATGAACATTCCCTGGCGGGGGAGCGTATCCCCACCCTTCTCTTTGCGGATGATACGCTCTTGTTATCTAAATCCCCAATGGGTCTCCAAAAACTTCTCAATAATTTCAAGTCTTTCTGTACAGAACGGGGCATGGTAATCAATACCGATAAAACGAAATATCTTGTGATGAATCCCTCTAAAGAATCTGTGCGTCCCCCACAGTTGAACGCTGTACCTTTGGGGAGGGTGGATGTATTTGATTACCTAGGCATCCATTTGTCGCACAATATGCAGTGGGCTCCTCACTTAGACAAAATGTTGCTAGCCCACAAGAGGGTAACAGGGGCTCTCCTGAAGGAGCAGCGCTCCTGTGCTATTAGACCTATAGCCCCCGTTATTGAAATCTACGCAGCAAGGAGAGTTAGCTCTGCTCTTTATGGGGCAGAGCTATGGGGCTCATGTAACATCAGCGAATTGTCAAGATCTGAGAGGAAGTTTTGTAGGGCCATTATGTCACTTCCCCAGGGTACACCTATGGTTCCATTAATGCTTGATTTAGGTTGCCGCCCTATTGGAGATTTGGCAAAGTTCCGGCCCTTACTTTTATGGGCCCGGCTGTGGCGAGTCCTGGAGCTTGCCAAATATGCTAAAGGGCTCTCTGAAGTAATGTCTTTACCGGGGTGGCACAGAATAAAATGGCTGAGAGACATGAAAGCCCTTCTGTGTAACTTGGGTCTAAGTGGAGCCTTGGCAAATAGGTCTTCTCCCCCAAAGGCAACACTCAAGAGTCTATACTGGAATTGGATTTTGACTCAACGGAGCACTAACCGTACATTGGGCAGACTTACGGAGAACTTCTTGAAATTCAAGGACTTGCCCATTCGGGAACTCTACTTAGATATCATTGAGAGACCACTTGATAGGACCCTTTATTTTAAATTCAGGACTGGGACCCTCCCTCTGCATGCTTTTACATCTCGGTGGAAACCGCCTGCACAGACTACAGAGTTTTGCCCCACTTGTGTATCCAGACAAGAGTCAGTGGCACATTTTCTTTTTGAGTGCCAGGAGTATGCCCAACCAAGAAGAAGATGGCTTATGCAACTGTGCCGCTTGTTAGGGACTAGGCATCACATTGAGGCACTACGCATTTTAATGTCGGACTCTCGACCATTGTATGTCTGAACCCTTTCCAAATCCTTATCATGGGCCTGGTTCATTAGAAGCAAAAGGCTTAAAGGAAATGTTTAATTCTCTTTTAATCAATTATTTATGATATGCTTCTTTTATCTGAAAATTAGGATTTTAAAGGCAAAATGTAATCGGATTTCTGTATTCTCCTTTTATTTAAAAAAAATGAAATTGTGTGTTTTTACTGTGAAGCTTTTATGATAAGTTTTTATCGAAATAAAGCCTTTTTGACTTGACTTGACTTGACTTGACTTTCAAGCCTTGAGTATGTTTCAACTTTGTTTCTCAGCGGTATTTGATCACCATCGTAGGTGTTGCATCAACCAACACTGTCTTCATTTTGTTTGGTAACCGCTTCAATGCAGGTGCTGGGTGTGATTTCACCCTGGGAACTCTTGCAACATATTTTAAACTTCAAGGAAGGGGGGGATCTTGGCGCAGTGTCTGTGATGCCTTTTATTTTTAAGTCACTCTTGGTTACCACCCTGTGTGGGTGTGGGAGACTTAGTTTCATCTCCTACTGAGTGTATGTGTGTGAGTTGACTTTTGCACAATTTCACTCTGTTTTATCCCCTTGTCGCTGTGTTTTCGCTGACCATTTTCTGTGTGCTTGTCTTCTCTTTCCTTCCTCCCTTTAAGCTCAAGGGTTTTTTGTCCTAGTTGAGCATGTGTGTTCTGTGGTGTGTTTTCTTCTGCACCATTGTGGTTTGTTCCCCTCAGTGTTCACGTTCTTTTTCGGCCTGGCCAGCTGGTATGTTTGTGGCTCAGTTGTTGGTTGGTTGTGCGTGGTGCATACGTTTGCAGGTTTGTTTGGTATTGTGTGGTAAGGTGGGAGTTTTGTGTGGAAAGGGAGTGGATGTGTGTAAAGGTTGTCTTTCTGCCTAAAGATTGATTTACCTTTCCAGTTTGTTATTTTCTTCTTTGTAGGTACGTGGGTGGGCATTGTTGTTTTACTGTTGCTTTGCCTTATGTTGACATTCATGCAAATTGCCATTTTTCTCTTGTGATTTCATGCATTTTTGGATGTTAACTTACAAGCCCATTGTACGGTGTTTTTCTTGCTTTTCATCCTATCTGGTTTGCCCTTAACCATCTTCAAGTCGTTGCAAAGGATCCTTTCACGTTTATGTGCATGTTATTGTTACCAATGTGTGCTTTTTCCTTGGACCATTGCATTTGTGTTTTGTTCACTATGAGGAAGGGAGAAGTGATGTACCTGCTGCTCAGCCAGTGTGAGTGTGATGTGGAACGTTGATGTGGATAATGCTGCGGAATGTTGGTGTGTGAAGTTGGTAGTTGGGGGATGGGCTGAGCAGCAGGAAGGCTGCTCCTGGTGGGACTCTCTGTAACTTTTATCTTGAACCTACTATCTGAATAAACACCATCTTAAGTTACCCTGGAATTGGATTTTTGCTTCTTTACAACACACTTCTCGCTACAGCAATGACAGCCCGTGACGACTACCAACTTAAAGCTACCATCCACGATGTTCAACCAGCTCTGCACACTACAGCGAGCACCATCTACAACTCTCGACCTGCTTCTCACACTACAGGCCTTTAGTTGTATCCATCCCATGCTTCATCATGGTCAGCTTGAACTTGCAATTTCCCTCGATCTAGCATGACCAGATAACTGTGAGTGGCGCATCATGCATTTAGGTGATATTTTCACTGAAAAAACAAAACTAAAATTAATTGTAATATCTTATGTTGTATATGTTTTGCTAATGTTGTGTTTTGCTTTAAAGATCACTGTTCTTAGAATGTTCATAGTTCTCCTAGCAACTGTGGTAGAATTATTGAGTTGAGTTGGAGCTACTGTTGGAGTCGGTCTTGTCCGCCTCCACTCACCATGTAGCCTTAATAAACTACATTAATCATCTTATGACCAGCGTAATTACTACAAATGTATTATATCCGGTTCTACTGATTGGAATTTTTTTTGCTCAGGTATCATTTTATTTAATAAAATGTGCACTGTATGGGATTCGTCTTGTGCTGTGTTTTCACTTTATTACTGTTTGTGTGCTGCATAAATACCTTACACGTTGCCTCTAAGTTAAGCCAGACTGCTTTGTGCACAACTACCAGAGGGTTAAGTACAGGGTAATTTAGACACTTTTGTCGTTCACCCTGACAAAGACTGTGGAAGTTGCCTGAGTGGGGCTTCAACCCCCTTAACCAATAGACTGTCATGTATTCCTATAGGTTCTGAATCGATCCCCCTATTCCTGACCCTATTCTAGTTAAACAAACCAACAAGTTAACTAGCAGTCAGCCCATGAGGCAGAAAACCCCCATGATGCAGATACCGTTATCTGACGCAGTCACACTACGGCACAGGAACGTGTTATCTGATTAGGTCATAACGCTTGCGATCTAATTAGACAAGCGATATTCCTCCAGCCCCTGATAAGGCATACGGAGTTCTCATAACAAATCAAACCTATGACAACCTGGGCAAAACCCTGCGGCCATTGTTTTGATTTCACAGAGAACTTCAGTAAAAGAATGTGCTAACGAGCAAGTCGTATGACATCCTTATTGACGTATCTATGTTCATCCTTACGTCAATCTCGGCACCTTAAAGGTATAAATATTACCGATCTTGCCCTATGCAAACACACGCGTGGTGACGAGACGGAGCAGCCATACTTGCCGAAGCCAAGAGCAGAGCAGACCCCGCTGGCAGCAGCCCCGCCTTCCTGACGCGCTGAGAGACGCGCTGCTTTCTCCTGCCGAGAATCCAGCACCGGCGTTTCTGGGTAGCCCTCGCAGGCAGCCTGGAATATCGAGACCAGAGAGAGAGATACCATTCCTCATTCATCCTAACTTCCAGGTACAGAACTGAATGACCCCTCACAGAGAATTCTTTAGTTATTCACTTGGCAAAAACAAACTTAACTTAAACTGTAACTTTTTATTCCCGCCCACGTATTAGACTTAGGTCAGGTATACGGGGTAGGCGTATCTAGAAACACCAGTTGAGTACGTTTAGTCAAATGTATATGTGTATGTAATATATTTTATTCATTTTAAAACATCTTATGGCTTAGAAACCATATCAATGTTTTTACAGTATTATTTTATACTATTGCTTTTAATGTATGCACTTTACTTAGCTATAAGTATTGCAATAATATCGATCCATTTCTCTTGTATGAGAAAAGAGACTGATCAATAAATAACACCTTTTTATTGAACACGCCCGTCTCTTCCTTTTCTCTACATTCTGATGAGACTAAGAATGCACGTACTGACTGAGTAAAATAAATTGCCTTTTGTTCACACGACTCTCGAGATTTACTCTTGATTAGGGGAGAGCAAAGTTGTCATGTTCTATGGTTGTCAGAAACTAAATCCCTTCTTGTCTAATCAGGGAAGTTAAGTCCTCCTTGAACATTCGAGAAAGTTTCTAGTGAACTCTGAGCTAAGCTGGCAAACCCAAAACTTTAAGTCTAGTATCGACAGTAGTAGACCTAGTTAACGTCTGGCCTAGGCCTTTACTGCTGTAGGTATTATTCCAATGCGCAGAGCCTATTTGGATGATAGGAACTACACTACATGGCGCCCAACGCGTTTGGAAAGGGCGATAAAACTAACGTAAGACATTTAGAGTAACTCAGTCGTGCTTTCTCACTCAGACCCCTTTTCCCAAATACTCCAAAGACGTCTGGAGTGGGTGAAAGGTTATATCCGCCAGACCTCGCAGGAGGGAACTCCTATGTATGGTTCTTGGTATAGTCAACGTTGAAGGATACACTGTTCCAAAATATTGTGCATCTAATCTTTGTTTCCATAAGAAACCTGATCTGCAAACAAAAGAAATAACCTTCAGGACAGTAAAATGTCAGACAATGAAGAAGAAAGAGAGGCAGTTAGATTAGCAGCTGAACTCGCAGCGGCTGATGCTGCAGCACTAGATGCGGACGGGGATATAATACTCATCCCGGTCATCAAAAGGAGATCTATAACCCTGAAACTTATAGAAAATGGACTGACACCTAGAGGTGGCACAGTCATATTCGTAATTGAGGCACACGAATATCGGCAAACAGAGGTATACTATTCATGGATACATTTTCCAGCAGCAAATGCTGTAACAAAGTACTTCCACTATTACAAAATAGAGGAACCTCCTAATGAGTACACTCCTTTCGAGGAGGTGGAAGTACCACTCAAATTTCAAGAGCATTTGCTCTTATTTGATGGCGCCCTAAAACATAACAATCACATCACCAGGCTCGGTCCTTTAGGTAGACCAGGAGCAACGTGGCCGGTCCTAGCCGGATACACACCACATCCAGACATCAATGGGATGTCTATAGCAGAGCTGTTAACACAGCTAAAACAATTAATAAAAATTCATAGACAATTAGTTCAGTATGTGATGCGGACATCAACAATTCAGCCAGCGATTAAACTTCCACAGCTGACCCCTCACCAGGGGAACACAAATAAAATTACACCACAGAACATCCAATCCTGCCTAGGTAAAGTACCGGCTAAACGGGAACAAATACCATTCTGGTTGGCACAGAAAATTACCCAAATAGAGGCGGTGTTTCCTGACACCACCCCGCTAGAAAAGCACAGGATTCTGACTATCTGTCTCCCAATGGGAATCGCACCACACATAGAGGACTGTGACACTTGGGGTACAGTCTTTGCTTCCATCTACACAAAAATGCACTGTGTTCCATCCATTTCGGTAATACCAGATGTGCTAAAACAAATTCAAGATGAATATGGTCCTGAACCCGCTTTAACTCTTGGTATGAAATTACTAAAAGACTTCAAGCAGGTCTCGGCTATATTATTAGCCAACATAAAGGGAGAAGCAGCAAACGTGGCGATCCGCCAGAGGTTAAAAGAGACAGATATAGCAGACCAACCAGCTGAAATTGCCAGAATCATAGAAAAATCCTATGAGGAACTAGGTAGAGATAGTTTAGGTGGAATACCAGTAAAACCACAACTGACTGAAAGTCCAGAAAAAATATTTTTTAATAATAATTCACCAAAAAAGAACTGGGATGGAAACAAACAATCCAATCCTAAAGAAAAGAAATTCCAGTCCAGAGGAAGGTCTCCTAGGCGAAGAGAGAAATCTCCGAACCAAAGACACAGGTCACCCCAGAGTGACCCTTCTGAGAAAAGATATAACCTTAGAAATAGGGATAATATAAAAAAGCCTGATAGATATCAAGACATTGATACACGTCCCTCTCAATCTTTTCATACTTCCTCGCAGAAATCGGAAAGAAGAGGACGATCAGAACAAAGAGAAGAGCACACCAAGTCCAAAGACAAGGAACCTGCTCAGCTAAAAAAGAAATTACAATTTCCAAAAAAGAAGGTAGCTAGTATCAAGGTAGTTAACAATGCCGAGAATACTGAGGACACAACTGAAAAACGGAGAGTGGGCTCAGACAATGCTAGACAGTGCAGCAGAAGTGAGCATAGCTCGCAAAGTCCTTATGAATCATCTGGAGACAGTGGACACGAATGAATATCTTCAAGTGGAAACTGCGGACACCAGAGTTAGCAAACCTCACAAGATATACGAGATAACATTACGTATAGAGGGAGATAAGACTAGGAAAATAAGGGGACTATTTGGGATAACCTATCCGAGGGCTATGACATCCTTCTAGCTGAAAAAGACTGGCCACCAGAGTTTGTTAGGGAGTGCCCTCATGGCGAAGAAATAATTATGCCTGCCTTCTCGAATCATATCCCGATTCATAAAAAATACACACTTGCCAGAAAATGGGCAGTAGCTTTAGCGCCTGCCTTATATAAAAATCATGTAGGATGGGATGAGGACTCTCCTCCTCACAAAATCCAGTTAAAATCACAACCAACTGCACAAAGGCAGTACCCAATTAAGCAAGAAGCTAAAAAACAGGTAAATGAAATACTAGATCAGCTAGAATACCAGGGGGTGATTGAAACTTGCACCTCACAAATGAACAACCCTTTGTTTCCGGTCTCCAAACCAGACAATTCATATCGTCTAGTTTTGGATTACCGACACCTTAACACATGTTGCAAAACTTTTGCAGTGCAAAACTCACACAGTGCTGCACTAATGAATAACATAGTGCGCAAAAAATACAAAACAACCTTGGACATCTCTAATGGATTCTTTTGTCAAAACATAGCACCAGAGAGCAGATATTTAACTGCATTCTCAATAAATGGCACTCAAAAACAATTCTGTCGGTTAGCCCAGGGGTACAAGAACAGCCCGGGGGTATTCTCAGCGAGAGTAACAGAATTACTACAACTATATGATGATGAAGCATTATCTTATGTCGATGACATTTACTTAACAGATGATGACTTGGAGACTCACTTGAAGAGAGTGAACACCATAATACTTGGGTTCGCAGCAGAGGGTTACAAATTCAACTTTAAAAAATCCAGAATTGCCCATCTAACAGTCTTGTACGTAGGATATGAATTATCAAGTATAGCCTGGCTGACAATTTTCTAAGAACTAGAAGAAATGGAAAATTTAGAATATGAAAAAACATTCCCTCTGCCAATCGACATTCTGCCTTTACGACATTACGCCTGTGTAATCTATACAGACGGACATGCTCAACCCCCCGTTTGGGGAGAACAGGCATACAACCCCACATGTGAGATTACAAAAGAAGTGTGGCGCGGAGGTAAACTAAAACCTCTATTAACAAAATCACACTCAGTAGAAACTAATTCAGAAAAACAAACTGAAATAATAGCATTGAAAATGGCGCTAGATAATGCGGATCGCGAATTCCCGACACTTATAGTGTCAGATTCATATTACTGCGTCAAATCATATAACAAGGATTTGCAGACATGGATTCAAAACGGTTACAAAGATGACACAGATGCACCAATAAAGCAGAAACTGCTCTGGGAACAAATAGCTCTTTTACAAAAAGAACTACCAAAGACTCACGTGACACACTCACTGAGTCATCAGCGTGATGGCGTTCACGTTGCAGGGAATTCATTGGCTGAGACAGCCACAGCGGCAGCCACTAAATCGGCTCCCGTAGATCGAAAAAAGCGTACATTAAAATACATTGACGGTGAAACAGTGCTGGCAGTGAAAACGTCATCAAAAGGCGACTGCTCAGCGTTACCGATCAACTATCCACTCAATTATACATACATAATCGATGCAAACTCCGTCCCTTTTGCTCGAATCCCTGGAGTGGGGGATAGAGTGATTCCAAACATGGACAGGAGAAACTTGTTAATCGCAGACGCACATATGGGCGAGGGTCTCAGACACCTCAAACTAAAAGATTCTCTGGAAGAATTACAATCGCGGTACTGGTGGCCAGGCATGAGCCTGCGTCATACCATGTTTGTAAAAAATTGCCCAAACTGCAACAGAGATCGCAGTGGGGAGAGAAACAGTTTAATACCTCGTCGGTTTACTCCAGGAAAAATCAGGAGTAAAAAGGAAGGGTTGCGATTAACATATACAGGCTAGTTCCACTTATAATGTAGATCACCAGCACTCGGCTGACGTCCGGACTGTTATACAAAGATTTGCGAGTCTAAATGGCATATACGCTAAGAGCATGCTACGTTTGACCATTGTCTCCACTCTAGCCCTCAAGCCTGAGGGGAAACATGACCAAATGAGCATAGCCCAGCGGGAATCTTCTCACTTCCTTCCTGAGGGTACGGGATGGTGTAAAGAAAAAACCAAGGCATAAAGCAATCTATAGCGGAAAGGATATTAGGTTCGGGAGCTGGGTGGGTCAAACATCTAATAAGTATCCAACGTAGTCTCAATAACTTGCCAAGAAATTCTCTGAAGGGATTCAGTGCGTACGAATTATTATTTGGAACTAGGATGATGATCTCTGACATTGATAGTCAGACTTCAGTGGTGAAAGAAAAAAGCTTTGATATCAAAGACCGTTTGGCTATTTTGCAGGACTTAAACAAAACAAGAAAAGACCTGAGCAACATAAAGTTGAAACAACAGCCAACAACCACTGAAGAACCACCACCTGTCCCAGCAAGACCTGTCTGGATTCCTAAAGTCGGGGATCTAGTCAGGGAAAAGATCGCGGTAAAGAAGGAATTTGGGCCTTCTTACAGAAAAGCAGTTCCTGTCTTGTCTGTCAACGGGACAAGATCAGTTGTACTACCGCCACTTGCTGGTAAAAAGGAGAACCGAGTTGTATCCATCGACCTGGTAAAACCACAACATGTGGCCGATAACAAACAGTAGGCCAAGTGGACTCCCAATAAGTAGCAGAACACCAAGGTTTGCTACCAGTACAGAGGTTCTTACGAAGAGGCTCATCACATTCGAAACGCCTACAGAAGAACAACAAGGACTATGCAGCAATGCAATAGAACTCAGACCTCTGAAAACCCAAATAAAAACATTTAGCAGAGACACACCAATCTATAGTGAAGTACCAAGTGAAAATGCAACCAATGAACCAATTGGAACAATTGACAGAACTGCTTCCGGCTACTTCATAAACTTCGATGATTCCTCTGAAGGCTTCACTGAATCAAAGACACAGCCATCATCAAAAACCTTTAAAGATAAAGCTAAAGAACTTTTGAAACAACTGAAAGAAACATATCTGATTTCTCCATGGATTGAATTTTGGGTGGGTTTTGGTGCATTTATCCTCATACTTTGGCTCATCATGGTACTTACTTTGGGACGCTTCATTGAGGGAAAATATGCTAAAATGGACACAGCAAGTCAGAAAATCAACTTGATCCTCAAACCACACACATCTTCACACGTCGAGAAAAGAGAACTTTCTTCAGCCAACTTCACAGCCAATCCAATACCTGGTGGGGTAGCCTGGGACAACACTGACTATGAAATTTATGGTCCGGTCGAGATCCTGAAATATCCACACCAAATTAAGATCTCCTTGAGTGACTTTGTAAAACCAAACTCATTTGCTGATGATTGGGACTTCGAAAGCATTAATAATATGATGTCTGATTTAGTAATGTCTGCTAAATTTACCAAACATGATTATTTGCAGGGTTCTACCAATTATGATAGTATGTACTGTTATAACCACTATGGTAACCATTTTTTACATAGATCTGCACAACCTAGATCTGCACAACCTAGAAATGTTTTAAATTATAATCAATGGGAACATTGTGCAACACCTCCAAAAGGGAGCTCAAGAACCGTTTACGACAAATATTCATATTTTTCAGGTTTTAACACAAGTAATGCTGAAGCATTTTATTTTAAATTGTCAAATAAGACAGGGACCAAGACCATGATAACCAACACAAAATTGTTATATTCAGACTCATTCTTTGAAAAAATGCATACCTTTGGATTTGATTATTGGGACAAAAATGTTGAATTGAAAAGTGTTTGGGGTACAAAAGAATGGCAAGTACAGGGTATAGAAGCTTTGTTTAGAGCCTGCATGATCCCAGAACAAATGATATTTTTAAATGACACTGTTCAACAGACCACCTGTCTTGGCTTAGCCAAAATCAAAGATTTAATTAAACCGTCTATTCCAAAGCCAACAATGTTTAGCAATAACTCTGATACAGATGAAGAGATAGACGTAAACCATATATTAAACCAAAACAGAACACATCCTGATTGAAAACAGTGGTTGATCTGGCCCACAGATACTAATAACTGTCAAGACAGATTCCTGAACAAAACGCAGGGGTTCAAAATGACCAGGCCAGACCCTAGATATCCCCAAAGACATCACCCAGGGATAATAACCACCTACAGTGTGGGCAAATTATGCCTTCAGTGGCTACAAACTTCCACACTGGCAGAAATTAAGCAACACCTAACTTTACTTACTGATGGTGCTGACTTGCGTGATTTCACTTTGGGACCACGCAAACAGCGTCAAAAGCGTTTCATAGCAGCCTCTGTATATGCAGCATACAATGAGGCCTGGAAGGTTACTCAAATTGAAACAGCAGAGAGAATACGGGAAATTGACCGTATTAATTTGGAAAAATCACTTTCTGTAGTGGACAATGGGTTAATGACTCTGTCCTCCAGAATTTTTTCTTTGGACAGCATTGTGTCTTCAGCAATCGATATATTATCGCAAGACTTACTGTTATTACAACACGGTCAGTCACAATTGCGTTCTATTGTACAGCTTGGCTGGACGTTACAAAATCTGCGTTCAGGCTATGTGCCTTGGCGTCTAATCAACACAACGTCATTATTCCAAATCTTTAACCTTACTGATAGACAAATCAGTATGGCACAAAAGGGTGCTGATTATACAATCTTGAGCATTGAAAAACTCGAAAGATTACCAGTGACAATGTCAGAACGACCTGTCAGTGAATGGATAATACATGGGATAATAAATATTCCAATCTCAACCTTCAGGTTTCAATACTGCCAAAAATATATACAGGCTGGCATGTACGAGAAATTGGGAAAGGGGTACCTTAAAACAACATGGAACCTGCCCTATTCACATGCATGTGTCAGTAATAAAGGACAGAAAGTGTTTCTTAGTGGCAACAATTGTGCGATGTCACTAAGTGGCACACTTCTGTGTAACGGAATTAGTTTGCATGGAGCCTGTGAAGGGAATTCATACAACCTTTCATGTCACCAGCAAGGCGCACCTGCAACAGAAATAGAACCATTCTTTCAATGACTCTATAATGGGAGTTACATTCTTATTGTAGACCGCAGATGTTGTAGTCTTATGCCCGGGACTCCTTATCTAGTAACTACTACTGCGAAGGTCAAGTGCTGTGGACGCTCATTGTTCCCCAGCTCCTTCCCAGACAGGGAGGCAAGGGCATGGCCCGATTTGAAAATTTCTTCTGTTCGAATAGATACTTTAAGCAGAATGAAAACAGTGCTTCTTCAGACGCCTACCAGGCTCTCGTCATCAAAAGAAACGTATGATCTACAAGTCGCAAGGACGACTGCAGAGATACATACATTATTATCAACTAATTCCCCCGTACATTTCGCGGAAATCCTGAATGAAATCTTAAATATTTCTGATACCAATGGGGTCTCAAAGGTATTTAAGACAGTATTTTCGATGGCATTAACACCATTCAAAGCCATACTGGGTATTTTTCCAGATTTCGTCCATTCGATTTTTGGCGGACTTCCCCTGATCTTGGGACTAATTGCAGGAATCCTATTCTTAGTCCTTATTTTTCGTTATGGCAACCCATGTCACAGACAAAACTCTTGCGACAAGGGAAGAAACAATCCTAGCCATTGGATACCGGGACCGGATATCAAAAATCCTGGGACTCTCCCGGCTTAGAGACCTGAACATGACTTGGTTTCTATCATTTCGACCAATGTGGCAAAGATGTGTTTTACCTGTATTAAGGTGTCTGCTATGCGGAGAAGAATGCGTGTTAGACACCTGTCTGACGCTACAATCGGATGCGCCGATGGATGCAGAAACATTGTTGAGCCCGATCAAGGTTCATGCTTTGTGCTGCCCTCAAAGGCTACCAATCCTGATGACGGCATTCGTGGAAGCTTCACCACTACGATTGATGGGTAGTGAAGTTCAAGATGAAAGCAGCATCGAACAGGTACGACCTTCTGTCAGCAATGCGAATCAGAATGTCAATGGAGACAATCATGCACAAGAATGCATGATTACACCTATTTCCGAGTTAGTGGAACTTTCCCAGGAAGCTGTTGACAGTTTTTTCGAAAGCCTAAATGATATGATGTTCTCACCCGAACAGAAATAGAGACTTTTGAGCAAGCTCGCACACGGCGTTCCCTGAATTCGGCCTTCAACTTTAAATAATAAAGTCACATGAACTATTTTTCACTCCAGTCCACGGACAGCAACTCTTTCAGAAGCCCCAATTCATTTTTTCGGTTTTTCGGGACACTTATCTTCTGCTTAAAGTAAGAAACTATTCCTAAAGAACTAAGATTTCTAATTTTAGATACTTTATAGACTTTAGCTGCCCGCTGGTATGTTCACAAATATTTTATTCTGTGATGGAATGGTCTCGAAACTTTTTTCTGTATTTAAGAAACCATTTCATGTGTAATTCTCATATACCAAATAAGCAATAATGTATACAAATGCGTGATTACTTTAGCATTATTCCATAGCTTGAGTGCATACAATATATATGTCTGCAAATTTTCCGTATATTTGAAGAATTTCAAAATGCATTTATGTATTTTGGGGTGGTAAGGTATACACACTACTCTATAGTATGTTGTACTATGTTATACTATGCCTAGATTAGTAAATATGTCCATAGTTAGCGTGGAGTGGGTGTCATGTATTCCTATAGGTTCTGAATCGATCCCCCTATTCCTGACCCTATTCTAGTTAAACAAACCAACAAGTTAACTAGCAGTCAGCCCATGAGGCAGAAAACCCCCATGATGCAGATACCGTTATCTGACACAGTCACTCTACGGCACAGGAACGTGTTATCTGATTAGGTCATAACGCTTGCGATCTAATTAGACAAGCGATATTCCTCCAGCCCCTGATAAGGCATACGGAGTTCTCATAACAAATCAAACCTATGACAACCTGGGCAAAACCCTGCGGCCATTGTTTTGATTTCACAGAGAACTTCAGTAAAAGAATGTGCTAACGAGCAAGTCGTATGACATCCTTATTGACGTATCTATGTCCATCCTTACGTCAATCTCGGCACCTTAAAGGTATAAATATTACCGATCTTGCCCTATGCAAACACACGCGTGGTGACGAGACGGAGCAGCCATACTTGCCGAAGCCAAGAGCAGAGCAGACCCCGCTGGCAGCAGCCCCGCCTTCCTGACGCGCTGAGAGACGCGCTGCTTTCTCCTGCCGAGAATCCAGCACCGGCGTTTCTGGGTAGCCCTCGCAGGCAGCCTGGAATATCGAGACCAGAGAGAGAGATACCATTCCTCATTCATCCTAACTTCCAGGTACAGAACTGAATGACCCCTCACAGAGAATTCTTTAGTTATTCACTTGGCAAAAACAAACTTAACTTAAACTGTAACTTTCTATTCCCGCCCACGTATTAGACTTAGGTCAGGTACACGGGGTAGGCGTGCATAGTATTTTATACTATTGCTTTTAATGTATGCACTTTACTTAGCTATAAGTATTGCAATAATATCGATCCATTTCTCTTGTATGAGAAAAGAGACTGATCAATAAATAACACCTTTTTATTGAACACGCCCGTCTCTTCCTTTTCTCTACATTCTGATGAGACTAAGAATGCACGTACTGACTGAGTAAAATAAATTGCCTTTTGTTCACACGACTCTCGAGATTTACTCTTGATTAGGGGAGAGCAAAGTTGTCATGTTCTATGGTTGTCAGAAACTAAATCCCTTCTTGTCTAATCAGGGAAGTTAAGTCCTCCTTGAACATTCGAGAAAGTTTCTAGTGAACTCTGAGCTAAGCTGGCAAACCCAAAACTTTAAGTCTAGTATCGACAGTAGTAGACCTAGTTAACGTCTGGCCTAGGCCTTTACTGCTGTAGGTATTATTCCAATGCGCAGAGCCTATTGGGATGATAGGAACTACACTACAAGACCAATTTCTTACAGCAGCTTTGTCATATGAGGAAAACTCTGACTTTTTCCAAAACTTTAATTGTATGGTGAGATTGCTAGCACCGGAATGCTCTAGCAGTAACCTCGTAACATATAATAATTATGGTTAACGTCATTTCATTAAATGTTTCTAGGGGTCCACTGATGCGTACTAAGTAAATAAAGAGATGATCATGAAAATATGGCAAACGAAAAGAACAATGGATCCTTGAAAAAGTATATTTTACCTGCTGGATGCAACCTTGAAAATGATTTCATACATATGCAGCGCATTTTTTCCAGTTCATGTGATTTTTTTGCAATAAATATTTAAAGTCTGTGGGAAACAAAATGAGTTGATTGCAGTTTTCCTAGATGCCTTGTGACAGCTTCCCTCTTACTCTCTCTCTCTCACATACACACTCTCTCTCTCTCTCTCACACACACACTCTCTCTATCTCTCTCGCTTTCTCTCTGGGCCTGCCTATGTCGTTCTCGGACTTGTCGCTGGCCTCTCAGCAGTCCAATCCATGTTGCATTTTCCCCATACTGAATGGCGTTTAATTTGATATCAGCGAGGACATTCGCTTCTGATGCGATAGGAGCGACACGTTTATTTATGCTGTTTGTAGAGCATATGGTTGGATTTAATAAGCCTTGCTGTTGTGTTTACCAGCGTGGCGACCTTCTCTGAGCCCGGTGTTGCATACGAGACCTGTATTTTCAATCTTCTCCCTCAAAGACGATTCATTTCCCATTGATGGGAAGTGTAGGCATCTGGAATAGGTCCTTTGACAACATATGGCCCTTGGTAACAAGAATAACTCAGAATAGTAGTGAAAGTGACAGCTTGCGTAAAGCATATGCCACAAGTGCAAATCGCAGCAGGAGAATGCTGTTCTTCTGCAAAATACTTATTTTTACCTTTTGATTAAATTGTAGCTTCTTTGTGGCTAGTATAAAACCACAACAGTCTCCAAATTAAGCTGTGCTTAACCCTCTGGTAGCTTGGCAATCACTGAGCGATCTGCAGAGTTTAGTGTGTTGAGTGCTCTTCAAGGGACCAGTAAAAAAACCTTGATTTGTAAATACTTATGAGATGCAAAAAAATCAATTTGCCTTTAACTGCCCAATCCAGATTCACTGAATAAAGATCTTTGTACTCACAAATGGCGCTTGTTATTAATTTCCACAAGTATGGCTGGATGTTTCGGTGCTAACAAATTTAGGGTGTGAGTTGGGTTTATTAAAGTTCCTTGGAGGGATCACAGTAAATTAAGATGAATACGAAAAGTGCATAAGTTTGTGGGTATTCACCAAGTCATTTAAGATACTTGTTTACCTCCATGGGAACATGCGAGATTTACTCCAGTCAAGTGCAGAGCCAATTACTTTTGAAAGGGGGATGTTTAATGAGGGAATAAGGGAAGGGGTTTATCCATGAGGCAAACATATTTGTCACCGAGAAACAAAAAACGTGTATAAGCCTATTTGCCATAGTGAAACATATACAGATGCAGAATTTTCTACCTGGTGGAAACTTTGCATGCATAACTTGTATGAGCTCGTCTAATATAAGACTGTAGTACATTTCCTTTTTTGCCTGTGGGATCATTTGAGAGCCTCATAAAAAATGGAAATGAGCTCCAAATGTTTGAGGAATCTCAGAGGAGTAAATATTCGTCACTTGAAGCCGTTTTGCAAATTGTGCATGATGTCTTCAATAGCTGATACACTATTTCATCACTATGAATCAGTAATAAAATGCTGATGTAATCTTTGCAATTTCTTCTTATATACCATTTCATATATTCAATATATTCAGTTATTTGAATGCATATTTTCTCATTTATAAACACATGTTGCCTTTAGCATCGTTTGCACGTAGATACTATGTAACATTTTCTTTATTATAGATTGATGGTTCAGCAATAATTCATGTATCTATTCACATGGTTTATAAAGCTTTATAGATTTAAATGAAAGTGCAAGAAGATTAATCTTGCATTTGACATCATTCGATTCAAGGCCTGGCCTTTTCAAAATAATGAGAAAAGTATATTTCACCTGGGAGCAGACAAATAGAAGGCAAAGACGTAATCTTCAGCTTGTTGGGGACTCCCAGAACAAGCAAGTGGAAGCTGTAAACTATCTTCATGAAGGCCATGGGGAGGTATTTCGGAGTCAGCTTGCCATTATCAGCTTGCTAGGCCTCTTTAGCTACAAAGCAGAAATAGACACTACCTTCTTCACATAGACTGTTAGAAATGGGGTCTGTAGTTGGCAGTGGCTTGCACCCTGTTCAAGTAGGGACCCTTACTCTAGTCAGGGTAAGGGAGTTACACAACTAAGATAAGCCCTGCTCACCCCCCTGGGAGCCTGGCACAGAGCAGTCAGGCTTATTCCAGAGGCAGCGTGTAAAGTATGTGTACACACACAGACACACACGCAATAACACAATGAAAACACTACAAAAGGAGTCCACAGCAGTTTAGAATAATAGCCAATATTACTCTGAATAAAACAAGACCAAAATGACAAATATCCAACATACACAAGTCAAAATATCATTATGAAAAGATTAAGCAAGTTAAGTCCATAGACATCAATGGATTCGCTTGTTTAAGACAAAGTACCTTAGATACTTCAAAAAATGAGGTGCAAAGGAGATGATAGAATCGAAAAAGCAGGTGATGCAGCAGTTCTTTACTGCTACAGGCAAGGTGAGGTGTCAGTTCCTTTCTGCTAGGCAGAGGAGGCAATGCTTCAGTTCCTTACTGTAGCAGGGGAGGTGATGCATTGTTTGCGGACACGATGCATTGGTTCCTTACTGCTGAGCGGTGTTGATGAAGATATTGCCACCCAGGGATGATGCATTGAAAATCCAGTTGCGATGCATCGGTCCCACAGCAATGAAGCAGGTGCTGCATCGGAGCGATGAAGCAGGCGCTGGGTGGTGTGCCACGGACATTGGTGATGTGGTGCTTGAAATTCACACAGCAGCAGTTCTTCTGACACCCTGCGACAGAAAGCTGGGGCCTCCACTGTAAGCCGGTAAGCCGCAGCCGTTGTGTGAAGTGGGGACCACGCTCCAGTGCTGGCACCAGCGATGCATCTAGGTTTGCAGCAATGTCTCAGTTTGGAATAACACTGTGAATCGATGCATGGATTGACTCGTTTAAAATCACCAGAATTCACTTCCAAGGGCCAGGAACTGGATTTGGCACCACCTGGCAAATCAGAACTCTCTCTGATGGCCCTGAGACTTCTTAATCAGATGCAAGCTCAACTTAAGCCCTTGGAGAATCTTGGAAGAAGATTACAGAAAGCAAAGTCCTATCCTTTCACTATCAGGACAGAAACAGCAAAGTAGCAGGGGAACACAGCAAAGTACACAGCAGAGTAGCAGTCCCTCTTGACAGCTAACCAGCTCTTCTTCTGGCAGAATGTCCTTAACCCAGAAGTGGGAAAACTTCAAAGGAAAGCCTTTGTATTGCATAAGACCCTGCTTTTCCCTGACCTTGCGCCAGACACACTACAGGGGTTGGAGACTTCTTTGTGCAAGGACAGGCTCAGCCCTATTCAGTTTACAGTGACAACTCCTCCCACCACTCTAGCTCAGGAAGGCTCCTCACCCTGGTAGTGGGCCATCAGGATATGCAGAGCACACCTCAAATCCCTTTGTGTGACGGTCTAGAGTGAATGCACAAACAACCCAACTGTCATCCTAACCCAGACATGTATTCAGCAGAAACAGGCAGAGGCACAGAATGGTTACAGTAAGAAAATGGCAACTTTCTAAAAGAGACATTTTCAGACCTGCAATTTAAACAAGCATTTGCAATGCAATAGGTCTCGCATTTGGAAAGTTTGAGCTATTGGTCTTGTAAATGACACCATCTTTATTTATGTGTTGGTTTTGAAAATAGCGAAATTAATAGCTTTGTCATTTACAATGTCAATACTTTTAACTTTTGCAAATGTGACACCTATAGCATTTGTAATGCAACATGTTTTGTATTTACGTGACTTAGATGTATTGATATTACAAACAAGAATGGCTGTTAATTTTTTTATAATTAATACTTAAATAAAAGTTATTGTAATTTAATAATGGCAATAGCTTAAACTTTTGTAAATAACTTTTGCGAAGATTATGTTCAGTGTATTTTATAGTGACGAAAATCCAAGAACAGAAGTGAAATATTAACATCTTTTTGTGACATTTGTAATAAAGCTTGAAACATTGAGAGAACATATTTGAACCAGTTGTTGTTGAATGGTTGCACAGATTGATGCTGTGGTGGCGCGGATTGATGTGGTGGCGACAAGTGATGCTGTGGCGTTCAGTGATACTGTGGTAGCGCATAGTGATGTTGTGGTGCCCCTGAGTGATGCTGTGGTGCCCCTGAATGGCCCCTGAGTGATGCTGTGGTGCCCCTGAGTGATGCTGTGGTGGTGTGATCGATAGAGTGACGGCGATAGAAAGATAGACAGAGTGAGGGCGATCGATAGATAGAATGATGGCGATAGATAGAGTGAGGGCGATAGATAGACAGAGAGTGTGAAGGCGATAGATAGAGTGAGGGCGATAGATAGAGTGAGGTGGCCTCGTGGTGGACGTGGTGGTGGTGAACATGGTAGTGGTGGAGGACGTGGTGGTGGATGTGTTGGTGGAGGACGTGGTGGAGGACGTGGTGGTGGACGTGGTGGTGGACGTGGTGGTGGAGGTAGGGGTGGTGGAGGTAGGGGTGGTGGAGGTAGGGGTGGTGGAGGTAGGGGTGGTGGAGGTAGGGGTGGTGGAGGTAGGGGTGGTGGAGGTTGGGGGGGGTGGAGGTGGGTGTGGTGGAGGTGGGCGTGGTGGTGGTGGTGGACATGGTGGTGGTGGACATGGTGGTGGTGGACATGGTGGTGGTGGATGGGGTGGATCCGGTGTTTGTGGACGTGGTGGTGGATGTGGTGGATGCAGTGGTGGTGGAGGATGTGGTGGTGGACGTGGTGGTGGTGGACATAGTGGACGCAGTGGTGGTGGATGCGGTGGTGCCCAATTTTCAGAGGGGACTGGCCCCTTCACCCAGCAATAGTTGTGTTTACACAACAGAGCTGCTGGTTGCTCTGCCAGTTGTTGTCAAGGGTTGTTTGGGTTTAGAAACCGGTTCTGTGGCACTTCAAACAAGGTGTGCGTAAACAAGCACTTTGTACTTATAGCCCTTTCTTATGAGAAGCAAAGCTGGCAGTCTCTGTTACTGACAGCCTTGCGTATCGTAAGCAAGGCTTATACGTACAAAGTGCGTGTTTATGCACCGCTCCAGTTCCCAGCATTGCAGGTGGGTGAGGAACTACACCCACATTACGCAGCTGCTGCTACTTAATGGTACTCACTAAAGACATCTCACCCAAGTCTGTGGATATTTTAGCTCCCTTCACGTAAACCCACAAAATAAACTAATAGACACGAACACTGCCAAGAACGCCATTCACCTCAAAATTAAAAAATCTCCACATTAAGCAAGTCACACAGCTTAATCATCGTGTAATATACAAATGGCATTTAAATGTGTACGCATGAGACATACAACCATTTTGGTTACTTTGGCTGAGAGACAACTGGATATATTGTGCAAGAACATCACCAGAAGCACCCCATCACAGTGATCGGAAGTACATGTACTTGACGTCTTTCAATACCCATGTAGAAGAGTTATACAAAAGCAGGTTTTTTTTTAAATATATGTACTGTTCAGTTTCCAGGGCTTTAAACATGTGCCATTCACTGACAAGTCCCAACCCATTATGAAATACGATGATACAAAAATTAACTGCGACTAGTACAATATTGTGCAAGAACATCACCCAAAAAAATGAAAACATATTTCACAGTGGGGACGCCACATGAGAACCTCAAACGCTCAATACCAAACGGTTAAGGCGCTTTAGGAGTGTACCAGAACCGGACATTCTGTATTGTGACTCAATTCTGCCTGTGCTTAAGAACAGAACCCGTAAAATGTTATGAGCCTTTAAGGTTTAGCAAGGGGAAGAAGATGTCCGTTTTATGTTGTGACATGACACAATCACAGTCTACGAATGTACAGCGTGTCCTTCATGATGTGGCTGCAATGGTTCTTTCAGGACATAAAACACAGTTTTGGACACCTCCCCGCAAGCCATCGCGCAACGCTGGCCAAGTCCCCTTTCAAAAGCCTTTGTAACAAGTCTAGTGGAGGTGCCACGCAATCAATGGTCCATCGGGACGGTTTGGGACAACGTGCAAAGCGCCTACCTGAAAATGATGCGCCTTGTGGCTCATCGCACACTCATTTTGCTCCTCCGAGCGGCTGGGTTTACGCAGCAGAGGGTGCAGCTCGGCGCAGGCCAGCAGCTTCAGCGGCCGCCACAGGCCACCTGACCTGGATTGACCCCCCAGGAGGGTGGCCAGCAGTGCGGGGCCCCATCCAATGTCCAGCGCCCGCCGGCCCCTTCGGCAGGGCTCCTCCTGCCGTCTCTGGCTGGACTCCTGGCACGTCATCAGGCAAAGTATAAATAACGGAAGTTCCGGAGCGTCACGTCGTGGGGCGGGACGTCCGCTTTTTGCGGAAAGCCCGGCCCACGGAGAGCAGCGGTGGCGCGGGGCTCCCAAGCATGAGGGAAGCCCCGCATGTGGTGATGCGGCGGAGAAAACACCAGGGGAGTGCGGAGCCTGTAGAGCGCAGCGAGGCGACGCGACAAAAGAACACGGTGAGTGGAGGGGGGGGATAGGTGTGTGTGTGTGTGTGCGCATGTATGTGCGTGTGTGTGTGTGTGCGCGCGTGAGCCCATGAGTGGTGGGGGGTGCGTGCGTGGCTGTGTGTGTGCACGCGCGTGAGCCCGTGGGGGGGGGGGGGGGGATGTGTGTGTGCGCTTGTATGTGCCTGCATGTGTGTGCCTGTGTGTGTGCCTGCCGGCGTGTGTTTGCGCGCTTCAGGGAATCTGAGGCAGGAGATGTGCACGGCGCTGGCCTGGACGTGCGCGTCCACAGATACCAATCCCCGCGCTTGTCCGACCCCTGTCTCAGATTCCCAGGAGGCGGGCAACATTAGTTGTCGAGCTGGACGCAATTCAGCTCGACCTAAAAAAGGATCCCACTTTGCTTTGCCGTTAATGCTGAAAGGCATACTTTAAGGTTCTTTAAGACCTTTACCATCAAAAGATATACGCAACAGCATTTGCAAAAAAACCCATTATGATGTTTGCATTACTTACCCAGTATATTCTCCCAATTTGCTTTGATCATGAGGTCACTGCTTTGTACAAGCGCAGCCTAAAGCTTTTCATATTTTCCTGTATATGTGCCCGTTATTACTTACTTTAAGCTTAGAGTTGATCAGCAGCCCTTGTTGAAGGAGGGACCTAGCAATAGCCTGGCCCATGAACAGGCTGTTCGTCTGATTTTAGGGCCTACCAAAGGTGATTAATATAGCAGTACCACTCATGCAAATAATGGAGTTTCTTTCTACATTTTTGCATCCTGAGGAGTGGAGGCAATCTCAACTCTAAGTTTCTAAAATTCTGCATGAAAATTTTGACCACGACTCAAAACTTCTGATTGTTGCCTTTTCTGCTTTCTTTTCATTCTGCATGCCTCCTCTCTATGAGAACAGCCTACTTTAGGGCCATGTCTGTCTGAATCTCTGCTATTGTATTTTCAGCAAATTTCTAACATCTCATTTCAAAGATCATAACCTGTCTTTCTTTGAAGGTTAAACCTTGCAATCGAGCAATACCCACTTTCTTCTAACTGACCTACTAATCCCACCAACCATTTGCATTACCTCACATACCCCCCCCCCCACTAATGATCACACCTAATCGCTACTAATTTAATCCACTGCAGAGACACTGAAATAAACACACAGAATTGTCTCCTTCAGAGCACAAGACAAATCCAAATAATAAACACTGCATTCATCATTACATTTTGGGTCTGGACTAGTGTGTTGACCAGTGTAAAGCACTTTAACACCTCGTAAAGAATAGTAAGCACTATATAAATGAAATCACAAGTGAAAAACTCTGCTGCTCCAGTAACAGACAGAAAGGCCTATGGGTGGGCATAAAAGAAATCACATTGATGCAAGTCTTGAAAAAAAATTGGCAGCATTATTTAAAACTTCTGGCAGCTGTTGAATTAGCGGATAACAGCATGTTTCTGCTACAACTTCCTAACTAAATGTCTCACTGAAACAAAAGTATGCTAGCTCTGAAGTCAAAATAAAATATAAGCCACTTTCCAGAATAATGTAGTGACTAAGAGAACATCCTTGACACCCACTGTTCAATATTTACGTGTATTGCAGTCCAACAACATTGTCCATTTCAAATAGCATGCTGATGACAAACATCAAAATTCAAATGGAGAAAACAACGGGAGCAAAAACAAAGATCACAGGCTGCTGTAAACCACGTACAGTAAGTAGTGCATGAAGAAATAGCTTGTCTGCGCCAAGGAGCACAAAAACCTTTTAATTACAGCCAGGTATCTCAAAAGGAACCTACCTAGACCCTCAATCTGTAGGATAAGGGCAACACCAACACCTGTCTGCAGAGTGGGAAACATCTAGGTAATCTTTGATTTCACTTTTCTTTGTAATCCAACATAATACAGCAACAAAGGGAACGAACAATCAACTGGATATGCTCCAAAAAGGTAAGAGCTGTCTTTTTAGCGCTGTGTGCACACAACACAGTGTAGGTAGGGCCGGACCACTCCTCAACAATGATCCCAAGAACAAATAAATAAACGATACTTGGAACAGATCAGAGCTGCAAGACAGTGCTTTCGCCTCAATAACACATGGAAACAGCCTGGAATTAGCTTCTTTGGCCCCCAGCAGGGAAACCTCGAGTTCAAAACCATCCACAATATGCAGAAAGCATTTCCACAGAGGAGCCAAATAACCTTAAACCAAAACAACCCCAAAAAAGTCTGTGCCATGCTGCAACCAAACTTGGAATCTGGATGTCAAATCAGCAGTCCGTCAAAAAACATCCAACAGGACAAGACATAGCTGGGTCACTCCTGGTAAAAGGCCCCTCCCTCCCTGGCTCTGCACAGCCATAGAACCCCACTCACAGGTCAGGCAAGTCGGTAGGAGCCAGCCAATCAAAATAGGACGGTACCCGACAGATCATAACAGGTAAGACGCCCTTGGCTAAACAACTGCCGCACCACAGCCTAAGGACCCAAAAAAACTATGTGGAGTTCAGGACACTCAAAGACAGCTGCCTGAACGAGCAGAGCCGACAGACGCTGCCTCTTGCATCGTACTAAAAGGCACTACACAACTTAAATACTGAAGTCATGTATCCCTGTCTATACCTCGTAGCGACTACTAGTGCCTCCCCATATATGCGTTTGTCAACACTATGTGAGTGCCATTACCGCAAGATAGCCTGTTAGCACTACACGTCTAAAGCTACTTTCTGCAGCCACCTTTGCAATCTGTACTGCATTAAAAGATACCCTCCTCTTCTCCTCACATTCTTCTGTAATGTGTGCCCCGTTAGAAAGTGCACGCAAAATGCACCTTCAACCCTCCTCTGTGTAAGAAAGGACAACGTTAGCCTGCGCACCTGCCTCCATGAGAGGAGTAAATGCCCGCTACTTATGCCACCCACAATCCTGCCAGTCAGCCCCCGCAGCCTTGATAGCATGGATAATAGCAGAGATCGCATGAGAGGGGGCTCCAATGTTGGGCCAAGCACATCCTTGGGAGAGAATGAACATTTTGCCAGCCAGTCACCAGCAAGGACAATATCTCCGAGAGCGCGAGGCGCCCCCTGCCCTGTACAGGTGTCAGCTTTAGACCGCTGGCTGCCCCTCTATTAGACTCCGTCCTCTCCACAGGGCCTAGCGCTCTGTTTCTGTAGGAGTTTCAGGACTCCCTGAAGGTCACACAGCTCCAAGATCACTTATTAACTCTTTACTGCGCATTTGAGCGGTGAATGACTACCCCACAACCCCGGCTGCAAGGGGGGAAGGGAGGATGGGGGAGGGGAGGGGAGGATGGAGAAGGGCAAGAGAGCACCCACCTGTGCTGTATGTCGGCCGGGTAAACTCAACCCCACCCTTCACAGAGCAGGAGAGAGTTCCGACCGATCTGCTCCAAGTTAACTATTATTTACGCTCCGGGGTCTTCGCATCTCCAAGGGGTGCAGGTGTATTGGAGAACAAGGGTAGGGCTCAATGCTGAAGGTGTGGGAATGCAGTCTGGGGCAGCTAGTTTCTCCGTGGGGTGGGGGGCGATGGGCCGTGCTGTTCGAGGATTTAAGGACGTGCACGAAGAGGAGAGACCAGCCTTTCACAACCCCACCCCCTCCTTACCTGGCTTTCTCCTCCCGAAGAACCAGAGGTTCGGGCCCCAGGGCTCCTCTTGCGCTGGGCCTTGCCCATGGCAGGAGGGCGCTCTCACATGGTGGGGGGAGCTGCAGCGCCACAGGGGCCGAGCGGCACGGGAGCAACAGCCTGAGCGCTGTCCCTGTACACCCCGCCCTGCGGAGGGAGCAACAACCTGCAAGTTCCCCTGCGGATCCACCGTGCAGAGAGGGAGGGGCCGTGCATCGGCACAAGCTGAAGATCGCCGAAGACAGCCGACCTCCGAGTCTGCCTGCTGCCGAGACGGACCTGCTGCGAGGACACGTGGAAAGAGCCCGAGAGAGAGAGCTCGACCTAAAGAAAAAAATGGTAGCGGACCAGAGAGGGAGCATCTCTAAAAGGAGTTCTGCCTCCTGATTGGCTGTAGAGGAGCCGACGCGGGAATCCTGATTGGCTGTAGAGGAGCCGACGCGGGAATCGAAACCTGTGGTGCGCGCGCACCAGAGGAGCGGGGGCAAGGGAGCGCGAAGACGCCGAGACGAGGTAGGGGATGTGCGTGTAAGCGCCTGGGGTTCTCTGTGTATGTGTGTGTGTGTGTGTGCGTGTGTGTGTGTGTGTATGGGGGGGTTCTGTATGTATGTATGTGTGTGTGTATGCGGGGGGGGGGCTGTATGTGTGTTGTGCATGTGTTGTGAAGAGCCTGTTGATGCGCGCGACCTGATCCCGGCAGGCTGCTGCTGCTGCTGCTGCGTGCGCGTGACAGTCTGTTGTCCTCTCCGGCTCCCTTTCAGTCCTTGAAAGCCGGAATGATAACAATAGTCTCGCTCTGCGACAGCAGGCCTTTGGCCTGCAATCGCAGGGCGAGACCTAAAAACAACTTTATTAAAATATGTTTATCTAAATTGTGAGCCCAGAGACCCCAAACTCCAGTTTTCTATCAGGTCCCATTTGAAAGATACACTTTTAAGATGTTACAAGGCAGCTCCATTACTAACCTATAGGAGAGATAGGCCTTGCTGTAGAGAAAAATGTGCAGTATTTCTATACCAGGACATGTAAAACACAGCAGTAGATGTCCTACCTTTTAAATAGACTGGACCATGCCCTCGGGGCTACCTTGAGCCTACCTTCCGACTGCCTTACATGTACTAAAAGGGAATATTTGGGCCTGGCAAGTGGGCGCCCTTGCCAGGTTGACATGGCAGTTTAAACTGTGCACACAGACACTGCAGTAGCAGGCCTGTGGCAAGTTTGCAGAGCTACTCATGTGGATGGCACAATTTGAGATGCTGGCCCACTATGAGCATTTGATTTATAGGCCCTAGTCACCCCTGGTGCACTATGCTAGGGACTAACTGGTAAATTAAATATGCCAGTCAAAGAAAAAACTATTACCATCATGTTTTAAAATATAATCACTTGCACTTATCACCGATCAGCAGTGTAAAAGTGTCCAGAGTCCTAACACCAGTAAAAACGAAATTCAACAGAGCATCAAAAACAGGAGGTCAGAAGTAAAAATACTGGGGAAACCATGGCAAGACCTGACAGGTCTAAAACGTAAACCAACACTTATGCTGTTATTTTAAGATAAGCGGGTGAGAGGCAATATTAGAAGCCAGCACATGCCCTTTTGGTGCTAAGATTGCTTAGCTAAAGGCAATAAGGGATTGGTTGCAGGATAGAGATAGACTCCCTATTTTCATGCAAGAGATTAGAATGTTACAAGCTAAAGTGTTGGAATTGATCTTAATATTCCATTTATTAAACTTTTTCATTGGCACTGTTTTATTCATTTCTATAGCTACAAGCACACACATTTTATGTACTAGTATTGGACATTAATTTTAATAAAATATTAAAACATTCTCTTTTTAACCATTTTTGTGTGTGTCTACTCATGGTAAAAAGAGATTTGGAACATACTATCTAAAAAAAATCAAGTGAAGACCATCCTCATGTAATGCTTAGGTGGTTCATGGGCTACAGTCCACGAGGTATCCTAGCTCCGGGTGGTAAATTTGCATTGAGCCTACACTTTCTAAAGAGGGTTAGAAAACCTAAGCTCTGGGCCACATCATGCATGGGATTACAAATTCGTATCCGCGCCTGTTCCAAATATAAATCAGGTTACTGCACCTGAAAAACAACCAATAGGAGAAGATGGAAAGCAACTTCTTACACCCATGTAGCAACGTTAAGATCTCTTGTTACACAGACAGCACTAGTATCAGTACACCTTTTGTGAGAAAGTTCCTGGTCGCGCCCATTATGTGTGAGCTAGTGCTGCTGCTTTTTATGTACTGGAACATTGATAACCAGGCCCCACTGCACGTGTTCTGACCTCTAAAAAATGCTGAATTGGCTTAAAGCTAATTGGTATATTTATTTTTCCTATACGTCCATAGTATATGGTGTTCAAAGTACACAAATATCATGGAAAGTAAGATGTCACCCACAAGGGAGGAGCCACAAAATTAAAAAAAAAACTCTTTGAACGTAAGCTCTTGAGACACCAAGCAAGCACGGCAAGTCATTGCGACCCACCAGAAGAGCTCTATTGTTTCTTCCATCCAAGCATCTATCCATCATTCTTCCATCCACACACTGATATCCACCATTTCACCTTTGTATTCTGTAATCCATTCATTCTTTCAGCCATCATTCAGTCTTTCACCATTCTGTCCATCCATCCGTCCACCTATCCATATCTGCACCTATACATTCATCTCATAACCTATCCATCAAACCTATCCATCCATCCATCCCTCTATCCATCCACCCTTTCAGCCATTTATGCCACCATCCATCCTTTCAGCCATTTATGCCTCCATCATTCCTTTCATCCATCCATCCATCCTTTCGCTCGCCAATACAATCACCATTCCTGCACCATCCATCGTCCCTTTCACTCATTTATCTATCCTTTCACTCATCTACCCATCTTTTCACTCATCCATCCATCCTTCTATCCATTCATTCATTTATCCACTCATCCATCCATCCACTCATCCATTTACTCTTTCACTCATCCATCCATCCATCTTTTTACTCACTCATCCATCCCTTCATCCATCTTTTCAGCCATCCATCCACCTTGTTGCTCATCCATTCATCCACCATTTCACACCATCCGTCCTCCCTTTCACTAATCTACCCATCCACTCTTTCACTAATCCATTCATCCACTGTTTCATTCATCCACCTACTCATCCAACCATCCACCATCTATCCATTCATGTAACCATCCTCCCATCCACCCACCCACCAACTCACCCATCATCAACCTTTTCACTCAGCCATCTATCTACCTTTTCACCCATGCATCCACCCTTACATTCATCCATCCACACACCCTTGCACTAATTCACCCAACCATCCACCCTTTCACTTAACAATCCACCCACTCATCCATCCACCCTTTCACTCAGCCCTCCATCAACTTTTTCACTCAGCCAACCATCTTTTCACTCATCCATCCACCCATTGATCCATCTACTCATCCATCCATTCTTGTACTCATCCATTCTTACATCCAACCATTCTCTCATTCATCCTGCCATTTCTCCATCCACCCTTTCAGTCAGTCACCCATCCATCCGCCCTTTCACTCACACAACCATCCATCCATCCATCCATCCTTCCTTTCACTCACTTAACCACCCACCCTTTCATGTTGATTATGAGCTTTTGCCTTCTGAGCTGCAGACAGAAGAGGCCCATTATGAACTCCAACCCCGTTGTGTCCGCTAAGGCAATGGGTTCACGACACCCCTGGTCACCCAGGGACTACAGCAAAATTGTTCCATCCATTTGTCTGACCAGGCAAGCAAGACTTCATGCTTGCCACAGCAGCATGGTAGATGCATTTTAAGACTGAAAGCTGACCTATTAAAATGTACTTTTGTTCAAAGAAGAAAAACCTCCTTTTAAATATTAATAAGCCACCCCATTGTAGGCCGTGCAGCCCCCAAGACAGGGTGCATGGTCTTTAAAAGTAGGACATGTTGTAATTTAAAGGCAACTTGTCCTTACAGTGAGTCACACCCAAAAGCTAATTTTACTGCAGGAAAGCTGGCTGGACCACAGAGAAATACTTAGAAGCAATAGTAAATACTCGAACCTGATTTGGATCTCGACGGATGGGCTACTCTGTCACAACGACAACGGATATCTTGTATGCCGAAATATAAATCCTATAGAATATAATGGGATTTATATTTATATAAATCCCTTAGGATGTAATGGGATTTATATTTCGGCGGATGGGATATCCGTCCCCTTTGTGACAGAGTAGCCTGTCTGCCGAGATCTAAATCAGGCCCTTTGTTGTCCTATCTCAGGGGAGAGAGCTACAAGAAACATAAAATTACTATTTTTAATATTTATTGAAAGCCAGCTCAATGCCAAAGTTGGATTTTCAATAAATCTTAACAAAAAGGGACTTTAAGAAAGTTACCTTTTTTCTGCCTGCAGCACCTTGATGCTAATTCACATTAGCCTCCAACTGTCACCCAGCTGGTGAATAGCCCTGATGATGTGTGAAAACTGCTGCCAGAGCAGAGACAACAGCCTGGATGTGGGGAAGTGTTTTATTCTTCTCACAGGAAGGACAGTTGTGCAGTGCCAAGGAACTTAATTTACTTTAAAGTGATCTCCACTGTCACATACTAATGTAGCTCACACCTGCACCAGCCTGCTGTATTGTACCCCCAGTCAGGCTGACCACACCCAGTGGTTTGGAGTGACCAAGGAGGAGGGGACTGCTCATTGCCCTGGCCACACCTTCAGGTGGGCACACACGCCCAGCACAAAGGGAGATGGTTTTCTCCATTTTGGATTTGAGTGAGGCCGCAGTTGGACTAGTCCTCAACCTCTCACACCAAGCCTACATCGCACTACATCTCCACTAATTTCCGATACACATGCGTGCACACTTCAAACTCCTCACCCACATCTATGAAGCACTCCACGACACTAGCCCTGCTTACCTGAATAGCTGCATTATTTTCCACTAACCTTACAGACATGTCTGCTTTGTTGGACACTCATTAGCACATCTTGTGCATAACCAAAAGCAGGGCAGGGGGTTGCACTTTCTCATACTTGGCTTCTAAAGCCTGGAACGACCTCCCATAACACATCAAAGCCTCCTCCTTACTTCTTGACTTCCGCTAGAAGCCGAAGACCAAGCTAGCTCCCCAAACCTGCTACGAGCGCCGAGATACCCTCACAGGTGATTAGGGAGCTATAAAAATATAGAGAACATAACAGGAAAAGGTGAAAGTGTTGATCTAGCCTCTTTATTCCACACATTGAGAACTAGGAGTCTGCTGACAGTGTTTTAAACGTTTGAAGTTTTCCTTGTTCCATTCTTATTGCTCACAGGTAGCAAATGCTTGGTCAGATGAGTTGTCTACATCTACAACAGTCAGGTTGGGAATTTATCCTGTTTGGTAATCTTTTGCATTCTTTGCATGTTAAAACTTTGATGAAACCAATAGAATCAGCTACAGAAAAAATACTATATCGGAGGAATTTTGACTAATGACACTTGTTGGGGATGTCAACATGCTCAACAAACTCTCTCATAAATGTTGTGGGCTTGTGAAGAGTTATAGAATATTGGGAAGATGTCTTTACTAGAATCAACTTCATTACTGATTTATTTTGATTCATATTTTAAGTTTTAATTATAGCAAAGAAGCCAAACTGAAAGTTGTCAAAAATAAGGTATAATTCAAATGAATAATTGATTTTTAATAGTTTAACTTCCCTGATGGCTATGAAAAAGACGGTATATAAGAGATTTTTGAGAACTTTTATGCTTAGGTCATCATTACGTCCCTAGGGCCCAGGGTGGGGGAAGGAACTGGCAGCTGATTACAAGATCCACTAGTCTTCAATAATTTTAACTTTTCAAATTTTACAAAACAAATAGAAAATTTCTGACAATAAAATTTTTTGTAAAAAACATTTCCATTTAATATATCATCAACAGACAAATACAATGTATTTAAGTGCCATTACGAATAAAATATTTAAAAACTGTGATGTTTCACAGTGACATTTCATTAAAAAAAAATTTTGAACACAAGATCACATAAAAGAACCAATAAGTCGACGCAGCATTTCGGTATGTTCAAATACCACCTTCTTCAGGACAGTTCTATAGTCAAAGAAAACATACAATTATTGATCTTGATTGACAGATTGTTTTTCAACTTTTTTCACATTCTTTATTCACATGTATAGGGACCCCTGTTGATTTACTACATCGCATGCATTATCTATGATATCAAGACAGAGGTCTCATTAACAATCATTTTTTAAGGCACTTTACAGGGTGTGCTAGTGGATCTGATCTATTTCAGCTGTGGCCAGTGGTTAGGAGTATTCTTTCACCCGACATATAGTCAGGAGGAAATTGCTTGTGGTTCAATTCAATAATTTCCACAATCTCGTGACGGGTGATTCATATTTTAGGGTCATTTACCTTAATCCTAGTGTGTGCTCACATCTAGGTTTAGCTTAGCTAGATCGCCCGAAGTCTTCTTTGGGGCCGGGGAAAGACTTTGTCTTTGTATTGCTTCTACCGCTTCCGTCGGTTTACACCCTTTAAAATAATAGTAGAGGCATTCCCTATTAGTTTAAATTCTGGGGTCTCTCTTCTCTGTGTTACCAGGTTCTTACTCGATGGTTGATAATTACCTTCCACGAGTAGACTAATGAATTTTCTTTCCTTCGTTTCGGCTTATCATGATCAGAGATATCTTCGTTTGATTGATGCGACGATATGGGGCTATGATATCATAAAGGGTAAAAATAAGGGAAACGACCTTCGTTACACTCCAGGTTGTTTTAGTCTTTTTTATCTTTGACTATATCTACATCACTTTGTAGTTACCTGTGTGATATACTTTATCAGGTTCTCTGCATACGGAGGAGCCACCGATTATTTGTACCTTTAAAAACGGATGGCTGTGAACACAAGTTTTAAGAGTTGGTTTAGTGTCCCCTGTCCTATTGTAAATAGAGTTTAAGTAATACAGTATACCCAAGGTTCCTTCAGCACCCTCAGGGTGCTGAAGGAACCTTGGGTATACTGTATTACTTAAACTCTATTTACAATAGGACAGGGGACACTAAACCAACTCTTAAAACTTGTGTTCACAGCCCTCAGGGTGCTGAAGGAACCTTGGGTATACTGTATTACTTAAACTCTATTTACAATAGGACAGGGGACACTAAACCAACTCTTAAAACTTGTGTTCACAGCCATCCGTTTTTAAAGGTACAAATAATCGGTGGCTCCTCCGTATGCAGAGAACCTGATAAAGTATATCACACAGGTAACTACAAAGTGATGTAGATATAGTCAAAGATAAAAAAGACTAAAACAACCTGGAGTGTAACGAAGGTCGTTTCCCTTATTTTTACCCTTTATGATATCATAGCCCCATATCGTCGCATCAATCAAACGAAGATATCTCTGATCATGATAAGCCGAAACGAAGGAAAGAAAATTCATTAGTCTACTCGTGGAAGGTAATTATCAACCATCGAGTAAGAACCTGGTAACACAGAGAAGAGAGACCCCAGAATTTAAACTAATAGGGAATGCCTCTACTATTATTTTAAAGGGTGTAAACCGACGGAAGCGGTAGAAGCAATACAAAGACAAAGTCTTTCCCCGGCCCCAAAGAAGACTTCGGGCGATCTAGCTAAGCTAAACCTAGATGTGAGCACACACTAGGATTAAGGTAAATGACCCTAAAATATGAATCACCCGTCACGAGATTGTGGAAATTATTGAATTGAACCACAAGCAATTTCCTCCTGACTATATGTCGGGTGAAAGAATACTCCTAACCACTGGCCACAGCTGAAATAGATCAGATCCACTAGCACACCCTGTAAAGTGCCTTAAAAAATGATTGTTAATGAGACCTCTGTCTTGATATCATAGATAATGCATGCGATGTAGTAAATCAACAGGGGTCCCTATACATGTGAATAAAGAATGTGAAAAAAGTTGAAAAACAATCTGTCAATCAAGATCAATAATTGTATGTTTTCTTTGACTATAGAACTGTCCTGAAGAAGGTGGTATTTGAACATACCGAAACGCTGCGTCGACTTATTGGTTCTTTTATGTGATCTTGTGTACAAAAATTTTTTTTAATGAAATGTCACTGTGAAACATCACAGTTTTTAAATATTTTATTCGTAATGGCACTTAAATACATTGTATTTGTCTGTTGATGATATATTAAATGGAAATGTTTTTTACACAAAATTTTATTGTCAGAAATTTTCTATTTGTTTTGTAAAATTTGAAAAGTTAAAATTATTGAAGACTAGTGGATCTTGTAATCAGCTGCCAGTTCCTTCCCCCACCCTGGGCCCTAGGGACGTTTGTTTATTTCTTACACTGTTTTCTCCTTGTCCCTTGATGGATTTCTAAGGAGACCTCCTTTTGTTTATATATAGGTCATCATTACCCCATTACTTATCATCTTCTCTTATGCATTGGGGACCTCTTGTTTCCTTTCTATCTTTTTTGTCATAAAGAATGTTTATGGGCGATCTGGGAGGGCAATCTCGGAGGATGCATCATTATGTTACACATTTTTCCTATATCATTTAAAATTAGATATGTCTAGAAGATTTTTCACTGGCCCATAATCTATGCTATGATTTGATATTGCATGATGAAATAGTGAGAGGTTACGTTTTTGCTAGCCCAAGTTCTCCTTTTTATAATTCCGCAATCTATAATCTATCTCTGCATTTGAATTAAAATAAAGATGAAAAATCCTCTCAAACCTGATTCCTTGGTACCAAATCACATGTTTGCACACTCGTTTTGTGGAAGTTAGATTATTGAAGTAGACCTGCTCGCGACTCTCCTAAAGTACTTTTTATGTTCTCTTGAAAAAAGTAATCAACTTTACAAAACACTAATTTTGCAAGTCCCCTGTATCCAACCCATGTCCCATTATCAGAGACACGGGTTGGCTATTTACCGGCAACATAGACCAGTTCAAGCTATTCGCCAGATCGTTCCACAGCTAGGGGTCGATTAGGATCGCGGACGGACTTGAGTCCGTCCGCAACCCCTGAGGAGGAGGGAACGTCCGCATGGGCTGCGGCGTTCCCTCCGATCAAATTAGGATGTGACCGCCAGGGTGGCGGTCACATCCTCTATCTCTAACATTGCGGCGGGTGCAGCTTCAAGCTGCACCCGCCGCAATGTAAAAAATCCATGCACAGCATTTGCGTGCACAAAGCGGCAGGCACCGCGCGGTGCCTGCTGCATTGTGCACGCAAATGCAGGGGGGTACCATAGGTACCCCCCATGTGCACCCCCCACCCCACCTTCACCCAGGGGGCCCGCAACGGGCCCCCGAAGTGAAGGTCCGTATGCTTTTCCACGGCGGTAAAGCCGCCGCGGAAAAGCATATATTTTCAGACATCCTAATATGCCTGGCGGTGTCTGATAGACACCACCAGACATGTTAGTGCTTTTCCGCCGCGGTCGCCTTCCGACCGCGGCGGAAAAGCGGCGGACAGATTATCAGACCCACCAGCCATCCTAATTTGGCGGTGGGTCTTTGGAGTCTCCGCCGCGGTTTTTCCGCATCCTCCAGGCCGGCGGACACTTCCGCCGGCCCGGAGGATGCGGAAAAACCGCCATCCTAATCGGCCCCCTAGTGTGGTTTAAGATTGAAATCTGCTGTTAGTATCTGTGTGTTCCAATAAATAAACCAGGCATGTGGAAGTACCCAGCGTGGTACAGCACAAAATGTCACTGGACCATTAAGTCATTATTTTAGGTTTATTAATAATGTTTATATTTTGATATTAGTTTCTTATGTAGTTCAGTTGAAATAGTGGTAATAGTATTATAATGGGCTTCTGGGGGGGTCACTATGTTGTGTTGTACTGTAAATTCTTTTTAGAGCTTACAAGCTCTATGTGGATTGCTAAGCTCTTATCCACACAGATATCATGCTTCATGTTCATCTTACACTGGCATACAGCCGGGATACACACACTTGGTGATTTGTACGATGATTGTATCCTAATACCTTTTGACAGACTGTCCTGTGAGTATGAATTGCCGGCAGGTCAGTTCCTACTATATAATTCAATCATCAGATCTCTAACAATGGTATGGGGACACATGAACGCCGAACCTGAAATGCACCTTCTGATCCAGCACTTACACTTTATGGGTAATTGTAGTCACATTATACATTGGTTGACGGAGGCCTAGCTAGCCCACACTCTACATCCCTTTACGTCACTGCATGCGCTGTGGGAAGGGGATACGGCTGCTCCATGGACAGATGGCGAGTGGGATATCAATCAATCATAGCATTTATAAAGCTCATTACTTATCCGTGAGGGTCTCAAGGCGCTGGGTGTGGGGAAAGCCACTGCTGCTTGAAAAGCCAGTGAGGAGGGTGTTCCAGGTCTTGGTGGCGAGGTGGGAGAACGATCTGCTGCCGGAGGTCGTTCTTCGGATGCGGGGGACTGTGGCGAGGGTGAGGTCGGCGGAGCGGAGCTGGCGGGTGGGGGTGTAGAAGCTGAGTCATCTGTTGAGGTACGCTTGTCCGGTGTTGTGGAATGCCAGCCCTATGATATTGGCCACCCCCACGCAGATACCACGAAATGCCAAATTTTGTGTTATTCAGACCTACATAATACACAAAGCATATTTATCCCCAAACTAAACAGTTATTTTCAATTAACCAATTCTGCCTGCCCACGATGCATGCAGGTGGACGCCAGTCCACTACATATACTGTAGTCCTGCCCCACTCTACAGTCATACTTGCAATATAATCCACATTTGTAAAGCGCGAACAATCACCCGTAAGGGTCTCTAAGCGCTTGGGGCTATCGGGAAGATTAAGCAAGCTATTGCCCAGAGTCACATGGTGCTGGACTAATCTGCCGCCGGAGCCGGGGATCGAACCATGAGCCCCCGGGTTCTGGAGTCAGTCACCCTGGCCGCTGCGCCACACCTCTTGCAAGAAGTGACAACGGCGCTGCTGGCTCACACTGATAGGCCTCAATTGCACACATGGGAGGAATGCATATTAGGCTTATTTTCTATACCCAAGAAGCACATCGTCACGTCCAGATTTTTATATTTAGGTCTTATTGTTGCTAAACGACTAATCACTAAGCGATGGAAAAGCAAGCACTCTCTTGTCCTTAAGAATTGAAAAAACTCACTAGTGGTATGGGCACAGGCTAAAAGCACGGCACTGCACAGGGAGGAAATAGCTGGTTGGCTTAAATATCGCATTGCACAATATTGGGACACGCTACTGTCGGAGTTAAAATGATCAGAGCAAGACTCTGATGGTACTAATTCCCTAAATAGTGACAGGACTAGGTTGCTTGTAACCGCCTGATTAATCCATGACTCAGATACCGCACATAGCAACTTGACAATTATATCACATGATTGTGCACTGTTGTTGTACTTGGGAACTGGGATGACTTTAGATTGTTGTCCATTCTATATTCTGCAGTGGTTGGGCATGGGACTGAGGGATGGGTGCACGCATGGAGCAAGAGCCAACAATAGCCTGATGTGATCCTAGTGTGTTGGTTTGTTGTATTTTGTTTTCTTTCTTTTCTTCTTTGTTAAATGTACATTGCATTATTGCATGTAACAAAAAGACTCGCAGGCCCAACTTGGTTGCAGGGGGCAGATCGATTCCTGATTCTGTTGAGACATGGTGCATGTTAGGAACAAGTGATATTTACTGCAGTCATTCCCAGACACATTAGCCATTCTGTAATTGTTTCTAATGCACTGTGAATCTAAACACTTGTCTATTATAGACAGGGCCGGAGTGGGGGAACAGAAACCGGCACTGGCAAACTGCTCGGCCGGTCCCCCCTGGGAGGGGAGGGGGGGTGCGGCCGAGCTGTTTGCTAGGGCCGGTTTTGGCCTATTTTGTTACAGGGGGCCGATATTGCCGACTCCGGGTAACAAAAACGGACCCCCAGGAGCAATAAAACGCCCCCACCGGTCCTCAGGGGAAACGCCTGGTGCCCGCTACGGCCAGTCCGGCCCTGAATATAGATGTTATGCTTAAGTTGTCATGCACTGTTATTATGCTTATTGTGTGCAGATGCCATGGTTCTGACCTCAACACATACTTTCTCCTATGTAACATGTCATTTAATCAATACTAATGTTTAAAAAATGCATTATAGGAAAGTTAACGTTAGCTGGCCTACATTGTTGTCCATAGCCTGCTGCTGCTCAATGAACTTCTCAATCCCTATAGATGCTTTCATTGAGGATGTGCTGGTAGTCAATATGGTGTGGTGTAAATAAATGTGCAGATCAAAATGATTGACCTAGATATTGTGACATACAATTATAAGCCGCAGTGTGGAGGAAGCCTGCCAGCCTTGCTTATGAGCCCCTAGCAGGGCTTACAATGTAGCCGGGAACATAAAATGTGATGGAACCATTTGGCCATAAGAGCTGGGACCTCACAGGAGCGCTCATGTGGAAATGTGCAATGACACAATACACTGTATTGTAGAACATTGTACTCTAGGAAATGTATAATGGTCAATTCATGGGGATAATGGAAAGCAGTTCTGTCTGTATAAGGGGCACCTAACAATGAATCACTCGCAATCCCATACCATCACCCTCTTGAATCGTGCAACCACAGCTTTTCAAGGCGAATGAAGGCTGGAGGGAAAATAAAAAGCGACAACATCAAACTGGGTAAAATATATTACATCACAGCAAAGATTAACATATTTAATGCATTAGAGCAAAACATCTGCATGGCAGTTAACAATTGACAGAGACGATTTTGGGTGATGATCTATCCATCAAAACTGCATTGTTATTGATTGATAATTTTGCATACATGAAAATAGACATGCTCACTTTAAGAGATCCTTGTACTCCCTTCTTAATAGTCTTCTGGAAGGGGTACATAGCACGTCAATAGCAGGTGTGCAGCATGACCTCAGGATGTTTTTGCACATTGGATAAGACTTCAGCTCGGAACTTGATTACAAGTATTTCTAGTCAGAGCTGGTGACCCTGCCTTTCAAGGCCTCCGATACTTAACTGTTGAAACTAGGGTTTCTACGAGTGTCACAGTTTAGCGCAAAAATCGTAATATTACCCCCAGATTAATTAAGAACACATTTTGCTATTCCTTAATAGCGAAAAATACCGAATCGCTATTAAGGAATAGCAAAATACTATTCATCAAGAAATCACTTACAAAATAGCGATTTCGAATAATTCCTTAATTGCGAGTCGCAAATTGCGAGTCGCAATTAAGGAATATCTCCCCATTCATTCCTATGGGCCTAGAGGCCCATAGGAATGAATGGGAAGACAATCTCATTTTGCTAATCGCAATTAGCGATTCTCAAATTGAGATTCCTTAAATGCAATTAATCGCAATTTAGCAATTTCTAGAATTGCGACTTTTGCATTTGGGATGATGAATCCCAAATGCAAAAATAGCGCTTGCAAAGGGCCAGATTCTCAGAATCTGGCCCTTTGCGAGCCGATTTTGGTTTGTTGAATCTGGCTGATAGTAGCATTGCAACTAATATCATTGTCTAACCTTTTGCAACGCTGTCAAGCTAGTTGGTATAGTATTCAGAGTATATAACTTTAAGTGATTTTTCAGCAGGATAATCTTATAGCGCAGGCCTACATGGGCAAGAGCGCTGGAAGTGGGGGTACCTCCAGATAACTTTGAGAGACTCCTACTAGATATTTGTCCCTTTAAATTATTTTCTCCTTCAGTCTTTGGTCTCTCTACAGTGGATCAAAAGGTTACTGTAATTAAAAATGAGGGAAACTATATTTTGCAAACACTGTTTGTACTTTTAGGAGGTACCTCCATCTTCAAATGTGTTTCTATGTATACTGATATGGTTTTTCAATTTCTAGTCAGTTGGGCATTGAAAAGATAAAGCACCAATCAGAATTCACACTTGACTGAAACCTATTCGTGACTTCACACCACTTATGATGGAGTGGCGGTCTGGTAGGCCAAGGAGGTTGCACCGATCAAAGGGGCAGATTTACGAGTTCTGGAGCATCTCTGCAAATCAGCAGGTATGCACCAGAAAAGATACGACACGCATTGTCTCCCTGCGCCATCAGGAATGCGCCACATTTACAATGCGGCGCACCGTGGTGCGCGGAGAGGGCGATGCATGTTGCATCCTGTGCGTAAGGGCCGCGCATTGCTGGAGTCGTGTCGCAAGCACGACGCGGCTCCAGCAATACTGAGGGACGCCCTATGCCTAACATGCTGCGTCACTCCTTACGCCTGCTTCAGGCAGGTGCAGGGTTTTGACGTAGCATGGACGTAAAAGTGACTCAGTGAAATCTTGTAGATTTCACTGCTTCACTTTTACGAGGCGTTTCTGCGCCGGTACGTCCACCCTGTGCCGGAACGCCCAACTGAAGCCTAACGCGGGTTTCATGTGGCGCAGGGCTTTACAACGTGACACATCTCCCTAGATGCGTCACATTGTAAATAAGGCACAACAAGGCACATGGTTTACGCCGCCGCTGCGTCACAGAAGTAAATGTGGAGCATGGGGCTTGTAAATCTACCCCAAAGTTTTCACCTTCTGACTTAGTCAGACTTAGTCTAATTTTCAGTCTAATTTTGAAGCTCCAAGTCCTCCAGTGGGGCAGGGCAAGATGTTGAAGTCAGCGAGGGCACCTCCACGTCCTTATGGTCATCAAATTTCTGCTGAAACCATCAGTTTGGATGCCAAAATTTATAAATGTGGCAACGTAGGATTTAGTAGTCACTGAGGTGGATTTACCACTAGGTTAGAATTTTTTTGGTTCTTGGAATCCATCATTGGGGCAAGAATAATAGTTGGGTACATCTGTACAAGCTATGCTTTTTTGGAATCGGGAGGCTCTCTGCATTTAGTGTTGTTGTAGCAGATAACAAAAGGCCAACCACTAGGCCCTTGGAGAGCAGTTCCAGCCTCTGGGTGCAAGCAGAAGTCAGGCATCGTAGGATATTTTTTTCTTCCAACAGCCAGACCGATTCTTTTTTCTTCAGTATCTTTCTTCCTGGGTCCAGTAATGTTGTGTGCAGCATCCAGTGAGTGGATAATTGACCTACCAATTCTGAATGCATTCTAGCAAAGAAATGTGTACCTCCTTTTTAACACCTCCTCTCTCCATTTACAAATCTTCCCAGGTACCTCAACAAAAATGGCACTAGCCTTCTCTCAGTTGCAGGAGCCTTGACCCTCCCTCTCGCCACACCCATAGTGAGGAAATGGTGTTCCTCCTCGTCTGGGAGTCTGGGCACAGAAACTTTAACAAGACACGAGGAAACAATTTTTGCAAATTCTTACAGCCACATTTGAAATCCTCACTTCAGACAAATAACTCTGAAAACTTCACTTTGTGTGCGGGCATTTTGTAATTTGAACTTTAGTGGCACTTGCTGTAATGATTCAGGAGAGCTTGGAATGAAAATGCATATGACAAAGATCAAAGGACACCGAGAGATACTTGCACAGAGTCTAAACCACTGGCAATCGATCCGGTTAGCATTGCAAACAGTCTTGCCAGCCAGTTTGGAATGGACTGTTCCCATAAGGAGCAGAGCCAGTGTACTGATTTGCATAAGGCGTCCTTTGTCTAGAATGGCACAGAGGGAGAAAATGATGGGGTGGAATGCTACATGGAGTCATTGCTAGTGGTTTGGACTATTTGCAAGCCCTCCTCCAATCAACTTTTGTGTGTAATGCGGTAAGTGGTCAAGGTTATTGCCAGATGGGTTTTTAGTCTGCTGTGCCATAGGACTCCCACTAAACATCAGTGATATGGCTGAAACCAGCCTGGGGGTTCTTGCCTTCACTCCTGGGGGAGGTCTTTCGTGGCAATTTGGAATGGACTGTTTCTAAAAGGAGTAGGGTCTATACACTGATTCGCATAAGGTGGACCTCTGTAGAGAGTGGCACAGTTTTGGGTTGGAATGCTTCCCAACATTGTTGGCAGTGGCTTAAACTCTTTGCAAGCATTCCTCTGATCATCTTTCCTGGGCTTGAATATGATCACTATAAAATCATTCCACTTTTTAGCTATATAAATAACAATATCTGGGTCAAATTGCACAGCTTCTTTTACAAATAAATGTCTCCGGGAGGCCCACGCATAATCCGGTTAGAAGGATCTTGCTCATATGTTACTCTCTAGCTTAAAATCAGTAGCACAGGTCTCAAGCCCCCTATGTTTTTACTGCAGTAAGGGACACTGGCCCCCCACTTTACCTGCTCTCCCCCCCCCCCCCCCCAACTCAGAAGAGCGTTCCAGCAGCACTGCACATGGTTCGACCACAAATGATGCCCGAAATCTGAGAAATGACCGCCAGAATTTGCCAGAACATTCAAAGACGCCAACGTTTAGCGTTTTAGGCGTTCCAGGAAGACCAGCTTCCTCCAGGGACATCTTTTAAAACCGAAAAGCTGGCAACATCCAGCCTTACTTATGAGAAGCAGCTACCGCTATTAACCTGAGCCACATTTTTCTAAAGACCGCCAAGAGCACAAGTGACTGCGTCACCGCGCATTCTGCCTCAGCCATGAAATCATTGCTAGAAATTGGGCAGAGAGTGAATTGCAGCTCAGGCGCTGCAGGGCAAATTGTCGCTCGCCTGTTGTTCTTTTCTGCGCTGCCTTTTGAAGTCACACATTCCGATTGAGGTAATTGTCGCTTTTGTTTGTAAGAAATCTCGCTGCACAGAGTCACGAACGCATTCAAGCTGTTATTCAGAAAGAAATATGAACAGTGTTTGTGTAACCCTACCTTTTGTACTAGTTTAATTCTACCCAAACTTTTCAATCTGTCAAACTTTGGAACTGCGTTTTTCACAGGAATATGCCAAAGAGGGTTAGAGAGGCAAAAAAAGGACGTGACGTGGCCTGTGACGTCAATGCATTGCCTGGTGCAGGTGCGATTTTGTGTGCCCAGAACACAAAACAAAGTAACTTCAGAAGCAAGCCCGGAGGTGTTCCTAAGCTCTTAGGGTGTGTAATAACTGGGGGAAAAATGTACGAAGAAACTGGACTCAAAATTCTGTTGCTTATTGTGGACATAATTATTATGGCCAGAGTGGAATTTTGCAAATTAACCTATGTACTAATATTTACACACAAATCTGAATCCTAGTGGGTCGTAATCTGACCTAAATAACTAATATGCATGAGGTAGGTCACAAATTACGAACCACTTATCTTAACATTCACAAAGGGGAAAGTGATCCAATGGACACCCCTTTCTTTCTGACAAGTAGTTCCACGCGGACCTATTCCCTTTTATGAGTGTGTTGCCTCCCCAACTTGGGGGCACCCATTTTTCAATGGTTTACGACCTCTACTTTCTTCCTAAACCATTGATACATGTGGACAATAATTGCTGTTTGGAAGGGACACCTACGACATGCCACTTCCAAATAACAATTCCTTATCCATTTTAGGAGTCAGGAAAAATGTACTTAATCCTAAAATGGGTTTAGTTATTATTATTATTATTATTAATTAACACTTCTTAACTGCATGGCTACCCTGAGGCATCCCAGTGCTAGCAGCAGAAAGAACAGGCGAAGGGAAGTGGCTACTAGTTGAAGTGTTGGAATAGCCAGGTTTTGAGACACTTCCGGAACATGAGGTGTTATGTTATGTTATGTTATGTTAACTGGTTTTTTGTAGAGCGCACGGCTACTCAAAAAGAGTGTCCCGGCGCTTTTAATTGAAGCAGGCTGCAGTAAACTAACATAACACCTTTAAGAGAATAAGAAACAACAAAGTGAAAAACAGAAAACAGCACACAAAGAAGGCCTACTGGACAAACAGCCAGGTCTTAAGGTCCTTTCTGAAGGATAATAAGACAGTGGATCCCCGAAGTGAGAGGGGCAGGGAATTCCATAATTGGGGCGCCAGTAACCCAAAGGAGCGACCACCCAGACGCGCTCTCTTCACCCGTGGGACAGTAGCCAGAAAGTCTCATACCGCAGATGTAGGGGGAGGGTGTTCCACAGCTTAGCCGTATTGTATAAGAAGGAACTGCACCCACTTCGCATCCTTTGGATTTTGGGGATGATGGCTAGATTAAAGCTTGCAGAACAGAGGGGTTTCCTCAGACGATATGCGGAGATAAGGGACTGGTTGATGAGAGGGCCGTTCCCCATGAGGGTCTTGTGGGCAATATATAAGGCTTTAAATGTAATCCTCTACTCTATGGGCAGCCAGTGTAAGGTCTTTACACTGGGCATGGCTGACTGTGTTCATAGTACATAGCAACAATCATTTTGCTGCAGCAAGCTCTGAATCAGAGTGTTTTTGATCATACAAATGTTTTGTACATCAGGACTTTGGTCACCATATTTGTAATTTTCATTTCTGCAAGTCCTACTCACTGCTCATATTGATAAAGCTGCCCTCACTTAAGAAGTAGGAATTTATAAGAACAAACAATACAAATATTCAATTTTGTGTTCTACAAGATGGACTTCCAATCTTAGGAATCTCCTGAGCAGGGCCAGACTAGCCGTAGTGGGCATAGGGCATGTCCCCGGGAGGCTGGAAGGGTGTGGGCTGGTTTTGCAGTGGTAGGGGGCGATTTGTTTACTGGGGGGCCGTTTTTGTCTACGGTACTGCAGTATCGTCTTCCAGCAACAAAATCAGCAGTGCTTTACACTCGCACAATCCCGACTCCAGAGAGGGAGGGATGGGGGGGCTGGTCCGATGAAATTGCCAAGGCTGCGTTGGATTCCCAAGTTAGCCCTGCACCTGAAAATACCCAAATACCATTGATACTAAAGATCAAGGTGCTCCATTGCAAGCTGGGTGTATGGACATTTACAGTTATGAATAGGGCTCAGAGTTATGAGGTGTACAAAAGCTGAGAATCCTTCTGGCCTAGTCAGACAGTTTAACAATGTACTTCAGTCAAATGTTTACAGCAGTTCTTGTTAATTTTACCAACAACTGCATGACAACTTATATGGAAAGGTAAAAGAATGGCTCAGTGAGTTGAACACTCGTTGAATTATAGAGTGACCTGCAGGACACCATTCGAAATCCCAGCAAGGTCCACTCAGTCATCCATCGTTCTGAGGTCAGCCAATTGAGCATCGTCAATTTGGGTAGTAGGTACACTTCGAAATGACAGAGTGACTGTGAATGCATCCAGGGCAATACAGGTTGTTCCTCGAAAGGTTCAACCTCAGTCATCTGCTGTCACATCTAATGACTCTTGCTGATTCTATTGCTTCTAGGGATTGCTCCTCCATTATTCCTAATGAGATGGTCACAGGCCCACTCACATGGCTGTTCACACCCTCGCCCTGTTTGTCACTTCTTTTAATCAATTCTTTTTTATCCTGGCGAGCTTCTTCTCTTCTAGAAATTCCTCCACCGGGCATAGTCAAGAATAAGGAGCACAGTTTTCACCAGTACACTTGTTGGAAAGCCTCTCATTCTTTCTAATGTCGCCAGCTCCAGGAATGATAACCTTACCTCTTTGTTCACTTCTGCCCTTTATGCTCTAGATCAAGTGGCTTCAATGGAGGTCATGGACAGACGCTCCTGTCCTAAAGCCTCTTAGCACTTGAAAGACTGAGCCAACCTGAAACAAATCTTTCAAAAAGTCTCAACGTGATTGGCATAAAATCTACATGGATGATGATGAATAGGCATGTGCCCAAGAATATTATCGTCTGAAAAGCTGCTGTCAGACATGCCCACTCAGATCATTATTTCTCATAGATTATCATCTTGAAAGACATCTCTAATCAGATATACAGCACACAGCCATTCCAGCCTCCAAACTTTTATGTAGCAATCTTTCTATTTCTTTAGCAGAAAATTGAAGAAATCAGATAATCTTTCTGCCCATCTTTTCCCCCTTGCTTCAAGCCTTCATAGGTCCCTTGGCAGCCCCTTCCTCCCTAGTGGCCTTCCTGTGGCCTTCTCTGCCTCCACCCTCGCTTTCACCCAGGGCAACTCTGAGCTATTAGACAGGTTCTCCTAGTGACACTTGTACTACACGTACCTTAAAACAGTGGCGATTACTTAATCGGAGGGGGGGGGGGGCATACCCCACCTATCTTTTGCCTCATTTTAGGTTTCTTTTTATGCAAGGCCATCTTCATACTAAATCATGCAGTTTATGACTCTCTTTGTATACGAGGGTCAGGCAATGAAGACATTTTTAAAAGGCACATGAGTGTGTGCGCATGTGCCTCTTGCCGCAAGATTTACCACGCTTGTTTTACTTCCGCCCTGACCAGGGCCGGACTGGCCATAGCAGGCACCGGGCAATCCCCCGTGAGCCGGTTTGGGGCCCCTGGGGGCCGTTTTTGCAGCATATGAGCAAAATCGGCCCTGTAACAAAATCGACCGAAAACCGGCCCTGGCAAAGAGCTCGGTGGCACCCACAACTCCCCGGGAGGGAGGGGGGACCAGCCGAGCACTTTGCCAGGGCCGGTTTTGGTTCCCAGTCCGGCCCTGGCCCTGACCCTGCGCGCAACTGTAGCGATCCACACCCCCTTATGACGAAAGCCATGGGCACTGATTGAATGCAGCCTGGGCGCTTTATGCTTAGGCCCAGCACTGCCCAAACCTGCATGTCAATCAGCCAGAGGCCCTTTTCTTTACTCGTCACAGCGTGAAGTTAAATCAGCATCTTTCACTGATTCCCACCTCACCCTGTGACGAGTTCAGGAAGGGGTGGCCTTCGCATGAGAAGACTGGGATTAAGCCAAAAGCGACTATCGCATTGGGTTCATCCTTTAACAGCAGCGGCTGGAATCAGTGTGCAGGTCTGCCCTCCGTGTCAGATTAGTGCCCCCTAGTACGGAGTGCCCCCACAGTATTCCTGTCCTGAAAAGAAGAAAGGACCACCTGTGCATCGAAAAGAAGGTGAGAGTGACGCACACCCTTGTATCTCATGAATTCACATTATTCAGAAGCATGCTATAAAGTTCTTAGTGTACACTCCCTGCAGATGTGAGAAAGGCAGCCATAGAGAAAATGCTTGTGCCCACACACATCCAGCTGAACAAAGAATCATCAGGAACTGCGCAGTTTTTTCAAAGCAAACGTTTTAGTTTGCATTAAAATAAATCTTTAAACCAATGAAACTCAAACATTTGGTGTACCATGATTAAAGCTTTTGTAAGAAATACAATGCAGCACTCAGCACAGCCAATTTCCCATGTAAATGTGTGAGCTGCTGCTCCAGTCCACACGCCTCATTTATGAGGTTTTGGTGTAGGGCAGTACCGCAAGGAGTCTTGCTGCGCTGCCCACATAAAAACAAAAGGGCAGAAATGCGCCAAATCTATGTGATACGGTGCATTCCTGTCCTTTTCTCCAGCGCACAATGGGCTGCCATGCGCCAATGCAGGCATCCTTGTGCAAGGGTGCCTGCATTGCGTGGTTATTGATTTCGTACATGAAGGTACACCTTCCTGCACACAATCAATCAATTCCGGCGATTTCCTCTTTCTATGTGTGCTGCAATATGCAGCACACATAGAAAAAGGAAAGAACGGGGAGAAGTGAAAATATTTTTCCTTGTTGTGCCTCCCTAACACCACCCTTGGGGTGGCGTTAGATTCGGATGTATTCCCATGTTTACAATTAGTCGTAAATCAGCGAATGTGTCAGATTCCATGGGTGTGGCATGGGAAAACCAACACAATACCCATGGAACGCCCCTTTTACTCAGTGTTCTGCGTGAAAGGAGCACATCTTTACAAGGCTATGAAAAGCCAAGTAAAGTGGCTTTCATTGCGTAGCCATGTAAATATGGCAGGGCACATTGCGCCACCAGAACGTTAAAAAAGTGATGTTCTGTTGCCGCAAGGGTCCTCATAAATGAGGCCCCAGGTTTCTTTCTTTGAATTGTGGGACTTGTCATCTTATTTATGTGTTATGTTTTAAACAAGTCAGTAGAATGCAAAGGGATCTTTGGTGACACGGAATGTGGGTGCTTTGGAATGTTGGAGAAGCATTACGAGTTGTCTTTGACAGTTGATAGAACAGTTGGCCTGGTACAACGTGTTTGGTGGCTCCTGTTTAATAAACTTACCCCTATGACTTCTGGAAGTGGTGTTCGCTGTCTTTGTTCCTTCTGCTTCATCACCACTACCTTTGTTGGTGATGAGCGGGAGCAGGAGTTGCCAGGACCTGGATGACCAACAAGGCTGCATACATTACCGCAAGTTTAATTGTGTGACTTAAGTTAGTAGAAGGTTGACTATGTTACAGTGATCCCGTGACCCTCAGTTGCGTATTGAGCTTGTCTCAGCGTTTCCGCTTTCATTGCGCTTCCTTCACCAAGCCGGACCCACCCATTTGAGCAGTTGGCTGGTGTGCAAGTACCACTGTGCTGATCGGTGACGTCAACACTTGCGGCCATTTTCCAAACACTTAAGCCCATTTCCTAATGCATCATGGTTCAGTGATGTCAAATGCTGCAGCCATCTTAGACAGTGGAACATATTCTGGTTCTGCCTAAGCAATGCATGTCAATTAAGTCAACTGCGGTGGCCATCTTAGACAGAGTTACTCGGGGCTGGAAGCAAAGTTTAACATACAAGTTACCTGGGCGAATAAAGGAGCAGTCTATAACTTTGGGGAAGCAGTCACATCAAACTCGACTAGTCAGCACACATCGTTTGTTTTGACCGCATCAGCAGCCATCTTTGAATGTCTGCAGTTAGTTTACATCTTTCCAAACATGCATGTGCATGGTCTGCAACAAAGTCAGCTGCCATGTTACATGTTCTTTTTCAGTAAAAATTGAAGTATACATTTGTAAAACAGTAACCACCACATTGTTTTACTCACTTCTATGTCAGCAGTAATACACTTGGTATAACAATATTAAGGTGTATCGTTGAATCCACAGTGATACTCTCACTTCCTTTGTTCCAGTACTTTGGTGTGTTATCAAATGTCCACAGTGATACAATTACTTTAATGTCAGCCGTGATGCACTCATACCAGTCCTTGAATCTTCAGAAGTACATGCTAATGTCATTGGTGATTCAATAACAGTGTTTGGGATTTCTGTGCATGATATTTCGGAATAACACATATAATAACTAAGAGATATATACAGTCATACACTCTAGGATAACATGCAGTTGGTTAATCCAGCACCTCCATTTCAAGGCTGTCCAGGAGAGATACCTGTGTCTTGAAGGAACTGGATTGATGCTTTCCAAACATATCTTGGGGTGATAGTTGCCTCAAGGTTTCATCCACACAGGAAAAAATGCCCACTTTTACATTTGATAGGTTTTGAAGGCTGTGCTATTTTCAAATATTTTCCAGATATTGAAGTTGCAGAAGAAGAACCAATGGATGAGTTCACAGAAGCCATCAGGAAGTTGGAAAAACCTTTTGATGTCCAACCTAGCATTGTGTTACTACGACATAAATTCCTAATAGGGAAACAGTTAAGTGCAGAGGGTATGGATACATATGTGTCTGCACTCATAAGTTTATTCAAGGACTGTGGTTTCCAAATCTTTACAGACCAGTTTGTATCTAATCAGTTCATTTGTCATTGCACCAATAAAACCATTCAGCATAAGCTCTTGTCCTTGAGCAATCTGTCCCTTGAAGAAACTTTACGGATTGCAAAAAGCACATAAACATCTCAATAGTCTGTTAAGGAACTTGAGGAGAAAAAACTGAGGTAGTTGGTAACGATCATCTAGAGTAAAAAATACTGCAAAAGAGAAATCGGTGAATAAAGAGGTATCACGCATAGCCTGGGGGTTTTGCAAATAGACAAATGCTTGTTTTTGGTGTGTAAAACTTTTTAAGTCAGGAAAACCGTGTCTAGCCACAAATGTTGTATTCATAAAACGTGGTAAAATAGTCATTTTGCAAAGGTTTGCCAAGGTCAATGGAACCAAACAGAGAAAAGTATCAATGATCTAGCAAACTTAGTAGATGATGACTTCATTACATATTTAGAAAATATACAGAATGATCTCCAGGATATGGTATTGGTGGTTGAGGAGGAAGTCTGTACAGGGGATCTAGCAGATTGCATTGATCTGCATGCGGAAGTACTAGTAAGCAATAAGTCTCTCAGACTTTTGGTTGATTCCGGAGCCAGTATTACGATGATTACTCAAGATGTTTTTGATGAATTGTGGCCTGGAAGAAGTTTGGAGCCACTGGATCGTGCTCCGGTCTCATAAAAAGGGAGATCGATAGATGATTCAGGGTATTTTGAGGAAGTTTGGGTTTTCAAGGACCAGAATATTTTTGGAAAAGTATATGTGGCCGTAAATGGTCTATGCTAGAGTTATTTCATCAAGGGCTTTTCAAGATCGTTCTGAGACCTGGCACAAAAGAACAATTGTCAGTGGTCACAGAAGAACTAGTAAGTGACATCACTATCAGATTCCCTGAAATAGTTTCAGACAATTTGGGCACCATAAAAGGTTTCCAGTATAAAATTACGGTCAAGTAACATCCTATCTGTTAGAAATGGGGGTCTCTAGTTGGCAATGGTTTGCACCTTTGTCCAAATAGGGACCCTTGCTTCTAGTACTTTGTGGTTCCACTCCTAAAATAACCTCTACTCACCCCCTTGGTAGCATGGCACGAACAGACATGCTTATCTCAGAGGCAGGGTGTAAAGCATTTGTGAACACATACAGTAATACAGTGAAAATACTACAAATGGACACTACACCAGTTTAGAAAAATAAGTAATCTTTACTAGACTTTATACAAGTCCAAACGACAAAAACACACAATTCAATCTCAAGAATATGACTATAAAATGGTAGAAATAGCTTAGTTCAATGTAGATGGTAAAGGCAACACTTAACTCTCAAAGTACCTTGGATGCATTATGCAAAAGCAAACAAAAGGGTAGCAGGGAAGGTGGTGCGTCGGTTCTTTGCTTTGGGGGAGGGGATGTGTTGATTCCTTACTGCAGCGCAGGGGAGGCGATGCGTCGGTTCCTTACCGGAGAGGAGGTGATGCGTCGGTTTCTTACTGCGTTCCGTTTACGATGCAACAAGATGGCGCCTCGATACGATGCGACGATTCAGTGCGATGCGACAAAATGGCATCTTGTATGCGATGCGACAACGTTGGATGTGATGTGTGCATGCCCAACGGGCGTGCGGCGAAATAGATGAACTTTGGAGCCGCGACAGGCCTTGTGACACGCTTCTCCGGTGATGCGACAGACATAGTTTGCGATGCGATGGCGAACAGCTGCGGCACGCTTCTTCGGCGATGCAACGGCAACTGTTGCGGTGGCGGCACGCTTCTTCTAGTTGCGTCGTGCTTCCAGCTCCCAGCATTACGCAGTCTCTCAGAGGGCCCAAACAACAGCAGGCACCTCACTGCAGGTAGAATTCCCAGCAAGGGAATTTAGGGGGAACTGGTGGTGAAGTCTTTATGGTCCTGAGACTTCAGAATAAGAGGCAAGCTCATCTTCAAGCCCTTTGAGATCTTCCTCAAAATAGTAAAAGTACACACAAAGTTCCTTTTCTCCTTTCCTTGGCAATAAAGTAACCATTGCAGGCCAACCCCAAACAGTCACTATCGTAGGGGCCGACTCCTCCTTCAGTTTCCTTGGTTCTCCACCTTGGCAAAGGTTTGTCTTGATTCCCAGAACTGATCTAAAGTTCTGGGGTCTGGGCCAAAATATTTATACTGCAGAATCCTTTGTTCTCTGAAGGCAGAGGGTGTCTGTACCTTGTCAAAACCAGTTCTGTCCTTATGGGTGCAGCTTTCCAGCAGGAGGTGGAGACAGCATTGTTTGAGAGCAGACCTGGCTCAGGTAGCTGAACGGAAATCTCCTCCCCCTACTCTCTATTCTGTGAGGGTTCAGGTCAATGAAAGGAAGTCTCCGCCCCCTACTCTCTATTCTATGAGGACTCAGGTCAGTGAAAGGAAATCTCCTCCCCCTACTTTCTATTCAATGCAGGTCCCATTCAGCCCAGCCGTGACCCATCAGACTTCTGGAGCCAAGGCCCTCTCCAGTCCCCTGTCACTCACAAACCAGACTTGGAATACACAAACCAAGCAGAGACATACTGGATGGTTAGGGAAGAAAATACCTACTTTCTAAAAATGGTATTTTCACACACAGAATGTAAAAAATAGCTACACTAAAAGATGTATTTTAACATTCAAAGTTCAGACATACTAAACTCGTTTTTCTACTAAGTTCCCTGGGTCAGTTAGGTTTATAAGATGGTATATTCAAACTGCCCATTCTGGTCTATGGGAACAGGGTGGTCTTGCAATAGTGAAAAACGAAATTGGCTGTAATTCACTGCCAGGAAATGCCAAACACATCAGGACATGTCCTACCTTTTACATACAATACACCCTTCCAATGGGGTACCTTGTGTGACTTACATGTAGAAAAGGGAAGGTTTAGGGACTGGCAAGTGGATGCACTTGCCGAGTCGACAGGGCAGTCCCAGACTGCACACAGGCTCTGCAATGGCTGGCCTGAGCCATATTTTACAAGCTGCTTCTGAGGGTGGCATAACCAGTGCTGCAAGCCCACCAGCAGCATTTGATTTACAAGCACTGGGAACACATGGTGCACTGTACTAGGGTCTGACAAGTAAATCACATAGCCAATCATGGAGTCACTAATCAACTACAACAATTTACAATAGGCAACACTTGCACTTTTGGCACTGAATAGCAGTAGTAAAGGGCCCAAAGCATCTAGACCAGCAAAAACATAACAAAAATATAAGAGGCAAGAGCAAAAAAAAAAAAAAGGAAGACCCACGCCAATGGTGCCAGGTCTAACACGTGTCTCTTCCAGCTGAAATGTGGGGAGAACTACCCACCCCTTGGGAGTTCTCTTCACTAAGGCGTAAAAATCTGGACAGACAATCAGCATTGGCGTGTTCTGTACCAGGGCGGTATCCACTGTGAAGTCCATCCCCTGAAGGGAAATGAACCACCTCAACAGCTTTGGATTCTCACCCTTCATCTGCATCAAACATCTGAGTGGCCTGTGGTCCGTCTGAACCCAAAAGTGAGTCCCAAACAAGTATGGTCTCAACTTCTTCAGTGCCCAGACCACAGCAAATACCTCACGCTCAATTGCACTCCACCTCTGTTCCCGTGGAAGTAACCTCCTACTGATGAAGGCTACAGGTTGGTCTATTGTGTGAGGCCGGCTCTGACTAGGGGGTAATAGTAATAGGTAATCAATAATAGTGTCTCCCCATTGCCCCTTGTACATTATTTAAAACATTCTTTTAGGACACTGGACTGAGTCCTGTGCCCTGTGATGGTGGTTCAAGATTTCCATCTGAGTGTTTTTGCCAGCCAGTCAGATCGCTCAGTACTGGTCTACCAGTCTCGGTCCCTCTGTGCCGAAATGGTCAACACAAACAAAAGTGGTGCTTTTTAATCGCCTATCACTAATTGAAAGAAAGGAGCCACCGCTCAAGAGATAAATAATGCTGTGTTGCGAGGACTAGGCCGTTCAGCAATACATCTACTGCAGGGTCTGCTATTGTCAATTTAATACATTTTATGTGGATCAGATGAAAATGTTTCCAGGTCTTTCAGATGACCATTTTCTTTTTGCATTGTGCAGATCCAGTTTCAGGACTCAATTGTATTTGTGTAGATCACAATTCATGCCAAGCCTGTTTCCATTTTCCATAGTGGAACTAAAATTCTCAGTTTCAAATCACAGTAAATCTGGTTTACCAGGAAAAATGTATGGCGGCTTTTCAAAGACTTCATTTTATAGTATGTTTAGTATTAATACAGTAGTATGCTAACGTACTACAAAATGCGATTCACATACCTATGTGCAGAAATCTCGGCCTCAGCCGCTCCTATCTTTTGTGAGCAACAATCTCTGCCCCAACTGAGGATATCCCTGCACACATAGGTGTATGGTATTATAAGGAAATGTGGGAATCATAGAAGGGAGTGGCTGGGGAATGGGGAATACTTATTAATAAATACCAGTTGTTAAGGAAGGGGAAAGGGGGTTTAGGGAAGGCAGGGGTAGGGTTTAGAGAGAGAAAAACACCCATACACAAAGAGTAGGTCCATTGATATATTCTCAAACTGCCCTTCCATAGATACTACAGCCATAAAGGACTCAAAACAGTTTTATGTGTACTGCTGCTTAGAACCAGAGTAAGTCGACCACCACACATAGGAACTAATGTTAAAATAAAATAAGTTATTTAAAAATATCAATGCATTTTAATGTTTAAAAGTCTGTAAATATGACATAGTTATCATTTTATTGTAAAATATTTATTAACTTTGTAGTGTTAATGTAACATCACTATTTAATAAAGATTATTACATTACTTTAAATACATTTTTTATACATTGCTTCCTTTTAATACAGTATATTTCTTTTACTTTAGGGGGATTGTTTTATTTTGAACTTCAGAAAAGGAATGTTATTTTAATTAAAAAATGTTAAATAAGGCTTTTTGTAACTTAATATTAAGTTATTCATGCAGTACCATTGTTCTACATAAAAGAAATATATAAAGATTACCATCAATTTTTAACATACAAATATTTTTTTTAACTTGTTTTTATTGAAAGCACTGTATCAGAACGCAACACAATAATGTGTTACATGGGTTGGTCATTATGACAGACCTTTTGTTGCGACTAATTGATCACATAACTTTATATTTACCATCACCACCAGTGTGGTGGATTTCTGTGCACTCCGGTGTACTTTGAATTTAGTAATAACCATGAAACATAAGCAAAATGCAGAGCAACAAATTAAAGAAAAACGTGCCCCACCCCCCAAACCCCTGGCAGCAATGGCAAAATTACTGTTCATTATGTGGACGGCCAGACATCTGGGAGACCTAGTGTGATGCTTATGTGAGAGGGCTATGTAAGAGTTACTTTAGTGGGTGCCGGTGAATTGTGAGTGGATGGCATTGTAGTTACAGATTGGTTATCATTCTGTGTTATCATTGTGGACACCTCTGTTAGCATTTGTCCCCATTCTATCAAATCACTTGGTGCATTCTAGTCCATTCTTACTGCTTTAAGTCGACATTCCTCCACCACTCCCCACTTTCATACATCATCCTTCCATTTATCCAGCATGGGGGGCACCGGGTGGATCCAGTGGATTGTGATCCTTCGTTTTGTCAGGACCAAACCCACTATAGCAAACTTATGCCATGTCAATCCCCCTTTCTTTGGCATTGAAAGTATTCCTAATATGCAGTGTTTTATAGAGGTTTCTATTTGCACCGCTGTTGCCATACAGAGGCATTGTGCCATCCACTCTCAATACGTCCGCAAGCGTATGCAGCTGCAAGTCATATGTAAGAATGTGGTGTGATCAGTACCACATCGCGGGCAAGAGGGGATTAGCCCCAGGGTAGACCTATCACCTTCTCTATGTAGTAATTGTTGATCTTCCCTACAGACTAGCTGTGCCTGCAGAAGTGAGTCCCGGTGCTGCTCTGTCTCTCGATTCTCCTGCTGGAGCGTAGTCAGTTCAGCCTTGCCCTCTAATAGCTGCAGCTCCAGGTGTTCTCTGATGCCTCCCACTCTAGACAGACATTCCCCCCTAGTAACTACTTTGAATGCATCCCATTCTGTACTCCTGGTCTCGGTGGTCAGCCGGTTTGTTGTGAAATAACCTATTACAAACTCTCTGGGTTCCTCTCTAAATACCGCATTGCGAAATATGGCCGGCTGCAATCTCCACAGCGGGACTCTCGGCCTGTGCTTCTTGGGCCCCTATTCCAGTAATAACAGTGCATGGTCTGACAAAAAATGGCCCAACACCTCCGTTCTCCCCACTGCACCACACATCTCACAAGAAAGCAGGAAGCGATCAAGTCTGCTATGCACCTCGCTGGCTGGCGGGTAGCAGGTGTAAGTCGGTTCCTCTAGATGTGTTTCTCACCAGATGTCTACTCATTGAAGCCTATCCATCACTTACCTCAGGGTAGTCGACATGTTTGGTTTGGTTTGATGTTGTGGTGGGTGGCAATCTAGTGCCCCGTCCATTACACAATTAAAATCACCAGCCCAGATAAATGGCATCCCAATGTATGGGAGAAGTAGATTTAGATCAGGGGATCAATAATCTGACCCCGTGTCTCACCAAAGTCATGGAATGGATGACCTCTTCTTTTTTAAAGTTAAATGGGGCCTAACGGACATTATGCTTTTGGGCTATAAAGCCCCAATCAACTTGGACCCCTGGTGGCCGCATTGTCTGGGACCCCCTACGGTGCCTAAGACCCAAATAAAAAGCATGGGGGTCTGGCTGGACTCTTCGCTAGGATTCCAATATCAGGCCAAGAAGGTGGCCGCAACTTGTTACGGATTGCTGAGAGTCCTTAAAAAGTCCTAGATCTCCTTCCATTTGAAGCTAGACGAGTGCTGGTCCAGTCGCTGATTCTTTCACGGCTGGACTATGCAAACGCCAACTATATGGGGCCCCAGCAGGTACCATAAAAACTCTGCAATCTGCGCAGAACTGTGCAGCTCGTCTGCTCATGAAAGTCCGCAAACGATGTTCGGCTAAGGCCTCACTTCGGTCGCTTCATTGGTTACCTATTCAGGAAAGGATTATGTTTAAATCCTTGTGTTTGGCGCATAAGTCCATCAATAGTGCCGGCCCTTCCATTCTTGATCCCCTGTTTAGTCGCCATCAATCGGTGAGATCTCTTAGATCTAATCAGCGAAATCTGCTGGTAGTACCCAGGGTGAAGTTGGCTCGGATGGGTGGCCGCTGGCTCTCTGTACAAGCAGCCAAAGGATGGAACAAACTCCCAGACAACATCAGGCATGAATCTAACCATCTGGCTTTCAGGAAGCGATTAAAGACATTCTTGTTTTAATAATGTTCTTCTAACGTTCTCAGGTCTTACAGCCCTGGGATGCTCGAGGGTAGCCATGCGCTCCACAAGAAAGTATTCATTCACTCTACAAGAAGGTATTCATTCATTCTCCATAGTATTAAAAAAGCAAATCACTATTGCCTGTATTTGGGGCATAAACATTCACCAGGCACACCTCTACACCATCAAAGTCCCCATATACTATCAGATATCTGCCTTCCAAGTCTGCCTCGTAACTACGTAGCTTGAATGGAACCTGTGGGACTATCCATATGGCCACTCCCCTGGCACAAGTAGAGAAGGTGGATGCGAACAGCTGCCCCTTCCATTTTTTGTGAAGTTTATGTGACTCAGTGTCTAGGAGGTGTGCCTCCTGTAACATAGCCACCTGAGTGCCCTGTAGCCGCAAGTATGTTTGTACTCTATAGTGCTTCACAAAAAAGTTGAACCCTCTCACATTACATGTTATAATTTTATACTGTACCATTTCCACCAGTAGTTGCCAACTCAATCCATTGTATATGCAACCCATTCATTGCCACCATCACTGCCAGGGGGTCTCGTAACCTGAACACTCAAAACAACCCTCCCACCGGGTAGACACTGTGCTAACAAAACGTGCATCCCCATGTGATCCCCTATCCCAACCCCCTCCTCTGAAACATTATTAACGGATAAACTTTAGCTGTTCTATCATGAAACGTGCATACCAGAAAACAATAATTCACATGCACTCCTTGACAAATTTACACACCATACACTCCCACGTACGCATGTGTGGTGCATAGAATCCCCTCTCTATTACCATTACATATGGATATTAGCGTTTGGCTTGGGATAGAGGATTGACTCTAGACACGGCCGATCGCTCATCCAGGAAAGCTCCGGGAAATTAGTAAGCAGTACGGTTCTCCTCTCTGCCCCATACTACATATATACTCTCTATCAGGTATCTCTTTACTGGTTACTTCTGCTTTTCAGATTTGCAATTGGAGAGCATTATGTCCTGGATTCGCGCCAAACCTCCGTTGATGTCGGACACTTTGGGTCCTGCACTAAATGGAAGTTACATTCATGCTGTTACAGGTTCCCACCTGAGGGGATCCTTACCATTGATTTCTAGTAAGTTGTAATCTTAGCTGCCATCAAATTTTTCTACACTGTTCCTTGCGGACAATCCTCTTGATTAATACCTCATGTGCATTTAGACAATTCACAGGTTGATCTTGAAGGCTATCAATCCCTCTGGATCGTGAGTGTTTATTCCTCCCTTGTCAACTTGCTCACCGCTCCATTGCAACTTTGTACGCCCTATAACCACCACTGTCCACGTCATTATTGGTATTGAACCATAATCCTTTTATTCACCCGAACCAAAGGAAATAAGAGTATGGGCATTAGTAAATTAAGACCAGTGAATTGGCGCTTATGACAGGAGCCTAAGTGCCCTTAGGTAACCCTTGTGTTAAACATACTATTATTAACAGCCCTCACATAATTCTTGTGAACCTCACTAACACTACACCATACTTACAGGCCCCCAGAATTTCTTGTCCTGAAGAGACTCCGATACCCATAGTGGGGTTGAAGCATCGTCAGCAACTAATAAAGGAAAGTCCAGAGAGCACTATAACATACCCTTTTTCTGGATCTAAAAGATTGAATCAGAATCCCTAAAGGACATCCTTTGTAATCCAATAACCAGCTTTTGATAAAGTCACTTTGTGTTTTAGTTCATATTGATTATGGTCACTTCACTGGGTTCACAAAAATCACTTTTTTTCTACTTTTTTCAGAAGTTTGTGCTATAGGTTGTGTTATGGGAGTTTGTGTTTTTATTAGGAAATCTGAAATTGCAAATAAATATTGGCTGAAGTGAGTGTGAACTAATTCATCTTTCAGGCTACTTCTTTCTGTTTAAAAGATTAAGTAAACAGCACAAATATGCACATTAAATTAAATATATTGATTGCATTACTTTTCTTTTCAGGTTCATGACAAGTCATTAGAAAAAGTACCATATTTGTAAAAGTGAGAAATCTTTTCTTGAAATGAGTACCTTGTGAACAAGCTTGCTTAATCTGAATAACTTTTTTAAAGTGGTATTTTTAGAATTGTGACTTAAAATTCGACTTTACCACTAAAGAATATTTTTGAATTGCAATTCTTTTGAGATCAAACATGGCATTTTTACCTGTTTCAAATAACAGTTATCATTAAATATAATAAGGTAACCCAATGTTATCCTATGGGAGAGGTAGGCCTCACAGTAGTGAATAATGAAGCTATGAGTTTTTCACATCAGGAGATGTACAACTTTAAAGTACATGTCCTTTCAGTTTTTTTAAATACACTGCATCCTGCCCTGTGGGCTGTGTAGGGCCTTGTTTAGGGGTGACATATGAATTAAAAAGGAAGGTGTAGGCATGGCAAAGGGTTTATTTTACCAAGACGAAATTGAAGTTTAAAGCTACAAACAGGCTGCAATGGCAGGCCTGAGGCAAGTTTTGATGGTTTACTTAAGTGGGTGTCACACTAAGGGGCAATTACGATCTCGCATGTGAAGCCCGCCGTATGACTCGGATCCATAGGGCTTTACGAGGGAATTGTGCACCTGGAGTCAGAGCGAGCGAGTACGATGCATTCACATGCTTATGGACTCGATTCGCTCGGACTCCCATTGAACTCTATGGGAGCCTGTATACTGGAAGCATAGACATGCTCCCATAGCAAAAAGGGGTGGGTGGGGAAAAGCGTACACCCTGTGGCGGGCTCCCCATGGTTCCCACCACACTCTACATGCATGGGAAAGGGGGACACATGGGTACTCCCACGGGTCCGATTCGGATTCGGAGGGCTCCAGGTGATGGGGGCCTGCTAAGTGCCCCAAAAGAGCGATTCCAGCAGCTTTTATGATCCGGACATACTGAATCGTGAAGGCAGTACGAATCATGCATCGTATTTGCTTGCTCCGAAACAGAGTCCATAGAGCTGTACGAAGAGTCTGTGTACGAGTCGTACGGACTGGGTCGGGTTGGGAAATGATTCCCTCAGCACGTACGCGAATTTAGCATCGTACTTGGTCATTCGGATCAGTGTACGATTTGGTCAGGAAAAAGGGCTACGAATCGGATCCCTTAAAGCCAAATCCGATTCGTAGGCCTTCTGAGCGAGATCATAATCAGGCCCTAGGTGCTGCAGCAGACTAGTAGCATTTAATCTACATGCCCTGAGCACATGTAGTACACCTGTCCTAGGGGCTTATAAGTAAATTAAATGTGTTAATTGGGTGTGAGGCAATTTTATCATATCTAGGGGAGAGAGCACAAGCACCTTAGCAGTGGTAAAGTGCTCAAAATCCTAAGGCCGACAAAAACTAATTTGGGCAAATAGGAGGGAATAGGCAAAAAGTTTTGGGGTAGACCACCCTAAGATTGACAGGTCTAATAGATGAAAGGATAGATAGATAGATAGATAGATAGATAGATAGATAGATAGATAGATAGATAGATAGATAGATAGATAGATAGATAGATAGATAGATAGATAGATAGATAGATAGATAGATAGATAGATAGATAGATAGATAGATAGATAGATAGATAGATAGATAGATAGATAGATAGATAGATAGATTGGTCATATGAGAACTGAAAAGTTTTACTGTACCATTTTTTGTTTATTTATGTTTCACGTCATCCTTTGATTCACATATCACTGAAAATCTTGGGCTGATCCATGTTTGCTCTACTATGTATCACTCTGTCCTTCTGCTGCTATTTTTGCTTTGTATGCTCTGCACTTCTCGTAGATCTGACCATCTGGATCTGCAGTGTTTTGCGACGCATTTTTTGCCCTTATCTCTGGGGACAGTAGACTTAACACTCCTGTCAATCACTCTTTTATTCCTGGCATGCTGTGGATAGAGGCTGAAGGTAACATTTGATTGATTATCTCATGTTCGTGTGTGTTCTAGTTCAAAATGAAGTATTCCTGTTCAAAATCTATGGATGATGTTACTATTGAGTGCACGTTGGTTTTTAGATTTCATTTGCATTGTGTTATTGATCAGGGTATCTAGCTAACACATGAATCTGTCTACCAGATGAGTCCATGGCACCAAAGACACCATTGTCCACGTTGTGGATTTCCCCTAGCAAGCTATTACATTAATGTAAACCAATTGGACTAACACACGTAATCATTTTAAAGAGGAACTGAACTGGTGCAGTATGCCCCTGGTGACATGGAATCATCTTGTGACATTACAAAGTAGTTTTGGGCAATGAGTTTCCAGAGCTCACTTGCCTTAATAGGACTTAATTGTGTACTCTACTGTACTTCTTCACTAATGGCATTCTTATCTCAAGCACAGCTGCAAAGGTTTCCTGGTCCGTGGTTGACTAGCTGGTCCAGTCACAATTTTCATTTTACATTCTAGCACCTGTAGCCCTTGTATTGTAGGGGGTTAAGCAACAGAAAGCAGAAAGTACTGGCTTGAGGTTTGACCAGCCATTGTTGCAGAACAATGAAAGGAAGCTGATGAGGCCTAATCTTGGCACACATGGAGCAGGCAGCAACAGGGAATGAAATATCCGTATAAACCATGCTAGCAGGGTCAGACTTTCCCATTTGTCAGTCTGGCAGTGGCAGAAGGGCTGGCCTGACAGGTCAGTGGGTCAGTGAATGAGACAGTTATATGGATGTTATGGACCTCTTTTATGGTCTTATGAACACTTGAACACAAATGAATGCAGTCACCCACACGTTGCAAAATAACCCTACAAGTTGTCTTTACATGTTCCTTAAGCATTGGTAAAGCCAATAGCTCTCACCTATGAGAACATACTAGTGGTTAATTAGCAATTAAAATAAAAGAGGCTATAAAAGGCACCCTTGCATAGTACTGTTATTCAGATTAAAGAAAAGTGAAAGAGTGTCATTGATATGAATTGTGGCAGACTGAGAAGTATATAATGCTTTAATCATATTTACAAAATTAGGACTACAAAAAAAAGCTGTGAGGGTTTGAAATAGCTGCCAATTTACCTTATTGAAAGAATCGTCTGCATCTCACACTAATAGGCCAGCTGGGTACTCAGTTTATAAATGGAGGATAAAAGGTGACATAAAAGTTAGGTATCAAAGTTTACCTTTCATAAAACCTGTTTGTTCGGATTGGGTAACAGAATTTTGAATTAGTATTTCGGCATACATTTTACAGTCTTTATTGATGAGGGTGACTGCATGATAGTTGGTAAAGTTGGGCCTTTATCCTATTTTGGAATGACAATAATACAGACTTCTTTGAAGTGGTGAGTTCAAAATAAGGAAATAATAAAAGTAAAGTGGAAAATAGTTGGATTTGGAAAAATTGGTAAAATTCTGCAGAGGTACCATCAGGACCTTTTGACTTTTTGGGGTTTAGCAACTTTATTGCCAATTGAATTTATTGGATACTAAAGGATTTTCCAGGTTGATTCAATATTTTGTAGAAGTTTGGGGCTACTGGCAATTGGTTGAAAAAGTATCAATTTTATCGGTTGGAAGGAGTGAGGTTTGTCATAAAGTGCAGAGCAAAAAGGATAACATTTATTTTGCAATCTCTTCTAGTTTGAGAAGTAATTCACCATCAGTTTTATAATAACATGGATTTGATTTTTATCTTTTTTAATACGTAGATAGTTGACTAATAATTGTCCAGACTTACTGGAATTAAAGTAATAGTTTGATTATTCCTAAGAAACTAGAAAGTCTGACAGGTAACGAGTAAGTTGTTATAGTCATAGGTTATTTATTGTAGTTGAGACTTATATTTAGGATTTCTGCAAGAGATGAAGCATCTCTCTAATTTGGATATCAGTTTCTCTAGTTAAGTTAAATGAGTTTAGAAGGTTTTATTTTCATAAACCATAATAGATATTGTAACATCTCAGATATACGCTTTAACTGCACCCCAATTGATGAGTTTAGAGGTCTGCTCAGGGTGATTATTTGTAATCAGTAACAGCAGCAGACTGTTTGGTAGAATTAACATGAAGTAGTACTATATCAGTGTTCATTCTCCGTCTGGATTAGGCCAACCTGTGTCATGTAAAATGAGAAAGAGTAAGATTAGAGCATCGTCTGCAATTGAATTTTGTTCAATTGCAGGATTTATACCCATATGACATAAATGTTTTGAGGCAAGTAAAATAACATATTGAATTGTGAAGTTAGCGAAAAGTCAACCAATTTTGTTGTGGTGAAAAGGGAATTTAATTAATAAAAATAATCAGTGAGCCACAATTTTTCAGTAGAAAGCCAGTTAAAAGAGGTTCATCAAAAAGAATGATTTCACCACCCATAATAAGGTCGACATTACCTAGTTTTATAATTTCTGTAGTAATATCCTTCCAAAAAATTGGGTTATTCATCATAAATGAATCTCAAAAGGAAAACATGGTTGGTTCGATACACCCTACCACAACCTTTGTATCCCGAAAGTGGTCAAATATCACCTCAGTTCAGCTCGGGGTTCTGCCAGGTGAGGTGAGGAGTACTGCCGCATAAAGACGGGAATGAGTCCAAGAATCCTGTGATATTTGACCACTTTCGGGATACACAGGTTGTGGTAGGGTGTATCGAACCAACCATGTTTTCTTTTTGAGATTCATTTATGTTGCACACATTGTATGCACAATATTGCAGTAGCGTTCTTATATTATGGTCCTGATGAAAGCCCAGATTTAGTTAATCTCGAGGTTGAAACATGTAGACCTGTCATTCTATCGAACTTTTTACAGTTATCCTTTCAAAATGTATACACACTGTTTTTATGTTTTGAAACTAGGATAGAGCTTATTAAAATTGTTCTGTATCCTAGTAGTCAATTTTAAATAGCTGCACCTTTTTTTCACTCTCATTTACATGCACTGCAAATCATCAGCACCCACTACAAAGATTTAGTTACACCATTCTCTGGGATCTGAACTAAATTTAATCTGGCTTTTGATAAAAACATCTTGTGTTCCCTTCTAATGCTTAGAAGGGCACTACTTTTGGTTGCACTGGGGGTTACAACCAAGAGGCAATCCCACATGATGAGAGTTGCCACCATGGTGGGCTGATGGGATTTTATCCTAGTTGTGAACAGTTATCTTTCTGGCCCAGACACATTAGCTGTTTGCTCTCCTTATTTCTCTGTTCTTAGACCGGTAGTTTCTTTCTTTGTTTTTTAAGGTTCAGTATAGGGATAGAACACTGCCTGGTCTTTAAATATTTTCCCTAGGACCCTGTGTTTATAGAATTTGTGATATCGTTTCTACATTACCGCCTCCTTTCTGATGAGAGGCGCTGTTTCGTGAGGGAGCAAGGAGTGCACCAACAAAGCCTCTACACTCACCTCCTAATCATGAAATAAGGCTCTCCAAACCACCAAAATGATCCAGATAATATCGGCACCAAGTCTCCCCAAAGAAAGACGAAGGTTCACCACGTCATTGGAGAATTGTATTAGCAGATGAGTGACAAAGTTTACAGCACAGTGGGCATCTTGGTTCGCATGCACTACTGTCTTCCTGTAAAGAGCCAAATTTAACAAGAGGGGGGAGAGAGAGAGTCAGTGGATTCGGCCTCCCTAGTTACATGAATAAACAAAGTAGAATCCACTCAAAGTGGTGGTGATCCCAACAGGTGGGGAACACACAGTGTTGTATAAATGCCCCTCACTCACACTTCTGTAGACACACACACCCCCTCACATAGTTCACTTTCAAGTGCTCCTGCGTATTCGCGAGTCGTAGCACGCCGCATCCCGTAGAGGGGTGCGAAGGCCCCGATGATGAAGCATGACACCAAGGGGCCTGTTGGTGTGTGAGGGGCATTTATACAACACTGTGTGTTCCCCACCTGTTGGGATCACCACCACTTTGAGTGGATTCTACTTTGTTTATTCCTGTAAAGAGCTTCTTTGTAGTATGTGGCATAGTAAAACATAGCTATACATGGCAGGAGGTTCAATAGGGACAACGGGGAAGAACAAAAAATAAAAGTAGCACCTCATTCTCTCTGCGATCAGCAAAAGGATAGCAATCAAGCTGAAGCAATTATTACTTGTTCCATGCTCCAGCCAAAAGAAAAAGAAGTGAAGCGAGCAGGCGCTGGTCAATTAGAAGGCAGCAAATAAGAGTGACAATGAAGCCAAAAAATGGGTGGGATGCAAGCCCCTTGTTGTACACAATGTCTCTAGCAAGTCCGATTAACAATTGTGGGCCACATTTAGGTATCTGATTCGCTAATGGAGGCACATTTTATTTTGGTGTCTTGGCCTTTTTCCTGTCCAGTATGCTGGGTAATACGGGGTGGCCTCTGTAGTGATTGATGATGACCCTTCTGCCTATGTAGTGTCGAGAAGGGGGCACACAGTAGAAAGGATGGCAGTCCAATGCTGTAGAACCAGTTTATTCAGCATAAGATGTTGATACCAAACAGTTCACACTCACAACATCCACAAATATCCTCTCACCCACAGCTAGAAAGTTCAGCACCAAGGCTGTATCAGAGCCCACCAACAGATGGAAAATAGAGATTAATAGATTAAACAAAGGAGAAAGTTAAGAGGCGATATGTCTATACATTGAAGTTCAACATATGCATGAAACAATGGTGTAAATACATGTGTGTATATATATATATCCTGCTCCAAGAAACCTCTCTCCCAGCCGGGAAGAAAGCAGCAGCACTCCCGGGTTTAGATTTTGGATCAATTTAGTCTCTAGCGCTTCATAAAAGCGTTTTCGGGATTTCCCTTCGTCAGTGTGTTACAATTCCCATAACGAGGTGCCATATTTAAATGCCATGTTTCCTGATAATGTGAGCAACGAAGGACAATAACGCCACATAGTTTTTGGGCGCCATCTTAGCGTGTGCAAAGGCCACATTTAAACATATAAATAATATTTACAATTAAATATATGCAAATGTATGTGCAATTCATTAACACAGTCAATGCAAATGTATTTGTAAGATATTTACAATGAGAATATTTTATCCGGCCTACACGATATCATGCATTGTCGGTTTTGTGATTAATGTACCATTAAAGCCTGGAACACCTCTTTTAAACAAATCTTGCCGTGGATCAGCTAATGGCGGTTCCCCTGTACGGAACCGCCCGGTCCTCCATAGCGCTGTTAGATCTAGCCATGTATCGGATGAATAACACCCATCAATATTTGCTAGTTCAGGAGGTTTCTGAGTTTTACAGTGTCATATTCCTTGAGGGATTAGTTTGTATTCCACCCCTGTCCTTTGTCCCTAGGTGTACTGTTAATTCTTCTCCACTGGTCAGTCCACTTGGAGTTTTAGTCTGTAAATCAATTATAAATCTTGTCTCCAATCTCCTTAATTTAAGCACTCTATCTCCACCACTGATGTGGAGAGGTATATGATCTAACCCAAAGTATTGGAGTAGATCCCGATTGCTATTATGTGTTATGGCAAAGTGCCTCTCCACTGGATAACTCATGTCTTTGTTAGTAATCGCATGCATGTGCTCCAAGACCCTTACTTTTACACTATGTATAGTGCTGCCGATGTACTTTTACTTACAAGGACACATCAGGCAGTAAACTACATGAGTTGTTTGACATGTCAGAAATTTATTTAAGGTTTAACATTTTTTCATCACCTAGATTTCATAACTTAATACCCTTTTGCTAAATGCACAAGCTTTGCAGTTACCGCAAGGGTAAAAGCCTTTTATGTCACTTAATGTGTCTAGTTTGGTTGTGGGATTTTCTGGGTGGCTGTGGACCAATTTTTCTCTGAGTGACCTCGCACCGTCCCAATCACGCGATGAATGCTAATTGGCTGTCAAGAGGTTGTCAACATTCGAAACCAGGAACTGTTGGCAGCTATTTTGTGCCTCAGTAGATGCGAGGCTGAAGAAGTTAGTGGAATAAGTGTGCAAAATGTATAAAGGGGGCAGGGTAGAAATACCCTGACCCTCTAGATCTGCTTAAGGGTTCCACAAGGACTCCCAGGGCCCCAATTTATTTGTTATTTTTTATTAAAAAGGCAGTACACGAAAATATATAACGGAGATTCTTCCATAATTAGCCTCCTGGGGGGCCAAATCCTGGGGGCAAATATTAAAATTTATGGGGACCGCCACCCCAGGGCTAAAAAATAAATGGTTGGGGGCCTCCAAGGCCCCCCCAGAATAATTTGTGGTTGGGGGAGGCTCAAGGGCCCCCCCAAGCCCTGGGGACCACCACCCCCGGGGCTCTGTGTATTTTTGGAGGGCGACCTTGTGGCCCCCCTCCTGGAGCCTCGTTGTGGCCCTGGGGACCGCCACCCCCATTAGTTTGTAGTCCTGCAGTGTCCCTGGGTGCCCACCCGCAGGACACTGCTGTTTGCTATAGGAGGGTAGGAGCCGATGCTTCCGCCCTCCCATAGCAAACTTGGTTTGGATTTTGAAAGAGAGTGCAGGGAAACCTGCTCTCTCTTTCAAATACGAGCCAGATTGCTTTTCCACACGGGGAGCTGCATGTTAGTGGCTCCCCATGTGGAAAGCAATGCCGGCTCCCGAAGGATGCGGGGAGCCAGCTGGGACCGTGGGGGCATTGGGGCTCCCCCCACGGGAATAAAGATATATATATATTAGAATCTGTATTGAAGACTGGATGTATAAGTGTGTAGATGGAGAATTTAGTACCACTGTGATTAACTGTGTAAGTGCCTAATTTCAAGTGTCTCACTAAACATATGGGATAGTGATTAAACTGTGTGAATATATGTATCACTTTGTCTCCTGTTGTGTAAACTACTGCATAAGTTGGTTACTACATATGTGTAACTCTATATTAGTTTTCGATTAGTTAAGTGAGTATTTGTATGGGAGAGTGAATGTGTGTGTGGTTGGGTGGGAGGTGTGTGACTGTCCAAAGATGTGTAAATAGTTGTTTTAGTAGGTATATGATGTTAGTACTGCATGTGGAAACAGTTGTTTGAGTGAGTGAATCTCTTTATGGGTGTGTTGATGGGTAAATATATTTCTCAATGAAACATGTCCAACGATGTTGAAGTATAAAAGGCACTCTACGTGACAGTTGGTGTATATAAATACGTATATATAAGAATCAGTGGTTGTCTGAATAACTGTATGGAAAACTGTATACTTATAATAGTGGTTTTATAGCTCACTAAGTATGAGTTACTTTCTGTAGCAATAAATAAAGTTGTGTTTGTATAAGTGAGTAGGATGACTGCATAAGTGAGTAGGATATGTGCTGCTGTGTAATGTTGATATAGGTGTATAAGTATATTTAATATTGTTTTATTGATCTTTGTCAGCATGTATGAGTGAATGTATAGGTAAGTGTTTAGATGTGTGTGTAGATGTACAAATCAGTGAGTGGGTATTTAGAAACTTGTGCTGGTGTGTCAATGGTTTCAAAAATGGTAGTTTATATTTTATAGTGAGTGATGAAAGCTTATACTAGTGTATGATGAGGTGTATCTCATTGTCATGTGTATGATGTCATCAGTAATGTCATTTGAGATGTCATCAGTGATGTCATCAGTGATGTCAATGACCATGTCATGAATGATGTAATATGTGACATCATCAGCAGTGGATTGCGGGCGCGCGAGTTATAGGTAGTACAACTATCTATAATGGAGGAATTTCAATGGTTTTGTATGAGTGAAATGTCCAGCTAACTATAACACCCCTAAAACCTATGGTTTTTTCAGTGAATTTCTAAGGTTTTTTAAATGATAATTCCTAACTATAACAGGCCTCAAACCTATGTTTTTTTCTGTGAATTTCAAAGGTTTTTCAATGATAATTTTTAAATGTATTTATTGTTATATATATTTTTTCATATTCTTTTACTACTTTTTTTAATCTATTTGTTTTTAGACATCTTATTTTTTAAATTAAATTACACATATTTAATAAAACATTTTTTTTAAATAAAAATATATATTTTTAATTATTTTACATTCTTTTAAATATATTTATATTATTTTCTTTATTGTTTTAAAAAAAAAAAAAAAATTGGGAGTCGGGCACCCAAAGCGCACCTTTCTCGATGACTGTGCGGAACCGAGCCGCCATTTTAGGATTGTTGTGTAGGATCCACGTAGGGTGTGCGACGGGTAAGAATTTTCCTACGCGATAGCTATGCGACTGGTGCGCTACTTGTGGCGCATACACGACATGTACGAATTACGTTGCGCGATGGTCGCGCAGTTGCGCGTGACGTCATATGCGTGTTGGACGCGGTGAGTGCGCGACTCCAGCAAAATTTCTTAATGTCTAAAAAGATATATATATATGTATTTAATATAAATATTAAGGCAAGACATTTTCTGAGCTAATCATGAAAATAATATTCTTTTACTTTTAATAAAGTTAAATTACTTTTAAATGCAATTTCGCTAAGTGGCGCTGGGTGCGAGCTGCGTGCGCACACCCTACGCGGACCCCATGTGACCAGAAAAAAAGAGATTTGATTGCTTCATAACACTTCCTATTCCAACTATTGAAGAACCCCACCCATTTCAATCACTCTTCTTAGACTTTCCTTGAGAGAAGGCCTGTCCTGAGAAGAACATCACATTTGTTTCATTGGAGACCTCAATTTGGTTCTTGGAGACAAAAATGGCTACACAAGTGGTAGAATCTTCTGAGGCTGATCATTCTGGGGCAGAAGAATTTCTACCAGAACCTACCCCTCCTGAAAGATATACATCCATTGTTTGGAAATGTTTTACTTTCCCGGAGGGGCAAAAGAAAGAAAATGCCACCAAGGTGACTTGCAAGATTTGCCAGGCAGTGTTCTCCAGAGGAGATCCAAACAAGAAATACTTCTGTGGCACTGCTAGCATGCGGAAACACCTGCAATCGCTGCATCCTGTAAACTATGCACATGAGGAATGCAGACGACTGTGTCAAAATGCTCCTCCACCACCAGCAATACCTAGTACCTCTGGGGCATCACCATCAACATCGGCACCAGAGATACGTTTCCAATTTGGGAAAGTGAAAATGCATTGCGTGAAATGCAATCGTATAATTTGTTACGGGGAGCAATCAGTGGACCTTGTTTGCCACGCCATCGATAACCATTGATGCTAGTTTTTCTGTTTTTCCTTTCCCTCCAAGTTTTTGGGTTTGTTTGTCCTGTTGACTTTTTCTTCCTGTTAAAAAAAAAATGGTTAAAAAGAAAATATATATATATAAAACTACGAAAAGAAAAAAAAAGTTAATTTCAGAACTAACTACTCTGGTTAAAAAAAGAGCTGCATTTGTATGCTAGTGTGTGAAAGTTTACATGAATGTATGTCTAGTGGATAATTGACTGAAATAATGCATTTGAGGTGTATGGTGAATGTATAAGTGCAGAACTATAATTAAGTGCTGCAGCATGACACTGTAAAGTCTTTAGCTACAGTGTGCTGTGGTACTTCTGAATCACAGGGATGTAACATACGTACATAAATATGTTGCATGTCTGTGCTCCCCTCTGCACTGCTGCTTAAACTGCAGCCATGTGGTGACACAGGCACCCTTGCACCATGGTGCAGGGATCAGTGTCATGTGGAGTTTGTTTTTGTGCAGAAAGACACACCTTCCTGCGCAAAACAATTTGTGAAGGCACTTTTCTCCTTCAATGTATACAGTACATTTTAGCATACATTGAAAGAGAAAAAATAAGGAGAAATGAAAATAATTCTCCTTGCTGTGTCGTGCTACACCAATTGGAGGATGCTGCAGCATTCACACACGTGTCCAGATTTATGATTTATGATAAATCTGGAGATGTGTCTTGTTCTATGAGTGCTCTGTGCAAACACGCACAGCAACACCCATAGAACGCCCTTTCAACGAAAAGTGGTATGCTGAAGTATAAGGATACTGTTGACAGAGTAACAGGACTGGGTGACAGGATAGACAGGTTTGAACAGTCAACCCTAGATAGTTTTTTTTCATTGAAAGCACTCATCAAACTGCACTCTAGGATAAGGGAAGAGGGACAAGGAGGGCCCACTGGAAACAGAAAAACCAGAGAGCCCCAGCAGGCTTTGCCTGTTGTACCCTCTGTGGCTATCTTAGAAACTCCCCAGTTGACCGACATGCTTCCCTTAGTGCCGCCTGTAGCTACCTCTGGGAGTATTGGCCAAAAAACACAAGTCCATCTGAGTATTCCTAAGCCCTCTAAAGTCCCGGGCATGAAGCCGGGTCGGGTTGAGCTGCCGGGTGGGAGTGGTCTAGCTAAACCGAAAGGAACACCAAAGGGGACGGGTAAAGGTAAAGCTAATAGTCAGGTTTGTTCAGCCAAAACTACGAATAATAATCCTGCTCCTATCTACCCACAAACACTACCAACAAAAGCTGTTCCAAAAGTTCCACTACCCAAAGTTGCCCCAATATCCCCTCCTATGGATTTACCCCCAGATTGTCACTCTTATGTTGTTGTCCTTATAAATGTACCCACCCTGAAGGCTGAACAAAATGAATCCCCTCAAGCCTTAATAAATAAAACGTTGCACTGGCTAGAGTCCAACAGACCCCTTCCTAGGGGCCTTGATGGATCAATTATAGGAGCCAGAAGGGTGGGCTGGGTGGGCCACGGCCACAAGCATTCAGAAGGAGACTGTGTGGTGGTTAATTTCAGGGATAGTAGAGTAGCACAAACTATTTGCAAATGCAAACCTAATCCCGGGGGGACGGGAATTGACACAGTGGACCTAACCTTCTTTTACCCAAGACAAGTCACCCCCCCGATTGGCCGAGAATTCGGCACGGGCTGGAGCAATAGCCCCGCCTATTTTGAATCTCCCGCTAATCCTCAATTCTATCCCCAGGCAGTCTGGCCATCGCCAGGGTGGAGACCACCGGGCTACTGAACCGACGGTATTGCTGGGGAGGTCCCCGGAGTTGGTGGTTTAAGTGATGGTACTGAGCTGAGAGGGCTGAGTATTGATCATGGTATATTCCCTCTGAGCATGGCAGTCCCCACTTCCTTACAAGAGAGCAATCAGCTTCCTGGGGGGCAAGGTGGGGCTGGCAGTCAAACGACCCAGGACCCGCTGAAGGTGGGAGGTGACCTCGACTCTGGCGATGAGCCAGCTGTGGCGGATCCAGCACTTAGGATTTTCAGCTGGAACATCGCGGGAATCGATAGGAAGTTGGGGTTGCCCGATTGGAACACTCTTGTGGAGGGATATTCCATCTGTATATTCCAGGAGACGTGGGGTAAGGAGCCCTGTCATAAGGTGGGATACTCATTCCACTTTGTTCCAGCTGTCTCCCCTTTGTCAGGGAGGGGGTCGCCCTTCGGGTGGTCTCCTCATTTGGGTTGCGGTCTCCCTAGATTGTAGGGTGGAAGAGCACCCTACAAACTCACCAGACATCCTCAACATCACGTTAAAGGACTCAAGGGGATGTACGCTCCTAGACATTCTCAACATCTATGCCAGAGGCACTAGGGGAGGCGTACAATCACCCACCATTGCCCTTTTGGAAGATCTCCTTAGGCAGCGGCCAAGAAAATCGTGCACCTTGGTGGTGGGTGATCTAAACTGTACATTTGAGCCCCTAGGCCCTGATGACATGCTAGGCATAGAAGAGGAGGATTCGAGAAAGGGGATTCCGGCCCTGGCTCTGCCCCCCATCAAAAGGTGGACACAAGTGGTGTTGCAGATCAGCGCCCTTAATATGGAATTTGATCTGAGGGCGGTCAATGGGAGGTCCAAATCTAATTTGACTGGTGCACACACCTACAATAGGCCCAATCATACGTCTAGAATAGACTATATCCTTCTCGACGTATGTCTATGGAGCACCCTGAGCGATATGGAGATTATCCAGACCATTGAGAGCGATCATAATCTTCTCTCTCTCGTATTATCTCCTCAGTGGCTCAGGGGGAAGGCTGGATTACATCCTCTGCCGGCACCCAACTTCCACTTGGCCAGTGTATCTAATTGTGGGAGGCGACTGAAGTGGGCCAAGCTTGTCTTGTCTATTGAGAAAGTCTCAGCCATAGGGGCACTGCTGGCCGCAGCCCAGAGCAATCTGGGCTCACTGTCCCATGTGCCTGAGGTGGCCACGCAGATTTTTTGTGATCTGGTTACGTGTACCATCCCCGCCCAGATCTGGCACAACCACTTCGAGGCCCTGTATTCCCAACCTGAAGGGGTCCTTAGTGAGTCCTTCTGCCTGGAGGATGATGTTTTTGCCAGGGGCGGTGCCGACTTTACCGCGAGGGAGGTGGAGGCCTTAATTAAGTCCCTGGTCCCATTAAAAGCAGCTGGGCCGGATGGGATACCAGGTGACCTGTTACGAGCCAATCCAAAGGAATGGGGTCAACTGGTCGCTAATCTACTAAACGCAATAATGAGGGGCGCACTAGTGCCTGACTCCTGGAAGGGGGCGGAGGTTGTCCCGATATTCAAAAAGGGGTGCCGGGACAGCCCCGCCAATTACAGGCCCATTAGCCTTATCGACTCTTCCCAAAAGGTGGCTGGGAAGGTGATTTTGGGGAGGGTCCTTCAATGGGCTGATGACAATAAGATACTGTCTGACTTCCAGGCGGGTTTCCGTTCAGGCACTGGGACGATCGAACAGGCCTTCAGGTTGATGCTCCTGTATTGGAAGGTGGTGGTGCTGGGCAAAGGCAGTCTGTACTTGGCCTTCATTGATCTGAAGACTGCCTTTGACCTAGTACCTAGGGAGGAGTTATGGAGGGTTCTGCAGGGGCTGGGGCTGCCCCCCTACATCTTGTCGCTTTTGATAAAACTTCACACAGACAATTATGCACAGGTGCGGTGGGGCACGAATGGGGAGAAAACCAATAGGATCCCGGTGTGCAGGGGCGTCCGCCAGGGATGCGTGCTAGCTCCCACACTATTCTCACTTTATGTGAATGGTGTGGTAGAGCACCTGCTTAAAGAACCAGCAGACGCCACGTCCCTGGCGGGCACCCGGATTCCAACCCTGCTCTTTGCTGACGACACTCTTCTCATCGCAAAGACACCTCGGGGTCTCCAAAAGCTCCTCAATCGCTTCCAGGAGTTCTGCTCTCTCAGGGGTTTGACGATAAATGTAGATAAAACCAAATTCCTGACGATGAACCCTCCTAAAAAATTAGGACCGCTCCCGGTCTTACACTCGGTTCCCCTGGAGAGAGTCTGTGAGTTTGATTACTTGGGGATCCGCCTTAGTAATTCCATGAGCTGGTCCCCACACATTCAAAAGATGCTGCTCAGCCACAAAAGGGTTACTGGTGTTCTACTCAGGGAATATCGCTTATCTGCTAAACATTGTATTTCCCCGGTTATATACATTTACAAAGCCAGAGGGGTTACTGCCGCCCTGTATGGGGCGGAGTTGTGGGGCACCTCAAATCTTGAGGTCTTAGCTAAGGCGGAAAGCAAATTCCTGAAAGAACTTATGACGCTCCCCTCGAGCACACCCACAGTCCCGGTGCTTCTTGACTTGGGCTGCAGATCAATTGCGGACCAGGCGCGCCTCCGTCCTTTGCTCTTGTGGGCTCGCCTGCGGAGGGTCCCTGAGCTAGCCTCATATGCAGCAGGCTTGTCGGAGGTGATTGCTATGGAGGGTTGGCACCGAATCAAATGGCTAAGGGATGTTAAGAGCCTACTGGAGGAGCCGGGGTTGAATGACTCTTGGGTTACCCGTTCTGCTCCTCCCACAGCCACCCTGAAGAAACTTTACTGGGAGTGGGTATCGTCCAAACTCATTGGCAATCCTCGTCACTGTAACTCGACTGCAGCATTCCTGAGAATCAAAGATGAGGTTGCATTTGAGCCTTTTTTGGACCTAATTTCTATCCCACTGGACCGGGCTCTCTATTTCAAGCTCAGAGTGGGTACTTTACCTTTAGCCTACCTGGTGTCCAAGTGGAAATCAACTCTCCAGACCTCTCCCTTCTGTGCTCTGTGTCCAACAAGGGTGGAGACGGTGGCACACATTATTTTTGAATGCCCAGACTATTGTGCTCCAAGGAGACGCTGGCTTACACCAGTGTGCAGACTTTTAGGCACACGACAGCATTTGGTGGCCCTCCGTATTTTATTGACTGATACATCGTCCCCCATTGTTTGTGGTGTTGCTAAATTTTTTAAATGGGTATAGGTGATCCGTTCTAAAAGGCTTTCCATTTCAATGTAATTCTTTTTAAATGTTTTATTACAACAGTCTTCATTGTTTTATCCTTTTTAATTTTATAATGTATTTTATCTTCGCCTTAAGAATGTAATTTTTTAATGTATGCATTGCTTTTAAGATATCAATGTATCGAAATAAAGCATATCACTCACTCACTATAGGATACTGACTGGGGCATTGAAGGCCTGAAACACATTTGTGTACTTAGTTAGAGCACTACATGCATAGTACATAGGAGGTTGAAGCGTTCCATGTCCTAAACCCTGGCTCACAGCATGAGTACATGCATATTGACTGAATGATTACAGTACTACTATAAGAAGAGACAGTGGGTGAATTCATGAATGGTTGAGTTTTACTTTAGTGAATGGATTAGTACATGGTACTGAAAGAATCACTATGGGATTGCAAGAGCACTCACAGGGTGTTTGCTGGAATGTATGGATACTAACTGGGGAATTGTAGGCCTGGAACACAAGTGTGAAGGTGGTTAGACTACTGCATGCATAGTGCATAGGAGTTTGAAGCACTCCGTGTCCATAATTCTTAGCTCACTGCATGAGTACATGCATACTGACTGAATGATTACAGTACTATAAGGAGAGACAGTGGGTGAATTCATAATTGACTGAGTTTTACTTTAGTGAAAGGATTAGTACAAGGTACTGAAAGAGTCAAATCAAATCAAATCAAAATATCTTTATTCGGGTTCCATATGTGAAAACCATAAAAGTACATAAAAACGCAATAAATATTAAAAATCATTATTCATTCATTGTAAAGGAATTATTAAAACTGTTACACTTCATTACAGGTTCGTACGGTGCCTAATGCATAATTTTAGATATTGTGCTACAGATTTTGTCATCAAAGAATTATCCAAAAATTGCAGTGCTAGGTACGCAGGGCGACATCTACGGATATTCATGACTTTTAGTAGTGGTAATATCCACCTCCTGCGTAGTTGCGTATAGAATTTACAAAAGAATATGACATGAATTGTCGACTGTGGGGACATAGAGTCACATGGACACACTTGGGTCTTGTGAGACCATACATTCTGGATGGGAAATAAAACCAAAAAATGATATATATTAAACCTGAAGTGAGTAAGAAGAAGCTTTTCATATTGCGACAAATCATACTGTAAATAAGGTTGGATAGTTGGAGCCGACTGAATCATTAAGCATTGTTGTACTGAGGGTTTACCTATTTCACACAACATTCGGAGTTCAGACAAATGTGACAGACAAAGTGTTTTTAAGTCTTTTTTTGAAATGTCTGTTACAGATGGTGGGTCTTCAAAGAAGCTCGGACGGCCAATGTCGGTGAGAAAAGATTTTACATATGCCAGCCATTTTATCTTTTTCATATGGTCTAGTTTCATGCAGTCCTCTATTATTGTTCTTGTGAGGTGGCATTCTTCCGTGGCCCATATTCTACGCCACAGCATGATAGGCTGGATCTTAATGATGTCCGATATATAGTGTACTCCGAGTTCAAGGTGACAACCATAAGTGGTGGTGCTGTTAGGAACAGCCAATAAAAACTTTAGGAAGGAGTTTTCCACTTTTTGGAGTTGCTCTACATTCGTTGTACCCCAGACTCCTGCACCAAAGGTGGCTGTGCTGATGGATTTTGCATTGAAAGAGTCACTATGGGATTGCAAGAGCACTCACTGGGTGTTGGCTGGAGTGTATGGATACTAACTGGGGAATTGTAGGCCTGAAACACAAGTGTGAAGGTGGTTAGACTACTACATGCATAGTGCATAGGAGTTTGAAGCACTCTGTGCCCTAATTCCTGGCTCACTGCATGAGTACATGCATACTGACTGAATGATTACAGTGCTGTTAGGAGAGAGACTGGGTGAATTCATAATTGGCTAAATCCTTTTTGCATCTCCAACACCCTGACCTCATAATTGTGCACTGTGGTGGCAATCACGTAGGCACTTTGACTGGGGTAGGTCTGGAAATGCTTATAAAGGACACCTTTACAGAATTGATGTCACTTTTCCCCCAAACTGCCTTTGTCTATTCTAACATGTGCCAAAGGCAGAAAGGGAACTGGTCCAATCAATTTTGTCCACAGATTGAGAAAAGTAGGAAACATGTCAATAAATCTATTTCTGCTTTTCTCCGAGATTATAAGATGGGGTCCATTTACCACAACAATCTGCGTTTCAATATGGATGGCATCTGTAGGAGAGATGGTGTCCATTTTACAGATGAGGGTAACAGAGCCTTCCTCTTGAACTTTAGACTCTGCATAGGTACTTACTTGTAGGTACCAAAATCTCTCAATATACACAAGGGCTCTTTTTATAGCCACCCAAGAACTAAACCCAAAAGCTTGATGTATATCTGAAAAATGTTATTATTTTTTTTGCTTGGAGTCGCGCACCCAATGCATCAGAGTCGTGCACCCTACGCATAGAAGTCGTGCACCAAACGCGCTGGAGTCGCACACCCTACACGTTAGGAGTCGTGCATCCAATACAGATTCTCATATATATGTAATACTTATTTATATATCAAACCAAACCACATTGACTGGATGATGTCATCAGTGATGTCATTTGAGATGTCATCAGTGATGTCATCAGTGATGTCACTGACCATGTCATGAATGATGTAATATGTGACATCATCAGCAGTGGATTGCGGGCGCATGAGTTATAGTTAGTACAATTAACTATAATGGAAGAATTTCAATGGTTTTGTACGAGTGAAATATCCAGCTAACTATAACACCCCTAGAACCTATTGTTTTTTCAGTGAATTTCTAAGGTTTTTTAAATGTAATCCCAAACTATAACATGTCTGAAACATGTTTTTTTTTCCAGTGAATATATATATATCTAAATAACTGCAACAGAAAGCGGCTTCCTTTTTCGCCGGACATGAATGATGCTTCTATGGCAGTGCAAGGGCATTGCAACAGTAGAGCCACTCCATATTAGTATCAGCCACAAACCTTCAGAAAGAAGTCGGTTGCACTCACAAGTGTAGGTAAATAATTTGTTTCATTCTATCTTACAGAGACCAAAGAAATCCCTACGCGTTTCGGTCTTGCTAAGACCTTGGTCAAGGGCAGCCAAGACCTTCTTTCTCAAGGTTTGTGGCTGATATACATATATATGAATAGATAGATAGATAGATAGATAGATAGATAGATAGATAGATAGATAGATAGATAGATAGATAGATAGATAGATAGATAGATAGATAGATAGATAGATAGATAGATAGATAGATAGATAGATAGATAGATAGATAGATAGATGGATCGATGGATCGATAGATAGATAGATAGATAGATAGATAGATAGATAGATAGATAGATAGATAGATAGATAGATAGATAGATAGATAGATAGATAGATAGATAGATTATAATGAACATCTGCATAGTCCAGCACTTATTTTATCTCATCAGACGTTGACCCAGAGCAAGAGAGAGAAAAACATAAAAGTGGGAAAGAAGGAAGAAGAGAAAGACTGAAAAGCGGTGACAATGCGAGAAAGTGAGGATGGAAAATTACCTACAAGAGTGAGCTAAAGGGGCAGGGAGCACCTGGTATTAAAATAAAGTGTTGTGAGGTGAAATGAAAACAAAGCAGCCTTGGAATTCATCACCCCAACAGTCAAAAGGTGAAGCGATGGGCTACTGAGTAAAATTTGGAGCCCTGCCCTCATTCTTTGACAGCGCTAAGCGCTGCGAGGCCCTAGGGCAGTTATGCGCTATACAAATGCAATTTTTTCATTTCATTTCATTTCATTTCAAATGAAGTACTGCTTGCATTCTGGGGTGGCTACACCGCTAAGGCAGAGGAGCATTGCCCCACTACTCCCAGAGCAGTGGAAAAAGAAATAAAGAGATGATAATAATAGCGTTATTATCATTTTATTTTTCATAGCTACAGGGCTTGGTTAGGGTGGGGCGGGGCTGGTGTCACAGGGAAGAGTGATTTTCTGCACAATCTGTGTGCATGACGGTTCGGCCGGCTGTCTTGGGCTGCCAAAACAGTTATGCACACGTCCCTGTCTGAGCACTGAGCACTGTTAAAAATAAAAATACAAATATATTCAATATTAAAAATAAAAGCAATAAAAACATATTATAATATTAAATACATATCTCAAATACCTACAAATATTATATGAAATAAAATAAACAAATAATTTTCAAACAAATAAATATATTATTTAGATATTATTTATTAAAAAAACATTAATTAGTACATACATTTAGCCTATTTACTTCCTACTCCTATACCATTACAAAACTCACAACCCACACACAAATAAAACCCCAAAACCCACTCACAAAAAATAGTTAAACAATTACACTAATTAAATATCAATAAATTCATTATTTATTATCTACTAATTATTAATTAATTACACATTAATTGCTTCCCACCCTTTAATCCTAAAAAACCCACAACCTGCAACTAAAATTAATTACACAATTTCCATATTTAATTGTCAATTAATCGATTATTATTAATTAACAACAAATTATTCATTAATTAAAAATAAATTACTTCCCGCCCTTTACCCCTATACACGCCACAACCCACACCTAAATTAATTACACAATTACCACAATGAATTGCTAATTAATTAATTAATATTGATTAACAACTAATTATTAATTCATTCAAATTAAATTACTTCCCTCCCTTTACCCTTACAAACCCCACAACCCGCACCTAAAATGTACCAAACATATTTAAAAACACAATTAACATTATAAAATCTCAATTAAAAAAATATTGATAAATACATGCATTCATTAATTTATTATAATTAAATTACTTCCCACCCTATTCCCATATAAATCCACAATCCTCTAGGGCAGTGGTTCCCAAACTTTTGACTCCTGAGGACCCCCATTGAGTCACCACTGGAAGCCGGGGACCCCCAAGCAATTTGTATGAGTTACATTTCAAACAAAACAGTAATTAAAAAAAAATACACACGTGTGCACACAAAACAAGTACTAAGGATTTTGGGGCCAGATGTACGACCATTTCATTTAGCGCCTCGCAAATGGCGACACATTGTGAGTGGCAAATTGCGAGTCGCTAAATGAAATGTACAACAGTGTGTTTAACACTGTTTGGGATTCCCAATGGGATCGCAAATTGCGAGGTTCATTACTATTAATGAGCCTCTCGCAATTTGCAAGCCCCTGGGAATGCCAGCCCTCCCAGCGATGGTGGCCTGCTGGGCTCTGCAGGCCACCATGTCTCGGACTGCTTTTAAATAAAGCAGTTTAAAAAAATAAAATGCAGCCTGTTTACCATGCATTTAAAAAAAGAAGAAAATGAAACGTTTTCGTTTCATTTTCTAAGGGCAGGCAGAGGTCCCTGGGACCACTGCCTGACCTTAAAAAATAATTTTGCATGCATTTGCAAAGGGGAAGTGGTCCCCTGGGAACGCCTTCCCATTTGCGAATGCATTACCATCTACTTGAAGTAGGTGGTAATTGTGACTGTTTTACGACCGCAAAACATTTGTACATGGTTTTGAGACTCGCTATTTGGAAGGGAATGCCCCTTCCAAATTGCAAGTTGCAAAACCTATTTAGAGAGTCGCTAACAAATTGTGACTCGCTAAATAGGCTATGTACATGGCCCAATAAGTTTTTGCATGCGCAAACGGGTTCGCGAACCCGTTCGCGCATATAAAAACAGATCGTACATCTGGCCCTTACTATTTTATATTGAAGTAATAGCCCCTCTGTCACATGTATTTCATTTGTTTTGTAGCATCTCTCATACCATTGTAGGATGTCAGAGCACTTTACACACACACATATAGAGACATTGAATAATACATGTAAATCAGTGTGTATATAAAATGTTTAAAGAGTGCTTGGTCTGGAAAAGCACAAACTCGGGATTCTGAGCATAACAGTGGCTAGCTTTGACTTGCATTAAAAATGCATTTCCACCCTAATATATCTTTTTAGCAGCATCAGGATAATGAATAACTGGGACAAAATATAAGTTACTAACTGGTACCATGCAGTTTGCAAGCAGCTCTGATGATAGTTTAAAGGTCTCTCTGCTAGATTACGATTGTCACTTATGAAGTGATAAAGGAATAAAGGAATCTCTGTGACAAAAGCAGTAACCACAAACCTAGGCGCATAAAATGCTGCTTTTTAAGATGCATGATACACGTTATTTGCAGTAGGCACATTAACCCTCTGTACTACATTAGTTAAATCAAAGCTGCCACTGTACAAACCTCTCCTCGCTCTCCAGCAGGTACATTAATCACTGGCATTCTCTTGACACTTTTATTGTTGCTGGAAAGCTGCTAATTATACAAGAAATGTTTCTGTGCTTTTAAAACTGTTGCCTACGGACCCCCTGGGAATGTGTCACGGACCCCTGGGGGTCCGCGGACCACAGTTTGGGAAACACTGCTCTAGGGAACTAAAAAACTCAAAATGTTATAAAAGTAAAATGAATAACTACAAAAAAGTTAAACACATATATTACAAAACATGAACTATACTTATACAAAAATTACATCACATACATTTAACATATATACCAAAATACTTAACACTAATTAAAACATTGAGATTTTAAACAACTATATTTTTGAAAACGATATTAATGACTTCTGTACTTTTAAAATTTATATTTCTTACCTTAAAGTCGATATTCTTGACCACGAAATTTCTGTGTCATGATATTAAAAACTCGATATTAGTGTAAGTTGAAATTTCCAACTCCATATTTTGACTCACTACTGGTGACAGCAGCATTGTGATTGACTTAGGGGAGCCTGTGTGCTTCCTGATTCCGGACTCGTAGTCTGGAAGAAAAGCAAAGAGACGACGGAGAAGAGACAGCGGAAGTGGTAAGTATTTTGTAAGTGTTTTAAAAAAAATATGTGTTTGTTTTCAATCCCTCTGCCCCGCCACCCCGGTTCCCTACCAGCCACCACTGCTTGCATTGTCTCTCTCCTAGTCAGTTTCTTGTGTACAGCAAAGGATGCCCTAAACCATGTGATGCCCGATTGTCACGCATGACATGAAATAGCTTGATTACATGGATGCCTCAAGCAGAAGTAGGTGATTGAGGTTGATTATCAATTAAATAACATCAATTAGGAAGCCTGTCATTTTCAGGGCACCAGCAAGTAACAGGGATCCAGGTCCTTTGTGGCTGTTTATGTTTCTCCAAAGACAAAATATGTGCAATGCCCTTGTGTCCATGCAAATGTGCAACTTTGTTTCTCCAAAGAGAAAATATGCTGCCCCACGGAGGTAGGCCTTCCAGGAATTTACTCCTCACCCCCTTTGGTGCATGCAAAGTTTGTGGCTCAGGCCCTCTGCGTGGCCGGCACAACATCCGAAATATAATTGAGAAAGCCAAAAGGAGCTGGCAGTAATAAGGTCTTGATGATATGGTGGGTTTTTTGCTTTTTTTCTAAAGCAAGCATAGCTAACAAGGGAAAGCGCTGCCACTTCACACCTACAGCATCAACACCTACAACGAATTAGCTAATTAATTCAAATGTCTTTTACTTCATTAAAAATGTGAACACAAACACAAGCCACTAATTAAGACACCTAACCCAAGCTGATAAAACACAGACTTGATCTGAAAACAATTACTCAGCATCACTTCATTTATGAACGAGGAATCCAGCAATGACTTTGGGAGTATTAAAAGGCAGTAAGTACAGAGGAGGAAGTGTGAAGAATAGACAGGTTCTAATCACTCCCACGAATATTTCTCAAGAAATAATTACAATGCAGGGGATTTGGTTCTGGCTGCTAAATCCATTTATTTTTTGTTAATTGCTTTAAAAAGGTTCTAGAAACGTAACCTTTTGAAGGCAATGTTGTAGATGGAGAGCAGTCTTCACACAAACGTCTGGAGCCATTCAACCATGGTGGTGTGTTATTTATTTCTCGTTAGGCCTTAGCTACAGCCACCGCAGGTCCTGTTAGGGTTCCATTCTCCCTTCAATTGTGAGTAACTTCCCAGGCTTTCTCCAACCACAGAAACCAACATTCCATGCAACATTCCATACATCTTGCCTTTTCCTTACACACAGGACAAATGCCAAACCTATGCGACAATAACTCAGAGACAAGATTTTCTCCATCTTCTACAAGTAACACACACATTCTCACAAGGGCAATCCTCTGAATCACACTGTCTCACACATACACACACATAAAGGTGCAGCCCTGCACTCACAGAGCCAGTCACACTAGCTGTCCAAACCAACGTGACCAAGTGCCAGACCAAAGAAAGCACAGACATCTGGACCAAGAGCCATGCCCTTTGGAAGCTGTGCAAACATCAGAAGGAACGCACAAAATGATGACAGCCTCCACTACACGCAGACTGAAACTTCTGAAAACATGGCATTCAAACATTGATGGAGCCTGGTACCACCAAACCAATACCACTTCATGTCCACAAACCAAATCCTGAAGGTGCTAGAATAGGGAATCACGCACAAACCACACCCTCCTCTTATAGCCACTGCAGCCAAGTTAGATTCTTCCATCCATACACAGTCATGACTGCCTCAGTCCATCAAATCCCACACAAAAACAAGGCAATCACATACGTATTGTGCCTCCAGTACCACACACGGGTCAACCTGTCACAAAATGGTTATTTTCACTGTTTGTAATCCACTGGTGCATCCGAGTCCAGGTTTCATAGATGACACTAGTATTGAGCAATGTTGTACTTTTGCTGATTGCAATTTTGCACCATCTTTTACATTGATAAACTGATTCGAAGTCCCCCTGCTGTGCTCTTACAAATGAGGGAAATGTATGAGGCGGTGGGATCTTTTGCACACTCTACTGTGTTCCATGTTGTCAGAGCAGACTCTTTCTAGTCTTTTCTATGCTGGTACAAATCATATGTATCTGGTTTGTTAATCTAGTGGGTTCAATGGAAACAAAACAGGACTATAACAGCCAAAATGCACTAGGATCTCAACTGTAAATCCAGGACTGAAAATGTGGCATCTTGACAATAAGTAGAGAGCCCGTACACCTTCAGTGTTGTGGGAAGCTGCAAGTTCTCAGTGTAGTGTTAGGCGGTTCACAGTGAGACTTTAAAATTCCTCACAATGTTTCAACTAAATGTGTATATATATGTATTCACAAGCATTTTTCGAGGCCTCTCCCACTCTTAAATTGCACCCCAAACATTGTCAAGGCTACACTAGGACCACTGAAATGACTGAGCTCCCACAAGGCCCAAATAATATGAATCCTGAAAGATAAAGCTGACACTGTGAGGGACCCATGGCTCCTCCTTGAAAGTTTGGCTCAAGCTGCAATGTTTTCCTCTGCGAAATGCATGTGGCTAATGTGCCACAGCTATCCAAGAACAGCAACATAGTTAAGAACTAAACAAAACTAAGATTTACATGCCAAAGTAGATGAACACAGACAATGCTAACCAGTAGCAGACCACAATCATATTACCCCATTGGCTGACTTGCTCTGTAAGCTACAGGGATACAACAAGCTTCAGAGGCCTCTCTACAACTTGCCGGTTGACCTGCTGCAACTGGACCTGCCTAAGCCCTGCTGGCCTCTGCTGGAGTGAGTCCCTGATCCCCAGGAGGTGCCACCTAAGGTCTTGGACCCTTGGCTAACATCAGAGTGCACTCCTTCTGAAGTAAAAGTGAAAATCCGAAATTTGTCTCTTCCTGAATGGACCCATGCGTGCCAAAACTCTGCCACCTGCAACAACTGCCAACTCAAAGTTTCAATGAGACCTGCTCTTCACGCTAGCGACCACCATTGATGACCAGAAAAGTGAGACCTGCACTTCACATTACAGCAACAACTGCCCGGAATGACCACCAATGCAAAGCTACAATAAAGACAGTTCCCGACACTTGAGTGGTTCTTTGTGATACATCAACCATCGACGCAAAGCCCAGCCTCCTTTTCGCACTACAGTGATGACCAACTGCAATGCTCAGTCCCTTCCTACCAGCCAGGGACAAGAACAGAACTCTTCATGCCGGATTTCGAAGGTAATTGTTCAGTGGGACTAACCTGTACCTGTATCTGACCCACGTTCCTTTGCAGACAACCTCAACTTGTGATTTTCTCCCAGTCAAGCCCGACCAGATGACAGCGAGTGGTGTTTTTTCTTTTAGGCGCTATTACCACTTAAAATGTTAAACTGAATATGTCAGTTTTACTGATCTGATTTTATCTTTATCTTCTGTTGTGTTTTACTTCATTTTTGATTGTGCCATCACGCATACATGCTTTATACATTGCCTCTATGGTAGGACTGACTGCTTTTGTGCCAAGCTACCAGAGGGTTAAGCACAGGTGGTTGAATTAGTGACTTTTGTGGTCCACCCAGTCAAGGACTGTCGTTGTTGCCTTAGTGGGGTTTCCGCCTCATCAACCAGTAACCCAAATTCTTACAGGATGGATCTGCTCAGTTATGCAGTTGCTCAGGTAGGCTATTTTAGAGTTTAGGAGGTTGTATGGGAAAGCCCTTACCTCCACCATTAATCTACATATCTAAAGGTGGGGTGTTGAAGTTGTTTCCCACAAACCCGCATATCCGAGTTTGGGAAATGTGGTGTAACATAATCCTTCAGGTATTCAGATGTATAACCACATGTAGCCTTCTGTTTGAGTGTAAGAACTTTGATTTTCAACCTTTCATGTACTGTATCTCATACATGTTCTCTGTGTGGATAAAACATGGCCCCTTGAGGCAGTATTTACCAAAGTTATGATTGTTGAACTGAGAAAGATTGCTCTGGCAACCACAGCGTACAGTGGAGATGTTTCACAGAATCAAGGAGGAAAAGTGACCATTTGAAACTAGAGTATTGGTCTGTTTTTAGGTGGCCACAACTTCATGTGTTCTCTCGAATATTTGGTGGTTTGAGGCAAAGAGAGAATAATGTTCTACAGGTGCATGTAGACTTTACTGGCAGGACCTGACTCTTGTATCCAAGGAGGGAACAAAGGACTAGCACAGCTAATCACTGGAACAGCCTTCTGATTTCAGAGATGCAATACAATGCCATGAACAACTCTATCTACATTTGAAGACACAAACTCTTCAGTGAGCCAAACAGAGAAGTGTCAGTCTATTCCAGTCAGTTTTCTGCTTGTGATGGAGCAAGCAGGGTGTACTTAGGAATAAAATCAGTCAAGGATTGAAGACTGACTAATACAAAAATTCTCGAATGTCAGGCTACAATATTTTGCATTTTCTATTTTTAGGGATCAGCTTTCAGCTGATGTCTATAGTGTGGTCCCTTTTACCACAGACCCCAAGAAAGCCAAAATCCTGGATCTTCTACTTCTTTTCTTCCTTCCTTGTGATACACTCTCCAAATCTCTAAACTCCACCTTTTGGTAGGCTCAAATAGACCTAATAAGCGATTAATGAACTATCCATCTCCAAGCCTCCATTTGCTCCATTCCCATACCTGGAACACTCTTTTTCTCACTCGTTACGGGCCCCCAGGGACTCTGGGGGGTGCAAATGGGGGGTACCTATGGTACCCCCCTGCATTTCAATGAACAACGTGGCAGTCACCGCGCAGTGCCTGTCACGTTGTGCATTGAAAGGCACAAACTGCCTTTGTGGCATTACGGCGGGCGGTGGCCGCAATGTTGCAAATGCGCCATGCGCCCACCAGTGTGGCGGACGCATCTTAATTGGGAGTGCGGAGACGCCGCACCCTCAGCGGGTGGCCCCTCCAGCCATTCTAATGACCCCCTATGTCTCCAAGAGCAGGCGTGATTGTCACATGTTAGAAAACTGTTGTCTATTTGCGTCATGCCATCTTACAGTGGGTGGACTAGCTGTTCTGATGTACTTGTTTTCAATGGCGTATGGATGTTACTGCCCTAGAGGGTCTGAAAATATGTGCCTAATGTGAGAGTGAAATGCATTACTATTACGATGGCACAAACTATTGAAATTAGACAAATGGCGGTACTGAGTTACAAAGTGTCATTGGAAATTTGATTTGTATAACTGTTCAAATGGGTCCTTGGTGTGACGGCAACCAAAAACATGACATAAGTGCACTTATTAAACTAATGCAGTTGTGCCATGGATGTCTGTGAGTCACATATAATTATAATCTAGAGACTAATTAAATGGCCATGTTCTAGTTTCTACATAGATTCATTGGCATGGAATAGTGAATTTAGTGTGTCTTCTTCGTGTATGTGCTGTGCTCTGAATCTACTCCAATGTGTAGTGACCTCACCAAGATACTTTATCCATGTTGATGAAACCCATCATGAGAAGATCCACCATCGAGAGAGGTCTTCCAGGAAAACATCTTATTAAAAGGACCTCACAGCAGAGGAAAATCTTTCTGCGACTTTTCAGAGACTGCAGTGCATGCCGGTGGTGGAACCTCCCATGTATTTGCTGGGAAAATGGCCAGACCGATAACACACCGATAAAATGGTACCATGTAGGTCATAAAGTGTTATGTATATGTGTCTGCTACTGTGTGAAAATGTGCAGTGAAAGTGTTTCTGTTACCCAGAGTCTGACACTGTAAGACAGTTTTATAGATAATTACAGCAAACATGATATGTCTAAACAATCATTAAGTCCTTCGAAAATTCTATTTCTTGGAATAGTTTCTGTTTGGACCCAGCAATAGTGTCCTGATTCCTGCAAATCTCAACTAGAATAGTTCAGGCAAGTTATCTAGAGCTATTACGCATCATGTTACATGTTCATCTGCAATTCTCTGTCCCAAAGTATCCAAGATGTGAGGGACTCAACATTAGTTTGCAAAATGCATTCTACTTACTTGTGACCAGATGTTGGGGCTCACCAATGTGTACTGCAGAAGAAAAGCACAGCTCAACCTTCCGCAGACCTACCATTGAGCTAGTTTACAAGTTGAGCGGCTGTAACCAATTGCTCTCTCTATGATTCTTCTCATCTCCAATCCCTAGCTACAGGGATTTTCTACATCAGAGGGTGCTTCTGTGAGCTGTATTTACTGGGGCCTGTGCACTTCGTTTTTTTGGCCAGCAGGGGGAGTAAAGCTTTATTCAAACAGTATTGTTAGATTTCGAGTTAGTGAAGCCTTTACCTGCTGAAGTCCAAAGTTGTGGATTGAGCCTGTTTGTCTCCTAGGAGATTCTGAACAGGAGCAAGCAGCTGCCCAAACCCCACCCCCAGGCCAGCAGACCATTGGCTATTCAGCTACCAGGCAAGTCTGAGCCCTCCTCTCACACCTGCCCAGGCCCCTGAAGGCCTTGCTGGGTGCACCCCAAATCATTCTCCTCCATCTTGTGAGTTGCAGCCCACATGTGCCCCAGATTGCTTTGAGCAGAGTCCAGGAAATGGTAAGGAGACAGACTAGTGCTGTCTCTTCCCAAGACAAAAAGTTGTTTAAAAAACGATTTTCACTTTCTGTGTTTACTGTCTATGCCTGTGGTTGTTACAGTTAAAAATTGTAGTTTTATCCTGCCTGTAATTGCATATTTTATCACCTGTGTTGTGTTTTAAATGTGTGGTTTTCCCTGCCCATGATTGCCTTCATTTAGTGTGTTGAATTGTGGGATTTGCAGTCCAACCTCAGTAGTTTGTCCCTCTAATTCCTTGGTGACAAATCTGTTTTCCCTCCAAATTTCTCCTTTGCTCTGTGCTTAGGCATGTGTGCTCAAACAGTGCACCCCCAGCCACCATTTTGTGTTCACAAGCCAGTGAGGCCAGCCACCCTGCCCCCCCCGCCCCCTAGCTACAGGGATTTTCCACATCAGAGGGTGCTTCTGTGAGCTGTATTTACTGGGGCCTGTGCACTTCGTTTTTTTGGCCAGCAGGGGGAGTAAAGCTTTATTCAAACAGTATTGTTAGATTTCGAGTTAGTGAAGCCTTTACCTGCTGAAGTCCAAAGTTGTGGATTGAGCCTGTCTGTCTCCTAGGAGATTCTGAACAGGAGCAAGCAGCTGCCCAAACCCCACCCCCAGGCCAGCAGACCATTGGCTATTCAGCTACCAGGCAAGTCTGAGCCCTCCTCTCACACCTGCCCAGGCCCCTGAAGGCCTTGCTGGGTGCACCCCAAATCATTCTCCTCCATCTTGTGAGTTGCAGCCCACATGTGCCCCAGATTGCTTTGAGCAGAGTCCAGGAAGTGGTAAGGAGACAGACTAGTGCTGTCTCTTCCCAAGACAAAAAGTTGTTTAAAAAACGATTTTCACTTTCTGTGTTTACTGTCTATGCCTGTGGTTGTTACAGTTAAAAATTGTAGTTTTATCCTGCCTGTAATTGCATATTTTATCACCTGTGTTGTGTTTTAAATGTGTGGTTTTCCCTGCCCATGATTGCCTTCATTTAGTGTGTTGAATTGTGGGATTTGCAGTCCAACCTCAGTAGTTTGTCCCTCTAATTCCTTGGTGACAAATCTGTTTTCCCTCCAAATTTCTCCTTTGCTCTGTGCTTAGGCATGTGTGCTCAAACAGTGCACCCCCAGCCACCATTTTGTGTTCACAAGCCAGTGAGGCCAGCCACCCTGCCCCCCCCCGCCCCCTAGCTACAGGGATTTTCCACATCAGAGGGTGCTTCTGTGAGCTGTATTTACTGGGGCCTGTGCACTTCGTTTTTTTGGCCAGCAGGGGGAGTAAAGCTTTATTCAAACAGTATTGTTAGATTTCGAGTTAGTGAAGCCTTTACCTGCTGAAGTCCAAAGTTGTGGATTGAGCCTGTCTGTCTCCTAGGAGATTCTGAACAGGAGCAAGCAGCTGCCCAAACCCCACCCCCAGGCCAGCAGACCATTGGCTATTCAGCTACCAGGCAAGTCTGAGCCCTCCTCTCACACCTGCCCAGGCCCCTGTAGGCCTTGCTGGGTGCACCCCAAATCATTCTCCTCCATCTTGTGAGTTGCAGCCCACATGTGCCCCAGATTGCTTTGAGCAGAGTCCAGGAAATGGTAAGGAGACAGACTAGTGCTGTCTCTTCCCAAGACAAAAAGTTGTTTAAAAAACGATTTTCACTTTCTGTGTTTACTGTCTATGCCTGTGGTTGTTACAGTTAAAAATTGAAGTTTTATCCTGCCTGTAATTGCATATTTTATCACCTTTGTTGTGTTTTAAATGTGTGATTTTCCCTGCCCATGATTGCCTTCATTTAGTGTGTTGAATTGTGGGATTTGCAGTCCAACCTCAGTAGTTTGTCCCTCTAATTCCTTGGTGACAAATCTGTTTTCCCTCCAAATTTCTCATTTGCTCTGTGCTTAGGCATGTGTGCTCAAACAGTGCACCCCCAGCCACCATTTTGTGTTCACAAGCCAGTGAGGCAGCCCCCCTGCCCCCCCCTAGCTACAGGGATTTTCTACATCAGAGGGTACTTCTGTGAGCTGTATTTACTGGGGCCTGTGCACTTCGTTTTTTGGCCAGCAGGGGGAGTAAAGCTTTATTCAAACAGTATTGTTAGATTTCGAGTTAGTGAAGCCTTTACCTGCTAAAGTCCAAAGTTGTGGATTGAGCCTGTCTGTCTCCTAGGAGATTCTGAACAGGAGCAAGCAGCTGCCCAAACCCCACCCCCAGGCCAGCAGACCATTGGCTATTCAGCTACCAGGCAAGTCTGAGCCCTCCTCTCACACCTGCCCAGGCCCCTGAAGGCCTTGCTGGGTGCACCCCAAATCATTCTCCTCCATCTTGTGAGTTGCAGCCCACATGTGCCCCAGATTGCTTTGAGCAGAGTCCAGGAAGTGGTAAGGAGACAGACTAGTGCTGTCTCTTCCCAAGACAAAAAGTTGTTTGAAAAACGATTTTCACTTTCTGTGTTTACTGTCTATGCCTGTGGTTGTTACAGTTAAAAATTGTAGTTTTATCCTGCCTGTAATTGCATATTTTATCACCTGTGTTGTGTTTTAAATGTGTGGTTTTCCCTGCCCATGATTGCCTTCATTTAGTGTGTTGAATTGTGGGATTTGCAGTCCAACCTCAGTAGTTTGTCCCTCTAATTCCTTGGTGACAAATCTGTTTTCCCTCCAAATTTCTCCTTTGCTCTGTGCTTAGGCATGTGTGCTCAAACAGTGCACCCCCAGCTACCATTTTGTGTTCACAAGCCAGTGAGGCCAGCCACCCTGCCCCCCCCCCGCCCCCTAGCTACAGGGATTTTCTACATCAGAGGGTGCTTCTGTGAGCTGTATTTACTGGGGCCTGTGCACTTCGTTTTTTTGGCCAGCAGGGGGAGTAAAGCTTTATTCAAACAGTATTGTTAGATTTCGAGTTAGTGAAGCCTTTACCTGCTGAAGTCCAAAGTTGTGGATTGAGCCTGTCTGTCTCCTAGGAGATTCTGAACAGGAGCAAGCAGCTGCCCAAACCCCACCCCCAGGCCAGCAGACCATTGGCTATTCAGCTACCAGGCAAGTCTGAGCCCTCCTCTCACACCTGCCCAGGCCTCTGAAGGCCTTGCTGGGTGCACCCCAAATCATTCTCCTCCATCTTGTGAGTTGCAGCCCACATGTGCCCCAGATTGCTTTGAGCAGAGTCCAGGAAATGGTAAGGAGACAGACTAGTGCTGTCTCTTCCCAAGACAAAAAGTTGTTTAAAAAACGATTTTCACTTTCTGTGTTTACTGTCTATGCCTGTGGTTGTTACAGTTAAAAATTGTAGTTTTATCCTGCCTGTAATTGCATATTTTATCACCTGTGTTGTGTTTTAAATGTGTGATTTTCCCTGCCCATGATTGCCTTCATTTAGTGTGTTGAATTGTGGGATTTGCAGTCCAACCTCAGTAGTTTGTCCCTCTAATTCCTTGGTGACAAATCTGTTTTCCCTCCAAATTTCTCCTTTGCTCTGTGCTTAGGCATGTGTGCTCAAACAGTGCACCCCCAGCCACCATTTTGTGTTCACAAGCCAGTGAGGCCAGCCACCCTGCCCCCCCCTGCCCCCCCCTAGCTACAGGGATTTTCTACATCAGAGGGTGCTTCTGTGAGCTGTATTTACTGGGGCCTGTGCACTTCGTTTTTTGGCCAGCAGAGGGAGTAAAGCTTTATTCAAACAGTATTGTCAGATTTCGAGTTAGTGAAGCCTTTACCTGCTGAAGTCCAAAGTTGTGGATTGAGCCTGTTTGTCTCCTAGGAGATTCTGAACAGGAGCAAGCTGCTTCCAACTCCTGGCCAGCAAACCTTGTCTGAGGTTGCTGGGACCTTATATGGTGTGCTGGTGGTTGGCACATGTGTACACTGATTGGTGGTTGTATCTGGTGTTTCTATTGGGTTAGGGTTAATGTCCTCATTGGTTGGGTATTTGAGGTTTCTGACTGGTTTCTCGGTCTGTGATTCAATCATTGCAGGGTTGGGACTAGGGCTAGGGTTCGGATTTCTATAGGAAGTAGGGACTAGGGCTTCCTATGTTATTGGTTGTTGGGAGTAGGGTGGGACTAGGGCTAGGGTTAGACCTTCAATTGGAAGTAGCTATTTAGTGCTTCTGGTGTGATTGGTTGTTGGACCAGGTGTGGGACTAAGAGTAGGGTTAGGCTTGCTATTGGAAGTAGGGACTAGGGCTACCTGTACCATTGGCTGCTTGGACTTGGTTGGGACTAGTGGTAGGGCTAGGGCCTTTACTGGACGTAGAGATCAGGGTTTCTGAACTGATTGGGTGCTTGGACTAGGGTTAAGATTGGCTACAAGGTCCTGGTCTCCTATTGGTTCTAGAAGTTAGGGCTAATGTAGTGATTGGATAATGTTAGGGCTAGGGTTCCCATTGGCTGAAGGGGTCACCTGATTACTAGGGCTATAAAAAGGCCAGGCTTAGGGCGTCTCAGCCCGGGCGTCGAGGCTAAGGGTGGAGAGGACAAGGGTAGTTGCATGTTTGGGCCTATCAAGGGTGGAGAGGACAAGGGTAGTTGCCTGTTTGGGCCTGTCAAGGGTGGAGAGGACAAGGGTATTTGCCTGTTTGGGCCTGTTTGAGACTGGTCGGGACTAGGGACAGAAATGCTGCCCTTTTTCTCATAAAAAAAATAAAAAAAACCTTCACTCTTTTATCCCTCCACTATCCTTTTTTTTCTATAAAAATTAACATACTAACATGTTCACTTCTCAAATTCCATGTTCCATATTCAACTATACTAATATACTGCCCAAATAACTGAATAACATATCTACTACTCAAATTACTTCATATTTATACTATACTAATTTTCAACACTAATCCTTTATGGGTTCCGGAGTGGCGTGCTACTCGCCAAAAAGCGCTTCAACACCCATCAGGGGTAACAAGTGCTCTATGAAAGCAAATCTTTCTTCTCCTTTTATCCATCCGCTATCCTTCTCACTCCAAGTAACAGACTAATATACACCACTGAAATTACCTCATATTTCATCTATCCTTCTGCTATAATTCCAAATCCAAATAACTGACTAACCTCTCCACCACTTAAAATGTACTTGCATGTTTCACTATACTAATTCAACACTAATCCTCTGTGGGTCCCGGAGTAGCGTGCTACCCGCCGAAAAAGCGCTTCGACGCCTCGTCAGGGGTAGTAAGCGCTATATAAATGCAATTACAAGACAATACAATACAATGTAAAGCAGACATGCCACTCAAGATGGCCGCCTATCTTCTTTCCTATACGTGCCACTGGTCTTCAAAAACAATTTAATCCCATAAAAGTGGATACTAAAGTGATAATATTACAAGTGAGACTAGATGTATTAAGTGACTATTCCACATAGAGTACATACGGTTGTGAGGTTAACCCACATGAACTTGGCATGTGATAACAGACCAACTAATCCAAAACAGCATATAGGGGATAGAATTGCTCAGGTACGTATAAGGATACAGAGTTCCGCGTGTGGAGGTCACAAAAGTAAAATGAGACTCTTCAGATGCAAGTTGTAATGATTAGCATAGTGGTTTCATGACAGAGGCTAGAGCAGCCACTGGGCTTCTGCTTTGTCTCTGTTCTGGTGCCTCAACTACCTGCCCTGGTGGCTACACACATCCCACACGGGGAGCCTGAGGCCAACACAGATGTCTTGGAAGGCCTTATAATGCCTAGGAGCATCAACATTTGGTTCTCCAAAATGGGCGTGGCTGGTGAATGTTGTGTTCTCTTTTAGGTAACAATAAGCCACGCCTTTCTCTTGCTGTGACGAACTATATTTTATTTATTTATTTAAAAGATACAAAACCAGCAGGACAAGCCTGTGAGCACCGACTTCAAAACTTCCAGTTAACAGCTGCTAGATCGAGAACTGGAGTGTCGATCCACATACATAATAGTGCAGGAGCCCTCAGAAGCAGTGCTTAATTTGAGCCGGTGGTTTCCCAGGCACTTGAATGTCAACACCGGTGCTTGTGACAGTCTGCCACAAGGTGGCTCTATGTGTATACATTACAAATGACTATTACCTGCCGGCCAAGCCATTCTCATAGCTTTGGAGGTCTGAAACAGTCCCAAATTCCCAATTGTCACACTTGTAGGAGCGTGATGATTGGTAGTAGTGTTTTTACTATTATTGCCAGTATGGCAAGGGAAATAGGCAGTGCAGGCTGCAGATGAGGGCCCTGGCACTTAGTTTTTGCAAATTAAGCACTGCTCACAAGGCAACATGGCACGAGTCGTGCAAGTGTTTTAGATAAGAAACAAACACAGGAGTTTCCAATTATGTAAATGACTACGAATTGAATGTAAAAAAAAAACCTAAGTTGGATTCAAATATAAACAACCTGTATAAGAGAGATAACAGTGAGGTGCTCAGACAGACGTGAAGCAGGTGATCGCGTGCACATGTTGTCGTAGGGAGATTACCCTCACATATTTGGGAACAAGTGGGCTCATCAATTATGCAATGTGCTCGCTGCATTAATATTCAGTGTGACCTTTTTACGTGATAACGTCTTTCTGAATAGCCAGGTTTTGCAAGGTGATTGTTTTTGGTGACTGCCTCTGAACTGATAGTGCTTTTGGCTTTTATCGAAATGTGGTCAGCACTGATTTACGTCAGATGCTGCTAGTTTATAAGAGCTCTGATAGGTTGATATGGCCATGAATTATTCATTTTACTATTGCTCTATTGAATTTTCAAACAAAATAAAAATAACATGGGCTGTCGATTGTGTTATACATTCACGAACACTCCTTTTATCAGCATACAATTTCAAAGGCTTTACTGGACATAGTGTGGAAATAGAAGTCACTTTTGTGGCTAAAAGAATTGTTTTCAAGTCTCAAGCTGCCACCAGCTGTGGAGAATCACCTCAATCGCAAGACTTCAGTCTTTTTAATATTCACAAGTAGACAGTTTCTGTATGTTCACCAAGGGGGGTTTCCCCACTCCAGTCCTGCTAATGTGACATCAAAGCTGATCATGTCACAGGCAAACATGAGTTCACATGTGCTCTTCCTTCAGCCTGATAAGAGCGCTCTTTTTCTACAGAGCTGCTCCAGAATCACAAAGGAAACATTCTTAATGAGAAAGGTAGCGACACCTCATACTTCCTTATGTTATGCGTTCTTTAATTCTGACTGTGTTTTTAAACAACTCCCATAGATCATATAAAGAATGTCATTTGTTCAATAGTCCAGAAGGCTCCACTAAAGCCAATGTGGTGTAGAAGTTAACATTTCTACAAAAGTGCCCTGTGGTGGAGAACTTAACATTTCTAAAAAAGTGCTATGTGGTGGAGAAGTTAACATTTCTAAAAAAGTGCTATGTGGTGGAGAAGTTAACATTTCCACAAAAGTGCTCTGTGGTGGAGAAGTTAACATTTCTACAAAAGTGCTCTAGTGTGAAGCACGCCAGTCCCTATGGTGCAGTGCCATTTCATTCTACATTGTGAACCTCTTGTGTAAACCCATCACTGTTTTAGGGTGATATGGTGGCCCTCAGCCCATTCAGAAGCTTGGCTGTCGGTCCCTTGCTAAACCAGAGGGACACACATGGCAAGTCGACAGCATTTGGCTGGTCAGTCTTGCTTGTAATGTGTATGAAACCCTCACATACTAAAGTCTTCATTACAAGAGGTTGGGTATTATACCTTTTATTCCCTTCCTGGAATGACCATTACTTTGGATCCCAGGATTACAGTAGTTGGAAAGAATAACATGTAGGAATCAGACTTACCTACATGCGTTTCCCCCAGTATCATGCCCTGAGATTGTCCCTGATTTAAACCAGTGCAATCTGATGGTGAAATAGCCTAAACACACTGTGGTCCTGCAAACAACTCTAGTGACTTCCTGCTTACTACTCACCCTAATAAGACACTCTGTACTGCTACTGTTCTATTGTAGAACATTTGTGATTTAAGTGTTATGGAAATAGTAGATGCATGAGAGAGAAGATGGACCACGGATGAATGCCACCAGCATAAATCATTTGACCAGTTGTCTCCATCTTGGACCCAATACCACTTCAAAATGCTTCCTTATTTCATCTTCTTGGGTTTTCACAATTGACTCATCCTGTTCCTAAGTTTGTTGCCAATTTAGTAACACTGCTGTATTTTTGTGGTGACCTGTGTGGAGTGTGGTTCACAAGAGTGGTGAGTACACCGCTGCGATAAGTACTCTATGATGTCTTCAGTTCCCAATTTGCTCAGACACTATGCTTTATGGGCAATGTTTAAGATGCATATATTTCCATTCTTGGGTCTTTTCTAAATGTATATTTTATGAGCAACACTTTACTAGCCGAATAGTTAGTACTGCTGCTCCACTCCACTCCTGCAAAGGGCCATTAAGCTACAGCTTTAATGTAGGCAGTGTGAAGCCATCCCACTTTAAACATTTTGTTGTATGTGTCGCAACAGTTTGTCCATTGATGTTTTCTATTGCTGCCTGTAGATTTACCCCTTCTAATGAGGCCCTTCCTCTTGGTTACAGGGTGGTAACGTTTCTGTTTTTTACTGATCCTATCCCAAGGCCTCAGATGTTACTACACTCCAGATGGGCAGCCAAATTACACCATTTCTACATTTGATTTTCACAGGATTGCAAGGTTGAGTAGTCAAGTAATATGCAGGAAAATGACAGTCTTTGGAATACAAATATTATACATTGAGGGGCCGATTCTGATCTGAGGTTCCGTGAAAATCGTTACGACGTTTTGGGCATCGCCGAATATGGACGAGTGTGGTATCTATGAACCGTAAATGACGAGTTTAGTAAGTGTACGCGGTATCGCCATGCTACTCAGAAGAGTTCGTCTCATTTACAGGTTTTTCCAATGAACCCTCGGGTTCCATTTTAGATACGGCATCCATTTTGTTTCTTACCCTCATGTAGTCAGCGAACAGGCAACTGTCCGCATCGTGACCTTTTGTTCCCAAGCTTCACGGAAGAAGCATATGCGTTTTCATGCGTCTTTTATGAGTAGGGGGAGGACACTGCTAAAGCAGTTGCCTCCGCTCGAAGGTGATTCTGCCGTGCCGGTCTATTGTTTCAGCCTCGCACGTGCTGGGATCAAGCCCTTTTAAGCTACGATTACGCATCCAATATTATCCTCACACTCTCTCCTCCCTGTTGTCTGACTTCCCTGCAGCTGTTCTTGTCTCTTTCTCTTGCTTATTTACAACTCAAGTGGAATGTACCTAATGGTGGGAAGATGTGCTTTTACAGTTGGAACTGGTGATGTTAATGTAATTATGTTCCGGGGTTCTGAATACATGAAAGCGATCCTTTTGAATTTTACTGTGGGAACTGAGCTGTAACCTTTTGCTTACATATTGTGCAATGACAAGATCTTGTATAAAAGAGAGCGACCCACAAATGCAATTTGAAGCAGACTCTTGGAACCTACACTCTGTTGTACTTCTCATGACTTTTGCATCCCTGCAGTAATAAACGCTGATCTTTGACGCCGAAGGAAGTCTCCCGTGTCTCTGTCTTTAGTGCGCCAGAACAGGTATCCCACGAAGGTTTTAGGTGTTGTTCCCTGGCACCGCTGGGCCTTAAATAGTCCAGTCCTTCAGATCCTGGATTTTTATTTTCCATACAAATAGGATTTGTATTTTTTTCCATACAAATTGTAAAAGTCCCTTCCAACCCGTGTAGTACAATTCGTACGGGAAAAATACATACAGATCGGCCCGATCCTTACAAATCGGATCGGGAAAAGCTGTACGACACGGACTTGTAAAAAAGACCATACAATTTGTAAAAAGGCTGTCCAACCCGTCAAGTACGATTCGTACCGGGTTGTCAGCATACGATTTGTATGGAAAATGGACTGTATACTGGGAATGACTCGTACTGGGCAACGAAGCGAACCCCTATACGCCTCGTACCCTGGTATGACTCGTTCTGGGGGTACGACTCATACCGGGGTACGGATCGTATAGGGGTATGAGGCATACAGGGGTCCCCCCATATGCGAGGCGTGCGTATGGTGCGTACCCCAACATCGCGCAGGTACGCACCGTACGTACGTGATTTTGGGGTACGGTGCGTACGTATGCGATTTTGGGGTACGGTACGTAGATATGCGATTTTGGGGTATGGTGCGTACACAGGCGATTTTGGGGTATGGTGCGTACATACGCAATTTTGGGGTACGGTGGGTACATACACGATTTTGGGGTACGGTGCGTACACAGGCGATTTTGGGGTACGGTGCTTGTACGGTGCGTACACGACCAGTACCCCTTCATCGCGTATGTACGCACCGTACCCCACTTTCCGTGTCATCCGTACGCACCATACATACGCACCGTACCCCTGTATTCATGGGGTGTACGACGCGTACATGGGGGGGTCTGTCTCGCACTATTTTCGGGGCATACAAGGTTTTCCCGGCACTTTTTGGCTCTTGTAAAAAAAGAGCTGTACGGAGTGCCGTTTGTACGAATCGTACTTGCCGGGTTGTAAACTGCTGCCGGGAATACATGGGAACGTCGCGTACAGAGCAATCCGAATCGGAATCGCTTGTATATACGAGTGTATGGTCTTTTTTACAATTTGTATGGAGTGCGTCTATTTGTACGGATCGTACTTCCTAGGTTGTAGGGGCCTCTTTACAAGTACGGGTTGTATGGGGAAAACGCTCCATACCACGATTTGTACAGCGTTTTTCCAGGATCGGAATCGCCCCTAAGTGTAAGGATACTATATAGTACCTTTAGACCTGTAAGTCTTAGGGCCTTATACCAGTTTGGTGGTCCAGTGGACCACCAAAACCGTGGTGGCAGTCCGACCACTGCCACACTGCGGGCCCGCCCACAGTATTACATGTGTGGCGGTCGCGCAGCAGTCAGAGGCTGCAATATGCTGACAGTGCTGCAGAGGCACCATCAAGCTTATTTTGAGTTGACTTTCCACTGCCCTTTTCATGGCGGTTAGCCCGCCATGAAAAGGGTGGCAGACAGCCAACTGAGGGGACCCTAGCTGGCCCCCATGCCACCCTGGGGTGCATACGGGGGGGGGCACATGTAGTGCCCGCCGGATTTGCACCCCCAGTTCCTCCAAAGTTGAGTTGAGTTGAACGCGGCAGGGGCGATGAGATCACGCTAACTGACCGGGAGTAAGAGACTTCAGTGGGAAAAAAGATCGACCGATTAATGCGGCGACCGGAGCCTTTGAAAAATTCAATTTTAGCCCCTTGTGGTGTGGGGACCACTATCAGTGATTTCTGGATCGTCGGACTCACACGACGGGTCTGATTGAAACGAGCGATTTAAACACTCTAAGCCCCACGCGGGTCTACCGCCCTTCTATGAAAAATGTTTATGGACACGACCAGTGTCAATTAAAGGATTAAAAGTTCATCACGGCAGAAGTTATTTCCTCACATTAAATACAGGGTCCACTTCACGAAGGCCCAGTGGCGCCATTTCACAGTCCCATGTCCTGAAGAAGACCCGCTATAGACCCACTACTCAGGCGTCCATAGGGTCGAAACGTCGACGAAACTGATATATTTGGACCAGTACAGAATACCCAGTTTTCATGATCACAAATCGAAGTGGATTACTGGCATAATTTCACCAAAAAATGAAACTGGCCAAAAGATTTCTTGCCTTTCCCCTCCCTTTCCTTCACTCACCTGTATATAAACACGTTTGAATGTCACCATTTCACTTGATGTCACATTATAATCACTATATGTTCTGCGCCGCATTTGTAAAATATTTATGTATTGTGAATAAGTTCTGATTTAAATCTTGATATGTATTAGGGGTATTTGTGAATGAAAAGATGAATTCATAGATTAAAAACGGATGCTTTACCCCGAATTCCTTTGGTGCTGGATTTGTAAGGTGAACAGGCTCTCTGTTGGGAGCTTTGTCCTGAGTAACTAGAAAACTGAACTGAATTAATAAGGAATTAAGTTCATGAATTGAAGGAATCAGGTTGCATACCCGACGGAACCATTGTGTATATTGAACTCTCTTGTTTACTAGGTTGCTAGATGGTTATTTGGCAGAATCTTATAATGCACTCAAGTTGATATCTTAGTTGTTTTCTCTAATTTCTCAGTGAATGTGGCCGAAATGTCAACTCTTCTTTTGACCACCAGTGTCTGATAATCTAAGAAAATAATGTGTAGTTCAATAAACTCCAAAATTCACCAAATAACTTAAACAAGGGGTCCGACCCACATATAGGTGAGGTGTTAGGGTGACAAAGGAACAATTCACGGACACTAAATTTGGGGTCCAGTTAATATGGCTGTAGGGACTTGGTAGATGGCTTCCAGGACAAAGGATCCATTTCAAAGGGGGTTCCAAAATGAAAGCTGGTGGCCAGCGACTGCTCACATTAGGCTAGCACCCAAGGCATGTTCCCTGGCATTAACAAGCTACTTCAAGGCCTTCTGACTAAAAACTAACCTGTCGTGGTCCAACTCTTTGTTTGGCATGGGCAGCGATGGGGCTGGGAGGCAAGCAGAGATAAAAATGGATTTGGTCTAGGGTACAACCCTAACTACAATATTCAATAACTTAGGAACAGTCTGGGCTGTTATGGACAGTGAACCAGTTCCAGAATCATAGACATAAGCCTTAACCATTACAATGCTTCCTTAATGTCTACTAGTGGAGAAGTGTGGCTCAATGGTTAGAGCAGGCAGACCTTGATGCAGAGCTCTGGCCAGGGACCAGGGTTCGATTCCCGCCTCGGCGGGTCTCTGGCTCATTAATTCCCCTGACTGGATATTCTCGCCTCAGTACCTGTTCTGATCATGGGTCCCACGCTGCAACTCTGGGCAATAGCTTGCTTAGTCTCCACAACGGCCCCAAAAGCGCTGGGATGCCTGGCTGCACCTGGGGGGGTGCCCAGGAGTGGACATTTCCCAGGAAAGCCAGGAAGGGTTCCTAAGCGGTATACGGACAGCGCCGGGACACCTCCGGTGGAGGTAGCTGTGCGCTTTACAAATTCTGACATTTACATTTACGTTGAAAGGGAACTTCCTCTGATTCCCTTTTATGCTGAATGGGGTCAAATATGAGCTCCCAAGGTTCTCCTCCAGGAAACTCACTTAATGGGCAATGCGTGCCAAGCACTCCACCGGGGAGGCTATAAACTACTCGTACATGCTGGCTTCACCTCCGGATCCAGAGGGACCAGAATCCTCGTTCGGAAAAACGTTGCACTGACACCTACAAAGACGTGGGCCGACCCCCTGGGCCGCTTCGCTGTGTTAGAGGCCACCTGGGAAGGCAAACCGCAAAACATCATCTCAGTTTACGTCCCCCCAGCCTTAGGCGCGGCTGCTCTACAGACCTTACAACGCATAATGTTAGATCTCCCACAGGGACTTCTACTTATTGGAGGAGACTTTAACATGACAATGAACGACATTCAAGATCGGCACCCCCAACGCACATCACACAGGTCGGGCTCTGACCTATTTGATTTCACACAGACGATGGGGCTTGAGGACCTATGGCGCGCGTCTCATCCGACTACTTCTTACTTCACACACTACTCCAATGCCCACAATAGCAGCTCTCGCATAGATTATCTGTTCTCCCCCACCACTGACCTGGAGTTCTTTCGCCACCCCAAAGGGCTCCCCAGGGGAATCTCAGACCATTCCCATTAACTGTGGAATTCACGTACCACCGTCGGAGGTCCCTTGGCCCCATAATCATAATGCCCTGGCTCCTCAAGGTCCCTGACATAAAAGACTGCCTACTTGTACACACAGAATATTATTTTGCGGAAAATGTGGGCTCGGTGGAATCAGCCGTGACCATATGGGAGGCATACAAGGCAGTCCTTAAGGGTAAGGCCTTAGCTCTCAAAACTAGCTACACTCACAAACAGAGTGAACACCTAATTCAGGTTGAGTCAGACCTGATCCACCTAGAATCACTCCACAATGCACACCCCACAGACGAAACGGCGACCCGCCTCCGTGCAAAACATTGATTGATTTAGGTGACGCTACAAACGCGAGCAGTGCTCTTTGCAGAAGGCACTTTACTGTTGGAGGGGAACCTCGTTTTTTAAAAAATACCAGTGTGTTAGATTAGCGTTTATTGCTGGAGGGAAAAATCGCTTTTAGAATATTGGTGTGATATGTGTTTTGTTAAACTGAAGTTTACCCGTTTTTAAAATTGAGCCTCATACTTGCACACTAATTGTCACGGCACCGCACTTTAGCGGGTCCCTGCAGCCCTTAGCCTTTCACTCCTTGTTATTACCGGCAGCAGCCACATTGGGGGGAAAAGCGGGACGCTTGTTGGCGCCATCTTTGTTTGTGCACTAGCTGCTCAGAGGCAGCTATTTAGGGCGGGCAAACATACAAACAATCTTGATTCAGGTGACGCTACAAACGCGAGCAGTGCTCTTTGCAGAAGGCACTTTACTGTTGGAGGGGAACCTTGTTTTTTAAAAAATACCAGTGTGTTAGATTAGCGTTTATTGCTGGAGGGAAAAATCGCTTTTAAAATATTTGTGTGATATGTGTTTTGTTAAACTGAAGTTTACCCGTTTTTAAAATTGAGCCTCATACTTGCACACTAATTGTCACGGCACCGCACTTTAGCGGGTCCCTGCAGCCCTTAGCCTTTCACTCCTTGTTATTACCGGCGGCAGCCACATTGGGGGGAAAAGCGGGACGCTTGTTGGCGCCATCTTTGTTTGTGCACTAGCTGCTCAGAGACAGCTATTTAGGGCGGGCAAACATACAAACAATCTTGATTCAGGTGGCGCTACAAACGCGAGCAGTGCTCTTTGCAGAAGGCACTTTACTGTTGGAGGGGAACCTCGTTTTTTAAAAAATACCAGTGTGTTAGATTAGCGTTTATTGCTGGAGGGAAAAATCGCTTTTAAAATATTTGTGTGATATGTGTTTTGTTAAACTGAAGTTTACCCGTTTTTAAAATTGAGCCTCATACTTGCACACTAATTGTCACGGCACCGCACTTTAGCGGGTCCCTGCAGCCCTTAGTCTTTCACTCCTTGTTATTACCGGCGGCAGCCACATTGGGGGGAAAAGCGGGACGCTTGTTGGCGCCATCTTTGTTTGTGCACTAGCTGCTCAGAGGCAGCTATTTAGGGCGGGCAAACATACAAACAATCTTGATTCAGGTGACGCTACAAACGCGAGCAGTGCTCTTTGCAGAAGGCACTTTACTGTTGGAGGGGAACCTCGTTTTTTTAAAAATACCAGTGTGTTAGATTAGCGTTTATTGCTGGAGGGAAAAATCGCTTTTAAAATATTTGTGTGATATGTGTTTTGTTAAACTGAAGTTTACCCGTTTTTAAAATTGAGCCTCATACTTGCACACTAATTGTCACGGCACCGCACTTTAGCGGGTCCCTGCAGCCCTTAGCCTTTCACTCCTTGTTATTACCGGCGGCAGCCACATTGGGGGGAAAAGCGGGACGCTTGTTGGCGCCATCTTTGTTTGTGCACTAGCTGCTCAGAGGCAGCTATTTAGGGCGGGCAAACATACAAACAATCTTGATTCAGGTGACGCTACAAACGCGAGCAGTGCTCTTTGCAGAAGGCACTTTACTGTTGGAGGGGAACCTCGTTTTTAAAAAAATACCAGTGTGTTAGATTAGCGTTTATTGCTGGAGGGAAAAATCGCTTTTAAAATATTTGTGTGATATGTGTTTTGTTAAACTGAAGTTTACCCGTTTTTAAAATTGAGCCTCATACTTGCACACTAATTGTCACGGCACCGCACTTTAGCGGGTCCCTGCAGCCCTTAGCCTTTCACTCCTTGTTATTACCGGCGGCAGCCACATTGGGGGGAAAAGCGGGATGCTTGTTGGCGCCATCTTTGTTTGTGCACTAGCTGCTCAGAGGCAGCTATTTAGGGCGTGCAAACATACAAACAATCTTGATTCAGGTGACGCTACAAACGCGAGCAGTGCTCTTTGCAGAAGGCACTTTACTGTTGGAGGGGAACCTCGTTTTTTAAAAAATACCAGTGTGTTAGATTAGCGTTTATTGCTGGAGGGAAAAATCGCTTTTAAAATATTTGTGTGATATGTGTTTTGTTAAACTGAAATTTACCCGTTTTTAAAATTGAGCCTCATACTTGCACACTAATTGTCACGGCACCGCACTTTAGCGGGACCCTGCAGCCCTTAGCCTTTCACTCCTTGTTATTACCGGCGGCAGCCACATTGGGGGGAAAAGCGGGACGCTTGTTGGCGCCATCTTTGTTTGTGCACTAGCTGCTCAGAGGTAGCTATTTAGGGCGGGCAAACATACAAACAATCTTGATTCAGGTGACGCTACAAACGCGAGCAGTGCTCTTTGCAGAAGGCACTTTACTGTTGTAGGGGAACCTCGTTTTTTAAAAAATACGAGTGTGTTAGATTAGCGTTTATTGCTGGAGGGAAAAATCGCTTTTAAAATATTGGTGTGATATGTGTTTTGTTAAACTGAAGTTTACCCGTTTTTAAAATTGAGCCTCATACTTGCACACTAATTGTCACGGCACCGCACTTTAGCGGGTCCCTGCAGCCCTTAGCCTTTCACTCCTTGTTATTACCGGCGGCAGCCACATTGGGGGGAAAAGCGGGACGCTTGTTGGCGCCATCTTTGTTTGTGCACTAGCTGCTCAGAGGCAGCTATTTAAGACGGCCATGCAGGCGCGCAGCGTGAGCACGCCGGAGTCACGCCAGAGTCGAGCCCATCTGTGCCCATCCGTGACCAAACGGGACCCGGGGCCATGACCCTTGGTCCACGTCTCACCTACAACAGAGGTGAGTTATGGGAATGTAACCACGGCAAAATTGCTATTAGCCATGAGTATGTTGCCACACTCGATCAGTTGGGACTGTTAAAAGTACCTAGGATAGAGTTGAGCCAACAACATGTGCATAAGACTCATGGTCTGCATTATGGACTACTTAACACTCGTTCCCTTCAGAAACATAACTTGGAGGTATTTAGTCTACTGGAAGATGGGGAACTGGATGTTCTAGGAGTAACAGAGACGTGGTTAGAGGACTCCTCCATGCCAGATCTCATAGCATCTCTGCCAACGCAATTTTCGGCGCTGCATCTAAATAGAGCGGATATGAAGAGAGGGGGTGTGGTGGCCCTTCTTTATAGCTCACGCCTACAGGGTGAAAGACTCCTAGCCGAAAATATGGGTGGCGCTGAGGTATTGAGTGTTAGACTCAAGTTGGGGGCAGAGTGTATAGTCATTCTATTAGTCTACCGCCCTCCGTGGGCATCACCGGTTTTTCCTGACTCATTCCTGAGATTGGCTCAAAATATGCGCTCAAGATACGATAAGGTGATTATCATGGGTGATTTTAACTATCATTGGGAGAAAGTACCAAAGGAAGGACAGGCTCTTCAGATTGATGAGGCATTGATGTCTTTGGAGTTTGTCCAACTAGTGAAGGGTCCAACACACGTCAAGAGTCATACCCTGGACTTGATTTGGACAACACCCCCTGTACAGGATACGGTGGTGGCCCAGCCATGTGTTTGGTCTGATCACTTTCTGGTGAGGGGTGAGTTCCTGCTGGACAAACAAATAATGAAGCCTAGGGAAGGATGGAAGGCGGTCAGAAAATGGAAAAACATTAATGTAGATACAATGTTAGACCATCTCCGAACCCATCCATCTCCCAACACTAAGACAGAAAACCCTGAGGCCCTCTGTAAAGAATTATTGGACAAATTTAGGAAGACTCTGGACCACGTGGCACCTATACGTAGGTTGAATGTAACGAGTAGAGGACACGGGCCCCCTGGTACAACAAACTCCTTAGGGAAAGGAAACGAGGACTTCGGAAACTAGAAAGAGCCTGGCGGAAGCATTATGATTCCGACTCACGGAGACAGTACACACAGGCACTCGCTCAATATAAACAGGCGATTGTAGTCAGGAAAGCAGAGTTCTTTGAGGAGAGAATAACTACTGCGAATAATCCTCAGAAAGAAGTATTTAAAGTCCTCACGGAACTCAGGAAAAACAAAGAACAAACTTTGGAGTTCATGCAAGAGGACTGCCAAAAATGTCAAGACTTCTTTGTCAATAAAATCTCCAACCTAGAAGTTGAAATTGGCACCACCCCCGAGTTTGACTGTCCCTTGCTAGATACACCTGACAGAACTTCGGTGACTAGTCTGTTAACAGCCTTTTCCTTGATTACGAAGGAAAGGCTGCCAGCTCTGTTGAGCCGGGTTAAATCGGGTTCCTCGGCAGACCTGTGCCCACCAGAGGTGTTTAAACTAGCACTGCCAGGTATAGAGGACGAAATATTGAATTTACTAAATATTTCTTTACGAACAGGCCAAGTCCCGTCCTTCTTTAAGGAAGCCCGGCTGATTCCTTTGCTGAAAAAAGCCGGGGCGGATGTGAAATGCCTAAAAAACTTCAGGCCCATATCTCAGCTGCCGTTTCTGACGAAGGTGGTTGAGCAACACGTACTCACTATCCTGTCGGAACATCTTGAAAATAACAATGTATTTGAGCCAAACCAAGCTGGGTTCCGTGCGAATCACAGCACGGAACTCGTCATGCTGTCTATTCTGGACGATTTAAGGAACAGGGCAGATAAGAAAACTTCAAGTGCCCTGGTGCTGTTAGACCTCTCCGCGGCATTTGATACTGTCTGTCATAAACAACTATTGTCGCGGATGATGGATTTCGGCATCGTGGGTACAGCACACGCCTGGCTCTCCTCCTTTCTTGAAGGGAGGTCTCAGAGAGTACAGCTTGGTGACCTTCTTTCCACCACTACACCGATCACCTGCGGAGTGCCACAAGGGTCTGCCTTGTCGCCCCTATTCTTCAACATCTATTTACAACCCCTGATCAGATTGCTCAACCAGATGGACTGCCATGTATATAACTATGCGGATGACACCCAAATAGTGATCCAGCTTGACCAGGGTCCGGGTAGTCTCGTAAGACTACAGAACATCTTGAAGCATACAGCCAACTGGATGTCCAGAAATTCATTAAAAATCAATCCGGATAAGACCGAGGTACTGCCAATTACCATCGCAGGGAACCCATGGATTGAAGATTTCTGGCCAAGAGAATTAGGGTCACCTCAGGAACCAGCTGCTGTGGTCAAGAGTTTAGGCATCCAGGTGGACGGCATGCTGTCTATGCAAAAGCAAGTGAGGACGGTGGTAGGGACCTGTACTGGCCTCCTTCGACAACTTAGGAAAGTTGCACCTTTGTTGTCCTTTTCCACCCTGAGGCGAGCAGTCTCCGCCACGATCTTGGCTAGGCTAGATTATGGCAATTCGCTATATATAGGACTGCCACAGAAACTCTTGTATAAGCTGCAGGTTGTCATGAACGACGCTGCTAGGCTTATTTTTAAAAAAAACAAGGAATACCCATGCATCTCCCCTTATGCAAGAACTGCACTGGCTGCCGGTTAAGCAGAGGGTGATCTTCAAAGGACTGTGCATTGTTCACAAAGCCCTGTACGGTAAGGCTCCAATGTACATAAAATCTCGCCTTGTTCCCTACAGCCCAGCACGGACACTTCGATCCGCTGATGCCTCTCTACTTATTCAACCACGTTGTAGATTGGCCACAGTAGGTGGACGTACCTTTTCATTTTTGCTCCCAACAGTCTGGAATAAGCTGCCAATTGAACTACGGAAGGAAACTAACTTGTTGGCCTTCCGAAAGAAACTAAAAACAGTGCTTTTCCAGCAAGCATGGGGTGTTCAGTAATTTTTTCATTAACAGTTGTCCTTCACAGTACCTGATGTTTGGACCCCGACCCTGATAAAGCGCTTAGAGGCCCCTGGGTTATAACGCGCTATATAAATCGAATAAATAAATAAAATAAATAAAACAACTGGAATTTAAAGCATTAGCCCTTGAGAAAGCACAGGCCAAACTCGCCATCATGTTTACGAACTGGGCGATAGAGAGGTAAAATGCTTGCATGGCTCGAAAAACGTGAGCAGGGATCTCGATGGATCCCAGAGCTGACCCTGCCAGATCACTCTACTGTCACAGACCCGAGCGACATAGCGGAAGCCTTCGCTGTCCCACTAGAGAGAATCTACACAGCCAAAGCACATTATGGCGCCGAGGAGTCTAAACTGCTTCTGGCCGAGATGAGACTTCCCTCTCTCTCCGAATCGGACGTGCAGGAACTGGAGGCAGACCTCACAGTAGAGGAGGTTGTCAATGCCTTGTTTGCTGTTCAATCAGGTAAAGCTATGGGCCCCAATGGTGTTCCAATTGAGTTCCTAAAGGGTATGGCAGGTGAGATCCTTCCGCACCTCAAAGCAATGTTCGAAGAGTGTCGAGATGCCACTAGACCAGCGACTGGCATCAATAGTGGTCATCCGTAAACCGAACAAACCGGCTAATGACTGCGGCTCTTACCGACCAATTTCTCTCATTAACTCTGAAGTGAGGGTCCTGGCGAAACTCCTCGCTGCCAGACTTATGACAGTCCTCCCTGTCTTGATCCACGATGATCAATCGGGCTTTCTACCGGGCCGCAATACAGCACTCAACCTCCGCCGGGTTCATAATGTAATGAGCAGGATACCACTACTTCAAGAAGATGCGGCTATCCTTTCCCTAGACGCCACGCTTGCCTTTGACTCCATAGAATGGTCATACCTTTTCGAGGTCCTCCTCATCTATGGTTTTGGTCCTAAATGTATTCAATGGATCCGACTGCTATAGACTGACCTATGGGGTCAAGTCTATGTTAATGGACATACGTCCAGACGGTTTCCCCTGCACAGAGGTACCAGACAGGGATGTCCTTTGTCCCCTTTGTTGTTCGCACTTACCCTTGAACCTCTGGCTCATTGGATCAGAACTGACAATTCCATCCGCGGCATCCGGTGGAATGACGACACCATTGACAAAATCTCGCTCTACGCGAACGATATTCTAGTCTACGTCTCCTCCCCCAAATCCTCTCTTAACAGCCTGCTCCACGTCATCACTAACTTTGGTAAATATTCGGGCTTTTCCATCAACTGGTCCAAATCACTGTTTTATGTTCTTCGAGGCCCACCCCTTCTCTCCCACGAGGCTATTCTATTGAACTAGCCCTGGAGGGGTTTAAACACCTCGGAATCTTTGTCACCCCGGTCCCCAAACTAGTTTATGAACGCAACCTCAAAGGCCCACTTCAGAGACTCCACACTGACTTCTCACATTGGAGATCATTACCACTCTCTCTCCCAGGCAGAGCGGCCCTCTTCAAAATGCTTGCACTCCCTCGATTTTTGTATGCCCTGCAAAACTGTCCATTTCTCGTAGCTGACTCCTATTTTAATACACTCGAAGGAGACCTCCGCCTCCTCTTGTGGGACGGCGGCTCTCCCCGCATTGCTCTCCTTTCGCTTACACAAGGGTGGTACGATGGAGGAATCGCCCTCCCAAATGTTCGACTCTATTACTGGGCTACCCAATTGATCGCCACTAACTCCTGGATTTATGGTTCACCCACTAACCCTGCTTTCCACCTAGAGAGATACCAGACGGGCCGTGGGGGCTACCTTGAAGCTCTATACGGCAAACACTCTCGTACCCGGTATATAGGCCCGATGTCCCACACAATAACGATCTGGCATCTGAAGCACTTGTTCCTAACCTCCGGGAACCTTTTCTCCACTGTCTCTGCTTTTGTTCAATAAAATATATTTTTTTTAAATATATGGGCTCCCAAAAAAACAGAAATGTCATGGCTTGGGTCCCTGACAAGAGACAAGCTCTCTCCACCTGAATTTTGGAATTCTCTCTATTGGAACTAATTCTCAGACAGTTTGAAATTTCCTGTTGACCATTAGGCAGCTCAAATCTTTGTTATAACTTCCATGCAGATTCTGTTTGTTTTGGCTTCGTTCAGGTTCTTCCAGGTAGGGGAATGTGCTCCTCCTTTCTGGTCAGTACAACTTCGTCCATCTTCCAGGTGACTGCAGCAGGTTTGTTGCCATCCAGCATAGAGAACAGTGACATGCATACGTATATTTGAGATCAATGCCGATCTTCAGCTGAAGTCCAAAAAGGAAGGTCAAGCAGGCACTATTTCAAATCACAAACATACTGTATATTACAAAAAGTCCAGATGAAATTGCTTTTGCACGGCTTTTAAAAATCAATATGTCCCAAAATTATTTCAGGATATTTTAGGTTCAGTTGCAGAGTTAGTGGGCTGAATGTTTTAAAACTAAAAATAGGATGTAAAAGATGTTTCATAGCTGCTAGGGATTCTTCATAGTTAAAAATACAAGTGCATCTGCTATTATTGGTAGCTGCTCTCCCCCAAGTGACATCATATGGACTCAATGTGAGCCTTGTAAATACGAAATAGGGGCAAACCCAAAGAGAGGTTTAACCCCTCCGCTGCTTAGCCTGACTCCCCCTACCACCCCCCCACCCCCCGTGCTAAGCCTGTTTTTGGCTATATACGGTTGTTTGCACGTAGGCAACCAAAACATATTTGGTCCAGATAGGGTATCCACGCCAAATGTGTGTTTTTTTTCAATCATCCTGGGGATTCTAAAGGTACCCAGGGTTTGTGGATACACCTGTAGGGGATTAAGAAATAAGCCAAAATACAGCAACATTTTGGTTGTTTTGGGAAAAATCGGAAAACAGTGCTGCAGAAGAAAGTGTCTGTTTTTTTCCCTGAAAATGACTTCAATGACGGATTTGCATTGCTAAAAACACCATCTTACAAGCTTTCAGGAACAGGCCGACTTGAATCAGAAAAACACCTTTTTCAACACAGTTTTGCTATTTTACTGGGAGACAGACCATTTTTCCTTTTTATTTTTTTATTTATTTATTTATTTATTTATTTGAAGAGTTTTATATAGCGCTGGCTAGACCCGGAGGTATCAGAGCGCTTTACTTGAGGATAATTGAGATACAAGTTACAAATTACATCCGTTACAAGACCATAGTAAGACTCGTGGAAATAAAAACAATGTTACAGTGATTTGTCCGAGGGAGGGGGAGGAAGGAGACACTGCGAGAAGACAAGGAAGAACTGTGCCCAATTTCCAGCTGGGTAGGTGACGGCCAAGGGGTGAACCAGGGACGATCTCCTCTATAGCTGTCAAGCCGGTTCACCGGGCATCAGCCACGTTGCTCAAGTCTAAACGGTCAGACATAACAAGAGTGACAGTTTATGCATAGTTACATTAGTTACAGTTGGATAGTAAATATAGATGAACAAGTCCCCAGTAGCAGATATAGGGAGGGGGAGGGGAGTAGATGCAGGGGGCAAGAAGCAGATCAGATTCTGGCCTCGGATCAGCCACTACCTCTACCAGGCAAGTACGCAGGGGAATGCATCAGATGCAGTTGGAAGTCCTATCGTAGGAAGAAAAAAAATGACCTCAACATGTGTTGGGCGCCATCTTGTCAGCAGACCACTCGGCTGTCTCCAATAAAAGAGGACCAAAGTGAGTAGTTACGCAGTTCCAATAGATCGAAAGCCCACCAATGAAGAAAGTACTAGAGATTAATTCTCCGTAGTACACGTGAAACAGGTATTGCCGCAAGATGAGTGCAGACGTCAATCGGAAGCAGGAAATTGTGGCCACCATTTTGCAGTCAGGCAGGAACAGGCAGTATCTCGGCACCGATCGCCGTGAATGGTGAGTAAAATACAACCTAGTCCCAGGCCCGTCCTCTTACGCCACCAGCTCCGATGTGCAGCTGCTTCCCAGGGCATCTTTTTCTCCTCACTCGCTAATCCCCAGCCACTGAACGCATCGGCTGGAAATGGGTCCCAATCTTAGGCGGCCATTCTAGCTACGAACAACCCCATTCCTGGGTGCACCCATCCGTCAGCCTTGAAACGCACTCCGGGTCTCCTCTCTCCTCAGGCCACTGTTTAGGGGCAGTAAGGTCCGCCCGGGGCTAAATCACGGGCCCACTAGCACTCACCGCAGGCTCCGGTTTCCAGCTATAAATCATACTCGAGCGGCTCTTCACAAGCTGCCCGCTGCAATCATCACTTCTCCCGGCCTCTCACCGCCTCCTATTTTTTGTGCTTTCAAGCTCTTTACAGTTAGTGGTGGAAACCAGTGCGAAACCCATGGTGGATACTGGAAAGCTAATCATTTATGAAAATTAAGCATAAATCTGAATTCAGCAAGGTGTCATTTGGGTAGATCCCTCAAGGTTTTCCTATAAAACGTAATACTTGAAATAAAACAAAATTGTAATTGATTTGAAAAAAACAGCCATTAGTGTCTGCATTTCCATCTGTAACTTTTAACTGTGGCAGACTTCAAAAGCAATATACTGTTACGTTTTCTGGGCCCTTCTGGTTGAAGGGATATATGGAGCTTGTAGAATCACCTAGAACCTGAGGTACCTAGAGCCAATAACTGAGCTGCACATTGCAATGGTTTTTCATTGTGTTCCGGGTATAGAGCAATATATTTGGTAAAAATAGGTATGATAGAAACCTATGTATTTCCAAAAAGGGTACAAAATATGGCGTTTCGATACAGTAGTTATTTGCACATCTGTGAATTTGTGGTTACCCATACTAGCATGTGAAATAGAAGGCATTTCTCAAAATTACTTCTTACGCACTGTCTTACATTTGAAAGGTGCTAATGAAGAGAACGACAATTAGTAATAACACTTGTTCTACTAGTCTGTGTTCCTCTAAGTCTGCCAACCCCTTTTGTGGAACCTCCCTGTAGGCAAACAGCAGGAATGGGAAAAGAACATCCCATCTCCTCCTCTCCTGAGTTTGTCAGACAAACCCATTGATCATGCCCTTCAGGGTCTTGTTGAATCTCTCCTCCGGACCATTAGTCTTGAGGTGCTGTAGGGTGGTGAACTTGTAGTTAACACCACGTTCATCCCACATCGCTTTCAGATAGTTTGACAAAAAGTTTGAGCCCCTATCTGAAACAACCTCTGTTGGGAAACCCACTCTAATGAACACACCAAGAAATACCCTAGCCACTGCAGGAGCATTGATTGTTCTGAGGGGTACTGCCTCACGGTACCTTATGTCATGATCCACTACCACCTAGATATACTTGTTCCTTGCTGCAGTAGGTGGGTCTAGGGGACCAACCATTTCCACCCCCACCCTTTCAAAGGGAGTCCCAACTACTGCCAGGGGTATCAAGGGAGTCTTTGTCTTGCCAATCTAGCATCGCTGATGAGGGTTGAAACCCCGAAACCGGTTGTAGGATGCTTGTTTCCAGCCAAGGGAGGGCTGGACTGTTTTAATTGGGCACAGGGTCAAGACTGCTTTGCATATGGCTGGGTTCAAACTGGAATTGCATGATGAGTAAAAAATGATGGATTCAGGCCCAGATCTCTGTACTGGGGTGAATGTATGACATTGTTCTGCATTCTGTCCATCAATTATTCTTTTTTGCATTTTTCATCCGAGTGGGACAGGAATGCCCAGACCTGTGTCCCGTGCTCTCCATGCCACTGGAGTCAAGCTATCCTGGCTGATGAGGGGTGAAACCCCGAAACCGGTCCTAGGATGCTTGTTTCCAGTCCAGGTAGGACCTGGCCTGGCAGTTCGGGCTGGATTGTTCCCATTGGGCACAAGGTAAAGACTGATTTGCATATGGCTGGGTTCAAACTGGACTGGCATGATGAGAGGAAAATGATGGATTTAGGTCCAGATCTCACTACTGGGGTGGATGTATGACATTGTTCTGCATTCTGTCCATCAATTGTTCTTTTTTGCATTTGTCACCCCGAGTGAGACCGGAACGCCCAAATGGGGGTCCTGTGCTCGCCATGCCACTGGAGTCAAGCTATCCTGGCTGATGAGGGGTGGAACCCCAAAACTGGTCCTAGGATGCTTGTTTCCTATCCATATTTTCCTTGCATAATGTTTGTTCTTTTCACATGTCTGCATGTGCAACTACATTTAACTTAATATATGCAAAAATATCTTAGTCTGAAAAGTAGAGTCTAGGGTTCAGTTACAGATCAGAGGGTAGTCTGTCATAATACAGCAGAGGTGCCGTACCAGCTACAGCTGGCCTACCAGAGGCCGTATTTATGCATTGTACCCCGGTGGTGCAACGGGCGTGTGCACCTGCTTTGTGCGCCTTTGAGCACAATTGTATTACAGAGGGGGACACAGAGACTTGTGCGTCCCCTTCTGTAATAGTGATTGCCCTGGTGCAAATGTTGCACCAATACTATAAGGGACTGGAATATGGGCTAAAAAAACAGAAACTAGCCAGACAAACGGTGGTTGCCACATACTATATGCGGATGAGGCAAGCAGAAGACAACACACTAGCCCACTCTTGCTGGGAAGAAGTCGAAAAGCAAGCGAGGCTAAATAATTCCATTGCCACAGTTCTAAAAGGATCACTCAAGGACCTACACCTCGAAGGGGCATGGCATACAAACAACTCTTATTCTGGCTTCAAAAATGCAGTAAACAGTGCAACCACACAAATCTCGCAGCTAATGGACAAAACTGCATTTTCAAAGAAAAATCACGCTTGGGCAGTGATTCGTCCTTATCAGTCGCTTAAACCACGACCATATTTGTTAGAACACTTTTCGCAACATAAAGACCATTATCTGACTATGTTACGGCTGGGGTCATTCCCCACATAGGACTTAATCCCAAAATGGAAACAAGTATGGCTAACAAAAGAATGGCGGTTGTGTGGACAAGGAGAAGAGAGCCTTTTACATCTCCTATGCATCTGCCCCTCACTTCTAGAAATTCGGAAAAGGGTCCTCCGCGAGCTGCTGATAAAAACCAGCTACGGACATGCAGAGCTGCAGCCATACAATGTCTTGGAGGCCGCTCCATTGAACTATCTTGTAAAAACAATTATGCTTTGGAAAATGGCAGCCAAAGAATTAGACAACAAACATGAATGAACTAGAGCGGTTCCGTCGAGACTGCTTGGACCCTTCTTCTCTTGCAGTGACATTATTCCTGGTCTCCTTGCTCACAGTACCGCCTCGCACTGTTCAAAATTGCATTGATTATAAAAGTTTACTTTGTGTACTATCTATTGATGATGATTCAGGACATGACAGTATTGTGTTTTTATCTTTTAGCACCTTTTTAATCCTTTTTTTTTTTCTTAACATCTTTGTATTATTGAACTTTTTCCACTCTTTTATGATTTTTAACGAGATCAAATAAAAGTATTTTTGACTTAACTTGACTATAAGGGGCAGATTTACAAGTCCCTTGCGCCTCTTTGCACTGCCATTGCGTCACTTTTTTTGATACAACGGCAGCACAAACAATGCATGGCATTTCGGGCTGGACCGTTCCCATTGGGCACAGGGTCAAGAATTATTTGCATATGGCTGGGTTCAAACTGGAATGGCATTGTGAGTAGAAAGCGATGAATTTAGGCCCAGATTCTGTACTGGGATGAATGTATGACATTGTTCTGCATTGTGTCCATCAGTTGTTCTTTTTGCATTTATCACCGTGAGTGAGACGGGTAAGCTCACAAGTGGGTCTGTGCTCTCCATGCTACTGGAGTCAAGCTATCCTGGCTGATGAGGGCCTTAGGATGATTGTTTCCAGTCCAGGGAGGACCTGGCCTGGCAGTTCGGGCCGGAATGTTCCCATTGGGCACAGGATCAAGACTGATTTGCATATTACTTGGCCTGAACTGGGGTGGAGAATTGACCTACAGAACGATGATGAATCCATTCAGATCTGTGACTGTGGGTGAGTGTCTGAAAAGTTTCAGCACTCCATCCATCATATCATTGTGATTGCGTTGATTCCACGATTATTCCTCATTTCTTAGGAGAGTGTGTAGTTCCCCATCTCTGGTGTTACTAATGTTCCCGGTATTGGTAATGAGGTTGTGGTGTACAGGGGTTGGGTGGGAGATACTGGCTCTAACTTATGGAATCTCAGCTTGGGGTTAATGGTAGTGGTTGAATTTCACAACTGCAGGTCACAATGCGTGAGACATTTCTGTACAGTCTATTCTTCAGCCTGCCTTCAATAGTTGGAGCTTACAGTCAATCTGTCAATCAATCAGAAACCACAGTAGTATGACCTACCTTTGCTCTTTCTGATGTGTGCCCAAGTAAGGTCAAGGGCACTGAGTTTGAAACAAACTATTGCCAAGATTATGTTTATATGGCAGTCCGTCAAGATGGTGGCAAAAATTAACACCCTCCGAGACTTTGCGCTGTCTTTAATTGGAATGGATGTGCCGCTCAGCATGAATGTGCCATAGATCTCTTATAGTATGGTCTGAGTCTGTGAAAAATAATTCTGTTTTTCCCTTATTGAGATGAAGCTTGTATTCCATCCTGAAGCACTAAATTCAGTGGTGGCTGGTAGGGAATGGTGGCGGACGGGCGGGGGAAGGTGCGGGAGAAAAAGGAAAATAAAACTTACCTGGTGTTTGCCATCGCCAGCCCCCGCCTCTCCTCCAGCAGGAGCCAGGAAGCACAGAGCCTCCCAGAATCCCCTGACCAATCACAACCCTGCCTTACAGCTGTGTTGTGACTGGTCTGAGCACACTCAGGGAGGGACTGGGAGGCGGGGCATGTTCTCCTACTAGGCTAAGTATTACAGCCTGTGGAAAACATGCACAGTGCGCATGACAGTATGGCCAGCTCGAGAAGGCCTGACAAACAGTCATGCGCACTTAGGGTGCAGCCACCACTCCTATATCTCCCAACGTCAGGGCAGCCTGCCCCCCCTCCTCCTGGCTTCAGTGCGACTGCAATACTAAAAATAAAATTGTAATCATTTTTTTGCATTGCATATCATCTGCATAACTGTGAAAGGATTCACCAATTTTTTAGTGTGGTTGACGTAAGGGTTGTAGATGCACACTGAATAACAATGGCAATAAGCTAAGGCCTATGAAACTCCACAAGTCACTGGCGCTTTGTAGATACCACTGTGCCTGTTTTCGGTTGAACCTGCCATGCAAACAAAAATGATGCTAGCTATTTCCCAGCTACTTAAACTACCCCACAACTTCATGCAAATTCTGCACTTATAGGCTATAGTCTAGTGTTGAAAGCTGCAGCCAGATCCAATACCATAAGTAAGGCAAGCTGTCCCTTGTCCCTAATATTAAGCAATGTAGTCTAGATAATCAGGGGTGCTACTTCTGTCCCTCTATTTATTCTAAAGCATGGCTACTAGTTTCCCATCAGTGGCGTAACGAAACTTGAGGGGGTCCCCCTGCAAACTACATGGAGGGGTCCCCCCTCCCATCATCTGTGCCAGTCTAGAGCTCTCAGGCCAGCGACCCGCCATACCGCAGGGGATGCGGGGCGATTGTTACGCCACTGTCACCAATACAGCCGTTATAAGTAACACTGGATGGTGGAGTTAAAGTTTGGGCTTGGTCTGCCAGCAGGCTATCATAGTTGGTGGTCCATTCATTACAGGGTCCCTGCCATCAGTAGGCCGGGTAAGTTTGCCCAATTTTAGGTGGATTTCCTGATGCAGACTCCTGTCATGATATACAACATCGGGCCCACTCATCGTTCAGTTTTGACAAAAGTGCATCCGCTGCTCCTTCTCGTTTCCGTTTTAAAACATTAGACAAAGCGACAATGCAATATTTCAAAAGCAGATGTAACTACAAAGAGCACATTTTGATTAATCATTTTTATTAGTAGACAATCGCAATTTTAAGAGGCATTGCATAGCTTCATACACACTGTGACCCCAATTCCATCACAGTCTCTCTCTCTCTCTCTCTCTCTCTCTCTGAGTCAGTCTCTCTCTCTCAGTCAGTCAGTCTCTCTCTCTCTGTCATTCAGTCTCTCTCAGTCAGTCAGTCTGTCAGTCAGTCAGTCTGTCACTCCCTCTCTCTCTCTCTCTGTCAGTCTGTCTGTCATTCAGTCTCTCTCTCTCTGTCAGTCTCTCTATCTCTCTCTTTCTGTCAGTCTGTCAGTCAGTCTCTCTCAGTCAGTCAGTCTCTCTCTCTCTGTCATTTTCTAAGCCAGTCAGTCTCTCCATCAGTCAGTATTGAGACTCTGAGTCAGTCAGTCTCTACTCTCTCTCCACACTATCTCTCTCCATTCTCTCTCTCAACTCTGTCCACCCTATCTCCACTGTCTCTCTCTCCACGGTCTCTCCCTCCACTGTCTATCTCTCCACTCTCTCACTCTCTCACTCTCTCTACTCTCTCTCCAGCCTCTATCCAGTCTCTCCCCACTCTCTCTCCACTGTCTCTCTCTCCACTCTCTCTCTCTCCACTGCCTCTCACTCTCTCTACTCTCTCCCCTTCTCTGTCTCTACTCTCCCTTCTCTGTCTCTACTCTCTCTCTACTCTCTCTACTCTCTCTCCACTCTCTCTACTCTCTCTCTCTACTCCCTCTCCACTCTCCCTCCACTCTCTCTCTCCACTCTCTCTCTCCTCTCACTCCTCTCTCTACTCTCTCCACTCTCTCACTCTCTCTCTCCACTCTCTCCATTCTCTCCACTCTCTCTCCTCTCTCTGCTCTCTCTACTCTCCACTCTCTCACTCTCTCTCTCCACTGTCACTCCACTCACTCTCTCTCCACTCTCTCTTTCTCCATTCTCTCTCCACTCTCTCTCTCTTCACTGTCTCTGTCTCTCTCTCCACTGCCTCTCCACTGTCTCTCACTCTCTCTACTCTCTCTCCACTCTCTCTCTCCCTTCTCTCTCTCTACTCTCCCTTCTCTCTCTCTCCTCTCTCCACTCTCTCTCTCCCTCTCTCTCTCTCTACTCTCTCTCCACTCTCTCTCTCCACTCTCTCTCCACTCTCTCTCTCCACTCTCTCTCTCCACTCTCTCTCTCTCCACTCTCTCTCTCTCTCCACTCTCTCTCTCCACTCTCTCTCTCCACTCTCTCTCCTCTCTCCACTCTCTCTCTCTCTCTCTCTCTACTCTCTCTCCACTCTCTCCACTCTCCCTCCACTCTCTCTCCACTCTCTCTCCACTCTCTCTCTCCACTCTCTCTCTCCACTGTCTCTCCCCACCCTCTCCACTCTCTCTCTCTCCACTCTCTCTACTCTCACTCACTCTCTGCACTCTCTCCTCTCTCTCCACTCTCTCCACTCTCTCCTCTCTCTCCATTCTCTCTCTCTCTCCACTCTCTCTCCTCTCTCCACTCTCTCTCTCTCTCTCTCTACTCTCTCTCCACTCTCTCTCTCCACTCTCTCTTCACTCTCTTTCCACTCTCCTCTCTCTCTACTCTCTCTACTCTCACTCACTCTCTCCACTCTCTCCTCTCTCTCCACTCTCTCCACTCCCTCTCTCTCTCTCTTTCTCCACTCTCTCTCTCTCCACTCTCTCTCTCTCCACTCTCTCTATCTTCACTCTCTCTCTCTCCACTCTCTCTCTCTCCACTCTCTCTCGCTCTACTCTCTCTCTCTCCACTCTCGCTCTCTCCCCACTCTCCACTCTTTCTACTCTCTCTCCACTCTCTCTCTCTCCACTCTCTCTCCACTGTCTCTCCCCACTCTCTCTCTACTCTCTCTCCACTCTCTCTTCACTCTCTCTCTCCACTGTCTCTCCACTGTCTCTACTCTCTCTACTCTCTCTCCACTCTCTCCACTCTCTCTCTCTCTCCACTCTCTCTCTATTCCACTCTCTCTCTCAACTCTCTCTCTCCACTCCCTCTCTCTCCACTCTCTCTCCCTCCACTGTCTCTCTCCACTGGCTCTCTCCACTGTCTCTCTCCACTGTCTCTCTCTACTCTCTCTCTACTCTGTCTACTCTCTCTCTCTCCACTCTCTCTCTCGCCACTCTCCCTCTCCACTCTCTCTCCACTCTCTCCACTCTCTCTCCACTCTCTCTCTCCACTCTCTCTCCGCTGTCTCTCTCTCCACTCTCTCTCCACCATCTCTCTCCCTCTACTCACTCTCTCTCTCTTTCGACTGTCTCTCTCCACTCTCCCTCCACTCTCTCTCTCCACTCTCTCTCTCCCCACTCTCTCTCTTGCTCCACTCTCTCTTTTGCTCCGATCTCTCTCTTGCTCCACTCTCTCTCTTGCTCCACTCACTCTCTTGCTCCACTCTCTTTCACTCCACTCTCTCTCACTCCACTCTCTCTCTCATTCCGCTCTTTCTCTCTCACTCCACTCTCTCTCACAAAGTAGTGTGCGTTGCCATGGGCGTCCGCAGAAATGCTTCCGGGGGCACATTTTTTTACTTCATCACCATCCCCCTTGCACTCTTCTCCCCTCTGCCTTGCACCCTTCTCGCCCTCTCCCTTGCATCCTTCTCCACCTCCCCCTTACACCCTTCTCCCCCTCCGCCTTGCACCCTTTTCTACCTTGCACCATTCTCCCCTCTGCCTTGCACCCTTCTCCCCTCTGCCTTGCACCCTTCTCCCCCTTCTCCCCCTTCGCCTTGCACCCTTCTCCCCCTCCACCTTCCACCCTTCTCCTCTCCACCTTGCACCCATCTCCTCTCTGCCTTGCACCCTTCTCCTCTCTACCTTGCACCCTTCTCCTCTCTACCTTGGACCCTTCTCCCCTCTGCCTTGTACCCTTCTCGCCCCCCCCTTGCCCCCCCTGCAGACGCCCACATGGTACTTCTAACAAGAGTGCTTACCTGAGGGCACCATTTTGCTGTCTCATCCCTTCTCATATGAGCTTTACCCTGGAGAATGCTCTCTTTGGGGGCCCCCACTCCCACCCTTGTCAGGGTCCCAAACAGTGCTCTGTGCTGCCTCCTGCTCTCTCTCTGGAGCCCCCACCCCCGTCCTTGTCAGGGTCACGAGCAGTGCTCTGTGCTGCCTCCTCTCTCTCTGGGGCCCCCACCCCCGTCCTTGGCAGGGTCCTGAGCAGTACTCTGTGCTGCCTCCTGCTCTCTGGGGCCCCCACCCCCCCATCCTTGTCAGGATCCTGAGCAGTGCTCTGTGCTGCCGCCTGCTCTCTCTCTGGGGCCCCCACCCCCGTCCTTGCTCGGGTCCTGAGCAGTGCTCTGTGCTGCCTCCTGCTCTCTGGGGCCCCCACCCTCCCCGTCCTTGTCAGTGTCCCAAGCAGTGCTCTGTGCTGCCTCCTGCTCTCTCTGGGGCCCCCACCCCCTTCCTTGTCAGGGTCCCGAGCAATGCTCTGTGCTGCCTCCTCTCTCTCTGGACCCCACAGCCCCCTTCCGTCCTTGTCAGGGTCCCGAGCAGTGCTCTGTGCTGCCTCCTCTCTCTGTGGGGCCCCCAGCCCCTCTCCTTGTCAGGGTGCTGAGCAGTGCTCTGTGCTGCCTCCTCTCTCTCTGAGGCCCCTAGCCCTTGTCCTTGTCAGGGTTCTGAGCATTGCTCTGTGCTGCCTCCTCTCTCTCTGAGGCCCCTAGCCATCCTCCTTGTCAGAGTCCTGAGCAGTGCTCGGTGCTGCCTCCTGCTCTCTCAGGGGCCCCCACCCCCGTCCTTGTCAGGGTCCCGAGCAGTGCTCTGTGCTGCCTCCTTTCTCTCTGGGGCCCCCAGCCCCCGTCCTTGTCAGGGTCCTGAGCAGTGCTCTGTGCTGCCTCTCGCACTCTCTCTGGGGACCCCAGCCCCCGTCCTTGTCAGGGTCCCGAGCAGTGCTCTGTGCTGCCTCCTCTCTCTCTGGGGCCCCCATCCCCCGTCCTTGTCACGGTCCTGAGCGGTGCTTTGTGCTCATCAACGACATCAACGACAACGTCCCCGCCTTCCTGGCCGGCACATTTGGTTGGACGGATGTACGTTGTTACAACGCAGGTTGTAACAACGCATACCTTTACCACGCGGCCGCTACAACGCAAGTCGTCACCACGACTTGCGTTGGAGGGCACGGATTTAGGATTTTTATAATTTTATATTCCAACACCAGTCCCCGTAACAGTAGGGAAGGTGTTGGAATATAAATTTATAAAATTCCTTATCCCACAGCGCCCTCCGGTGCAAGTCGTGGTAACGACTTGCGTTGTAACGGCCGCGTGGTAAAGGTACCGCGTGGTAAAAACTTCGTGGTAAAGGTTGTTTACCGGTTGGACATCAGCGAGTCTGTGGCCCCCTGGGGCGCTCTTCCCGCTTGAGAGCGCGCAGGACCCTGATGTGGGGGTCAACTCTCTCACTCTCTCTACTCTCTCTCCAGTCTCTATCCAGTCTCTCTCCACTCTCTCTCCACTGTCTCTCTCTCCACTGCCTCTCACTCTCTCTACTCTCTCCCCCTTCTCTCTCTCTACTCTCCCTTCTCTGTCTCTACTCTCTCTCCACTCTCTCTACTCTCTCTCCACTCTCTCTACTCTCTCTCTACTGTCTGTCCACTCTCTCTCCACTCTCTCTCTCCACTCTCTCTCTACTCTCTCTTCTCTCTCCACTCTCTCTCTCTCCACTCTCTCCAGTCTCTCCACTCTCTCTCCTCTCTCTGCTCTCTCTACTCCCCACTCTCTCACTCTCTCTCCACTGTCTCTCTTCTCTCTCTCTCTCTCCTCTCTCTCTCTCTCTCTCCACTCCCTCTCCACTCTCCCTCTCTTCACTGGCTCTGTCTCTCTCTCCACTGTCTCTCACTCTCTCTACTCTCTCTCAACGTTATCTCTCCCTTCTCTCTCTCTCTACTCTCCCTTCTCTCTCTCTACTCTCCCTTCTCTCTCTCTACTATCTCCACTCTCTCTACTCTCTCTCTACTCTCTCTACTCTCTCTACTCTCTCACTCTCCACTCTCTCTACTCTTTCTCTCTCTCCACTCTCTCTCTCCTCTCTCCACTCTCTCTCTCTCTCTCTTTCTCTCTCTCTCTCTACTCTCTCTCCACACTCTCTCTCCACTCTCTCTCCACTCTCTCTCTCCACTCTCTCTCCACTCTCTCTCCACTCTCTCTCCACTCTCTCTCCACTCTCTCTCTCCACTCTCTCTCTCCACTCTCTCTCTCTCTCTCCACTCTCTCCCTCTCTCTCCACTCTCTCTCTCTCCACTGTCTCTCCACTGTCTCTCTCCACTCTCTCCACTCTCTCTCTACTCTCTCTCCACTCTCTCTTCACTCTCTCTCTCTACACTGTCTCTCCACTGTCTCTACTCTCTCTCCACTCTCTCTCTCTCCACTCTCTCTCTTTCCACTCTCTCTCTCTCTCCACTCTCTCTCTAAACTCTCTCTCCACTCTCTCTCCCTCCACTGTCTCTCTCCAATGGCTCTCTCCACTGTCTCTCTCCACTGTCTCTCTCTACTCTCTCTCTACTCTCTCTCTCTCCACTCTCTCTCTCTCCACTCTCTCTCTCTCCACTCTCTCTCTCCACTCTCTCTCCACTCTCTCTCTCTCCACTCTCTCTCTCCACTCTCTCTCCACTCTCTCTCTCCACTCTCTCTCCACTCTCGCTCTCCACTCTCGCTCTCCACTCTCTCTCCACTGTCTCTCTCTCCAATCTCTCTCTCCACCCTCTCTCTCTACTCTCTCTCTCTACTCACTCTCTCTCTCTCGACTGTCTCTCTCCACTCTCCCTCCACTCTCTCTCTCTCTCTCCACTCTCTCTCTCCACTCTCTCTCTTGCTCCACTCTCTCTTTTGCTCCACTCTCTCTCTTGCTCCACTCTCTCTCTTGCTCCACTCACTCTCTTGCTCCACTATCTCTCACTCCACTCTCTCTCACTCCACTCTCTCTCTCACTCCACTCTCTCTCACAAAGTAGTGTGCGTTGCCATGGGCGTCCGCAGAAATGTTTCCGGGGGGGGCACATTTTTTACTTCATCACCATCCCCCTTGCACTCTTCTCCCCTCTGCCTTGCACCCTTCTCGCCCTCTCCCTTGCATCCTTCTCCCCTCCCCCTTGCACCATTCTCCCTCTCCGCCTTGCACCCTTTTCTACCTTGCACCATTCTCCTCTCTGGCTTGAACCCTTCTCCCCTCTGCCTTGCACCCTTCTCCCCCTTCGCCTTGCACCCTTCTCCCCCTCCGCCTTGCACCCTTCTCCTCTCCGCCTTGCACCCTTCTCCTCTCCGCCTTGCACCCATCTCCTCTCCACCTTGCACCCATCTCCTCTCTGCCTTGCACCCTTCTCCTCTCTACCTTGCACCCTTCTCCTCTCTACCTTGCACCCTTCTCCCCTCTGCCTTGCACCCTTCTCGCCCCCCTTACCCCTCTGCAGACGCCCACATGGTGCTTCTAACAAGAGTGCTTACCTGAGGGCACCATTTTCCTGGCTCATCCCTTCTCATATGAGCTTTGCCCTGGAGAATGCTCTCTTTGGGGGCCCCCTCCCACCCTTGTCAGGGTCCCGAGCAGTGTTCTGTGCTGCCTCCTCTCTCTCTGGTGCCCCCAGCCCCCCCCCCAACCATGTCAGGATCCTGAGCAGTGCTCTGTGCTGCCTCCTGCTCTCTCTCTGGAGCCCCCACCCCCGTCCTTGTCAGGGTCCCGAGCAGTGTTCTGTGCTGCCTCCTCTCTCTCTGGTGCCCCCAGCCCCCCCCCCAACCATGTCAGGATCCTGAGCAGTGCTCGGTGCTGCCACCTGCTCTCTCTCTGGGGCCCCCACCCCGTCCTTGTCAGGGTCCTGAGCAGTGCTCTGTGCTGCCACCTGCTCTCTGGGGCCCCCACCCTCCCCCCATCCTTGTCAGTGTCCCAAGCAGTGCTCTGTGCTGTCTCCTGCTCTCTCTGGGGCCCCCAGCCCCCATCCTTGTCAGGGTCCTGAGCAATGCTCTGTGCTGCCTCCTCTCTCTCTGGGCCCCCCAGCCCCCTTCCGTCCTTGTCAGGGTCCCGAGCAGTGCTCTGTGCTGCCTCCTCTCCCTCTGGGGCCCCCAGCCCCCGTCCTTGTTAGGGTCCTGAGCAGTGCTCTGTGCTGCCTCCTGCTCTCTCTCTGGGGTCCCCAGCCCACGTCCTTGTCAGGGTCCCGAGCAGTGCTCTGTGCTGCCTCCTGCTCTCTCTCTGGAGCCCCCACCCCCGTCCTTGTCAGGGTCCCGAGCAGTGTTCTGTGCTGCCTCCTCTCTCTCTGGTGCCCCCAGCCCCCCCCCCAACCATGTCAGGATCCTGAGCAGTGCTCGGTGCTGCCACCTGCTCTCTCTCTGGGGCCCCCACCCCGTCCTTGTCAGGGTCCTGAGCAGTGCTCTGTGCTGCCACCTGCTCTCTGGGGCCCCCACCCTCCCCCCATCCTTGTCAGTGTCCCAAGCAGTGCTCTGTGCTGTCTCCTGCTCTCTCTGGGGCCCCCAGCCCCCATCCTTGTCAGGGTCCTGAGCAATGCTCTGTGCTGCCTCCTCTCTCTCTGGGCCCCCCAGCCCCCTTCCGTCCTTGTCAGGGTCCCGAGCAGTGCTCTGTGCTGCCTCCTCTCCCTCTGGGGCCCCCAGCCCCCGTCCTTGTCAGGGTCCTGAGCAGTGCTCTGTGCTGCCTCCTGCTCTCTCTCTGGGGTCCCCAGCCCACGTCCTTGTCAGGGTCCCGAGCAGTGCTCTGTGCTGCCTCCTCTCTCTCTGGGACCCCCAGCTCCCGTCCTTCTCAGGGTCCTGAGCAGTGCTCTGTGCTGCCTCCTGCTCTCTCTCTGGGGTCCCCAGCCCACGTCCTTGTCAGGGTCCCGAGCAGTGCTCTGTGCTGCCTCCTCTCTCTCTGGGGCCCTAAGCCCCCGTCCTTGTCAGGATCCCGGGCAGTGCTCTGTGCTGCCTCCTCTCTCTCTGGGGCCCCCAGCCCTCGTCCTTGTCAGGGTCCCGAGCAGTGCTCTGTGCTGCCTCCTCTCTCTCTGGGGCCCTAAGCCCCCGTCCTTGTCAGGATCCCGGGCAGTGCTCTGTGCTGCCTCCTCTCTCTCTGGGGCCCCCAGACCCCACTCCATCCTTGTCAGGGTCCCGATCAGTGCTCTGTGCTGCCTCCTCTCTCTCTGGGGCCCCAAGCCCCCGTCCTTGTCAGGGTCCCGAGCAGTGCTCTGTGCTGCCTCCTCTCTCTCTGGGGCCCCCAGCACTCGTCCTTGTCAGGGTCCTGAGCAGTGCTCTGTGCTGCCTCCTCTCTCTCTGGGGCCCCCACCCCGTCCTTGTCAGGGTCCTGAGCAGTGCTCTGTGCTGCCTCCTGCTCTATGGTGCCCCCACCACCATCCTTGTCCTTGGCTCTTCTCAGAGGAGCAGAGCCCTGTGGGGAATGCTGTATCTGGGATCCCACCCCCACCCTTGTCCCCTGACACCTCTGACTGAAGAGAAACAATGTATGTTGTTACTTTGTTTCTCTTCAGTCAGAGGGAGGGGGTGAGAGGCTCAGAGTAGGCTGCAGACAGCCTGCACCTGCTTTAGAGGGAGAGAGGCTCTCTCACAGCTCTCACTGAAGAGCTGAGGGGGTGTGGGGGGGCGGGCCCCCTTTATTTACTGAAGAGAGTGGGCCCTGCACCGCAGGGCCTGCGGGGGCGTTTGCGCCCCTGTTTCCCATCCTTTCATGATGTTCTAGACAGATTGTAAATTGTCATGCATATGCTTCTCCAACATTCCCAACTAGAGGGCTATATCTGAGTTTCAGCAGAAATTATTGGGCTCCTGTTTGTCTAATCATGTGTTTTTGGGGAGAGGTGTAGTCCATGATCTGAGTTTGGCTGGAAAAAACCCAGAAATGCACATTTTGTGGCAGAATTTCAACAAGAAATGTATTGCACTGACCTAATCTGATGTAAATATTCATAATTAGGGAATTATAAACATGCAAAATTATTAATTTCCCATATGTTCCTTGCATAATGTTTGTTCTTTTCACGTTTGAATGTGCAACTCCATTTAACTTAGTATATGCAAAAATATCTTAGTATGAAAAGTAAAGTCTAGGGTTCAGGTACAGATCAGTGGGTAGTCTGTCATAAGACAGCAGAGGTACCGTACCAGCTACAGCTGGCCTACCAGGGGCCGTATTATACATTGTGCCTTGGGAGCGCAACGGGTGTGTGCACCTGCTTTGTGCGCCTTTGAGCACAATTGTATTACAGAGGGGGCCACAGACAGTTGTGTGTCCCCTTCTGTAATAATGATTGCTCTGGTGCAAATGTTGCACCAATACTATAAGGGGCAGATTTACAAGCCCCTTGCGTCTCCTTGCACTGCCATTGCATCACTTTTTTTTTATGCAAAAGCAGCACAAACAATGTGACCAATTGTAAAGCCCTGCGTCACATTATACCTGCACCAGGTAAAATGTATTCAGGGTGGGTGTACCCACGCAAAAAGCCATGTAGAACTGACGCAGTTAAATTTACAACACTTCACTGCGTCACTCTATGCCTTCACTGCGTCAAAATCCCAACGCCTGCCCAGACCATGCGTAAGGAATGACACAGGGTTTTGTGTATGGGACTCACCTATGTGTTTTGGCACATTGCTGAAGTTGCGTCACTTTCATGAGCAACTCCAGCAATGCGTCACTTTTGTGTCAACAGATGTATCAGTATTTCTGACACATCTGTTTATCCTTGCGCCATGGAGCACTGTATTGTAAATACAGCGCATCTATGGTGGCACAAGGACATTTAGCACTGGCGCAAGGAAACTGACACATCTATGCAGATGCGTCAATTCCTTGTAAATCTGCCCCTACGAGTGCATTCCCTATGTGCCCGCGCTGTATTATGGATGCGGATGCATAGGCAAACATCCCTTTAAGAGACTCACTGTAAGTGCCCCACAAAAGGTAGCTCACTTTCGGTGAGTCTCCTAAAGGCAGCCCTCTGGAGGCAAGAAAGTCAGTCCCAAGCACACCCACAGACATTCCTCTGCATGTGGGTGCAGTCACTCACTGCCCACACCTGCAACGGGATCCCTCGCTCCTCAGTGCAGGTCCCAACCGGATTGGATGGGATGTTTCATTACCGCCCACCTCTAAATGAAGCCCTCTGTCTGGAAGATGCTGTCTCCAACCATAAGGAATAGGCTTCAGTGCAGTTTATTTTAAATGTAGTTATGGCTAAAAGGCGTCCTTTCTAGTGCTGACCAGTAAAACTGACAGGCAGCGGACATTATTCAAAATGTCTGAATGAAAACAGCTGTACAAATAAAAAAAAAACGAAGCGTTTTCTAGGAATATTTCAGGTAGCATTTATAGCTCTTCTGCCAGGCTCGGATCTTCGGGGACCATCTGGAAATGCAAGCATAATCTGTTTATAAGAGATGTGAAAAATGGCGCGTTGCATTATCAGACTCTGCTGCTCTGATAATGAAGGCGAAAAACAAAACCCGGTGTTGCTTCTGTGCAGAAAGTGTTGTCGGTGCAGTATTTTCAATTGAGATTAATGTGAGTTTGTTTCTCTCTCGGGGTCTATTTTGAGAACATGCAGTCTCTAGATAGTAGCACTCATTTACAAACCAACCAACTACTGGCTGGTGTTCGAGTTCAGGCGTTCTTTTAAACAAACATGTGAAGCTACTTCAAGGACACCGCACTTTTAGTCCTTACCAGCCAGAAGCACTGGGCAACCATTCCTTTTTGCACTCTTTGCCTGGGGTCCAATTCGCAGTTTATTTTACACAGATCTGGGTAAAAGTGCACTTTGGCCTATGCACAGACCTACATTGCGCTTGTGTAAAATAGTATGCGTTTGTGTACACTGTGCCCAATCGCTAACACAACTTTTAAAGGAGTCACTCGATCAATATATGGAATGAACTAATCCTTAGAACAAAATTAATATTCGATCTATGCTTCTTGGAGATAAATCCTATTCATTGTTTGACCCAAAACATAACCCCTTGACCACCCTATTGATGCACATAGACATGATAAAGAGATGTGCCCAGTATGTCCTTTTTTTTTTTTATTAGTTGAGCAAGAGATCAGAAAATTTGGCGAACCATAAAAAACAGAGACCAGTTGATTAAACAATCATAAACATCCAATAAACCTCTAAATCCATTTTAAAAAATCCTAATTGCAGAATTTTAGGGGAAAAAAAGGGAAAAAAAACTGTTTAGAATAAACAATCGGAAAAATAAGAGAATCTTTTAATTGGTCTCCTTCGATTAGCATAAGCTTCTTCAAATTTGTTCGTACGCTTCGTCTTATTAAGCCATTTCTCATATAGAGGTGCTTCGAGCAACCTCCAGTTTTGCAATATTAAAGAGCGAGCCACTAACATAGAAATTGCTAGAAAATGACCCTCTGATATATCTAGCTTGACCTCTCTACTAAATATACCGAAAAAAACTACTTCCGCTATGGTGAGGTAAGGTTTCTTTATAGCCCTACTTAAGTATCCAAAAATTCTGTGCCAAAACATCTCAAGTTTAGGGCAAGTAAAAAATATATGCCTCCATCCTCCTTCAGTTGGGGAGAGGCAGCGAAAACACCTATTTAGGGCCTTAGGAGTGTAATAAGTCATCCAATGCAAAATAAATGCCATTCTCTTAAAGTTGGCAGCTCTAGGGGTTTTATAACCAGAAACAGAAATAGTTCACCATTCTAATCTAGAAAAAGAACATGAAGTTTCCAAAGCAACTTTCTCCCAAAAATTGTCAACCAAAGAAGATTGATTTTGGGATGTCAATATGTAGTGTAGTTCCTATCTTCCCAATAGGCTCTGCGCATTGGAATAATACCTACAGCAGTAAAGGCCTAGGCCAGACGTTAACTAGGTCTACTACTGTCGATACTAGATTTAAGTTTTGGGTTTGCCAGCGTAGCTCAGAGTTCGCTAGAAACTTTCTCGAATGTTCAAGGAGGAATTAACTTCCCTGATTAGACAAGAAGGGATTTAGTTTCTGACAACCATAGAACATGACAACTTTGCTCTCCCCTAATCAAGAGTCAATCTCGAGAGTCGTGTGAACAAAAGGCAAATTATTTTACTCAGTCAGTACGTGCATTTCTTAGTCTCATCAGAATGTAGAGAAAAGGAAGAGACGGGCGTGTTCAATAAAAAGGTGTTATTTATTGATCAGTCTCTTTTCTCATACAAGAGAAATGGATCGATATTATTGCAATACTTATAGTTAAGTAAAGTGCATACATTAAAAGCAATAGTATAAAATAATACTGTAAAAACATTGATATGGTTTCTAAGCCATATGATGTTTAAAATGAATAAAATATATTACATACACATATACATTTGACTAAACGTACTCAACTGGTGTTTCTAAATACGCCTACCCCGTGTACCTGACCTAAGCCTAATACGAGGGCGGGAATAGAAAGTTACAGTTTAAGTTAAGTTTGTTTTTGCCAAGTGAATAACTAAAGAATTCTCTGTGAGGGGTTATTCAGTTCTGTACCTGGAAGTTAGGATGAATGAGGAATGGTATCTCTCTCTCTGGTCTCGATATTCCAGGCTGCCTGCGAGGGCTACCCGGAAACGCCGGTGCTGGATTCTCGGCAGGAGAAAGCAGCTTCTCTCAGCGTGTCAGGAAGGCGGGGCTGCTGCCAGCGGGGTCTGCTCTGCTCTCGGCTTCGGCAAGTATGGCTGCTCCGTCTCGTCACCACGCGTGTGTTTGCATAGGGCAAGATCGGTAATATTTATACCTTTAAGGTGCCGAGATTGACGTAAGGATGGACATAGATACGTCAATAAAGATGTCATACGATTTGCTCGTTAGCACATTCTTTTACTAAAGTTCTCAGTGAAATCAAAACAATGGCCGCAGGGTTTTGCCCAGGTTGTCATAGGTTTGATTTGTTATGAGAACTCCGTATGCCTTATCAGGGGCTGGAGGAATATCGCTTGTCTAATTAGATCGCAAGCGTTATGACCTAATCAGATAACACGTTCCTGTGCCGTAGTGTGACTGCGTCAGATAACGGTATCTGCATCATGGGGAATTTCTGCCTCATGGGCTGACTGCTAGTTAACTTGTTGGTTTGTTTAACTAGAATAGGGTCAGGAATAGGGGGATCGATTCAGAACCGATAGGAATACATGACACCCACTCCACGCTAACTATGGACATATTTACTAATCTAGGCATAGTATAACATAGTACAACATACTATAGAGTAGTGTGTATACCTTACCAACCCAAAATACATAAATGCATTTCGAAATTTTCAAATATACTGAAAAAAATTGCAGACATATATATATGGTATGCACTCAAGCTGTAGAAAAATGCCAAAGTAATCGCATTTGTATACATTATTGCTTATTTGGTATATGAGAATTACACATGAAATGATTTCTTACAGAAAAAAGTTTCGAGACCATTCCATCACAGAATAAAATATCTTTATGAACATGCCAGCGGGCAGCTAATGTCTATAAGCTATCTAAAAAAAAAATTTGTATTAGAAACCTTAGTTCTTTAAGAATAGTTCTTACTTTAAGCCGAAGATAGTGTCCCGAAAAATATGCAAAAATATTTTGGGGCTGCTGGAAAAACTGCTGTCCGTGAACTGGAGCGAAAATGTTCATGTGACTTTATTTTTAAAGTTGAAGGCCGAATTCAGGGAACGCCGTGTGCGAGTTTGCTCAAAAGTTTCTATTTCTGTTCGGGTGAGAACATCATATCATTTAGGCTTTCGAAAAAACTGTCAACAGCTTCCTGGGAAAGTTCCACTAACTCGGAAATAGGTGTAATCATGCATTCTTGCGCATGATTGTCTCCATTGACATTCTGATTTGCATTACTGACAGAAGGTCGTACCTGTTCGATGCTGCTTTCATCTTGAACTTCACTACCCATCAATCGTAGTGGTGAAGCTTCCACGAATGCCGTCATCAGGATTGGTAGCCTTTGAGGGCAGCACAAAGCATGAACCTTAATCGGGCTCAACAATGTTTCTGCATCCATCGGCGCATCCGATTGTAGCGTCAGACAGGTGTCTAACACGCATTCTTCTCCGCATAGCAGACACCTCAATACAGGTAAAACACATCTTTGCCACATTGGTCGAAATGATAGAAACCAAGTCATGTTCAGGTCTCTAAGCCGGGAGAGTCCCAGGATTTTTGATATCCGGTCCCGGTATCCAATGGCTAGGATTGTTTCTTCCCTTGTCGCAAGAGTTTTGTCTGTGACATGGGTTGCCATAACGAAAAATAAGGACTAAGAATAGGATTCCTGCAATTAGTCCCAGGATCAGGGGAAGTCCGCCAAAAATCGAATGGACGAAATCTGGAAAAATACCCAGTATGGCTTTGAATGGTGTTAATGCCATCGAAAATACTGTCTTAAATACCTTTGAGACCCCATTGGTATCAGAAATATTTAAAATTTCATTCAGGATTTCCGCGAAATGTACGGGGGAATTAGTTGATAATAATGTATGTATCTCTGCAGTCGTCCTTGCGACTTGTAGATCATACGTTTCTTTTGATGACGAGAGCCTGGTAGGCGTCTGAAGAAGGACTGTTTTCATTCTGCTTAAAGTATCTATTCGAATAGAAGTAATTTTCAAATCGGGCCATGCCCTTGCCTCCCTGTCTGGGAAGGAGCTGGGGAACAATGTGCGTCCACAGCACTTGACCTTCGCAGTAGTAGTTACTAGATAAGGAGTCCCGGGCATAAGACTACAACATCTGCGGTCTACAATAAGAATGTAACTCCCATTATAGAGTCTTTGAAAGAATGGTTCTATTTCTGTTGCAGGTGCGCCTTGCTGGTGACATGAAAGGTTGTATGAATTCCCTACACAGGCTCCATGCAAACTAATTCCGTTACACAGAAGCGTGCCGCTTAGTGACATCTCACAATTGTTGCCACTAAGAAACACTTTCTGTCCTTTATTACTGACACATGCATGTGAATAGGGCAGGTTCCAAGTTGTTTTAAGGTACCCCTTTCCCAATTTCTCGTACATGCCAGCCTGTATATATTTTTGGCAGTATTGAAACCTGAAGGTTGAGATTGGAATATTTATGATTCCGTGTATTATCCATTCACTGACAGGTCGTTCTGACATTGTCATTGGTAATCTTTCTAGTTTTTCAATGCTCAAGATTGTATAATCAGCACCCTTTTGCGCCATACCGATTTGTCTATCAGTAAGGTTAAAGATTTGGAATAGTGACGTTGTATTGATTAAACGCCAAGGCACATAGCCTGAACGCAGATTTTGTAACGTCCAGCCAAGCTGTACAATAGAACGCAATTGTGACTGACCATGTTGTAATAACAGTAAGTCTTGCGATAATATATCGATTGCTGACGACACAATGCCTGTCCAATGAAAAAATTCTGGAGGACAGAGTCATTAACCCATTGTCCACTACAGAAAGTGATTTTTCCAAATTAATACGGTCAATTTCCCGTATTCTCTCTGCTGTTTCAATTTGAGTAACATTCCAGGCCTCATTGTATGCTGCATATACAGAGGCTGCTATGAAACGTTTTTGACGCTGTTTGCGTGGTCCCAAAGTGAAATCACGCAAGTCAGCACCATCAGTAAGTAAAGTTAGGTGTTGCTTAATTTCAGCCAGTGTGGAAGTTTGTAGCCATTGAAGGCATAATTTGCCCACACTGTAGGTGGTAATTATCCCTGGGTGATGTCTTTGGGGATATCTAGGGTCTGGCCTGTTCATTTTGAAACCCTGTGTTTTGTTCAGGAATCTGTCTTGACAGTTATTAGTATCTGTGGGCCAGATCAAACATTGTTTCCAATTTGGATGTGTTCTGTTTTGGTTTAATATATGGTTTACGTCTATCTCTTCATCTGTATCAGAGTTATTGCTAAACGTTGTTGGCTTTGGAATAGACGGTTTATTTAAATCTTTGATTTTGGCTAAGCCAAGACAGGTGGTCTGTTGAACAGTGTCATTTAAAAATATCATTTGTTCCGGGATCATGCAGGCTCTAAACAAAGCTTCTATACCCTGTACTTGCCAATCTTTTGTACCCCAAACACTTTTCAATTCAACATTTTTGTCCCAATAATCAAATCCAAAAGTATTCATTTGTTCAAAAAATGAGTCTGAATATAACAATTTTGAGTTGGTTATCATGGTTTTGGTTCCTGTCTTGTTTGACAATTTAAAATAAAATGCTTCAGCATTACTTGTGTTAAAACCTGAAAAATATGAATATTTGTCGTAAACGGTTCTTGAGCTCCCTTTTGGAGGTGTTGCACAATGTTCCCATTGATTATAATTTAAAACATTTCTAGGTTGTGCAGATCTATGTAAAAAGTGGTTACCATAGTGGTTATAGCAATACATACTGTCATAATTTGTAGAACCCTGCAAATAATCATGTTTGGTAAATTTAGCAGACATTACTAAGTCAGACATCATGTTATTAATGCTTTCGAAGTCCCAATCATCAGCAAATGAGTTTGGTTTTGCAAAGTCACTCAATGAGATCTTAATTTGGTGTGGATATTTCAGGATCTCGACCGGACCATAAATTTCATAGTCAGTGTTGTCCCAGGCTACCCCACCAGGTATTGGATTGGCTGTGAAGTTGGCTGAAGAAAGTTCTCTTTTCTCGACGTGTGAAGATGTGTGTGGTTTGAGGATCAAGTTGATTTTCTGACTTGCTGTGTCCATTTTAGCATATTTTCCCTCAATGAAGCGTCCCAAAGTAAGTACCATGATGAGCCAAAGTATGAGGATAAATGCACCAAAACCCACCCAAATTCAATCCATGGAGAAATCAGATATGTTTCTTTCAGTTGTTTCAAAAGTTCCTTAGCTTTGTCTTTAAAGGATTTTGATGATGGCTGTGTCTTTGATTCACTGAAGCCTTCAGAGGAATCATCGAAGTTTATGAAGTAGCCGGATGCAGTTCTGTCAATTGTTCCAATTGGTTCAGGATTTTTGTTTCTTGCATTGTCACTTGGTACTTCATTATAGAGTGGTGTGTCTCTGCTAAATGTTTTTATTTGGGTTTTCAGAGGTCTTAGTTCTATTGCATTATTGCATAGTCCTTGTTGTTCTTCTGTAGGCGTTTCGAATGTGATGAGCCTCTTCGTTAGGACCTCTGTACTGGTAGCAAACCTTGGTGTTCTGCTACTTATTGGGAGTCCACTTGGCCTACTGTTTGTTATCGGCCACATGTTGTGGTTTTACCAGGTCGATGGATACAACTCGGTTCTCCTTTTTACCAGCAAGTGGCGGTAGTACAACTGATCTTGTCCCGTTGACAGACAAGACAGGAACTGCTTTTCTGTAAGAAGGCCCAAATTCCTTCTTTACCGCGATCTTTTCCCTGACTAGATCCCCGACTTTTGGAATCCAGACAGGTCTTGCTGGGACAGGTGGTGGTTCTTCAGTGGTTGTTGGCTGTTGTTTCAACTTTATGTTGCTCAGGTCTTTTCTTGTTTTGTTTAAGTCCTGCAAAATAGCCAAACGGTCTTTGATATCAAAGCTTTTTTCTTTCACCACTGAAGTCTGACTATCAATGTCAGAGATCATCATCCTAGTTCCAAATAATAATTCGTACGCACTGAATCCCTTCAGAGAATTTCTTGGCAAGTTATTGAGACTACGTTGGACACTTATTAAATGTTTGACCCACCCAGCTCCCGAACCTAATATCCTTTCCGCTATAGATTGCTTTATGTCTTGGTTTTTTCTTTACACCATCCCGTACCCTCAGGAAGGAAGTGAGAAGATTCCCGCTGGACTGTGCTCATTCGGCCATGTATCCCCCCAGGCTGGTGAGCCTGAGTGAAAACAATGGTCGAACGTAGCATGCTCTTAGCGTATATGCCATTTAGACTCGCAAATCTTTGTATAACAGTCCGGACGTCAGCCGAGTGCTGGTGATCTACATTATAAGTGGAAACTAGCCGGCATATGTTAATCGCAAGCCATTCTTTTTACTGGTAATAATATCTGCCGTAATACGACGAGGTATCAAACTGTTTCTCTCCCCACTGCGATCTCTATTGCAGTTTGGGCAGCGTTTTACAAACATGGTGTGACGCAGGCTCATGCCTGGCCACCAGTACCGTGATTGTAATTCTTCCAGTGAATTTTTTAATTTAAGGTGTCTGAGACCCTCGCCCATGTGTGCGTCTGCGATTAACAAGTTTCTCCTGTCCATGTTTGGAATCACTCTATCCCCCACTCCAGGGATTCGAGCAAAAGGGACGGAGTTTGCATCGATTATGTATGTATAATTGAGTGGATAGTTGATCGGTAACGCTGAGCAGTCGCCTTTTGATGACGTTTTCACCGCCAGCACTGTTTCACCGTCAATGTATTTTAATGTACGCTTTTTTCGAACTACGGGAGCCGATTTAGCGGCTGCGGCTGCGGCTGTTTCATCCAATGAATTCCCTACAACGTGAACGCCATCACGTTGATGACTCAGTGAGTGAGTCACGTGAGTCTTTGGTAGCTCTTTCTGTAAAAGAGCTATTTGTTCCCAGAGCAGTTTCTGCTTTATTGGTGCATCTGTGTCATCTTTGTAACCGTTTTGAATCCATGTCTGCAAATCGCTGTTATATGATTTGACGCAGTAATATGAATCTGACACTATAAGTGTCGGGAATTCGCGATCCGCATTATCTAGCGCCATTTTCAATGCTATTATTTCAGTTTTTTGTTCTGAATTACTTTCTACTGAGTGTGTCTTTGTTAATAGAGGTTTTAGTTTACCTCCGCGCCACACTTCTTTTGTAATCTCACATGTGGGGTTGTATGCTTGTTCTCCCCAAACGGACGGTTGAGCATGTCCGTCTGTATAGATTACACAGGCGTAATGTCGTAGAGGCAGAATGTCGATTGGCAGAGGATATGTTTCTTCATATTCTAGATTTTTTAATTCTTCTAGTTCTCAAAAAATTGTCAACCAAGCTATACTTGATAATTCATATCCTTCGTATAGGATTTTCAGATGGGCAATTCTGGATTTTTTAAAGTTGAATTTGTAACCCTCTGCAGCGAACCCAAGTATTATGGTGTTCACTCTTTTCAAGTGAGTCTCCAAGTCATCATCTGTTAAGTAAATGTCATCGACATAAGATAATGCTTCATCATCATATAGTTGTAGTAATTCTGTTACTCTCGCTGAGAATACCCCCGGGCTGTTCTTGTACCCCTGGGCTAACCGACAGAATTGTTTTTAAGTGCCATTTACTGAGAATGCAGTTAAATATCTGCTCTCTGGTGCTATGTTTTGACAAAAGAATCCATTGGAGATGTCCAAGGTTGTTTTGTATTTTTTGCGCACTATGTTATTCATTAGTGCAGCACTGTGTGAGTTTTGCACTGCAAAAGTTTTGCAACATGTGTTAAGGTGTCGGTAATCCAAAACTAGACGATATGAATTGTCTGGTTTGGAGACCGGAAACAAAGGGTTGTTCATTTGTGAGGTGCAAGTTTCAATCACCCCCTGGTATTCTAGCTGATCTAGTATTTCATTTACCTGTTTTTTAGCTTCTTGCTTAATTGGGTACTGCCTTTGTGCAGTAGGTTGTGATTTTAACTGGATTTTGTGAGGAGGGGAGTCCTCATCCCATCCTACATGATTTTTATATAAAGCAGGTGCTAGAGCCACTGCCCACTTTCTGGCAAGTGTGTATTTTTTATGAATTGGAATTTGATTTGAGAAGGCCGGCATGATTACTTCTTCGCCATGAGGGCACTCCCTGACAAACTCTGGTGGCCAGTCTTTTTCAGCTAGAAGGATGTCATAACCCTTGGAGAGGTTATCCCAAAATAGTCCCCTTATTTTCCTAGTCTTATCCCCCTCTATACGTAATGTTATCTCGTATATCTTGTGAGGTTTGCTAACCCTGGTGTCTGCAGTTTCCACTTGAAGATATTCATTCGTGTCCACTGTCTCCAGATGATTCATAAGGACTTTGCGAGCTATGCTCACTTCTGCTGCGCTGTCTAGCATTGTCTGAGCCCATTCTCCGTTTTTCAGTTGTGTCCTCAGTATTCTCGGCATTATTAACTACCTTGATACTGGCTACCTTCTTTTTTGGAAATTGTAATTTCTTTTTTAGCTGAGCAGGTTCCTTGTCTTTGGACTTGGTGTGCTCTTCTCTTTGTTCTGATCGTCCTCTTCTTTCCGATTTCTGCGAGGAATTCTGAAAAGATTGAGAGGGACGTGTATCAATGTCTTGATATCTATCAGGCTTTTTTATATTATCCCTATTTCTAAGGTTATATCTTTTCCCAGAGGGGTCACTCTGGGGTGACCTGTGTCTCTGGTTCGGAGATTTCTCCCTTCGCCTAGGAGACCTTCCTCGGGACTGGAATTTCTTTTCTTTTGGATTGGATTGTTTGTTTCCATCCCAGTTCTTTTTTGGTGAATTATTATTAAAAAATATTTTTTCTGGACTTTCAGTCAGTTGCGGTTTTACTGGTATTCCACCTAAACTATCTCTACCTAGTTCCTCATAGGATTTTTCTATGATTCTGGCAATTTCAGCTGGTTGGTCTGCTATATCTGTCTCTTTTAACCTCTGGCGGATCGCCACGTTGGCTGCTTCACCTTTTATGTTGGCTAATAATATAGCCGAGACCTGCTTGAAGTCTTTCAGTAATTTCATACCAAGAGTTAAAGCGGGCTCTGGACCGTATTCGTCTTGAATTTGTTTTAGCACATCTGGTATCACCGAAATGGATGGAACACCGTGCGTTTTTGTGTAGATGGAAGCAAAGACTGTACCCCAAGTGTCACAGTCCTCAATGTGTGGTGCGATTCCCATTGGGAGACAGATAGTCAGAATCCTGTGTTTTTCTAATGGGGTGGTGTCAGGAAACACCGCCTCTATTTGGGTAATTTTCTGTGCCAACCAGAATGGTATTTGTTCCCGTTTAGCCGGTACTTTACCTAGGCAAGACTGGATGTTCTGTGGTGTAATTTTATTTGTGCTCCCCTGGTGAGGGGTCAGCTGTGGAAGTTTAATCGCTGGCTGAATTGTTGAAGTCCGCATCACATACTGTACTAATTGTCTATGAATTTTTATTAATTGTTTTAGTTGTACTAAAAGATCTGCTGCAGGCATTCTTTCGAAGTCTGGATGTGGTGTGTATCCGGCTAGGACCGGCCACGTTGCTCCTGGTCTACCTAAAGGACCGAGCCTGGTGATGTGATTATTATGTTTTAGGGCGCCATCAAATAAGAGCAAATGCTCTTGGAATTTGAGTGGTACTTCCACCTCCTCAAAAGGAGTGTACTCATTAGGAGGTTCCTCTATTTTGTAAAGTGGAAGTACTTTGTTACAGCATTAGCTGCTGGAAAATGTATCCATGAATAATATACCTCTGTCTGCCGATATTCGTGTGCCTCAATTACGAATATGACTGTGCCACCTCTAGGTGTCAGTCCATTTTCTATAAGTTTTAGAGTTATAGATCTCCTTTTGATGACCGGAATGAGTATTATATCCGCGTCTGCTGCTTGCATGGTAGCATCAGCATCTGCGAGTTCAGTTGCTAATCTAACTGCCTCTCTTTCTTCTTCATTTTCTGACATTTTACTGTCCTGAAGGTTATTTTGTTTGTTTGCAGATCAGGTTTCTTATGGAAACAGAGATTAGATGCACAATATTTTGGAACTGTTTATCCTTCAACGTTGACTATACCAAGAACCATACATAGGAGTTCCCTCCTGCGAGGTTTTGGAGGATATTACCTTTCACCCACTCCAGACGTCTTTGGAGTATTATGGGAAAAGGGGTCTGAGTGAGAAAGCACGACTGAGTTACTCTAAATGTCTTACGTTAGTTTTATCGCCCTTTCCAAACGCGTTGGGCGCCATGTAGTGTAGTTCCTATCTTCCCAATAGGCTCTGCGCATTGGAATAATACCTACAGCAGTAAAGGCCTAGGCCAGACGTTAACTAGGTCTACTACTGTCGATACTAGACTTAAGTTTTGGGTTTGCCAGCGTAGCTCAGAGTTCGCTAGAAACTTTCTCGAATGTTCAAGGAGGAATTAACTTCCCTGATTAGACAAGAAGGGATTTAGTTTCTGACAACCATAGAACATGACAACTTTGCTCTCCCCTAATCAAGAGTCAATCTCGAGAGTCGTGTGAACAAAAGGCAAATTATTTTACTCAGTCAGTACGTGCATTTCTTAGTCTCATCAGAATGTAGCGAAAAGGAAGAGACGGGCGTGTTCAATAAAAAGGTGTTATTTATTGATCAGTCTCTTTTCTCATACAAGAGAAATGGATCGATATTATTGCAATACTTATAGTTAAGTAAAGTGCATACATTAAAAGCAATAGTATAAAATAATACTGTAAAAACATTGATATGGTTTCTAAGCCATATGATGTTTAAAATGAATAAAATATATTACATACACATATACATTTGACTAAACGTACTCAACTGGTGTTCCTAAATACGCCTACCCCGTGTACCTGACCTAAGCCTAATACGAGGGCGGGAATAGAAAGTTACAGTTTAAGTTAAGTTTGTTTTTGCCAAGTGAATAACTAAAGAATTCTCTGTGAGGGGTTATTCTGTTCTGTACCTGGAAGTTAGGATGAATGAGGAATGGTATCTCTCTCTCTGGTCTCGATATTCCAGGCTGCCTGCGAGGGCTACCCGGAAACGCCGGTGCTGGATTCTCGGCAGGAGAAAGCAGCTTCTCTCAGCGCGTCAGGAAGGCGGGGCTGCTGCCAGCGGGGTCTGCTCTGCTCTCGGCTTCGGCAAGTATGGCTGCTCCGTCTCGTCACCACGCGTGTGTTTGCATAGGGCAAGATCGGTAATATTTATACCTTTAAGGTGCCGAGATTGACGTAAGGATGGACATAGATACGTCAATAAAGATGTCATACGATTTGCTCGTTAGCACATTCTTTTACTAAAGTTCTCGGTGAAATCAAAACAATGGCCGCAGGGTTTTGCCCAGGTTGTCATAGGTTTGATTTGTTATGAGAACTCCGTATGCCTTATCAGGGGCTGGAGGAATATCGCTTGTCTAATTAGATCGCAAGCGTTATGACCTAATCAGATAACACGTTCCTGTGCCGTAGTGTGACTGCGTCAGATAACGGTATCTGCATCATGGGGAATTTCTGCCTCATGGGCTGACTGCTAGTTAACTTGTTGGTTTGTTTAACTAGAATAGGGTCAGGAATAGGGGGATCGATTCAGAACCGATAGGAATACATGACAAATATTCTATACCAATTTCCTACCCCTCTCATATTAGTGGAGAAAAGAGAAGTAGCAACCTTGGAAGGAGAACCACTCGATATTATTTTATTTGTATTTAAAAAGTGAACAATTTGATGAAATTCCAAAAAAAGAGGGTTTGTTATGCGATCATGTGATCTAAACTGAACTTCTTCCCATATAATATTCCTGTCCTGGATATAAAACTGATTAACCTTGCCCAACCCAGCAACCTGCCAGGTTCTAAGATGGGAAAAATGTAGAAAGAGACGTGTTTTGTATCAGGTTTTTTTGGTGGAGTTTTGAGGTTTTTAGAAAAGTAGGCGTTTGAGTTCCCGCTTCTGCAATCATTTTATTTAAAAAAAAAATTATCTCTAGATTTTGTATTGGATAATAGACAGGCGGTGAAATCGAGAAAAGCAGAATCGTAATAGGAACGTATATGTGGTAAGGCTAAACCACCTGATTCTACATCTAGTTGAAGAACCGAGAGTTTAAGCCTGGACGCCTTTTTATTCCAAATAAAAAATCTAATCATTGAATCTAGTCCTTTAAAATAACTAGCATTAACTTTGATGACAATATTGGAGAAAATAAAAATTAATAGGGATAATATCGACATTTTAATAAGCACCACTCGACCTATCAGGGTTAACGGAAGATTTGCCCATCTTGCCAATAGTTTCTGTATTTTATGACTAGTGGCTTCATAATTTAATTTGGCTAACTGACAAAATTGGCCTGTTACGGAAATGCTGAGATAGCTTATAGGGTCTGTTTTGCAAGGCTGCTGCTCAAGATTATCTGTTAGAAATTCAGATCCGGTACTTAATATTATGATATATCCGTGTTTATTGGATTGATCCTGTATCCCCCTATTGATTCAAATTGAATAAACTCATTCATAATCTGATCAACATTTAAACTTGCAGGACATAAATATAAGATGGCATTGTCAGCAAATAGCTTCAGCTTAGCCATGCCTGGTATTGGAACTTGAATAATCCTATTGCACCCTATTCTAATTGCTAACGGTTCTATAAAAAAGTGAACAATAAGGGTGATAAGGGGCAACCCTGCCTGGTTCCCCTATTAATATCCACTGAACCTATTTGATTAGCATTTATTACTATCTGGGTCTGAGCCCCCTGATAAATATTTTGTAACATAGAGATAATTTGAGGCGGTAAATTAAAACTTTCAAGCCCAAAAAGTAAAACGTTCCAATTAACTAAATCAAAAGCCTTTTCTGCATCGACCATCATAATGCAAGCTGGTGTCTTATTAACATTAAAATAATCCAATGCTTGAATCAAAAACCCAGTATTAGATGACATGGGCCGCCCTGCAACGAAGCCCGTTCGATCCTCATGGATTACCTGTTGAGCAAGTGGGGTAAAGCACAATGCCCAGATCTTCATCATAATCTTATAGTCAGCGTTTAAGAGACTAATTGGTCTATATGAGTTAACATTATTGAGTTCCATACCCTTTTTTAACGAAGCTTACTACGATAGTTCTCTTAAACTCAGCCGGAACAACACCACCAGTCTTAACAAAATTGAAAAGTTTCTTAAGGAATGGCGTCAACTCTTTTACAAATGTTTTATAAAATTCGATGGATAGTCCGTCATCCCCTGAAGCTTTTTCCCCTGCCATTGAATTAATAACTTCCAGAATCTCAGATTTGGCTATTCCGCTTTGAAGTTGTTTTAGCGAGTTTAAAGATAGTCTGGGAAATTATACTACTGCAAAATATTTCTGAATCACTTCATACCCTATAGTGTATTTTGTAGTATATAGTTGTGGGTAATGTTGTAAAAACACCCGGGCAATCTCTAGTCCATGTGAAACTACTAAATTTGTCATAGGATCTATTATCTCTGGAACACAAGCAGACTCCTGGTGAGCTTTTGATGTCCAGGGTAGCATTTTCCCTATTGTTTGGCTTTCTTCATAAACTTTTTGCATGTAAGACTGAGAACTATTGATTTCCTCGAGAATAAAAAAATCTCTCAAATTCTTCTTGGCTTCCTCCCACTGACCCTGTGCTGGCAAATTGTGACGTCTAGAAGCATTTAGGAGAAATCTACGATTTTTTCCAAACGTTTTTTTCTCTTGCCTACAGATACTGCAATCATTTGGGCCCTAGCTGCTGCTTTAAAGCCACCCCAAACCGAAACAATTTCGGTTGTGCCTTCATTCCAATTGAAGTAATCCATGATCCAAACCTTACAACTCTCCAACCAGTGAGGATCCTGAAGAAGGAGGTGGTCCATCTGCCACTTGGACCTCCTGCAGTTGACAATAGGCTGCAAATTTACGAAGGTTTTGGGGAAACTGAGCCACGTACACTAGGAGGGTGATCTCGGGCAGGGGATTGAAACCGATTTCGGCGGCAGCAAGTGCCATAGACTGTGAAATCAAAACAAAATCGATACGCGAGGCAGTGGGAAATTGGTGAGAATAACAAGTGCCCATTATGTCCTTATAATGCATCTATGCCTCATGGGCTCATGACAAAAGAGAAGTGGCCATACATTGGGGCGGCAGGTCCGCGCCCACGGTTAAGGATTGGATGAGTAGCTTGGCATCCTGCTCCACGAGAAGCAAAATATATGCAACCACAATTCCTTCCACCTCTAGACCCAGGGACATATGGGGCTCTTTCCGAACCTATCTTGAATCACGGCAGCACGACCCTCCCACGCAGCAGGAACGTGGTATTGTTCCCACCGGGGTAGGGTAGAGGGACTCAGCAAAATGTGCTAAGCTCTAGTCCTGCAACCATTTTGCCATCTGTTTAATCTTATGTCATGCATCATCTTTATAGAAAATAATAGAATTGGCTCTTGCTATGTAATCTGGACTACTGTATACAACTAGGGGTTTAACCACTGCATATTGTAAATGGCTTTAGGCCCAACGCTATTAATAGATGTGTTTCTCTGACCGGGACAAATGAAGCATACATGATTCTCTTTACTGTCCCTTGAAAATGACTGCGTTCATGCATATGTACCACACTGCTTTATGCTAAAATGCTAAATAAAATAAAAACATTTTTTTTTTAAAGGATTCAAAATTATCACGATGTCCTAATCAGAGTTATGAGGTGGAATCTTCACTTCTGTGCCTTTAATAAAATTAGGATTTTACATAAAAATACAATTTTGTGTCACTGGTCTATATTGTTTGCACTTCTTAAAATCATCACCAAACTTTTAGCCAGGTCAGCGGAGATGTTAGGTAATAGGATTTGCGGAAAATTCACATCGATTTCAGTTTTTTTAAAGTATTTGCACGGGGGATGTGTGCCACCCTGTGCCCCCTCCCCACCATGCCCATGGGCATTTTGCCACCTCCACCGCAGCACTGTTTAATCAGGCCCTGCAGTGCAGGCAGTGCAATATCAGCCAGCAAAAACATGTGGCACAAAGTCCGCATACCACAGGATAGCAGTCAGTCCTTATCCCACTCTCCATCTTCAGGAGCAAGAAGGGGAAAAGGTAATCTAAGCATGTACCTCGGATGAGAATTTAAGTAAGGGTAGAAGTGAGGGAAAGGAGGGGGGATGGGCTCTGGCAAGCCAGACTCACAGGAAAGTGATGGGTTAAGGTAGATGGAGAAAGAGGATGACGTGAAAAGAAAGCATAGGTTCAAGGAAGGGTAAAGAAGGGGATGTGGATCCAAAGAGAAGTATCAGAAGTTGGGCTTAGAGGATGGAGAGTGGATCTGCAATAAAGGTAGAGCACTGTCTAGCAAGCAGCTCAGGAGAGTGAAGGATGGCGGAGAAAGATGAGGGGCCATTGTGATCCAGGAAACCAAGAGTGTATGAGACACATTCCGGCTGAGACAGGCAACCAGGCGCAGATTACATCTGAGCAGGCAGGACTGATTTACAAATATAAATTAGCAGCACTTTAACATTCACAGAGATATAGCGCCAAGATTTCCTAAGAAGTGCTATTCGTCAGTCTTGTTTACTGGGCTCTGCTCTTTCCTTACTTATCTAGGTCACCAGTACTAGGGTTACGGTTAGTCACCTGATTCTTAGAGTTACGGTTGCCAGTGGACCCTGCTCATCTGACTGTTATGGTTAGGACTTTCAGTGGCACCAGAAATCCTTGGTGATAGCAAGACCACTATGGTTCCCCTCTTACTTAAATAGAATCCTGACTTGGCAACCAGGTAAAGAGTGACAATTTAATGGTGCTGCCTTCTAGGGACTGGAAGTCTAGGGCCGGGATCCCCATGACATATAAATATATGCCTACCAAGGCTGCACATAGCGATTCCTGAGCACAGTTTGTAGCCTTTACGCAGGGCCTGAGTCACGCCAGTTACAGCCCATTCCCACTCTACGGGGTGGGGATCAGTAGCCCTTGGGGAGGCAACTGAATAAAACCAGCCTCACTGCACAGATAAAAACAGTCTCTCCTGTGCATGACCCTCAACCACCTTAATAAAACACAGGTAGGGTGGGAATAATTGTTGGGTGGAAATGCTCCTAGCTATAGATTATAGGCAGCCCCAGTGTGCTGGTGATGCTCTCCAGTCCTTGCTCCCAACATGCATTATCATGTGGGGGTACTTCCTCAATAGAAAGCCTGGCTGTGAAATTCTGCTCTGCTTGTGGAGTTTGCAGAGAGAGATTTTCCCACTCTTCACTCCTCGTAAAAAGCAGAGCTCCGAAAAACTTAGCTGAGTGGAGTTTTTTCCTCGCTCGGTCTCACCAACGTTATGTTGGCGAGCATGAGCGAGGACTATCTTACTCCATACCACCTCCCTGTGAGATTTCTCAGCGCGGGCAGTCGCGGATGGAACATATACTCTAGCGGCAGAAAGAAACAGTGCCCTCTTGTCAACTTCCAAAAAATGTGATGCAGGAACCACACAACATAAAATTGTGCAAGCATTTCTATTCCCATATTAGGGGTTTCCGGCATTGGGTTCTTAATATGCAGGCCCACATATCACAAGTCCAAATGAACTAATACTAACAAATCAGAAAATTGTGCTGCAGTCTTATTCAAGTTGCCACCACACCTACCAAGAAGACATGTAAGTGAAGCCAATCTTTGTCTTCAAAGACACTCCAGTATAAAACGTTATCACCCAGAACGGAAGTTTATTTCTATTTTTATTATCGAAGAAATTACTTATAAACTTCATTTCAAATATCTCTTTGTTCAGTTTCCTTCATTTGATGAACCTATAACCCCTCTCTTCTCCCATCCAATAATCTAGCTTATCTCTGAGGATTGGTTCAAAGATGTTTAGCATGTCAAACAAAATAAACTTTTGGCAATATAGCACTCTTCGTATTCCCCAAAAATATATTTTATAGGTTTTTCTTTAAGCAGCTGTGAAGCCAGGTATAGTTCTGTATAAATCAAAAAAATAAATGAACAAATTCACTAATACTTTGCTTTTGTTTCCTCTGAGTCTCCAGGAACCTGCTAGTGACAAAACCTTCATCCACAACGCCAAGTGGTATTGAACATCTTACTGACAAAGAACTAAGAACAGCAACATGCCACCAGTCAAACAGATGGGTGGAGGCCTCAAATTAAAACCTGAGTCTACATTCTAATATAGCAATTTCTAGCCCTGATGAAGGACTGAATTACCTTCTATGCCACAAAACGCGCTCTCTTGCTTTTCTTGAACTAAGGTCTACTCTACTGTTTTGAAAACCTAAATGAAAACATTTCTTTAAGGATCCTGATGCAGTTTGCCTCTTCTTATCTAATGGTTGCACTGCCAGGAATGGGCCTTATAGTTGGTCCCTCTGTTATATTCCATATAGGTGCCTCAATATCGGCTCAGGTAACATCGTAACCTTTCACCCATACTCTCTCCTACATTACACACATAACGGTTCCTCGGGACTGACCTTTTACCTAGATACGACAATGCACCCAGAAAGCGGATTTTCCCTGGTAAAAGCCTCATACATTATGCATGAGGATTCTTGGAAACTCAGCAGGACTACCATCTCCTGTATAAAAATTATGTATAAAGTTCATTCCTGACATCATCCTGAGTCCGACAAGTAACACTGCAAGGTAGAACCCCTGGGGAGACCTTTAGGTATATAAGCATCACATCTTGCTGAGACAAAGAGAGGAGATTAGGATTTCCCTGCTGACACACTGACGCGAGATGCTGAGGTTCCTGCATGCAGATAGTCCAGCTCGCAATGGTCTAACATCCCTTGGGGGTGTCCGACTCAAGACTAAGATGGGGTCCCACAGTGTCTCACTTCAGGTAATGGGGTTGACTTTATCCTAGAGGGAATCTTGGCTTAACACCTACATACATGCTAGGTACACTTAGGTACATCTAGTTAGGGTAGCATCGTAGGAGTACACATTTTATTGTCATGTATTTTATATACTTGCCTGTATTTATGGTAATAGCAAAATGGTAGAAATCTACCATCCTTTTACTTTCTTAGTGCTTCTAATAATTTATATATGTTACTGTCTACTGGTTGTTTCAGCACACATATTTTACACTAGAATAAGGACTGTTCAATAAATGCGTTTATCTCTCTGAGACAAAGTGAGCATGAGTGACTGAGCGAAAAGTAGTACACTGTTTCCATGGTCTTGAGGGATCAGGGTTGTCATGTGCTATAGATGCGGAGAACTATTCTCTCCTTGTTAAAAGGAGTTTCTAGTGGCACTGTGAGCTAGCTGGTACATAGGCCAACTAACCCAGTGGGGATGTCTAGAATCAGTCTGACATCAATGCTACAGTGTATGTTGTCTAAACACGCAATCTTTGTCTTCAAAGACACTCCAATATAAAACTTTATCACCTGGAGTGAAAGTTTATTTCTATTATTATCAAAGAAATTACTTAAAAACTTTGTTTTAAATCTCTGTTTGTTCAGTTTCCTTCCTTTGATGAACCTATAACCCCTCTCCAATGATCTAGCTTATCTCTGAGGAATGGTTCAAAGATGTTTAGCATGTCAGGCAAAATGAACTTTTGGCTATATAACACTCTTCGTATTCCCCAAAAATATATTTTATAGGCTTTTTCTTTAGGCAGCTGTGAAGCCGGGTATAGTGCTGTATAAATCAAAAAAGTGAATGGAAAAATTCACTAATACTTTGCTTTTGTTTCCTCTGACTCTCCAGAAACCTGCTAGTGACAAAACCTTCATCCACAGCACCAAGTGGTATTGCGCATCTTACTCATAAAGATCCACGAACAGCAACATACCGCCAGTCAAACAGACGGGTTGAGGCCTCAAATTGAATCCTGAGTCTACGTTCTAATATAGCAATTTCTAGCCCTGATGTAGAACTGAATTAACTTCTATGCCACTAAACGTGTTCTCTTGCTTTTCTTGAACCAAGATCTACTCCACTGTTTTGAAAATCTAAATGACATTTTTTTTAAGGATCCTGATGCCGTTTGCCTCTTCTTATCTAATGGTTGCACTGCCAGGAAGGGACCTTGTAGTCAGTCCTTTGCGACCTTCCTTCCTTTTAGTTTTGATTAAAAATATTACCAGTCAAAGTAATATATCAATCAATCAGAACATTTGTTAAAGCGCACTACTTACCCGTGAGGGTCTCAAGGCGCAGGGGAGGGGGCCTGGGGGGAGAACTGCTGCTACTGCTCGAATATAGCTGTATAGTGGCCTGAATGCAGACTGCATGTCAGAAATACTCTTCTGTGCTTGCTGTTTCCAAATGTGCTCTTGCAGTACAGGCGAAACCTTCATTATTTTAACACCTGCTGCCAATTAACTAAACCAATTCAACATCGTTTTCCCTAATTAGAAAAGGTGCGTACAAGCAGGCGCTCCATGGATTATAACACCTTGTGTAAACTGTTAACAATAATTAAATACGAAGAAACTTACGGTTAATGTACTCATTAGTTGTAAAACACCAGCTACAAGTGCAAATTTGTAGCTGTTTTGTGTCTCAAGGAATAGGAAATGTTCTGAATTATTGAAATATAAACATGATCTGGAGCACCCTTGCCATAATAATGGTTATTTCAAGGAAAAATAACAGATGTTTCTTAAATCACATAGGAGGGCCTATTTAAAATGGGCAATCAATATCACTTAAAGACTTTAACCACTCTTTGCTAGTCATCAGAAATTAAAATACAACTGTTCTGCAGGTATTCTGTGAGGAAACAGAACTAACAAAATAGTAAGACAGTAACCAGGGCTTTAGGTGGGCTGAAAAAACTCGGGGGTCCATAAAAGGGGCGTGGCCAATGTAATAAATGGCGTGGCTTAAAACATGTAAAGATCTGTTCTTAGCATTGTGTGGTGCCCGACTGATAAATTTGCTGCTTCTGTCATTGCATTCAGATATTTAATACAACAAGTAACATTACACCTACAACAAGACACAACTATTGGCTTTGTCAATAGAGACAAAACTATTGGCTTTGTCAATGGTTTTTAGTTGCATAAGCAACTGATATATTGCTGCTTCTGTCATTGCAGCCAGATATATAATACAACAAGTGACATTACACCTACAGCAAGCCAAAAGGATTGGCTTTGCATAAGCAACAACTATGACTTTGTTGAATATAATATGACAATCCTTCAGTTCTGAATTGATGAGTCTGTGTAAGAATTTTAATGAGTCGCTTCGAAGTTACCCCAAAGGCAGTGAAGGGTGGTACTGCTCCAGAGTTAAGGTTTTTTTCTTCACTCAGAGGGTGATGGCAAAAATGGAGAGCCGGATAGGGACCTGTCTCTACACCTGCTTTTTAAAACTGCCGTGCTCAGCACAGACGGGACCCACTTAAAACCCTGACAGTAACCAAGCACATTTTTGCCAAAGTGGATCTGTTTTCAATCTATATACACATTCGGTAAGCCAGAGGGTTAATTAAACTGACTGTTAAATAGGGTAACCAAGGAGGTTATGGTGTAGCTCTCCCTTTCTTTTACAAAACATCGTTTTCTGGTGCAAACCAGAACAACTCCCATTATGCTTTTGTTTTTTAAATGAAAACCCAAACGGGAGCACTACATCCTTGGTGACCTGGAGTTATCTAGTATCATTACAATGAAATTACACAAGACATACTCATGGATTCCTAGAAGGCAATAGCAGTTCCTCATGGAGAAAGTTTTGTGAATTTGAATATATATCGGTCTCTGATCCATTACTATTTTTAGAATGAGGATAAGTAGACCATTTGAGAATGTAACACGTCTCCTATTATCCAGTGGAAATGTACACATTAAGTTTTACACACATTTGAATCTATGGCTGCACTATGGTGTAAATATAAAATATTTCGCTATTCACCATTATGCAGCGTAGATTTACACATACATCTAGATTTCATTGTCTCCACCCCCTTAATTTAGGGGGTGGAGAAATCTATCTACCTTTCTAACTTTAAAGGTGCTACTAATCATTTTTGACACATAGGTAGTGATCTCACCAACATGGTGGTTCTCTCCCTATGGTAAAGTATGGGAAAATAAATAAAGTGTAATAATTTTACAATTGAAACTTTAATATATTTGAAAGTAAAATGTATTAAAGTAATTATTTTTTACCTCAAGACTAGCAAAATAAAATGATAAAGCATGTTAACTATTACCAGTAAAGCTTTATTTATTAAAAAAATAAAATATATTAAATACATCTTTTTAGAAATATTATTTTAAACACAATAAATAAAGCCACCCTCATTAGCATATTTATTTTTAATTAGCATCAATTACATTTAATTCAAAGCTGGTTGGTTTACGTAATGTAAATGAATTTATTATATTTTTAAAATGTAATATTGTTTAGAATTATATACACATATATGAGTGTGTGTGTGTGTGTGTGTGTGTATATTTATTTATATCGTGAATACTAGGTTGCCCCACTGGAGATGGCACTCATGACGGGGTTTCAGCACAAACACCACAGGCAGCAGTAATATCCAGCCTGCCCTCCTGCCTCCTCATTCACTGCCAAACGCGTTTCGAGCACTTAATTGCTCTAGATCACTGGATACACAGATGCGGGAACAGCAGACTTGAGTGGAACTTCAAATTTATTTGATTGTAAAGTCCCGCCCATGTGGGCGTCAACAATAATTTGGCAGTTTGGCAGTGAATGAGGAGGCAGGAGGGCAGGCTGGATATAGCTGCTGCCGATGGTGTTTGTGCTGAAACCCCATCATGAGTGACATCTCCAGTGGGGCAACCTAGTATTCACAATGTTTAGCAGCCAGTCCAGCGCGGAGATGTCCCGCTGTCGAAGAGGCGGATGGAATGAAGGCCGCCGCGCTCCGCTAACGGGTTGTATTGGACAGCATGACAGCCCTTCACTATCTGCTTCTACCCATTGGGGGTACTTACATTATTTTGACATATGATAATATATCTTATGGAGAGCTATATTAAGTCCCTGCTGGCATTATTTTCTATGGGAGTGTCGGGCAGTCGCTCTGAGTGGAGATGTGCAGTGCTAGCCTGGACCCTAGGCTGATCTGGAGTACATTTACTACTGTTTTGTGACCTTTAGGGCTGTAGTAACTTTAGAAGTGTAGAATGTGATTAGCAATTATCTTATTCTTTTGTGGGTGGCTGTTTGTATTAGCATGTCCCCCTCTAATCCTTCCCTTAAATTTACATAATCTCCCATCTAGCAGCAAGAATTCCACATTTTTCAGCCATTCCCCAGTCACTCCCATATTTAATGCAGAAACATACCTTGGTGCATACTACAAAATGCAGTATCTCAAAAGGGCCTCTAGACACCACTGGTGTCAGGCACAGTTGCCCTAATGCCATTTTGCAGCATCATTTTGTTACCCGACTGATGCAAAAACAACATTTTCAGTATAATTTCCAGAATGTTAACTCAGTGCAAATAAAATGTTTATATCAATGGGAGTAAATGGTTTTAAAATATAGCATCACCATTGGTACTACGTTCGCTGCCATTGGTGATATATATGTAAACGGGCAGCTTGACTAGTGAGTTTACATTTTACGAATATGCTACCGGTATTACCATGTACTACTGTGCCAACAAAATAACTAATTCTGTAGTCAAAATACCCAGCGCCTGGTGGCTCTGATTTCAATATTTTGTGGCAATAAATAGAAAATGTGATGGTCTCGAAAATATGCTTCATGGATATAGGTATAATTAGCTAATATAATTGCAAAAGGCCAATAATGAGGTAATTAGTTTGTGCTGTAAAATGGATGTAACTTCTTACACCGTGAATTGACCTGTCTAAATAATGAGTGTGTGAAGGAGCTGTGGTCATCACATATGTGACACAGACATAGTGTGTCCTTCATAATGATTGTAATTAGTGCTGGCTAAAAATGACAATTTCAGCATCAATTCTGTCATTTTGCATTACATATGCAAATTCCACATTTAACCTCTTTATTTCTAATTGTAATAATCCGAGGGGTCTGCCTATGGAGCATAGTTATCTTGAATTCTGCATCAAGGTTAAGCACAATTTAAGTAAGTTCACACTACCTACTATTGCTTTGCTACCAATGTTTTCATTTTTTTAGTTCTTGTGCAGCTCAGGCTTTACCCTAGTCAAGAATGCCAGGACACTTCACTTAAATGAAAAACATGTATATAAGATCTGTAATGTAAACATAATCAGGAGATAGAGATACAAACAGTTGGTAAGAAACCCATAAGAGATTATGGTCATGAGTATCTCAGGCTTGTCAAAAAGTGACTAGCACATAAATGCATTAGTGGTGTAGCAAGCCTGACATTGACCCTAAAGCAAGCGAAGAAAATTGACTCCAGCCCAGTGGTGACATAGCAACTTTTCTCAACTCCTCTTATATTTCTCCACTTTCTTCTCTCTCTCTCATTCGCCATTAACTGTAATAATTCTCCACAGTCCCCTCTTTCCCCCTTTTTACCTGCGTTTTTCATGTCCCTTTCTATTCCTGATATGTTTTCACTTCCTCCAACTCTCCCTTGTTCCTCTCAAAATGCCACTCAATGCCCACCTGCCTTCTTTGCCCCTATGTTGGGCATCCTCTGCCAGCCAAATCAATACCTGGCATGGTAGGCCTTCCCAAGGAATCTCAGGATCGCACAGCGAGGCTGATACACCTCAAGTGCATCAGGCAGAAATCTACTAAGGCAAAGTCCTCTGCAGCCTGTCTTTCTGACAAGACTGAAAACACAAACGAGTTAAGAGTTAAGAGGAAATAGTCCCACTCCGACCTCCTACACAAATGTTTGAAACACAACCCAGGAGAGGAACTTAAAAACCTGTGTGCTGTTAGTGCATGTGGGGGAGACACATACGTGTGTTAAAACTGCCCTCACACACAGCAAGCTGTGTCATGCTTCATCATAGGGCTGCTAACACACCCCGCACTATCCAACGCTGGAGGTGGAGCAATAGCGAGGGGAAAGGCAATACCACAAAAATAGACAATGATGTGGGATCACAGGTGAAATAAGTGCAGAAGAACATGTGTTGGAAATGGTCCCAGGGAGTCCCTATTATAGTTTTAATACTGGGTACCATGTCCAGAGTAAAATATGGTCACTACAAGACCAGTGGATGATAGATTGGGGAACTTATAATGAGGTACCAGCTCCTCCACTCTGCAAAACCGTCGACATGTTTCAGCCGTCTAAATGTACTACCCCGGCTTTCATCAGGACTTACACCAATCTGATCCCCTGGGTTCTAACCCTACCTCCTTAAGTTCCAAGGGTGAGGGTAAGACACCATTCTGAGTAGTGGCTCAGGTTTAATGTGGAAGAGCTTCTTGCTCTCCATGAGGAACCTGTAACAGAATGAAAATAAAAGCTTGTGTAGTGTCAAATAAGGTGCCCTGTGCAACACATAACAGTGGTATACAACTCCACACTCACACACACACAGCCGTAAAAACAGGACAATCAAACACCAGCTCAGGCAAGTAGGCATTGTGCCCGGCGGTGTTATTTTCAAGTTAAGATCATGTCCTAGGTATGCACATAGCTATGTCACATGACTAATGCGGGTTATACCCTTATTAACAATTAAAAACAAAATAGGCATCTGCGTTGGGAGACACACATCGGTACCAGCATGAGAGATATATTGCTTACCGAGTTCATTTAAAATCTAGACTTCAACTGGCGGGGGAGCACGGACAGCTCCCAATAGTCACACTCTGATGAACATAAAGGTTAACAGAGTGAGACGGAATGCACGAGTTACTAATAGGATAGGATAGGATATAGTTTTATAGAGCCCTCGATTGCTGAAGCGTCTTGGCGCTATAAACTGAGATTAAGAGATTGCAGCAGATATACCTAGGCTTAGAGTACTGGAAACAACCACGTTTTTAGCGTCTTCCTAAAGAGAAGCCTATTCGACAATAATCTCATGGAGATAGGCATCTGGTTTCACAGTTCAGCTGCCGAATATGATAGGCTCCTACCTCCCCATCAGGCTTTACCAATTCTGGAAATACAGATGAAACCTACATCAGTGGATCTAAGGTTTCTGGTGGGGGTGTACCAGGATGAGTTTCTGCAGATCTGCTGCCCCTCTGCCATATAGTGTCTAATGGATCAAGAGTAAGACTTTAAACTCCGTCCTTTGCTGAATCGGGAGCCAATGTAATGACCTGATGGCAGCAGAAGTGGGGTGACCCCTTGGAATGTTTGGCAGTAGCCGGGCAGTGACATTTTGTATTGACTTCAGTTTTGTCCTCTGGGCTCAATTTATGCCCATATAGAGCGAATTACAATAATCTAACCGTGAGAGTATAAGGGCCACTACTACTGATTTCCTCAGTTTTTGGAGGATGAAAGGAAAAATCTTTCTAAGAAGCTTCAGTACAAAGAAGCAAGAGGAGGTCACACTGTTGATCTGGGCCACAAAATTAAGCTAGTCATCAAAAATTACCCCCAGATTCTTGACTTTATTGGACGGCACGGGACATTGTCCCACCTCTGTTCGCCACCATGTTGGATTTCACAGGGATGGGCCGCTGCCAAACTCCATCACCTCCGTTTTATCAGTGTTGATCTTGAGGTAGTTACGACTCATCCATCTCATGATGTGGATGAGACCGGCATGGAAGTTAACTGCCGTAACTTCAGACTGTTTGGATACAGTGATGCCAATCTGTGAGTCGTCTGCACAGGAGACCAAAGAAAAGCCATATTCTCTAATGAGTGTGGCAAGTGGAGTTACGTGTATATTGAACAGTGTGGGTGACAAAGCAGATACCTGCGTTACTCCACACGGTAAACGGAAAGGTTCATATTTCACATTTTCCCAATATATACTCTGCTCCATATAGGCCAAGAATGAGGAAAGAAGGGACAGAGCCATTTCCCCAATCCCCACCGCCCTCAGCTGTCGCACCAACACCGTGTGATTCCCGGTGTCGAACGCTGCTGAGAGGTCTAAGAGAATGAGGATAGCTCTGCCCACTCCATCCACCTGTCTGCAAATTTCCTCAGTTGGCATGATCAGGGCGGTCTCGGTCGAGTCGCATGACCGGAAGCCATGCTGAGTAGAGTCCAACAAATTGTTATCATTTAGATATTGCATAAGCTCCTGTTTCACCGCCCTTTCGAGGATTTTGGCTGTGATAGGCAGACAAGAGATGGGTCTATAATTCTTCACTTCCATGGGGTCTAAGGCTGTTTTTTTCAGAATGGGTCTAATGCAGGTTGTTTTCCAGATCAACGGTACGTCCCCGACTCAAGTACTTGATTTAGGAGTGGGGTTAGATATGAACTAATAATCCCGGAAGCCAGGTGCATGACCATTGGTGGACATGGGTCAGTCAGGGATCCAGACTTGGTTTCCACTAAGATTCTATTCACCTTTTCTGGAGTGAAGAAATTGAAGCTTGTTAATTGGCACTGAGGCGTTATGTCCTCCAGTGCTAAGTCCAGGCCATTTTCCCCAGACATCAGGTTATTATTGAAATCGTCATAAATTAGTTGCACCTTGGTCTGGAAGAAATTCGCCATTTCATTACAAAATGCTTGGTCTGGCTTAAATGAGCTAACCTGTTGCGGGTTAGATAACACTTGGACGGTTTTAAAAAGCTCCTTAGGGGAGTTTTTGGCAGCCTCAATTTTTGCAGTATAGTATGTAGTTTTAGATTTTATAATAGCCTCTTTATAGAGTTGCAGTGTTATATTAAATGCAGCCTTGTTCTCCTTACTATATTCTGTCCTCCAGGTGCGCTCAGCTCTCCTACACGTGGCTTTTAACTTTTTTAGCTCAGGTCCATACCAGGGAGAGGACACTCAAGATCTTCGTACTTTAATAGTTTTTTCGGGTACCACCCGGGAAACCGCCGTAGCAATCCATTTATCAAACTGGATTGCGGCGTCATTGTTATCCATGCCTCGCAGAGAGAGTCAGGTGTTTAGGGCATGCTCAAGTTCAGCCCCTTGGATTTTATTCCATGATTTAATGTTTAGACTAGCAGATTTATTTGCAATTGGAATACTAGATTGAGTGACCTTAATGATGGAATGAATTGCCCTATAGTCAGTCCAAAGAAGAAGAGTATTATTAACCACCATGACGTCGGGATTATTGGTGAATATACCGTCAAGTGTGTGTCCGGCCGAGTGCATAGGTCCAAACACTATCTAGGATAGGCCATACTGTAGTGTAGTTCCTATCTTCCCAATAGGCTCTGCGCATTGGAATAATACCTACAGCAGTAAAGGCCTAGGCCAGACGTTAACTAGGTCTACTACTGTCGATACTAGACTTAAAGTTTTGGGTTTGCCAGCGTAGCTCAGAGTTCGCTAGAAACTTTCTCGAATGTTCAAGGAGGAATTAACTTCCCTGATTAGACAAGAAGGGATTTAGTTTCTGACAACCATAGAACATGACAACTTTGCTCTCCCCTAATCAAGAGTCAATCTCGAGAGTCGTGTGAACAAAAGGCAAATTATTTTACTCAGTCAGTACGTGCATTCTTAGTATCATCAGAATGTAGAGAAAAGGAAGAGACGGGCGTGTTCAATAAAAAGGTGTTATTTATTGATCAGTCTCTTTTCTCATACAAGAGAAATGGATCGATATTATTGCAATACTTATAGTTAAGTAAAGTGCATACATTAAAAGCAATAGTATAAAGTAATACTGTAAAAACATTGATATGGTTTCTAAGCCATATGATGTTTAAAAATGAATAAAATATATTTACATACACATATACATTTGACTAAACGTACTCAACTGGTGTTTCTAAATACGCCTACCCCGTGTACCTGACCTAAGCCTAATACGTGGGCGGGAATAGAAAGTTACAGTTTAAGTTAAGTTTGTTTTTGCCAAGTGAATAACTAAAGAATTCTCTGTGAGGGGTTATTCAGTTCTGTACCTGGAAGTTAGGATGAATGAGGAATGGTATCTCTCTCTCTGGTCTCGATATTCCAGGCTGCCTGCGAGGGCTACCCGGAAACGCCGGTGCTGGATTCTCGGCAGGAGAAAGCAGCGCGTCTCTCAGCGCGTCAGGATGGCGGGGCTGTTGCCAGCGGGGTCTGCTCTGCTCTCGGCTTCGGCAAGTATGGCTGCTCCGTCTCGTCACCACGCGTGTGTTTGCATATGGCAAGATCGGTAATATTTATACCTTTAAGGTGCCGAGATTGACGTAAGGATGGACATAGATACGTCAATAAAGATGTCATACGACTTGCTCGTTAGCACATTCTTTTACTAAAGTTCTCGGTGAAATCAAAACAATGGCCGCAGGGTTTTGCCCAGGTTGTCATAGGTTTGATTTGTTATGAGAACTCCGTATGCCTTATCAGGGGCTGGAGGAATATCGCTTGTCTAATTAGATCGCAAGCGTTATGACCTAATCAGATAACACGTTCCTGTGTCGTAGTGTGACTGCGTCAGATAACGGTATCTGCATCATGGGGAATTTCTGCCTCATGGGCTGACTGCTAGTTAACTTGTTGGTTTGTTTAACTAGAATAGGGTCAGGAATAGGGGGATCGATTCAGAACCGATAGGAATACATGACACCCACTCCACGCTAACTATGGACATATTTACTAATCTAGGCATAGTATAACATAGTACAACATACTATAGAGTAGTGTGTATACCTTACCACCCCAAAATACATAAATGCATTTTGAAATTTTCAAATATACTGAAAAAAAATTTGCAGACATATATATAGTATGCACTCAAGCTGTAGAAAAATGCCAAAGTAATTGCATTTGTATACATTATTGCTTATTTGGTATATGAGAATTACACATGAAATGGTTTCTTACAGAAAAAAGTTTCGAGACCATTCCATTACAGAATAAAATATCTTTATGAACATGCCAGCGGGCAGCTAATGTCTATAAGCTATCTAAAAAAAAAATTTTCTATTAGAAACCTTAGTTCTTTAAGAATAGTTCTTACTTTAAGCAGAAGATAGTGTCCCGAAAAATATGCAAAAATATTTTGGGGCTGCTGGAAAAACTGCTGTCCGTGAACTGGAGCGAAAATGTTCATGTGACTTTATTTTTAAAGTTGAAGGCCGAATTCAGGGAACGCCGTGTGCGAGCTTGCTCAAAAGTTTCTATTTCTGTTCGGGTGAGAACATCATATCATTTAGGCTTTCGAAAAAACTGTCAACAGCTTCCTGGGAAAGTTCCACTAACTCGGAAATAGGTGTAATCATGCATTCTTGCGCATGATTGTCTCCATTGACATTCTGATTTGCATTACTGACAGAAGGTCGTACCTGTTCGATGCTGCTTTCATCTTGAACTTCACTACCCATCAATCGTAGTGGTGAAGCTTCCACGAATGCCGTCATCAGGATTGGTAGCCTTTGAGGGCAGCACAAAGCATGAACCTTAATCGGGCTCAACAATGTTTCTGCATCCATCGGCGCATCCGATTGTAGCGTCAGACAGGTGTCTAACACGCATTCTTCTCCGCATAGCAGACACCTCAATACAGGTAAAACACATCTTTGCCACATTGGTCGAAATGATAGAAACCAAGTCATGTTCAGGTCTCTAAGCCGGGAGAGTCCCAGGATTTTTGATATCCGGTCCCGGTATCCAATGGCTAGGATTGTTTCTTCCCTTGTCGCAAGAGTTTTGTCTGTGACATGGGTTGCCATAACGAAAAATAAGGACTAAGAATAGGATTCCTGCAATTAGTCCCAGGATCAGGGGAAGTCCGCCAAAAATCGAATGGACGAAATCTGGAAAAATACCCAGTATGGCTTTGAATGGTGTTAATGCCATCGAAAATACTGTCTTAAATACCTTTGAGACCCCATTGGTATCAGAAATATTTAAGATTTCACTTAGGATTTCTGCGAAATGTACGGGGGAATTAGTTGATAATAATGTATGTATCTCTGCAGTCGTCCTTGCGACTTGTAGATCATACGTTTCTTTTGATGACGAGAGCCTGGTAGGCGTCTGAAGAAGGACTGTTTTCATTCTGCTTAAAGTATCTATTCGAATAGAAGTAATTTTCAAATCGGGCCATGCCCTTGCCTCCCTGTCTGGGAAGGAGCTGGGGAACAATGAGCGTCCACAGCACTTGACCTTCGCAGTCGTAGTAACTAGATAAGGAGTCCCGGGCATAAGACTACAACATCTGCGGTCTACAATAAGAATGTAACTCCCATTATAGAGTCTTTGAAAGAATGGTTCTATTTCTGTTGCAGGTGCGCCTTGCTGGTGACATGAAAGGTTGTATGAATTCCCTTCACAGGCTCCATGCAAACTAATTCCGTTACACAGAAGCGTGCCGCTTAGTGACATCTCACAATTGTTGCCACTAAGAAACACTTTCTGTCCTTTATTACTGACACATGCATGTGAATAGGGCAGGTTCCAAGTTGTTTTAAGGTACCCCTTTCCCAATTTCTCGTACATGCCAGCCTGTATATATTTTTAGCAGTATTGAAACCTGAAGGTTGAGATTGGAATATTTATGATTCCGTGTATTATCCATTCACTGACAGGTCGTTCTGACATTGTCATTGGTAATCTTTCTAGTTTTTCAATGCTCAAGATTGTATAATCAGCACCCTTTTGCGCCATACCGATTTGTCTATCAGTAAGGTTAAAGATTTGGAATAGTGACGTTGTGTTGATTAAACGCCAAGGCACATAGCCTGAACGCAGATTTTGTAACGTCCAGCCAAGCTGTACAATAGAACGCAATTGTGACTGACCATGTTGTAATAACAGTAAGTCTTGCGATAATATATCGATTGCTGACAACACAATGCTGTCCAAAGAAAAAATTCTGGAGGACAGAGTCATTAACCCATTGTCCACTACAGAAAGTGATTTTTCCAAATGAATACGGTCAATTTCCCGTATTCTCTCTGCTGTTTCAATTTGAGTAACCTTCCAGGCCTCATTGTATGCTGCATATACAGAGTCTGCTATGAAACGCTTTTGACGCTGTTTGCGTGGTCCCAAAGTGAAATCACGCAAGTCAGCACCATCAGTAAGTAAAGTTAGGTGTTGCTTAATTTCTGCCAGTGTGGAAGTTTGTAGCCATTGAAGGCATAATTTGCCCACACTGTAGGTGGTAATTATCCCTGGGTGATGTCTTTGAGGATATCTAGGGTCTGGCCTGTTCATTTTGAAACCCTGTGTTTTGTTCAGGAATCTGTCTTGACAGTTATTAGTATCTGTGGGCCAGATCAACCACTGTTTCCAATTTGGATGTGTTCTGTTTTGGTTTAATATATGGTTTACGTCTATCTCTTCATCTGTATCAGAGTTATTGCTAAACATTGTTGGCTTTGGAATAGACGGTTTAATTAAATCTTTGATTTTGGCTAAGCCAAGACAGGTGGTTTGTTGAACAGTGTCATTTAAAAATATCATTTGTTCTGGGATCATGCAGGCTCTAAACAAAGCTTCTATACCCTGTACTTGCCAATCTTTTGTACCCCAAACACTTTTGAATTCAACATTTTTGTCCCAATAATCAAAACCAAAAGTATTCATTTGTTCGAAAAATGAGTCTGAATATAACAATTTTGTGTTGGTTATCATGGTTTTTGTTCCTGTCTTGTTTGACAATTTAAAATAAAATGCTTCAGCATTACTTGTGTTAAAACCTTAAAAATATGAATATTTGTCGTAAACGGTTCTTGAGCTCCCTTTTGGAGGTGTTGCACAATGTTCCCATTGATTATAATTTAAAACATTTCTAGGTTGTGCAGATCTATGTAAAAAGTGGTTACCATAGTGGTTATAGCAATACATACTGTCATAATTTGTAGAACCCTGCAAATAATCATGTTTGGTAAATTTAGCAGACATTACTAAGTCAGACATCATGTTATTAATGCTTTCGAAGTCCCAATCATCAGCAAATGAGTTTGGTTTTGCAAAGTCACTCAATGAGATCTTAATTTGGTGTGGATATTTCAGGATCTCGACCGGACCATAAATTTCATAGTCAGTGTTGTCCCAAGCTACCCCACCAGGTGTCGGATTGGCTGTGAAGTTGGCTGAAGAAAGTTCTCTTTTCTCGACGTGTGAAGATGTGTGTGGTTTGAGGATCAAGTTGATTTTCTGACTTGCTGTGTCCAATTTAGCATATTTTCCCTCAATGAAGCGTCCCAAAGTAAGTACCATGATGAGCCAAAGTATGAGGATAAATGCACCAAAACCCACCCAAAATTCAATCCATGGAGAAATCAGATATGTTTCTTTCAGTTGTTTCAAAAGTTCCTTAGCTTTGCCTTTAAAGGTTTTTGATGATGGCTGTGTCTTTGATTCGCTGAAGCCCTCAGAGGAATCATCGAAGTTAATGAAGTAGCCGGATGCAGTTCTTTTTTTTTTTTTTTTTTTTTTTTGTCCTCATATATACCACCAGAATATATGTGCTCCAGGTGGGCCCCACTGTTGCCTCTTACACTGTTGTTTTGCTTCGAGTCCGCCCTGGAAACAGTATCATGGCAGACAGGGGTCCCCAGAGGTAGGCTGCTTTCCTTATCCTACTCCTCCAGGCCTATTTTAGGCGCCCTAGGCCTGAAAGAGGACAGGACCGACACAACCTCTGGCATAATCACAGGACCGCTCACCTATTTATCCAGACCATCAGTTTAGACCAGACATTCACAGAGTTTGCACTAGTGCCAGCCAAATCCATTTTACATACTTCCATTATATATTTCAAACATGCTGCAAATCTCGGAGGAGACACCGACTTCCACTCCATACAAATTTGTCTCCTTGCAATAGCCATTATGTAAAAAATAAACTGAGTGTCCATACTATTAATATTGTAGTCTTTTAGCAGACCAAAAAAAATAAGTTGGCGAGAACAAATAAGGGTTATTGAAAGTACATCACCCACAAAGTCCAAAACCGCTTTCCAATGTTCTTGAATAAGTGGGCATTCTGAAAAAATATGAATATCATCAGCAGCATTATAGTTACAACGTGGACAGTAATAGTTGTTTCGTGTGATCTTATGCAGCTTGGCCGGTGTCCAATAAACTCTATAAGCCGTAAACAAGTGGTTACGTCTTAAATTGGCTGGTTTAATTAACCTCTGAGAAAGAAAAAAGGAATCTAGCCAACCTTTACTGACCACTTCGGGGGGCTCAGATATACAATTTCCCCACAACTTTATTATCTCGGAATGCAGATTACTCTCCTTTTCCTTAATCATCAAATTGTACCAAAATGAAAGCTCTTTAACCCATTTCCCCACTCTACCAATTGCATCAAGAATATCAGTGTCGTTCTCCCTTTGCATATTTTGACTGGACCACCAGGCGGATAATTGGTAATATTTAAACCTTGTCACCTGTCCGTCTGTGAGTTGTGCTAAAGTGTTCCAACTTACAAGGCCCAAATCTGCCCAGAGATCCCCCCATCTTTTTAATCCAGCTGTTTTCAAGGGTTGTGACAATTGGTCCTGGAGACATTGTGGGGTGCCAGGAGAGTCCCATATCGGGCAGTGTGTATGGTAATAAGGAATAGCGAGTATTTTCCTGATGAACCCCCAGTTTTTTAGTGCAGTCTGTAAAATTTTTAGTCACATTTTTTAAAAAAATTTCTGGTCTCCAAACTTAAATAAAAAATAATCGTGGTCATAAGGTAAATCAATTAATAGAGCTTGAAATAGGCGCCCCTGTGATGATGCATCTAGCTCGTTTGCAAGAAGCCTGAAGTTTTTAAAGTGAAATGCATGACAGTAAGACAAAAGATCAGGGAGGGCGAGCCCTCCTATTTTAAGACCCCTCCTCAGTTTCTTCCATGCAATTCTTGTTGACTTACAGGCCCATATAAACGAACCAATTTTACCCTGTAGGGTGTTTATGTCTTTCAGTGAGAATGATAGGGGTATGCTGTTAAATAAAAAAGTCAACTTTGGGAGGATTGTCATCTTGATAAGGTTAACCCTGCCGTATATATTTAGTGGCAAATTCCCCCATCTTATTAAGGTTTTATTAATATCCTTAACCACCTTCTGCCAGCTAAGTGATGTGATATCTTTTATTGATTGAGTTAGATGGATTCCCAAGTACCTCATACTTTGTTTTGCGCCCGCTATATGTGTTTTGTTATTCCATCCCATAATCTCCGTTTTCTCCTTATTTATCTGGTATCCAGACAATCTCCCAAATTCTTCCGATAACAGAAATAGCCTTGGAATAGCCGCCGAGTGATCCGAAGTATATAGAAGGAGATCATCTGCGTACAAAGCCACTTTCAGTGGCATATTTCCAAGCTGAAAGGGTTGAATAACGTTATCCTCTCTAATCCCACAAACAAAAGGCTCCATATAAACATCAAACAAAAGGGGAGACAGAGGGCAACCCTGCCTGGTACCTCGGGATATGTCGAACCACTCAGATAAAATTCCATTGACTAAGACCCTTGCCCTTGGATTATGATATAAAGATTTAACTGCCTCTATGAACGTTTGGGGGAACCCAAAAGCCGCCATTGTCGCCCATAGGTACTTCCAATTTACCTGGTCAAAGGCCTTGGCCGCATCTATGGCAACCAGGGCCAGGGGAAGATTTTTAACGTTAGCGTAGTCAATGGCCCCTATTGCTTGAAATGTTAGTTCGTTTAACTGTCTTCCTGGGATAAAGCCTCTCTGGTCCGGGTGAATTATAGATTTTATGACCTTCGATAGTCTAGTGGCTAGAATACCGGAATAGATCTTCATATCCGTGTTCAACAATGAGATAGGTCTATATGACTCTATTCTTTTTAAGTCTTTATTTGGTTTTGGTATTAGCGTTATTGTGGCTTCTCCCCAAGAAGAAGGCGTGGAATAACCATGAATCAATAAAAGGTTAAAGAGTTCACGTAATGGCGCAGTAAGTTGCTCTTTGTTATCCGAGTATATCTCCACTGGCAGCCCATCTGACCCTGCAGCTTTCCCTTTTTTCATTTTCTTTAATTGACCTAAGATTTCCCCTTTTGTTATCTCGCTTACCAAATACACTTTATCAATGTCAGACATTTGCGGCAGATGTTTTATTGCCAACCAGGATTCTAAGTCTTCCCCCTTAGGGTCTTTGTCTTCTGTATAGAGACTCCTCATAAATGCCCTTGCTTCTTCTCTTATCTCTAGATCTGTTTCTATCCGATCCCCTGTCTGTCTATGTAGTAATACTTTAATATTATTTCTGGTTCTCTCTTCTCTAGCTTTCCAGGCGAGAAGGGCTCCGCACTTTTCTCCATACTCAAAGTTTTTTAATCGACTAGACTCCCATTTTTCTTTGAGAATTCTCTCATCAGACACTTTTAACTGGAGCTGTAAATCAAAAAGTTCCTTCTCTAACAAATATACTCTGCTAGAATTCTTTAAAACGGCATTTTGTAGTTCAAGATCTTTTCTTGTTATTGCTGCCAGGTCTTCCCTTCTTTTTATTTTTATGCTCTTTCTCTTATGATGCATTAGGGAGCTCAAAACACCTCTCAAGTAGGCCTTGTATGTTTCCCATACTACCTGGGGGGAGGAGGATCCTAAGTTTGTTATAAAGAATTCTAGTGATTTATCTCTAACCTCTACTTTTATCTGATTATGTAGTAAAAGTGATCTCTCCAATGTCCATCTTGGTTTTAATGGGGTTATATTTAATTCGATTGCAAGTTCCAAAACAGCATGATCTGATAATCCTGTAGGCGTGAAGGAAAGATAATTGATATCAGTGAGAAGGTGTTGATCAACTAAAAAATGGTCTATTCTAGAATAGTTCTTATATTTTTTACTATAAAAAGTGAAGCCAAGTTGGGAATTATACTTTTTCCTCCAGACGTCTACCAAGGTAAAATCTTTCAAAATGGCATCTAAAGTGGCGAGTGACTTTGTGGGGGCCTGGTATTTCGCCCTGGAGGTTCTATCTAATTTTTGATCAAAAACCAGGTTAAAATCTCCACCTAAAATTAGAGGACCAGTTGTTGTGAATAATGCTAGTTCCAGTTTAGAGAGCGGGGCTGGGTTGTCCTCATTTGGGCCATAGTATACTGCAATTGTATATGGGATGGTTAAAATATATACTTCTGCGATTAGCCATCTTCCCGATTGATCTGTCTGAAAACTTCTCAAGCTAATCCCTCTGTTTGCTAGGATTATAATAGAAACTCCCCTTGTAGTGCCCAATTGCCTGGAACTTAATATATCTTGAACCCACCTGAACTTCTTAAAGAGAGAATCACATATCGCTGCTTCAAAATGTGTTTCCTGTAGCATTATAATTTGAGCATCTGAATTTCTTAAAAATTCACAAATTCTACTCTGTTTTATTTTTTCACCTATACCGTTAATGTTCCATGACAGGACCTTAAGCTTGTATGAATTAATCATGCAGTTCTGTCAATTGTTCCAATTGGTTCAGGATTTTTGTTTCTTGCATTGTCACTTGGTACTTCATTATAGAGTGGTGTGTCTCTGCTAAATGTTTTTATTTGGGTTTTCAGAGGTCTGAGTTCTATTGCATTGTTGCATAGTCCTTGTTGTTCTTCTGCAGGCGTTTCGAATGTGATGAGCCTCTTCGTTAGGACCTCTGTACTGGTAGCAAACCTTGGTGTTCTGCTACTTATTGGGAGTCCACTTGGCCTACTGTTTGTTATCGGCCACATGTTGTGGTTTTACCAGGTCGATGGATACAACTCGGTTCTCCTTTTTACCAGCAAGTGGAGGTAGTACAACTGATCTTGTCCCGTTGACAGACAAGACAGGAACTGCTTTTCTGTAAGAAGGCCCAAATTCCTTCTTTACCGCGATCTTTTCCCTGACTAGATCCCCGACTTTTGGAATCCAGACAGGTCTTGCTGGGACAGGTGGTGGTTCTTCAGTGGTTGTTGGCTGTTGTTTCAACTTTATGTTGCTCAGGTCGTTTCTTGTTTTGTTTAAGTCCTGCAAAATAGCCAAACGGTCTTTGATATCAAAGCTTTTTTCTTTCACCACTGAAGTCTGACTATCAATGTCAGAGATCATCATCCTAGTTCCAAATAATAATTCGTACGCACTGAATCCCTTCAGAGAATTTCTTGGCAAGTTATTGAGACTACGTTGGACACTTATTAGATGTTTGACCCACCCAGCTCCCGAACCTAATATCCTTTCCGCTATAGATTGCTTTATGCCTTGGTTTTTTCTTTACACCGTCCCGTACCCTCAGGAAGGAAGTGAGAAGATTCCCGCTGGACTGTGCTCCTTTGACCATGTTTCTCCCCAGGCTGGAGGGCTTGAGTGAAAATATTAGTCAAACGTAGCATGCGCTTAGTGTATATGCCATTTAGACTCGCAAATCTTTGTATAGCAGTCCGGACGTCAGCCGAGTGCTGGTGATCTACATTATAAGTGGAACTAGCCTGTATATGTTAATCGCAACCCTTCCTTATTACTCCTGATTTTTCTTGGAGTAGAACGGCGAGGTATTAAACTGTTTCTCTCCCCACTGCGATCTCTATTGCAGTTTGGGCAGCGTTTTACAAACATGGTGTGACGCAGGCTCATGCCTGGCCACCAGTACCGTGATTGTAATTCTTCCAGTGAATTTTTTAATTTAAGGTGTCTGAGACCCTCGCCCATGTGTGCGTCTGCGATTAACAAGTTTCTCCTGTCCATGTTTGGAATCACTCTATCCCCCACTCCAGGGATTCGAGCAAAAGGGACGGAGTTTGCATCGATTATGTATGTATAATTGAGTGGATAGTTGATCGGTAACGCTGAGCAGTCGCCTTTTGATGACGTTTTCACCGCCAGCACTGTTTCACCGTCAATGTATTTTAAGGTACGCTTTTTTCGATCTACGGGAGCCGATTTAGTGGCTGCCGCTGCGGCTGTTTCAGCAAATGAATTCCCTACAACGTGAACGCCATCACGTTGATGACTCAGTGAGTGTGTCACGTGAGTCTTTGGTAGCTCTTTCTGTAAAAGAGCTATTTGTTCCCAGAGCAGTTTCTGCTTTATTGGTGCATCTGTGTCATCTTTGTAACCATTTTGAATCCATGTCTGCAAATCGCTGTTATATGATTTGACGCAGTAATATGAATCTGACACTATAAGTGTCGGGAATTCGCGATCCGCATTATCCAGCGCCATTTTCAATGCTATTATTTCAGTTTGTTGTTCTGAATTACTTTCTACTGAGTGTGTCTTTGTTAATAGAGGTTTTAGTTTACCTCCGCGCCACACTTCTTTTGTAATCTCACATGTGGGGTTGTATGCTTGTTCTCCCCAAACGGACGGTTGAGCATGTCCGTCTGTATAGATTACACAGGCGTAATGTCGTAGAGGCAGAATGTCGATTGGTAGAGGATACGTTTTTTCATATTCTAGATTTTTTAATTCTTCTAGTTCTTAGAAAATTGTCAACCAGGCTATACTTGATAATTCATATCCTTCGTATAGGACTGTCAGATGGGCAATTCTGGACTTTTTAAAGTTGAATTTGTAACCCTCTGCAGCGAACCCAAGTATTATGGTGTTCACTCTTTTCAAGTGAGTCTCCAAGTCATCATCTGTTAAGTAAATGTCATCGACATAAGATAATGCTTCATCATCATATAGTTGTAGTAATTCTGTTACTCTCGCTGAGAATACCCCCGGGCTGTTCTTGTACCCCTGGGCTAACCGACAGAATTGTTTTTGAGTGCCATTTACTGAGAATGCAGTTAAATATCTGCTCTCTGGTGCTATGTTTTGACAAAAGAATCCATTGGAGATGTCCAAGGTTGTTTTGTAGTTTTTGCGCACTATGTTATTCATTAGTGCAGCACTGTGTGAGTTTTGCACTGCAAAAGTTTTGCAACATGTGTTAAGGTGTCGGTAATCCAAAACTAGACGATATGAATTGTCTGGTTTGGAGACCGGAAACAAAGGGTTGTTCATTTGTGAGGTGCAAGTTTCAATCACCCCCTGGTATTCTAGCTGATCTAGTATTTCATTTACCTGTTTTTTAGCTTCTTGCTTAATTGGGTACTGCCTTTGTGCAGTAGGTTGTGATTTTAACTGGATTTTGTGAGGAGGGGAGTCCTCGTCCCATCCTACGTGATTTTTATATAAAGCAGGTGCTAGAGCCACTGCCCACTTTCTAGCAAGTGTGTATTTTTTATGAATTGGAATTTGATTTGAGAAGACAGGCATAATTACTTCTTCGCCATGAGGGCACTCCCTGACAAACTCTGGTGGCCAGTCTTTTTCAGCTAGAAGGATATCATAGCCCTTGGAGAGATTATCCCAAAATAGTCCCCTTATTTTCCTAGTCTTATCTCCCTCTATACGTAATGTTATCTCGTATATCTTGTGAGGTTTGCTAACCCTGGTGTCTGCAGTTTCCACTTGAAGATATTCATTCGTGTCCACTGTCTCCAGATGATTCATAAGGACTTTGCGAGCTATGCTCACTTCTGCTGCGCTGTCTAGCATTGTCTGAGCCCATTCTCCGTTTTTCAGTTGTGTCCTCAGTATTCTCGGCATTGTTAACTACCTTGATACTGGCTACCTTCTTTTTTGGAAATTGTAATTTCTTTTTTAGTTGAGCAGGTTCCTTGTCTTTGGACTTGGCGTGCTCTTCTCTTTGTTCTGATCGTCCTCTTCTTTCCGATTTCTGCGAGGAATTCTGAAAAGATTGAGAGGGACGTGTATCAATGTCTTGATATCTATCAGGCTTTTTTATATTATCCCTATTTCTAAGGTTATATCTTTTCCCAGAGGGGTCACTCTGGGGTGACCTGTGTCTCTGGTTCGGAGATTTCTCCCTTCGCCTAGGAGACCTTCCTCTGGACTGGAATTTCTTTTCTTTAGGATTGGATTGTTTGTTTCCATCCCAGTTCTTTTTTGGTGAATTGTTATTAAAAAATATTTTTTCTGGACTTTCAGTCAGTTGCGGTTTTACTGGTATTCCACCTAAACTATCTCTACCTAGTTCCTCATAGGATTTTTCTATGATTCTATGATTCTGGCAATTTCAGCTGGTTGGTCTGCTATATCTGTCTCTTTTAACCTCTGGCGGATCGCCACGTTTGCTGCTTCACCTTTTATGTTGGCTAATAGTATAGCCGAGACCTGCTTGAAGTCTTTTAGTAATTTCATACCAAGAGTTAAAGCAGGTTCTGGACCATATTCGTATTTGTTTTAGCACATCTGGTATCACCGAAATGGATGGAACACCGTGCGTTTTTGTGTAGATGGAAGCAAAGACTGTACCCCAAGTGTCACAGTCCTCAATGTGTGGTGCGATTCCCATTGGGAGACAGATAGTCAGAATCCTGTGTTTTTCTAATGGGGTGGTGTCAGGAAACACCGCCTCTATTTGGGTAATTTTCTGTGCCAACCAGAATGGTATTTGTTCCCGTTTAGCCGGTACTTTACCTAGGCAAGACTGGATGGTCTGTGGTGTAATTTTATTTGTGTTCCCCTGGTGAGGGGTCAGCTGTGGAAGTTTAATCGCTGGCTGAATTGTTGAAGTCCGCATCACATACTGAACTAATTGTCTATGAATTTTTATTAATTGTTTTAGTTGTACTAAAAGATCTGCTGCAGGCATTCTTTCGAAGTCTGGATGTGGTGTGTATCCGGCTAGTACCGGCCACGTTGCTCCTGGTCTACCTAAAGGACCGAGCCTGGTGATGTGATTATTATGTTTTAGGGCGCCATCAAATAAGAGCAAATGCTCTTGGAATTTGAGTGGTACTTCCACCTCCTCAAAAGGAGTGTACTCATTAGGAGGTTCCTCTATTTTGTAATAGTGGAAGTACTTTGTTACAGCATTAGCTTCTGGAAAATGTATCCATGAATAATATACCTCTGTCTGCCGATATTCGTGTGCCTCAATTACGAATATGACTGTGCCACCTCTAGGTGTCAGTCCATTTTCTATAAGTTTTAAGGTTATAGATCTCCTTTTGATGACCGGAATGAGTATTATATCCGCGTCTGCTGCTTGCATGGTAGCATCAGCATCTGCGAGTTCAGTTGCTAATCTAACTGCCTCTCTTTCATCATCACTCTCTGCCATTTTACCGACAGGAAGCTTATTTTTTTTGTTTGCAGATCAGGTTTCTTGTGGAAACAAAGATTAGATGCACAATATTTTGGAACTGTTTATCCTTCAACGTTGACTATACCAAGAACCATACATAGGAGTTCCCTCCTGCGAGGTTTTGGAGGATATTACCTTTCACCCACTCCAGACGTCTTTGGAGTATTGTGGGAAAAGGGGTCTGAGTGAGAAAGCACGACTGAGTTACTCTAAATGTCTTCCGTTAGTTTTATCGCCCTTTCCAAACACGTTGGGCGCCATGTAGTGTAGTTCCTATCTTCCCAATAGGCTCTGCGCATTGGAATAATACCTACAGCAGTAAAGGCCTAGGCCAGACGTTAACTAGGTCTACTACTGTCGATACTAGACTTAAAGTTTTGGGTTTGCCAGCGTAGCTCAGAGTTCGCTAGAAACTTTCTCGAATGTTCAAGGAGGAATTAACTTCCCTGATTAGACAAGAAGGGATTTAGTTTCTGACAACCATAGTACATGACAACTTTGCTCTCCCCTAATCAAGAGTCAATCTCGAGAGTCGTGTGAACAAAAGGCAAATTATTTTACTCAGTCAGTACGTGCATTCTTAGTCTCATCAGAATGTAGAGAAAAGGAAGAGACGGGCGTGTTCAATAAAAAGGTGTTATTTATTGATCAGTCTCTTTTCTCATACAAGAGAAATGGATCGATATTATTGCAATACTTATAGTTAAGTAAAGTGCATACATTAAAAGCAATAGTATAAAGTAATACTGTAAAAACATTGATATGGTTTCTAAGCCATATGATGTTTAAAAATGAATAAAATATATTTACATACACATATACATTTGACTAAACGTACTCAACTGGTGTTTCTAAATACGCCTACCCCGTGTACCTGACCTAAGCCTAATACGTGGGCGGGAATAGAAAGTTACAGTTTAAGTTAAGTTTGTTTTTGCCAAGTGAATAACTAAAGAATTCTCTGTGAGGGGTTATTCAGTTCTGTACCTGGAAGTTAGGATGAATGAGGAATGGTATCTCTCTCTCTGGTCTCGATATTCCAGGCTGCCTGCGAGGGCTACCCGGAAACGCCGGTGCTGGATTCTCGGCAGGAGAAAGCAGCGCGTCTCTCAGCGCGTCAGGAAGGCGGGGCTGTTGCCAGCGGGGTCTGCTCTGCTCTCGGCTTCGGCAAGTATGGCTGCTCCGTCTCGTCACCACGCGTGTGTTTGCATATGGCAAGATCGGTAATATTTATACCTTTAAGGTGCCGAGATTGACGTAAGGATGGACATAGATACGTCAATAAAGATGTCATACGACTTGCTCGTTAGCACATTCTTTTACTAAAGTTCTCGGTGAAATCAAAACAATGGCCGCAGGGTTTTGCCCAGGTTGTCATAGGTTTGATTTGTTATGAGAACTCCGTATGCCTTATCAGGGGCTGGAGGAATATCGCTTGTCTAATTAGATCGCAAGCGTTATGACCTAATCAGATAACATGTTCCTGTGTCGTAGTGTGACTGCGTCAGATAACGGTATCTGCATCATGGGGAATTTCTGCCTCATGGGCTGACTGCTAGTTAACTTGTTGGTTTGTTTAACTAGAATAGGGTCAGGAATAGGGGGATCGATTCAGAACCGATAGGAATACATGACAATACCCAGGCAAATTATCCAATAGCCTACTGGTGTCGGAATTATTATTAAGTTCCAACTGATAGTTAAAGTCACCCAAAATAATGAGCGATTTTGACTCTAAACAAGATTCTATTAGAGTCTGTAGGGCTTGAGTTAAAACTGTTCTAGGACCGGGTGGTCAATACAAAAGTATGCCATGAAGAGCAAAATTATTATTAACTTTTGACACGAGGGGGCGTGGCCAAGCTGAGCAACAAGATGGCCGCCTAATCTGTCGGCTCCGCTGACCGAGCACAAAATTCGTCCGAAATCCGTTCAAAAGTGCCTAAACTGGGGCTTCCACATCAGAATCTGCAATCGGAAGTGCTGTGGAACAGACCGATATCTCTTGTGGCCAGAAAGGAGCTATGGAAACCCAAGCGGCGTGATCTGGGCCATAGGGCCAGACTGGGTAGAAGGAGTGGCCGCGCAGCCGGCTGGCCGGGTGTATCACCGGCAGTGTACTACCTCTGGAATCACTGCCGTGGGCGGCTGATTGTTGGGCGATTGCGGGCGGCACCCCACCGAGTCAGGCAGAGGGACCCGGACCACGGCTGCCACCATCCGTGGGCTGTGATATGCTTTGAGCGCGCCAACGACGATCCGATGTAGAGAAGGGCAGAGAGCTGAGCGAGGAGCTGAGGGGCCGGTTGGCACGTCCTTGCAGCATTGGCATCAACGCCAAGATCGGCCTCCACCGCAGCAGACAGACCTTGTGGAGTGACTGAGGTGAGGTGGAAGCCCGCGCCAGCTGGGAGAGACGTGCAGAGCCGGGCTGTCAATGGAACTATCATAGGGGCTTCACGTGACTCCGCGCACAAGGGACAGCGCTGGGCTAGGACCGCAGCACCGCCGTACTAAAGAACTGGCACACAGCGGCGCATTTGCAATCTATACCCATAACTAAAGTCAGTTGCGGTTTTGGACTGCTTATTGACTTGTGGCAAAGTAAGTGAAGGACTCAGTAGCCGGGAGGCGTTGGTAACCCCCCGCGGCTGCCTGGAGACACCGCTCTGCCGCCCTGCCCAGCTGCCTGCAACAGTCATCGCGCAAGTGAGAGCAGACTACCGCGGAGGGGCTCCTGCGGTGTGAACCCTCCCTCCCCTGACGCCGACTCTGGTGCCCAGCTGAGGTGTGTACTTGGGACGGCTTTGGCGTGCAGTTAATCACACCCTGGTGCTGGGAGGTCCAAGACGGTTGGAATCAGAGGCCACACTACGGCCATTAACGGACTGGATTGCACAGGAAGGTAGATATTGGTACCCCACTGCTGACCGCTACTCATTGCACTCAGTACCAGTCGCAAGAAAGCCCAATTGGAGAGACCTGCATACATCATGGTGGGGGCCGCAGCTCCAAGACAGCCCTCCAGGCCAAATTGACGAAATACGCATGGGAGTGGGGTCCCGGCGGGAGCCCAAAGGAGGGTTAACTACATCCGCCAAATCTGAGCCCGGTGGGAAGCAAAGGAATCAATGTTGCAGGATATTCGTGAAGCCATTACCATTGTCCACGTGTCCTTGGAGTCGCGTATTGACACAGTGTCCACCGAAGTGTCTCTTATCAGAGAAGATATGCGCTCAATGAACTCGCGATTAAAAGATTTTAAAATCAAGGGGACCTCCCTGGTTGAAGACACATCAGAGTTGCAGAGAAAGGTGGATGATCTGCAGAAGCAATAATGAGGAAAGTGTTTCCTCAATGGCCAACATTTTTCAATATAGGTATACATCCCACTTTTAATATAACATAGGTGACAGATAAACACCAAACTCTTTTATTTTCTTCAAAAAATATATGCAACTTTTTATTTTCTATTAAGCATTGCTTTTAAGTTTATATATTTTTTACATAGCATTTCAATACATACAAGGCATTTCATCACATATATTCCAATTCATAAATAGTATCGTGGTTCATACAATGGAAAATATAGGATGACAATAACTATATACACAAAAAAAGAGAAAACAATTTATATAAATTCATGTCCCCCTGTTATCACACAATCAATCCCATCATGCTAACACATTCATACCCTCACTCCATTCAAACCCACAGCATCTGAAAAAGGGAACTGATTTCTAATTGGCAGGAAATTCCAGTCAACTAGTAGGTCTCAAAACTCAGTATGAGACCCCGCACTTGGTCGACGCGCGTTTCGGCGGCACAAGGCCACCTTCCTCAGGACCTCTTCCAGGCAGTCAAGCCCACGTGTACAGGGGACCTAAAATACACAGCAAAAAATACTGTCACCATGATTAATCTAGAAAAAGGACCATCTCTATTTACAGTGATCAAAAACATATTTCGAAATGACACTATAGTTCAACACATGACCAAACACAATCGAATCCTCAGTAAGTGTACATAACCATAGTTAAATAAAATGCAACAAAAAAAGTCCCTGATGGTACAAGGAAGTTAATCAGATGTTAAAGAAGACTTGCCAGTGTAACATAAGTTTCAACAGCATAAGAGATTGTCTGTGGGCTATTTGCAGAAGCATGCTACGGAATTGGAAGCTCAGTTGGATGACTCTGAACGGCACTCCAGGCGTACCAACGTCCGCATAGTTGGGGAGCCGGAACGTGCGGAAGGGCCATCTGTGGACCTTTTCGTAGAAGATCTGATCACTACTTACCTCAAGCCACGAGGCCTCTCCAACTCCTTCTCAGTGGAATGAGCGCACCAGGTGCCAGGAGGCTGACCAAAGCCTGGAGCCCCCCCATGACCAGTTCTTGCCAGGATCTTCAATTTCTGCGACAGGGATGTCATCCTGCAGTGTGCTCGCTCCACCCGCCCCGCCGGTGGAATTTATTTATTTATTTATTCCATTTATATGGCGCAACAGCTACCCTGAGGGTTTCCCGGCGCCTTGGATCGGTACAGAACCAGGGGGAGTCAGCTATAATTCTTAGTTTTGGTTGAAAAGCCATGCCTTGATACCTTTTCGGAATGTTATATAGTTGGGTTCCAGGCGTAGTTCCAAATTCCAAAACAGTCGCATCACTTTCTTCCCAGACTTCACCCTCATGGTGCAACAACAACAAAGCTTTCTGGAAGTGAAGTGAAAAAGGTGCTCTGCAACAAGGTCTTGAAATATGACATGATGTTCCCGGCTAAATTGAGGGTGGAATCGGAGGGAAATCCTGGTTCTTCACCACCCCGAAGGACTGGCTGGAGGCATGACGCACGTCAGGCCGCCGCAATAACCATGCTCGGGGTGTGAGGATGGACAGTGATGCCCGAGCTTCTGGTGGTGGCTCGCTACAGCGGGACTTGAATGAGGCGGCGGGTGGTGCTGAATAACTGGTCTGTATGTTTTTTCTCTTTGGGAGGTGGAATGTTTACAGGTGGACGGAGGGCTGTGGGGATGCAGTTGTCCCCGACCAATGCTTCTGACTTTTGTTGTCTTGAGGTAGAATGTCATAGATGACTTTATGAACTGATCTCCTCAAACTTTGCCTGTTCCCCTGCTAACCATTTGGGTGACAAGGGGGTTATATTGGGCCCTTGCTGATGCTCTTAGCGCAAATATGTTAGGCTATTAATGTTAATATTGGTAAAACAAACCTTCTCAGAGACTGGTGCTCGTTCAGCTGCAGGAACCCGCAAGTTCTTGGAAGGATGGGCGATAGGCACTCTGCTAGTTTGGGGGGGCGGGAGGTTTTGTTACCGCCGAGCATGGAGGCAGGGTGGTGGGTTTGGGGGAATCTACGTTGGGGCTGTGGAATGGATGGGAGGGGATTGCATTTGTGGGTTGATTTTAGTACTGTTTTTGTTTAGGCATGTCATCTTCGATTGGTCTCGAGAGCAAATTGCGACAGATGCGGTGTTTGTAATGCTCTCATTGACTACAGTGCTCAGGAAAGTAATGACATCCTTTCTCATTTCCCCCTTGATGTGCTTCTCACTGGGGTGCCTTGCACCTTTGACACTGAGAGATGGGTACCATGCATAGACAAAAACTCAACCTGATATCCTGGAATGTAAATGGACTGGGAGACAAAATCAAGAGAGGGGTGATACTCCAGTTACTGAAACAGCACTCACCTGATGTGGTTCTTCTGCAGGAGACCCACCTGTTGGGTAATGGTTGTAAGGCCCTGTCTCAGTGGGGATTTCAGATGGCTGCTCACACTGCTTTTGATTCTGGTTTCCAGGGGGTGGGCATTTTAGTTTGTAAGTCCTTCCCCTTGACTGTCTACGTGGTCCGTAAGGACCCCCTGGGTAGGTTTGTGGCAGTGTCAGGGTTTGGGAAGGGGCTGCCCTCAGCCTGGTATCAGTGTCTATTCCGCCAGGCCTACACACACAGGCTTTTATCGTCTTTGGTGATCTTCTCCTGAATCTGCCGGACGGGAGATTTATGATTGGGGGGGATTTTTATTCCATTGTTTCCGGTTCCCTGGATCGCTGGCCCCAAAAGGACCTGCTGATCTCAACGCAAACGCATACATAGTTTTTTGGGGGCTATGGGCCAGGTGGATGTCTGGAGGTGCCTACACCCCAGTGAGCTCCAATATACGCGTCTCTCGGGCCTCATTGCTGCATGTCACGTATAGAATATATACTCACACTCACGAAGCAGATCCACAATTTCAAAGATATTCAACATTTGGCATGGGGGATTTCATATCACTCGCCTGTGTTGTGCAGGGTGGAAGAGGGGGAACCCACGATCGGCCGTGTGGCACCGCTGAACCCAGGGTATCTTACCATTCCCTCCATCAGGGAAAAAGTGCTGAGCCATTCTGATCTTTATCTGGGTTCGGTCAGTTCATCTGTCTCGCTTTGGGGAGCCTATAAATCTGTTATTCGGGGGGTTGTGTTGGGACAGATTGCTGGACAATGCAAGGAAAAGACTGCAGATCTGGTGCGTTTAGAGTGTGAGTCCTGGTATTGGAACGCACAGTCCGAATGCAGGACTCGGAGGAACTGTGTCAAAAGCTCCACATTAAGACAAAAGAATTCTCTGATTTAGCCACTGACGCAGCTAAAGCACAATATAGGGCTACACTTAGCAGGATCTACGATGTAGGCAATAAGGCAGGCAAGCTGCTGGCGTGGTTGGACTGCAGAAATGGGGCAAGGCGCGTAGTGGTTGAAATTGCCACCGACCAGCATTCCCGTATTACCGCTCCACAAGATTGCGGATGCATTTGGAAGACACTACCGCTCCCTGTATACCTCCCTCATGACCTATTCAGAGGATGAGGCTTCATCTCTCCTACGAGATTTCATGTTCCCGCTCTTACCGCAAAGGACAGCTCCGATCTGGAGCGAGACCTCACAGTAACTGAAGTGGAGAAAGCCATCCATGACCTACGCGGGGGGAAAGCATCGGGTCCCAATGGGATCCCCATAGAGTTATTTAAGCTGACGGCGAACATGACTGCCCCTTATCTCAGACATGTACCGAGAGAGTAAAGAGATTGGAATTCTTCCTGACCTGAGGGTTACAGACTGGCTACCATCGGTGTCATCCACAATCCGGGCAAGCCCACAGATCTGTGTTCTTCATATAGGTCCATCTCGCTGCTCAATTGCGAGGCCAAGATCCTCTCGAAGTTACTTGCCCCTCGTCTATTGCAGGTTCTTCCCACTCTGATCCACCCAGATCAGTCCAGGTTTATGCCGGTAAGAAACACATCTCTTAACCTCCGCCGACTACACGGTGTACTCTGCAGGGCGGATACGATTAGAGAGGACGCTGTGGTGGTGTCCCTAGACGCCGCATCAGCCTTCAACATTATTGAATGGCCATTCATGTTTGCTGTGCTCCACAAGCTAGGATTTGGCCCGGAATTTACTAAATGGGTGTGCCTTCTATATTGCCAGCCATTAGCGCAGGTGGACGGTAACAATCAGAAATCCCATGTCTTTTATCTGGGTAGGGGCACCAGGCAGGGCTGTCCCCCATCACCGCTCCTCTTCGCCTTAGCCTTGGAGCCCCTAGCGGCTTGGATTTGTCAAGACCCTGCTATCAGGGGCCTGAGATGGACTCATGGCTGGGTGGACCGCATATCAATGTATGCGGTTGACATCCTGCTTTATCTAGCATCCCCAGCAAAGTCTCCTAACGTAGTAATGGACATATTCCACACCTTCGGCGGATTCGTGGGCTATAAGATCAACTGGTCCAAATCGGTGCTGTACGTCCTTAGTGGGCGGAGGCCCCGACTCCCCCGGGTCGCCAACTGACCGAGGCAGTGGAAAGGTTTAAATATCTGGGAATCTGGGTATCTAAAGACCTATCTCGATTCTATGATACTAATCTTCGGCCACCGCTAGCACATCTTAAATCTGATTTCCAGCACTGGAAGTAGATTCCCCTAACTCTCCTGGGACATGCGGCATTATTTGAGATGATGTCCCTCCCAGACTTCTGTATGTGTTGCAGAATACGCCTCTTCCGGTCGCGGCATCGTACTTCAAGGAACTAGAGTCTATAGTGCGGGATTTGCTATGGGAGGGTAAGCCACCCCGCATCGCCACACACAAACTCACATTGTGATGGTTTGACGGTGGCATTGGGCTTCTTATATGAGAAGATATTATTGGGCCTTGCAGCTCGTTGCCATCAACCAATGCAGATATAGACGGGACAATGACTCGGCCTTTCGGATAGACTGATGGCTCCTCCCAGGGGTTGGTTTCGACAGAAAATCTCCAACACCCTTCCTGTCCGGCCCGACTAAACATGCCGTGCAGGTATGGAAGGACTCTACTAGAAGCCTGAGTTGGGAGGGCAAGCTCACCAATGCCACGCCGCTCTGGCACTGTGACCAATTGTGTCAGTTGTCGCGTTCCCTGGGTTTTGACAAATGGGATATTTTTGGAATCTCCAGAATTGGGGACCTATGGAAATCGTGCGAGGCCATACCATTCTCCCGATTGCAGCAATAGTATGTAATGGCCAATTCCGAACAGTTCTGATATCTCCACATCAGGCACGCTTTGCTTGCAGTTCTCCCAAAAGTTCTCCCCTGAGTCCTCTCCACTGGAGGACAGGATACTAGATGGTAATTTGCCTGAAAAGGCTATATCTGTCATTTACAAGAAGCTCATTAACAACATGCCCTATCCCCTGATCCGCCTGAGAAGTAAATGGGACCACGATGTGGCCGGGCTGGATGATGAGGAGTTTTGAGCAGCAGTGACATCTCCACGTGAGGTCGCCACCTCCTCCAGACTCCGATTGGTCCAACTGAAAATCCTTCACAGAACATATTTGTCTGGACCCTCACTGGTCCATATGGGCTACGCCCATGGCAATAGCTTTGCACGACACTGTGTGCAGGAGGGCACCTTTATTCATACCCTTTGGGAATGTGCTACAATACCAAACAATTGGGAGGGGGTGGCACTTATGATGGAGGAGGTATTGAGACAGCAGATACAATGCAACATCAAATTGATTTTATTGAATATAAGGGATCCCACGGACCTCAGCGCTAAAGAGAGAATCTGGGTGGCTTTGGGCTTCATGGTGGCCAAGCGGAATATCACACGACAATGGAGGGTCCCGAACCCATTGCCGACTGGGCCATTGACACGGACTGGTGTATGGTGATGGATGTTCCTATTTATGTTTCCAGGGGGTGTCTGAAAAAATGGTCACAAATATGGGATTCTTGGAACACTTTTCTGGGGGATATATGTGAAAAACCTGGGAGCGGAGATGATTTTGCTGCTGAAGTTGTATAGTATGTGACTCCCACTGACATATTGTACTGTGAAATGAGCTTTTGATGTTTTATCAAAATGTGCTTTACGGATCATCTGAGCAATGTTGTGCTTTGATTGTTTACATGCCTCTTTTTCAATACAAAAAAAACTTTTGACATGAAGCGCAACGCATTTGCAGGTAGCTGTGAGATAGCCTCTTCATGCACATTTAACTGGTTGAGATAAGTTATCATTATTCCCCCTTCAACATTCCCCACCCTATCCTGACTGGCCACTGAATAACCGGATAGAAGTGCAATATTCCAGTCTGGATTGTATGATTAATTAGTCCTAGTCTCAGTTAGAAATATTAGGTTGGGGTAGTGACCTGCAACAGACCTTCTTTCTGGTATTTGTGTTTTACCAGTGAGCGCATATTGAGCAATATACATTAAAGTGGTTGGTCATACATCACCCCCACCTTACAACTCGGTTTGGTGGTTGTATTTACCAGTTTGGCCATCAATACTACTATGAGAGCCACCCAGCACTTTTGTCTTATCCACCACTGCATCCACCATAATTTTAGCAGCGTCAGGGTTAGTAAGGTAAGTGTTAGTTATCATGGTAAATCAGAACTAGCAACTGGAGCACTTGAACTCCTCCTCCTCCCCCTCATGGAGTTTACCTCGGGCGAGCAGCACTCACCTCTCCTAAGCGCTAATAACTGTTTATTGCTGTATACCTGGGTCATAAAACAGGCAGGGTCTCCGGCGCTGGATGCGCTCTGGCTGCCGACAGGCACAGACAGGTTTGCCTTTGGCGTGCCTTCGGCACACCAGCGGTGCGCCTGCTGCACGCTTGCGCTAGCGAGCTTTATATAGGCCTGGAGGAAAAAAGACTAGACCGCTGACCCTGAAAAAACAGCGGCGTGATATGCAAGTGTGCGTCTCAATGAGAGGAGACCTCCCTCCTATAGAAATGCTGAGACAAACGGTCGGCCTGTGGAATTTACTAAAGAGGCACAATCCCATGATTGTGGTGTACGTACCAACTGTGGGCCATCCCGGTTTTCGTTACCCAGACCCCCCACAAACACTTACTGCCCCAAGGTGAGCTGTGGCAAACCTGTTTGGTCTCTCCCGGTCTTTCTGACAACTCAGAATGAAAAGCCCTTTGTCACTTCCACACACCATTCTTCTACAGGGCCTCAGCCCCTTGTCCATAGGTCTGACCCCACAGGACCTTCCTGACTGGACACATAGCTGGACATTGCCTCATCCGCCACCTCAGGATCTGGCAAAATAGTCTCTAGAATGACCTACTTCTCTGTACTCGGGCAGTCGCCTACCATACCTTCACATCTCAAGGTTTCCCCATAGCCCATTCCAGGAATCTAGGAAATCTACTATCCCCTATCATATCTCCTCAGGGACAGTCACGTGAACCATGTGGGGAATTTCACTACCCATCCTCTAGCTTTTCAAAGGTTACCACTACACCCCATGTCTTGGAGACCACAACTTTTTCTTGTGCTTCCACTGTGGGGATCCTACACTGTTAGCACCTCACCCTTCTGGTGGGAACCCTTGGGGTATCACTAAAGTCTGTGTACTCTCCTGCCCCACCCTTCTAGTGATTTTTCACCAGCTCCAATGGTGGGGAAAAGTTCTGCAAAAAGAATGACTCAATGTGGGCTCCCTCATGTGAAATCTCTGTTGCTCATGACAAGCACAATAATTTACTGGAGCCTCCCAAACACCTCCAACCCGAGAAGCAGGGTCCACCCTTTCCTCCCATTCTATGTTGTGGGTACTTGTTGCTGTTCCTGAATCTATAGAGAAGCACTTTCCTCCTACAGACCTAGTATGAGTAGTGTTGGGGTATAAAGGGCACTATGGACTGGGAATACTCTATTAGAAACACCTGTGTAAGTCCACCTCACCATCACAATAATTTCCAAATTTGAATCAGTATATCAAACGTATTTAATACATTATCCATCAATGTCTACAAATGGAATATATGTGCAGGGCTTTTTTCTCAAAATTCTTTCATTCATACAACCAAACCTTTGCATCTCACTTAGAGAATTGAGCTCTGATATTTGCACATTAATACATAGGTAATGTGTGCCAAAACTGGACTGATGAAATGTTAGCAAGCCATCCCAGAGATGGATATAATCGAACCCACCGCTGCCACCAATGTAACAAATGTGGTTATAAATTGCAAATAATGTGAGTTTAACAAGAAAGAACCCACCACTAGTCTATTTTACTGGAAACCAAGTACCCCGTTGGAACACTTGAATCTTTCAGTGTAGTGAAGCAGAGCACTCCAATGCCTACACAGCGGAGGAAGTGTGTGCTAGTAACCCCTGTCCAATGTTTGGCAACAACAACACTCAAAAAATCCTTATCTGGTTACTGCCCTTTCTTTATAACATCAAAAGTACTTTTATTGCACACACAGTATTATGAGCTATGTATTGAATTACAAATATGTACGTCATTTAGATGGAAATACCTTTGATGACACCCTCATATCACATTACATCCCCAGTGGGTCATGTACTCTATAACCCCAATAACCCCCACCTATACTAAATACAACATCACAATAAAAGGGGGTGTCATTATCAGTAAGGCAGATCTACTGGCTTCATCAGGGTGTCACCACATTAATAAAGACATCCACTTGCCATGATGCAACATTGCACCACCATAAACAACACAGGGATCAATAGCAATATTAAAATGTCCTATATAATAATAGTAACCATTGCATTGTCAATCTCAAGTGTTTAAATAAAGCATGCCAATTAAAATGAGGACTGGGTTTTTCTTTTACTGTTTTAGACTGCTATTGCAGACATAAGACCAATCACAGGGGGCTTGCACTCCTGAAGCATTAGTTCTAGGAGTACTTGGAATCAAGGAAAACCTGTCCAGGTGTCAGATATACAATTACAAAGCAGAGGTGGGGTGTGTTTCCTAAAAACATTCCTGGAAGGCTGATGCACCTCCTGCAGCCTCCACAATGCATTGGAAAAACTGTGGCGGTCTCCCTACCAACTTTGGGGCACCACAGTAGCAGCCAGAAATGCACGAGTCCCCTCATGGGTCATTCTGTAGACTGCATGCTTGAGTCTATAAATATTTTCTTTTTTTTAAACTTTATTTAGCATTTTATTAAAGACAAAAGCAATGCGCTGAGTTCAGTCACGTATTGACACAAGTACGATTACAGGTTATATCTGACACATTTTTCTCATAAGCACAGTTGAGGAATTGAAATATGATATGCATTGCAATTAGTTCTTACATAAACCTGTCTCTGGCGTCCCGTTACCTCTCTTATCCATCAACACCCAAAGAACAAACCTCTCGCCTACATACCACAAAATAAAATGAGATCTAATCTCTACAAACCATATAGCATATAAGCGTTGTTGTTGGTGCATATCCTGAACCATTCTAGCCCACTCCCGTCGGGACTATACCCTGTTCCTGTTGAGTGGGGGGTCTTGTTGCTGTGCAGCTAGAAAGGCTCTGAAGGGGCCTCATATATCTTTAGGTCTTCAGGAGGGAGGGATTGTATTGGCATATAACTCACTTTTCATAGAGCAAGATGCAAAGCTATGGACCCAACCCTTTATCGTAGGTATATGCCTGCCACCGCAGTGTATGGCGATTTCTCTTTTAGCCAAGAATAATCAAATGGCAACAAATCTGTAAACATTATAGGGAAACTGGACGACATAACCTAAAAGGGCAATCTCTGGCAGGGGGTCCATTGGTACCTTTATCATACTACTTATTGTCTTGTGTACTTCTGACCAAAAAGCATGTATGCCTGGGCATGTCCATGCAAGGTGCGCAAAGTCGGCGTGTGGGGAGTTGCATCTCTAACAACAGTGTGACCTAACGGGATCTATCCTATGTGCTCTAACTGGAGTGACGTACATCCTGTGTAAAAATTTAAAGTGGATCAATTTATGACGACAATTAAGGGAAACAGTTTTTTTTACCGCACAGCAAGCCACCCACTGTTCATCTGTTATTGGGTTACCCAAGTCTGCCTCCCAAGCGCTGCGTATCTTGTCATCGTTAACTGGGTTGATGTCGGCACATTCCTTGTAGAGCTGGGATACAAGATGGACCCCCCTGCTACTACCTATAACCATCGCAAGTGGGGGAAAAGATACAGGTTCTAGCGGATATTCTGGGAGCCTAGCCCGCAATGCTGAGCGTAATCTCATTAGGACAAATCTATCCATGAATGTAATGTCGGGTAATAAAGACTCATGATCCAGGTCAAAAATGTGGCCTGCGGGATACAAATCACCCATCTTAGCGATGCTAAATTTAGTACAAGTCTTCTGCACCAGCTATTCGCCAGTGATAGGTAACCATTTGGCGTTAGGGAGTGGAAGGGCAGAGGAGTATAGTGACGGTGAATTCGTAATGCGTCCCAACTTAGCCCATGCCCAACTGGTAGTTGAAACCGGTTGAATATCTTTGGGATCTTTGGGGATTCCTAGGGGCAATATGGTTGCTAAAGTGTCCGGAAGAACACACAGGAAGGGAATCCTAGCATCTGAATGGTACCATGTTTGTGCAAAGCTGCATTGTGCTTCCAAATAATACAGTTGTAAATCAGGGACTCCACACCCTCTCCTATTACAGGGAAGCGTCATAATCTGCCAGCGTACACTGGCACTCCTGTTACCCCACACCAATTTAATTAAGTGAGAGCGAAGAGTAATAAAAAACCTGTTAGTAAGTGGGATTGGGATGTTCTGAAATAGATATAAAAATTTCAGAAGCATATTCATCTTGATAAGGGCCACCCTCCCTGCCATTGAGAGTGGGAGCTTAAGCCAAGTGTCTATTTGTGCCTCTAATTTGGAAATTGCCACCCCATAGTTACGACGAATAATCTGATCCGTCTCAAAATGTATATGTACACCCAGGTATTTCTGAGCACCATTCCAACGGGAACTCCAGATCCCATTTGACTATGCTAACCGTGAGGAGAAAAATCACTGATTTATGGCAGTTTATTCCCAGTCCAGAAAAAGTACCAAAACGGAGTATTTCCCGGATAAGGGAATCCAAGTTTACCTGAGGGTCGCGGACATATAGTATTGTGTCGTCTGCATATAATGAAACTAGCAGGGGCTTGTGGTGAATTGTAAACCTCTGTGTAGATGCTTCTCCTGAAAATGTCTTATCAAGGGGTCGATTACCAATATAAATAGCAAAGGTGACACCGGCAGCCCTGCCTCATGCCACGTGATAGGGAGAAAGGTGCAGATAAGGTACTATTTAGCGAGAGCCTAGCTGTGGGTTGGCTGTATAACAGGGCTGTGGTGTCAATGAACCCACTTGGGATGATCCCCATTCGTTGCGTTATGGACAAAGAAAGGGCCATTCAAGAGAGTCAAAAGCTTTTTCCGTGTCTAGGAGGATCGTCACGGCGGGGGGTGTCCGGATTTCTTCTATGTAGGGGATTAAACAATGAGCGGAGGTTGAGGGCCATGGAGCGATGAGGAACAAAACCAGATTGAGCAAAGGAGATTATAGACTCAATTAGTAGGGAGAGACGACATATGAGAGCCTTGGCAAGGATTTTGTAATCGAGGTTTAGGAGTGACAGGGGTCAATATGAGCCACACAATAGGGGATCCTTTCCGGGCTTGGGGAGCAGTATTATAACAGCTTCATGGAGAGTGGGTGGTAGAACCTATCTCTCCAGCGCTTCGGCATATACCTCCAAAAGGCAAGGGATCAATAGATATTTATATGCCTTGTAGAATTTGCCTGTGAACCTGACGAGGCCAGGGGCAGTGGAGGAGTTTAGGGCAGAGATGGCCTCATCAATGCTGTCTTCCGAGATGGACTTCGCCAAGAAATCTTGCATGAATTTCTGAAGATATACCAATGCGATCTCCGACAGATAAGTCTCCTGGTCAGTTCGGTTCTGTCCCAGTCTAGTGATGTATAATGTTTTAAAATAAGAGAGGAATTCTCTCTGGATATTCAGCGGGTCATTGATTTGGTGTCCTGACGCTGTTTGTAGCACGGTAATGTACACCTTAGGGGGGGGTCTTATCATCTGTGCCAATACACGCCCAGGGCGGTCCCCTTCCCCGTAGACCTTGGCGTTATGGTACTTCCCCATAAAAAGGATTTCCCTCTCTGCAGTGTTGCTGTATTCCAAGATCAAAGCTGCCCGCTGTTTGCCTAGTCCCCGGTCTGACGCCAATGGCTGCCTAGCGTCCAGGGATCCAAGCTCTTTTTCCAAGCGGGCAAGAGTACCGCGCAAGTCCCGCAGCACTCCGGCACCCTTGGAAATACATACGCCTCTCTTGTATGCTTTAAAGCCCTCCCACAACATTGTCTCGGAATCGATTGATCCAGTGTTTATGGCCTCTCAGAGCTCCTGCCTGAACACCTCATCTTCCAACGCACGGCTGGGGAAACACCACTGTCTCTCGAAACCCTCAGGGCGAGGGACCCTCAATGACAATAGAACAGGGGAGTGGTGAGAGTAAGTCCTGGGAAGCGTCTTGTGCCCATGAAACCAACGGGAAATCTCTGGAGATGTCAGCCAGTAGTCGATCCTTGTCCATGTGTTATGGGGGCTAGTGTAATGTGTATATTTCGTGTGACTTGGATCACATTTACGACCCAGGTCCAGCAAGGAGAACTGTTCGCACAGGGACTCTAAGGCCCTACGTGCTCGGGGAATGGGGTCTGGGGCAGTTGAGGTGCTGTCTACTGTTCAGTTAAGGGCAAAGCTGAATCAGTTTAGAGAGTAATAAATATCCACAACAATCACATACCTGCCCTCGTTGTCACATGTTACAGAATGGCAATTAAAGAGAATACGCTTGTGTATAAGAATGGCCGTGCCTCTGGCATATTTACTGTAATTCACAGAATATCTATTCGGAACCCAATTTGTGGCAAAACGGGCCAGATCACTGGTGGGAAGATGAGTCTCCTGTAAGTAGGCTATGTCGATCCTGTTCCTGAGTGAATAATGGACTACCTGCCTGCTTTTGTGAGTATTATTCAAGCCCCGACATTCTATGTAGCAACGGCCATGCTCGAGGGGCAAGGGTTGTAACCTAACTGTGCCATGGTGGCAAAGTAAGACGGAGCTCAGTGAATAACAAACGTGCGTACTTGCCAAATGTGCCTATGTGCAAACCTCAAAATTGCTTCAGTGGAAAGCAACAATAACCAAATCCCTCCCACCACCCCACACCCAGCCTTCCGCACATCCCGAGAGGCAATACCAACTCTATCAAAACAGTACATGGTACCCATAGTACCCTCAGCATAGTGAAAAGCAAACAATTAGGGTACTTTTTGTTTCCGCAGAACTATTACAAGGTGAACATCAAAAGGGGTGGCGATCACTCTCCTACGGCCTAGTGACATTTGTAGAATACTTTACACAATTAACCAAATCCCAATATAAACTGTGAGTTATCAAATGCGCAGTGTACATACGAAGAAGGAAGAATCAGTCTGTCAGCCGGGACCAGAACCAGAGAACATTTTCATGCTTGCGTCCGAACCACTGTGTAGGGGGGAAAGCTTGTCCTTCTCCACAGATCGTTTGTTGTTGAGTTTAAAAGAATCACAAACTCCTGTACCTCCGTAGGATTCTCAAAGACACGGGCCCGTTCGTTGACCTCTACCCGCTACCTAGCAGGGTATAGCATACCGTACTTCAGTCCAAGGTTCCTGAGTGTTGCTTTGACTCCAAGATATTTTCTCCTGGCATCCTGGACCCTTACTGTAAAGTCAGGGTATAGAGACACTTTGGAGCCCTGCTAGATGGTTTTGCCACGCTCACACGCCAGTCTCAGCGCCCTATCTCTGTCTCAGAAGTTCATTACTCGGGCGATGATAGGTCTAGGTGGACATCCCGGGTTGGGTCTGGGGCCAAGTGACCTATCTTCATTCTTGATTGCGACATCCTTGAGGATATGCTCCATACGGTCAAGCCTTTTCAGGGATTGCGCCATCCCATCCTCCAGAACTGACGTGCGGGATTCTACCACATCGAGGCGACTGTCATGCACCTGGATCTTTGAACCCAGGTCTGCCATGTGTTTGTATAATGTGTCGAAGCGCACATCTAGTGCTTTGAATCCCGCCCTCATCTCCTGTAGCAGTGGGCCCAACTGGCTGGTGTTGTCCCTCGGTATGGAGGATGATTGCCCACCTTCCGCCATGCCACTGGGGAGGTCACTGGTGGTCTCTGCAACTTTTTCAAAGGGGAGTAGGCGCTGCCTGGGGTCTTTGCGGCCCATGCCGCAGCAGTGCAGGAGAACAAGAAGAAGATCTGTGGATCAAGGCCTTTGACTGCGAAACTGAAGGAGTGCAACAAATAGCATGCCTGCGGACCAGGTAACTGCAGGGCGGCCCAGACCAGCACTGCGCAGACGTCAGACCGGTGTGTAGGCCAAGGCTTTGTCTAGTGGGTAGTACAGGGGGGAGTGGAATCAATAGTTAGCCCAGCTTTGGCCATGGAAGGAGAAACTGCGCAGCGATGGAATGGAGCCACACCGGGACACCCGCGTCATGGACAGGTCACACTGACTCGCCTGTGGTGGTGCTGTATCCTGCAAGCGGCAGCTGCGTGAAGCTTCCATTGCCGTTTTACAAGCGGGGGCTGTGTAGGTGGTGTGATGATGGTTTCAGGGGAGGGAGGTGGGTGCGGCGCAAGTTGCGTCCAGGCGTCAGCACACAGTGATGGATGCGCCCCCAAGAGCGCCGGCCTAGATGAAGTACCAGAGGCCATGGTCGAGGCCTGCTCTGGGATATGCGCGCAGGCCCTGTCCCTGCACGCACTGGCTCGCGCGCATATGGGGGCACAAAGCGCACACCACGCGGGAGTTCAAACGGACCCCCCCGTCTGCGGGGTGCTCGCTAAGCTGTTGTGCAGTATTGCAGCGGCCCGGAGCGCAACCCGTAACTCACCGCACCGCCCCAGTCCGGGATCAATCCTGCTTGCTCAGTCTGCCTCTGCTCTCGTTCCCCGAAGCCTCGACCTCGCTGCCATCTTGTGCTCCACTCCGGCCAACCGCAATGCAGATCCCGCCCGTTTCGCCACTCACAAGCACAGCAGATGGCTGTCGCTGATGCCGGGATGTCTCTGCCTCATGTCCCGGGCTGCTACATAACTTTTGACATCATTAGAGTAAGGGAAAGGACCGCAATGTCACGACGGCCGGGAGAGTTTCAGCGCCGTGCGACCATCTCGATCCACAGCTTAGCCACGCCCAAGTCTATGAATATTTTATTAGTGCCTTTTCTAGCAGCTACACGCCATGTTTTTGTTTTTGGGTGCCCAGGGCTCACCCAGCAGTATTCAAAAATATGATGGATAGCATGCTTTAATTAATCTCAGCCACTGGTAATTACTCAGGGCCACATCCCAGTTCATCTTTATTTTACGCACTAAGTTTGGACTCAATCATATGAAAATTATGTTTGACTCAACTCCAATGGTAAAAGGAGTAAGGTCAGAGCCCAGCCCAAGCTGCCAGGTGAGGTACACCCTGAACTGGAACACAAGGAACCGGGAACCAATTTCATTGTAATAAGTGATCATCAGCCAGGTACATCTTGGTTCCAGTGATGCAGTGTGCATATAAACCACATCTGGGCTTACCCTTCCCACTTAGGGTGACACACTGAAGCATATAAAAAAGTGATGGGTGGAATGCTTGAAATATTCTCAGCCACTGGTAATTACTTGGGCTGCATCCTAGTCCATTGTTATTTTGCACTCCATTAGGATGAGCCCTAGCTAAAGCAAATCCGGTGGAGGTTGCTGGTATTTCAGTTGCAGGAGGACCTGGCTTGCGGTTGAGGCTGGAAAGTTTCCATTGGAGCAGCTCATAACTGATGTGCATATGGCTGGGTCCAAACTGAGGTGGTATGCTGTGCATGTGTTCATATGTATCTGCTCGGAGACTCTCATCCTAGCTGCGCAGTGATAGTGTTATTGTGAAAGGCAGACATCGGTGATTAACACTCTTGTTTCAATTACTATGAATTTGCCAAGGGTTAGACACAAGCATAGAGACTCGCTCACAGTAAAAGTAAAAAAAAACACAAAGGGGCCGATTCCGATCTTGGTCGGAAGGGCACCAAATCGGGGTCGGCAGAAGCAGATCGAATTCGGAGGCTGAATTTCCATCCGGTACGTACACGGGTCTGGACGTCGAAGTACGATGCAAACAAGCGCAAAATCTCAGTCTGAATCATTTCCGGGTCCGAACTGCTCCATCCGACTCGGTCGCAAGCAAACCATGGCATGCAATGGAGACTTTTCATGACCGAACTAGTACGATGCTTGATTCGGACAGCCTGATCGAGTCGGAGCCTTCGGCTCAAAATAGCTCCCAGAGATGGACTTTGGGGGTCCGCATCGGACCCCCTGTTACCTCCAGCCTTATGAATCGGACACAGGGGGAGACCCATGGGTCTCCCCAATACAGGTATGTATGGGGCGGATGGCACCAACACGTACCCACTGTAGGGGGCGCACTTGTCTGCAACGTACACATTCAGTCAATTTGAGCCCATGTACGTGCCGTACAACCGGCTCCCATTGACTTCTATGGGAGTCCGACCGAACCGAGTCCGTTAGCATACGGCCGCATTGTACTCGCTCGGTCGGACTGCAGGAGTCCGATCAGTCGGAAAACACCCCGGATCCGGCTCGGTCGGAGTGATTTCCGACCCAGATCGGAATCGGCCCCTATGTAGTAAAATGTGAAAAATCCTGGGGTACTAAATGGCAGAAACCCATTTGCTATAGTATTCATCTTTACATAGGGGCTTTACACCTTTTAGTCACCCTGTATCCTGCTGTCTGATTGAAACTTGTTTTATTCCTTTTGCTATCCTTTTCTCACCCCTGTATCCCTCTAGCTATCTGTATAAAGCCTTTGTTACAGATTTTGCTGCTCTCCCACTTCTCCCCTTCCGCATTCTGCTCACTCCAATCCCATCCGCACCTTTCTATTTTCCCCTCTTTCCATTCTGCAATGGTTTTAATTCTGCACTGTATCTGTCCTTTCATCTGTCCTTCTTTTCTCATGCGTAACTGTAGTATAATTTTACTCCCCTTCCTTCTCTTCCTTTTCCTGCTGTCTCCCATTTTCCCCTGCATATTGAAATTCATCTGTAAGTAGTTGCTTTACACCTTTTACTCATCCTGTATCACACTATCCAACTGTACCTAACTGGTGTACTCCTTTTGCTCTTCTCCACTCAACCTTGTTTCTTACTATTCTTATGTGTTTAGCTGCTTTACATCTTCACTACCCCCACCCTGCCCCTTCATCTCACTATCTGTATCATGCTGCTTTATACCTTTTGATCTCCCACACCTTCCCTGTATCTCATTATTCATCCAGTATCTCCCCATCCATCTGTATCTATCAACTTTGCACCTTTCAACCTCTCACACTGTCCCCTGCATCTTGGCAGCCATCAATACCTCACGGTTTTACACTTTTTACTCTCCCCTCTATCTTGCTATCCATCAGTATTAATTTGCTTTGCACCTTTCACTCGCCCATATATTTTGTCATCCGTCTTTATCTAGCTAATGTACACCTTTTTGCTCTGACACACTCACCTCTGTATCTCAGCATCCATTACTATTTTCCTGCTTTACACTTGTCACTCTCCCCTGTAACTCGGTATCCGTCTGTATATATTTTCATTGGCATTTCGCTGTACCCTGTACCTTGTAAGCTACCTGTACCCAACTGCTTTCCAACTTTTTCCCCACGCCACTCCCCCCCTGCATCTCGCTATTCATATGTTTTACACCTTTTGCTGTCCCCTTTTCTCCCCGGTGGATCATGGTATCCATCTGTATGTATCTCACTTCCTTGCATATTTCACTTACTCCCCCCACTCTCCCCTGTATCTCGACGCTCTAGACTCTTTCTTTTCAGTTGCGATGGTGCACAGCTCCTCTTCCCTGCACTCCCACCCCTCAAACACAAAGCCGAGCTATTCATCCTCCCTGAAAGCTCTTTATTCTTTCATCTATGTTTGTTTTCCGCACTGTATCTCTTCATTCTTTAGTTCTTTCCACATGTTGTAAGCAGCTCTTTCTCCTGGCCACCCCTCAAACACAAGAGCCAGGCCACAGGCAAGAGAAGGGAAATAAATCATTGAATTGTGGCCTGTTAAGTAAACGTTAGCTGATGCTGGGCAGAGGATGATGCTCGGCAGGTTCGGCAGCCCCTCACCTGTGGGCCCCGGTGTCACTGCACCAGCTGCACCATTGATAGCTAAATCCCTGATATACATTTGCAAAGGCTTTGACTCTATAGGAAGCCAAGTAAGTCATCCTTATGGCTGTTCTTGAACAATGTGGATGTCGTGAACATGCATTTTTTGTTGCTGGGTGCAGCTCCAGGTGTTTGAGGCAGTGACTGAAAAGGCATGTTTCACTGTGGAGTTTTTCTTGCATTTGTGAAGATCAGGCATACTGGTTTCCCTCTTCAGTACTGACTTCCTCTACGGTCAGTTTATTGGTCTAGTATTTTGAATATTCAATTGCAAAGCCCTGCATGTGAAGAGGTCTTTAAATGCTTCATGTCGGTAGAAGCAGACTCATCAATGATGAAAGGATGCAGTGATCACATTTCACTGTTCTGGAGATGAAAACTGCCGCAGAGTCTTAAGAGAGAGTGGTCTTAAGTGGTGCAAGTCATTAGGGAAGGTCTGTGAGAATAGCACTCCTGTATTACATTCAAGGTACATCATGGCTTCAGCTGTATGATGATTCACGGTGGAGCTGGGAAAAAAGTGTCTGGTTTTACATCCTAGCTTTAGCCTTGATGTTGGCGGCCGGACCGAGCTTCATGTCTCGGATGACACCAAGAGGCTTTCAGCCTGATTCATGAAGCTAAATTGCACTCGCAAAGGGCAAGATTCTCAGAATCTTGCCTTTTGCGAGTGCAATTTTGGCATTTGGGATTCACAATCCCAAATGCAAAAATCGCTAATGAAGAATTAGCTAATATGCGAGGATTAGCATTTAAGGAATCTCTATTAGAGATTCCTTAAATGCTATTCATGACACTTTCAAAAATTGCGATTTTGCAAATTTGGGCCGCTATTTACCGAGAGGTCAGACCTCTCGGTAAATAGCAAAAACTTAGAAAAATGCTTTTAAAAGCATTTTTCTAAGTTGCATGTTGCACACACACATGTCCTTTGGACATGTGTGTGCGCAACACCTGTTCAAATGTGCATTTTAGGGGTGCTACAGGGTGTCCTTTGGACACCCCTGGCACCCTTAAAATCGCTATCTTATTTGCGAGTAGTAAATTGCTACTCGCAAATAAGGGATACTCCCCATTCATTCCTATGGGCCTTTTGGCCCATAGGAATGAATGGGGAGTTATTCCTTTTTTTTTGCGAGTAGCAAATTTCTACTCGCAAATAGAGAACATGTAGGAATCGCTATTTATTTAGCAATTCCTACATGAATACCGTTTTGCGTGTCCTCAATAGCGAGTCGCTATGATTCGCTATTAGGGCCACGCAAAACGGCCCGTACATGAATCAGGCTGATAGTTATTATATATTTAGGAGTAATGCCCGTTTATTTACATTTCGATTCAATCACTTCACAGAATAGTAAATCTAATTCATTATTTCAGTGATGCACGTAGTTAGGACCTGAATGCTGCATTTTCATAGATATATGGATGTCATCTATTAAAGGAAACAATTCGTGAACTTGTAAAGCGTGTGACTAGCATTTAAAACTGAGTGCTGCCATTCACAGGGAGCAACTCAGCTAAATAGGACCTAATAGCTTTTTAGAAACTTGCTTAATTATACATTTTCCACAGATAAAGCAGGAGGGCATTACAAAGAGAATGCACCATTGCAGTAAAGGAGAAGCACATCAACCTAGATCTTAAGAACTGGGGCACTACCAGTATAGTTAGTGAGAGTGATCAAAGAAATCAATCTGTAGAATATCTGAGCAACAGGTTCTGCAGAAAAAGAAGGCCTGACCGAAAGAAAGATTTATGACAAAATCATACAACCTTATATTGGATTAACCTGAAGACCAGTAGCCGCAGGAGCATCCGACAAGTCTCCTATAGCCTGTCAAACTTTGAAAATATAGACATTCTACATAGCTGAATTTAGTATTTTAGACCTTCTATGAATTATATTGACATCAAAAACATTGTGTGTGTGTGTGTAATGCAGGCCCAGGCGCATAGCCAAGCACCGGCCCACAAGGAGACGTGAGGCAACACAACAGGGCATTTGCTACAAAAGTATTCAAGGCACAGCCTTAGCGGCTTGCCACACCCCCATAATGATCATGGTGTGCAAAAGGAGGAATAGCAAAGATACTACAGGAGACTTTCCAAAATTGGACGATTGAGCACAGAAGCCACGCAGGAGGATGCAAAATCCGCCTGTAAACATCCTCTCAGTAAGTGGCTGCAATTTGTAAATATGTTTTCTACATGATTCTAAAAGAAACATGGGGAGTGCTGAGAGGGTACCTTCAATGCATTTAGGACATCCAGGCGAGGCGGGGCAACATTGATAAACAGTTGATGGAAGGGCATAAATATGTATAATGCTATACAAGAAGGCTGCCCCTACAGAGGAGCGAGAGTTACAAGTGCAGAGTCCTTATTTGATAAGGCTTATATGCTTACATAATCCAGAGATATGACAATGAGAAATATCAGAAATAAAAATGCAGCCCTCTTAGGAATGATGGTCTCTAGTTGGTAGAGGTAGGTACCTTTGTCCAAATAGGGACCCTTGCTTCTAGTCGGGGTAAGGGGGATACACACCTTAGATAACCCCTGCTCACCCCCTTGGTAGCTTGGCACAAGCAGATAGGATTATCCCAAAGGCAATGTGTAAAGTATTTGTACCAACACTCACAGTAACATAGTGAAAACACCACAAATGGACCCCACACCAGTTTAGAAAATTAAAATATCTTTAACTAAACTTAACAAGACTAAAACAAACAAAATCCAACATACACAGTTAAAAATATGACTTTTAAAAGGTTTCAAGAACTTGTACCATATAAAACTATGGATGTGTGACTTTTACACAAAGTACCTATAGTTGCATCAAAATTCATAAGGCCAAACAGCCGCAGAGTGAAGAAGCGTCGAAAACAGATGCGTCAGTTCCTGAGACTTTGGGGGAGGCGATGCGACAGTTCTGCTGCACGCAGAAATGATGCATCAAATCCGGCCTGTAGGGGGAAGTGATTTATCGAATCTTCTTGATGGTTCCAGTCAGCAGGTGATGCATCGGGAAAACTTGTCACACAGGTGTAATGAGTGGAAAACCGGATGCGTCGGAAAAACAGCGGCAAGAAGAGCAATGCGTTGTTATTGTAGTTCTCCAAGTTCCTTCTCTATTCCAGCTCCCAAAGAGCAGCAACAACCTCTAGAGGTCAAATAGTGGCAAAGGCTCTTCCTGGCAGGTCATAACTCACAGCAGCAGAGTTTAGGGGGACTGGAGGTGATGTCTTTGTGTCCCTGAGACTTCAGAACAGGAGGCCAGCACAAACAGGCCCTTGAGATCTCCTTCAAGCGGGGGACACAACACACAGCAAAGTCCTCCTATCCTTGGTAGAAACAACAACTGCAGGCCAACCCCACACAGCACAGCAAAGAGGCAGAACTTTTCCTCAGTCTCTTCAGCTCTTTTATTTGGCAAAGGGTTCTCTTGAATTCCAGGGATGACCTAAAAGTCTCGGGTCTGAGCCCCTCTATTTATACAGTAAATCTCTTTGTTCTTTACTGGCACACGGCTTTTAGCCCAGTCCAAACCAGTTCTGGGGGGCACTTGGCAAGTGCACCACAACCTCCATTGTCAGTGTGAGCCCTGACTCCAGACAAACCACAGGGGGGCGGAGCCATCATTATGAAAGGCAGGCACAGTCCTATTCAGGTGCAGGTGTTACTCCTCCCACCACTCATATCAGGCATATTTAACCTAGCGCTGACTCATCCGGACTCTCTGAAGCCACTGCACATCCTCAGCCCCTGCCACTCCGAAGCCAGACAGTTAATGCACATCCTAGCAGAGGCACACTGGATGGCTAAGCATTCAAATACCTACTTTCTTAAAAGTGGTATTTTCAAACACAGAATGTAAAAATCACCCTCAGGCATACTAAACTTTATTTTCCCATCTGATTCCCAGGGGCAGTTATGCTTATAAGATGTTATAAGCAAACTCCCCATTCAATCCAATGGGAACAGAGAGCCTTACAATAGTGAAAAACAAAATTGGGAGTATTTCACTATCAGGACATCCCACACACATCAGGGCCTGTCCTACCTTTCACATGCATTGCACCCTGCCGACAGAGGTACCTTGAGCCTACCTTAGGGATGACTAACGTGAGTAAAGGGAAGGTTAGGGCCTGGCAAGTGGGTGCACTTCCCAGGTCAACATGGCTGTTAACAAACTGCGCACAGGCACTGCAGTGGCAGGCCTGAGACATCTTTTCAGGGCTACTCAAGTGAGTGGCACAAATAGTGCAGCGGACCCACTAGTACCATATGATTTACAGGCCCTGGCACACTCAGTTCAACTTATTAGGGGCTTATCAGTAAATCAAATATGCCAATCATGGATAACCAATCATAATAAGAATTTACACAGGAAGTGCTTACACTTTGAGACTAATCAGCAGTGGCAAAGTGCCCAAAGCATCTAAGCCAGCAAAAACTAAATTCAGCACAGCATCAAAAATACAGGAGTTAGAGGCAAAAAGTCAGGGAAACCACACCAAGGATGCCAGGTCTAACATACTCTGAAGCTAACATTATTTAAACTTGAAAAACGAACAAACAGGAAATAAAAAAATGGTAAGAGGCAAAAATATATTGAAACCAAATGGATCCCAAGAGAGGTACAAATCTTTAACATCTCCTCTTACAGGAAGCAACACCACTAAATGATTGAAGAATAGGTCACTAGCATGAAAACATGCTCTTGTAGGTCAATGGACACATAATCAAACTTGCCATTCAGACAGAGAAGAAATTCCAAACTTTATTGAAACCATCAAAAATTAACTTATTTAATAAGGCAATCAAACACATATAACCAAATTCAAAATGGAAATTAAAGAGTGGGTGAAAAAGTATGCGATAGAAATTAAAAGAAAGAAACAACATAAATTCCTAAGAGGCAAGCAAGTCTATAATCGAGGGCAAGTATACATCTTTGTAAGATGGTTTGACCCATCAAGAAAAGAAATAGCAAATGAATACGCCATCAAACGACCAGAGAATGTCACAACAAGTTCAGGTACTGAAGTTAGTATAGACTCTGAGAATTCTAATTCAAGCACAGTATCCCTTGAGATATCAAACCCCAGTGGGGCACTTATTTAAGCAAAATCATGCTAATGAAGAAGGGATAAAGATGGAAATGAGAGGAAAGGGACAGCACCCATAAAAAAAACATTTAGGTCAACAGGATATATGGAAGGATGCACAAAATAGGAAGGATAAAATGTAAGCAAAGTAAAAGATAAAGGAGTGGCAAGAGAAGGTAATCTAAACAGGCAATAATTCAACAACAGGGCACCCCTAAAACAGAAGACAAAGCCATAGTGAATGTGTCTGCCCTTATTCTAATAAGGAAGAATGGTAAGTACAATTAGGCTACATGTGCTGTCCAGGACAGCGTTTCAGTAAGACTCAACCCAGACTAGTGGAAATTCAAACTAGTGCAGCAGTTTGCAGCATAAATCAGAAGCTGGTGGAGTGCAGCATGAAAGGAGTCTCAATTTAATTAGCAAATGAGTGATGTGTAAACACTGCAAATATTGGCCAATATTGATACAATATCTGACTCAGGCACTAGCATGCAATCCTAACCTTTTACCCAAATATTAAAAGCTACAGAGAATAGTTGTCTAAAATAAAATCCAGATATATGCTAAAAAACAACAAATGCAAAGAAAGTATTTCAAGATTCCTTTAGTGTGGATTCTATAACGTTAATAAGGCACAACATACACTGGACAAATAAACAAGCAAAGATATGAGCCAAAAAACTCCTCCTAAAATGAAAGAAAACTCATCATAAAACCAAGGGTTAAGGGGGGTTGCATTGTACTAATGACAACCCAGAGCACAAAGAGGAAGTCCTTGCCCAACTGGGAGATTCAGAATGTTACCAACTGTGCACAGTACAAAAGAATACAGAATCAATAAGACTATATCATAATAAACTATTTGATTGGTGAGAAGAAGGGTTAATGGAAATGGGTAATTGTCAATATGAAAGAAGAGAGCAGGCAACAATCCCTATTATCTACTTCATTCCTACAAATCATAAGAGCAGAGCATCAGGTCATCCAACAGATCTCCTCTTTTCTTAGAATTCAGTTCAGAATTCAAGGAAACCACATGTTCATGCTTTGATATCATAATTGTGAGACACCTCAGATTGTATGGTTGAATTCGATAATATTCCCAGGCAAACAGACAACTTTATGATAACAGTAGATATAACTGCCTTGTATACTAGCATGCAACATTACAATGGAATCATCGCATCTCAGTAGTTTCTCTGCCATAGAAGAATAACATTTTTGCAACACCACAGGATGCTATTGGACATTTTTTGTTACTGCTGTGAGTACAATATTGTGTTGTTTCAGAACTAACTGCACAGATAGAGATAAGATAATACAACCAGCACTACTCAGCTATGCCAACCCCCAAATGGGGTGTTGGGTGGAAAAGTCAAATGGACAGAGAAGTATGAAAATTATGTTAAATCTATAATAACATGGCCCTGATATAGACAACCTATTTCTCATCCGGTCAGGAAGCAAACAAGAGGCACGGAATTCAGTAACTCAATTAACAACAATGAGTTAAAGCTGAAATAAACAGGTAATTTTTAAAACCAGAGCATACTCTCCCTGGATATAGAAATCAAAGTACAAAATAGTACACTAGAGACGTCTGTTTTGTAAGGTCACAGTTGGCGACAGCTTACTACATGCTACCAGCTCACACCTACCGATTCTCAAATGCGGTATTATGTACGGAGTACTAGTCTGTATTAGAAGAAACCGTAGCATGGATGAGGTATTCCAAGAAAAAAGAGACCAATGCCATAAAAGATTAAAAATAAAGGATATTCTGTATCTATTTTGGCAAAAGCGGTTAGGGGAGCAGATTCAATACCTTGTCAAAGTTAGTCAGCAACCAAAGACACAGTGGGGATAAAGAGTCTATGGCCCACATGCATCAAAAATTGTGTTTTCGATTCCATATGAGCAAAAATTAAGGAATCGATATGATGAAATCGCAAAAGCGAATGCATCAATGACATCTCTAAATATTTGCGGTTCTGTGAAAATCGTAAATATCATTACCGATTCCGTGTTTTCCGAATCTGTACTTGCAAATTCACAATTATAGATTCGAAAATAGCGATTTACCCATATTGCAGGGAGAGGAGGAGGAAGAGGAAGACTGGTGGAGCACACCATGGAGGAAGTGTTGCTGAACAGGAGGGGGCAGATTTATGATGCAGTCATCCTGTGCCGCTGCTCCGCCACCCATGGTGCGCCGCATTTACAATGTTGCGCACCATGGGGCAAAAACGGCACAGATGCGTGACGCATCTGTGCCGTAAAGGTGGCGCATTGCTGGAGCTGCGTCGCAAGCGCGATGCAGCTCCAGCAAGGCTCGGGGGTGCCCCATCTCCACAATGCTGCGTCAAGACCTACGCCTGCTTCAAGCAGGCGCAGGGTTTTGACGCAGCATTGCCCTGAAAGTGACTGAGTGAAATCTCATAGATTTCACTCAGCCACTTTTAGGAGGCGTTCCTGCGCAGGAACGCCCCCCCCTGCGCAGGAACGCCTCCTTATGGCGCAGGGCTTTACAACGTGACGCATCTTCTAGATGCGTCACGTTGTAAATAGGGCGCATTGTTTGCACCGCTGTTGCGTCAAATAAAGTGACGCACCGGCGGCGCAAGGCCTTCATAAATCTGCCCCGAGGTGTGAAACAAACACACCATGGCCACTGAAAAGGAACAACAAAAAGGACAAGGCAGGAAGAGAAAAATCAAGTTCAGTCACAAGGTACTTGAAATCCTCACTGAGGAAGTTGTCAAGAGACATGCCCAGCTGTTTGGGAAACAATCCCTGCATGTGGCACAGTCAGTGAAGAGGAAGATTTGGCTTGGGATACAAGCCAAGGTAAATGCTGTGAGGGTGACACACTGTGACATACCTAACCTGCAGAAGAGATGGTATGACCTTCGCCGCAGTGCCAAAGAGAGGGTGTCAGACAGGCTAGCCGCAGCTAAGAAAACCGGAGGGGGACCATCTAGCGAGCGCCCTAACACCCCACTGGAGGACATGGTGGAATCCACTTTGCAGCCAGAGGCAGTTGTTGGTGTGATCGACACCTCAGGACATGCGGGCACCTCCCACGGTAAGAGCACAGCTAAGCATGTTTGTATGTCAAATGTAATCAGAAACTGCCCCAAATGCATACCCTGCGTAGTGTAGCACACCTGAGTCCAGTCCATCTTTTACTTGCAACACCCTAATGCATTCTGGGAGTTGTATGCAGAAAAATGTACAGGCAAGACATGGAGGGACAAACAAAGCTCTAGTGCAGCAGAGTGCAGCAAGGAAGTGACAACAGTAGACTTTAAACATGACAGAAGTAGATTTAATATAACTGCGCAGGCGCAATGTTACAAATAAGTGCAAACAAAAACGTACTGAACATTCACTGTTCCAATCACAGATGCAGAGCAGGACAGTGATGTGGCTGACGACCACGAGTCTGAGGGAGACATGGGACAGCATGATGAGGGACAAGAAATGCCAGCCTCCTCACCAATACCTGCTCCCACTCACCGCAGGAGAAGAGTACAACCACTTCCTGATTTGGAGAGTGATGAGGACAGCAACACAAGATCCCACACACAGCATCCTGCACATACCCCACCATCACCAACACCAGAGGCAACACTGTGGAGCAGTTCTATGCAGTTCCGCAGGCGAAGGCCCAGGGCAATCCACACGCCTGCTGATGACGATGGGAAACCCACCGCAAGTGTCCTGGAGTCCCAGATGCTGAGGGTCCAGCGCCTGCAAGGGGAGAATATCTGTCACATACAGGGCCAACTGGGAAAAATGTCAAAACAAATGGATGGCATTCATGAGTGACTGAGGGAGCTAATTACTGCAGTAGTGGAAGGGCACAGCATCCTGCACATACCCCACCATCTCCAACTCCAGAGGCAATACTGCGGAGCAGTTCCGTGCAGTTCCGCAGGTGAAGGCTCAGGGCAATCCCCACACCTGCTGATGACGATGGGAAATCTACCGCAAGTGTCCTGGAGTGCCAGATGCTGAGGGTCCAGCGCCTGCAAGGGAAGAATATCCGTCACATACAGGGCCAACTGGGAAAAATGTCAAAACACATGGGTGGCATTCATGAGTGACTGAGGGAACTAACTACTGCAGTAGTGCAAGGCCACAGGGCGAACAATGAGAGACTAGACCATGTTGCGACTTCCATTGAGGATATGTGCAGGGTCATTCAGAGAGAGCATGTTACAACTGGCAGGAGGCATCAGACTTCAATGGCACACATGCAAAGTTACACCAGGGCCATCAATAGGCTGAGTCACACCACAGCTCAGCTTTCAAGGCGTGCAGTCAGCATGCAGGTGGAGATGGCCCACTGCTGCGGGGATGTGGCCAGGGCTTCATCCAGGTCACCACTGCTGTGGAAGGACTGCAGACTGCAGCAGCTAGTGGAAGCCTCATGTTTGCGGGCGGACAGTGAGAAGGGCTACATCCTGAGCAGCCTACTGGTACCTGTGTCACAAGACAGGAGGCGCAGTACCAGGAGTCAAGCCGGCACAGAGGGGTTAATGACGGGGGTAGCAGAGCCTACAAACAGGGCCACATGAGTGTGTGGCAGGAGAAAGTAGTGAATTGGACCTGTACCAATCTGGTGACGTAACCAGATATATGACTCCCTTACACGCTGATGTTGCAGTGCCAAGACAATGACTTTTGAATTGTTTGCACCTACACTGCACGTGTCTGACAATGGTATGTGTGCATCAACACAACTACCCGCCTAACGGAATAAACCTTGATAAAAATACTGTGTTTTGTCTTGTTACTCACCTTAGAAGTAATGTATGTTGCATGATTTCTGCCCTTCTCCGCCTCCCCTCTGCTGCATCTGGACAGCATGCTGCTTGGTGTGGTTGTCTTGGCTGGATGTCTAGCTCTGGCTCGCTATCAGAGTCTTCCAGGGGAATGCCCCTATTGGTGGCAACGTTGTGCAACATACCACATGTAGCAACGATTTTAAGGCATGTCTCCGGCCCATAGTGTAAAGCCCCACCAGTTTTGTGGAGGATGCGAAACCTGAATTTGAGTACACCAAATGTCCTTTCAATCACATTCTGTGTAGCAATGTGTTCATGATTGTATTGCTGCTCCCTTCGTGTTGTAGGATTCAGATAGTGAGGATGAAAGCGTATGCACTGTCACCTACAGGATGTGAAAAAATACAGAAACATTAGGTACTGCTATGTGTCACCAAGGTGGACAGGTGTGCAAGACAGTATTACATCTGTTTATCCAGCAAATAGCCTTCTCCAAATTCAGCTACCAGCAGACGTCTGTGTATGCCACTATGCCTGAAGATGTAGGAATCATGTGCACTGCCAGGGTAACTTGCCACTATGTCTGTTATTATTGTTTTTGAATTGTAGATTGCTTGGATGTTCAGTGAATGGTATGATGTGTGGTTCCAGTAGATATGTTCATTCACTGAGGGGGGACATATGGATACATGCGTCCCATCAATACAACCAATGACATGTGGAAATTGTGCAACCTGATAAAAATCTAATTTGGTTTGTAGCAATTCCTGTGGTGTTGTGGGGAACCTAATGAGGTGGTGTATCTTCTGCAACATGGCATTTAGGAAAGCGTTGAAAAAACACGATAGGGCACTTTGAGACACACCGCCAGCTGTTGCAATTACTCCCTGGAACATCCCTGAAGCTAGGAGATGCAGTTAGCATAGGACCTGCACATGGGTGGGGATGGTTTGTGTTCTGCGAGTCTGACACTGCAGTATTGGCTCTAACTCAGCAATGAGATCTAAGATTGTGACAGCATTCAGGCTGTATTTATCATATATCTCTTCCTCCATCTACCCTAGCAAAGTGTCGCGCACTCTGAAGATTCTCTCCTGTATCCTCCTTCTTCTTTGTGCTGCTGCTCTTAGTCTCATCCTCCTCGCTATGGCTTAGAGCGCTGCCATTGTGAGACACTCTGATGCATTCTGGGACTGTTTAAGTAGTTTGCTAATGATTTACACCTGATTTGTTGTATGTGGAATTTTTACCACCTGATATGATTTCTTCATTTTAGGAGATGCAATTTGCGATTCTTGCATGATTCTGTAAAGGCGAATTCTTGTTGCATATGAGTTTGCAATTTCCTAATTGCGATTCCGTAATACAGAATCCCTATTACAGATTCGAAGATTAAGAAATCGCAAATTTAGCGAAAAGTAAGGTTTTCTGCGTATTTTCTTCATGCATTGGAAGTAGCTCTTTTGCGATCACAAACAGAATTTTTATGCAATCCGCAACGTTTGCGATCGCAAATTAGCTTGATGCATGTGGGCGTATATGCTTTACAATGAATTTTACATACAAATCTAAAATCATTGTGAACATCAGTATAAAACATTGGAACATCCGCAGGACAGGTCATGTACTTAGAAATGTAATCCGAGACAGTAAACAACATTTAAAACGCATTGTTTACAACGCATGCCATTACAGCAAAAGTTGTTACAATAACGCGTTGTTACATCGCATGCCATTACAAAGCAAGCAGTTACAACGACTTGCTGCAGGGGAAAAAAGGTGTTGAATTTGTTAGATTTTCAATCCAACAACTTCCCTACTGTTGCACACATTGAAGTTGGAATAGTAAATTATACTATTCCAAACTCCAGCGCCCCCCCTTCAGCAGGTCGTTGTAATGACTTGCCTTGTAATGGCATGCGTTGTAAACACATGCGTTGTAACGAGTGCTATTCTCTGAGACATGGCAAAAATAACATACAGACAATTTAAGTCCCTTAAAAATGAACTGGTACATATTTATTTACCCTTAACTAAAGCCTTGAAATGGTCAATGAAACCTGCAGGCTTTTCCATGTGAAAGATGCAAAGTCTGCACCAATAGCAAAGAACTGAGGGGCATATTACCAACAACTAGCGATATTTATCGCTAAATGGGCTTAGCAAGGTTTTTTTTATCCCCAAGCATCGCCGGATATTATCGCATTAGCAACGTTTATCTCTAAAGCGATAAAATATCCAGCGATAGCGGTGAAATGCTTGAATATTGCTGAGAATACAGCGATATTCACGCATTAACGGCAATAGGGTCTTAGCCATAATATCCACCTCTCATTGGATATAATGGCTAAGAACTGGTCTGAGCAGGCGTTAGCTTTTGGAGAAATTCGCGCTTAGCGCGAATATTTCCATCGATACGCCTGCGTTGATAATATGCGATATCGATGTTAGCGACTGTTTGTAGTCGCTAACAGGTTGGGTACACCCACTTTGCATGTCATTAGCGATAAATATCGCTGACATATTTTTGCTCTTTGGAAATCAAAAGAACACTTTTCTCAGAACTTTAAAGCGTACTGTTGTGGCTTAACAATTTGGGCTACTGGGTGTCCATCCTAAAACTGCAGTTATTTCAGCAAAACCCTCTAAAGAATGCCTCATGTGCGTGAAATACATTTTTCCTACAAGAAGAAGAAACTGTCAGTGTTCTATTGTTGGAAACTTTATCCATTTTTTTTTGGGATCTTGCAATTTTCCATGCGAATATTAGAAAATGTTAGGCAGAAGAACAAAAGGTACTTTTTGAATAAATGCGAGAATACATTAAGCAGAAAGTATGCCTTTGAACCAGAAAACATAAGAAATGTCAGAGATTATAATTGCTTGAGATCAAAGATAAAGTTGCCTGCATAAAATGCTGTGTAATTCCTAGAGCGATTACACCACTGGCAAAAAACAGAATTATCCCCAGAAGGAGCAGGGGTAGGTCTTCTCATCAGCCTTTTAGAACTTGAGGTCAATATCAGTCAAGATGTCTCTCTCGACTCTCATTAACATCTCCCCTTTTTTTCCAAGGGGTCATTCGCCAGCACCTGTTATTTTTCACACGTGCTGACGATTAAACTATGGGGATGGAGAAAATACGTACTTTTTCAGAGGATCTGTATTTCAGGTGAGTGGCTCTTGACTAAACAAATGCATTCCATTACCGTAACGTTTTTGCCACACCACACATTTAATACCATGCCAGCATATATTGATTGGTTTCTAAATAATGTAAAGCTTTACCAAAGGTATTACCACAATAACATCCAATGAGTTCAGAAATGTTACAATATCATAATTTGCATGGAATTACATGAAATTCCTACACTTTTGGAACTAGATCATTGTGATAAGATAAACATGTGTTTCCAGTACCCAACACGTAAGCAACCAAAGTGAAGTCTTTTTTCACTTTCATTTACCCTTGCAGAGTGCACTATGCGGATTTTGTTCACCCACATTGATTTGGATGAAGGTCTACCATTAGCATCAGCAGTCCATTGTATTCTGAAACTGATAGCAAATGAATATACATGGCAATGATTTCCCTGAGCGTATTCATCTTTTAAGCTTGCAATAATGAGTGCCATTGTGTTGTGTATATGTCTGTTATTTAGCGCCAAGATACCCTTGGGTCAAAGTGCGATTTACAAATACACATGCTATGTTATGTTATGTTAAGCGATTTTATGTTATGCATTGGTAAGCCAGATGTGCAAAAAGCACATATGTAATTTTCAAATAAAGGTAACAGTTCTTTTAAACTATAAGATAAAAAAAGAAATTAAATCAATCAAATAAATATATAGTAAACAATATATAAATACATAGAATAGTGAAAGTGTTGGTCATTGGAGGGGCCAGAGTTCCTGTTCCCCCTCCAACCTAAGCAACATCGATGAAATTATTGGACTTTGAAGGTATCGGATTTACTATTCTAAACCAAATTTAAGCAACAGCAGGTAAAGTGCTGGATTTTGCTTGGGTAAGGTTTGCTATTCAGCCTCCAATCAAAGTAACAGTCAGCTTTTGGAGGAGTCATATTCAATTTTCCAAATCAAAGCTAACCAACAGTAGAGAAAGTGTTGGGAAAAATATATATTAATTATTATAACATTTTTAAAAACATTACCAATTAATAGAAAAATATGGAACTAGAACATCCATAAAAATGACATTAACATATACACTAATTTCCAATAACCAGTCAATTACTCTTCAAATTTGTTTAAACAAATACATTTATACCTGATCAAGATGGGGTGGTCTACCAGACCAAAGGTGGTGGATAGGTAAAGCATTTTGAGGCAGGATAGCAAACTTCTAAGGTCCAGTGTCAGGTCATTCAGCACATCATCCAGTGCAACCTCTGTCCCTAGCCTGGATCTAAAGCATATCTGCCTTTTATCTATCAAATGGTGGTCCTCCAGGTACCTGGACAATTAGTGTGTGAGAAACTCCTTTCTAATTTTGGTTACAGAATGAAAAAGAGATATTGATCCGTAACTGGGTCAGATTGAAGAATTAAGAGGCTGATTAGGATGACAGTGGGAACGCCACTGACAGCCCATCAGTGGCGGTCCCACCATCATCAGTGACTGAATCACTGCCAGCCATATTACGATGGTGGGTGGAAAGGCCAACCTCCACGCATCCGACTGGATCAAATACCCCATTGGTGCGTGGGAGGGAGCCGCAATCCCTACAATATCCGGTGCCTGCCAGGCACTACCGTAGGCATTATGATATCTATCCCTGCTGGCCATTTCATGGCACTTTACCCACCATGAAAATGCTGGCAGAAAGGGACATTGTAGTGCCCCCCTACATAGCCCTGCACCATGTGGCACATAGTGCAGGGATATGTGCAGTGTCCCCTTTTTGCATTGTGGAGTGTGCTGCAGCCAGCAGCACATGCCGCAATACAAAACATAGGCATTGCGACCACCGTGGTGACGGTCGCATCCTATTGCCTATGGCGGGTCTGCCGACACTTTGATTGGTGGTCCCGTCTCCGATATGATGGTGGTCGAACAAAAGTCCGACCGCCATCATAATCAGCCTCTAAGATTGGGCTTTACCAGCAAATGTTTACTGACAGCTTCTTTGCAACCCTTGAGTTCTATTGGTGAAAGTGGACACCATGTTTATCTAGGAGTTCCACAATGGTTCTACATGTATGTTGAACATGATTCCGTGCAATAAAACATTTTGTAGTACTCTAAAAGTTGATGTTGTGAGTTTGGAGATCTATTTGCCCATTTCTTTAGATTGAAATTGTTCATGAAGCAGGATCTAATCCAGATCATGGAAATGTCTTTAATGCCCATACATTCAAATACAGTACCAAGAAGGATATCATAGTCAATCGTATTGAACACTGAAGCTAGAATGAGAAGCACCATGATGCAGTTGCCTAGTCAATGAGTGGAAGGGAAACATTTCCTCTCTTAAGATGACTTATTTTGGCACTGGCCACAGATCTAAGAGCCCTAACAGTTGGTTTTTATTAATATTATCGTTAGGTGGGCCACACCATATTTTTCTAGTATTTTTGCTTGGTTCAGGAGGCCAGTGTTTAGTCTGACACTGACTTTAATGGAAATAGGCAGACACAAACACTGCTCTTTCAACTTGGGTTTTAACTACACTGCCCAGAAGCCACCAGGTATCAAGGAGGAGGGGAGTAATGAAGCAACATTTTAGGGTGCTTAAAAGCAGCCCAGTGACCCGCAGCATAGAGCGCACACGAAACACGCCCAGGCCTGTGTGAAGACTGACCAAAAGTGAACTTGTCTGCGCCTGTCTGAGGTCAGTCCAGGCTGGGTTGGGCCCCCCTACAACAGCTGCTGGAGTTTTGCAACTTCGCAAAATACCTCAGGAGTAAGAACTTTTTTATTCCTTTACAGTTTTCCATCTTGGGCAACAAAAAAGCCGTGGGAACAACAAGCCTGACTTTTTGCTTTAGCACTGATTCCTGTTTTAGTACCATTAATACATTCATGGTTAGAGTTGTAGACATGCTTAATAAAGAAATGTAACTCAATGAGCACTGCCTTTCTACCTATGGATTGGTTCCCTGTACTTTTGAAAGCAAGACCTTGCACGCTAACAGCATTCAGGAAGTGTGCCAAATGACCGTTTATCCTGCTGTTGATGTTCCTGTGTCTAGGACACCTACTAAGCACAAGAGGAAACTGGCCATGGCTCCCATAGTGGCAAAGTAGAGAATTTGGGACCAACATTGAGGTGCACTTACCTATTAAAGACACTGTTGTACAAGTCCATGTGAAGGACCATCTCGCCTTCAGGAAACAACTCAAGACCTGGCTGTTCGAGCAGTAGCATACCCCTCCCTCCAAGCGCCTTGAGACCCTCCCAGGTGAGTAGTGCGCTATACAAATGGCATGATTGATTGATTGATTGATTGATTGATTGATATTTGTGATAAACTATATACCAAGTTGGAGTTTATATTAACCCAGCTTGTAAAGTCCCTGGTTAATGGGTTAGGGCTGTGCAGTTTAGCAACAGAGGGCAGGACAGATGTTGTGATTTATGACTGTGATTGCATGCAGCCCTTACTGACCAGGTCGGCACTGCTGCAAAAGCAGCTTCGCCCCAGACAAACACCCGGTGAAAAGGCTGTATGCCAGGTCCATCCAGCGAGTCAGGCCACCACCAAATCTAATAATGAAGGCCTTGATTTCACCTCCACCCTCCTGATAACACCTATCATTCCACTTATTTTATTAGTGCCTGCCTCGAATCCTGACTCATCAGCTGTCTGTTAGCCAAGATTGCAAGGTTTCCCTGAAAAGCTTTCTATTATTAACTTGCTATGCAAAGCCTGTCCTTTTGTACTCATTTTTATGAATGTTTACCCACTACTCAAAGATGCATCGTAGAACAACAACCAACTTAAAAATAAGGTGGCTCACTGGTTACACAGATTTTTGATAACATTTTAAATGTAAGAAGAATGGCATTTGGCCGCAATATTGTACTGAAAATTTCGGGATACGGAAATATCGGGAAAAAATTCGAGATACGTAAATAGTGTGATGCATAAATATTGTTGACAAAAATATCTTTTATTCAGGTAAGTAATATCGTTGTTTAGAATATTGTTTTCAATAATATAGTTGTAAAAAATATAGTTTTTTAATTATCTTTTTTTTTTATATTTTAAATTGTATTGTTTTATGCAAGGAAATACAGCAGTGGACAAAAAAAAGAACAATTCCAAACATAAGTATAAGATTACATACAGACTCAAGAGAACAAAGGAAATTAAATCAAATCCGCAATTGGCGCCCATATTTTCTTTCCCAAAGCCCTTCTTTTAACCCCCTTAGACTGATAGATAGCAGACTCCATATTGTACATAAACAATAGTTTTTCCCGCCAATTAAAAAAAGAAGGAGGTTCAGAGTTGATCCACTCCCTAGTAATGCATGCTCTGGCTACTTCCATACAAATGAAAAGAAGACACGTTAGTGGTTTAGATCTTGAAGTGCTAGAGTCTATACCTATTATCAGCAGCTCTGCAGTTACCCTGATGTCACAATTAAGAACAGAAGAAAAAAACATTTCAATTCGATGAAAAAAATCCCCAAGCTTAGGGCATTGATAAAACATTTGTATGTCGATAGCTGCATACAAACCACAGCGGTTACATTTCGCTCCCACCGTCATACTCCATTTATCCACTTTGCTAGGGGTGTAATAGAGGTAGTGTATACACATAAAATGTTGGGATTTCATCATCCCGGTAATTAAGATTTCAGACGCCAATTTAACAGATTCTAGAACATAAATATCCGGGATCCATAATTTACTAACCCATTTCAACTGACAATGCTCTAAGTCATCCCCAAATTCCTGAATCAAACACAAATACAAAATGCCTATCAGAGTTTTTCTATGCAAGTGTTCCATAGGGGGGACTCTGCTCATACTAACATCAGTAATGGAGGAAGGGCTTTGAAGAAAACTGCGGATCTGAAGGTATTTAAAAAAATCATTTTTAGTTAACAAAAACTTATCCTGAAGTTCCTGAAACGAAGCAAGTTGGCCATTAATATAAAAATCACCCAAATAGCGTATTCCTTTCTGCTCCCATCTAATAGTAATTAAGTCACAGAAAATCGTAGCTGGTAAAAGACCAGGAGCGGCAATCGGCGTATAGGCATTCAATTTGCTTAATGCCATATGCTTCCAAACTTTTTGCCACACACCAAAAGCTGCCTTCAGCGTCTTAAATTTGATTTTCTTGTGATAACTAGGTTCAATCACCTTAAGAAAACAAGCTTTGGCTTTTTCACCCATAATCATTAAAAAAATTAAAGGTGTTTGACAGAAAGGAATACTGGCTCTGTCACCGATTATCAGTGGGGTGATGTATTGAAGTGTTGCCGCTAGGTAATAGAACACAAAATACGGGACATTCCACCCCCCACATTCTTTACTCAAAATCATTTTTTATGGGCTTTCCGATGTCGCTTGTAGCCCCACAAAAATCTGAATGTGGCCCTTTCCAGGTTTTTAAAGCTCAAAGGAGGAAATTCTAGAGGTATTGTACGGTACATATACAATACCTTAGGTAAGATTAGCATTTTTAAAATATTAAGTCTACCATGCAGCGATAAATGCAAGTGGTCTAAACGCTCTAATATGGAATTCATTTTAGTCACTGCAGGGTTCATATTTATCTCAGGTGTATTTGCTATAGGCAGTGAGATTTTAATTCCCAGGTATGTCACCTCCGTAGCCATGGAAATATTTGTAGGGAGATTGTCCCCAGAACATAGGATTTAGGTTTTCTCCAAATTAAGATTATAACCGGAGAAAGATCCGAATTGTGTGGCTAAGTCATTAACTGCCGGTATCGCAGTCTGAACGTCCGTAGTAGTAATGACGATATCATCAGCATAGGCTAATGCACGGTAATTCACATTGGCTAAATAAATAGGTTTGATTTTTTCCTCCAAAATAAAACAATTGATTAACCGCATGCGCGCTAGCGGTTTTCCCGCTGCGCGCTGCGTTTTTTAAAAAGCCGCGTTACATGACGAGCTGAGCTCGTCATGAGCGTGCGAGCGGCACAACTCATGACGAGCTCAGCTCGTCATGAGCGCGGAAGGGGTTAAGGGATCAATATAAAGTGCAAAAAGTAAAGGTGAACAGGGGCATCCTTGACGAGTACCCCTGGTGATTGAGAAAAAGGGAGAGAGTTGAGCATTAATACGAATACAAGCTTTCGGGGCCACATACATAGTTTTTAAAGCGGTTAAGAAACCTGATTCAAATCCTTTTCTAGCCAAAATATCCCACAAGTAGACCAAGGCAACCCGGTCAAAAGCTTTTTCAGCATCCAAAAAAATCAGTCCGATATTAGATCGGGTTGCCTGGGCCCAGTCTAGAAAAGTAATTAACCGCCGGATATGATCCGCAGTGTCACGTGTAGGGATAAATCCATGTTGGTATTTGGAAACTAGAGGGGTAATGATGGTGGATAAACACGAGGCCAAAATCTTGGAGAAAATTTTACTATCCGCATTTATTAATGAAATGGGACGGAAAGAAGACGGAGAAAGAGGAGGTTTGCCCTTCTTTAAGAATACAGTGACTATTGATTCGTGCCAGGACATGGGAGCAGTGCCCTGTTGTGCTGCTAGAAATAAAGAAACTAATTCAGGTTTCAAAGTGTGGCGAAAAAATTTGAAAAACTCCAAAGGGATTGCATCAGGGCCCGCCGCTTTGCCTGATGCTAAGGACAGAATCGATAGCTCGATTTCTTCCCAAGTGATAGGTAAATCCATCTTCTCTCTTTCCTCTGTTGTTAAAATGCCAATTACAGCAGAGTCGGTAGATTGACTTATCCTGTCCCCTAAATCACACACCACGTCCTCAGTGTATAATCTAGAATAAAATTCACAAAACACCTCCAGTATATCGGTGGTATTATTAACAGTAATCCCTGCAGTATTATTTATTTTATCTATACTGGAAAAAGCAGCCTTCTGCCTTGCCCTTTTAGCCAAATGTTTCCCTGAGTTTTCTCCTACTTCGTACACCTCCGATCGAAATGCAGCGAGTTGTTGAGCAAGCTTTGCAGCAAATCCCCGATGTATTTTCACCTTCTGGGCCAGTAATTCCTTAAGGATACTATACGGACCCACACCCTGATTGCAGGCCTGCATAAGTTGTATCTCCAAAAGTCTCAGCTTACTCATCTCTTCTTCCTCCTTCTTCCTACCGTCCCTTTGTTTTTTTAATGAATAACTCAGAGTCTCACCCCGAACCCCACATTTGAACGCGTCCCAAACTATCTCTGGAGAGGCAGTTCCCCTGTTATTTGCGAAAAATTCCAAAATCCATATGGACATACGTTCAATGTAGGCTTGGTCAAAAAGAAGTTTACGGTCAAAAGACCAGGTCTCGGACTTTGTGAGAGGTTCAATTCAAAACTAAGAGTAATGGGGTTGTGATCAGAGATCACCTTAGGGAGGACCTTGTACCCTATATTTGAAAAAGCATTAAATAACCTCATGGCAACAAAAAAATAATCCAACCTAAAATGCTTCTGATGTGGGGCAGAAAAAAAAAGTGCACCCGGCTATTCCACTAGATCTTATATGTCCCACATCAAGGAGTCGAAATTCCTGAACAATACCTTTAACTGCCTTATACACGTTTTTTTTCCTGCCTGGCCTTCCTGCCTGGCCTTCCACTGACAGACAGCTCTCTCCCGCTGATATCAGTTAAGTCAAAGCACAAAATTAAAGATCAGAGGTTTTTTTTCAGCCACTTAGCGATTCTCTTTGTCTGCTGTCAAGGCCCATGGGTTAGAGCGCTTCCTCCTCTGCGAGTTTTCCCTTTCACAAACAGCCCAGAATGGAGACTCGTCCGAGCTTAGTCACAATGTTTCACAATACTGCAATACAGCAACACTGTAGCACTGGTTATATACTGTCTTTTAATGTTCTCACTACCCATAAACCAAGTCAATCATGTAAAACAAAGCCCCAGTACAACCATCCAGAAACAAACAGCCCCTCCGCACTGTGTTGCTCACCTCATAGTGCTCCGTAACTTAAAGCGTTGAAACGTTTGTAATATAGACTTGTATAAGATATAAGCTTTTGCCACAGCTTTTAGGGATACCGCTCGTCAAATTTCAAAACATCAGGTTATTCCCCAGAAGCTCATTCCCCACCTGCTCCGGTACTCGCGCCTCTGACCACAGAACGCCTCCGTCAACACTCCGTACAGCGTCAGGCTACTCCGCCTTCCCGCTTCTTATCCCGCTGACCAGACTGCTCCAGGAGAAGCAAAGCCCTCGCGCCGCAGACCTCAGAATGCCACCGTCACTGTCAGCACTCCAGAGGGCGTCAGGCTACTCCGCCTTCCCGCCTCACGTCCCGCTGACCGGACCGCTCCAGGAGGAACAGAACCCTCGGAGCCTCCGCCGCTTTCCTCCTCACGGCTCCAGCCCCCAGACCGTCAACAGCAGAGGAGCCAGCAGAAAAGCGATATCAGGGGCAGAACAGCAGAACAGAACAGCAAAAGGTTGGTCAGCAGTGGATAGATGCACAGCACAGCTCTCACTCGGCTGCGATAGCAGCCGCCATCTTGCTTCCGGTATTCGTTTTTTAATTATCTTAATGTTTTTTAGTTCATTTATTAATTGTATGTGTTAATATTGTTTGCATAATTGTTCATAATATTTTTAATTATAGTGTTGAAGTAGGTTGCTAGGTTTGTAGGGGAAGTTAAATAGGAAATAGTCAATAAAAAATGAATTACTAATTTATTAATACTTATTTAATTGATTATTAATTATATAAATTGTGTAATTATGGGCCCAATGTAGGTCGGTCGGTAACGGCCGAAAATCGGTATTTTCGGCTGTTACCGACCGGTATTTTAGAAATGGTATGTAGGGCCACATATTTTACAGAATCGGTAAATTTACCGATCGGTAAATTTATCGATTCTGTAAAATACCGAATCGGTATTATTTACCGATTCGGTAAACTTGAAATGTAGGTGGGACTCTTCAGAGTCCCACAAGCCGTACAGAATCGGTATTTTACCATCAAATCTATTTGATGGTAAAATACCGATTCCGGTGTGCATGGACATGTGTGCATGCACACCTGTGCCATATGACAGGCAGACCTGCCCTTAGGGCAGGTATGCCTGCCACATGGCACCCGAGCCTCTTTTGGGGGTGCCAGAGGGTGTCAAATTGACACCCCCTGCACCCTTGTGTCAGTCGGTAGTTACCGATTCAGTAAATACCGAATCGGTAATGCCCATTCTTTCCTATGGGCTTCAAAGCCCATAGGAATGAATGGCCATTACCGGTCGGTATATACCGAATCGGTAAATACAGAATTTTACCGATTCGGTAAAAAAAACATCTGGATGGACCTACATGTCCACCCTTCATATTTACCGATTCTTAATTACCGAATCGGTAAAATTCGGTAATTAAAAATCGGTAAATGATTCCTACCTACATCCGGCCCTATATGTTTTAGTTATATGAGGTGCAGGCTGCTGGGTTTGTAGAAAGACGGGGTGGGCAGTTAATAAAGTAATAATTAATTAACAAATAATTATTAATTTATTATTATTTCATTAATTGATTATTTATTTGATAGTTTTTTATATTTAATTTAATTGGTAATTTATTTGATGTATTGCAGTTCTTTTGTTAATATTTTTTATGTTTCATATACATATATATATATATCTGTTTGTATGTGTGTGATGCCAGAGAAAACTGTGTAATACCCCACCTTTCACTTGGTTCAACTAAGAGGAGGCATTTATTGGATAACTATATTATGAAAAGGGAATTAATTAGTACCCATGAACTTAGCCAATTTGACAATCATAACATGCTGACCTTCTTTGACTGTGGATGTTTTACAGTAAAGGACTACATTTTGTTATCTAGATCCGTGACTCACTTGATTAATACATGTGACACTGTTGCTCTGCACATTGGATATCACAAGCCCATCACTTTGACTAGTCAGTAAGGGTCTCCAACCTTTTCTGTACTGGTAGCTACTTGTGTTCAATGAAACGCATCGAGAGATATTAATATTATTAGTGTTGAATAATTTAATTATTTTACAAATAAAATATTTTAACCAAGCAAAAGTTTTCTTATTTAATAAGCTGGGCTGTACACAGGTGAGCTACTCAGAGGTAGATGGAGAGCTACAGTAGCTCACAAACTACTGGCTGGAAACCCCTGGACTAATGATTGTCCAGGGATCTTAACTGCAATGTGGTCTGGCACAGGCATCCCTAGGTACATCAAGGATAACATCAAGTGATTGGTTTGGAAATTGCAGACCTGGCTGAATTCCTAGCAGATTTAATCAGTAACAATTTGTTAGTGTTTGAGTGATGTTTAGCTGAGACAAAGCTTGCAGGGTCGGCAATTCAGTCTTTTGCTGAAATATGGTGTAGTGTGAGACCAATGCTCCTAAAACCGTTCCTGTTGAGGTCCTGACCCCAAGGACCTCTAGAACTTCTGGCTCATCTCCCTGCTCGCGTTCCCGTCGAAGGTCATTGAGAAAAAACGTCAACATGCAACTGGCCCGCCACCTGGAAGACAACAACATCTTGGACCCGTCCCAGTCCGGGTTCAGACAAAACCACAGCACCGAGACAGCCCTCATCGCCGCCACAGACGACATCAGGCGCCAACTAGACAACGGCGAAATATCAGCCTTCATCCTCCTGGACCTGTCAGCCGCCTTCGACATGGTCTGCCATCGCACTCTAAAGACATGCCTTCTAGAAGCCGGAATCCAAGAGAAGGCCCTTGACTGGACCTTGTCCTTCCTCTCCGGCAGCACCCAGAGTGTCCGCCTCCCGCCCTTCCGATCCGAGGCCACCTGGGCTCATCCCTCAGCCCAACGCTGTTTAAGTCTACATAGCCCCCCCGCACAAGTGACCCGCCAACACGACCTCAATATCATCTCCTACGCTGATCACACCCAGCTCATCCTCTCCCTCACCAAGAACCTGCACACCGCCAAAACCAACCTCCACGAGGGAATGAAGGCCGTCGCCGACTGGATGAGGAACAGCCGTCTGAAGCTGAACTCAGACAAGACGGAGGCCCTCATTCTCGGACCCACCCCCTCAGCCTGGGATGACTCCTGGTGGCCGACCACACTGGGAACAGCACCGACACCCACCGACCATGCACGTAACCTGGGATTCATCCTCTACTCCTCCCTCTCCATGTCTAAATAAGTCAACGCCGTATCCTCCTCCTACTACAAGCGCTGCGAGGCCTCCGGGTAGTCAGGCGCTATATAAGTGCAATTTTTCATTTCATTTTCATTTCACTACAACACCCTCCGCATGCTCCGCAGGATCTACAAGTGGATCCCAACCGAAACAAGAAAAATGGTGACACAAGCCCTCGTCAGCAGCAGACTGGACTACGGCAACGCACTCTACGCAGGAATCCCAGCCAAGCACCTACGACGACTACAACGCATCCAAAACGCCTCCGCCTGAGTGATCGTCAACGTCGCCCGCTGCAGCCACATCACCCCCCACCTGAGAGACCTACACTCCCCGTCGACAAGAGGATCACCTTCAAGCTCCCCACCCACGCACACAAAGCACTCCACAACACCGGACCAGCCTACCTGAACAGCAGACTCAGCTGCTACACCCCCACCCTCCAGCTCCACTCCGCCAGCCTCGCCCTCGCCGCTGTTCCCCGCATCCAACGAACAACCTCCGGGAGCAGATCCTTCTTCTACCTCGCCGCCAAGACCTGGAACACCCTCCCTACCCACCTACGGCAGTCCCAAGACCTACTCGCCTTCAGAAGACTCCTCAAGACCTGGCTCATGGAGGGCATTGAGGGTCTAACAGCAGGGAAAGCTCCCGGTCCCGACGGGATTCCTCCAGATCTATTTAAATCTGAGCCAAGCTTCTGGGCACCTATTTTAGAGTCTGTCTTTAATGCAGCAGTAAAATATGGTTGCCCACAATCCTGGGGGGTCTCCACGATTGTCCCGGTCTTTAAGAAAGGGGACAAAAGTAGCCATAATTGTTACAGGCCTATTTCATTAATAGACTCCATGGTCAAAATTATAGGTAGAATCCTACTGCAGAGACTTTCTGATTGGACGATGGAAAATAACATTATGTCCATTGTACAGTACGGGTTTTGCAGTGGACGATCAACTGTGACACAGTGTCTTAACCTTTTTCTTATACTTAGCAAGTACACTGTGGCTCATAGGGGCACCATTCACCTCGCCTTCATGGACTTGTCCTCAGCCTTCGATTGTGTAAACAGGGGAAGGCTTTGGCAGACCATGAGGGCAAAGGGTGTAGATAGTGGAATTGTCAATTTCCTGGCTGACTTACATAGTAATACTAGAGCTAATGTGAGATACTCCCAAGATCTGAGCACAACAGAAAATTTTGTTAACAGAAAGGGTGTTCGTCAAGGCTGTATCTTGGCCCCCTTTCTTTTTAATTTTTATATTAACGACCTTGATAGTGTGTTGCAGAATGTACAGTCCGACTGCCCTAGAGTTGGTAGGCGGGGGATTCCTGTACTTTTATACGCATATGATGCGGTTTTAATTTCCAGAACTGAGAGGGGCCTTCAAGCTTTACTAAATGCTTTTAAACTGTTCATGACGGACAGAGACCTTATGGTCAACAACTCAAAATCATTCATCATGCATGTTGGCCAACAATCAAAAAGGAACTTTTCATTTAAACTCGATGATGTAGTGATTCCTATAACAAAGACATTTTCATACCTTGGGGTCCTTTTTGACTCCAAGCTTAATTGGGGTCCTCATCTGGCAAAAAAGAAAGGGGAACTGGTCAGGGTTAACGCCTCCATCTTCGATTTCGCATCGAATTTGGGTAAAAAACCTATTAGTGCCATGCTGAAACTTTATAATGCAAAATCGGTAGCAATTTCTACTTATGGCAGTGAAATTTGGGGGTACACTGACAGTGGGCAGTTGCAGATCGCTGAAAACTTTTTTCTGAAGCGCATTTTGTGTGTTCCTGCAGGCACACCTAACCTCTCGGTACACGAAGAGCTAGGGATGCAATATTTAGGTGACATTTTTTCCTTACGCCCATTAACCTGCTGGCTCAAACTGTGGTTAAATCAGGATATACCATTGACTCACCTGATTATGAGCGATTATATGACCCAGGACAAGGCAATGGCTTCCCCTTGGATAAAATATGTGAAATCCTGCTTTGTCAAGCTTGGCCGTTTGGAATTGTTTGAACAACCTAGTAAGATTGTAAAGGGTGATCTGGAGGTAATTAAACTGTACTTCCTTTTGGATAGGAAGATCAAGAGGGAAGAAGTTGAACTCCAGAAACAAAGTGTAAGAAAGTTTGTTATGCTGAAAACATGTGACACTGCAGAGCCATATCCGATGGGTACACTGACCTCCTATGAAAAGTTCCTGTTAACAAGGTTCAGGTTAAATCTTTTTCATCATCTGCTGATTAGACCTAAAACTGATGTTTTTTAACAAATTGGCAGCTCCCTGTGGCTGCAACGGAGAGTCTCCACAGGATATGCTGCATTTTATATTTTTATGTAGATTTTATGAATACCCACGAAGGCGCTATCTGGTCTCTCTTTTAAAAAAACTTAATTTTACTCAGATCAGACCGGCCCTAATGTATTTACAGCTTTTGCATGATGACAGTATTCTCCATATCACAGAATTTTTAAAATTGACTGTTAGGTTAAGAAATTGTCTGGACATGTAATGGCCCTATGAGATGAATGCACTAGTCACTTTTCTCCCGTTTTAAAGCTGTTATTGCACTTTCTCACTTTGGCACTTTATCTGATAAATGTTTACAATGAATGTGTTTTTAAATTGGTTTAAATGTATATGTATATGTACTTTTATTGTGTAAAACCGAATAAAGTTTTTGAACTTTGAACTTTACAAGGCATTTAATTTCCCAAAGTGACCTAACGAATACATCTAAATAATTGCTGGCATTGTTTGAATTTAATTTTAGAGCATTTAAGTTTACGATTTGTATTGTGTTTTAATGACTCCAACGCAACTACAGTTATCTTCTTGTACTTGGCAGTCCCCGACACCATTGATTTCTTTGAGTTCGTTTAGCAGTTGCAATATTGTTTGTATTTTTTTGTCAGTATTATGTACTGTAATTTTCTACTTCTCCCACACTCTCTCTCAGGCAAATGACTGTCTCTTTGTTTTTGTTTGCAAATACTAGTGCCAGTCTCTAGTCTACTACTACCATCACACAACCACGACATATTCTCCGTTGTCTTGGGAAACCATGCAGCCCTTGCGGTGCCAAACGTAATCACCATCAATCACAGGTAAGAAGAGAAGTTTGCTGGGAGGTATAATGGAGGAGAGGCTGGTAGTACTAATAGGACAAATATAACTGAGTGAGGGGTACCGCATCTATCTGTTTGCATGTTACACATGTGGTCAATCAATAAAGTATTTCAATCAAACACAGGCCGCTGCCCTGCATCTAAAGTAAACCTTGTGACGTACAACAGTAACCCCACCACAAAACAACATCATATGTGTAAGTTGAAAATAAATAACATTTATTCATGTAAAAAAATATCCTCCTAGTCCCTCTATCCCACCCCTATCCCCACCCTAACCCCAACCAATGTCCAAGTCCAAAGAATGTCCCACAAAAATAGCCCCAACACCCAATTCCCACCCGCCAACAAAAGTATTAAAAAAGGGGCAAATCAACAGGGTCCATTACAATTGGCGGGCTTTGAGGTGTTTGTCCACTATTATCTTGACGCGCTCCTCTAATTGGGCCTCCAGCTTGGCCACCCGGAGGAGAAGTTGTTGCGGAAATGCACGGCACGGGGTGGCAGATATTAAATGCTGGCGGTGAGCGGCTGCCTGGCCGCGGCGCCGTACTCCTGCAGGTGGGGCGTTGCTAGGGCCAGGCGCATTGGAAAAGGCAGCAGCTGCTGCCGCCGCCTCTTCCTCCTCCTCCTCGGCCTCAGCCACCAGCTGGCGGTACTCCTCCACAATGGCCTGCAGTTTCCTTTTCCGGGCCCTGGCTGCCAACTCCTTCCGTGATGGTTTTTGGGAAGGAGTATGAGTATCTATAAAAAAAGAAACAGAATTGTAACTGAAACTCTTCAAAATTAATTCAACAGTACATTGTGGCATAGTAGCACTACCAAGCGCAGTACATACAATTGGTGTCAACTTTTAGTATCTATCTGATCTATCCTCCTGCTTCCCCTGCCTGTAGCTTTTGTTGAAGTTTTTTCCGGCATTATACTTGCCCTAGTACTATGGGTGGACTTGAGTACACAGAACAATGCCAGTCTTTTTTGTATCTCCTTTTATATTTTCAAAGTAAGACTCTGCTTTCAGTGACAGTCTCCACCAATGATGAATACAATACATTTAGGGGGCATCCACCCATTAAAAGTAAATGTCTATCATTCTTTATTATCGCCTTGGCTGGTTTCACTTTTACCAGCAACCACCCATGCGTCCACTCCTTCCTTGCCTTGGGTTTCATTGACATAAACTCCGCTCATGATTCTTGCTATCCACTGTATCCATGCACCCGTATTGTTTTGCCCAACCAGGCCTGCATTTTCTTTCACCTTCCAGTTCTACCCATCCTTCAACAACCCATGCATCGGATTCATATCAGCCACGTGCATTAACCTTCCAAAGTATCCTTCTATGGTAGTCTTATTATGACATCTCTTCAGTCCTTCCTCCTTCCACCCTAGTTCACTTCTTTCCCTTTTTGTTCAACACATCCCTTAAGGTCATCTGATCCGACTTTTAGTCTTCTCCATAACTTTCACAGCTGAGTTGGAGTCTGATAGAAAAGGACTCGTTTACTCAACTCATGCTGGTAATGCTGCAAAGGGTGTCTTCTTCACCCATTGTATATTGTCCAGTACGACTTCAAATTCGTACTTTCTTAATAAGTCTCATAGCACAGTGAGGGAAATGTTCCCCTTCCACCTAGTAATGCAAATAAGTAATGAATATAACTTACCACCGCCCACCGCTGAAGTTTCCTCCCCCACTGATGCTCCTGCAGGTGCCGCAGCCACTGTCCCCTCCTAGATGGCAATCGCATCGCCGCTGGCCCCATCGAAACTGGTGGTTGGTAGTGATTGTGCACCTATAAAGCAAGTACACCTTTTTAGATGCCTGCACACCTCCCCTATTTTACTAGTTGTACTTTTTTCACCAGGAAGGAAGATTGAAAAAACAGTTACGTACAACATAAATCGTTGTAACTAGTTCAAATTGCGTACTTCTGTACAGCAGTCACATTAGACAGAGTTTAGTTTTAATTTATTAGATGGTCCCTAGGGTCATCTAATCTCTACTCCTGCTCTAGTCTTTGGAAAGTTAGTCTGAGCCATATAATCATTTTAGATCCGGGTCTACTGCTTTGCCCATGTTACCTCGCAGCTTGTTGCACAGTAAGAAAGACACCTTTGAGGCCACATGAATGTTGCATACAACTAAAGAGAGGTTGACAAACCAGTATTGTTAGTCCCTTTTGCTTATCCATAATGTTGCACTTTTTGTCATGACTGCTAAAACTGGCATAGTTGTATTCACTGTCTAACGTGCAACATTTTTCTCATAGGCAGATTAGAAGATTGCCTTCTACGAACCAGAGATTTGCAGAGCTTTCGAAAGATGCATGTGTAACCAGTATACGTTCAACGGTGAGGGGCTCCCACAATTCACACATTTCTCTATCGTGCACTAGATGTACAAAATGTATAGTATTTAATCTTCTTCATTTTGCATGGTGGAGCAGGATGTTTTTCATGGAAATACTTACAAGTTACAATACAAAGCTTGTTATTTAAAAAATAAAGGGGCATATTATCAAGAAAGGGTGTTACATTATCGCCGTTTTTATCGGCAGGAAACTGCCGATAAAGAGGCGATAATGTGCTTGATAATATGCTCTATGATATCCAATCGAAGCCCATGTTAGATGTCTTCACATCTAACATGGGCTTCGATTGGAATTCATAGAGCATATTATCAAGCACATTATCGCCTCTTTATCGGCAGTTTCCTGCCGATAAAAACGGCGATAATGTAACACCCTTTCTTGATAATATGCCCCTTTATTTTTTAAATAACAAGCTTTGTATTGTAACTTGTAAGTATTTCCATGAAAAACATCCTGCTCCACCATGCAACATGGGCTTCGATTGGATATCATAGAGCATATTATCAAGCACATTATCGCCTCTTTATCGGCAGTTTCAAGGGTGTTACATTATCGCCGCTTTTATCGGCAGGAAACTGCCGATAAAGAGGCGATAATGTGCTTGATAATATGCTCTATGATATCCAATCGAAGCCCATGTTAGATGTCTTCACATCTAACATGGGCTTCGATTGGAATTCATAGAGCATATTATCAAGCACATTATCGCCTCTTTATCGGCAGTTTCCTGCCGATAAAAGCGGCGATAATGTAACACCCTTGAAACTGCCGATAAAGAGGCGATAATGTGTTTGATAATATGCTCTATGATATCCAATCGAAGCCCATGTTAGATGTCTTCACATCTAACATGGGCTTCGATTGGAATTCATAGAGCATATTATCAAGCACATTATCGCCTCTTTATCGGCAGTTTCCTGCCGATAAAAGCGGCGATAATGTAACACCCTTTCTGGATAAAATACCCCAAAGTTTTTGAACTTGCACATAGACTCTGTGGTATATTTTGAGTGTCTGGGAAGTTGTGGACTGAAACGAGTGAGTGAGCAAAAGCGTGTTCTTCTGTTCTGGGTTGTGTAATAAAATCATTGGGTATATATATCTAACTATCTTCGCGTGGGGGTCGGGAGTGGGACAAATGTCTATGACCGAGACACTTAGGTAGGTAGACGGTCATTGGATTGTGGGTTCTTCTGACTGAGTTCTGTGACTAGGGTCGAAGGTGTAAGGTCCAACCTCCCTATCACCAACATCAACATCATATTTTCTTGTGCATAGTTCTGTATGTGCATGTGCAGAGAATAATAACCACAACAGTAGTAGTAGTATAGTAACCGAACAAAAATTAGTAGGCAAACATCTGGTTGTGCATTTTGTTGGTGGGAATTGACAAAGACTGGAGATTACAGAGGACAAAGCAAAAGACAGAAGTGGACCCAGTGGCTACAGCTATTCTATCACAGCTTTATTCAAAAGAATACCTTAACTAAAGAGTGGCCTACAGGGCAAGCTTAGCTATACACAGTCTAATAGTAGTAGCACACAGAGTCATAGGGCAGAGGCAGTTTGAAGGAACTGAAAGTCAGTGATGGCATTGGATAGTGGATACCCAAAATTTGGAAAACAAATTTAAGACCAAAGAAGGTTTTGCTAACATTGAATTAGGAAGGAGGCTTAATAGGTTAAAAAAAATAAGGTGCGTTAAAAAGTTAGGGAAATATATTTGTTAATAATATAAGCACTGTAGGACTTACTGGGGCAGGCAGCAGGCTCCTCGGTAGAGGAGCGCTCCTCTTGTGGTTGTCCTGCCAACTCGGACCCCGTCTTCTTGCCCCTGGGTGGTTCTCATCATGTAAGAAATAATAAAGAAAGAGAAACCTTAAGTGCTGTGAAACAAACACATCATTCAAAAATCCTCTCAAACATTTTAGGAAACAACAATTCCAATAAAATTGACTTCGAAGTATAAATGACTACTGGCTTGCAGGATCCACAGACCATCTACTTATAGAACACTAAACAAATGTTCCATAAACCTTCTTATTGCAGAATATACCAACAAAGCCAGTACCACCTGACCTACACCACCTATTCCAGAATCCAGACGGGCCAATTGTTCAGTAAGTCGGCATTTCCATTTTATTTTTGCCCGCAAACATGCATAGATGAGATGGAGGACACATGCATAAATTTGTGCATACACGGAATTGTTGGTTGCTTGCGTCATATGAACTGCTACTGACTGTCGTGACCATGCTATTGCTGCTAAGCCTACCACTCAGTAAACAAACTTCAAACCGGTTCTATGGAGGGGTGGGGTAGATAAGAACTAAGCATTCAGTGACCGAGGAGGCGTCATGCAGACCGTTAAAAAAATATGAACTAATACATCCACCACTATTTCACTAAAGGACAATGTAAGGAAGGACTAGACTCCAGCAATAGCATTAACTAACGTCAGTTCTCTAAAAACTCTAACATTAATAATCACCAGCCCAAGCTAGCACAAAGTTACAAACCAGTAAGAGAAGTGGCGAGCAGCACCTGTGTCATACAATAACAGAAGATTTTGAGACGGAATTGATCTGCAATGTAGCTAAGCGCACCAGTAATCGTGCTACTTATTCGTCCAAGAATTATACACAATACTTATACTACTATATTATATATTACATTATTAATATTACTACTCACCAAGCCCCACAACCGCGACACCTAGCAGCTCCAACAGGTCCTGCTCCCTGTCCAGAATGTCTGCCCACCGGTGGGCCAGCTGCTGGTGGGTGCGCCGGATATCCGAGCGACGGTAGCCTGCCCGGCGCACCTTCGCCCACCGCCGGTGACGTTCCTCTGGGAGGTAACCGGAGCCTCGCTTACCGCCTGCTGCCAAGGTCAAGGGGAGGTGGCGCTGGATGAAAAAAACCAGGGCAGCCACCTCCGCCTCCCCGAAAAGATTCCAGGCATGCACCCCTGCAAGTCTCATTCTGCCGCAAGGCAGCCGGCTCCTGGGCACAGGCACCTCGCCCTTCGAGCCGGTGCTGCTGCTCCCCTTTGCCATGGTTCTGGGGTGGAGGTGGAGGTGGAGGTGGAAAACTGGTCAGGGTTAACGCCTCCATCTTCGATTTCGCATCGAATTTGGGTAAAAAACCTATTAGTGCCATGCTGAAACTTTATAATGCAAAATCGGTGGCAACTTCTACTTATGGCAGTGAAATTTGGGGGTACACTGACAGTGGGCAGTTGCAGATCGCTGAAAACTTTTTTCTGAAGCGCATTTTGTGTGTTCCTGCAGGCACACCTAACCTCTCGGTACACGAAGAGCTAGGGATGCAATATTTAGGTGACATTTTTTCCTTACGCCCATTAACCTGCTGGCTCAAACTGTGGTTAAATCAGGATATACCATTGACTCACCTGATTATGAGCGATTATATGACCCAGGACAAGGCAATGGCTTCCCCTTGGATAAAATATGTGAAATCCTGCTTTGTCAAGCTTGGCCGTTTGGAATTGTTTGAACAACCTAGTAAGATTGTAAAGGGTGATCTGGAGGTAATTAAACTGTACTTCCTTTTGGATAGGAAGATCAAGAGGGAAGAAGTTGAACTCCAGAAACAAAGTGTAAGAAAGTTTGTTATGCTGAAAACATGTGACACTGCAGAGCCATATCCGATGGGTACACTGACCTCCTATGAAAAGTTCCTGTTAACAAGGTTCAGGTTAAATCTTTTTCATCATCTGCTGATTAGACCTAAAACTGATGTTTTTTAACAAATTGGCAGCTCCCTGTGGCTGCAACGGAGAGTCTCCACAGGATATGCTGCATTTTATATTTTTATGTAGATTTTATGAATACCCACGAAGGCGCTATCTGGTCTCTCTTTTAAAAAAACTTAATTTTACTCAGATCAGACCGGCCCTAATGTATTTACAGCTTTTGCATGATGACAGTATTCTCCATATCACAGAATTTTTAAAATTGACTGTTAGGTTAAGAAATTGTCTGGACATGTAATGGCCCTATGAGATGAATGCACTAGTCACTTTTCTCCCGTTTTAAAGCTGTTATTGCACTTTCTCACTTTGGCACTTTATCTGATAAATGTTTACAATGAATGTGTTTTTAAATTGGTTTAAATGTATATGTATATGTACTTTTATTGTGTAAAACCGAATAAAGTTTTTGAACTTTGAACTTTACAAGGCATTTAATTTCCCAAAGTGACCTAACGAATACATCTAAATAATTGCTGGCATTGTTTGAATTTAATTTTAGAGCATTTAAGTTTACGATTTGTATTGTGTTTTAATGACTCCAACGCAACTACAGTTATCTTCTTGTACTTGGCAGTCCCCGACACCATTGATTTCTTTGAGTTCGTTTAGCAGTTGCAATATTGTTTGTATTTTTTTGTCAGTATTATGTACTGTAATTTTCTACTTCTCCCACACTCTCTCTCAGGCAAATGACTGTCTCTTTGTTTTTGTTTGCAAATACTAGTGCCAGTCTCTAGTCTACTACTACCATCACACAACCACAACATATTCTCCGTTGTCTTGGGAAACCATGCAGCCCTTGCGGTGCCAAACGTAATCACCATCAATCACAGGTAAGAAGAGAAGTTTGCTGGGAGGTATAATGGAGGAGAGGCTGGTAGTACTAATAGGACAAATATAACTGAGTGAGGGGTACCGCATCTATCTGTTTGCATGTTACACATGTGGTCAATCAATAAAGTATTTCAATCAAACACAGGCCGCTGCCCTGCATCTAAAGTAAACCTTGTGACGTACAACAGTAACCCCACCACAAAACAACATCATATGTGTAAGTTGAAAATAAATAACATTTATTCATGTAAAAAAATATCCTCCTAGTCCCTCTATCCCACCCCTATCCCCACCCTAACCCCAACCAATGTCCAAGTCCAAAGAATGTCCCACAAAAATAGCCCCAACACCCAATTCCCACCCGCCAACAAAAGTATTAAAAAAGGGGCAAATCAACAGGGTCCATTACAATTGGCGGGCTTTGAGGTGTTTGTCCACTATTATCTTGACGCGCTCCTCTAATTGGGCCTCCAGCTTGGCCACCCGGAGGAGAAGTTGTTGCCGAAATGCACGGCACGGGGTGGCAGATATTAAATGCTGGCGGTGAGCGGCTGCCTGGCCGCGGCGCCGTACTCCTGCAGGTGGGGCGTTGCTAGGGCCAGGCGCATTGGAAAAGGCAGCAGCTGCTGCCGCCGCCTCTTCCTCCTCCTCCTCGGCCTCAGCCACCAGCTGGCGGTACTCCTCCACAATGGCCTGCAGTTTCCTTTTCCGGGCCCTGGCTGCCAACTCCTTCCGTGATGGTTTTTGGGAAGGAGTATGAGTATCTATAAAAAAAGAAACAGAATTGTAACTGAAACTCTTCAAAATTAATTCAACAGTACATTGTGGCATAGTAGCACTACCAAGCGCAGTACATACAATTGGTGTCAACTTTTAGTATCTATCTGATCTATCCTCCTGCTTCCCCTGCCTGTAGCTTTTGTTGAAGTTTTTTCCGGCATTATACTTGCCCTAGTACTATGGGTGGACTTGAGTACACAGAACAATGCCAGTCTTTTTTGTATCTCCTTTTATATTTTCAAAGTAAGACTCTGCTTTCAGTGACAGTCTCCACCAATGATGAATACAATACATTTAGGGGGCATCCACCCATTAAAAGTAAATGTCTATCATTCTTTATTATCGCCTTGGCTGGTTTCACTTTTACCAGCAACCACCCATGCGTCCACTCCTTCCTTGCCTTGGGTTTCATTGACATAAACTCCGCTCATGATTCTTGCTATCCACTGTATCCATGCACCCGTATTGTTTTGCCCAACCAGGCCTGCATTTTCTTTCACCTTCCAGTTCTACCCATCCTTCAACAACCCATGCATCGGATTCATATCAGCCACGTGCATTAACCTTCCAAAGTATCCTTCTATGGTAGTCTTATTATGACATCTCTTCAGTCCTTCCTCCTTCCACCCTAGTTCACTTCTTTCCCTTTTTGTTCAACACATCCCTTAAGGTCATCTGATCCGACTTTTAGTCTTCTCCATAACTTTCACAGCTGAGTTGGAGTCTGATAGAAAAGGACTCGTTTACTCAACTCATGCTGGTAATGCTGCAAAGGGTGTCTTCTTCACCCATTGTATATTGTCCAGTACGACTTCAAATTCGTACTTTCTTAATAAGTCTCATAGCACAGTGAGGGAAATGTTCCCCTTCCACCTAGTAATGCAAATAAGTAATGAATATAACTTACCACCGCCCACCGCTGAAGTTTCCTCCCCCACTGATGCTCCTGCAGGTGCCGCAGCCACTGTCCCCTCCTAGATGGCAATCGCATCGCCGCTGGCCCCATCGAAACTGGTGGTTGGTAGTGATTGTGCACCTATAAAGCAAGTACACCTTTTTAGATGCCTGCACACCTCCCCTATTTTACTAGTTGTACTTTTTTCACCAGGAAGGAAGATTGAAAAAACAGTTACGTACAACATAAATCGTTGTAACTAGTTCAAATTGCGTACTTCTGTACAGCAGTCACATTAGACAGAGTTTAGTTTTAATTTATTAGATGGTCCCTAGGGTCATCTAATCTCTACTCCTGCTCTAGTCTTTGGAAAGTTAGTCTGAGCCATATAATCATTTTAGATCCGGGTCTACTGCTTTGCCCATGTTACCTCGCAGCTTGTTGCACAGTAAGAAAGACACCTTTGAGGCCACATGAGTGTTGCATACAACTAAAGAGAGGTTGACAAACCAGTATTGTTAGTCCCTTTTGCTTATCCATAATGTTGCACTTTTTGTCATGACTGCTAAAACTGGCATAGTTGTATTCACTGTCTAACGTGCAACATTTTTCTCATAGGCAGATTAGAAGATTGCCTTCTACGAACCAGATATTTGCAGAGCTTTCAAAAGATGCATGTGTAACCAGTATACGTTCAACGGTGAGGGGCTCCCACAATTCACACATTTCTCTATCGTGCACTAGATGTACAAAATGTATAGTATTTAATCTTCTTCATTTTGCATGGTGGAGCAGGATGTTTTTCATGGAAATACTTACAAGTTACAATACAAAGCTTGTTATTTAAAAAATAAAGGGGCATATTATCAAGAAAGGGTGTTACATTATCGCCGTTTTTATCGGCAGGAAACTGCCGATAAAGAGGCGATAATGTGCTTGATAATATGCTCTATGATATCCAATCGAAGCCCATGTTAGATGTCTTCACATCTAACATGGGCTTCGATTGGAATTCATAGAGCATATTATCAAGCACATTATCGCCTCTTTATCGGCAGTTTCCTGCCGATAAAAACGGCGATAATGTAACACCCTTTCTTGATAATATGCCCCTTTATTTTTTAAATAACAAGCTTTGTATTGTAACTTGTAAGTATTTCCATGAAAAACATCCTGCTCCACCATGCAACATGGGCTTCGATTGGATATCATAGAGCATATTATCAAGCACATTATCGCCTCTTTATCGGCAGTTTCAAGGGTGTTACATTATCGCCGCTTTTATCGGCAGGAAACTGCCGATAAAGAGGCGATAATGTGCTTGATAATATGCTCTATGATATCCAATCGAAGCCCATGTTAGATGTCTTCACATCTAACATGGGCTTCGATTGGAATTCATAGAGCATATTATCAAGCACATTATCGCCTCTTTATCGGCAGTTTCCTGCCGATAAAAGCGGCGATAATGTAACACCCTTGAAACTGCCGATAAAGAGGCGATAATGTGCTTGATAATATGCTCTATGATATCCAATCGAAGCCCATGTTAGATGTCTTCACATCTAACATGGGCTTCGATTGGAATTCATAGAGCATAATATCAAGCACATTATCGCCTCTTTATCGGCAGTTTCCTGCCGATAAAAGCGGCGATAATGTAACACCCTTTCTGGATAAAATACCCCAAAGTTTTTGAACTTGCACATAGACTCTGTGGTATATTTTGAGTGTCTGGGAAGTTGTGGACTGAAACGAGTGAGTGAGCAAAAGCGTGTTCTTCTGTTCTGGGTTGTGTAATAAAATCATTGGGTATATATATCTAACTATCTTCGCGTGGGGGTCGGGAGTGGGACAAATGTCTATGACCGAGACACTTAGGTAGGTAGACGGTCATTGGATTGTGGGTTCTTCTGACTGAGTTCTGTGACTAGGGTCGAAGGTGTAAGGTCCAACCTCCCTATCACCAACATCAACATCATATTTTCTTGTGCATAGTTCTGTATGTGCATGTGCAGAGAATAATAACCACAACAGTAGTAGTAGTATAGTAACCGAACAAAAATTAGTAGGCAAACATCTGGTTGTGCATTTTGTTGGTGGGAATTGACAAAGACTGGAGATTACAGAGGACAAAGCAAAAGACAGAAGTGGACCCAGTGGCTACAGCTATTCTATCACAGCTTTATTCAAAAGAATACCTTAACTAAAGAGTGGCCTACAGGGCAAGCTTAGCTATACACAGTCTAATAGTAGTAGCACACAGAGTCATAGGGCAGAGGCAGTTTGAAGGAACTGAAAGTCAGTGATGGCATTGGATAGTGGATACCCAAAATTTGGAAAACAAATTTAAGACCAAAGAAGGTTTTGCTAACATTGAATTAGGAAGGAGGCTTAATAGGTTAAAAAAAATAAGGTGCGTTAAAAAGTTAGGGAAATATATTTGTTAATAATATAAGCACTGTAGGACTTACTGGGGCAGGCAGCAGGCTCCTCGGTAGAGGAGCGCTCCTCTTGTGGTTGTCCTGCCAACTCGGACCCCGTCTTCTTGCCCCTGGGTGGTTCTGATCATGTAAGAAATAATAAAGAAAGAGAAACCTTAAGTGCTGTGAAACAAACACATCATTCAAAAATCCTCTCAAACATTTTAGGAAACAACAATTCCAATAAAATTGACTTCGAAGTATAAATGACTACTGGCTTGCAGGATCCACAGACCATCTACTTATAGAACACTAAACAAATGTTCCATAAACCTTCTTATTGCAGAATATACCAACAAAGCCAGTACCACCTGACCTACACCACCTATTCCAGAATCCAGACGGGCCAATTGTTCAGTAAGTCGGCATTTCCATTTTATTTTTGCCCGCAAACATGCATAGATGAGATGGAGGACACATGCATAAATTTGTGCATACACGGAATTGTTGGTTGCTTGCGTCATATGAACTGCTACTGACTGTCGTGACCATGCTATTGCTGCTAAGCCTACCACTCAGTAAACAAACTTCAAACCGGTTCTATGGAGGGGTGGGGTAGATAAGAACTAAGCCTTCAGTGACCGAGGAGGCGTCATGCAGACCGTTAAAAAAATATGAACTAATACATCCACCACTATTTCACTAAAGGACAATGTAAGGAAGGACTAGACTCCAGCAATAGCATTAACTAACGTCAGTTCTCTAAAAACTCTAACATTAATAATCACCAGCCCAAGCTAGCACAAAGTTACAAACCAGTAAGAGAAGTGGCGAGCAGCACCTGTGTCATAAAATAACAGAAGATTTTGAGACGGAATTGATCTGCAATGTAGCTAAGCGCACCAGTAATCGTGCTACTTATTCGTCCAAGAATTATACACAATACTTATACTACTATATTATATATTAAATTATTAATATTACTACTCACCAAGCCCCACAACCGCGACACCTAGCAGCTCCAACAGGTCCTGCTCCCTGTCCAGAATGTCTGCCCACCGGTGGGCCAGCTGCTGGTGGGTGCGCCGGATATCCGAGCGACGGTAGCCTGCCCGGCGCACCTTCGCCCACCGCCGGTGACGTTCCTCTGGGAGGTAACCGGAGCCTCGCTTACCGCCTGCTGCCAAGGTCAAGGGGAGGTGGCGCTGGATGAAAAAAACCAGGGCAGCCACCTCCGCCTCCCCGAAAAGATTCCAGGCATGCACCCCTGCAAGTCTCATTCTGCCGCAAGGCAGCCGGCTCCTGGGCACAGGCACCTCGCCCTTCGAGCCGGTGCTGCTGCTCCCCTTTGCCATGGTTCTGGGGTGGAGGTGGAGGTGGAGGTGGAAAACTGGTCAGGGTTAACGCCTCCATCTTCGATTTCGCATCGAATTTGGGTACAAAAACCTATTAGTGCCATGCTGAAACTTTATAATGCAAAATCGGTGGCAACTTCTACTTATGGCAGTGAAATTTGGGGGTACACTGACAGTGGGCAGTTGCAGATCGCTGAAAACTTTTTTCTGAAGCGCATTTTGTGTGTTCCTGCAGGCACACCTAACCTCTCGGTACACGAAGAGCTAGGAAAGCAATATTTAGGTGACATTTTTTCCTTACGCCCATTAACCTGCTGGCTCAAACTGTGGTTAAATCAGGATATACCATTGACTCACCTGATTATGAGCGATTATATGACCCAGGACAAGGCAATGGCTTCCCCTTGGATAAAATATGTGAAATCCTGCTTTGTCAAGCTTGGCCGTTTGGAATTGTTTGAACAACCTAGTAAGATTGTAAAGGGTGATCTGGAGGTAATTAAACTGTACTTCCTTTTGGATAGGAAGATCAAGAGGGAAGAAGTTGAACTCCAGAAACAAAGTGTAAGAAAGTTTGTTATGCTGAAAACATGTGACACTGCAGAGCCATATCCGATGGGTACACTGACCTCCTATGAAAAGTTCCTGTTAACAAGGTTCAGGTTAAATCTTTTTCATCATCTGCTGATTAGACCTAAAACTGATGTTTTTTAACAAATTGGCAGCTCCCTGTGGCTGCAACGGAGAGTCTCCACAGGATATGCTGCATTTTATATTTTTATGTAGATTTTATGAATACCCACGAAGGCGCTATCTGGTCTCTCTTTTAAAAAAACTTAATTTTACTCAGATCAGACCGGCCCTAATGTATTTACAGCTTTTGCATGATGACAGTATTCTCCATATCACAGAATTTTTAAAATTGACTGTTAGGTTAAGAAATTGTCTGGACATGTAATGGCCCTATGAGATGAATGCACTAGTCACTTTTCTCCCGTTTTAAAGCTGTTATTGCACTTTCTCACTTTGGCACTTTATCTGATAAATGTTTACAATGAATGTGTTTTTAAATTGGTTTAAATGTATATGTATATGTACTTTTATTGTGTAAAACCGAATAAAGTTTTTGAACTTTGAACTTTACAAGGCATTTGATTTCCCAAAGTGACCTAACGAATACATCTAAATAATTGCTGGCATTGTTTGAATTTAATTTTAGAGCATTTAAGTTTACGATTTGTATTGTGTTTTAATGACTCCAACGCAACTACAGTTATCTTCTTGTACTTGGCAGTCCCCGACACCATTGATTTCTTTGAGTTCGTTTAGCAGTTGCAATATTGTTTGTATTTTTTTGTCAGTATTATGTACTGTAATTTTCTACTTCTCCCACACTCTCTCTCAGGCAAATGACTGTCTCTTTGTTTTTGTTTGCAAATACTAGTGCCAGTCTCTAGTCTACTACTACCATCACACAACCACGACATATTCTCCGTTGTCTTGGGAAACCATGCAGCCCTTGCGGTGCCAAACGTAATCACCATCAATCACAGGTAAGAAGAGAAGTTTGCTGGGAGGTATAATGGAGGAGAGGCTGGTAGTACTAATAGGACAAATATAACTGAGTGAGGGGTACCGCATCTATCTGTTTGCATGTTACACATGTGGTCAATCAATAAAGTATTTCAATCAAACACAGGCCGCTGCCCTGCATCTAAAGTAAACCTTGTGACGTACAACAGTAACCCCACCACAAAACAACATCATATGTGTAAGTTGAAAATAAATAACATTTATTCATGTAAAAAAATATCCTCCTAGTCCCTCTATCCCACCCCTATCCCCACCCTAACCCCAACCAATGTCCAAGTCCAAAGAATGTCCCACAAAAATAGCCCCAACACCCAATTCCCACCCACCAACAAAAGTATTAAAAAAGGGGCAAATCAACAGGGTCCATTACAATTGGCGGGCTTTGAGGTGTTTGTCCACTATTATCTTGACGCGCTCCTCTAATTGGGCCTCCAGCTTGGCCACCCGGAGGAGAAGTTGTTGCCGAAATGCACGGCACGGGGTGGCAGATATTAAATGCTGGCGGTGAGCGGCTGCCTGGCCGCGGCGCCGTACTCCTGCAGGTGGGGCGTTGCTAGGGCCAGGCGCATTGGAAAAGGCAGCAGCTGCTGCCGCCGCCTCTTCCTCCTCCTCCTCGGCCTCAGCCACCAGCTGGCGGTACTCCTCCACAATGGCCTGCAGTTTCCTTTTCCGGGCCCTGGCTGCCAACTCCTTCCGTGATGGTTTTTGGGAAGGAGTATGAGTATCTATAAAAAAAGAAACAGAATTGTAACTGAAACTCTTCAAAATTAATTCAACAGTACATTGTGGCATAGTAGCACTACCAAGCGCAGTACAAACAATTGGTGTCAACTTTTAGTATCTATCTGATCTATCCTCCTGCTTCCCCTGCCTGTAGCTTTTGTTGAAGTTTTGTCATGACTGCTAAAACTGGCATAGTTGTATTCACTGTCTAACGTGCAACATTTTTCTCATAGGCAGATTAGAAGATTGCCTTCTACGAACCAGAGATTTGCAGAGCTTTCGAAAGATGCATGTGTAACCAGTATACGTTCAACGGTGAGGGGCTCCCACAATTCACACATTTCTCTATCGTGCACTAGATGTACAAAATGTATAGTATTTAATCTTCTTCATTTTGCATGGTGGAGCAGGATGTTTTTCATGGAAATACTTACAAGTTACAATACAAAGCTTGTTATTTAAAAAATAAAGGGGCATATTATCAAGAAAGGGTGTTACATTATCGCCGTTTTTATCGGCAGGAAACTGCCGATAAAGAGGCGATAATGTGCTTGATAATATGCTCTATGATATCCAATCGAAGCCCATGTTAGATGTCTTCACATCTAACATGGGCTTCGATTGGAATTCATAGAGCATATTATCAAGCACATTATCGCCTCTTTATCGGCAGTTTCCTGCCGATAAAAACGGCGATAATGTAACACCCTTTCTTGATAATATGCCCCTTTATTTTTTAAATAACAAGCTTTGTATTGTAACTTGTAAGTATTTCCATGAAAAACATCCTGCTCCACCATGCAACATGGGCTTCGATTGGATATCATAGAGCATATTATCAAGCACATTATCGCCTCTTTATCGGCAGTTTCAAGGGTGTTACATTATCGCCGCTTTTATCGGCAGGAAACTGCCGATAAAGAGGCGATAATGTGCTTGATAATATGCTCTATGATATCCAATCGAAGCCCATGTTAGATGTCTTCACATCTAACATGGGCTTCGATTGGAATTCATAGAGCATATTATCAAGCACATTATCGCCTCTTTATCGGCAGTTTCCTGCCGATAAAAGCGGCGATAATGTAACACCCTTGAAACTGCCGATAAAGAGGCGATAATGTGCTTGATAATATGCTCTATGATATCCAATCGAAGCCCATGTTAGATGTCTTCACATCTAACATGGGCTTCGATTGGAATTCATAGAGCATATTATCAAGCACATTATCGCCTCTTTATCGGCAGTGTCCTGCCGATAAAAGCGGCGATAATGTAACACCCTTTCTGGATAAAATACCCCAAAGTTTTTGAACTTGCACATAGACTCTGTGGTATATTTTGAGTGTCTGGGAAGTTGTGGACTGAAACGAGTGAGTGAGCAAAAGCGTGTTCTTCTGTTCTGGGTTGTGTAATAAAATCATTGGGTATATATATCTAACTATCTTCGCGTGGGGGTCGGGAGTGGGACAAATGTCTATGACCGAGACACTTAGGTAGGTAGACGGTCATTGGATTGTGGGTTCTTCTGACTGAGTTCTGTGACTAGGGTCGAAGGTGTAAGGTCCAACCTCCCTATCACCAACATCAACATCATATTTTCTTGTGCATAGTTCTGTATGTGCATGTGCAGAGAATAATAACCACAACAGTAGTAGTAGTATAGTAACCGAACAAAAATTAGTAGGCAAACATCTGGTTGTGCATTTTGTTGGTGGGAATTGACAAAGACTGGAGATTACAGAGGACAAAGCAAAAGACAGGAGTGGACCCAGTGGCTACAGCTATTCTATCACAGCTTTATTCAAAAGAATACCTTAACTAAAGAGTGGCCTACAGGGCAAGCTTAGCTATACACAGTCTAATAGTAGTAGCACACAGAGTCATAGGGCAGAGGCAGTTTGAAGGAACTGAAAGTCAGTGATGGCATTGGATAGTGGATACCCAAAATTTGGAAAACAAATTTAAGACCAAAGAAGGTTTTGCTAACATTGAATTAGGAAGGAGGCTTAATAGGTTAAAAAAAATAAGGTGCGTTAAAAAGTTAGGGAAATATATTTGTTAATAATATAAGCACTGTAGGACTTACTGGGGCAGGCAGCAGGCTCCTCGGTAGAGGAGCGCTCCTCTTGTGGTTGTCCTGCCAACTCGGACCCCGTCTTCTTGCCCCTGGGTGGTTCTGATCATGTAAGAAATAATAAAGAAAGAGAAACCTTAAGTGCTGTGAAACAAACACATCATTCAAAAATCCTCTCAAACATTTTAGGAAACAACAATTCCAATAAAATTGACTTCGAAGTATAAATGACTACTGGCTTGCAGGATCCACAGACCGTCTACTTATAGAACACTAATCAAATGTTCCATAAACCTTCTTATTGCAGAATATACCAACAAAGCCAGTACCACCTGACCTACACCACCTATTCCAGAATCCAGACGGGCCAATTGTTCAGTAAGTCGGCATTTCCATTTTATTTTTGCCCGCAAACATGCATAGATGAGATGGAGGACACATGCATAAATTTGTGCATACACGGAATTGTTGGTTGCTTGCGTCATATGAACTGCTACTGACTGTCGTGACCATGCTATTGCTGCTAAGCCTACCACTCAGTAAACAAACTTCAAACCGGTTCTATGGAGGGGTGGGGTAGATAAGAACTAAGCATTCAGTGACCGAGGAGGCGTCATGCAGACCGTTAAAAAAATATGAACTAATACATCCACCACTATTTCACTAAAGGACAATGTAAGGAAGGACTAGACTCCAGCAATAGCATTAACTAACTTCAGTTCTCTAAAAACTCTAACATTAATAATCACCAGCCCAAGCTAGCACAAAGTTACAAACCAGTAAGAGAAGTGGCGAGCAGCACCTGTGTCATACAATAACAGAAGATTTTGAGACGGAATTGATCTGCAATGTAGCTAAGCGCACCAGTAATCGTGCTACTTATTCGTCCAAGAATTATACACAATACTTATACTACTATATTATATATTAAATTATTAATATTACTACTCACCAAGCCCCACAACCGCGACACCTAGCAGCTCCAACAGGTCCTGCTCCCTGTCCAGAATGTCTGCCCACCGGTGGGCCAGCTGCTGGTGGGTGCGCCGGATATCCGAGCGACGGTAGCCTGCCCGGCGCACCTTCGCCCACCGCCGGTGACGTTCCTCTGGGAGGTAACCGGAGCCTCGCTTACCGCCTGCTGCCAAGGTCAAGGGGAGGTGGCGCTGGATGAAAAAAACCAGGGCAGCCACCTCCGCCTCCCCGAAAAGATTCCAGGCATGCACCCCTGCAAGTCTCATTCTGCCGCAAGGCAGCCGGCTCCTGGGCACAGGCACCTCGCCCTTCGAGCCGGTGCTGCTGCTCCCCTTTGCCATGGTTCTGGGGTGGAGGTGGAGGTGGAGGTGGAAAAGAAAAGTTAGAACAAAAGGAAAAAAAGTTAGTGGGAAGAAGTAGGAGCTTAAATAAAGAAGTAAAATAAAAACAGTAAAAATGTAAAAAAAAAAGGTGGAAAAGTAGAAATAAAATGCAAAATATAAACTTAGGGACAGAGAGAGATAGATGATAAGTAAAAAAAGTAAGAGAAACTGTGAAAAAAGGAAAAATGTGCACAGATATAAGGTGGACAGAAAACGAGTTCCAGAACCATAGCATAGAGTGTGAAAAACAAGATGGCCGGGCCCGTCGCGACCACGTGGGTACGTTCGCGCGTGATTTCACGTGAACATGCACTTTATCAGCGTGAACAAGTAGTTGTGTTCCCGAACAAGGAGTGCACCACGCGAACACGTTATACGCGACCCGGAAGAAGAAATAGGGGACGCGAGCGGGCGGGACAATTGAAAAAACAAGATGGCCACGCCCATAGCCCACCACATGGGTAAGGTCGCACGCTACAATCCCCCGAACACGCACAACGCGCTCCCGAGCAAGAAAAACGGCTTGCGAACGAGTCCAGCAAGCTACTACGCACACTCGCGAAGCTCACGTAGTGCGAGAACGTCTTCGCGTAGCTTCGCGTAGCGCGACTACGCGTACTACGCCCAGGGTTACTAAGAACTCCGTCCCCCCTCCCTGCCTCCCTGCCTGGCGGATCCAAAACTATCCACCTCGCCAACTGAGCAGAGTGCTGACAGTCCCTTGTAACCTGCATAATGCTGGAGGGTGAGATCTCGCCATCCCCGGTGAGTCCCGTTTCGGAATCAGTCTCATTATGGCCGTGAAGATGTAGTATCTCCTACCTTTTATCGCCGTCCCAGCGTGATCCGCAATGTCTGTTCACAACTGTCACTGATGAGCATGATAAAGCGGACCCTCCCCACCCCCATAAGCGCCCTCCCAGCATCCTCAGTCTGCCAGTTTATATGCTTGGCCTGGTCTTCAGTCGGAGCACCACCTCGCAGGTATGTTCCAGTTCCACCTCTGCAGTGTCTCCAGCGGCAGTCCGTCCCACTTTAGCTACCTTCCTCCTGAACGTCGCGGGCCGGTCCTCGGATTTTGGGGCTCCTTGCCGGTCGCCAGCCTTCCAGCCAGTCTCTAGCTTCTCCCGGGGTTTCAAAAAACCATACCTTCCCCTCGGAGTCTACTCGGAGCCTTGCTGGGAATAACATGGAGTATTTGAGTTCTCTACTACGCAACTCCTTTTTGACTTCGATAAAGCTTCTCTGTTATTGCGCCACTGCCGCTGTATAGTCAGGGTAGAAGGTGACCTCTGCGTTGTCGATCTTGATCGGAGGGGCAACACGCGCCGCTTGCCCGATGGGGTCTCGGTCTCGGAAATTAAATATGCGTGCCAAAATGGGCCTTGGCGGTTTCCCCAGATGCGGTTTCCCTCCTGGCACTCGGTGGGCTCGTTCCACCGAGAAGTAGTTTGAGAGGCCTCGCGGTTTCAGCTGTTTTTTAATTAGGTCCTCAACAAAGAGGTCAAGATCCTGGACCGCCGTCGTCTCCGGCACGCCAACGAGGCGCACATTGTTGCGTCTTGATCTCCCTTCCTGCTCATCCAGTTTCGCTTTCAGCATCATATTATATTGCTCCAGCCTGGTCATTCTGGCCTGGAGGTCCGCCCCATCCGCCGACAGTTCATTTGTAGTTTTCTCAACTTCCCCCAGTCGGTCTGTTACCTTGGCGAGGTCTGCCCACATAAAAGAAATGTCGGTCGATATTGTGCCCATAGATGATTGCATACTCTGCAGTGTTGCCATGACATCTTTTAGCGTGATTTCCCCATTGACCCCCGAGCTGGGGGATGGTTGCGCGGAGGACTGCGTCGTCGTTCCCTTTGTCACCTCAGCGTCATCTTTATTATAGGCAAATTTGTCCAGTTTTGGGGCTTGTGCCTGCCCCCTTGTCCCTCTGCCGCTCATTATGACTCCTGGGTACACAGCCTGGTGTCCTCTTTTCTTGCTTTTGTCCGCCAAGCACTGGGTCACTTGCGCATCTACTGTCCACTTGGTTCCCGATGAAGGAGGGGGGGAAGCACTTCCTACCTCCTTGCACTGCGATAGCTTTCCCAGGCCCCTGGAGGTTGGTGCAGGGTGTGGCAGTTATGGATCCACGTGTCTGGCTGCCTGTGCGGCACTGGCTCTGGCTCTCCTTTCGTCTCAGATCTCGATTCCCCAGGCACTCGGAGGGGGGAGAGGCGACAATTCAGGAGGCCCAGGAGATCTCCAGTGGCCCACCACATGCCTTCCCCGTTTCTTCTGCGGCCGCTCCGGCCGCTCACACTACGTGTCCCCAAAGTAGGCGTTGGGAGCCCCAGCAGCAAAGAGAGTTCGCCCACGTTGTTAAACGGGCGCCGCCAGCAGATAGCCTCGTGCGCCGGCTCCGGTCCTGCCTGGGCGCCCGAGGCGATCCTTCCTCGTGTCGCGCTTTTCCAGGTCTTGCCTCTACGCGAGTCCCCGGCCTCAGCTGGGCATGTAGGCCTCTCAAAGCACTGGGCTGGATCTTCGCCTGTGGTGGGGTCCGGACGACAAGAGTAGGCTGCGCTGGGAGCGGGTATGCTCCGGTTCTAGAATTTTCACTTTTGAGGCCAATAAGAAGCAGGATTTATAGACGGATTAATGCGGGAAGCTCCTCGGGTCTCGGAGCTCTCTCAAGCTGTGGCCATCTTCCCTGGCCGCTAGCCACGCCCGACAATTCTCTGTTTACGAGACAGCCAAATGCCAGATTTTCTCGGACATGTCCGCGGCTGCTGCACGCAGAAGGAAGGAATTTGTCAAAATCCTACACTTATTTAAAGCTAAGGGGACCCAAGCTACGATTGCCCAGCAGTCTAAGCTGAAAGTGCTGGTCAAGGACAGATTCTATATGTTGTCGGACATTGATGAAGCACAGGACTTGCTTAAGGAGATCACTCATGGTCAAAAGAGCTAGAAAATTAGCTGGTTTTGATTTCACGTTTGAGTTGATATTGTTAGCACTGCGATCATGTTCTTTTGTCTTTGAAAGCTGAGGGGGAAAGGGGATGGGGCGGGATAAGGGGTCCTCAGGGCTAAGTGTTAAGGGGTGTAATAACAGGACACCCTAATGTTAGGGGGTAGGCTACACTGGCCAGCGTGGGGAGTGGGAGGTAGGCCACTGGTTGCAGAGGTGGGTGGGTCTGAGGTTTGGGGTGTGGGGGGGAAATGAACAGAAAAATGAAGCTCATGGTGTCAGTTGCTCAGTTTGCTTACTGTTGTATGTGATAAGATGCAAATAAGATAGAAGTATAGTCCCACCAGGAGCAGTCTCCCTCTGCTCAGCCTCTCATCCTCAACTGACACTCTTTCCACCAGTCCACACACCAACATTCCATGACATCACACAGCATTCTCCAGCTATGCAGACTGAACAGAAGAGAGAGGATTGATGTAAAGAAAGAAGAGAGGAATTAACCATTACAACACTTACGTATAAAACTCTGGTTTTCTACAACATGCCAAAAGAGAGGGTTGTATAGACGGATATTGTTTAATTATGGTTTAATTTGGAGATGTCTAGTAAGGCAGGATTGAAAGTAACTTCCTTTAATGTAAACGGGTTAAATAATAAGAAAAAAAGGCTGGCAGTGGGAACCTGGATTAAGGCTGAAAACCCCTCTGTAATACTTTTACAGGAGACACATATTTCTTCTTCTAAGATTGAAGAATTTCTAATGTTTAAATCCTGGGCTTCTCATCAAGGTTTTTCCTCATTTACTGAATCACAGCGCGGGGTGGCGATATTCTTAAACAGAAACATACACGCTGAAATTATTCAATCAGGAGAAGGTGGCTCAGGACGTTGGTGCTGGGCACATGCAAAATACAAAACAGACAAAGACCAATCACCTTCGCTAGTTTTTACGCACCACTTGATGACAATTTCAGCGTCTATGAAGAACTGTTTCAATCTTTATTGATGGTGGCAGGAGATATTGTTATAGGAGGGGACTTCAATGTTATTATGGATTCTAAGCTCGACTCGACTACACATTTAAGAAAGCAGCTCAAACCAAAAACATTTAAAACTATTTCTAACTATGAAGTCACCCTTGATCTTTGTGACCCATGCCGCGCACAAAACCCACTTAAAAAAGAATATACTTGCTGATCAGGGAGATTTAAGTCTTCCTCACAGATTGACTTCTTTCTCACCTCTAGAAATTTGAATTTTTATCATCAAAGGATTGTGCATAATGGGTTCTCTGATCATGCCCTCCTTGTCATTGAATTTATTTTAGGAGAAAATCTAAGAACTCCAAAACGTTGAGTGTTTAATAAAACATATTTGAATGACGAGATATGGGTCGAATCACTAAAATCAGAGATAAGAGAATTTCTCACTCGCAATCTTGACACAGCCCCACTTAACATCGTGTGGGATTCTCTAAAGGCTTTTATCAGGGGGATAGTTATAGGGAAGGATGCGGCTGCCTTGACTGCTGCTAGATCCATCAAAAACTCACTAGAACAACGGATACAGGCCTTAAGCATTTTAAGGCAGCAGAATCCGTCCCGTAGTGTCCAAGATCAATTAAATAAAGCCAAACGGGAATTCAGTGCACATTTATATGCCCAGAGTGAGAATTTCTTTTACAAAATGTATAGTAATCATTCATCTGATTGTTTTAGATGTTTAAATTGTGTCTCTGCCAATTGGTCCCATATAATGGTTCACTGTACAAAGATTACGTATTTTTGGGATGATATTTTTGCTCTTTTGAGAAATTATTATCAGTTTGAGATCCTCTTAAATGTAAAATTGATGCTTTACGTTTTTGATCCTGATCTCAGGCTCTGAGTCCCGCAGGTTAAATTAATTTACATTGCAATGGCAGTTGCTAGATCTCTGTTACTCCAAAACTGGCGGTCAGAACAGACTCCATCAATGCAGGAATGGATACAGAAAATGCGGAGAGTTAGGAAATGTGAGCAAGGGTATGCTCTGAGGGTAGGAAGGGTAAAAAAATGTGACTTAATTTGGGGTTCATATTTCGATTAATTCGGATTTGTATATTGTGGATGAAAGCTTGATGTTAATGGATATTGGTTTTTCCTCTCTTACTTTTACGGCAAATTTGATAGGCCGAAATGTGTTTTCTTTTTCTTGTAATGACACTAAAGATCTTCAATAAAAAAAAATTTAAAAACCAAAGTAAGTAGCGTGTCGCACAGCACTGGGCCTATAATTAAAAATCTAAAGGCAGTAAGTAATGATTTCATGTTTGTTTCGTAAAATGTGCTACTGTCTGTTCCTTTAATTGTTGGGATATGTCACATGCTAGGAAAAGCGTCCAATCATAGGTCAGGGACCAGTGTTCTTTTGTAAATTACCTACATGACGAACTGTTGCCGTACAATCCTTAGTGCTGGGCTACCCGACTGAGTCATGAAAGATAATAAATAATGTGTCCACATTAATTTAACTAGAATTTAGAAAGGGAAATCTTCCACTCCCATGCATTTGACCAGGTTAACAGGTCCAAACTTTGGCTAATAGTAATTGATGCAATCAAAAGGTGATCTTTAACCGATTCATAATCTTGGATTGCCTGGACCGCGACAAAGGAAGACATTCTCTATGGCCACATCTAATCCGTGGGAACGAGGGTCGTTGTGTTGTTGAGATTTCAACTAGAAGCTATCAGAAATCTGCTCTGTTTCCCATTAGGCCAGGATGGGGTCACCAACGCACCTGAATGTTCATGTGACTAGATGTCCCCTTAAATGTTCCGGCGTTTTGTGTTCTTTTCTGTTTATTATACCAAATATACAAGATGGTTTCTCTTGCCAGTGCTGAAAATGTATCACTTTATGCTATGCAGGCCTGCATTCTTATTCTTACAAACTTTATTTCATCAACATAACTGCTTCCCTGTTTTTTTTTTTTAAATATGTACTCTGCAGCAGAGCTGGCATGCAATTTCATAATTCCTGATGATTCTTTTATCGACCTATCAGTATTTATATTTTTAGTGCACTATGCATTGTTAAGGTCAATTTTTAATGGGCGAATTAATGGTCTCGAATACTAAGATGATGAAGATTAATAAATGTTACCATCAATTCGTGTTTGTTGGGCAGTTGTTATGCATTTGCAGCATGCTTTCAGCTAAAGAATTGCTTTGTGACATTTCTTCGTCTGCTATACTCAGACACCATCAGACTGTTATCAGAGTGGAAGCTATGAATTTGAGCTGTCTGCCAACTGGATTATTTGATTGTGATGTTGTAATTGATTTATTTGTTATTTTTAATTGTTTGGGATTAATGTTTTAAATTAAGTGGCAAGTATGTAGTACTTTTATGTTTTAGCATGGATTTGTATGTATTTATATTTTTAACTATTTTAAATAATTTAATTTATTTTAACATTATTTTGTATGGGGTTTTATTTTAAACCCCTCCCTCCATTATTTTCTATGGGAGAGTGCTGCAGTGCCAGTGGTTAGCCACGTGTAATGCTAGTTTACTAGAAAAGTGTAAGTTACTACAAAAGTGCTGTTTGTGAATACCAAAAAATAGTAAACATACTCAAAAGTGTAAGTTACCTTTGGGAATCAGGCTCTCAGTGTTCACCTTGTGGGCGACACCCAGTGCTCCCATGAAGCACAGCCCAGAGTGTTCCCCTGATACACAACTCCTAGTGCTCAAATGAGACATATCATGCTGCTCTCCCATAATGCATGATATCCTATGCTCCCTTGATGCACATCACCCAGTGCATGCCTGCACTGCACAACATCCTGTTAACCGCTGATATGCTTTACCCTTCTTCGTATACTGTGCCGGGGTATGATTGGCTGAGGCCGTCCATGCATTAATTATGTGTTTATTGGTCTTTATGCACTGGTGCCTATTTATCCATTGCACTATGTGAAATAAATGTCTCCAAAGTGTGAATGTGTGTGTATGTCACATGATATATGTATGCATCTATGCCAGTATGTTGTGTGCCTGTGTGTAGATCCACTGTACAAAAGCCAAACATATTGCCTTTACATTGCTTGCTTTTTTACAGCTAGCATACAGTTTTCCATATTGTTTCACAGCAGACAGTAATATTTAATCCGACCCATACCCGCAACAATTCGTAGATATTATTGGTAATGCTGAAAGTGGGGTTTGAAGGCACTGTACTGATTTTCTGACTGCATAGCAGTTTTTTGTAGCGAGAATGGGTGTGTTTACAATAATGGACTGGCACAGGAAGCTTAGAACTAGAGACATCTTGTAGAACCCTTTTTGAAACTGATAGTGCACAGTTTGCTCTGTCATTTGTAGGGGTGCATTACAATCCTGAGTAGTTTGTGCCCGCATATAATCCTTTATTGTGTTAACCTTTGTGTCTTTGGATCGTGTAATGTAATAACGCGAAAAGCAAGGTGCTACATATTTTTCAGTGTATACGTGAAGAGCACAACGTGGAAATTATATGTGACCAGATGGAAACCCTAATTTGTAGAATGGTGCATTTGATTAATGAAAATTTCCATGAATAGTGTGTTTTTATGGAATTTATTTATTTAAAAGTGCACAATAATGATGTTCACTTATGCATGTGCCTCATGAATGTATGTGCTGTATCTTATGTTGGCCGAATTCTATAGGCCTAACGTGTATTCCTCCCTGATCGTTCTCATGTTAGGGTTGCTAGTAAAATTCATGTGTATGCAGAACTTGCTCTTTCTCACGTTTCTGTTGCAGATGGAGAAATTCAGTTTGTTAGTTAGAATAATGTCTTTGTTTTCAGAGTTACTTTTAGGGAGGAGAAGATACTTTGAACGGTATTGCTGATAATGTGGGAGGGTGTTCTCCCTCACTGGAGAAAGCCTAGGAATCAAGGTCATCGAGCCAGGGCCTGGGAGCATCTTTGCATCAACACTACATGGGCATTTACACCCCTCTCTTTTATTATCTCTAATATCGCTTCCATAATGTTTCAGGAGCAATCTCTTAATATTACTGTTCACAGATGCAAGGAGAGTTTTCATTGCTGTGGCAGCAGCAGTTGCTTTCTCTCTTGAATAATTTCATCTTCATCACATTAAATTGTCATGTTTCCCAGCAATGCACAAGAGCGCTGTATCTCTCTGTGGCACACCAGAGAATCATTTCCGACTTTCTCTTAAACCCAAATGTTAATGCACTGCCAGTAATGCGATTTAGTTAAGCACCATTCAAGTTGATTCATTTCAGGCTCCAACTATTCAGCCACTTATGGGGACCCTAATTGTGATTTAAAAGGGTAAGGACATTATTTGTACAATACACAGAAAAAGGCCTGAATGTGATTTCAAAGGCTGAGGGAATCATTCGAAGAAATACATAAAAAATGTATCTGTCTACCAATGCAATGAATGTAAAGTCATCCAGTGTGTCCTTGCTTGTTGAGATGGAAAAAGCAGGGTTCCCATTCAGAGACACTCAAGAGATGCCTTTTTAAACACACAATTGTAATATATAATTGCATTTAGTCTGGATAAAGGATGAATATAAATATGCTAAAATCATTCTACCCTCCTCAGAAGAGTCGTAATAACTCAGACAAGTGTGTAAAAGGGCTGAGATCCTAAAATGATACAGGGGCACAGCATACCTCATTATGTGGTGCTAAGGTTTATCAGGGGCAAAGCATAGCTCACTAGAAGCACGTAGAATGGTGCAAAGCACGCTCATCCAATCATATGCTCCTCTGACATGCATGTCATGGTCACCGCTGTAAACGAGGGTACCAACAGCCTTTGTGTGGGAGCCTGTGGACTTCTGTGATTCAGAGATGAAGAGCATTGCCCAAATGCAGATCCCACTTTTGGAAAAGGTGGTCAGTCAAACCTGTGCACATGTGAATTTTGCATGGCTACACTCTCACTGGGTGAGATGAGTAGACCTTGTTGAAGGCTCTTTGAAATCTGTACAGAGTGACATTGCTATGGTATTTACAAGGAGTTGAATGGGCTGTCCTAATCACTTTGTAGATCCAGTGACTGTTTGTTTCCATTTTGAAGGTGACCAGGTGGTAGTTTAACCAGAAAGTTGGTTTAATTGCTAGATCAAGGGTCAATATTGTACAGGAAAATGGAACACAAATGGAATGATTTCCCATCACCCACCTGCACAGTCCATCTGCACAGGAAGTGACATCACAGGTTTCCCACCAAAACTGTCTTAAAAATGAAGCTAATGAAGAATACTTCATTTCACATGATATATCTGCCCAGGAAATAAAATCACTGGGATTCCTCCCATTCATCTGCACAGGAAGTGACATTACTGTTTTCTCTCCAAAAGCAGTCTTTAAAAAAGAAGTCAAAGAAGAGGACATCATTTCATATCCTCCATATAAACAGAGAGTGACACTATTGCATTTCATATCATCCATCTACACAGGAAGTGACATTGTTTGTTCCTGTCAAAACTGTCTTTAAAAGAGAAGTCAAGCAAAAGGACTCATTTCTCATAGTTCATCTGGACAGAAAGTAACATCACTGCATTTGCCATCATATTTCTGCAAATCACACCCTGCCTTTTCCTTACTTCAAAAGAAAATATGAGGGAGAGAGAAGCTGAGATTCAATCAGCTTCCAACTTAATAGTCATTTCATTTCATGAAGCTTTATTCAGTTCATAACAATTAATGACCATAAAAGCACATAGCAAAATGCATCAAGATAAAAAACAGGTAAATTACCATAATGTTTAAAAAATCATACTTTTCCTAAAAGCCATAGATTTACAAATAAAACTCGCAGTATAAAAACATAGATAGGGGCAGTCCATATTATATAATAAACACATTGCATCCTCCACAGTAAGAATACCATACTTAAGAAATATTGGTTTTAGATATGTGATCCTTACATTCTGGAACAACGTACAAATGAGCATAAAGTGCAAGGTGCTTTGTTTAGAGTGCCCGTCGCAGGGACAAGGGCCAACCGGGTGCTTTTTTTGATGTGGGAAGGCCACCAATGCATGAGCAATTCCAGCCCTTAATCTAGTCAATACAAATCTGTGCGCAGGCCTAGTTACCACGCTCAGGTAATTCTGGAATCCCTCGGTAACAATGTACTTATTATAGAGATTAACAGTGACGAGAGAATTGATCACATCTGAGCAATTTTGAACTCTATATAACTTAAAAGAATTTTTCATGTCCTGCTTGGCAAGACCTCTAGGAGGGCAATGATCTAACAACAGGTTGATATCATAGATACTCTGGTAGCAATCCACAACATATTTAAGCCACGGTATCATCAAACAGTTGTCTAAACCAAGGCAGTCCCTAATTACAAGTTGATTAAACTCGGTCTCTTCCTTGAGCCAAATTGCTCGATAGAGTAGTAGAGGCCTAAGTAAAGCAAGGTCGCCCAAATAAGCAAGCCCTACCTCTTTGTGAATCAACTCTGTTGAAGCAGATTTAGGGAGGCACAGTAATTTCTTTAGGAAGTTATTTTCTTCCCTCTGCAGACACTCAGTATTGCAGTTGCCCCAAAGCCCCGCCCCATAAAGGGCGATGGATACACTACGTGCCTTGTAGATCTCCGTCATATCTTTGATTCGCCTATCCCCCAGCTTAGAGGCAAATTTGAAAATGCCATAGGCGCTTTTGCTCATTTTGCTCCTAACATTGGTTAATTCTTGCCCCCAACTGCCATCACTGGAAAAGGTAACCCCCAGGTAGCAAAAACTATTGACATGCTGCACTTTTACCCCTTCTATAAAAAAGGCACGATTGTTCCCCGTCTTTGTACCGCAGGTCATAGTTTGGGTTTTGTTTTTATTAATCAGCAGTCTCCTACTCCCAATAAAATCAGTGAACCTGTCCATCAAGCGCTGCAGGCCAACAGGTGTTCGGGACAGGAGCACCGCGTCATCTGCATAGAGCAGAACTGGAACACTATTCCCAGCAACCTGTGGGGCATCAGCTTTGACAGTTTTCAGGGCAGATTCAACCTCATTAATAAAAAGAGTAAACAACAGGGGGGCAAGAACACACCCCTGTCTAATTCCCCGTTTGATATTAAAATTTGGGGTGCACTTCCCTCTAACCCCATAGCGGACACATGTTTGCATCTTACTATACAATCTAGCAAGGAAAAAGATAATTTCTTTAGGGGCACCCATATCAAGCAAAACTGACCACAGGAGTGAATGGTTTACTAAATCAAGAGCACTGCTAAGGTCGGCAAAGCAAATATAAATATTACCGGGCTTAGCTCTAGTGTACTTGCCAATCAACAATTCTAGATTCAGGCACTGATCTAAGGTCCCTCGTCCCTTCCTGAATCCGTATTGTGAATTGGCAAGAATCCCATTCTCATCGGCCCACTCTTCCAATCTATACAGCAATACTCGACTCATGATTTTAACCGATGAGTCGAGCAAACTAATCGGCCGGTAATTACAGGCTGATGCCTTATCCCCCTTTTTATAAATGGGGACAATGATGGAGTCACCCCAAGAAGGTGGGATCAAGGTGGTTACTGCTGCATTGAGTGCCAAGGTGAGTATTGGCCCCCAAAGCTTCGGTTGAGCCCTAAACACATCAATTGGGACTCCATCTGGCCCCTGGGCCTTACCACCCTTACTGCTGTTAATACTACTTTCCACTTCCTTCAGGGAGATATCTAAAGGCACCACGCGGCCAATGCCTTTGCTCCACAGATGTCTGGGTATTGTCCTGGAAAATTGCGGAAAAGTGTTTCACCCAGTCCTCGCTGCCAACGTTGGAGGAGAGCTGTGGGTTTTTATCATCTTGGAGGAAAGGGGAGTTAACGGTGGACCAAAACAGGCGACTATCAGCGGTTTCTACTGCCTTGGATAGTTGATCCCAGGCTTCCTGCTGTAATTCCTTCTTCCTTTTGGATAGCGCCTTTTTATATTCAATTCTTAAAAGTCTGACTCTATTCTTATCTCTTGGGGTAAGGGCTAAAGCGTGTTTAAGTTGCGAGAGAAGGGTCGTGCAGGTATGGTCAAACCACCCGATCCCTTTTCCGCTTCTGCCCAATTTAGTCCCCGTAAAGATGTTATTAATAACGTTGTTAATGTTAAGAAAATGAGTCATAACAGAATCGGGCGGACATCCTGGAGTCAAGATAATATCGATGTCCGCCAAGCATTTATTTACAATTATTGGTTCCACAATGGCTGCTTTTTCCCCTTTCCACCTAAGCCTAGTCCCATTAGCCCTGTGTGGCTCAATGTCATCCAAAATTCTAGTAGGCAGTTCTACTCTGCACTTCCATGTAGTTATATGCATTGTGATGTAATTATGGTCGCTCAGGGCAGAAGCATCCTTTACCTTGGTCAGGCAGTGAGGTACCAAACTAGATGAAACCATAATATGGTCGATAGTGGATCCGCTATTCTGCCCAGTAAAGGTTGGAATTGAACTCTCACTACCCCCCAGGTCAGTACTCACTAGCTCTAAATCATAGGAAGCCATGACGTTATTGATAGCCTCCCCATATGCATGATGTGGGAAATGCACCCTGCTCTCCCCACTATTGGTTTGAATCCCACATGCCCTGGAGGAGGACAAACTACAGACAGTTAAATTAAAATCCCCTAACCAAATATAAGTAAAAGTGAATTTTGCCTCAGATGTCAGCTTCATGAGGGCACAGTGTAACTCCTCTATTACTTTGTGCCGTAAGTTGTTAAAAATATTGTTGTAAAAATTTATTTAAAGCACATTAGTCCCATCCTGTGCACGTACCCAAAGAATTTGTGAGTGAGGTTCGACTAACAATTGTTTAATAATTGTCAACCTTAAATCTACAGAAATGAGAAAAAGTAGTCCTCCCTTCGCTCTGCCATGCCTTGATTCAGTTGCTTCTAGACTATAACATGTGTACCCTTCGAAACTAGGTTTAACAACACACCATGTCTCCTGTAGGCATAGGATGTCATAGGACCTAATAATGCCCTCCCACTCCAATTTGTGTACCTTAGAGGCCCAACCGGCAATATTCCAGCTGACAATGGAAATCCCCATGGTACAGTCACTATTTGGAATGCCAAGTGCATTCGTACGGTAATTGCCTTTACTACTTTGTTCAGTCACAGACCCCCCTATGTGACTACCTTCATCCTTCCCTAGGTCCTCGTAGATCTCAGTCACACAGGTCACGATTGAACCACTACTCGTATTACCCATGATATCATTAGTATGTTGGCTCTCAGCGACCACCTTTTCTTCACTAGGATTATTCAAATTAACATCCCCGGTGACGTCCCTCCAAAGCCCAGGTCCCTTATGAAGTCAATCATTCTGGTCCAGAGAGCTTAGGAGTTGATACCTGTTCTGGACCGGGATTTCATAGACCATCCCATGAGTTGGTTGAAAAAATCTGTCACCAATAGGTACAAAGTTAGGGTTAGATGGAAAAAATCTATCACCAGTGGGTGTAAAGTTTGTTGTAGGTAGGGAAAATCTATCACCATTAGGTACAAAATTAGGAGTAGGTTGAAAAAATCTTTCACAATTGGGTACAGAGTTAGGAGTAGGTTGAAAAAATCTCTCACTATTGGGTACAGAGTTAGGGGTGAATGCCCTATCTCTGCTAGTAGCAGATGGGATCTTATTAAGATGATTATAAAAATAGCCCAAAGGACGTGCAGTTACATCGGTCTCATACTGTGTGATAGAGCAGCTCTTAGTAGGACCGTCGCAACATGCTGGGGGTATTTAAAATTGACAATCACACAGTCTCCCCTGCAGTTCTTTGTAGTATTGCCGATCCAGTTAACCCTTCTGGTAGATAGAATTTGATCCGAAAAATTAACTGGAAACCCACAATGACTATGTAGCCAGGAGACCGTTTTGTTCTTTAACGAGTCCCGCGGCTCTTGGGAGGACAAGGCCTGGCTAGGTGCTAAGGAGGGAACATTGGTTAAAACCACTACGTAGGGTACACATTCGGGTGGGAGATCTACCGAGCGATTATTACCAACAAATGACCCTACAGCCGGCATTGCTGGTATTTGCACTGCCCCACCTGTCTTAGGAGTTGGTGAAGTTTTTTTACGAATAGGTCCCACTACAGACCCCACAGCTGCAGCCGCCGCAGGTGGTGCCTGCCCTACCCTATCTGGATAGCATGCTGGTAGCATACTCGTACTTGGCAAGGCAGATGGGACCTGCAAACTATCCTTGTTGGAACCAGGTGTAGCATTGTTCGTGGAGCAAGGCCTCCCCTCAGCAGGTTTTGGGACAGATTGAATACTAGGGGCATCCTTACTAGCCGGTCCAGTGTTAACTATCTTGGCTGTGTACACATCTAGCTGAGACCCCAATCTAGATACTTCAGCTGATAGGGCATCAGTTCAACAGTCAACTTCAATTTACCATCTATACAACCCACTAACGAATCAAATTGGTCAGCATTAATAGTAACACAATTGTCTTTAGTTAAAGTCCCTTTGTCACAAACATTTTTCTTAGGTGTGGATTCCCTTTTCCTCCTGGTCATATGGCCGCCCCGCTTGGTAGTTAATTTCCTACATGCTCTCATAGAACGTGAGGCCCTTGTGCAAGGTTGTGGAGTACCATCAGGGTTATCAGATTGGTCTTCCACAGGGATAGAGTCATCTAACACCTCAACGGGGGTAGTTCCGATGTTACGACTGGTGTCCTTAGGCTCGACTGTCACAGTGGGAAGAGTGGGAGAAGTGTTATCCTCGATAGTGGGATCCAGTGATAAATCCGGTGGTGGGTCAGGTAGATTGCCTTGACCTAAGGATTTTCTTCTGTCACTGTTAATCCTACTAACAACTTTAACCAGATAGTTATCCATTAGAGAGGTTTGTTTTGTCATTCTTGGCAGCTATTTAGGGATATAGGGCACAAGTTGCAGGAAAGAATGGGGTTCAGAAATGTTATACACCACACAACACTCAAATAACTTCTCGTTGTCCAACATATATAGTTAATGAAAGTCGGGGCACTTACTCCACAAAACAGCCAAGGGGGGTGGCTCAGCCCTGCCTACTCCTGCCACGGACGGTCCGTCCTCTGCCCGGGCTCAGCCCGGCGCCGCCCGCGCGCGTCCCGCGACGCGGGAGGAGCGCCGCGTCTAAATGCGCCTCCGGGCGCGGGAAAGTGGCGCTGCTGTGGGCGTCTCGTCCTCCCAGCAAGGGACGCCGGGAAATGTAGTTGTTGCTAGCTCCCCCCTCTCGGCGGTCGCGTTTGACAGCTGCGGCGGCGGGGGAGAGCGGTAGAGTGCTGGCGCGGGTCCGAGGTTCAACAGGGCTGCCTGGTGGGGTAAGTAACAGCCACAACCCCCAGTTAGGAATAATCCTCCCTACTCATTTTACTAGTAATTTGGGCAGACTATAAGCACAGGATCTACACACTGATCTGCTGCAAGTTGGCAGCCAAAGAATAAAAAAGCTATTACACTTTTAAATGTCAGCAGAACAAAGTACAAGAATATTAAAAAGGAAAACAAATCACAACCTTGTTATAAGGTAATCCTCAGGGCAATATTTTAAAAATGATGCTAGAGCTGAAACTGGTTATCGTCTTAACTATACATTTGTATCCATGAAAGATAAAATAACTCAAACAGAGGAGGGAAAACAGTACTGTCCTAGCACAATAATTACGGGTAAAGTAAATCCCTATTTCAAAAGACAGTAACACTTAGGCCCGAATCAGTTTAGGCCCAAGACTAGTTCCTACTTGAAAAGTACCTGCGCAAAAGTCCGCTCCGAAATAGTAAGGGAAGGGAGGGTGGCCCAGCCCTGCCTCTGCCAGGCTCTGCCTGGCTAGGATGGGCCTGGCCTTGGCGTGGCGGCTCCTCCCCCCTACAGCTGTGGCCAGTTAGTGAAGGTGCTGTGCACCCTGGGACTTGGAGTCCCACCAGGGTCAGCGCGGCTCCTGAGGGAGAATGTTGGCACAGCGGGGGTGTCAGGTATGAGGAGAGGCGTACCCTGGGACAGAAGTCCCACCAGGGTGCGTGATGAAGCAAAATTCGGCCCCCAGCACAGCGAAGCACTTTTGGTCCCCAAGGTTAGTTGCAGTGTTAGTTCAGAGCCTTGTCTCCCAGTCCGATTTTTCTGGTTTTTGTTGTTGTTGTTACCAGCGCCTGTTGAACATTGTGTCAAGACTCCTGCTGTGTTAGCAGAAAGACCCAGAGTTCCGCTTCAAAGACCAATAAAGTGATTCTTATTCAGCCTTATTCAACCCGTCTCTGCCAACAGAGGAGCTCTCCTTTTTAAAAACAACTTAATAGTCACTTATGTCAACAATCCAGAGTCTCAAGAATATTGTATCAGAGACCCTCAATCACACTTTCACGCTGGGCGGTATATGTTATATCTCCACTCATTTGGTAAGGTGGATAGTGTCATCATCGGGTCATAATCACTTGAGGGTTTGGTTCTCCAAGTGATTAACTAACCTCCACCAGAAGGGAGACTGTCTGGGTGGTCGCAGTTGTGAGAAGTGACTTGTGATTAAAACTATCTCCTTTTCCTGTAAGAGACTTTCATTTATCTGGAGAGGGATACGATTAAAGGAAATAATGGTGCTTGAGTGGATTAATTATTTTTCCACAGCACCTTGTGGAGGGTCGACATGTTTCTCGCCAAAGAATTGCTCATGCGAGTACGGTGGCCTTTATCAAGACCGTGGTGTGAGTAGGTGGCCTTTCTTCAGAACACCCACCAAGCGGTTAGGGTGAGTAGATTCACTTACCGTTCTTAGTCAGTGAGCGTAGTGGCTTGTGGCTGACTTGGTCATAGGTGCAGCATTTGCCTATGACTCCTCCGTGGGGTGTCAGCCATCTCAGCAGACTCTGCTGCAGTTCTCCAGATCCCGAAGTTAACTCTTCAGGTGTCCCTTTGCCTGGGCATCCCCAGCAAAGGACAGAAACAAAAAAGGGTCTTGCCTTTTTGAGCTGGAACTCCTGTCTTATCCGGTGAAACCTTCTCAGATAAGATTACTTAATGTTACTAAGTAAGATTATATTCACGTACCTTTCCCAGCAGCCGATACTGCTAATCCCCAAGATCACACTGAGATGTAGACAGCCCAGACTTTCACACAGCTTTCACACAAGACAAACACCGATCCCACAAACTACCATACACCCTAAAACAACAGAACACACAATCCACCTCATGTTCATTAATGCTTGCTCTGCACCACCCAACAGACATCTCAGACTGCATCACCATCACAAATGTGATGCCTTCTTTGTCACAGGACATGGTACACTCCCAGATCTTCACACATCCTGGATGTGCTTCTTCCCACAGGTTTCAGCATCCAAAGTGTGGACAGCACACATAAGAAGGGAGAAGGCCTCATTGCCATCCAAAAGTCCTCCTGATCCTGCACACTAGACTAGCAAGTAACAATTGACTCCATGGAGCTGCTGACATCCCATGTCCCTCTCTCTGCATCTCGCATCGTTGCCTTCCATCTCATCCAGGGGTGTCCGGGGCTGAAAAGGACTTCATTATTGAATCCTAAGACCTTCTGACTACCTCATCAATATGACATGCCCAACCTTTTGGGTGACTTTAACCTCCCAGACAATGCAGGCTCAAAAAAACAAGAGACACCTTCTTTACCTCATCAATACACTCAAAATGGTACAGCCTAGAACACAACCAATGCACTCCAAAAGCCACATGCTCAATCTTGTTTTCTCAACATCACCAACAATCCCATGCAAACCCCCTATAACCATCAACTGGACGGACTACTTTGCCATCCGTATCTCCCTGCTCAGCATATTACTAACAAATTAAGGTCAATCAATCAATCAATCAATCAGGGGAATTATAAACGTACTACTAACCCATGAGGGTCTCAAGGCACTTGGGGTTTGGCGGGGTTCAGCAATCTGTTCAGTCAAAGAGCAAGGTCTTCAGAGCCTTCCTGAAGATGTTCAGGGAAGGGGCAAGTCTGAAGTCAATGGTGAGCTAGATTCAGGTCTTGGCCGCAATGTAGGAGAAGGATCTTCCTCCTGCTCTGGCTCTGTGGATGCGTGGGGTCTCGGCAAGGAAGAAGTTGGTGGAATGGAGGTTTCTTTTGGGTACGTGCAGGGTGATTCTGTGGTTGGGATATTGGGGTCCGGTGTTGTGTAGGCATTTGTAGGTGTGGATGAGTATCTTGTAGGTGACTCTTTTCTCGGATCACTGAAAGAATATCGACTACCAAAATATCGACTACCCAAAATATCGAGGAAAAAATATCTACAGCAAAAATATCGAGTTTGTATGTACAAACAGGTAAGTACAAAAATATCGAGTACAAAATATCGTTTACAAAAATATAGTTGTAAAAAATATCGTATTTACTAAAAACAGTGTTAAATTAAATTAATATTAATAATTAATTACTAAAATATACTTAAAATTACTTAAATTAACTTATAATAATTAAATAATTAATGAAAGTTAAATAAATATTTTTTTATTTCATATTTATTAAACATATATATATAGTAATAAAATATAATAAAATAATACCCAAAAACTGAAAACTGACCCTGAACCCTAAAAATACCCCTTTACCCAAAAACTGAAAACTGACTCTGAACCCTAAAAATACCCCTTTACCCAAAAACTGAAAACTGACCCTGAACCCTAAAAATACCCCTTTACCCAAAAACTGAAAACTGACCCTGAACCCTAAAAATACCCCTTTACCCAAAAACTGAAAACTGACCCTGAACCCTAAAAATACCCCTTTACCCAAAAACTGAAAACTGACCCTGAACCCTAAAAATACCCCTTTACCCAAAAACTGAAAACTGACCCTGAACCCTAAAAATACCCCTTTACCCAAAAACTGAAAACTGACCCTGAACCCTAAAAATACCCCTTTACCCAAAAACCCAAAACTGACTCTGAACCCTAAAAATACCCCTTTACCCAAAAACCCAAAACTGACCCTGAACCCTAAAAATAAAAACAATTTATTTTACTATCTATAGTATATACTTACATATTTTCACTTTCTATATTATTTACAGTCGATATTACTGCACTTACCTTAAAAACGATATTTTGGCTGTCGATATTCTGTCCAGTCGATATTTTGTCCAAACGATATTTTTTCCTCGATATTCTGTCCAAACGATATTTTGGAGTCAATATTATGTCTGTGCACCTCTTTTCTCTACAGGGAGCTAGTGGAGCTTGTGTAGGTGTCGGCTGATGTGTTTGTGATGAGGAATATCAAGGATGAGTCTGGTAGCGGTGTTCTGTATTGTATGGAGCTTGCGGAGTAGAGAATTGTTGATGCTGGTGTAAAGGGCGTTTCTGTAGTCCAGCCTGCTGGTGATGAGTGCATGGGTGACTGCCTTCCTTGCCTCGGGGGGAATCCATTTGAAAGTATTGCGGAGTATGTGAAGAGGTTTGTATCAGCTGGAGGCGACGCCTTTGACCTGTCGGTTCATGGAGAGGGAGGGGTCGAGTACGATGCCAAGTTTTTGGCGTGGTCCGTGGGGGTCAGGGGCTGCTGAGGGCTGTGGGCCACCAGGTGTTGTTCCATGCCGATGGGGTGGTTACGAGTACAAGGACTTCTGGCTTCTCAGAGTAGAGTTTTAGGCAGCTGTTGCTCATCCAGGCTGCAACGTCCTGCATTCCTTCCTGGAAGTTGAGTCTGATGGTGGTGGGGTTTTTGGTGAGAGAGAGGATGAGCTGGGTGTCGTCGGCATAGGAGACTATGCTGAGGCTGTGCTGTCAGACGATGGTGGCGAGGGGAGCCATGTAGATGTTGAAGAGGGTTGGGCTGAGTGATGATCCCTGTGGGTCAACTCAAAAGAGTCATCTTTGACTTCTACATGAAGCTGCTTGGTGCTCTACTCACAGATAGCATCAGGATTCATCAATATAACAATGACACTCAGCCCTAATTGAAATTCTCCTCTAATTCAGATATCCAGTGCCTGAAACACTGCTTGCACATCATCCAGACCTTAATATCAGCGCCTACTTGAAGTTCAACACAACCAAGACAGATTTCCTTGTATTTTCCAAGAATAAACAAGATACAGATCACACCTAACTCAGTGACATGAACCTTGATGGCTTCAAAGCCCAACTCTCACTGAATGCTAAATCACCAGGATTTACCCTGGACACCAACCTCCCCTCCAGAAATACACATGTTAAAAAAAGACAAAGATCGTCTAGTACCAGATCTCTCTTCCTAAGACAGTTAAACTGTTTTTTCCAGTAAGCGACTTCATAACTGCTGTACAAGTCCTTCAACTCTCACATCTGGATGGTGTTAATGCCGTACACCATAAACTCCCTGACTCCACAGTGTCACCCCTTAGGAATTCCTAAATTCTGTAATACTTCTCATCCAGGGTCATCCGGCCAGAAATCCATTGGCTCTCCTTGCCAGCCCCCACCATCTACAAAACTAGCTGAATCATTTACAGTGACATCACAACTAGAATCTCAGCTTATTTTGCAGACAAACCCACCATCTCTCAGTGCTTTACAGAACAACTGCAGCCTGGACATCCTTAGACTGCAGACTAAGAATTGTAAAAAAGAAATAAAGACCAGACAACAGTCCTTTTCAATCTATTTACCCAGGATCTATAACAACAGCCTCGTATCTATCAGGAGTGCCGCAACCCTGTCCCGATTTAGGAAAGAGTTGATTAACTACATCTTTATAGAACATATCCCAATGCATTAACTGTCCACAACTCAGCTTCCTCTCCTAGTACTTGTTGACTTTAAGCTTGCTCTTGACCATGTACAGCTGTCTGCTGCCTTCTGGCTAGGTTAACAATAGAAATACTAAACACATACATTGATACAAAGGTATGATCTGTAGTATGGGTGAAAACTAAGACTAGCTGAGTGAACACTAAGGAGTTTAGATTTTCCACCACTTCAATAGCTTGTTTAATTGTGCACCAGGGGTTGGAAATCGCCTGCCAGTAGATTCTTTTTTTGACGCAGCTTGTTTGGCCAAGGTCACTGTTGAACAATGAAGACTAGCTTGGGTTCTCAGAATGAAACAAGGGTTAGGGATGGATGAGGGTTTGAATGAGGTGCTGTTATTTGTAGTTTGTACTTTTCACCAGGGTGTCTATTGGTAGATATGCATATGAATCATTACAGGCAGGTTACACTCTTTCCTTGCTCCACACACTGGCACTATCGGTCACTTAGAGGTTATATGTGCAGTGCAGCAGAGTGTCCCAGGATGGAGGGTGATAGCACATCATGCTGCGCATGCTGAATTTGTAAGATCACTCCTGGAAATGCACACTTGTTTTGTCCTTGTTGTGTAGGCCTGCCCAGAGGCTCAAGCGGGCACAAGTGTGCATCTGGTATTTTTCTCATATATTGAGTACTCTGGAGATGTGACAATGTCTGTGCAGAAAAGACTGGGACTGCGATTGCAAGGCCGAACACAGGTGGGTCAGGGAAGACATATGTGAGGAGCCATGAGGATGATGGGGCAGGTCGCTGGGTAGGCCTAAAGTGAAGGGGTCCACACTTTCTGTACTTCATACACACCCAGCATGGGAGACTTCATGGGCATGGTTTAGCTGCTGATGCTGACGGAATCAGTCAGTTGTGTTTATCATCAGTGCCTTTAAGCCTAAGGCCTGAAGAATGTGCTCTCTGTGCCTCTCCCAAAGCCTTTGCCACCACTCAACAGGAGTCTCCGCTTTGGTTTACCAAGGAGGGTTATGGCTTGCCCCTGGGGTTAGTGAGCCAATCAGCTGCAGGCCTGTGTTGCCCTTCATTTTAACAGAACTGCTACTCTTCTAGGAAGGGATCCCAAACCAATTCAGATCCCAACCACAGAAATGACCTGCATCTCCATGCTGTCACCACCCCTTAATTATCTCAGTTCCTGCCCACATTACATGGCACTGTCAGCAGCAGGCCTACTCAGACATGATTGGACTCTGATCATTGCTGCAAAAGAATAGCAAATGGGTTCTATTATTACTCATAGGGCAAAATATTGCAGCATGTTTCTTTAGTTGGTTGAAAATAAGCACTTATGGCACCTTTCCTGCCACTAGCACTACTGCCCTCCTATTGCATCCTGCATTTATAATAGGCAATGATATTCAACCTGTGGTATAAGCACATGTGCTCAACAGTGTACTCTACTAGAGCTCCGGAAAATCAGGCTGGCTTTTCAGACTTTCCTGTTAGTCATAAGGTAATTTTGATATTTATGGACAGTATTACAGCAAGATACTGTGATACGGCATATGCAATGACTTATACAGTTTGTGGGGACTCTGGCTTCAGATTTTAGCTTTATATATCCAAAGTAAAGCTATTCTTTCCTGACTCTTCTAATTTGCTAATGCAAGCTCAAATTTTGGGTTTGTGAAATCACACAATTTCTTTTAGAGAAATTTCATGAAAATGAGCTACATCGTAATGAGTCTGTGCCAATAATACAGGTGAGCAGAAATTCTCTGTATTCTACCCAAATGCAGATACTTACTTTGTCAAGGGGTTGGTTCAACCAAAATGTGTCTACTAACTACCACCTTTGGTAGAGTTCATCAGGGTGATACTTACCTACCATGGTGTGGCTGGATCACCTAAGATGATGTCTGCCATGATACGTTTTGGGTGGGGCGAGCTAGCCAAAATCTTTATGACCGCATGCTAACCACATGGTCGGTCATTACCCCAGAAGAAACTGTCGACACCATGAAGTCCATCCACTCAGGGGCCCTATTAGACTCTTGCCCCATCACGCCTACTCCAGAGGACCCAAACCCATCAGAGCCATTCTTACCCCATTCTGAATGTTTCCATCTCTTCTGTAACCTTCCCACATGCTTGGAATCATGCAACTGCCGTCCTATTGCTGAAGAAACACTCTGCAGACCCTTCAATGCTCGCCAAGTATAGAATGTTTCTGTTCCCGGCCAAGGCCATAGAGAAAATCATTGGCAGACACCTCACCGAATATCTCAACCGCCACCATCTCGTCAACACCATTTAGTCCAGTTTTAGACTCAACCACAGCACAGAAACAGCCATTATTTCTACAACGGATGACATTCGCGTGACTCTGGACAGAGGAGACACAGTAGCACTCATTCTCCTGGTTCTCTCTATAGCATTTTACACAGTCTCCCTCCCCATCCTCATCAAATGCCTCCATTACATTGGAATCCGAGGACATGCACACTGATGGATCTGCTCCTCTCTGACTGGAAGGACTCCATTAGTGAGTCTCGCACCATACACCTCGAACATCAGAGACCTCATCTTCAGAGTTCTGCAAGGATCCTGCCTGAGCCCGAGCCTCTTCATTGCAAACACGATCGCCCTAGACAGCATCATCCACTCTTACAAAATCACCATCCTCTCCTTTGCTGATTATATGCAACTCATTTTTTTTATTTTTATTTTTATTTTTTTTAAATATATTTTTATTGCAGATAAATGAGGCATACAATCTTTTCGTTCAACAATCTTACTTCCGACAGTTGCAGTGCTCCGGTCATTAATCCGGAGGTCGGGCGTTGTTAACCACAGAACGTTAAAAGCTTAATTGTAACAAGCAGTAGCAACTGTACAGCAAAGAGTTTTTGCATCTGCTTTTCATGTTCTCCCTCCTGTCCCATCCCATCGCTAAACTAAGATAATCCCCGAGGGGTAGTGGCAATTGTCAGTGCAATCATAACACAGTGGATCGTCTCCAGCCTTGCTCATTCCTCTCTATATGTATCCCCACGTGCCAATTTCGGTATGCCTTACCCTAGGTGGCTAACAGGTTGTCCCTTATCCCTTCCCCCACCCCGGGTCCTCATCCTCTAGGTGCAGGAGGCAGCAACTCAAATGGTGCGGATGTGCAGGAGTCTCTGGAATGTGTGTCAAGTGATGCAATGTTCCTGGTTTGTTACGGGGAAGCCTCATCTCCTGTTTGCAGATCTCCCTGTGTGCTCTGTCTAGCATAGTCGCACAATGCTTGCGTTAGTGCGTCCCATGCCTGGGCAGATTCTAATGCCTTCTAGTTACGTTGGCGCTTTTGGAATCTGACCTTGCTCTCTTTATTTGCCCACTTAATAAACTTGTTCCTCCATCTCGTGCCATTCGGGCCTATCGCCGCCTTCCAGTGCCGTGTAATTTCACGCTTGGCTAATACTAGTCCCATGTCTATAAATTTGCTGGTAATCTAATTTTTAGGAGTGTGGGGGAACCAATGTAGTATACCTACTGCTATGTCAAACGATAAACCCCGGTCCGTGATCGAATTCAGTGTGTCTCCGACCTCTTTCCAATATAGGTCTAGTGCCGGGCACGACACTAGCATGTGGCCCAGTTCCGCTCCGACTAGTGCGCATCTGGGGCAGGCCGCCTCGACTATATTGAAATATTTTTGGATCTTCCCCGGCGTGAGGTACGCTCGGTGAAGGACAAAAAAGTGTACCAGCTGGAATCTGGCGTTACGTGTGCTTTTCTGGGCTCTCCTCACAATCTGCGCCCAGGCTGTCTCAGGTATAGGTCGTTCTACCTCTGTTTCCCACTTCTCTTTGAGCGTCGCTAAAGGCGGTAGGTTCTCGTTAACCATTCTGGTGTAAAGACAAGTGACTGCCTTGTAAGTTCCAGCAGAGCTCATGGCATATTGACAAACCTTGGTCGTTTTTGGTTCAATGAGGCCTTCTTTCCAGTGCAGTTGTATCGCTTGTGTTAATGCAGCATGGAGCAAGAAGTCCCCCCTGGGTATGTCGTACCGTTCTAGGAGCGTCGGGTAGGGCATCATGGCTCCCTCCTCGTATAGGTCACCCACCATCTGTATTCCAGCTTCTTCCCAGAGCTGTAGTCTGGACCAGTCTCCGCCATGGGGGAGTGCGGTCATCGTTCCCAATGGCATCTCAGGGCCGTACGGATGTAGCACCCCCGCCTTGCGCTGAGTGCGGTTCCAGCACAGTCGTATCGTACGTTCCTCAAGGGTTAGTGTGTTTAGCACTAATTTCTGCTGTAGCGCTATAAAGGAGAGAACGTGCCAAAGGATGCCTCGGCCTCTAAAGTGGTCTGGGCCTCTGAATTCTCGAGCCAACTCTTGTGTGTAAATCTGGAGCTGCGCTGCCAAGTAATACGATTCCAGGTCAGGGACCGCCAGCCCCCCCTCCGGTTTGGGTCTTACTAGAGTCGTCAGCGCCACTCTTCGCCGGCCCGTCCCCAAGAGAAAGGACCCAATCATGGATCTCAGGAGTCGAAAGGTGGCAGCTGGGATCCACACAGGGAGTGTTCTAAAATAATACAGGAAGCGTGGTAGCGCCACCATTTTCAGTAGTTCCACCCGGCCCGCTACGGATAATGGAAGTGTGGCCCAAAAGGCCATGCTGCTCTTCAGAGCTCTCATCCCGCGTCCTATGTTTCCTTCCAATATATCGGCCGGTGAGTGGTATATATGCACACCCAGGTATTTGAAGCAGGTGGGCTCCCAACGCACTGGTCTGGCCGTAAGCAGCTGCGGATCGCCGTGGCGGACCGGAAACAAGCATGTCTTGTCCCAATTTACTCTGAGTCCCGATACTCTGCCAAACCGCTGTAGTAAGCCATCGGCTCCCTCCAGCGCCCCCTCGGTATCCTCAAGGAAAAGAAGGAGATCGTCCACGTATAGTGAAATATAGTGGTGCCCAGTCCTGTCACTCAATCAGGGCAAATAGTAATGGCGGCAACGAGCATCCCTGCCTCGTGCCCCTTTCGACTGGGTATTGCTGTGATATTAGGGTGCCCGTTTTAACCCTGGCTACCGCCGATGTGTAGAGCACTGAGGTCCATCTCAGAAAGTCTTCGCCTACTCCGAAACGCCGCATCACTAGCTGGCCCCCAGATCAATCGGCGCCTCGGTGCGCGATCCCCGCAACCAGGCCTCAAGCTGGGGCCTCGAGTCCGCCCGCGCACGGTCCAGGGCTCCAGGCGGCACCACCCACACAGCCGCGAAGACGGAAAGGGCCGCAGCTCCGGCACCGCGCGGCCTTCAGCTCCACCGCCAGTGTCAATCGGGAGCACTCCACGGGAGGGTGCCGGGGCGCAGATGGAAAAGCGCCCCAGTGAGGATTTTACCCAGATATTATTGGGGCAGTGTCAGCTCCGGCGGAGCCCGGGATTTAGGCGGCCATTGTCGTGGGCGCCTGGCCACGCCCCCCTCCACTATCATTTTCAATCGAAATTAACAGACTAACATGTTCACTTCTCAAATTCCATATTAAACTATACTAATATATTACCCAAATAACTGAATAACATATCCACTACTCAAAATACTTCATTTTTTTTTTTTACTATACTTATTTTCAACATTAATCCTTTATGGGTTCCGGAGTGGCGTGCTACTCGCCAGAAAAGCGATTCAACACCCATCAGAGGTAACAAGTGCTATATGAATGCAAATCTTTCTTCCCCTTTTATCCCTCCACTATCCTTCTCACTCCAAGTAACTGACTAATATCCACCACTGAAATTACTTCATATTTCACCATGTTAATTCACCACTAATCCTTTGTAGGCTTCCTGAATAGCGTGCGTCAACAAGCGCTAAATAAATACAAACCTTTGTCCTCCTCTATCCTTCTGCTATCATTCCGAATCCAAATAACTGACTAACCTATCCACCATTTAAGATGTACTTGCATGTTTCACTATACTAATTCAACACTAATCCTCTATGGGTCCCGGAGTAGCGTGCTACTCGCCGAAAAAGCGCTTTGATGCCTCATCAGGGGTAGTAAGCGCTATATAAATGCAATTACAATACAATACAATACAATACAATATAACAGTTAATTCTCACAGGAATCATTATGACTAAATTCACCCCAGCCGTATTTTATAAGACAACTATTTGCAACACTCCTAGATCACTCAGCAGCTTTGTCCGATTTGTACATGACCTTCTCTCTGCTCCTTGCAGACGCCTACGCCATGAACACAACTCTTCAGTTCTGACTTTGAGAAGGTACGTTTTTCAGCAGGAATAACCTGGTCACAGTATCTGAACTGAGATCCATCATGGTCAGCCTGAACTTGTGACTTTCCCTGGTCTAATATGACTGGATGACCACAAGTGGTGCTTTGTGCTTTTAGGAGCTATTTTCACCTATAACTTTTAAATTGTTGAATTTAATACCTCTGGTTCTACTGAAAGGATTATTATCATTCTGGTATCAGTTTATATATTAAAATGTACTCTATTGTTATAAATTGGTTTGTGCTTTTTTGTGTTGTGTTTTCACTTTCTAACTGTTAACAAGCTGCATAAATATTTTACACATTGCTTCTAAGTTAACTTTGACTGCTCTGTGTCAGTCTAATAGAGGGCTAAGCACCAGTTAATTTAGTGAATTTTGTAGTTAACCCTGATAATCATTGTGCTTATTGCCTGAGTGGGTCTTACAGCACCCCTAAACCAACAACCGACTTTCTTATATACTCCAAGATTTAATCCAAAAGAGATTGAGCTGCTGGACACGAAAATGAGAACAACTTAAGTATTAGTCTTGTCTAGGTAGCTGAGTATGCTTAGTAGAACCTATAGATGATGGGCCCTAAGTTAAAGTAGCAAGCCTAGTGACTCATGGAAGACAAGCATGTATATAGAATGATCACCCAAACATTACAAATCGAGTTTATTTTACCTATAAAGACACTCCCAGCCATATCAGTAATCGTCATCATTTGGTATGCTTTGCTGTAAGCTACCAGTTCCACGTGTGGTGTCCATTTAACTGTGTGTCTCTCTTTCCCAAGAAAGCATTATAAAATACATATAATAATAATATATGTATATAAGGTGTAGTCTTCAATCTTGAGTGGCAGTCGAGCATGGAAATAAGACAATGGATACTAAACTGGATCTTCTTCTTTTTATGAAATAGAGGCTTAATTGCAGACCATGATACTATTGCCCTTTTCAATTCTACTGTTGGACCAAAGGGTGAATTAGTCTTTCTCAACTCTTATTAGTTATTACTCAGTCAGCCCCATCAAAAAATAGTCACGTCATCCTTGGCTAACTGCCTGTGCCATGGTCATTGGCCCATTTAAGTTTATTTACAATAGTCAGCATAAGCCACACTATTTCACACCAAATATATACATTTTCTAAGCAGTCATACTTGTTTTTGTGCTATTTATTTAATTAGGAAAGTAAAAGTCTTTCTCAAACTTAGGGGGGTAGTCAAGAGGTTGATCACTAGTCACACTTGTGATGTCTGACCAATTGCTCTCATCCATCTCTTCAAAGGATGCATACCCTGTCAGAGGCTGATTGGTGTAGCTTACACCTAGGCCTACTTCCCTTCTGTCTTCATAGCCTTGTCTCCAAACAGAGGAGTTGCACAAGAACTGGTTTGGAGAAATCACACGGGAGGGTTTGTCTGTTATCACAATCACACCTCTGGGTGGGTACAGTGAGCTTTTCAAAGGGAAAGAAAAGTTCTAGGGTTTAAGGTAGTGAGGGGCACTGTGGCATAGTTTACAGTAAAGCATACATATGCCATTAAAAAGTAGGTAAGGTAACCAATGGTAACTTCCAACCCATTGGTTAGGGAGTCATCAGAAATTCCCCCCACCCACAGGCTGGTACACCCAGTGCCCTCTTCAGAACACTGCTGGATTTGTGAACACAGGAGAAGTACTGTACCTTCTACTGTGAACTGTGAGACGAATGCTAAGGGCTGGAACTGCTCCCACATGTACCCAGGAAGAGGACTCAAAAGGTCAGTTGGCTGACCTCTTGTTAAGCTACAGAATACAAAAGCTACAAGTAGCCTACTTTCTGAAAGAGCCCAGATGATCATTTCCAACTGGACCTGCCCTGGACCGTGCTGGTGTCTTCTACTGCAGTGAGCCTGTCCACTAGTGGTGTCATTAAGGTATTGCAGGTCATAGATAAGCATTAGAAAGTGCTCCTCCTCCTAACCCTAAAAGCTGGATCCTAGAAAGTTATTCAAGACTTTTTATTTGGAGAACCAGTAGGGGACCGAGACAAACCAGCCAAGTCAATCTGACGAAGTGGCTTTGCCCATGGGCCAAAGATTAAGATTGCTCCCACTTGGAGCTTTTCCACAGACGCAAATCTGTTTCAGAAGGATGTAGCAGATAAGGTAGCTGGCCTTGTGGAGTCCTGTTTGACTACAGCTTGCATCCTTGCCACCTGGAGGAATCAGAGCTCCAAAGAATGACTAATGTGGAAAGGTAGAAGTCTTCACCATCCGAAGAAGCAAAAGGTATCTGGCCTGCGGGGGACTTTACTTGGACGCAAATTTTGAATTTCTCCCTCTATAAGCATTCCCACCGAAAGTCATCAGCCACACTGGGACTTTGTTTGATGGCTATGTGGCCTCGTAGTAACCCCTCTCGGCTACAGCTTCCTGCTTTGTCCTCTGATAATGTTTTAGTTCAATTTCAGTGACTAAGGGCCCTCTTTAAATGTTGGCAGACAGAGAACTTAAATAATTTACTTTGTCGCCGTGAAAGAGTTAACCCCATATGCCAAGATATAAATTAGGCCCCAAGTCAGAAGGTAAACGTTCTGTCCGGGATGAATCTGGTCTCTGTATCTTACCCACACTCCATCATGGTCAGCCTTGAACCTTACTCTTGTCCCGGTCTAACACGATTAGATGCCCGCGGTTGGTGCTTTGAGCTCTTTGTTCTATATTTATTTAACACGTTAAAAATTCATACCTCCTGTTCCACTTATCCGATTTATTTTGGTTTTCTCTCTTTTTCTTCATGTATGTATTCTCTGGGGCACATTTATTAAAGAATTGTGTCACACTTTCGCCATACAATGGGGCACAGGAGCGATGCAACTCTTAAGTTAGATGTATCTAGCCCCGTAAGACCACCTTACATGGCCTTTCATGGCTTGATAAATGTAGAGTAACACAATGCAGAGCAAATTGCTGTGTTGCGTAACTCTGTCCTGGGGAGGTGCTTCCATGTATCCACCCATGGATTTTAGTGCATTCCCAGATTCACCACCACTGGTACACCTGGGAATGCTTCAAAATGCTACACCTCTCTAGGTGAAGCATAAAAAGGAAAAATATTTTTACTCTGCAGCACACACAGAAAGAGGAAGATGCCTCAGAAGATTGCTTTTGTGCAGGAAGGTGCCCATTCCTACACAAAAACAATCCTGTCTGCAATGCAAGCACTCATTCACCATAGTGCAAGGGTGCCTGTGTGACGCTAGGCACTACATTGTTCGCCAGCTCAGGGAAAAGACAGCAATGCACAATATATTGTTAGATACAGCACATTCCTGCTCTTTCCCTAACATGCAGCTCAGCACAGCAAGGTGACTTGCGCGGAGTGATTCTTTTAATAAATATGCCTGAATCCTTCTTACAATGCAGGCACCCATGCACCATGGTGCAAGGGTGCCTACTTGGGTGCTATGCAGCACATTGTGCACCAGCACAAGGAAAAGACAGGAATGCACCATATTATAATAAATGCAGTGCATTTGTTCCCTTCCCCTATCACACAGCGCAGCAAGGTGACTTATAACTTGGAGAGGAACTTTTATTGAATTGATTTTTTGACTTTTTAAAACTGTTTTGGTACTTCTAAATGCTTTACACATTTTCTTAAGTTAAGCATGTCTTCTCTATGCCATAGCTACCAGAGCTTGAGCTCAGGTTTAAATAAGTGAAACATTTACTGAACCTAACAGGGAGAGAGACCCCTTGTGGACTCCCATACTCCCCAAATAAGAATCCACTTTCTCACAGCATGCACTTTGTCCCAAAATCTATGCCATGTGGATTCTACCTAAGTCAATTTCTCCTGAGACTAGAGGGTACATTATTCTAACTTTGGAAAAAAAATATAAATCTGTACGTTATATTGGTTTGCAATTTTCTCCGTCTTAGATTTTTCACTTGTTATTTTCTCTTGTTTAGTTGTTTTGTTGCAGAATAAGAATCCTTTGGCTGGTTCAACATCTTCATTCAAAGTAAGAACCTTTCTTTACTGTGATATCTTACCTGTTAGGGCCACTACGAGCAGTAACACCCTTTGGAAATCCCTTGCATCATTTTACTATTGGGTCGATTGGGGGAGATAACCAACAACACTGGTACTTCTTATGTAAGTAAAGAAGTGGCATATTATCAAGAAACTGCGTTAAAATTATCGCCTCTTTAGCGGCAGGAAACTGCTGCTAAAGTGGCAATAATGGGCTTGATAATATGCCCTTGTGAATTCCCATAGAAGCCCAAATTCTGGTGTGAACATGGGCTTCCATTGGAATTCTCAAGGGCATAATATCAAGCACATTATCGCTACTTAAGCTGCAGTTTCCTGCCGCTAAAGCGGTGATAATTTTAATGCCGTTCTTGATAGTATGCCCCAAAGTTCTAATAATCGGATGGCAGGTTTGGGTTTTACCAAGCTTGTCATCAGCATTATGTATAATATGACATCTCCATGTATTTCTGAAGTAAGTACTCTTTGTATAGTGGTGAATGAAGAGGCTAGGGAAGTTACATATAGGAGAGTGAGTGCTGCACCAGTAACTTGAAGCCATTAAAGGTGAGAGAGCTTTTGGCATGGTTGGTTTTCAACACTATTTGCAGGAGGAGTGTGGCTGGAGGTGGTAGTCAGTTAAGCGAGTTCAGAGGCAGACTAGAGAGAGGACGATGGAGATGAATGCAGCTGGAAAATATCTTTCTGATGGGATAAGTACGGTGTCAGACTTTGGTAGGTAGGTGCTATGTAGATGGACCTTCCTGTTTTAATTAATAGGAATGCAAATTTTATTTTAAACCGCTATGCATAAGCCTAGTAGGGCAAAACATATATTAAAACATAAAAACGTATTTTTAAAATAAGCTAACGCTATTCATTAATATTAATCTACCCTCACCATCACTCGCAACTGGTGCACCCCCTCCCTAATCCCTAAACAAAACATACCTCCTCTTCAACTGCTCCCACCTACACCACTTCATCTGGCTAGTCCCCCAAACCCTAAAAAATACCCACTCTACCCATAATAGGCCCACCCCTCTCCCTTATTATATTTTTAGCAGTTGTGTAATAGTGCTCAGTCTTTCTAAGATCTCCTTCTTGCTATCCCTCATTTGACAAAGCATTTAAATCTCCTCCTGGAGGATGACCTCCGTGCTAGATCTGGAAATGTGGGGGGGTTGGTCTAATCTGGGTGATGGTGATGACAGTGGTGGTAGTAGGTTTGGCATCCTGCAGTGGCAATGTTGTGGCCTATGTGGTTCTGCCATTTGAGCACTGCAGAATTTATTTTATTTTAAAAAAAATGTATTGAGCAAAGCAGATGGGCAATTAATACAATATACAATAATCAATGATCGAGAATAGAAAAAAACAATTTTGAAAAAGACAAGCGAAGTCTAGTAAGATCTTTTTACCAATAACATTATCAGGAAACAACAGAAGAAAACAATGTTCCTACTAAAATGCTTTCTAAAGTGCCAACAGTGCTAGATGTTAAAATGCAGCAGGGTTGACCAATAGCATATATTAGTGTTGTCATTGTCCTTTATTCCCCAATACGGGTCGTTATCATTAAATGAATAACCATTCTATCTAATCAAAGAACCCTGCTACTTTACAATACCATTGCGTCTTCCCTTAAATGTATAACAAGAAAGTGCCAAGTACTAACATTCCTACTGCCCTAATTTCAAAAGCGCTAGCAGTGCTCAATACAAAAATATTGCAGGGTTAAACAACATTATTGTTGTTGCTGTTTACCTTTGCCCCCCAATATAGATTGTATTCATTCATTGAGTAAAAATTCTACCTTGGCAAAGAGCCCTGCAGCATTAAACTGCAATTGTGACTATCCTTAAGTATATAACAGTAAAGAGCTGAGTGCTAAAGTGCTAAATATCAGTCATGGACTCCCAGCTATCGGAGAATTTACAAACATTAGTAAACTTTTTCATTGAACCGACTCTTTTGGCATAAGCCTCTTCAAACCTCCTTGTCCTTAGCATTTTGTTCACCCATTTTAAGTAAGATGGTTCATCCCCGGACCTCCAATTTTGGAGAATTAGGGAACGAGCTACTAGGGAACAGATCGTCGTCCGTGTATGTCTCTTCGGCTTTGGTCAGGTCAGACTTTTTTTGGAGATGCCAAATAGAGCCACCTCGGCCTCGGGGTCAAGTGTCTTATTAATGGCCTGGCTTATTGATGAGAAGATCTTATGCCAAAATATTTCAAGTTTTAGACATGTAAAGAATACATGGAGCCAATCGCCTCCGCCTTGAGTCTGACAACAAAAACATTTATTTTCCACACCCGGAAAACGTTTATTAAGAGCTTTTGGGGTGAAATAGGCCAACCACCTAGATAGAAAGGCAATCCTTTTAAAATTGGCTGCTCTAAGGGCCTTACGTCCTAGCTGAACTATCTCCTGCCACTCCTTCCCCAAGAAGGAACAATTATTTTATCAAGTTATTTTGGCCAGAACTTCTTCAACCAGGGGGGACTCTTCACCCTTTTCAGTATGGTATACCAATTTCCCACTCCCTTTAATTTGGCTTTATATAAGGCGTTAGCCTGCACTGATGGTATACTACATGACAACAGATTACATTTTATTTATAAAGTTTACAATCTGGGGATATTACAAAACTCCCGGCTTTAGTCGATTATCAGATCTATCTAAGACCTCTTGCAAGGAGATAAGTTTCTGTGAGGTAAGGAAGAGACGCAATTCTCCTAGATCACAGTCCTTTCATCTTTTGAGCCTGCTTGAATGGATTTGGAGCCCGAAAATGTTACTCTCCTCTAATTTCAAACAATAAAAGCCAGCAAACTCAGCTTGTTTAAAAAAGGACTGTAGTCTATCGGAGAAATCCCGGACAGTCTTGTATCGGGTCTTTTTTGGTAATTTAGCTGTTTTTAAAAATGTAGGAACTTGTGATCCAGACTCCTGTATCATTATGTCATAAAAAAAATCCAACAGACCATTAGGTTCCAATAAACGCACTGACAAATTCAAGATCGCTGCCATATAATAAGTGTGAATATTTGGTATCGCTAAACCCCCCTGAGCGGTTCCCAACTGTAATATAGGCAGCTTAACCCTAGAAGCTTTCCTATTCCATACAAAATCCCTGATCATTGACTCAATCTCTTTGAAGTAATGGGAATTAATCTTAAGCGGTACATTTATAAAAAGAAAAAACAATAAGGGAAGAATAGACATTTTGATAAGTGCTACACGGCCAATCAGAGTTAACGGTGGAAGGGTCCACCTTTGGAGAACATTTTTTATTTTATTGCGCATCGCTAAATAGTTCAAACTAAATAATTGCTCAAATAGATTGGAGACAAAAATACCCAAATATCTAATAGGTTCTGCCGTCAGGGCTTGGGATTTTAAATCTCAGGGTAAACAATTATAGACCACATTCAGTGTTCGGTTTTGTTTTGGTTTGTTTTATACCCACCAATCAATTCAAATTGACTAAATTCGTGTAGAGCCTGATCGAGATTTTGTTTGTCGGGTCGCAGATATAAGATTAGATCGTCTGCGAATAATTTTAGCTTCGCCATTCCTTCTATTGAGGGTTTAATTTCAGTGTTTGCACAAATTCTTATAGCTAGAGGCCCGATTAAAAATGTGAACAGGATGGGGTACATTGGACAGCCTTGTCTGGTGCCCCGATTTATATTTATTGCCCCTATGGTATTGGCATTTACTACCACCCGGGCTTGGGCACCTTGATAGATGTTGTTCAACATATTAATCATCTGGGCAGGAATGCCAAATTATTGCATGCCAAAAAAAGTGCATCCCAGTTTACAAGGTCGAACGCCTTTTCGGCGTCGACCATCATAACTAGAGTTGGAGTTTAGTTATTTGTCGAAAAATCACGGGCCTGGATTAAAAACCTAATATTAGAGGACATTAACCTCTCTGCCACAAACCCGGACTGATCGGGATAGATTAAAGCCTGGGCAATCGGGGTAAAGCTTTAAGCCCATATTTTCATTAAAATCCTAAAATCGGCATTAAGGAGGCTAATCGGCCTATAGGAATTAACATCCTTATGGTTCTTCCCTTTTTTGACAAAACTAATGATGATAGACTCCTTAAAGCTAGGAGGAACAGTACCTCCCAGTCTTACTGCATTAAATAGTTTCGCCAAAAAGGGAGTCAGTTCGTTGGAAAAGATTTTATGAAATTCAATTGGGAGCCCATCTGCTCCACAGGCCTTCGCCCCTGCAATTGATTTCACCGTATCTAAGATTTCTGCGACCGGGCCGGGCAAAACTGGAAGATTTACTTCATCAAAATATTTGTGAATTTGGCCCAACCCTACCTCATATTTTGTAGAGTGAAGCTGTGAGTAGTGTTCCATTAAAACTAGAGCTATACCATCTTTATATTTTATAATATCTTGGGTCTTTGGATCAATGATTTCTGATATCAAGGCTTTCTCCTGTTTGTTTTTTTTGCCCTGCAAGCATCTTTCCCACCATTTGACTCTCCACGTAGACTTGTTGCTGGAAGGTTCTGGAGTTATTATTTCTCCAATTTAAAAAAACTCTTTTAATGCAAGCTTTGACCTTTCTAGCTGAGTCGCAACGTTTCCACACCCCTGGGGCTGAGTATCTCTGGAGCTCATTGCATTGTCTACTGCCTATTGGAGCTGGTTAATCTTATCCCGCCTTTCTCTCGACTGAGCGGCTGAGCGTGCGATCATCTGCCCCCGAATGGCTGCCTTAAACTAACCCCAGACTGAAAAAATGTCTACTGTATCTTCATTTATTCAAAAAAACTTTTGTATCCACTTTTTGGTTTCAGCCACCCAGTGAGGGTCTTGCAGGAGGAGAGGATCCATCTGCCACCTGGAATGAATTCTCCCGCCCCCTTTTTCAACTCCATTGTCACAAGAGAGTGGTCTGAAAATGAGTTGGCCCTTATTGCAATGCCTATAAACTTTAAAGATCGTGATATCAGGAAGAAATTGATCCGGGAGGCCGTGTGAAATTGATTGGAATAGTAGGTAAATTTAGCAACAGTAGGGTTAGATTGACGCCAAGGGTCTACCAGCTGATGCTCCTGCCTTAAAGCCTCCAGCACTTTCTTTGTTTGGGATTTCAGTTCTTTTTTTTATTTGAGGTGTCTTTTTTAAGGTCTTGAATAAAGCTGAAGTCTCCACCCAAAATTATTTTTCCCGGGGACCCCCTAAGTAACTCGCTGATCTTTAATAGGGCTATGGTGTCATCCTCTGTCGGGCCATGGCAGTTTACAAAATTTAAGATCATTTCGTTTAATTTAGCCTCGACCCATAACCACCGCCCCAAAGGATCTCTTTGAACTTGCCCAAATTCCCAAGGAGGACTGCGGCAGAAATACATAGCAACTCCTCTTTTGGCCAGTCCGCTGCAGCAAAGAAAACATGCAAGAAAAATCCAGGAAGATATAACTTAGGGAGATTAGTTTTAAAATGAGTTTCCTGAAAGAATACTACCTGGGGCGAGAAAGACAGTAACCACCTAATTAAAGCTCCATATTTTGATTTGTTTAATATCCCATTAACATTGATTGAGATGATGCGACACATACTAGTCCTTTTTGCCATATTTCCAATAAAAATCAACAGAAGAGCACACATAGAGAAATACTTAAACACTCCCATTATCTTAAAAATCTTTACTCTAATGCCCCTGCTCCTGCTCTTTTTACTGCTATACTCTTTTGAACCCCTTCCCCCATCTCCCCAACCCACCCCTCTGAAGAGGTTAACCAACACACAAACCACCTCTCGCCCCCCCCCTGCTACTTTTGAGCATGCTATGAGCTCTGCAGAAATTGGATGCTTCTGCCTCCTTTGACTCCTCCTCTTCAAGTAGAATTAGATAGTTGTAAGCCACCGGTAAGGCCTCCATTTTTTTTTTTCGGACAACTAAACCGCTATCTCCCACTGATGGTGGAGTGGATTATCTCATAACTCAGGGGCAGGTCCAATGGAGGGGACAGCTGGATGGTGTGAAGAAGAAGTAAATAATTAGTAGTTCCCACTTTGACATGGAGTGTATGGCCAGACAGTGAATTAAGTGATCCTTCATGACCATTAGACGGTTCGTGAGAGAATTTGCTGAACTAACCCTCACGAAGATTTTTTTAGAATTTGAGGATGTACTTTATCATCAAATACAAGGAACCTTGATGGGAAGTTCCTTTGCCTCGAGTGCACCAATCTGTGGTTGACAATATCTTTGTCCTCAACATTAAACTCTGACGAGCAGGCTAAGGAATTTGGTCACTGAGTAAACACCAGAGATATATACCTGAATTACACTTGTGTAATCAATAGGAACGATGCAATCTTTCTAGCCCTTGTCACCGCCATTGATAACACATGAATAGAAACGAAGGTACAGAATTAGATTAAGGACAAGACCAACAAAATGTATTGCACGCAGTTACCCTAGGAAGACTGTACAAAGAGCCAGTACTTGGCCAAGAACAATAACAGAGACTCCCTTTTGGAGATGAATACAAAAACAAACATAGACAGAATATTGTGTGTTACCTCATACACCCCTATCTCAAAAAGAGTACCAAACATTGTTTGAAAACATTGGAGGATACTGAACAGTGGGAACAAACAATGGCCCTCCCCTCTGTTTGCGTACAAATGCAATACTAGTATATGAGATATGCTAGTACACCCCAAGGCCAGGGCATCCCAATACCGCAATAGATCACACTCTGGGGTAATCAAGCCCCGGTTGGACACCATGGGGCAACTGTGTAGGGTCTGCATTTGAAAAAGGAGGTGGATATTAAAACTGAGAAACCATGGCAATCACTCACCAGCTGCAATATTACGTTTCAACCTAATTTTCTGAATAAGGAGACAGATCCTACTTGTTATAACTTGGTTCTTGGAATAAATTCTCCAGATTCCAAAGATCATGTGCAAAAATCCATCATTTTATTTTAGCCAAGTGATCGGAATGGTGCAAGAAATGAACAGCCATAACATGTTTTGCCCATGTGGCTATCCAGCCTAGGGCTTTCTCAAGGCATATGTCATTCACCTGTTTATCTCTGTCCTGTCACTTGGCTAGATATAAAATCATGGATTTATGCACATGATATGTGGAATTTGGGGAATTTATTCCAAGAACCAAGTAATAACAAGCAGGATCTGTCTCTTTATTCATAATTGTTCTTTAACTTCAGTGGACCCTGAGGGGACCTGACAGGATATCCTGCAACCGTATAGCGAATTAGGGTCTTGACTGGTTGCATGTAAACCCCATCAGCTGTACACCCCGCAAAACATTAACCAACCTAATTTTGGGCGGCCTGTGTCCAGCTAATGGGTGTAGGTGTTTACTAAAACCTTTGTGCTTCTAATGCAACATATGTGTTTAGGGGTTTTGAACACCTTATAAAACTTGAGTTCAAAACATTAATGTTGTCACGGACATATTCACCTCAATCAATCAATCAGGTGCTTGTATGGCACGGCTAATCACCAGTGAGGGTCTCAAGGCGCTGGGGGCTGCTGGTCACACTGGGTGGAGGATCATTCAAAGAGCCAGATATTGAGGACCTTCTTGAATTGGGTCAGTGACGTAGATTGCCTGAGGTGGAGAGGAAGGGTGTTCCAGGTATTGGTGGAGAGGTAGGAGAACAAACTTCATCCAGTTCTGGTCTTGTGGATCCTGGGGACAGAGGCTAGGGTGAGTTGGGTGGAGCGTAATTGTCTGGTGGGTATGCTGACCCTTCGTCATGTAGAGCTTTGTAGGCATGAGTGAGGAGCATGAAGCTTATTCTCTTGTTGACTGGGAGCCAGTGGATTTGTCGAAGCTCATGCATGATGTGGCAGGGATGTCGAGGACCAATCTTGCTGTGTTGTTTTGAATGTTCTGTAGTTTCTTGAGCTGTTTCTGGGTGACACTGGAGTAGAGTGTGTTGTCGTATTCGAGTCTGCTGGTGATGAGTGCATGGTCGGCCAGCTTTCTGGATTCTGTGGGGATCCATCTGAATGTCTTTTGAAGCAGGCAGAGCATGTGGAAGCAGGCAGAGGAAAACTGTGTTGATTTGCTGATTCATTGTGAGTGATGAGTCTGGTATGATGCCGAGAATGCGTATGTGATCACAGAGCGGCTGGCCACCAAGATTTGACCCAGACTGAAGGGGTGGGTCCCAGGATGAGTGCGTTGGTCTTGTCCGAGTTAAACTTGAGGCAGATGTCTTTCATCCAGGTAGCAATGGCAATCATTCCACTGTGGAAGTTGGTTCTGGCGGTTGTGGGTTCTTTGGTGAGGGAGAGGATCAGCTGAGTGTCGTCAGCGTAGTAGATGATGTTGAATCTGTGGCTTCTGACAATGGCTGCGAGGGGGACACATAGACGTTGAAGAGGGTGGGGCTCAGGGAGGAACCCTGGGGCACTCCACAGCTGATCTGTATAGGTTCTGAGGGGAACGTGGTAGTCTAACTCGCTGAGTCCGGCCGGTGAGAAAGGAGTGCATCCAGTCCACTGCCTTGTTGCGGATGCCAGCTTCGTGGAGTTTCATGATTAGGGTGCTGTGGGAGACATGGTTGAATGAGGACAGGAGGTCTAGTAGGATGAGGGCTGCAGTCTTACCCCTGTTGAGGAGGGAGCGGATGTCGTCGGTGGCGGTGAGGAGTGCAGTCTCTGTGCTGTGGTTGCTTCGGAAGCCAGATTGGGAGGTGTCTAAGATATGGTTCACTTTGTTGGACTGTCGGTTCTGAGTATGGTTCTTCAACAGAGGGTTGATCTTGGCGTTGGAGAAGGTGGCGGTTTCGATGGAGCAGTTGATGGTGCGGCAAAGCTGGGGGAAAAGGCGGCAGCTACTCTGTGGAAGATGTAGTACGAGCAAGGATCTATCGCAGCTCTTAAGTGAATGCTTTTCATGGTGAGTGTGTCTCTTTTGCAAGCGGGGTCCAGCAGAGCACAGTCTATTGGGGTGCCATGTGATTGTGTGCGATGGTGGGGGGCTGTACTGGCCGGATCTGGGTGTGGAAGCTTTCATAGATCTTACTGAACTTGTGGTGAAGGAAGGTGCCAAATTTGTTGCAGAGGTCTTGGGAGGGAGGAACGTCGGTGGTCTCGCTGTTGGGCCTGGCTAACTCCTTGTTCAAGAAGAAGAGTTCTTTTGTTGTTGCATGCTGCGGTGTTGGACTTCGTTGGCATTGGTGGAGTGGTTGTGCTGAGGGAGTTGACGAGAAGTTTTTCAGTGGCATTGATCCAACTGTGACGGGGTTTGATGAGGGTGGTGATATATACAGTGAGTGTGACGAAGGCAAGATGCACGTAGTATTGGTCATCCAGGAGAGTTTGTGGTGTGGCTGTAGCTGATGTTCTTGCCAGCGGAGAAGATGGGGTCAAGCGTCTCTCTGGCTGATTGGTTCGGTGTGGTGACTAGCTACCTGAGTCCAATGTTGGGGAGGTTCTCCAGAAAGGAAGCAGTGTTCTGGTTACTGGGGTTGTATATGTGGAAGTTGAGGTCTCCAAGTAGGTTGTAGTTGGTGGATGCGAGAGCCTGGGGCACAATGAGATCTACAATAGCGTTGGTGAAGGGCAGTCGGGGGCCAGGGGGTCTGTACACGAAGGTGACGTGGAGGGTGGTGTTGTTATGGATCTGGAAGTGAAGGTGTTCCATGGTCATCAGAGTGCATGGTCAGTCGGAGTGTGCTCTTGTGGATGATAACGATGCCTCCTCCTGGGCAGTTGGGGCCGTTCTTGTGGGTGATTTTGAAGCTGTTGGGGATAGCGATTGTGATGTCTGGTCCAGATCAGGGGTTAGTCTAAGTTTCAGTGATTTCAGGAGAGGGGGCATCAAGGATGTCCCAGTTGTCTGTGGCATGTTTGTGGAGGGACCACACTTTGAGGAAGATGCAGTTGAGCCGGGCAGGTCTGCTTTTGTTCAGGCAGGCGAAGGGTCCATAGGTTTTCTTGGTGATGCTAGATGGCAGCTGGCATGGCGTCCAGGGTTGAGGGCAAAGATGCTGCTGGTGTTATAGCGGTGGAATGTCTGAGAAGCAGGGTACCTGGTGCAGGGCACTGTCTAGGCATGTACGGGTGCTTGCCATAGGTGTGGGTTTGGCACACCAACGGCGTGCCCACGCAGCAGCTGCCACTAAGTAGTGCTGCGGGGGCAGGACAGCTGAGAGGTGAATAAATGCGGGAGCAGGAAGGGACACTGGAGGGGTGGGCCACTGTGGATCACAGCGGCAGGGGCGATGAGGGATAAACAACAAGGGGAAAAACTTACCAGGAAGCAAGCAAGCCAAACGCAGAGGCAGAAATAAAAAGAGAGAAACAAACTCTGACAGAGAAACAGAAAAAGTAGAGAGACAGAAGGGCAGTCAAGCAGCAGAGAGGTGACGCTCTACCACTGGACCACCAGGGATGAGGCGCAGGCAGAAGTCAGTGGATTGAGGAGGGTCTCGAACTCCTGACCTCCGGGTCAGCAGAAGCAGGTGGGGACAGCAGCAGCTATCAGACAGTGCTGTGCTGTGGAAAGAGCAAGTCCACTAAGGGATCGTGGACTGCACTTTCACTGTGCAGCGACGGCCTTTAAGTAGTGCTGCGGGGGGCTGGACAGCTGGGGGGCAGGAAAAAGCTGGAGCGTGAAGAGACACTGGAGGGGGGCGGGCTCCTGGTGATTACAGTGGCAGGGGAGAAGAGGGAGAAAAAACAGTCAGAAAAAGGTATAGGAAAGAAAATGAGCCAAAGGCAGAGGCAGAGACAGAATTAAAAAGAGAGGGTGTAACTCAGAAAGAGAGACAGTAAAAGCAGAAAGAGATACAGAAGGACAGTGAAACAGCAGAGCAGTGATACTATACCAATGGACTACCACGGATGAGGAGCAGGCCGGAGCCTGCGGTTGGAGGAAGGCCTCAAACTCCTGACACCCGGGTCAGCAGCAGCAGATGGGGACAGCAGCAGCTACCAGGCGGTGCTGCGCTGTGGAAGGAGCAAGTCCACTAAAGGACACTGGACACCTAATTATGAGGTTACTTTAATTTTTGTTTATTCAGTAAATATACATATATATGTATATATATATATTTTTTTTTTATTTACAGTGTTTTATATAGCACAAACAAGACCCTTGTGGGTGACAGAACACTTTACAATTATAATAAGAGGTAGTTATTACACAAACAATAAGTTAGATACATGAAACAAAATAATACTGTTTCCGCCAGATAGGCTAAAAAATTATTCATATATACAAATTGGTATAGATACATAAGCAAGTAGACGTGAGAGAGACAGAGGCCCATAGTCATTCATAAATACTGTCATGGGCGGAGACCGATAGGTGTTGGGACGGTGTATAGATGATGAGAGACGAACAAAAATCTTGGATCTTAATGATATGGATGGAGGCATGGGAAAAATGGAACGTCAGACAGGCATGTAGGCATCTTGATTGAGGGGAGGGAGGTGTGGCCTCAATATGAGAGAAATCTATTGGCTAGTTTCAGTTTAACTTCTTTCCTGAAGATAGAAGTGGGAGGGTTGCACCGAGGGGGGGAGGGTTCCAGATAGTAGGTGCAATTCCAGAAAAGGATCGATTATAAGTTTTCTCTTTGTTGACTTTATGTGACTTAAGTAGAAAGGTGCTTGTACTTCTAGATGGTCTGTTTCCCCCAGATAGGGTCAATTTCTTGGACAGGTAAGAGGGGGTGTTGTGGTGTGGTACTTTGTGGGTCATACAGGCAATTTTGAGATGGATTCTCACCTCAAAGGGCAGTCATTTCAGCGATTGAAGGTCGAGGTGATGTGATCTCATTTTTTGGGAGTCAGTGATGAGTCTTGCTGCTGCATTCAAGGTTGCTTTCAGTGGTGCAAGTGTAGTTTTAGAACGTCCACCATAGTCAACTTTAGATATTACGAGACCTTAAACTGCTGTTTTGAGATCTGCAGTGGGAATGAATGGTTTAAATTTTCTTAGATCACCGAGATGGTGATTAGCTCCTCTTGTGGCGGCACTCATGTGCTTTTGTATGGAGAGCTTGTTGTCCAGAATTATTCCTAATGATTTAGCTGAGTCAACGATGTGTGGGGTGCAATTCAAGGTGTTGGAGGCCAGTCATTGATCCTAGGGGTTATACTGGACAAAGAGATCAGAAGGAATTCTGTTTTGAGGCTGTTAAGTTTGAGGTGGTTGTGAGTCAGCCAGTGTTGTGTTTTAGTCAAGGTGTTATTGACGATTCTGATGTCATCAATAGAGGTGATTCTCATGTAGAGCTGAGTATCGTCTGCATACATATGTCAGGAGATGTGAAAGAGTTTAAGGATTTTGGTTAAGGACTACATCAATCAATCAATCAGCGGTTTCTATAGAGTGCAACTCACCTGTGAGGGTCTCAAGGTGCTAGGGGGTGGAGGGAGACGGCTCCGGGTCAGTCGAAAAGCCAGGTCTTGAGGTCCTTTCTGAACATGTGCAGGGTCAGGGAGCATCTGATGTTCACCGGGAGCTCGTTCCAGGTCTTGACTGCGATGTAGGATAAGGCTCTTCCGGTTTTGTTTCTGCAGATGCAGGGAAACTCTGCCAGGGTGAGGTCAGCGGAGCAGAGGTTTCTCTTGGGTGCGTGGAAGGAGACTCTCTTGTTGAGCTATTTGGTTCTGATATTGTTGAGGGCTTTGTAGGCGTGGGTGAGGAGTTTGAAAAGGACTCTCTTATCGACGGGGAGCCAGTGGAGGCCGCTTAGGTGTTGGGTCATGTGCTCGCGCCGTGGAGTTACGAGGACCAGCCTGGCTGCGGCGTTCTGATTGGTTTGGATTCTGTGTAGAAGAGTTCTGTTGATTCCAGCGTAGAGGGTGTTGCCGCAGTCAAGTCTGCTGGTTATGAGTGCGTGGGTGACGGTCTTTCTGCAGTCGGAGCGAATCCATTTGAAGGTCTTACGGAGGATGCGAAGGCAGTTGAAACTGGTGAAGGCGACGGCGTTGATCTGTCAGTACATGGAGAGGGAGGAGTCGAGGATGATGGCAAGGTTCAGGGCGTGGTCGGTGGGGGTGGGTGGGCTCCCGAGGTCGGACGGCCACCAGGTGTTATCCCAGGCGGTGGAGCAGGGTCCGAAGATGAGGACCTCAGTCTTCTCTGAGTTGAGCTTAAGACAGCTGTCCTTCATTCAGGCTGCCACATTCTTCATTCCGTCCTGGAAGCAGAATATGGTGTCTTCGGGATTCTTCGTGAGGGAGAGGATGAGCTGGGTGTCTTCGGCGTAGGATACGATGCTGAGCCCATGCTGTCTGACGATGACAGCGGGGGGCCATGTAGATGTTGAAGAGCGTGGGGCTGAGAGATGATCTCTCCATGTATAGTTCCAAAAGTGTCGGGAGGGAGTGGAACTTGCGGTTGATTAGAACACACTGATATCTGTTGTGAAAGAATGAGAACCATTTTAACACAGTGCCGGAGAGACCCATATTAAGCTCTAATTGAGTCAGAATTGTTTCAAGACTGACAGTGCCACACACTGCTTACATGTCCAGTAGTATTAGTAAGCAAGATTCATTCTGATCCAGAGAGCAGAGAGCATCATCTACAATGTGAAGCAGGGCAGTTTTGGTGCTATGGCCCGGTCTGAACTCCATTGACACTGGTCGAGGAGTTGGAATTCCTCAATGAGATTGCCGAGTTGTAGGTGCACACATTTTCTAATAGTATAGCCAAAGTTGTTAGGGGCATACTGGTCAAAGTTAGAGTTTTTTAAGATAGGAGTGACCTGACCACTTTTTAGCTAGTCTAGTATTGAGACTTGGGTAAGTGAGGCTGTGATCATTCTTGTCCATAACAGTGATAGAAGGCGAATGGATTCATTGAGAAATTTGGAGGGAGGGGACCCCATGAAGTATTTAGAATATTTCAGAGAATTTGAGATGAGCATAGGATTACTGTCGCTTCCTCTTCTTCTGTCTCCTTAAAAATTAAATCTGATCTTCTATTGCTCCCTTTTACTCCCTAAGTCTCGTCCAAATTTCCCAATTGATTACTTAATCCTTTCCTTCCTTGCACATATTTCCCTTAGTCTTGATCTAGCTCTTTCTTTTTCTTCTATTCTCATCTTTCCCTCCTCTTCTTTTCCTCTCTTTCTTCTTTTTCTTAATCTTCACTTTCCTTTTCTTCTCATCTTCTTTCTCTTAACTTTTTATTTTTTATTTTTTGACATTCACCATATGCCTCATGTTTATCTTATTTTGGTTTACCTGAACTATTATATGGCTTTGTATCGTCTTTGTTGAAACTTAATAAAAAATTCTCAAACTGAAAAAAAAGAATATTTCAGAGAGGTTAGAAGTTTTGAGATGTCATTTTTATTAAAGGTTTTATAACAGGACCTGACTGCTTTGTTTTTAGGTTTGTGGGGAGAGGATTTCAGGCGTTCTTCCTCAGCAATGGGGGAAGGGGTGTGGGGGAGGTAGGCAAGGTAAGAGTTTCAGGGCATTCTGGATCTCATGGTGATTAACATGGTTTTCTCAGCAAAGGAGGAAAAGGTTCCGCAATTCAGGAGAGTTTTGTTGTCAGAGGATGGGGCATTGCTTTCTCTGGTTGTTTGGTTTTTGACGAACAGTTTTTTGGATGATTAATTTCCCAGTCAAATTGATTTCGAAAGAATGTTGCTTTTGAGCTTCTAATGTGTCGATTGTAACAAGTGAAAGGTTAGTCATAGAATGAGTAATGCCATTTTGAAAATAGTATATATACTCTCTGTTTCAATGGGATTAGTGTTGCAACAACCATGGAAAAATCTGACATATCAAGTGAATCACTTCAATGCCACAAACAATAGCATGCATGCAAAAACTTTCACCCATCAGTAAGCCGTTCTAGCTCAGGGATTTCAATTGCTGTGTGGGTTCCTGAATGGTGAAACAGCAGGCATTGATTTCCCAGTACATTTCCACCGCATTTACATAGATGAGGATAATTACCCATGATAAGTGCTATTGTGTGATTTGTTAAACGTTAGGGGTGGAGCTTTTGAAGAGGCTGTGAATTATTTTGAAATGTTTTGCTCTGGACAGTAAATACCTTCAATATTATATCAGGATGAAAGATGGGTGCTTTCAAAGTAGATGGCCCATGACTGAGGGGCTCCCAGGGCTGCTGAGACTTGCCTGCCGAGTTTTGCATATTTACTGCATTTACAACCTGGCATGCTATTTTATGCTATTTTCAAGCTGGATGCCTTGGTTCTCGTAGAAATGAAGGAGCGAGATTATTTGCTGTTCGCCTATTTGGGCTCCATTAAAGTAGAACGGGTGATAAAATCATGAGTATTATGAATTAATTCCCTTTCAGATTTTGTGCCGATATTATTTTTTATGATGAATCACTGCAGTAAAGTGTTGGGTATTTGTCGATTCCAGCTTACCCATTAGGGCCCTATAGATGCCCTTATTGGTCTCATCACTGCATTTAATACTTATTATAGAGCGCAAACTAAGAATGAGGGAAAGTATGAATTATATTCTGTTTAATACTCATTAACAATTGTATATGTACATTTATACTATTGTTAGTGGTATTCGTGTGATTCACTTTATATGTCAGATATGAGAACCCATATATGTTCTGTGACGCTTGGAAAAACTCTGCATGGCTATTCAATTTATTCAATTTGTTTAAAATCTGGAGAATATCTCACTCATTAGACGGAGTTGTGATATAAATATGATGTTCAGCAATATGCGACCACAAGTAGAGTAAGGAAACAGTTAAAGCTTATTGCCGTCTTCATAGATTTGGAAATACAAACAGCTCATGTTATATGTCAAAGCTACCTGACGTGGTTTGACCTAATCTCTAAAGAAGATTTATAGAAGGTGTTTTAAAAGATTAAATAAGTTATTTGTATTTCATGTTTTGGTGCATAACGATTTTCGTATTTCAAGGTATTAATTGATTTATGGACCCAAAATGCAATGTAAATTTACGCACTAGTTGTTGTTTGAAATATGAGGTATTTTTACTATGTCTATAAATGTGACACGATAAATAGTATGAGGGAAATGGCACTCACCAGATTGATAACGTCTGTTGCTACAGCCGAACTGCGTCTCTACTGGTTGCTCCGTCGATGGAGGCCCAATGCATTAAAAAAGTCTTAATCCTGCAGTCCTCGTGTGCGTGCTGCTTTCCTTTGGAAGCAGGGGTTGTGTATATGACTTATATGCTTATGACCACACATATTACATCACTGATGACATGGTCAGTGATAATGCTGAAGACATCACTGATAAACAAGAAGGGAGCCAGGCCCTATTGGACAGGTGAGGAGGCAGGGCCTTCTTTAAACAAACACACCAAAAAAGTGCCTCTCCACCTACATTGGAATCCAAGCTTGGGGAAAGTTAACCACGCAATTTGTCATAATCAACTGGGTATTTTTATTTATACCAACACTTTTCAACAATTAATCAAAATTTGTCGAAAAAATCTTGAATAAGAAGGCACACAAAGACAATGTACATATTTACACCAAAATAAATAGACTGATCATCATACAAATGAATTATAGTCTGAGAAGAAAAACATTCAAGCTTACATGACAATATAATTTCGAAAACAAACAGAACAGTTTAAACATGTGCAATATAAAACAGTGAATTTGCAAAAATCATCACTGATGACATCTCAAATGACATCACTGATGACATCATCCAGTGACTAAGTATTAAAAAAAAGTTTATGAGTGTTAAATATATATCTAGGTTTATTGGTGAATCAGTGGGTGTATGAGTGACTGTTTGGGTGTCTGAGTGGGCACATGACTGTATAAGTGAGTAATTAGGTGTCTCAGTGAATGTATAGATGAGTGACTGGTTGTGTGAATGTATCAGTCTGTCAATTGATATCTAAGTCAATCGATCAATCAATAAGGGAATTGTGAAGCGCGCTACTCACCTGTGAGGGTCACAAGGCGCTGGGGGGGGTTGCAGCTCCGGGTCAGCCGAAGAGCCAGGTCTTGAGGCTCTTCCTGAAGGTATGCAGAGTAGGGGATAGTGTGATGTTGAACGGGAGCTTGTTCCAGGCCTTAGCCGCGACATAGGAGAAGGCTCTTCCACCGGCTCTGCGGATGTGCAGGGTTTGTGCTAGGGCGAGGTCGGTGGAACGGAGATTTCTTTTGGGTATGTAGAAGGAGACTCTTTCATTAAGTTATTTGGGTTCATTGTTGTGGAGAGATTTATAGGCATGGGTGAGTAGCTTGAAGGTTACTCTCTTCTCAACGGGGACCCAGTGGAGGTCTTGCAGGTATTGGGTGATGTGCTCATGTCGTGGGATGCCAAGGACAGATCTAGCATCGGTGTTCTGGATGGTCTGGAGTTTGCATAGCAGGCATTTGTTGATTCCAGCATAGAGAGCGTTTCTGTAGTCCAGTCTGCTTGTTATGAGTACGTGGGTGAAGGTCTTTTTGGCTTTGGGGGGATCCACTTGAAGGTCTTGCGAAGGGTGCGGTGGGTGTTGAAGCAGGTGGAGGCGATGACGATGATCTGGCGGGCCATGGTGAGGGAGGAGTCGAGTATGATGCCGAGGTTCCAGGCACGATCCGTGGGAGTAGGGGGGTTGCCGAGGATGGTGGGCCACCAGGTGTTATCCCAAGCTGAGGGGGTGGGTCCCAGGACAAGGACTTCTATCTTATGCGAGTTGAGCTTGAGACAGCTGCTGCTCATCCAGACTGTGACGTCTTTCATTCCTTCCTGGGAGCTGAGTCTGGTGGCTTCAGGGTCCTTTGAGAGGGAGAGGATGAGCTGGGTGTTGTCAGTGTAGGATACTATGCTGAGTCCATGCTGTCTGACGATGGCGGCAAGGGGGGATATATAGATGTTGAAGACCGTGGGACTTAGCGATGATCCTTGGGGTACTCCGTAGTTGATCTCTGTGGGTTCGGAGAGGAAAGGTGGGAGTCTGATCCTTTGGGTTCTGCTGGCGAGAAAGGAGCGGAGCCAGCCAAGGGCGGTTCCCTGTATGCCGGCGTCATGGAGTCTGGTTGCGAGAGTGTGGTGGGAGACGGTGTTGAAGGCTGTGGAGAGGTCTAATAGGATGAGGGCCGCGGTGTGGCCTTGGTTGAGGAGCATGTGGATGTCGTCTGTGGCGGTGTGGAGGGTGGTCTTGGTGCTGCGGTTACTGGAATCGGGATTGGGAAGAGTCGCGGATGTCGTTCTGTTCGATGAAGTTTGTCAGCTTGGCGTTGACAATCTTCTTGGTGACTTTGGCTGTGATGGGAAAGAGAGAGATGGGTCAGTAGTTTTTCAGGTCCGTCCAGTCTTCAGAGGGTTTCTTGAGGAGGGTCTTGACGTCTGCGCATTTCCAGTTGTCGGGGAATGTGCCGGATTCGAAGGTGGTGTTGATGGTGGGCGTATGAGTGTGTTAGTGGGTACGTGAATGGCTATATGGGTGATTGATTGGTTTACTATCTCTATTATTGTCTGGGTGTTTATATGTGTAGTGGAGGAGGTGTGTGACTGACTGTATGGATGAGTGAGTGGGCGAGTCAGTGCCTGTATAGGGTAGTGAGTGCATGTGTGAGAAGCTGTATAGGTGAGTGAGTGTCTGTATAGCTGTGTTGTGATTGAGTGCTTGTGTCAGTGTGGATCATTAACTGTGTGTGTGAAAGACAGTATAGGTAGGTGACTGGGTATATGAGTGACTGTATGCATGAGTGAGCAAATGTGAGAGAGGCTATATGGATGAATACATGCTTCTCTCAGTGACTGTATAGGTGTATGAGTATGTAATACTATTTGTGTGAGCAAGTAAGTGGATGCATATGTAATTGTTTGGGTTAGTATGTACCTATATGATTGACTCCATGGGTGAGTGTGTAGGTGTGTGAGTAGTTCTATGGGTGACTCACTCAGTGTGTGAGTGCCTGTATGAGTATATGAGTTGATATGACAATGGCTGTATTAGTGACTGAGCGGGTGTATGAGTGGCAGTATGGGTGAGCAAGTGGATATATGTGTAGATCTATGAATTAGTGAGTGGCTGCGTAAGTACTGGTGTGACTCTGTCAATGGGTTTGTGAACGGTTGTGTGGTAGTGCCAGTGGGTGTTTAGATGATTCTATAGGGGTGTGAGTGGGTGCGTCAGAGATGATGTGGATGATGTCATCACTGATGTAGTAATCAGTGATGTTATTTGAGATGTCATCAGTGATGTCATCAATGATGTCACTGACCATCTCATGAGTGCAGTAATATGTGAGGTCATATGCAGTGCATTGCAGGGGCACAAGTTATAGTTAACTCAGCTAACTATAAGGGCTGAATTTCTCTGGTTTTGTACTAGTGACATGTCAGCCTAACTATACCATCCTTGTAACCTTTGTTTTTTTCGAGTTCATTTCCTAGGTTTTTCAAATTATTTTTGTTTATTATAATGTCCCTGTAACCTTTGTATTTTTTGTGTGAATTTCTAAAGTTTTTAAAATTCTATTTGCTAACTATAACATCCCTGTAACCTTTGGTTTTTTTTAATTTCGGAGGTTTATCAAATTATGTTTTGCTAACTATAACGTCTCTGTAACCTTTGTGTTTTTTAGTGAATTTCTAAGGTTTTTTAAAATTCTATTCGCTAACTAGAACATCCCTGTAACCCTTTGTTTTTTTTGTGAATTTCTAAGGTTTTTAAAATTCTATTTGCTAAATATAACGTCCCTGTAACCTTTGTTTTTTAGTGAATTTTTACTTTTTTTTAACTAGCAGTCATGTTTGCAGAGTGGTGGAGGAAGGGAGCTGGGCCTCCGACCAGCTGTCAGGAATTCCACTGCGTAGGGTTTACACGAGGTACCAGGAGGTCTTCTTGGCCCCCAAGGTCTCTCTGGAGTAAAGTGGTCTTTATCACCCAACCAGTTGTGCGCCAGGAAGCGTGGTGGAGAAAGGGGGCGTCAAGGCCACCAAAGACCTTTTAGCAATCCCACTGTGTGGGACTTACTGGAGGTAACAGGAGGGGTAGTTGGCCCCAAGGACGTCCTTAGGGGTCAACTACCCCTCCTATTACCTCCAGTAAGTCCCACACAGCAGGATTGCTGAGTTCTGATTGCAGGCTACACGCCATTTCTCTACCACTCTGCAAACACGCCTTCTGGTGCTCTCTTGTTTGGAGGATGAAGTCCCCTTCGCTGCTGAGGGTTCTTAGGGGCCAACTAGCCCACCTGTTATTCACAAAGATTCGTCAAACTGAGCCAAACTTATGGCAATTCAAAAAAGGCTTTTCCAACGGAAACTAGGTCCTAACTATAACTAACTACTGGTGACAGCCAGTAGGTAATATATATTTATATATATATATATATATATGTATATATATATATATATGAAAAAGCTCTGAAAAAGTAAACAGCACTCGCGGGGTTCAAATCCAGATCGGATTTATTGAGCAAAAGAAAATGAAACACAATCGCGTTTTGGCAGGATATATATATATGTCGGATTTTAATGCAGGTGAGTTATTCAATTAAAGCATGCTTTATATATATATATTGAATAATTCACCTGCATGAAAATCCGACATTCCAGATGCTTCTCCTTTCTGATTGGAAGGATTTGGTTGTATGTCATACAGGGTATCTTACACTCTGCAATGCACACCAAACTTTCAATGGCCGATCTGAGAGTGAAGCAAAGACTTTTTATTTTGATAATACATTTATATATATATATACACATAAATGTAGGTGTATACTTATGTAAATTATGTGTATATATTTCACCACTCCTTTGTAACAAAGATGAGATGGAGGTTGTGAGCAGTCCGGCAAGTTCTGTTGACTTTAGGATGCGTGCAGCCACTATCTTTGTTGCAAATGTATAGGTGCAAAGTTAGTGCCATCTATAATGCATCCTGAAAAGTAACAAAAATCAAAATATAACATTATAGATTTTTAATCGGCTCTTACTTGTTGGCAGCGCAACCTAAAGTCCGAGCAGGTCTGCTAACCGTCCATCACATCAGCCCAATGGTGTATGAGCTACCTTTGGACCTGACCTAATGAAGAAATGTGGTACATTTTGTGTTTTAGTTTCCCCACACCATCTTGTATTTAGCCAATGAATGGTCCTTTCCACGCCTGCTGCCAACACTAAGGGGAGGTCGTGAAGAACCAAAAATATTAGAGCTGCCTCGGAAAAATGTGGTGGAGTTACACCCTGATGGCACCGAAGACCACAAATCACAAGCTTAGAGGATTAATACGTCTTTTGCTCCATCTTGACACTAAGGAACAAAATCACAATGCAGTCCCTGGATAGTGGACATCAGGGAAGTTGATGTGCTTTGTAATCAAAAAAGACATTTTCCCAGGTGCTGCTTAATACAGGTTTAATCTTTGTTAGAGGTAAGAAATACTGCAAAAACATGGATTATTTATTGTTTTTAAAGTTCAGTGGCCTGATTTACCAATTTACCATACCTGCCAAGTTCTTCATGCCCCTGCTTCTTAAACTGATATGTTGTGTTATGTTCTGTTATGTTCTGTTATGTTATGTTATGTTATGTTATGTTATGTTAAGGGGGTGTTTTGTATAGCGCTCAGCTACTCCGAGGAGTGTCCGGCGCTTTTTTTGACCTACAGCGGACAGGGGGCAGGAAGGTGCAGGGCGGGTCTACTGAACAAACAGCCAGGATTTCAGATCTTTCCTGAAAGCCAGCAAGTTGGTATTCCTGCGAAGGGTGACCGGCAGGGTGTTCCACAGCTGAGGTGCAAGACGCTGAAAAGACCGGCCACCAATCCAAGCTCTTCTTATAACTGGGACCGAGGCGAGAGCCAGTGACTCTGACCTCCAAGATCTGGCAGGCTGATAGAGAGCCAGACGCTTTTGAATGTATTCGGCCCCGGTCGCATATAGAGCCTTATGGGCCAGAGTGAGAGCCTTAAAGACTATGCGTTTCCGAATGGGCAGCCAGTGGAGAGTCTGCAAAAGGTCAGAAGCCCTGGCTCGCCAATGAAGACCATAGATGGCCCACGCAGCCGAATTCTGAACCACTTGCAGACGTTGAAGAAGGTACTTAGGCAGACCGAAGTACAGGATGTTGGCATAATCAAGGCGCGACCCAATAAGGGCCTGCACAGTGATTTTCCTATGTGCCATCGAAAGCAAAGGGAGGAATTTGCGGAGCATCTTAAGGAGGCCAAAACACATTCCTACTAAACCAAGAACCTGGGGTTTCATCGACAAAACATTATCGATTTTTACTCCTAGGTTCTTGGCCATCGTGGAGGCAGCTGCTGGAGGAGACATATTCACAGGCCACCAGGCCTGCCAACTGGAGTCAGACTGACAGCCGAAAAAGAGCACCTCAGATTTGTCCGGGTTACACTTGAGGCTGTTTTGCTGGAACCATTTAAAAACAGCCTCAAGGCAGCCTCTGATGCTCTCCCTGTCAAAATCAGACCCCTTCCCACAGGTGAAGAGGAGCTGGGTGTCGTCGGCATACGACACGATCTGGGCACCAAATGACTCCGCCAGTGCCGCCAAAGGGGTCATGAAGATGTTGAAAAGAGTAGGGCTCAGAATGGAGCCCTGAGGGACTCCGACCTACAGTAGCGGCACCACAGCAGAACAAGGGGGGGCCCAGACCGTTTGACACCGGCCCGCTAGGAAGGATCTGAATCAGCTAAGCACCGTAAAAACCAGATAGACCTGTCCTTCTAAGTTAGTATTTTCCTTCATGCTCCAGAGTAAGAAGGAAAATCTACCATGGAGAGTCTCCTGCCATCAACACGAAAGACGTTTCCTCTTCAGCCAGTGTCATTTACCAGCTCGCTGTTTTCTGAGTTTTCTTTTTTTTTTATCCGTTGATTGACTTTTTTTTGGATATAGAAAACATGAAACAGACATGCATAAAAGCAACAAGTACCAGTTGGAACGACAATTTACATTGTAGAATATTGCATGGGGTCATTACACAGATGAAAAAAAAGGGAAGAGAAAGGAAAAAAACATGTCTCAGTCATATACAGAGAATATGCCAATGTACTTTGTACTACCAACAACGTATATCAACAATCACAGCCTGCCATTGGATCAATATCCAGGCACCATGGAAGGACACAGTTTGCTCCCCACGACATTATATCTGCACATTTCCAGCAACTCCTCTAATCTAAGCCATAGGGTCATGACTATTATATAAGCAACCAGATCCATTATAATGAAACTATATACATTTACTCACTAGAGACAACTGGGAGGAACAGTGAGGGCGGAGAAAGCGGGAGGGGGGAAAATGACCATATCCTCCTTCACTCGATCCCAGCTACATCAATTAAGTGTCACATTTCAAAATACCATATCATCAGAAGTTATGTGTCGCACTCGGTACAGAACCTGTCTTCTGATTTTTATAAGGCTCTTAGGCCCAGATGTAGGTTGCCAATTACCGGTCGGTAACGGACAATTTCGGCCGTTACCGACCGGTATTTGGGAATTGGCATGCAGGGGGCATTTTATTTACAGAATCAGTATATTTACCGATTCGGCAAATTTACAGAATCGGCAAAATACAGAATCGGTAAATATACCGATTCTGTAAATCAAGAAGTAGGTGGCACTGTAATCAGTGCCACAGGCCCTTACCGAATCGTTATTTACCATGGAATACTATTCCATGGTAAATAACGAATTCCAGTGTACATGCACATCTGTGCATGTACACCTGTGCCATGTGACACACAGACATGCCCTTAGGGCATGTCTGTGTGCCACATGGCACACAAGCCAGAAACAGGGGTGCAACAGGGTGTCAAAGTGACACCCTGCCCCCCTTGTAAATTCGGTAATTTTACCGATTCGGTAATTACCGAATCGGTATTTTCTATTGAATCCTATGGGCTTCAAGGCCCATGGGAATCAATGGCAAATACCGATTCGGTAATTACCGAATCGGTAATTACCGAATATTACTGATTCAGTATTTTTACCGAATTATTTACCTACATAGCAATTACCGAATTGTAAGTACCGAATCGGTAAAATTCGGTATTTACCATTCGGTAATGTGCTATTACCTACATCTGGGCCTTAATGTCCACCATCACTCAGTGACTGAAAGACCACATGCCTCAGGTCTAGAATTAGAACTAGGAGTCAAACAAACAAACAAAAATCTTTATTGTTTGGGTTAATAAAAACCATAGCAATGTTACTACCCTGCAGATATATTAAATATAATACATAATTATTAAACAAGATGTCATAAAATGCCACAATCTCACCGGAGGCTGAGGTCTTCCTCAATCGTTAGTGAGAAAAAAATCACCAATATATCACAGTTACAAGAGATTAACTGACTATAAAATCACCCTGACTTGATGGTAAATATGCATCAGTAAATTGCCCAAGTGCTGTTAGTCTGCCTAGATCATTAATATATAATAATAATCCATTTCGCCCATAAACAATATTGACCACCAGTAATAAACACCAGAACCTTTGCTTTACATATGATTGTTTCCCAAATTATTTGGCTAAAATAAAATCAAAACACCAATAGTGTGTCTATTTGAGCCTTCGTTCCTGTACCATCCAGTGAACTCGGTCACAACCACCCAGCAAACATTACCTTAGCGAGTCATGTGTGTAAAAATTAATTGCTTTTCCATGTAAAATCAAATATTTAATCATCTTATAATTAAGCTGAAGGTGTGCTGGATCAAGATTGTATTATCGCCGTTCTACATGATCGTATGCCCCTAACATTCAAACTATGTTTCTATAATAATGCACATGCTTTTTTTTTTTTTTAAAGAGGAATATACAAATGACATAAATAAAATCCTTTTTCTCGGATCCACATAATCTATAGGATGTATGGCCACTGTACATACAGGATGGTTTGTTTGACAAAAATAGTAATAGGTCAAATCGGATTTCCATCAGCTTTCTCTTTATATGTGCAGAGTGCATTTAAGTAAGAGGCATTTAAGTATGAGGCCAGTTTCAATTTGTCATAAGTTTGAAGGACCATCCAGGCATGGTACATCTAGTTAATCTATTTTTATTGTCTAACCAAGAGTGCACACTAGCAGCATTATTTACAACTTGCAGAAATACAGGAAGGATAGATTCATATTCCAGAGCTCTGTTGTCTTTGTTAACTTCATCGACGAATAAAGATATTTGCGGTACGCGGTTTGAGGTTTTGTTTCAAATGCCAACCATAGCAAGTTATTTAATAAACTTCCTCGATTTGACCTGGTTGTATTACAGGTTTTTATTGCGTAATAGTTTTTCCCTAGGGCTTGTTGCATAAGACCAAAATCTAAGCAAACGTGTGCTGGAGAGGCATTCTGTGGAAGTCTGAATACCCTCTTAAAGGCCTTGACTTGCAGTCTGTCCAAAAGAAATGCATCTTTCCATTGCATGACAACACTTGCAGAAGCCGTAGTTGATAGCAATTGGGCCGCTATAACAGCCTATAATGGCTTGAAGGCTTGACCATCAGTTTCTTAGTTAGTGCACATAACGCATAAATCAGATAAATTCCTTTCTTGGTAATCTATTGCTTGATGTATACACACCTAGACACTTGTAACTACTAACTTCCTCTAATGCATCTTTGTCTAGCTTGATTTTGAGGGGTGGTCCGGGTCGATCTCTAATAATCATTGTTTTTGTTTTAGTTTTTGTTATATTCATTTCAAGTTTATTAAAAGTGACATCTTTTTTTAATTTGGTAAGAGATCTTTGGAGTCCCACTCTTGTTAAGCTGAGCAATACTACATCATCTGCATATGAAAGGTGTGACAAACCTAAAGGGCCCAGACACGGTGGATGAGAACTAACTTGGTCAAGTCTTGTTGACAAATGTGCCATTAACAAATTAAAAGCCGTATTTGAGGCCCTTTTCCGTAGGGATTTTCCTTGACAATCTTGTACCAGTAATCACTTTAAATCCAAGTACGTCTATACAGTTGCCCAATGGCATGCAATATTATTTTTGGAAGTCCTCACTCCCTTAGTTTTCTTCACAAAATCCCCTGATCTACGTGGTTGAATGCTGCTTTGAAGTCTATGGAGCAGAGGTATAGCTTTTTCCGAAGACGCTTGCATTTAATCTACTATGAGGTTGATGGCTCGGATATTCATGATTCTTCCAAACCCACTTCGAAACCCTGTTTGTTTGACTGGGTCCATATTGTTCATGTTAGACCACTCTATAAGCTCCTCTAGATTTAACGATGTAATATTTTGCTTCAGAATCAATTAATGCTATGAGCCTATAGTTGGCATGGCCGGGCCGAACGCCACCCTTAAAGACTGGGCTAATTATCCAATCTCTCCAGCTCAACAGGCTTGAGTCTGCTAATTAAACTTCTTTTTATACCACTGCTGATTTGCAGGATTTAGTTTAAGAATAGCTTGCGGGAGGCCTTCTGTCCCCAGTGATCCATCTCTTTGTCCTGCTGTTGCTACTTCCACTACCTTATTAGGTTGATAATACTGGTCCTCATTCCCCAGTGGACAGTCCAGAGTAATGCACAGGTTACTATTTACCTATTCTTTTCACACTGATAATATCTTGTGTTGTAGTTTTGCGAGTATTGCTGCTGCTTTCTTTAATCACCCACTCTTCCAAATTTTTAGAAATAGGCACAGGTCTTAGTGTAGTGGAGCCCCTGTACTTAATAGAATGTCTCATACATTCAGCTCGCACTGGTTTGTCAGAGTGTGTGCCATCAATGAACGTCTCAGTCAGATGGGTGTCCCAAGCTTCCTCAGGCATGCTTGATTTGTTGATTATGCTAGTAGACCTGCCAAGACCATTTATAATCTCCCAAAATGCCCTAGAGTGGGACAGCTAAGCGATAAATATCAGCTTTGTCCAGAATGCGTCTTTTTTCCTTTTCTGATCTTTCCAAAGCTGTTTTTAGGTCTCGCCTAGCGATGCAGCGCATGCGCTGACCGCCTGGGCGAGATCAATTGTCATTGGTTTTGGTAGCGAGGGGTACAAGAGATGCGCATGCGCCCGGACAGGCGTGCACGCACGCCCCCAGACAGGCGAATTGCACGTGTCTGGCTCGCGCGCTTAGTACAGTTCTTATCAGGTAACAGTGATTTCATTTGTCTTTCAGCAGGACGCCATGTTTTTCCTGTTATTTTACAGCCAGTCTTGTTATTTGGAATACATAAGGGCTCCCTAGCACTGACTTGGGTAGGACAGCCTGGAGCTAATGTGGGGCCCACGTAGATTCATAAGAGCCATTGATCAACGTGTTACTATATAAAGCCAGTGCTTACATTGGAAGGATTGTCGATGGTAATGGTGCAGTTGTGAATCAATAACTTTTTGCAAGACTTGGCTGTTACTGCAATTAATTCCACAGCCACTAATGTTAAACTTCAATTGGCAGAAGTGTTACCCACAGTGGTGTGGGAGCACTCAGTGTTGTGTAAAATACCCCTCACACACCAAAAGGCCCCTTGGTGTCATGCTTCATCATAGGGGTCTTCGCACCCCTCTAACGGGATGCGGCGTGCTGCGACCTACGACTACGCGGGAGCACTGGTAGTAATGACTATGTGTGGTGCATGTGGTGTAAGTGATAGGGATATTTATGTGAGTGGTGGGATTTAGTGAAGGGTTAAAAAGTGCCTGGCTAGTGGGTGTATAGGAAAAAACTTTATTCACAACCCCGGGCTGGTACTACTAAAAAAAGTGCAGTGCGAGGTTATTATCTGTCGTGTTTATGGACAGTGCCTCAGGTGTGCGTCGACATGTTTCGGAGCATGTGCTCCTTCTTCAGGACGGGTGCACAATTTCCCCACCTTACTCACGTTTCACTATTTTGTTTCATGTGAATATCAAAAAGTGAAAAAATATTTTTTAAGTGTTTTAAAAATGATAGGCTATAATGTGCCTACAGCGGTTTTTTGGCTCAGGATACATTCATTTGCATGACTCATTAGTTACAGCTTGCTTGCTTCATGAGCACTCTCGAACGTCTGGGGGTTGATTGCTATTATTGCAATAAACTCGGGATGAGTTGTCCTCCGTACTGCCCCACACGCAGCACGACTATCAGCACAAAGTGCATGTTTACGCACCACTTGCAGGTTTTCAAAACAGATAAATAAAAGGCATTGTCATTTACAATGGCAATAGCTCAACCTCTCGCAATTGCAAGACCTAAAGCATTGCAATTGCTTGTTTGTATTGTTTTCACCGTTTTTAATTTTCTCTCATAAAAGCGTATTGGCGTTGGCCTTTTTGAAGTTCCTTTTTCTGTTCAGAATAATTTTATTGAGTTTCCAAAAAGTGACATAAAAAGACAATATATGAAACCAAGAAATAGCAATAAAACCCAATCAATTGATCAATACAAACAATAAACGGATCATAATAGTTCAAGAGATTACAATTGGCAAAATAATCAATCAAGGGAGAAATAAAATCATGGTAAGGAAAAGGGGAAAGGTGGGAGGGGAAGAGGGTACATATTATATCATCATATAAGGACCGTAGAGTTACTATTAACATCTAAATTGAGTATACATCAATTGTGAAAATAACATATAAAAATAGTGAGAACTATAGGATTGATAAGAAATCTGATTATGATTAACTCCATGTAATGATAATTGGGCACCTCTTCTTGTGAAAAGAATCCATGACCACCAAACATGAACAGAGAGAGAAGAAGCGTCCTTCCAACAAAAAGTGATTGATTTGAACGCAGCCGAAATTAAGAAATTAAACAATTTTGCTTCAGAATCTTGAAGAGGATGAGTAAGCACAACTGATTTACAAACTAACATCCTGAATAGGTAATATTTTTAACAAAACCTCCCATACTTCAGACCAAAATTTTGAAATTATATGACATTCAAATAGCATGTGGCGTAAGGACCCAGGATGTAAATTACAGTGCCAACAAACGCCAGATGGAAGTAATTTAGCACGATGCAACCGTAACGGTGTCCATAAGGAATTAAACAAAATATAAGCATTAGTTTCGTAAAGAGACACCGGTAACCACCCAGAAATGCTATTAAGCCAAATAGCTTTCCAAGAATCATTAGAAAAATGAATGGAAAGTTCAGTGTTCCAAAATGTTGAAATGATATCAATATTGGTCCCTAATGAAGTGGCAAATTGTTTATACAAAATAGATACAGTATTTGAAGATGAGGAAACAGCGTGGAGATAAATAATCAAATCAGTTGTAACAGTAGAGGGTACACCATTCGGGAAGGAATCTAAAATTGAGTTACATAGAGATTGATATTTAATTAAATCATCCTTAGGCAACTTGAATTTTGATTGCAAATTTTCAAAAGTAATAAAAGTATTATCACAAATACATCCTTAAGGTAAAATATGCCCGCCTTAATCCATGAGTTCCAGAAATTCATATTTCTATTCAGTTTAATAATAGCACTATGCCACAACGATACATCCATTGTAGAACTTAAAGGAGAGGCAAAATTTACATCTAAATCATTAAAAATGAATCTGGATGATTTGAGTATGGATGAATGGTGCACAAGAGTAGATTTACTAGACATAGTGATCAAAGAAGGTAACGGAAAAGGAGTAACAAGTGATTTTTCTATATCAAACCAAATAGGAGGGTTAACAACAGGTGAAACAGTGAAACATAAGGAACTTTGTTTCAATATGAATGCTTTGTGATAAAGGAAAAAGTCCGGAAGGCCAAATCCTGCATTACATTTAGGTATTTTTAACTTTCTGTAAGCAATGCGAGGAGGCTTATTATTCCATAGAAATGTGGATAGCAATCTCTCAATATCTTTGTAGAATTTTAATGGAAATTGAGTGGGAATCAAATATTTTAGGAGTAATATTAATTTTTATAGATTCCATTCTCCCCCACCATGTGAGATGGAGAGAAGAAAATCTAGATGTTTTATTTTTAACATAATTAAGTATAAAATTACTATTTAATTTTAACGTTGATGGTAAGGAGAATGAAAATAAAATACCCAGATATTTCAATTTGTGTTGTTGCCAAACAATATCAGACAAAGGTAACATATCAGAGGTACAAAGAATATTTAAATGGAAAAATTCTGTTTTATTAACATTAAATTTATAACCTGAGATTACAGAATATTTGGCAATAATGTCTAATGAAATGAAATGAAATGAAAAAAAGATTTATAAAGCGCTGCAGTTGCCCTGAGGCGTCCAGGCGCTAGAAATCAAGAGCACAACTTCCAGTGAGATAGAGCCAACAAGGGGTAGAATTAGTCAAAGAGGAAAGTTTTAAGTTGTTTCCGGAAGGTCAACAAATTGGGATTAGATCTCAGGTACAAGGGAACTAATAATGAGGGAACAGATGAAATTGGATTACTAATAAACAATAACACATCATCAGCATAGGCTAAAGTTTTAATGGTGACATCTTTAATTATAATACCTTGAATATCAGAACAATTACGTATATAATTAAGAAAAGGTTCAATTCCTAGCAGAAATAAAAGCGGTGAAAGGGGGCAGCCATGTCGCGTCCCTCTAAAAAGGGAGAATTGAGTAGAAATTTGGCCATCGATAAATAAACGAGCAGTGGGAGCAGAATATAACGCAGAAATCGTACGAATAAAAGAGGGACCAAAATTAAATGATAATAAAGTTTGAAATAAAAATTGCCAATGAATTTTATCAAAGGCTTTTTCTGCGTCCAAAGCCATAACTCCAGCGGGAACAAAAAGGGTAGGACTTTCTTCAATAACATGTAGTAGGGTTCTAGTGTTATTAGCAGAGTATCTATTTTTCATAAACCCTGATTGATCAGGGTGAATAATAGAATGGAGTACAGGAGCCAATCTAGAGGCAAGGATTTTAGCATATCATTTACAGTCCTGATTTATTAAGGATATAGGACGGTAATTGGAAACTAGGGTAGGATATTTATCGGGTTTGGGAAGAACAGTAATTAAAGCATCAGCAAAGGAGCCTGAAATGGTTCCAGAGGAGCTAAAGTGTGAAAAAAGCTGAAATAAATAAGGTAAAAGATGAGGTTGGAATTCTTGGTAAAAGATTTATTCTTTTTAAGTGAGTGGATGGCTTTCAGAATTTCATCATTAGTAATTGGCAAGTCCAATCCAGTTCTATCTGAGGGAGAAATTTGTGGTAAGTCACAAGAATTCAAAAAGGTATCAATTAATGAACTGTCACATAACTCTGGTTTGAATAAAAATCAAGGAACTCTTTAACAATATCATTATGTGACAACGCAATCTTACCCTGAGGACCATGAATTGATGTAATCTGCGTTTTATCTCTTTTAATGCGTAAGTAATTTGCAAGGAGTTTTCCAAACCTATTGGAATTGAAACGGAATCTAGCACTGGATTTAGCAAGTTGAACCCCAGCTCTTTTACTAAGAATAGAATTGAATTCATAACGAAGTTTTTGTAATTCAGTTTTGTAGTGAGGATTATTAGAAGTAATAAATAACCATTCAAATGTTGCTATCTGTTTCTCCAAATGTTTAATATTAGCATTAAATAATTTATTCTCATGAGACATAATGGAGATTGTAGCACCTCTAATGTAGGCTTTAAATGCATCCCATCTACTGATTACAGAAGTAGAGTTTTCTGGATTAAACAAAAATTAGTCTTGAATAGCTTGTAATAATTTAGGTTTATTATGCTCATTGAGAGCAATACTAGTATTCATACGCCATCTGGTTTGCTTAGTAAAATTGGATGAGATATTTAAAACAAAAGAAATGATTAATATGTCAATATTACCAATAACCGGGGTAGTTGCAGTTTGAATAAGAGATGGAGAAATTAAAAAATAATCAATTTGTGAGTGAGAATTATGAGGGTTGGAGAAAAAGGTAAAACATTTTTCAGTAGGGAAGTGTAGTCGCCAAATGTCAGCTAATTTGGTAGTTTTAGTAAACAATTTAAAGGCATGAAACACCTTAGGGGGACGAAATCTAGTTGTAGATAGCCGATCTAACAGTGGGTCAGCAATAACATTAAAATCACCCCCAACAATTATTGGAGCATTACCCAACTTTAAAACTTCAGTAGTGAAAGTAGACCAAAAAGTGGGATCGCTGTAGGGTGATAAATATTAAGTAAAAATAAAGTAGAATCATGAATTTTAATTTTAGCTATTATATATCTACCCTCAGAATCCGGAATTTTATTCAAAACCTGACAATGTAACCGCTTCGCACAGAAAATAGCAACTCCATTTTTCTTTCCATTAGCCGGTGATGAAACAATAGTGTCAACCCATTTTTTATTCATATAGTGTAGTATCTTATCTTCAATATGAGTCTCTTGCACAAAGCAAATATCAGCTTTACAACTACCTACATAATTCAAAATTTTTGTACGATTAACTGGGTGTCTCAAACCTTTCACATTAAGAGAAACAATTTTAACATTGTGAACAGTAGCCATTATAAAAAGAAAAACAAGGATAAAAGGCAATGGGACAAGAAGAGATGAAGAAAAGCAGAATTGAGAGACAGATTTAAACAGCAACTCTATATTTAAGAACAGAAGAGGAGGAAAAGAAAAAGAAAAAAGGGAGAAAGGGACAAACAAGATACATAAATAGAAACATAGAAACGCACACACGTTCCACAAGCATGGCCAGAACCGTTGAAGCCCATAAAGATAAAGATGAGTCATAAATGTGTCATTTAAGTCAAGTGTTAGGGTCATGAGTATCCTTTGAAAGTGGAGCTTGTTGGTCAAGGAATTCCTTCAGGTCTTCAGGATTTGGAAAAGTTATCTTTCCATATGCGCATTGTAGAAGGATCAAAATGACCATATTTGAAACCAAGGCTCCTGAGCTGTGGACGACAGGCAGAAAATTATTTACGTATAGCAACCGTCTCTTTGGCAAAGTCTTGGTGAATAACAATTTTGTGACCATTCACCAGAAGTGAGGGAATGTCTCTTGCAGCTTTCCTTATCAAGACAAGATGGTGATGACGCAGTACCCTAAATATCATTTGCCTGGATTTAGTATGGTGAGGGTTACGATGTGAAGGGATTCTATGGGCTTTATCCACTTCAAATTTTTCCCGAAACTTGAGATTCAAAAGACCAGGAAGCAGAGATTCCAAGTATGATCGACAATCAGAACCCTCAACTTCTTCAGGCAAATTAAAAGTGCGAAGGTTGGACAGTCTATTTCGATTTCCAATTCAAAAAGTTGAACATGCATAGGATGAATTCTAGCCACAAGAGGTGTAAAAGCAACAACTTTTCTTTTATTATCTTGTATTTTGATGGCATTATCAGAAATTTTCATTGACAGAGAAGCCATATCTTTGCGTACACTTTTAATGTCAGAGGCAATAGCATCAGTATTAATGCATAAGGCCTGAATTTCTTCCAAAATTAAGGACAGAGTAGGTTCAGAAGACTCCACCATCTTAGACTTGACTGGAGGAGGGGAAACTTGCTGTCTCCTTTTATTGTTGACTGGTTTTTTTTTCCAATGTGAGGAGAAAAAATCCACAAATAATCGAAAATGATACACAAATGTGCAAAATAACACACAAATGTGAATTAATTGAGTTAAGCAGTGAAAAGAGCAGTGAAAAACACTTCATAGTCACTGGTGCAGCAGCTATGTTGGACTGTGGGTGTGGCTAGACCCAAGCCAGGCCCTTTCCTGAGAAGCACTCCTCCCCCTGGGCATACAAAGCAGGCAGTACCTTCATGTGCAGCTGGGAGCAGGAACCAGGAGGCAGGGAAACAGGCTTCCAGCGATGAAAACTGCACCAAAATCGCATAGGAGGTGAGAATCCACATTACCAAGCAAGTGCCCTCATAAATTGGGCAATATTGACAGAAAATCGTTGTTTTTGTGGAAAAACGGGCCGACGATTTATCGGAGCCCAAACGGCGGCGGCCATCTTGTTTGACGCGCCCGCGCGTCTCCCTTTTTGAAGTTCCTAACTGCCCTTCTTAATTCCCTTTTTAAGGCTGGCCATTTATTAGAGAGACATTGCAACCACTTCTCTGCTTGCCACCTTTTTTTTTTTATTGCAGCAGCATGCAGTAATAATCTCGATGTCAATTCTATCCATTCATCCATTTGGCTGCTTTCCGGCATGAAACTAGATTCCAGAATGTATTCTGCAAAGCTGGCCAGGTAAAAGTTTCTTTGTGTTTCAAATTATCTTTATTTTAATAAGCCATCATCTGCTGGGGAACTAATATGTCTCACAGGGATTATACTCAATTCAAGATGCTGATGAGAATGATCGCTTTGCGTGGTGTATTTGACTGCCTATTTCCTCAAATACAGAGGTAGTGGTAAAGAGAGGGTAGTGCAGTCTATAATAGAGCGTGAGTTGGCACCATGGCATGTATAACTCAGGGGAGTCTCATCCCGAGATCTGCCATTTACATCTCTCAAATCTCAATACTCCAAGGCAGTGACTAGCAGCCACGCGCCATGTAGTGCGTGCCACCGGGCAGTGACGTGGGCTGGGGGAGGGGCAGAGTGGGGGGTTTTAAAATGCGGGAAAGGGACGATTTCAGGTAAGTACCGAAAAAAGTAAATAGAACGAATTTTGTTGCGCGCGCTGCATCGCCAAATGTGATGCAGCGCGCGCAACAATTTTTTTTTTTTTTTTAGGTACTTACCTGAAATTGTCTGTATCCCACATTTTACATCACCCCACCCTGCCCCTCGCCCACACCATGTCACCGCCCGGTGGCACACCCTACACGGGCCGTGGCTGGTGACTAGTCTTTGCCCATTAGAATCTGGGCGTTTTGATACAGGGCCAAACTGTGGGTGCAGCACCCAAATTGAATCATCTGAGGCTGGGTGCTCATCTTCATCCGGGGTATAGATTACATTTGTATTGAAATTCCCTTGTCACAATTTTCTCTCGTGTTGAGTTTGCAAACCTTACTTCTCTTACTACCCAGATACACTTTGTAAATAAAACGGAATTTCCCATTGCATTAGGATGTGCATAGACATTAAATAGCAAAAGTGTCATTGTCGATTGGTTATGCCAAGGAATGAACTTGATTATTTGCAGGCCGGAGTCTGAGGAGGAAAGCTGCTCCGAGGTTACCGTTAATGGGCTAAGAGTCAATAGTCTGCTTGCGGGTGAATAACTTTGCATATTTATAGGCACAGATAATTGTTTGCTGTGGGAAACTTATTTGATCAAGAGCCAGGTAAACCTTTTCCGCAACTTTCAATTTCTAAAGTGGTGATGCATTGCAATTCGTGCTGTACTTGAGGACAAACAGAAAAATCAAAAGTTAAGCGAGAAAACGTTAGCAGTGCTTAGACCAGTCAATGAGCAATAAAGGCAATTAGAAAGTATGGGTTTAAGTTTTCTTTGATATGTTTCCTTGGTCTTAACTAGGATATTTCCTCATTGCTGACACTGGCACATATTTAAATAAATGTTTTATCGCCTACAGTTTTAGGCAGTGTCTATAATATTGTCCTGTATAAAAATCTAGATAAATGTCTTTCTAAAAAACAGAAGTTAAGCTGTGCCGGTATGCTGTATAAAATCAGACAGAATATGAATCAATTCTGTAAGTGTTTAATTTAGTGGATTTGGGCATGAAACATCAGGTCTCTATTGATTTTACATTTCATTCAGTTAGACTTTCTTGTTCGGAATGAATTACTTTTCTTTCTTCCGGTATGGATAATAAAATGAAACAATTATATCTACGATGAAATTCTTTTTGGTCAAATACCCATTTTTTGAGTTGGAAGTAAGTGGCTCCTATTTGATAGTGCCTAAACAATAGTGCTTATATTCAAAGCAGCTGAAATATACTATTTGTTTCTGACTGGCATGGATATATAAAAAGTACAATGTAGCTGACAAGAATTGCATGAATACCAGAATATTAACCAAGGTGAATACTTGGGCCACATGTATCAAAAATCAATTTTGCATTCCTTAAATAGCGATTTTTAGGTAATTGCTGTTTAAGGAATTCAAAATGGTATGTAAGAAAATAACGATTACCTAATAGCAATTCCTAAAGATTTGCAATCACGATTAGGTGTGAATGGTTTAGCATTACCTAATTCGCAATTACCTAATTGGTAATCACAAATTAGGTAATGGAATACCAAAGGTGCCCATTGGCCTAACCCCTGAAGCGCCTCCCCAAAAAATGTGCACATGTAAATGCACGCATTCCTTTGGGGGAAGGTATGTGTGCGCTACATGGCGCTTTGAAAAATGCATTTTTGTCCATTTTTCAAATTGTGCACATGGTTACCATCGACTTGGAGTGGATGGTAATAGCATTTCCTAAATACACAGTTCAAACTTAGTAAATGCTCGGTACATGTGCTAAAATAATCTCAAATTTCTTATTGATTGCATATTGTTGAGGTTCCTTTGCCTGAGGGCCCCCAGCATGGCAGCTTATGGATGGGAGCACAATAGATGGCAGGTGAGAAACTAATGAAGGACACAGATAGTTTTGCAAAAACATGCAATCATCAATTTGTCCATTGTCTGCTTGCATTGCATTATTTTGCTCACCTCGATGGGGGCATCAAAAATGTTGAGAGTCATATTGTGCTCCAGGCATTGCTGCATCATGGTGCTTGTATTTTGTTAAAAATTAAGGTGACAAAATGTATTTCCCTCCAAATATATGAAAATTAACCATTTAAGTAAAAATGTATTCTATTTTTAATGGCCGTAAGCAAAAAAAATGTTTAATATGTAAGTACTACACACAGCATAATATGTAAAGTTCTTTCTTTTTCTTTCTTTAAAATCTTAATTTGGTTGGTAAAAAGCATAAAAGATCACAATACATAGAATAGCTGAAAGTTAAAGCAAACCATATACGTATATTGTAAAAAGAGACGATGACAATTGGTTAGTCAGACCGACGCCTGCTTTTCGGGCAGTCTCCTGACCGCTGTGATAGCAGGTGGCAGTCTGACCGCCCACTATCATAATAAGGCCCTAAGACAATGGCTGCAGCAAGTTGTTCACACACCTCTTTACATAAAGTTGGACTTCCTAACCTTACCTCCTTTCTTAAATCTGCTTCTCCATTCAGCAACCCCTACTTGGTCACAAGGAGTCTTTTTTAACCACTTGACTGCTAAGGGGTTTTCCCCTCCCATGCTGCAGATTTCTGTTTCCCATTATACATGACGAGTTGACCTTGTCATGAGCACAGATTCAGTGTGCCTCATGACGAGTTCACCTTGTCATTAGCATGCAAGTGGTTAAGGGCAGTAAGAATTCTCGACATGTGGAGGAACATTCCTGATCAAACCTATGTTCAATTTTATGGGTAAGCTTTTTCTTAACCACCAGACAATTTTTTTTAATAATAATGCAATCGTCCCAAAAGAATCAAGAATCATCTCAACGGGGGAAGATTCATTTAAACAGACTAAATTATTGGGGAGGCATCTTGAAAGCAAATTTTTTAGGAAAATACCAAGGATCAAATTAGCCCATATTAGCCCATCCTAGCTCTTATTGCTAACTAGCTTGCCTCTTTTATGATGATTGACTGGATGAGTGTTAGGACCATCACAAGTTAATGTAATAAGGATTGGATTACAATGGGTAAAATCACCCTAAAAAACTGCAAAAAAGATACAAAGTGGGATGGAAATAAAAATATAATTGATAACTGAATTTGATCCCCTTCCAACAAAAGTTGGTAATGGTAATGGCAATGTCGATTTATAAGATTTCCCTAAATCCATAGTAAATGAAAGATTAGAATCCTGTAAAAGAGTATTCAAGAACTACCCTTGAGGTGAATGCACAAAATGTAGCACACTATTAGAAGCATTAGCCAATGAGCTATCCAAATAAGAACAAACATTAACTGGAGATTAAAAACCTCCCTGTAAACCAAAAAGTTGTTCATCGCTAACTTGACCAGATGGGAATACAAGAAGGAGTTCAAAGAAGACAATTGGATGGAAATACCATTCATCACATCTTAGTTGGATTTATAAAAATCGATCAATAGTAGATTGTATGAACCTTTTTGAACATATGGAATGTTAATATCAGTTAGGAAAACTAGGTTCATATATATGTTCATATACTTGTGTGTAAGAAAAGAACATACGTACAATTGCAAAATGTAAAGGTAATTGTTTTTCAAACACATTATATTGTTCATTAAATTGCTGCATGTGTAAAAGCGACCATATCACAGTAACATGCAGTAATTCATAATAAATTATTATATTGTATAAGGACAGCATTATGAAATTAAATTCATCATTTTTTATTTCAGGCATATACAGCATCTTCCTTAGCAATGGAAAAGGAGACTACGTTGGATATGTAGTGATTGTGTCTACAGGTACGTTCTCATCTACACACCATGCAAGTAAGACACATCATTAGCATATACAGATTAGATTACAATATAGAATTGACTGAATTGATGTCAGATATTGATAAATCAATTTCAATCTCATCACTTATTAAGATCTGGGAAGTTTTACACTTCTACACAGTTGGTTCATTCTAAGATACTGCTGCAAAATTAAATGGAACTTCTCCACAATTATGGTGCTCTGCTGTATGCTGCACAACATACACAGCCCCTAGGTGATATTGGTCTGAGACATCAACGTGATGGCAAGAATGAGAACATGGCTGTGAATTAAGACGTTATTTGATCTAAAACGTCTTTCACTAGTGATAAGTTCTTGTTACTTTGAGTAATACTCATGTTGAAAAAGTAATTATATTAGATCTGTAATTCAAGAAATGTGATAAGATATTATTGCTTGTTTGTGATATCTGACATCACTATCACACTAATAGATCATGGGTATATTTATGTTGATGTACTTTTGAATAGTAATTTAGAATTATAACTTGAATCATATGTATACAATTTACCCCTTAAATGCTTTCCTTGAATTTCTGTGATGAAAACTTCCAGAGTCCGCGGGCATCCACAAAATTGCTACTCGCAAGTGGTGCAGCATGTTTATTGGGACAAGTGGGGTAACGCAACATTTTATTTGAACTTTTCAAGCTGAGTATTTCTTATTACTGAACCTTTTAATATGCTCAGAAGGACCCAACAGGAATGTCTGCTTTTGCACATTTCTTTCTATTCACATGTATCATTCACTCAACCTAATCACCTCAGAGATAAAATAAAAGGATTTATATGTGGGGTCATTGAGAAAATATGATATATACTGAGAGTATCAAATAATAATCACAGGCCATGTAAGGGAAAACCACAGTCACTAAATAAACCTGTGCTTAACCCTCTAGTAGCTTGGCACAAAGCAGTTAGGCTTAACTTGGAGGCAATGTGTAAAATATTCATGCCGTACTCAAACAGTAATAAAGTGAAAACATATTACAAATTAAATCCCAAATCAACCTCGAAAAGTTCAGTCAATTTCATGAATAAAATGACACCAAAACTATAACAAATAAGTAGAAATGGAGTTATGAAATTGTAAAGGTTAAAGTTCAAAATAGTGAAAAAAGCAGTAAGTGCCAACCACGGTCATCTGGTTACACTTGACGGGAAAAAGTCAAAAGATAAGGCTGACCACAATGGAACACAGTTCGGTAGATGGACCAGGTTTGTCCCAGTTAAAAGTTTGACCTTCAGTCTTAGCCTCTGGAATGGAAGTCAAAAATCCTTAGCAGGGAAAGGGAGCAGGCTGTGGCTCAATAGGGCTCTGCGTTGACAGAAATAAGCTGGACGAGGTCTCAGTGAAGCCACTGCATTTTTGCAGGAAAGCTTCAAGCAGGAGACAATTGAATTTCACCCTCAGGAAGATCCTTTGCCCTCGCAACGTGAAGATTTCTGCCTTCTGACTTAATCACTTTTTTTAGTGCTTTGATTCCTCCAGTGGAAAGAGACAGCAGGCAGTAGCCCAGGAGGGCTTCACAAGGCTGGATGCCTTCTATGCAACGTCTCGCTGAATCAGATTTGCTATTAAGGAGAAGAACATAGTGGTACCAACCTGAATCTTGAATCTTTAGCCCAGTGGCAATGCAGCTTTGTCGGAACAGTTTGGCAGGTTGGTCTTAGTGCCCTGTCAGTTCTCAGAGCAAATATCTGACAAAATGTTCTAAGTCCCAGATTTCAGGAACCAGCCAAGGGTCCAGGGCCTTGAACACACTAACTTTGTGTCAAGACTAACTACAGCAGAGGCCAGGAACAGGGTCCTGGGCAGGTCTTGTTGGAACTGGTCAGCTGGGAATGCAGGAAAAAAGGCATCTTCTAGCCTGTTGTGCGCATGTAGTCCAAATAGAAGGTCAACCGTACAAACCTTGGAGCCCACTTCTTTGCCCTGGGTACAAGAGGGAGAAAAGGGCCAGTAATGTCCAATCCTCTTCTGTTCTTCCACAGGTCCAGAAGTGATCAGAGGAGAGTATTAGGCATCCCACATTTATGCCCAGTGCCAGCCTGAAGGTGAGACAAACTCCTGTCTACTCCCTAACCGATAAGGTAAAAGTTCTCAGGGGTGATGCTACCCTCTTTTGCAGCACTAGCTTTCTGTTGTACTGTAAACTATCCCACTATGTCCCTCTCTACCTAAACCCAAAATGGCAGAACTCTTTGTCCCTTGCTTAGAACTCCCTGTACCCAACCAGAGGTGTGGCTATGATAATGGACCAACTCTCCCTTGCAGTCACTCCCAACCAGTTCTGGGACAGCTCCCGCCCTCCCACTGGGATTGGAGCCAAGCTGAGTAGGAAAACTAAGGGAGGCAGGTCTAGGTGTGGCCCACATGGGACAAGGTATTCACTTTTTGAAGCACAGGGAGAGCCTGGAACAATCCCCAGGCCATCCTGCTCAAGGAAGAGAAACACATCTCCCCCTCAAGCCTCTTGCCCACTGTCACTGTCTGGGAGCAATACGCAAACCACCACAGGAGAGTCAATGACTTTGGAAGTTGTCTACTGTCAGGACATGCCAAAACATAAAATATACAATCCTACTTTTTAAATGCCATGCACCTTTCCATATTGGCATTTACGGACCACCTTAGGCGAGACTTACAAGTATTAAAATGGAATATTTAGCCTGGAAAAAGGTTATTCTGCCAGGTGGAAACTGTGCTTTAAAACTGCCCACACAGTCTGCAAGAGCAGGCCTGGGGACATGTTTGACAGAGCTAGTGGATGCAGTGGATGGAACAATGAGTGCCGCAGCCCAATTGTAGCATTTAATTTACATGTCCTAAGTACATGTAGTACCGTTTATTGGGGACTTATACGTAAAATAAATTTGCCCATTAGGTGTGCCACTTTACCTATGTTTAGAATGGAGAGCACAAGTTCTTTACCTCTGGCTGTCAAGGGTAACGTTCAAGAGTGCTAGTGGCAGCAAATTGGTACAGAATAGGAAGGCAAAAATATGGGGAAATACCACAGAAAATATGGTCCATTCCATCAATTCCACTTGAGAATATTCATATGGATTTTATGATCCCAAATATTTCAAATAGATGATGTGATTTGCACTCACAACTTTCTATATGCATTTAGAAATTGTTAAATGTTTCATTGTTAGAAGGCTGGGATATAAGGTACGGTACTATTGAGTTGTAAATGATTTTTTTAAATTCCATAAGCATTGTGTCAAAAAGAGAACTGTTCATTTGAGTGTGGGACCCCTGTTAACTTAGTAAACACTCTCCGGTTCAGTGAGAGCATCCTTCTAAGTAATTCTCTGCTTAACATCTATGGCACAAGCAGCAGGCAATTCAAAAGAGAAATGTGGGTTAAGTTGAAGCAGGATCATACAACCTGAAAGTTAAGAACACACCTCAATAAAATTCCAAACTATGTTTACTATTGTATTAGGGGAACTAGGCACATGGATTGTTAAAGCTTTAAGGCAAAAACCAACAAAAAAACAAAGCTACACTGTCTTGTGGAAGGGCAATGCGCAGTCTAGGAAGCTGTGGAGAAGGGTGTTGCCGACATTCTGATGCAAGCATACAAGGGAGTGAATAGTAGTTTTGCAATTGATTTCTGGAAGGAACTCCCTCACTTTCTTCAGTAGAGAGAGCTTGTTACAGGTAATCTAATAGGTTTAGTGGAAAGTTAAGTTTTTTCGCGGGAAGGGCAAAGGCAATTGTTTAGACCTATCTGGCAGCCTTCCAAATGACTCCCCTAGTCACAAAAATTTATTGATGGTATGGTGAGGTGCATGTCTTCCACCTTATTATGTTATGTTATGTTAAATAAATGTATATCGCGCTCGGCTACTCAGAAGAGTGTCCCTGCCCGTGCAAAGGTAAAGGCAAAAGGTACCAAAGACTCATCTAAAAGAGGAATGTTTTGAGTTTTTTTTTACCATTGCGTGATCCTCAATACTCTGGAGCGCCAAAGGTAAGGAATTCCAAGCCAGACAAGCTATCCTAATGAGTGAGCAACCACCCAACCTGTGGTGAATGAATCTGGGGGTCTGCAACAAAAGTTGCGAAGAGGAATGCAGCTGTCTAGCAGGAGTGTAAAAGACAAATCTTTTCTGAAAATAGCTAGGGCATGTGTCGTACAGTGTCCTATGAGCAATGGAAGGCATCTTGAATTGAATTTGAGACGCCACTGGGAGCCAATGCAGGGAACGTAAATGCGCACGCACACTACACCGTGCAGACAGGCCTAACAGGAGTCTAACAGTGGAGTTTTGAACGACCTGCAGTTTGCCCAAAAGATATCCAGGACAGCCCACATACAGGGCATTCGCAAAGTCCAAGCGAGATAAAATCAGTGCGTGGACCACAGTTTCTTAAGCTGGTCCTGGAAGAAAGAGAAGACATTTTTTCAGGGCTTTCAGATGGTCACACCTATTCTGGGATGTGTATTCCAGTTACTGGAGTGGGGCTACAATGCAAACTGGTTCTACTCCAGTTTGCTGTCAGGCAGTTTTCCACTGCATGTATTGAAAATCTACTTTCACCACTGAAATAAACTTTTTATAACACATGAAAAGGCGCTATTTTACTATAATTTTCCCATTGTGAATTTTGAAAAACTGATTTTTATTCACAATAAAACCTGTTCATAGAAAAGTTATTTCGCCTTCAATCAGTAACTATCGGCCTGAATGGTGAAGTTTAGCTATCCTGATCTTACATCTAGCACTAATGTGCTGCCCTTTACTTATTTTCCAGCTCAAATGTCCCAAGTTTCAGACGAATCTCTGTATGCACAGGTTGTGCCATTTTCTGTACTAAGAGCTACCGAGCCCAAATTCTTAGTGCTTTACTGTCGGTCGGCAATTTAAGATTGAGGTGAGCTATGATGCCACGTTAATTCAATTATTTAACCCACCCTTGTATTTGTTTTGGTACATTATTGATGACAATTCACCCACTTTGTAGGTTGCTCCCTCCATTGTTCTGAAGACCCCGCTTTGAGGAACTACTTGCCCTCCATCATCATCTGGCGTCGAAATGTCGACTTTGTTTGGACCTTGACATGTACCTATTAAGTATGCCCAGATGTGGAGAACTCTATACTTATTCATAACGTCTCGCTACTTGGGTTGTTTAGTTAGTCTTTTGATACGTTGTTAGACAGGCCTATTACATCATTGTAAATTTTGTAAATATTGTAATTATTTTCACTAACACATTACCAACCCTTCACGAGCACTATCCCTGAGCACCTTTATTCATTTTGAGACATTGAAGCAAGCATTGATATTGTGAATCATGGATATATTTATAAACTAAACTTCCTCATGATTAAAATAACCCAGTTATTGTTTAATTTTATATTTGTGGGTTTTTCTAAAGCTTTTTCTCTTAGAGGAACGCATTGGTCACACACAGAAACACACACTCCCCCATAGATGGATGGACAGGGGCTTGGACAGATAGAAAGAGTGACAGGTTGGGACATCGATGTAGGTTTCATGCATATCTATCCTCTCCTCTAGACCAAGGTTGCATTGGGACATCAGCCACAACAATGCCCTCCAGTCCTCTGCATTCTGATACAAAAAGGACCTGATCTTAAGGTGAATTAAATGTTCGGTGACACTCGCGTTTACACGGCTGACGTTTAGCAGCGAGAGTGACGGACTGTGTGATTGTGGACTAGTAAACATTCACAAATAAAGGGGGTTGCAGGTATGCCCATTACTACCCAGTATAAAAAACAGATACAAATTGGTGCAGTGTGGTGAAAACTGACCCTTGCCCTGATGAAATTGCCATAAGTTCCCTGTGGCAATGAAACATGTTGGTCCTCTATAACTAAGTAGATAATAGGCAACAGTGTGTCCTGAGTTTATAGTGGTACAAAAGGGGGTGGTGATGGACGGAGCATCTGAACCAATTAAACACTCACACCCAGTCAACAGATCTGGGTTTAATCCATCACCGTTCTTTAGCCTACTCTACCACCCCAGTTCAGACATGGCCATATGCTAATCAGTCTGACCCTGTGTAGTGTAGTTCCTATTATCCCAATAGGCTCTGCGCATTGGAATAATACCTTCAATAGTATAGGCCTAGACCAGACGTTAACTAGGTCTTCTATTGTCGATATTAGACTTAAAGTTTTGGGTTTGCCAGCTAGCTCAGAGTTCACTAGAAACTTTCTCGAATAGGCAGGGAGGAGTTGAACCTCCCTGGATAGACAAGAAGGGATTTAGTTTCTGACAACCATAGAACATGACAACTTTGCTCTCCCCTAATCAAGAGTGTATCTCTAGAGTCGTGTGAAAACAAAAGCCAACTTATTTTACTCAGTCAGTACGTGCATTCTTAGTCTCACCAGATTGTAGAGAAAAGGAAGAGACGGGCGTGTTCAATAAAAGATGTTATTTATTGATCAGTCTCTTTTCTCATACAAGAGAAATGGATCGATATTATCGCAATACTTATGGTTAAGTAAAGTGCATACAATAAAAGCAGAAGTATAAAATAATACTGTAAAAACATTTATATGGTTTCTAAGCCATAAGGTGGTTTAAAATGGATAAAATAGATACATACACATATACATTTGACTAATCGTACTCAACTGGTGTTTCTAACTACGCCTACCCCAGTGTACCTGACCTAAGCCTAATACGTGGGCCGGAATAGAAAGTAGCAGTTTAAGTTAAGTTTGTTTTGCCAAGTGACTGACTCAAGAATTCTCTGCAAGGGGTTATTCAGTTCTGTACCTTGAATCTAGGATGAATGAGGGATGGTATCTCTCGTCTCTGGTCTCGATATTCCAGGCTGCCTGCGAGGGCTACCCGGAAGCGCCGGAGCTGGATTTCTCGGCAGGAGAAAGCAGCGTCTCGTTCTCAGCGCGTCAGGAAGGCGGGGCTGCGCCAGCAGGGTCTGCTCTGCTCTGGGCTTCGGCAAGTCTGGCTGCTCCGATCTCGTCACCACCGCGTGTGTTTGCTTAAGGCAATACCGGTAATATTTATACCTGTAAGGTGCCGAGATTGACGTAAGGATGGACATAGATACGTCAATAAGGATGTCATACGACTTGGTCGTTAGCACATTCTTTTGCTGAAGTTCTCGATGAAATCAAAACAATGGCCGCAGGGTTTTTCCCAGGTTGTCATAGGTTTGATTTGTTTTGAGAACTCCGTATGCCTTATCAGGGGCTGGAGGAATATCGCTTGTCTAATTAGATGGCAAGCGTTATGACCTAATCAGATAACACGTTCCTGTGCCGTAGTGTGGCTTAATCAGATAACGGTTTCTGCATCATGGGATGGCTGCTAGTTAACTTGTTAACCAGAACAGGGTCAGGAATAGGGGGATCGATATAGAACCTATAAGAATACATCACACCCACTCCACGCTAACTATGGCCATGTTTACGAATCTAGGCATAGTAAAACATACTGTAGAGTATCGTGTATACCTTACCACCCCAAAATACATATAATGCATTTCGAATAATGTAATGTAATAATGTAATATACGGAAAAAAATATTCACATGTACAATATGCACTCAAGCTGTAGAATAATGCTAAAGTAATCACGCATATGTATACATTATTGCTAATTGGTATATGAGAATTTACACATGAAATGGCTCTTAATACAGAAGAAAAAGGTTCGAGACCATTTCATCACAGAATAAAAATAATTATGAACATACCAGCGGGCAGCTAATGTCTATAAAGTTTCTAAAAATAGAAATTTTAGTTCTCTAAGAATAGTTCTTACTTTAAGCAGAAGGTAAGTGTCCCGAAAAATCGTAAAAATATTTTGGGGCTGCTGAAAAAATCGCTGTCCGTGAACTGGAGGGAAAATTGTTCATGTTATTTTGCTATTAAGTTGAAGGCCAAATTCAGGGTGTTGTCTTTGTGCAGTAGGTTGTGATTTTAACTGGATTTTGTGAGGAGGAGAGTCCTCATCCCATCCTACGTGATTTTTATATAAAGCAGGAGCTTGAGCTACTGCCCACTTTCTGGCAAGTGTGTATTTTTTATGAATTGGGATATGATTTGAGAAGGCAGGCATAATTATTTCTTCGCCATGAGGGCAGTCCCTGACAAACTCTGGTGGCCAGTCTTTTTCAGCTAGAAGGATGTCATAGCCCTTGGAGAGATTATCCCAAAATAGTCCCCTTATTTTTCTAGTCTTATCCCCTTCTATACGTAAAGTTATTTCATATAGTTTGTGAGGTTTGCTAACTCTGGTGTCTGCAGTTTCCACTTGAAGATATTCATTCGTGTCCACTGTCTCCAGATGATTCATAAGGACTTTGCGAGCTATGCTCACTTCTGCTGCGCTGTCTAGCATTGTCTGAGCCCATTCTCCGTTTTTCAGTTGTGTCCTCAGTATTCTCGGCATTGTTAACTACTTTAATACTGGCTACCTTCTTTTTGGGAAATTGTAATTTCTTATTTGGATGAGCAGGTTCCTTGTCTTTGGACTTGACGTGCCCTTCCCTGGGTTCCGATCGTCCTCTTCTTTCCGATTTCTGCGAGGAAGTCTGAAAAGATTGAGAGGGACGTGTATCAAAATCTTGATATCTATCCGGTTTCTTTATATTATCCCTATTTCTAAGGTTGTATTTTTTCACAGAGGGCTCACTTTGGGGAGACTTGGGTCCTTGGTCCGGAGATCTTTCTCTCCGCCGAGGAGACCTTCCTCTGGACTGGAATCTCTTTTCTTTTGGATTGGATTGTTTGTTTCCATCCCAGTTCTTCTTTTGACTGTTTAGATGATTTTTAATAAATATTTTTTCAGGACTTTCAATCAGTTGGGGTTTTACTGGTATTCCACCTAAACTATCTCTACCTAGTTCCTCATAGGATTTTTCTATAATTCTGGCAATTTCAGCTGGTTGGTCTGCTATATCTGTTTCTTTTAACCTTTGGCGGATCGCCACGTTTGCTGCTTCTCCCTTTATATTGGCTAGTAATATAGCCGAGACCTGCTTGAAGTCTTTCAGTAATTTCATACCAAGAGTTAAAGCGGGTTCTGGACCGTATTCGTCTTGAATTTGTTTTAGCACATCTGGTATTACCGAAATGGATGGAACACCATGCGTTTTTGTGTAGATGGAAGCAAAGACTGTACCCCAAGTGTCACAGTCCTCCACGTGTGGTGCGATTCCCATTGGAAGACAGATAGTCAGAATCCTGTGTTTATCCACAGGGGTGGTGTCTGGAAACACCGCCTCTATTTGGGTGATTTTTTGTGCTAACCAGAATGGTATTTGTTCCCTTTTAGCTGGTACTTTACCTAGGCAGGACTGTATGTTCTGTGGTGTAATTTTATTTGTGTTCCCCTGATGAGGGGTCAGCTGTGGAATTTTAATTGCTGGTTGGATTGTTGAAGTCCGCATTACATATTGGACTAATTGTCTATGTACTTTTATTAATTGTTTTAGTTGTATTAGAAGATCTGCTGCAGACATTCTTTCGATGTCTGGATGTGGTGTGTATCCGGCTAGGACCGGCCACGTTGCTCCTGGTCTACCTAATGGACCGAGCCTGGTGATGTGATTGTTGTGTTTTAGGGCGCCATTAAACAAGAGCAGGTGCTCTTGAAATTTAAGTGGTACTTCCACCTCCTCGAAAGGAGTGTACTCTTCAGGAGGTTCCTCTGTTTTGTAATGGTGGAAGTGCTTTGTTACAGCGTTTGCTGCTGGAAAGTTTATCCATGAATAGAATACCTCTGTCTGCCGATATTCGTGTGCCTCTATTACGAATATGACTGTGCCACCTCTAGGTGTCAGTCCATTTTCTATAAGTTTTAAAGTTATAGATTTCCTTATGTTGACCGGGATGAGTATTAAATCCGGGTCTGCTTCTTGCATAGTATTATCAGCTGCTACGAGTTCAGCTGCTACTCTAGCTATCTCTCTTTCTTCTTCAGTGTCTGACATTCTACTGTCAGGAAGGTTATTTTGTTTGTTTGCCGATCAGGTTTCTTATGGGAACAAAGATTAGATGCACAATATTTTGGAGCAGTGTATCCTTCAACGTTGACTATACCAAGAACCATACATAGGAGTTTCCTCCTGCGAGGTTTGGCGGATATGACCTTTCACCCACTCCAGACGTCTTTGGAGTATTATGGGAAAAAAGGGGTCTGAGTGAAAAAGCACGACTGAGTTACTCTAATGTCTTGCGTTAGTTTTATCGCCTTTCCAAACGTTGGGCGCCATGTAGTGTAGTTCCTATTATCCCAATAGGCTCTGCGCATTGGAATAATACCTTCAATAGTATAGGCCTAGACCAGACGTTAACTAGGTCTTCTATTGTCGATATTAGACTTAAAGTTTTGGGTTTGCCAGCTAGCTCAGAGTTCACTAGAAACTTTCTCGAATAGGCAAGGAGGAGTTGAACCTCCCTGGATAGACAAGAAGGGATTTAGTTTCTGACAACCATAGAACATGACAACTTTGCTCTCCCCTAATCAAGAGTGTATCTCTAGAGTCGTGTGAAAACAAAAGACAACTTATTTTACTCAGTCAGTACGTGCATTCTTAGTCTCACCAGATTGTAGAGAAAAGGAAGAGACGGGCGTGTTCAATAAAAGATGTTATTTATTGATCAGTCTCTTTTCTCATACAAGAGAAATGGATCGATATTATCGCAATACATATGGTTAAGTAAAGTGCATACAATAAAAGCAGAAGTATAAAATAATACTGTAAAAACATTTATATGGTTTCTAAGCCATAAGGTGGTTTAAAATGGATAAAATAGATACATACACATATACATTTGACTAATCGTACTCAACTGGTGTTTCTAACTACGCCTACCCCAGTGTACCTGACCTAAGCCTAATACGTGGGCGGGAATAGAAAGTAGCAGTTTAAGTTAAGTTTGTTTTGCCAAGTGACTGACTCAAGAATTCTCTGCAAGGGGTTATTCAGTTCTGTACCTTGAATCTAGGATGAATGAGGGATGGTATCTCTCGTCTCTGGTCTCGATATTCCAGGCTGCCTGCGAGGGCTACCTGGAAGCGCCGGAGCTGGATTTCTCGGCAGGAGAAAGCAGCGTCTCGTTCTCACCACGTCAGGAAGGCGGGGCTGCGCCAGCGGGGTCTGCTCTGCTCTGGGCTTCGGCAAGTCTGGCTGCTCCGATCTCGTCACCACCGCGTGTGTTTGCTTAAGGCAATACTGGTAATATTAATACCTGTAAGGTGCCGAGATTGACGTAAGGATGGACATAGATACGTCAATAAGGATGTCATACGACTTGGTCGTTAGCACATTCTTTTGCTGAAGTTCTCGATGAAATCAAAACAATGGCCGCAGGGTTTTTCCCAGGTTGTCATAGGTTTGATTTGTTTTGAGAACTCCGTATGCCTTATCAGGGGCTGGAGGAATATCGCTTGTCTAATTAGATGGCAAGCGTTATGACCTAATCAGATAACACGTTCCTGTGCCGTAGTGTGGCTTAATCAGATAACGGTTTCTGCATCATGGGATGGCTGCTAGTTAACTTGTTAACCAGAACAGGGTCAGGAATAGGGGGATCGATACAGAACCTATAAGAATACATCACAGGAACAGTCCAGCCCGAACTGCCAAGCCATGCCTTCCCTGGACCGGAAACAAGCTTCCTAGGACCGGTTTCTGGCATTCCAGCCGTCTTCAGCCAGGCTTGCTTGAATCCAGTGGCAAAGTGAGCAAGGGACTCACGTCTTAGCATACCCTGCCAACTTATGGCGATAAAGCGGTACAAAAGGGGGTGGTGATGGACAGAGCATCTGAACCAATCAAACACTCACACCCTGTCAACAGATCTGGGTTTAATCCATCAGCGTTCTTTAGTCCACTCTGCCACCCCAGTTCAGACATGGCCATATGCAAATCAGTCTGACCCTGTGCCTCATGGGAACAGTCCAACCCGAACTGCCAAGCCATGCCTTCCCTGGACCAGAAACAAGCTTCCTAGGACCGGTTTCTGGCATTCCAGCTGTCTTCAGCCCGGCTTGCTTGAATCCAGTGGCAAAGTGAGAAAGGGACTCACGTCTGAGCATAACCTGCCAACTTATGGCGACAAAGCGGTACAAAAGGGGGTGGTGATGGACGGAGCATCTGAACCAATCAAACACTCACACCCAGTCAACAGATCTGGGTTTAATCAATCACCGTTCTTTAGCCTACTCTGCCACCCCAGTTCAGACATGGCCATATGCAAATCAGTCTGACCCTGTGCCTCATGGGAACAGTCCAGCCCGAACTGCCAAGCCATGGCTTCCCTTCTGAGACAGTAGCCACATTTACCAGAGGATCACCACCTGAGTAGAGGACTTGAGTTTTAGTTATATTTAATTTATAGCCAGAGAAACTCCCATACAAGTCAAGGTTGTTCTGAATGGGGGCCCCAATATATGTTTGGCCCAGGGCCCCAAAACTTCTTAAGACGACACTGCTAGGGGAGATTAGGTGTGTAGGAGAACAATTCGGTGTGAGCTACAGTTAGTTTTGCCAGGAAAGAGAGTACGTTCTTTTGATAATAGCAAGTGAATTTTCAACTGGCAATGGGGCACCTTATACAATGGAGGCAAGGAAAATAGCTAATCAAAATCAATACTATCATTCACTTTATCATACTTATTGAGATTACACTGTAAATGTGAAGTCTGTAGAATTCTTCTTTGGGATGTTAGAAAAAAATAGAGTTAAGGACAAGTTGGATACATTTAAAAAGCAGGCTTCTGTACCCTTGAACAACAGCAATTTTAAGGATGTTATCATTTTAAGACAAAAGTGGGGAATATCTCCTTCATACATACTTTCTAGACTTTGACTTTGTGCAGCTATGCAAAACCTCTGCATACAAATACAGCTGACTGGCCCAGCATCAGCTTTGAAGCACAAACCCTTTTTCAGAAGTAAGTGGATTAAACATCACTTGACAACAGATCTGGGTTTAATCCATCCCCGTTCTTGGCAGTTCGGGCTGGACTGTTCCCATGAGGCACAGGGTCAGACTGATTAGCATATGGCCATGTCTGAACTGGGGTGGCAGTGTGGGCTAAAGAATGGTGATGGATTAAACCCAGATCTGTTGACTGGGTGTGAGTGTTTGATTGGTTCAGATGCTCCGTCCATCACCACCCCCTTTTGTACCACTGGGTTTAAAGTGAGCAGACCCACAGCATGGAATAAAATAACATGGCCAGTGGTTGTCTAGCTCGTTTTTAGATTTGGAATCGCGGTATTCAAGTCCAGATCCCGCTACTCCTTACAGGGTTGGTACTGCCCGAATGCCCGGATAAGTTATCTAGTGCACTGGCAGCACGCTGTACCACACTGAGCACTTCTTTTTGTTTTCTTATTTTACTACAACTTTTTGTTATGGGTTGGCAGTCGCTGATGATGAGAACCTGAGGATGCAGGTGAGAACCAATCTACAAACTCCCATGGTGTTACTCCTGTGAGGCACTGCCAACCTTTTCCACCACTTTTTTCATCACTTTCTCCTTTTCTCTTAATGTTTGGTTATTTACACTAGAGCATGATATAGACCATGGGAGACAGAGCCCACAGACACATCTTTTTTAAAGAATAGCAGGTGATCAAGAATTCCCTTGAATAGACAGCATCAATATAGCTGCTGTTCAAGTCACACAAAGTTGGGTGAATATAGACTTATGGAGGGATCTCCGAACATTTCATTCACCTTAAGATCAGGTCCTTTTTGTGTTATAATTCTGTATGTGGGGGGGCAACCTTTTCTTCATCCCCTTACAGCTTTTTTGTGTATATGGCTCTGCATTCTAACACCTTATATGAGGGAAGGCAAAAGGTGAAGAAGAAATGCGTGCTACAGCCATTCAGTCCTTGGCCATTCTTTGAGTGATGGATAATGTGATGCTTCAACTTTCATGCCATCCAGTGTTTGAAGTGTAAAACAAAGAAGGAGTAAAACTGTAGCATACAAAATTCACAAAAGGGTGTGGCAGGGGCAGTGTTACCTTGGAGTGTCTGTCAGCTGGCCCTGTCAGATCATACTCACTCAAAACGTTTTCTGTCTCCAAGAGGATTACAAAATGATGACCAGCAAAGTTTAATATGTCCTTTGGACAGCAAAGTTTAATATGTTCTTTGGATTGATCAGTGATTAGTACTAAATCTGAGCATGCCCTTGGAATGACTAAGCAAAGTGTGTCAGCAGGGTTGTTGCTTGAAAGGTGGTGTTTGGGGTTTTACATCCTCAAATAAATGTATTATCCAGTTAATAGTTGGGTGCAGGTGCTTCCACTCGAGTATAGGGAGGCGTCGGTGGGATTTCATCATATATTTTTACATACTGCACTCAGACGAACAGATACACTCAGTATTGGCTCTGTTTTGAAGGTCTTAAAAGATGTTTGGTTATTTTATGAAATATTGTGTTTTAATTACCCCTAACAATCAGTACTCCTCTCCCCTTCCCAGTCCCCCTTAAGCCCCCTTGCTTGTTATCATGATATGCCAGCGTCATTGTGGGAAAAGCTGAAGCCCACAACCATCCCCTCCACCCAATCTTACTTATCAAGCGACGCCCCTGTGTGTCTGATATGTGCAATCACTGAGGATAGAGGAGTGATGGAGTAGACGTGAGCATTTAGTGTTAATTTGTACTGAGTGTTTGATGCCGTATTGGAGCATCATTGAGCGCAAGTGCACTTGCAAGACTAAAATGAAAAAATGTGTAACAATGGTGGAGTGAGGGAGAGGGATCATAAGAGTAACATTGGAATTTGGTTTCATGGAAATGAGTTGTGGAAATAGAGTGAAATAAATTATTTCAGACGTTTCTATGTGTATTGCTGTGTTTCGCAGTTTTCTGTTGTCGAGCAGCTGGGACACATTAATCAGCCACCAGTTGTATGTGGTGGCTGGAAAATATGGGTAGCCATGTTCCCTCGGTTTTCATTTTTTTCACAGAGACATACTAATCAACTGCCTCTTGTATAGGCTGCTTGGAAAATGAAAAATGCTTTTGTGTTTTAATTGCCTAATTTAGCACTTTGATAAGCCGGCGGTAAATGGTCTCAAAGGGATTGCAATGCTGCACGTAGCTCAAACCTGGGATGCAAGCTTCAAGTGATGTTTAATCCACTTACTTCTGAAAAAGGGTTTGTGCTTCAAAGCTGATGCTGGGCCAGTCAGCTGTATTTGTTTGCAGAGGTTTTGCATAGCTGCACAAAGTCAAAGTCTAGAAAGTATGTATGAAGGAGATATTCCCCACTTTTGTCTTAAAAAGATAACATCCTTAAAATTGCTGTTGTTCAAGGGTACAGAAGCCTGCTTTTTAAATGTATCCAACTTGTCCTTAACTCTATTTTTTTCTAACATCCCAAAGAAGAATTCTACAGACTTCACATTTACAGTGTAATCTCAATAAGTATGATAAAGTGAATGATAGTATTGATTTTGATTAGCTATTTTCCTTGCCTCCATTGTATAAGGTGCCCCATTGCCAGTTGAAAATTCACTTGCTATTATCAAAAGAACTTACTTTCTTTCCTGGCAAAACTAACTGTAGCTCACACCGAATTGTTCTCCTACACACCTAATCTCCCCTAGCTGTGTCGTCTTAAGATGTTTTGGGGCCCTGGGCCAAACATATATTGGGGCCCCCATTCAGAACAACCTTGACTTGTATGGGAGTTTCTCTGGCTATAAATCAAATATAACTAAAACTCAAGTCCTCTACTCAGGTGGTGATCCTCTGGTAAATGTGGCTACTGTCTCAGAAGTCATATATCTGGGAATTAAAACCCTCAATGCCTGTTGGTATGATTCCAGAGCTAAATATGCATCCAGTATTGACAAGGGTGAACTCAACATTGGAGCGGCTGGATCATTTGCATGTATACCTTTATGGTAGATTTAATGTATTAAAAATTATGGTATTGCCAAAGTTTTTATATATGTTTAGAACAATTCCCCTGGAATTCCCCGTGTCATGTTTTAAGAGGTTAGAGAGGATCTGTTCTAGATTCTTATGGGGGTATAGTCGACAGAGAAGGGCCTACAAGAAAATGGTGCTACCAAAAGATCGTGGCGGCTGGGGTATTCCACATTTTATGCTGTATTACTGGGCAGCTATGTTGCAATGTATTAGCCCTTTGGTAGTCGGTGACAGAGCTGAAACCTTGCCTTGCCACAGACCATCAATATATGAATCCGGACTGGAGGACGAGACGAGGGAATGCCTAGTTAAAATAATAGATCCAAGCTATTTTAAGAAAACTAAAAATTTTAAATATTTTAGGCCGCCTATTCTGTTTGGTAGCAAGTTAAGTGTCAGTTACGTGTCTCTAAGCTGAATGCCTATACTCCATTTTCAGCTCCTGGGGATTAAAAGGAATTCATTGCTTAAGGGATTTATGTGATGATGGTCAACTGGTGTTGTTTGCAGATCTGCAAGCGAAATATGGTTTAGGCCAACATGAGTTCTTTAAATATCTCCAAATTCGTAGTTATTTAACTAAGCAAGGGTCTGGATTTGAACAACAGCTTGTCAAGATTCCCCTTATCGAAAAAATGAAGAAAAAAACATCTACTGGTCAATTTTATGTACAACTAGTAGAGACATTTCCCGATGATTTAGATGTCTGTCAAGGAAAATGGGTAAGAAAATTGGGGGTCGAGGATGTCAATATTAGGGACTCTTTAGGGCTCGCTAATCAAGTTCTGATGACTGGGAAGATGCGCACTCAAAATAATATGGCCTTATATGACATGTATTATACCCCAAGTAAGATCTCAAAATGGGGGACATCTGTTGGGGCCAAATGTAATAGATGTGGCCTGTATGCTGTGGACTCAGTTCATATGTTTTTCTATGTCCTAAATAAGGGGAGTTATTCAGGGAAATTGAGCTGTTTTTTAGGTATAATAATTGGATCCTCTGTGAGTATACCTGGAGAATTGGTTTTAATAGGGGTTGGCTCGGACACTATTGCACAGACTAGATCAAGAACTATTATATCTTTTTTTTTAATTTGTATGGCGGTGGTACGGGCTTGCATTACCAAGGATTGGATTAGTCCTGATCCACAGACGTTTTCCAGCTGGCGTTCAAGGCGGTTAGCCGTGTATAATTTAGAATTAACAATTTATAAACCTAAAGGGAGGAGGAAGAGAGCAATGGGAGTCAATATTTGGTCTGCCATAACTAAGTGGATTTAGGTGTAAATAGGTCTAGTTATGTTCTGGACAAGTTACGGATTGTAATTAGACATTATTTTGATTTGTGTTGTAGTGTTTTGCTCTTTTTTACCCATCCCTATATTATTTTGTATTTAGTATATATGTGTTGTGTTATAATCTTGCAGATTGTCCAACTTTCTTGTCCTCTTTTTACAGTTTTGTGTCATAATTTTGCTGCCTTATGTATGTGAATAACCTTGGATATAAGGGGGAAAAATCAATAATTAAAAAAAATAATCAAAAAGCAGTGTAGTCTTAAGAGGTTTTGGGGCCCTGGGCCAAACATATAATGGGGGCCCCATTCACAACAACCTTAACTCGTATTGCCTATTTTCTGCTAATCGAAGCTTGCATGAAGGAAACGATATAGAAACAATTGATAAAGGTGAAATCGAGTGATAGAAAGATTAAATTACATGGGGCCCTGGGAAGGTGGGAGCCCTGTGAAATTGCCCACTTTGCCCATAGTTTAAAACATCTCTGTCCCCTAGAGCAAGAAAAGTGTACTGTCTGGATGCAAAGGCTTGCAGCACAATGAACCCGTGAAAACACCTTCACCAGTGCTTGATCTAAAACAGTAGTTGTAGGTGGGACCCACCGCCTCTCATTTCTGCAGACCAGGACTTATTTTTAATCAAGACTTTCATTCAGCTGGACCAGACCTCCTAGAGTAAAAGGTCCATAGGTCACACGCTACTCCACCATTCCAGCGGGTGTACCCCAAGAGCATCATGGTAAATGCAGTTTTCTCAAAGCGGGTTCGCTTTGCAAAAGATTCAATGTGTGATGCAAAATTGCAGACCAACTCTGGACACCGGTGTTTCAGGATTATTGTCCTTCATCAGCAGAGTGTAGGAGGATTTTCAGGGGTTGCTGTGCAGGCTGCCAAAGTGTTCTCAGGTCTGGTACCTCTCCGGGCGCGTAGGGCGTTACCTGAGCTCGTCAGCTCAAAAGCTCAAGGGAGCCGTATTAAGTAAAAGGTCCATAGGTCGCACGCTACTCCACCATACCAGCGGGTGTACCCCAAGAGCATCATGGTAAATGCAGTTTTCTCAAAGCGGGTTCGCTTTGCAAAAGATTCAATGTGTGATGCAAAATTGCAGGCCAACTCTGGACACCGGTGTTTCAGGATTATTGTCCTTCATCAGCAGAGTGTAGGAGGATTTTCAGGGGTTGCTGTGCAGGCTGCCAAAGTGTTCTCAGGTCTGGTACCTCTCCGGGCGCGTAGGGCGTTACCTGAGCTTGTCAGCTCAAAGGCTCAAGGGAGCCGTATTAAGTAAAAGGTCCATAGGTCGCACGCTACTCCACCATTCCAGCGGGTGTACCCCAAGAGCATCATGGTAAATGCAGTTTTCTCAAAGCGGGTTCGCTTTGCAAAAGATTCAATGTGTGATGCAAAATTGCAGGCCAACTCTGGACACCGGTGTTTCAGGATTATTGTCCTTCATCAGCAGAGTGTAGGAGGATTTTCAGGGGTTGCTGTGCAGGCTGCCAAAGTGTTCTCAGGTCTGGTACCTCTCCGGGCGCGTAGGGCGTTACCTGAGCTTGTCAGCTCAAAGGCTCAAGGGAGCCGTATTAAGTAAAAGGTCCATAGGTCGCACGCTACTCCACCATTCCAGCGGGTGTACCCCAAGAGCATCATGGTAAATGCAGTTTTCTCAAAGCGGGTTCGCTTTGCAAAAGATTCAATGTGTGATGCAAAATTGCAGGCCAACTCTGGACACCGGTGTTTCAGGATTATTGTCCTTCATCAGCAGAGTGTAGGAGGATTTTCAGGGGTTGCTGTGCAGGCTGCCAAAGTGTTCTCATGTCTGGTACCTCTCCGGGCGCGTAGGGCGTTACCTGAGCTCGTCAGCTCAAAGGCTCAAGGGAGCCGTATTAAGTAAAAGGTCCATAGGTCGCACGCTACTCCACCATTCCAGCGGGTGTACCCCAAGAGCATCATGGTAAATGCAGTTTTCTCAAAGCGGGTTCGCTTTGCAAAAGATTCAATGTGTGATGCAAAATTGCAGGCCAACTCTGGACACCGGTGTTTCAGGATTATTGTCCTTCATCAGCAGAGTGTAGGAGGATTTTCAGGGGTTGCTGTGCAGGCTGCCAAAGTGTTCTCAGGTCTGGTACCTCTCCGGGCACGTAGGGCGTTACCTGAGCTCGTCAGCTCAAAGGCTCAAGGGAGCCGTATTAAGTAAAAGGTCCATAGGCCGCACGCTACTCCACCATTCCAGCGGGTGTACCCCAAGAGCATCATGGTAAATGCAGTTTTCTCAAAGCGGGTTCGCTTTGCAAAAGATTCAATGTGTGATGCAAAATTGCAGGCCAACTCTGGACACCGGTGTTTCAGGATTATTGTCCTTCATCAGCAGAGTGTAGGAGGATTTTCAGGGGTTGCTGTGCAGGCTGCCAAAGTGTTCTCATGTCTGGTACCTCTCCGGGCGCGTAGGGCGTTACCTGAGCTCGTCAGCTCAAAGGCTCAAGGGAGCCGTATTAAGTAAAAGGTCCATAGGTCGCACGCTACTCCACCATTCCAGCGGGTGTACCCCAAGAGCATCATGATAAATGCAGTTTTCTCAAAGCGGGTTCGCTTTGCAAAAGATTCAATGTGTGATGCAAAATTGCAGGTCAACTCTGGACACCGGTGTTTCAGGATTATTGTCCTTTATCAGCAGAGTGTTGGAGGATTTTTAGGGGTTGCTGTGCAGGCTGCCAAAGTGTTCTCAGGTCTGGTACCTCTCCGGGCGCGTAGGGCGTTACCTGAGCTCGTCAGCTCAAAGGCTCAAGGGAGCCGTATTAAGTAAAAGGTCCATAGGTCGCACGCTACTCCACCATTCCAGCGGGTGTACCCCCAGAGCATCATGGTAAATGCAGTTTTCTCAAAGCGGGTTCGCTTTGCAAAAGATTCAATGTGTGATGCAAAATTGCAGGCCAACTCTGGACACCGGTGTTTCAGGATTATTGTCCTTCATCAGCAGAGTGTAGGAGGATTTTCAGGGGTTGCTGTGCAGGCTGCCAAAGTGTTCTCAGTTCTGGTACCTCTCCGGGCGCGTAGGGCGTTACCTGAGCTCGTCAGCTCAAAGGCTCAAGGGAGCCGTATTAAGTAAAAGGTCCATAGGTCGCACGCTACTCCACCATTTCAGCGGGAAATGCAGTTTTCTCAAAGCGGGTACGCTTTGCAAAAGATTCAATGTGTGATGCAAAATTGCAGGCCAACTCTGTACACCGGTGTTTCAGGATTATTGTCCTTCATCAGCAGAGTATAGAAGGATTTTCAGGGGTTGCTGTGCAGGCTGCCAAAGTGTTCTCAGGTCTGGTACCTCTCCAGGCGCGTAGGGCGTTACCTGAGCTCGTCAGCTCAAAGGCTCAAGGGAGCCGTATTAAGTAAAAGGTCCATAGGTCGCACGCTACTCCACCATTCCAGCGGGTGTACCCCAAGAGCATCATGGTAAATGCAGTTTTCTCAAAGCGGGTTCGCTTTGCAAAAGATTCAATGTGTGATGCAAAATTGCAGGCCAACTCTGGACACCGGTGTTTCAGGATTATTGTCCTTCATCAGCAGAGTGTAGGAGGATTTTCAGGGGTTGCTGTGCAGGCTGCCAAAGTGTTCTCAGGTCTGGTACCTCTCCGGGCGCGTAGGGCGTTACCTGAGCTCGTCAGCTCAAAGGCTCAAGGGAGCCTTATTAAGTAAAAGGTCCATAGGTTGCACGCTACTCCACCATTCCAGCGGGTGTACCCCAAGAGCATCATGGTAAATGCAGTTTTCTCAAAGAGGGTTCGCTTTGCAAAAGATTCAATGTGTGATGCAAAATTGCAGGCCAACTCTGGACACCGGTGTTTCAGGATTATTGTCCTTCATCAGCAGAGTGTAGGAGGATTTTCAGGGGTTGCTGTGCAGGCTGCCAAAGTGTTCTCAGGTCTGGTACCTCTCCGGGCACTTAGGGCGTTACCTGAGCTCGTCAGCTCAAAGGCTCAAGGGAGCCGTATTAAGTAAAAGGTCCATAGGTCGCACGCTACTCCACCATTCCAGCGGGTGTACCCCAAGAGCATCATGGTAAATGCAGTTTTCTCAAAGCGGGTTCGCTTTGCAAAAGATTCAATGTGTGAAGCAAAATTGCAGGCCAACTCTGGACACCGGTGTTTCAGGATTATTGTCCTTCATCAGCAGAGTGTAGGAGGATTTTCAGGGGTTGCTATGCAGGCTGCCAAAGTGTTCTCAGGTCTGGTACCTCTCCGGGCGCGTAGGGTGTTACCTGAGCTCGTCAGCTCAAAGGCTCAAGGGAGCCGTATTAAGTAAAAGGTCCGAAGGTCGCACGCTACTCCACCATTCCAGCGGGTGTACCCCAAGAGCATCATGGTAAATGCAGTTTTCTCAAAGCGGGTTCGCTTTGCAAAAGATTCAATGTGTGATGCAAAATTGCAGGCCAACTCTGGACACCGGTGTTTCAGGATTATTGTCCTTCATCAGCAGAGTGTAGGAGGATTTTCAGGGGTTGCTGTGCAGGCTGCCAAAGTGTTATCAGGTCTGGTACCTCTCCGGGCGCGTAGGGCGTTACCTGAGCTCGTCAGCTCAAAGGCTCAAGGGAGCCGTAATAAGTAAAAGGTCCATAGGTCGCACGCTACTCCACCATTCCAGCGGGTGTACCCCAAGAGCATCATGGTAAATGCAGTTTTCTCAAAGCGGGTTCGCTTTGCAAAAGATTCAATGTGTGATGCAAAATTGCAGGCCAACTCTGGACACCGGTGTTTCAGGATTATTGTCCTTCATCAGCAGAGTGTAGGAGGATTTTCAGGGGTTGCTGTGCAGGCTGCCAAAGTGTTCTCATGTCTGGTACCTCTCCGGGCGCGTAGGGCGTTACCTGAGCTCATCAGCTCAAAGGCTCAAGGGAGCCGTATTAAGTAAAAGGTCCATAGGTCGCACGCTACTCCACCATTTCAGCGGGAAATGCAGTTTTCTCAAAGCGGGTACGCTTTGCAAAAGATTCAATGTGTGATGCAAAATTGCAGGCCAACTCTGTACACCGGTGTTTCAGGATTATTGTCCTTCATCAGCAGAGTATAGGAGGATTTTCAGGGGTTGCTGTGCAGGCTGCCAAAGTGTTCTCAGGTCTGGTACCTCTCCAGGCGCGTAGGGCGTTACCTGAGCTCGTCAGCTCAAAGGCTCAAGGGAGCCGTATTAAGTAAAAGGTCCATAGGTCGCACGCTACTCCACCATTCCAGCGGGTGTACCCCAAGAGCATCATGGTAAATGCAGTTTTCTCAAAGCGGGTTCGCTTTGCAAAAGATTCAATGTGTGATGCAAAATTGCAGGCCAACTCTGGACACCGGTGTTTCAGGATTATTGTCCTTCATCAGCAGAGTGTAGGAGGATTTTCAGGGGTTGCTGTGCAGGCTGCCAAAGTGTTCTCAGGTCTGGTACCTCTCCGGGCGCGTAGGGCGTTACCTGAGCTCGTCAGCTCAAAGGCTCAAGGGAGCCTTATTAAGTAAAAGGTCCATAGGTTGCACGCTACTCCACCATTCCAGCGGGTGTACCCCAAGAGCATCATGGTAAATGCAGTTTTCTCAAAGAGGGTTCGCTTTGCAAAAGATTCAATGTGTGATGCAAAATTGCAGGCCAACTCTGGACACCGGTGTTTCAGGATTATTGTCCTTCATCAGCAGAGTGTAGGAGGATTTTCAGGGGTTGCTGTGCAGGCTGCCAAAGTGTTCTCAGGTCTGGTACCTCTCCGGGCACTTAGGGCGTTACCTGAGCTCGTCAGCTCAAAGGCTCAAGGGAGCCGTATTAAGTAAAAGGTCCATAGGTCGCACGCTACTCCACCATTCCAGCGGGTGTACCCCAAGAGCATCATGGTAAATGCAGTTTTCTCAAAGCGGGTTCGCTTTGCAAAAGATTCAATGTGTGAAGCAAAATTGCAGGCCAACTCTGGACACCGGTGTTTCAGGATTATTGTCCTTCATCAGCAGAGTGTAGGAGGATTTTCAGGGGTTGCTATGCAGGCTGCCAAAGTGTTCTCAGGTCTGGTACCTCTCCGGGCGCGTAGGGTGTTACCTGAGCTCGTCAGCTCAAAGGCTCAAGGGAGCCGTATTAAGTAAAAGGTCCGAAGGTCGCACGCTACTCCACCATTCCAGCGGGTGTACCCCAAGAGCATCATGGTAAATGCAGTTTTCTCAAAGCGGGTTCGCTTTGCAAAAGATTCAATGTGTGATGCAAAATTGCAGGCCAACTCTGGACACCGGTGTTTCAGGATTATTGTCCTTCATCAGCAGAGTGTAGGAGGATTTTCAGGGGTTGCTGTGCAGGCTGCCAAAGTGTTATCAGGTCTGGTACCTCTCCGGGCGCGTAGGGCGTTACCTGAGCTCGTCAGCTCAAAGGCTCAAGGGAGCCGTAATAAGTAAAAGGTCCATAGGTCGCACGCTACTCCACCATTCCAGCGGGTGTACCCCAAGAGCATCATGGTAAATGCAGTTTTCTCAAAGCGGGTTCGCTTTGCAAAAGATTCAATGTGTGATGCAAAATTGCAGGCCAACTCTGGACACCGGTGTTTCAGGATTATTGTCCTTCATCAGCAGAGTGTAGGAGGATTTTCAGGGTTTGCTGTGCAGGCTGCCAAAGTGTTCTCATGTCTGGTACCTCTCCGGGCGCGTAGGGCGTTACCTGAGCTCATCAGCTCAAAGGCTCAAGGGAGCCGTATTAAGTAAAAGGTCCATAGGTCGCACGCTACTCCACCATTCCAGCGGGTGTACCCCAAGAGCATCATGGTAAATGCAGTTTTCTCAAAGCGGGTTCGCTTTGCAAAAGATTCAATGTGTGATGCAAAATTGCAGGCCAACTCTGGACACCGGTGTTTCAGGATTATTGTCCTTCATCAGCAGAGTGTAGGAGGATTTTCAGGGGTTGCTGTGCAGGCTGCCAAAGTGTTCTCAGGTCTGGTACCTCTCCGGGCGCGTAGGGCGTTACCTGAGCTCGTCAGCTCAAAGGCTCAAGGGAGCCGTATTAAGTAAAAGGTCCATAGGTCGCACGCTATTCCACCATTCCAGCGGGTGTACCCCAAGAGCATCATGGTAAATGCAGTTTTCTTAAAGCGGGTTCGCTTTGAAAAAGATTCAATGTGTGATGCAAAATTGCAGGCCAACTCTGGACACCGGTGTTTCAGGATTATTGTCCTTCATCAGCAGAGTGTAGGAGGATTTTCAGGGGTTGCTGTGCAGGCTGCCAAAGTGTTCTCATGTCTGGTACCTCTCCGGGCGCGTAGGGCGTTACCTGAGCTCATCAGCTCAAAGGCTCAAGGGAGCCGTATTAAGTAAAAGGTCCATAGGTCGCACGCTACTCCACCATTCCAGCGGGTGTACCCCAAGAGCATCATGGTAAATGCAGTTTTCTCAAAGCGGGTTCGCTTTGCAAAAGATTCAATGTGTGAAGCAAAATTGCAGGCCAACTCTGGACACCGGTGTTTCAGGATTATTGTCCTTCATCAGCAGAGTGTAGGAGGATTTTCAGGGGTTGCTATGCAGGCTGCCAAAGTGTTCTCAGGTCTGGTACCTCTCCGGGCGCGTATGGTGTTACCTGAGCTCGTCAGCTCAAAGGCTCAAGGGAGCCGTATTAAGTAAAAGGTCCGAAGGTCGCACGCTACTCCACCATGCCAGCGGGTGTACCCCAAGAGCATCATGGTAAATGCAGTTTTCTCAAAGCGGGTTCGCTTTGCAAAAGATTCAATGTGTGATGCAAAATTGCAGGCCAACTCTGGACACCGGTGTTTCAGGATTATTGTCCTTTATCAGCAGAGTGTAGGAGGATTTTCAGGGGTTGCTGTGCAGGCTGCCAAAGTGTTCTCATGTCTGGTACCTCTCCGGGCGCGTAGGGCGTTACCTGAGCTCATCAGCTCAAAGGCTCAAGGGAGCCGTATTAAGTAAAAGGTCCATAGGTCGCACGCTACTCCACCATTCCAGCGGGTGTACCCCAAGAGCATCATGGTAAATGCAGTTTTCTCAAAGCGGGTTCGCTTTGCAAAAGATTCAATGTGTGAAGCAAAATTGCAGGCCAACTCTGGACACCGGTGTTTCAGGATTATTGTCCTTCATCAGCAGAGTGTAGGAGGATTTTCAGGGGTTGCTATGCAGGCTGCCAAAGTGTTCTCAGGTCTGGTACCTCTCCGGGCGCGTATGGTGTTACCTGAGCTCGTCAGCTCAAAGGCTCAAGGGAGCCGTATTAAGTAAAAGGTCCGAAGGTCGCACGCTACTCCACCATGCCAGCGGGTGTACCCCAAGAGCATCATGGTAAATGCAGTTTTCTCAAAGCGGGTTCGCTTTGCAAAAGATTCAATGTGTGATGCAAAATTGCAGGCCAACTCTGGACACCGGTGTTTCAGGATTATTGTCCTTCATCAGCAGAGTGTAGGAGGATTTTCAGGGGTTGCTGTGCAGGCTGCCAAAGTGTTATCAGGTCTGGTACCTCTCCGGGCGCGTAGGGCGTTACCTGAGCTCGTCAGCTCAAAGGCTCAAGGGAGCCGTAATAAGTAAAAGGTCCATAGGTCGCACGCTACTCCACCATTCCAGCGGGTGTACCCCAAGAGCATCATGGTAAATGCAGTTTTCTCAAAGCGGGTTCGCTTTGCAAAAGATTCAATGTGTGATGCAAAATTGCAGGCCAACTCTGGACACCGGTGTTTCAGGATTATTGTCCTTCATCAGCAGAGTGTAGGAGGATTTTCAGGGGTTGCTGTGCAGGCTGCCAAAGTGTTCTCATGTCTGGTACCTCTCCGGGCGCGTAGGGCGTTACCTGAGCTCATCAGCTCAAAGGCTCAAGGGAGCCGTATTAAGTAAAAGGTCCATAGGTCGCACGCTACTCCACCATTCCAGCGGGTGTACCCCAAGAGCATCATGGTAAATGCAGTTTTCTCAAAGCGGGTTCGCTTTGCAAAAGATTCAATGTGTGATGCAAAATTGCAGGCCAACTCTGGACACCGGTGTTTCAGGATTATTGTCCTTCATCAGCAGAGTGTAGGAGGATTTTCAGGGGTTGCTGTGCAGGCTGCCAAAGTGTTCTCAGGTCTGGTACCTCTCCGGGCGCGTAGGGCGTTACCTGAGCTCGTCAGCTCAAAGGCTCAAGGGAGCCGTATTAAGTAAAAGGTCCATAGGTCGCACGCTACTCCACCATTCCAGCGGGTGTACCCCAAGAGCATCATGGTAAATGCAGTTTTCTTAAAGCGGGTTCGCTTTGAAAAAGATTCAATGTGTGATGCAAAATTGCAGGCCAACTCTGGACACTGGTGTTTCAGGATTATTGTCCTTCATCAGCAGAGTGTAGGAGGATTTTCAGGGGTTGCTGTGCAGGCTGCCAAAGTGTTCTCATGTCTGGTACCTCTCCGGGCGCGTAGGGCGTTACCTGAGCTCATCAGCTCAAAGGCTCAAGGGAGCCGTATTAAGTAAAAGGTCCATAGGTCGCACGCTACTCCACCATTCCAGCGGGTGTACCCCAAGAGCATCATGGTAAATGCAGTTTTCTCAAAGCGGGTTCGCTTTGCAAAAGATTCAATGTGTGATGCAAAATTGCAAGCCAACTCTGGACACCGGTGTTTCAGGATTATTGTCCTTCATCAGCAGAGTGTAGGAGGATTTTCAGGGGTTGCTGTGCAGGCTGCCAAAGTGTTCTCAGGTCTGGTACCTCTCCGGGCGCGTAGGGCGTTACCTGAGCTCGTCAGCTCAAAGGCTCAAGGGAGCCGTATTAAGTAAAAGGTCCATAGGTCGCACGCTACTCCACCATTCCAGCGGGTGTACCCCAAGAGCATCATGGTAAATGCAGTTTTCTCAAAGCGGGTTCCCTTTGCAAAAGATTCAATGTGTGATGCAAAATTGCAGGCCAACTCTGGACACCGGTGTTTCAGGATTATTGTCCTTCATCAGCAGAGTGTAGGAGGATTTTCAGGGGTTGCTGTGCAGGCTGCCAAAGTGTTCTCATGTCTGGTACCTCTCCGGGCGCGTAGGGCGTTACCTGAGCTCGTCAGCTCAAAGGCTCAAGGGAGCCGTATTAGGTAAAAGGTCCATAGGTCGCACGCTACTCCACCATTCCAGCGGGTGTACCCCAAGAGCATCATGGTAAATGCAGTTTTCTCAAAGCGGGTTCGCTTTGCAAAAGATTCAATGTGTGATGCAAAATTGCAGGCCAACTCTGGACACCGGTGTTTCAGGATTATTGTCCTTCATCAGCAGAGTGTAGGAGGATTTTCAGGGGTTGCTGTGCAGGCTGCCAAAGTGTTCTCAGGTCTGGTACCTCTCCGGGCGCGTAGGGCGTTACCTGAGCTCGTCAGCTCAAAGGCTCAAGGGAGCCGTATTAGGTAAAAGGTCCATAGGTCGCACGCTACTCCACCATTCCAGCGGGTGTACCCCAAAGCATCATGGTAAATGCAGTTTTCTCAAAGCGGGTTCGCTTTGCAAAAGATTCAATGTGTGATGCAAAATTGCAGGCCAACTCTGGACACCGGTGTTTCAGGATTATTGTCCTTCATCAGCAGAGTGTAGGAGGATTTTCAGGGGTTGCTGTGCAGGCTGCCAAAGTGTTCTCAGTTCTGGTACCTCTCCGGGCGTGTAGGGCGTTACCTGAGCTCGTCAGCTCAAAGGCTCAAGGGAGCCGTATTAAGTAAAAGGTCCATAGGTCGCACGCTACTCCACCATTCCAGCGGGAAATGCAGTTTTCTCAAAGCGGGTACGCTTTGCAAAGGATTTAATGTGTGATGCAAAATTGCAGGCCAACTCTGTACACCGGTGTTTCAGGATTATTGTCCTTCATCAGCAGAGTATAGGAGGATTTTCAGGGATTGCTGTGCAGGCTGCCAAAGTGTTCTCAGGTCTGGTACCTCTCCGGGCGCGTAGGGCGTTACCTGAGCTCGTCAGCTCAAAGGCTCAAGGGAGCCGTATTAAGTAAAAGGTCCATAGGTCGCACGCTATCCACCATTCCAGCCGGTGTACCCCAAGAGCATCATGGTAAATGCAGTTTTCTCAAAGCGGGTTCGCTTTGCAAAAGATTCAATGTGTGATGCAAAATTGCAGGCCAACTCTGGACACCGGTGTTTCAGGATTATTGTCCTTCATCAGCAGAGTGTAGGAGGATTTTCAGGGGTTGCTGTGCAGGCTGCCAAAGTGTTCTCAGGTCTGGTACCTCTCCGGGCGCGTAGGGCGTTACCTGAGCTCGTCAGCTCAAAGGCTCAAGGGAGCCGTATTAAGTAAAAGGTCCATAGGTCCCACGCTACTCCACCATTCCAGCGGGTGTACCCCAAGAGCATCATGGTAAATGCAGTTTTCTCAAAGAGGGTTCGCTTTGCAAAAGATTCAATGTGTGATGCAAAATTGCAGGCCAACTCTGGACACCGGTGTTTCAGGATTATTGTCCTTCATCAGCAGAGTGTAGGAGGATTTTCAGGGGTTGCTGTGCAGGCTGCCAAAGTGTTCTCAGGTCTGGTACCTCTCCGGGCGCGTAGGGTGTTACCTGAGCTCGTCAGCTCAAAGGCTCAAGGGAGCCGTATTAAGTAAAAGGTCCAAAGGTCGCACGCTACTCCACCATTCCAGCGGGTGTACCCCAAGAGCATCATGGTAAATGCAGTTTTCTCAAAGCGGGTTTGCTTTGCAAAAGATTCAATGTGTGATGCAAAATTGCAGGCCAACTCTGGACACCGGTGTTTCAGGATTATTGTCCTTCATCAGCAGAGTGTAGGAGGATTTTCAGGGGTTGCTGTGCAGGCTGCCAAAGTGTTCTCAGGTCTGGTACCTCTCCGGGCGCGTAGGGCGTTACCTGAGCTCGTCAGCTCAAAGGCTCAAGGGAGCCGTAATAAGTAAAAGGTCCATAGGTCGCACGCTACTCCACCATTCCAGCGGGTGTACCCCAAGAGCATCATGGTAAATGCAGTTTTCTCAAAGCGGGTTCGCTTTGCAAAAGATTCAATGTGTGATGCAAAATTGCAGGCCAACTCTGGACACCGGTGTTTCAGGATTATTGTCCTTCATCAGCAGAGTGTAGGAGGATTTTCAGGGGTTGCTGTGCAGGCTGCCAAAGTGTTCTCATGTCTGGTACCTCTCCGGGCGCGTAGGGCGTTACCTGAGCTCATCAGCTCAAAGGCTCAAGGGAGCCGTATTAAGTAAAAGGTCCATAGGTCGCACGCTACTCCACTATTCCAGCGGGTGTACTCCAAGAGCATCATGGTAAATGCAGTTTTCTCAAAGCGGGTTCGCTTTGCAAAAGATTCAATGTGTGATGCAAAATTGCAGGCCAACTCTGGACACCGGTGTTTCAGGATTATTGTCCTTCATCAGCAGAGTGTAGGAGGATTTTCAGGGGTTGCTGTGCAGGCTGCCAAAGTGTTCTCAGGTCTGGTACCTCTCCGGGCGCGTAGGGCGTTACCTGAGCTCGTCAGCTCAAAGGCACAAGGGAGCCGTATTAAGTAAAAGGTCCATAGGTCGCACGCTACTCCACCATTCCAGCGGGTGTACCCCAAGAGCATCATGGTAAATGCAGTTTTCTCAAAGCGGGTTCGCTTTGCAAAAGATTCAATGTGTGATGCAAAATTGCAGGCCAACTCTGGACACCGGTGTTTCAGGATTATTGTCCTTCATCAGCAGAGTGTAGGAGGATTTTCAGGGGTTGCTGTGCAGGCTGCCAAAGTGTTCTCAGGTCTGGTACCTCTCCGGGCGCGTAGGGCGTTACCTGAGCTCGTCAGCTCAAAGGCTCAAGGGAGCCGTATTAAGTAAAAGGTCCATAGGTCGCACGCTACTCCACCATTCCAGCGGGTGTACCCCAAGAGCATCATGGTAAATGCAGTTTTCTCAAAGCGGGTTCGCTTTGCAAAAGAATCAATGTGTGATGCAAAATTGCAGGCCAACTCTGGACACCAGTGTTTCAGAATTATTGTCCTTCATCAGCAGAGTGTAGGAGGATTTTCAGGGTTTGCTGTGCAGGCTGCCAAAGTGTTCTCAGGTCTGGTACCTCTCCGGGCGCGTAGGGCGTTACCTGAGCTCGTCAGCTCAAAGGCTCAAGAAAGCCGTATTAAGTAAAAGGTCCATAGGTCGCACGCTACTCCACCATTCCATCGGGTGTACCCCAAGAGCATCATGGTAAATGCAGTTTTCTCAAAGCGGGTTCGCTTTGCAAAAGATTTAATGTGTGATGCAAAATTGCAGGCCAACTCTGTACACCGGTGTTTCAGGATTATTGTCCTTCATCAGCAGAGTGTAGGAGGATTTTCAGGGGTTGCTGTGCAGGCTGCCAAAGTGTTCTCAGGTCTGGTACCTCTCCGGGCGCGTAGGGCGTTACCTGAGCTCGTCAGCTCAAAGGCTCAAGGGAGCCGTATTTGTATTTTTGTATTTATTTATTTATAAAGCGCTAACATTCATCCTAAAAGGACATCACGGCGCTGAAGAAAGTTGCAAGTGGTTTGACATCAGTTCTGATTGAGAATTATTGATCTAGCCTGGGAAAAAGGAATGTTTTCAGTTGTTTCTTAAATGAGACAAAGCAGTCATTTGTTCTAATTTTAGGGGGTAGCTCGTTCCACTTTGTTGCCGCAATGTGAGAGAAAGCCCGCTCTCCCATCCTGACAGTACGAACTCGGGTAATAACTGCTCTTCCTAACGTCATAGATCGTAAGTGTCTAGAGGGTTTATGAAATCTGACCCTGTCATGTAGGATGGTAGGGCCTGAGCCGTAGAGTACCTTGTGAGCAATACACAACAGCTTAAAAATGGCTCGTTGCCGCATTGGGAGCCAATGAAGCTCACGCATGCAACTTTTAGCTGAATCATATTTTCTTTTAATGCAGATGGCTTTTGCAGCAGCATTCTGAACCATCTGTAATTTAGAGAAGAGATAATCTGCCATTCCTACAAACAGAGAATTACCATAGTCCAGCCTACTCATCAGTAGTGACTGGACTAAGGTTTTCCTACAATCCGTTGGCACCCAGGGGAAGACACGTCTAAGCATCTTCAAAAGTCCAAAGCTCCTTCCACAAGTTATAGAGACATGGGATTTCATAGATAAATCCTTATCCAGTGTTATTCTTAAGTTTTTTGCTTTAGCAGTGGGATTGGGAGGCAAACCCAAGTCACTTGGCCACCAGCTATTGTCCCAGGCCTGTGTACCTCTGCCGAACAATAGGATTTCGGATTTGTTGGCGTTTAGTCTAAGACAGTGGTCCTGCATCCAGGTTGCCAATTCAGTCAAACAGTTCGTCAATCTGGTTTTAGAGTCATCGTTTCCATCAATGGTGACCATCAGCTGAGTGTCATCAGCATAAGAGCACATTTCGACACCCCACTTTTTGCCAATGGTTGCCAGCGAGGAGACGAATACATTAAACAAAGTTGGGCTCAGTGATGCCCCCTGGGGAACTCCGTATTTTATGAGTCGTGGAGGGGATGTGTAGTCACCCAAGCGTACTGATTGGGTTCGATTCGCTAGGAACGATTGTAGCCATCCTAATGCTTTGCCCAGTATTCCTTTCTCTGCCAGGATGTTCAATAGTTGATTGTGGGGTACGGTATCAAAAGCCGCTGATAGATCAAGGAGTATCAGTGCGACTGTTCTACCCTGAGCCGTATTAAGTAAAAGGTCCATAGGTCGCACGCTACTCCACCATTCCAGCGGGTGTACCCCAAGAGCATCATGGTAAATGCAGTCTTCTCAAAGCGGGTTCGCTTTGCAAAAGATTCAGTGTTTGATGCAAAATTGCAGGCTAACTCTGGACACCGGTGTTTCAGGATTATTGTCCTTCATCAGCAGAGTGTAGGAGGATTTTCAGGGGTTGCTGTGCAGGCTGCCAAAGTGTTCTCAGGTCTGGTACCTCTCCGGGCGCGTAGGGCGTTACCTGAGCTCGTCAGCTCAAAGGCTCAAGGGAGCCGTATTAAGTAAAAGGTCCATAGGTCGCACGCTACTCCACCATTCCAGCGGGTGTACCCCAAGAGCATCATGGTAACTGCAGTTTTCTCAAAGCGGGTTCGCTTTGCAAAAGATTCAATGTGTGATGCAAAATTGCAGGCCAACTCTGGACACCGGTGTTTCAGGATTATTGTCCTTCATCAGCAGAGTGTAGGAGGATTTTCAGGGGTTGCTGTGCAGGCTGCCAAAGTGTTCTCAGGTCTGGTACCTCTCCGGGCGCGTAGGGCGTTACCTGAGCTCGTCAGCTCAAAGGCTCAAGGGAGCCGTATTAAGTAAAAGGTCCATAGGTTGCACGCTACTCCACCATTCCAGCGGGAAATGCAGTTTTCTCAAAGCGGGTTCGCTTTGCAAAAGATTCAATGTGTGATGCAAAATTGCAGGCCAACTCTGTACACCGGTGTTTCAGGATTATTGTCCTTCATCAGCAGAGTGTGTGAGGATTTTCAGGGGTTGCTGTGCAGGCTGCCAAAGTGTTCTCAGGTCTGGTACCTCTCCGGGCGTGTAGGGCGTTACCTGAGCTCGTCAGCTCAAAGGCTCAAGGGAGCCGTATTAAGTAAAAGGTCCATAGGTCGCACGCTACTCCACCATTCCAGCGGGTGTACCCCAAGAGCATCATGGTAAATGCAGTTTTCTCAAACCGGGTTCGCTTTGCAAAAGATTCAATGTGTGATGCAAAATTGCAGGCCAACTCTGGACACCGGTGTTTCAGGAATATTGTCCTTCATCAGCAGAGTGTAGGAGGATTTTCAGGGGTTGCTGTGCAGGCTGCCAAAGTGTTCTCATGTCTGGTACCTCTCCGGGCGTGTAGGGCGTTACCTGAGCTCGTCAGCTCAAAGGCTCAAGGGAGCCGTATTAAGTAAAAGGTCCATAGGTCGCACGCTACTCCACCATTCCAGCGGGTGTACCCCAAGAGCATCATGGTAAATGCAGTTTTCTCAAAGAGGGTTCGCTTTGCAAAAGATTCACTGTGTGATGCAAAATTGCAGGCCAACTTTGGACACCGGTGTTTCAGGATTATTGTCCTTCATCAGCAGAGTGTAGGAGGATTTTCAGGAGTTGCTGTGCAGGCTGCCAAAGTGTTCTCAGGTCTGGTACCTCTCCGGGAGCGTAGGGCATTACCTGAGCTCGTCAGCTCAAAGGCTCAAGGGGAGCCGTATTAAGTAAAAGGTCCATAGGTCACACGCTACTCCACCATTCCAGCGGATGTACCCCAAGAGCATCATGGTAAATGCAGTTTTCTCTAAGCGGGTTCGCTTTGCAAAAGATTCAATGTGTGATGCAAAATTGCAGGCCAACTCTGGACACGGGTGTTTCAGGATTATTGTCCTTCATCAGCAGAGTGTAGGAGGATTTTCAGGGGTTGCTGTGCAGGCTGCCAAAGTGTTCTCAGGTCTGGTACCTCTCCGGGCGCGTAGGGCGTTACCTGAGCTTGTCAGCTCAAAGGCTCAAGGGAGCCGTATTAAGTAAAAGGTCCATAGGTCGCACGCTACTCCACCATTCCAGCGGGTGTACCCCAAGAGCATCATGCTAAATGCAGTTTTCTCAAAGCGGGTTCGCTTTGCAAAAGATTCAATGTGTGATGCAAAATTGCAGGCCAACTCTGGACACCGGTGTTTCAGGATTATTGTCCTTCATCAGCAGAGTGTAGGAGGATTTTCAGGGGTTGCTGTGCAGGCTGCCAAAGTGTTCTCAGGTCTGGTACCTCTCCAGGCGCGTAGGGCGTTACCTGAGCTTGTCAGCTCAAAGGCTCAAGGGAGCCGTATTAAGTAAAAGGTCCATAGGTCGCACGCTACTCCACCACTCCAGCGGGTGTACCCCAAGAGCATCATGGTAAATGCAGTTTTCTCAAAGCGGGTTCGCTTTGCAAAAGATTCAATGTGTGATGCATAATTGCAGGCCAACTCTGGACACCGGTGTTTCAGGATTATTGTCCCTTATCAGCAGAGTGTAGGAGGATTTTCAGGGGTTGCTGTGCAGGCTGCCAAAGTGTTCTCAGGTCTGGTACCTCTCCGGGCGCGTAGGGCGTTACCTGAGCTCGTCAGCTCAAAGGCTCAAGGGAGCCGTATTAAGTAAAAGGTCCATAGGTCGCACGCTACTCCACCACTCCAGCGGGTGTACCCCAAGAGCATCATGGTAAATGCAGTTTTCTCAAAGCGGGTTCGCTTTGCAAAAGATTCAATGTGTGATGCATAATTGCAGGCCAACTCTGGACACCGGTGTTTCAGGATTATTGTCCCTTATCAGCAGAGTGTAGGAGGATTTTCAGGGGTTGCTGTGCAGGCTGCCAAAGTGTTCTCAGGTCTGGTACCTCTCCGGGCGCGTAGGGCGTTACCTGAGCTCGTCAGCTCAAAGGCTCAAGGGAGCCGTATTAAGTAAAAGGTCCATAGGTCGCACGCTACTCCACCATTCCATCGGGTGTACCCTAAGAGCATCATGGTAAATGCAGTTTTCTCAAAGCGGGTTCGCTTCGCGAAAGATTTAATGTGTGATGCAGAATTGCAGGCCAACTCTGGACACCGGTGTTTCAGGATTATTGTCCTTCATCAGCAGAGTGTAGGAGGATTTTCAGGGGTTGCTGTGCAGGCTGCCAAAGTGTTCTCAGGTCTGGTACCTCTCCGGGCGTGTAGGGCGTTACCTGAGCTCGTCAGCTCAAAGGCTCAAGGGAGCCGTATTAAGTAAAAGGTCCATAGGTCGCACGCTACTCCACCATTCCAGCGGGTGTACCCCAAGAGCATCATGGTAAATGCAGTTTTCTCAAAGCGGGTTCGCTTTGCAAAAGATTCAATGTGTGATGCAAAATTGCAGGCCAACTCTGGACACCGGTGTTTCAGGATTATTGTCCTTCATCAGCAGAGTGTAGGAGGATTTTCAGGGGTTGCTGTGCAGGCTGCCAAAGTGTTCTCAGGTCTGGTACCTCTCCGGGCGCGTAGGGCGTTACCTTAGCTCGTCAGCTCAAAGGCTCAAGGGAGCCGTATTAAGTAAAAGGTCCATAGGTCGCACGCTACTCCACCATTCCAGCGGGTGTACCCCAAGAGCATCATGGTAAATGCAGTTTTCTCAAAGCAGGTTCGCTTTGCAAAAGATTCAATGTGTGATGCAAAATTGCAGGCCAACTCTGGACACCGGTGTTTCAGGATTATTGTCCTTCATCAGCAGAGTGTAGGAGGATTTTCAGGGGTTGCTGTGCAGGCTGCCAAAGTGTTCTCAGGTCTGGTACCTCTCCGGGCGCGTAGGGTGTTACCTGAGCTCGTCAGCTCAAAGGCTCAAGGGAGCCGTATTAAGCAAAAGGTCCATAGGTCGCACGCTACTCCACCATTCCAGCGGGTGTACCCCAAGAGCATCATGGTAAATGCAGTGTTCTCAAAGCGGGTTTGCTTTGCAAAAGATTCAATGTGTGATGCAAAATTGCAGGCCAACTCTGGACACCGGTGTTTCAGGATTATTGTCCTTCATCAGCAGAGTGTAGGAGGATTTTCAGGGGTTGCTGTGCAGGCTGCCAAAGTGTTCTCAGGTCTGGTACCTCTCCGGACGCGTAGGGCGTTACCTGAGCTCGTCAGCTCAAAGGCTCAAGGGAGCCGTATTAAGTAAAAGGTCCATAGGTCGCACGCTACTCCACCATTCCAGCGGGTGTACCCCAAGAGCATCATGGTAAATGCAGTTTTCTCAAAGCGGGTTCGCTTTGCAAAAGATTCAATGTGTGATGCAAAATTGCAGGCCAACTCTGGACACCGGTGTTTCAGGATTATTGTCCTTCATCAGCAGAGTGTAGGACGATTTTCAGGGGTTGCTGTGCAGGCTGCCAAAGTGTTCTCATGTCTGGTACCTCTCCGGGCGCGTAGGGCGTTACCTGAGCTCATCAGCTCAAAGGCTCAAGGGAGCCGTATTAAGTAAAAGGTCCATAGGTCGCACGCTACTCCACCATTCCAGCGGGTGTACCCCAAGAGCATCATGGTAAATGCAGTTTTCTCAAAGCGGGTTCGCTTTGCAAAAGATTCAATGTGTGATGCAAAATTGCAGGCCAACTCTGGACACCGGTGTTTCAGGATTATTGTCCTTCATCAGCAGAGTGTAGGAGGATTTTCAGGGGTTGCTGTGCAGGCTGCCAAAGTGTTCTCAGGTCTGGTACCTCTCCGGGCGCGTAGGGCGTTACCTGAGCTCGTCAGCTCAAAGGCTCAAGGGAGCCGTATTAAGTAAAAGGTCCATAGGTCGCACGCTACTCCACCATTCCAGCGGGTGTACCCCAAGAGCATCATGGTAAATGCAGTTTTCTCAAAGCGGGTTCGCTTTGCAAAAGATTCAATGTGTGATGCAAAATTGCAGGCCAACTCTGGACACCGGTGTTTCAGGATTATTGTCCTTCATCAGCAGAGTGTAGGAGGATTTTCAGGGGTTGCTGTGCAGGCTGCCAAAGTGTTCTCAGGTCTGGTACCTCTCCGGGCGCGTAGGGCGTTACCTGAGCTCGTCAGCTCAAAGGCTCAAGGGAGCCGTATTAAGTAAAAGGTCCATAGGTCGCACGCTACTCCACCATTCCAGCGGGTGTACCCCAAGAGCATCATGGTAAATGCAGTTTTCTCAAAGCGGGTTCGCTTTGCAAAAGATTCAATGTGTGATGCAAAATTGCAGGAAAACTCTGGACACCGGTGTTTCAGGATTATTGTCCTTCATCAGCAGAGTGTAGGAGGATTTTCAGGGGTTGCTGTGCAGGCTGCCAAAGTGTTCTCATGTCTGGTACCTCTCCGGGCGCGTAGGGCCTTACCTGAGCTCATCAGCTCAAAGGCTCAAGGGAGCCGTATTAAGTAAAAGGTCCATAGGTCGCACGCTACTCCACCATTCCAGCGGGTGTACCCCAAGAGCATCATGGTAAATGCAGTTTTCTCAAAGCGGGTTCGCTTTGCAAAAGATTCAATGTGTGATGCAAAATTGCAGGCCAACTCTGGACACCGGTGTTTCAGGATTATTGTCCTTCATCAGCAGAGTGTAGGAGGATTTTCAGGGGTTGCTGTGCAGGCTGCCAAAGTGTTCTCAGGTCTGGTACCTCTCCGGGCGCGTAGGGCGTTACCTGAGCTCGTCAGCTCAAAGGCTCAAGGGAGCCGTATTAAGTAAAAGGTCCATAGGTCGCACGCTACTCCACCATTCCAGCGGGTGTACCCCAAGAGCATCATGGTAAATGCAGTTTTCTCAAAGCGGGTTCGCTTTGCAAAAGATTCAATGTGTGATGCAAAATTGCAGGCCAACTCTGTACACCGGTGTTTCAGGATTATTGTCCTTCATCAGCAGAGTGTAGGAGGATTTTCAGGGGTTGCTGTGCAGGCTGCCAAAGTGTTCTCAGGTCTGGTACCTCTCCGGGCGCGTAGGGCGTTACCTGAGCTCGTCAGCTCAAAGGCTCAAGGGAGCCGTATTAAGTAAAAGGTCCATAGGTCGCACGCTACTCCACCATTCCATCGGGTGTACCCCAAGAGCATCATGGTAAATGCAGTTTTCTTAAAGCGGGTTCGCTTTGCAAAAGATTTAATGTGTGATGCAAAATTGCAGGCCAACTCTGGACACCGGTGTTTCAGGATTATTGTCCTTCATCAGCAGAGTGTAGGAGGATTTTCAGGGGTTGCTGTGCAGGCTGCCAAAGTGTTCTCAGGTCTGGTACCTCTCCGGGCGCGTAGGGCGTTACCTGAGCTCGTCAGCTCAAAGGCTCAAAGGAGCCGTATTAAGTAAAAGGTCCATAGGTCGCACGCTACTCCACCATTCCAGCGGGTGTACCCCAAGAGCATCATGGTAAATGCAGTTTTCTCAGAACGGGTTCGCTTTGCAAAAGATTCAATGTGTGATGCAAAATTGCAGGCCAACTCTGGACACCGGTGTTTCAGGATTATTGTCCTTCATCAGCAGAGTGTAGGAGGATTTTCAGGGGTTGCTGTGCAGGCTGCCAAAGTGTTCTCAGGTCTGGTACCTCTCCGGGCGCGTAGGGCGTTACCTGAGCTCGTCAGCTCAAAGGCTCAAGGGAGCCGTATTAAGTAAAAGGTCCATAGGTCGCACGCTACTCCACCATTCCAGCGGGTGTACCCCAAGAGCATCATGGTAAATGCAGTCTTCTCAAAGCGGGTTCGCTTTGCAAAAGATTCAATGTGTGATGCAAAATTGCAGGCCAACTCTGGACACCGGTGTTTCAGGATTATTGTCCTTCATCAGCAGAGTGTAGGAGGATTTTCAGGGGTTGCTGTGCAGGCTGCCAAAGTGTTCTCAGGTCTGGTACCTCTCCGGGCGCGTAGGGCGTTACCTGAGCTCGTCAGCTCAAAGGCTCAAGGGAGCCGTATTAAGTAAAAGGTCCATAGGTCGCACGCTACTCCACCATTCCAGCGGGTGTACCCCAAGAGCATCATGGTAACTGCAGTTTTCTCAAAGCGGGTTCGCTTTGCAAAAGATTCAATGTGTGATGCAAAATTGCAGGCCAACTCTGGACACCGGTGTTTCAGGATTATTGTCCTTCATCAGCAGAGTGTAGGAGGATTTTCAGGGGTTGCTGTGCAGGCTGCCAAAGTGTTCTCAGGTCTGGTACCTCTCCGGGCGCGTAGGGCGTTACCTGAGCTCGTCAGCTCAAAGGCTCAAGGGAGCCGTATTAAGTAAAAGGTCCATAGGTTGCACGCTACTCCACCATTCCAGCGGGAAATGCAGTTTTCTCAAAGCGGGTTCGCTTTGCAAAAGATTCAATGTGTGATGCAAAATTGCAGGCCAACTCTGGACACCGGTGTTTCAGGATTATTGTCCTTCATCAGCAGAGTGTAGGAGGATTTTCAGGGGTTGCTGTGCAGGCTGCCAAAGTGTTCTCAGGTCTGGTACCTCTCCGGGCGCGTAGGGCGTTACCTGAGCTCGTCAGCTCAAAGGCTCAAGGGAGCCGTATTAAGTAAAAGGTCCATAGGTTGCACGCTACTCCACCATTCCAGCGGGAAATGCAGTTTTCTCAAAGCGGGTTCGCTTTGCAAAAGATTCAATGTGTGATGCAAAATTGCAGGCCAACTCTGGACACCGGTGTTTCAGGATTATTGTCCTTCATCAGCAGAGTGTAGGAGGATTTTCAGGGGTTGCTGTGCAGGCTGCCAAAGTGTTCTCAGGTCTGGTACCTCTCGGGGCGCGTAGGGCGTTTCCTGAGCTCGTCAGCTCAAAGGCTCAAGGGAGCCGTATTAAGTAAAAGGTCCATAGGTCGCACGCTACTCCACCATTCCAGCGGGTGTACCCCAAGAGCATCATGGTAAATGCAGTTTTCTCAAAGAGGGTTCGCTTTGCAAAAGATTCAATGTGTGATGCAAAATTGCAGGCCAACTCTGGACACCGGTGTTTCAGGATTATTGTCCTTCATCAGCAGAGTGTAGGAGGATTTTCAGGGGTTGCTGTGCAGGCTGCCAAAGTGTTCTCAGGTCTGGTACCTCTCCGGGCGCGTAGGGCATTACCTGAGCTCGTCAGCTCAAAGGCTCAAGGGAGCTGTATTAAGTAAAAGGTCCATAGGTCGCACGCTACTCCACCATTCCAGCGGGTGTACCCCAAGAGCATCATGCTAAATGCAGTTTTCTCAAAGCGGGTTCGCTTTGCAAAAGATTCAATGTGTGATGCAAAATTGCAGGCCAACTCTGGACACCGGTGTTTCAGGATTATTGTCCTTCATCAGCAGAGTGTAGGAGGATTTTCAGGGGTTGCTGTGCAGGCTGCCAAAGTGTTCTCAGGTCTGGTACCTCTCCGGGCGCGTAGGGCGTTACCTGAGCTCGTCAGGTCAAAGGCTCAAGGGAGCCGTATTAAGTAAAAGGTCCATAGGTCGCACGCTACTCCACCATTCCAGCGGGTGTACCCCAAGAGCATCATGGTAAATGCAGTCTTCTCAAAGCGGGTTCGCTTTGCAAAAGATTCAATGTGTGATGCAAAATTGCAGGCCAACTCTGGACACCGGTGTTTCAGGATTATTGTCCTTCATCGGCAGAGTGTAGGAGGATTTTCAGGGGTTGCTGTGCAGGCTGCCAAAGTGTTCTCAGGTCTGGTACCTCTCCGGGCGCATAGGGCGTTACCTGAGCTCGTCAGCTAAAAGGCTCAAGGGAGCCGTATTAAGTAAAAGGTCCATAGGTCGCACGCTACTCCACCATTCCAGCGGGTGTACCCCAAGAGCATCATGGTAACTGCAGTTTTCTCAAAGCGGGTTCGCTTTGCAAAAGATTCAATGTGTGATGCAAAATTGCAGGCCAACTCTGGACACCGGTGTTTCAGGATTATTGTCCTTCATCAGCAGAGTGTAGGAGGATTTTCAGGGGTTGCTGTGCAGGCTGCCAAAGTGTTCTCAGGTCTGGTACCTCTCCGGGCGCGTAGGGCGTTACCTGAGCTCGTCAGCTCAAAGGCTCAAGGGAGCCGTATTAAGTAAAAGGTCCATAGGTTGCACGCTACTCCACCATTCCAGCGGGAAATGCAGTTTTCTCAAAGCGGGTTCGCTTTGCAAAAGATTCAATGTGCGATGCAAAATTGCAGGCCAACTCTGGACACCGGTGTTTCAGGATTATTGTCCTTCATCAGCAGAGTGTAGGAGGATTTTCAGGGGTTGCTGTGCAGGCTGCCAAAGTGTTCTCAGGTCTGGTACCTCTCGGGGCGCGTAGGGCGTTACCTGAGCTCGTCAGCTCAAAGGCTCAAGGGAGCCGTATTAAGTAAAAGGTCCATAGGTCGCACGCTACTCCACCATTCCAGCGGGTGTACCCCAAGAGCATCATGGTAAATGCAGTTTTCTCAAAGAGGGTTCGCTTTGCAAAAGATTCAATGTGTGATGCAAAATTGCAGGCCAACTCTGGACACCGGTGTTTCAGGATTATTGTCCTTCATCAGCAGAGTATAGGAGGATTTTCAGGGGTTGCTGTGCAGGCTGCCAAAGTGTTCTCAGGTCTGGTACCTCTCCGGGCGCGTAGGGCGTTACCTGAGCTCGTCAGCTCAAAGGCTCAAGGGAGCCGTATTAAGTAAAAGGTCCATAGGTCACACGCTACTCCACCATTCCAGCGGATGTACCCCAAGAGCATCATGGTAAATGCAGTTTTCTCAAAGCGGGTTCGCTTTGCAAAAGATTCAATGTGTGATGCAAAATTGCAGGCCAACTCTGGACACCGGTGTTTCAGGATTATTGTCCTTCATCAGCAGAGTGTAGGAGGATTTTCAGGGGTTGCTGTGCAGGCTGCCAAAGTGTTCTCAGGTCTGGTACCTCTCGGGGCGCGTAGGGCGTTACCTGAGCTCGTCAGCTCAAAGGCTCAAGTGAGCCGTATTAAGTAAAAGGTCCATAGGTCGCACGCTACTCCACCATTCCAGCGGGTGTACCCCAAGAGCATCATGGTAAATGCAGTTTTCTCAAAGAGGGTTCGCTTTGCAAAAGATTCAATGTGTGATGCAAAATTGCAGGCCAACTCTGGACACCGGTGTTTCAGGATTATTGTCCTTCATCAGCAGAGTGTAGGAGGATTTTCAGGGGTTGCTGTGCAGGCTGCCAAAGTGTTCTCAGGTCTGGTACCTCTCCGGGCGCGTAGGGCGTTACCTGAGCTCGTCAGCTCAAAGGCTCAAGGGAGCCGTATTAAGTAAAAGGTCCATAGGTCACACGCTACTCCACCATTCCAGCGGATGTACCCCAAGAGCATCATGGTAAATGCAGTTTTCTCAAAGCGGGTTCGCTTTGCAAAAGATTCAATGTGTGATGCAAAATTGCAGGCCAACTCTGGACACCGGTGTTTCAGGATTATTGTCCTTCATCAGCAGAGTGTAGGAGGATTTTCAGGGGTTGCTGTGCAGGCTGCCAAAGTGTTCTCAGGTCTGGTACCTCTCCGGGCGCGTAGGGCGTTACCTGAGCTCGTCAGCTCAAAGGCTCAAGGGAGCCGTATTAAGTAAAAGGTCCATAGGTCGCACGCTACTCCACCATTCCCGCGGGTGTACCCCAAGAGCATCATGCTAAATGCAGTTTTCTCAAAGCGGGTTCGCTTTGCAAAAGATTCAATGTGTGATGCAAAATTGCAGGCCAACTCTGGACACCGGTGTTTCAGGATTATTGTCCTTCATCAGCAGAGTGTAGGAGGATTTTCAGGGGTTGCTGTGCAGGCTGCCAAAGTGTTCTCAGGTCTGGTACCTCTCCGGGCGCGTAGGGCGTTACCTGAGCTCGTCAGCTCAAAGGCTCAAGGGAGCCGTATTAAGTAAAAGGTCCATAGGTCGCACGCTACTCCACCATTCCAGCGGGTGTACCCCAAGAGCATCATGGTAACTGCAGTTTTCTCAAAGCGGGTTCGCTTTGCAAAAGATTCAATGTGTGATGCAAAATTGCAGGCCAACTCTGGACACCGGTGTTTCAGGATTATTGTCCTTCATCAGCAGAGTGTAGGAGGATTTTCAGGGGTTGCTGTGCAGGCTGCCAAAGTGTTCTCAGGTCTGGTACCTCTCCGGGCGCGTAGGGCGTTACCTGAGCTCGTCAGCTCAAAGGCTCAAGGGAGCCGTATTAAGTAAAAGGTCCATAGGTTGCACGCTACTCCACCATTCCAGCGGGAAATGCAGTTTTCTCAAAGCGGGTTCGCTTTGCAAAAGATTCAATGTGTGATGCAAAATTGCAGGCCAACTCTGGACACCGGTGTTTCAGGATTATTGTCCTTCATCAGCAGAGTGTAGGAGGATTTTCAGGGGTTGCTGTGCAGGCTGCCAAAGTGTTCTCAGGTCTGGTACCTCTCCGGGCGCGTAGGGCGTTACCTGAGCTCGTCAGCTCAAAGGCTCAAGGGAGCCGTATTAAGTAAAAGGTCCATAGGTTGCACGCTACTCCACCATTCCAGCGGGAAATGCAGTTTTCTCAAAGCGGGTTCGCTTTGCAAAAGATTCAATGTGCGATGCAAAATTGCAGGCCAACTCTGGACACCGGTGTTTCAGGATTATTGTCCTTCATCAGCAGAGTGTAGGAGGATTTTCAGGGGTTGCTGTGCAGGCTGCCAAAGTGTTCTCAGGTCTGGTACCTCTCGGGGCGCGTAGGGCGTTACCTGAGCTCGTCAGCTCAAAGGCTCAAGGGAGCCGTATTAAGTAAAAGGTCCATAGGTCGCACGCTACTCCACCATTCCAGCGGGTGTACCCCAAGAGCATCATGGTAAATGCAGTTTTCTCAAAGAGGGTTCGCTTTGCAAAAGATTCAATGTGTGATGCAAAATTGCAGGCCAACTCTGGACACCGGTGTTTCAGGATTATTGTCCTTCATCAGCAGAGTATAGGAGGATTTTCAGGGGTTGCTGTGCAGGCTGCCAAAGTGTTCTCAGGTCTGGTACCTCTCCGGGCGCGTAGGGCGTTACCTGAGCTCGTCAGCTCAAAGGCTCAAGGGAGCCGTATTAAGTAAAAGGTCCATAGGTCACACGCTACTCCACCATTCCAGCGGATGTACCCCAAGAGCATCATGGTAAATGCAGTTTTCTCAAAGCGGGTTCGCTTTGCAAAAGATTCAATGTGTGATGCAAAATTGCAGGCCAACTCTGGACACCGGTGTTTCAGGATTATTGTCCTTCATCAGCAGAGTGTAGGAGGATTTTCAGGGGTTGCTGTGCAGGCTGCCAAAGTGTTCTCAGGTCTGGTACCTCTCGGGGCGCGTAGGGCGTTACCTGAGCTCGTCAGCTCAAAGGCTCAAGTGAGCCGTATTAAGTAAAAGGTCCATAGGTCGCACGCTACTCCACCATTCCAGCGGGTGTACCCCAAGAGCATCATGGTAAATGCAGTTTTCTCAAAGAGGGTTCGCTTTGCAAAAGATTCAATGTGTGATGCAAAATTGCAGGCCAACTCTGGACACCGGTGTTTCAGGATTATTGTCCTTCATCAGCAGAGTGTAGGAGGATTTTCAGGGGTTGCTGTGCAGGCTGCCAAAGTGTTCTCAGGTCTGGTACCTCTCCGGGCGCGTAGGGCGTTACCTGAGCTCGTCAGCTCAAAGGCTCAAGGGAGCCGTATTAAGTAAAAGGTCCATAGGTCACACGCTACTCCACCATTCCAGCGGATGTACCCCAAGAGCATCATGGTAAATGCAGTTTTCTCAAAGCGGGTTCGCTTTGCAAAAGATTCAATGTGTGATGCAAAATTGCAGGCCAACTCTGGACACCGGTGTTTCAGGATTATTGTCCTTCATCAGCAGAGTGTAGGAGGATTTTCAGGGGTTGCTGTGCAGGCTGCCAAAGTGTTCTCAGGTCTGGTACCTCTCCGGGCGCGTAGGGCGTTACCTGAGCTCGTCAGCTCAAAGGCTCAAGGGAGCCGTATTAAGTAAAAGGTCCATAGGTCGCACGCTACTCCACCATTCCCGCGGGTGTACCCCAAGAGCATCATGCTAAATGCAGTTTTCTCAAAGCGGGTTCGCTTTGCAAAAGATTCAATGTGTGATGCAAAATTGCAGGCCAACTCTGGACACCGGTGTTTCAGGATTATTGTCCTTCATCAGCAGAGTGTAGGAGGATTTTCAGGGGTTGCTGTGCAGGCTGCCAAAGTGTTCTCAGGTCTGGTACCTCTCCGGGCGCGTAGGGCGTTACCTGAGCTCGTCAGCTCAAAGGCTCAAGGGAGCCGTATTAAGTAAAAGGTCCATAGGTCGCACGCTACTCCACCATTCCAGCGGGTGTACCCCAAGAGCATCATGGTAACTGCAGTTTTCTCAAAGCGGGTTCGCTTTGCAAAAGATTCAATGTGTGATGCAAAATTGCAGGCCAACTCTGGACACCGGTGTTTCAGGATTATTGTCCTTCATCAGCAGAGTGTAGGAGGATTTTCAGGGGTTGCTGTGCAGGCTGCCAAAGTGTTCTCAGGTCTGGTACCTCTCCGGGCGCGTAGGGCGTTACCTGAGCTCGTCAGCTCAAAGGCTCAAGGGAGCCGTATTAAGTAAAAGGTCCATAGGTTGCACGCTACTCCACCATTCCAGCGGGAAATGCAGTTTTCTCAAAGCGGGTTCGCTTTGCAAAAGATTCAATGTGTGATGCAAAATTGCAGGCCAACTCTGGACACCGGTGTTTCAGGATTATTGTCCTTCATCAGCAGAGTGTAGGAGGATTTTCAGGGGTTGCTGTGCAGGCTGCCAAAGTGTTCTCAGGTCTGGTACCTCTCGGGGCGCGTAGGGCGTTACCTGAGCTCGTCAGCTCAAAGGCTCAAGGGAGCCGTATTAAGTAAAAGGTCCATAGGTTGCACGCTACTCCACCATTCCAGCGGGAAATGCAGTTTTCTCAAAGCGGGTTCGCTTTGCAAAAGATTCAATGTGTGATGCAAAATTGCAGGCCAACTCTGGACACCGGTGTTTCAGGATTATTGTCCTTCATCAGCAGAGTGTGTGAGGATTTTCAGGGGTTGCTGTGCAGGCTGCCAAAGTGTTCTCAGGTCTGGTACCTCTCCGGGCGTGTAGGGCGTTACCTGAGCTCGTCAGCTCAAAGGCTCAAGGGAGCCGTATTAAGTAAAAGGTCCATAGGTCGCACGCTACTCCACCATTCCAGCGGGTGTACCCCAAGAGCATCATGGTAAATGCAGTTTTCTCAAAGCGGGTTCGCTTTGCAAAAGATTCAATGTGTGATGCAAAATTGCAGGCCAACTCTGGACACCGGTGTTTCAGGATTATTGTCCTTCATCAGCAGAGTGTAGGAGGATTTTCAGGGGTTGCTGCGCAGGCTGCCAAAATGTTCTCAGGTCTGGTACCTCTCCGGGCGCGTAGGGCGTTACCTGAGCTCGTCAGCTGAAAGGCTCAAGGGAGCCGTATTAAGTAAAAGGTCCATAGGTCGCACGCTACTCCACCATTCCAGCGGGTGTACCCCAAGAGCATCATGGTAAATGCAGTCTTCTCAAAGCGGGTTCGCTTTGCAAAAGATTCAATGTGTGATGCAAAATTGCAGGCCAACTCTGGACACCGGTGTTTCAGGATTATTGTCCTTCATCGGCAGAGTGTAGGAGGATTTTCAGGGGTTGCTGTGCAGGCTGCCAAAGTGTTCTCAGGTCTGGTACCTCTCCGGGCGCATAGGGCGTTACCTGAGCTCGTCAGCTAAAAGGCTCAAGGGAGCCGTATTAAGTAAAAGGTCCATAGGTCGCACGCTACTCCACCATTCCAGCGGGTGTACCCCAAGAGCATCATGGTAACTGCAGTTTTCTCAAAGCGGGTTCGCTTTGCAAAAGATTCAATGTGTGATGCAAAATTGCAGGCCAACTCTGGACACCGGTGTTTCAGGATTATTGTCCTTCATCAGCAGAGTGTAGGAGGATTTTCAGGGGTTGCTGTGCAGGCTGCCAAAGTGTTCTCAGGTCTGGTACCTCTCCGGGCGCGTAGGGCGTTACCTGAGCTCGTCAGCTCAAAGGCTCAAGGGAGCCGTATTAAGTAAAAGGTCCATAGGTTGCACGCTACTCCACCATTCCAGCGGGAAATGCAGTTTTCTCAAAGCGGGTTCGCTTTGCAAAAGATTCAATGTTTGATGCAAAATTGCAGGCCAACTCTGGACACCGGTGTTTCAGGATTATTGTCCTTCATCAGCAGAGTGTAGGAGGATTTTCAGGGGTTGCTGTGCAGGCTGCCAAAGTGTTCTCAGGTCTGGTACCTCTCGGGGCGCGTAGGGCGTTACCTGAGCTCGTCAGCTCAAAGGCTCAAGGGAGCCGTATTAAGTAAAAGGTCCATAGGTCGCACGCTACTCCACCATTCCAGCGGGTGTACCCCAAGAGCATCATGGTAAATGCAGTTTTCTCAAAGAGGGTTCGCTTTGCAAAAGATTCAATGTGTGATGCAAAATTGCAGGCCAACTCTGGACACCGGTGTTTCAGGATTATTGTCCTTCATCAGCAGAGTATAGGAGGATTTTCAGGGGTTGCTGTGCAGGCTGCCAAAGTGTTCTCAGGTCTGGTACCTCTCCGGGCGCGTAGGGCGTTACCTGAGCTCGTCAGCTCAAAGGCTCAAGGGAGCCGTATTAAGTAAAAGGTCCATAGGTCACACGCTACTCCACCATTCCAGCGGATGTACCCCAAGAGCATCATGGTAAATGCAGTTTTCTCAAAGCGGGTTCGCTTTGCAAAAGATTCAATGTGTGATGCAAAATTGCAGGCCAACTCTGGACACCGGTGTTTCAGGATTATTGTCCTTCATCAGCAGAGTGTAGGAGGATTTTCAGGGGTTGCTGTGCAGGCTGCCAAAGTGTTCTCAGGTCTGGTACCTCTCCGGGCGCGTAGGGCGTTACCTGAGCTCGTCAGCTCAAAGGCTCAAGGGAGCTGTATTAAGTAAAAGGTCCATAGGTCGCACGCTACTCCACCATTCCAGCGGGTGTACCCCAAGAGCATCATGCTAAATGCAGTTTTCTCAAAGCGGGTTCGCTTTGCAAAAGATTCAATGTGTGATGCAAAATTGCAGGCCAACTCTGGACACCGGTGTTTCAGGATTATTGTCCTTCATCAGCAGAGTGTAGGAGGATTTTCAGGGGTTGCTGTGCAGGCTGCCAAAGTGTTCTCAGGTCTGGTACCTCTCCGGGCGCGTAGGGCGTTACCTGAGCTCGTCAGGTCAAAGGCTCAAGGGAGCCGTATTAAGTAAAAGGTCCATAGGTCGCACGCTACTCCACCATTCCAGCGGGTGTACCCCAAGAGCATCATGGTAAATGCAGTCTTCTCAAAGCGGGTTCGCTTTGCAAAAGATTCAATGTGTGATGCAAAATTGCAGGCCAACTCTGGACACCGGTGTTTCAGGATTATTGTCCTTCATCGGCAGAGTGTAGGAGGATTTTCAGGGGTTGCTGTGCAGGCTGCCAAAGTGTTCTCAGGTCTGGTACCTCTCCGGGCGCATAGGGCGTTACCTGAGCTCGTCAGCTAAAAGGCTCAAGGGAGCCGTATTAAGTAAAAGGTCCATAGGTCGCACGCTACTCCACCATTCCAGCGGGTGTACCCCAAGAGCATCATGGTAACTGCAGTTTTCTCAAAGCGGGTTCGCTTTGCAAAAGATTCAATGTGTGATGCAAAATTGCAGGCCAACTCTGGACACCGGTGTTTCAGGATTATTGTCCTTCATCAGCAGAGTGTAGGAGGATTTTCAGGGGTTGCTGTGCAGGCTGCCAAAGTGTTCTCAGGTCTGGTACCTCTCCGGGCGCGTAGGGCGTTACCTGAGCTCGTCAGCTCAAAGGCTCAAGGGAGCCGTATTAAGTAAAAGGTCCATAGGTCGCACGCTACTCCACCATTCCAGCGGGTGTACCCCAAGAGCATCATGGTAACTGCAGTTTTCTCAAAGCGGGTTCGCTTTGCAAAAGATTCAATGTGTGATGCAAAATTGCAGGCCAACTCTGGACACCGGTGTTTCAGGATTATTGTCCTTCATCAGCAGAGTGTAGGAGGATTTTCAGGGGTTGCTGTGCAGGCTGCCAAAGTGTTCTCAGGTCTGGTACCTCTCCGGGCGCGTAGGGCGTTACCTGAGCTCGTCAGCTCAAAGGCTCAAGGGAGCCGTATTAAGTAAAAGGTCCATAGGTTGCACGCTACTCCACCATTCCAGCGGGAAATGCAGTTTTCTCAAAGCGGGTTCGCTTTGCAAAAGATTCAATGTGTGATGCAAAATTGCAGGCCAACTCTGGACACCGGTGTTTCAGGATTATTGTCCTTCATCAGCAGAGTGTAGGAGGATTTTCAGGGGTTGCTGTGCAGGCTGCCAAAGTGTTCTCAGGTCTGGTACCTCTCCGGGCGCGTAGGGCGTTACCTGAGCTCGTCAGCTCAAAGGCTCAAGGGAGCCGTATTAAGTAAAAGGTCCATAGGTTGCACGCTACTCCACCATTCCAGCGGGAAATGCAGTTTTCTCAAAGCGGGTTCGCTTTGCAAAAGATTCAATGTGTGATGCAAAATTGCAGGCCAACTCTGGACACCGGTGTTTCAGGATTATTGTCCTTCATCAGCAGAGTGTAGGAGGATTTTCAGGGGTTGCTGTGCAGGCTGCCAAAGTGTTCTCAGGTCTGGTACCTCTCGGGGCGCGTAGGGCGTTACCTGAGCTCGTCAGCTCAAAGGCTCAAGGGAGCCGTATTAAGTAAAAGGTCCATAGGTCGCACGCTACTCCACCATTCCAGCGGGTGTACCCCAAGAGCATCATGGTAAATGCAGTTTTCTCAAAGAGGGTTCGCTTTGCAAAAGATTCAATGTGTGATGCAAAATTGCAGGCCAACTCTGGACACCGGTGTTTCAGGATTATTGTCCTTCATCAGCAGAGTGTAGGAGGATTTTCAGGGGTTGCTGTGCAGGCTGCCAAAGTGTTCTCAGGTCTGGTACCTCTCCGGGCGCGTAGGGCATTACCTGAGCTCGTCAGCTCAAAGGCTCAAGGGAGCTGTATTAAGTAAAAGGTCCATAGGTCGCACGCTACTCCACCATTCCAGCGGGTGTACCCCAAGAGCATCATGCTAAATGCAGTTTTCTCAAAGCGGGTTCGCTTTGCAAAAGATTCAATGTGTGATGCAAAATTGCAGGCCAACTCTGGACACCGGTGTTTCAGGATTATTGTCCTTCATCAGCAGAGTGTAGGAGGATTTTCAGGGGTTGCTGTGCAGGCTGCCAAAGTGTTCTCAGGTCTGGTACCTCTCCGGGCGCGTAGGGCGTTACCTGAGCTCGTCAGGTCAAAGGCTCAAGGGAGCCGTATTAAGTAAAAGGTCCATAGGTCGCACGCTACTCCACCATTCCAGCGGGTGTACCCCAAGAGCATCATGGTAAATGCAGTCTTCTCAAAGCGGGTTCGCTTTGCAAAAGATTCAATGTGTGATGCAAAATTGCAGGCCAACTCTGGACACCGGTGTTTCAGGATTATTGTCCTTCATCGGCAGAGTGTAGGAGGATTTTCAGGGGTTGCTGTGCAGGCTGCCAAAGTGTTCTCAGGTCTGGTACCTCTCCGGGCGCATAGGGCGTTACCTGAGCTCGTCAGCTAAAAGGCTCAAGGGAGCCGTATTAAGTAAAAGGTCCATAGGTCGCACGCTACTCCACCATTCCAGCGGGTGTACCCCAAGAGCATCATGGTAACTGCAGTTTTCTCAAAGCGGGTTCGCTTTGCAAAAGATTCAATGTGTGATGCAAAATTGCAGGCCAACTCTGGACACCGGTGTTTCAGGATTATTGTCCTTCATCAGCAGAGTGTAGGAGGATTTTCAGGGGTTGCTGTGCAGGCTGCCAAAGTGTTCTCAGGTCTGGTACCTCTCCGGGCGCGTAGGGCGTTACCTGAGCTCGTCAGCTCAAAGGCTCAAGGGAGCCGTATTAAGTAAAAGGTCCATAGGTTGCACGCTACTCCACCATTCCAGCGGGAAATGCAGTTTTCTCAAAGCGGGTTCGCTTTGCAAAAGATTCAATGTGCGATGCAAAATTGCAGGCCAACTCTGGACACCGGTGTTTCAGGATTATTGTCCTTCATCAGCAGAGTGTAGGAGGATTTTCAGGGGTTGCTGTGCAGGCTGCCAAAGTGTTCTCAGGTCTGGTACCTCTCGGGGCGCGTAGGGCGTTACCTGAGCTCGTCAGCTCAAAGGCTCAAGGGAGCCGTATTAAGTAAAAGGTCCATAGGTCGCACGCTACTCCACCATTCCAGCGGGTGTACCCCAAGAGCATCATGGTAAATGCAGTTTTCTCAAAGAGGGTTCGCTTTGCAAAAGATTCAATGTGTGATGCAAAATTGCAGGCCAACTCTGGACACCGGTGTTTCAGGATTATTGTCCTTCATCAGCAGAGTATAGGAGGATTTTCAGGGGTTGCTGTGCAGGCTGCCAAAGTGTTCTCAGGTCTGGTACCTCTCCGGGCGCGTAGGGCGTTACCTGAGCTCGTCAGCTCAAAGGCTCAAGGGAGCCGTATTAAGTAAAAGGTCCATAGGTCACACGCTACTCCACCATTCCAGCGGATGTACCCCAAGAGCATCATGGTAAATGCAGTTTTCTCAAAGCGGGTTCGCTTTGCAAAAGATTCAATGTGTGATGCAAAATTGCAGGCCAACTCTGGACACCGGTGTTTCAGGATTATTGTCCTTCATCAGCAGAGTGTAGGAGGATTTTCAGGGGTTGCTGTGCAGGCTGCCAAAGTGTTCTCAGGTCTGGTACCTCTCGGGGCGCGTAGGGCGTTACCTGAGCTCGTCAGCTCAAAGGCTCAAGTGAGCCGTATTAAGTAAAAGGTCCATAGGTCGCACGCTACTCCACCATTCCAGCGGGTGTACCCCAAGAGCATCATGGTAAATGCAGTTTTCTCAAAGAGGGTTCGCTTTGCAAAAGATTCAATGTGTGATGCAAAATTGCAGGCCAACTCTGGACACCGGTGTTTCAGGATTATTGTCCTTCATCAGCAGAGTGTAGGAGGATTTTCAGGGGTTGCTGTGCAGGCTGCCAAAGTGTTCTCAGGTCTGGTACCTCTCCGGGCGCGTAGGGCGTTACCTGAGCTCGTCAGCTCAAAGGCTCAAGGGAGCCGTATTAAGTAAAAGGTCCATAGGTCACACGCTACTCCACCATTCCAGCGGATGTACCCCAAGAGCATCATGGTAAATGCAGTTTTCTCAAAGCGGGTTCGCTTTGCAAAAGATTCAATGTGTGATGCAAAATTGCAGGCCAACTCTGGACACCGGTGTTTCAGGATTATTGTCCTTCATCAGCAGAGTGTAGGAGGATTTTCAGGGGTTGCTGTGCAGGCTGCCAAAGTGTTCTCAGGTCTGGTACCTCTCCGGGCGCGTAGGGCGTTACCTGAGCTCGTCAGCTCAAAGGCTCAAGGGAGCCGTATTAAGTAAAAGGTCCATAGGTCGCACGCTACTCCACCATTCCCGCGGGTGTACCCCAAGAGCATCATGCTAAATGCAGTTTTCTCAAAGCGGGTTCGCTTTGCAAAAGATTCAATGTGTGATGCAAAATTGCAGGCCAACTCTGGACACCGGTGTTTCAGGATTATTGTCCTTCATCAGCAGAGTGTAGGAGGATTTTCAGGGGTTGCTGTGCAGGCTGCCAAAGTGTTCTCAGGTCTGGTACCTCTCCGGGCGCGTAGGGCGTTACCTGAGCTCGTCAGCTCAAAGGCTCAAGGGAGCCGTATTAAGTAAAAGGTCCATAGGTCGCACGCTACTCCACCATTCCAGCGGGTGTACCCCAAGAGCATCATGGTAACTGCAGTTTTCTCAAAGCGGGTTCGCTTTGCAAAAGATTCAATGTGTGATGCAAAATTGCAGGCCAACTCTGGACACCGGTGTTTCAGGATTATTGTCCTTCATCAGCAGAGTGTAGGAGGATTTTCAGGGGTTGCTGTGCAGGCTGCCAAAGTGTTCTCAGGTCTGGTACCTCTCCGGGCGCGTAGGGCGTTACCTGAGCTCGTCAGCTCAAAGGCTCAAGGGAGCCGTATTAAGTAAAAGGTCCATAGGTTGCACGCTACTCCACCATTCCAGCGGGAAATGCAGTTTTCTCAAAGCGGGTTCGCTTTGCAAAAGATTCAATGTGTGATGCAAAATTGCAGGCCAACTCTGGACACCGGTGTTTCAGGATTATTGTCCTTCATCAGCAGAGTGTAGGAGGATTTTCAGGGGTTGCTGTGCAGGCTGCCAAAGTGTTCTCAGGTCTGGTACCTCTCGGGGCGCGTAGGGCGTTACCTGAGCTCGTCAGCTCAAAGGCTCAAGGGAGCCGTATTAAGTAAAAGGTCCATAGGTTGCACGCTACTCCACCATTCCAGCGGGAAATGCAGTTTTCTCAAAGCGGGTTCGCTTTGCAAAAGATTCAATGTGTGATGCAAAATTGCAGGCCAACTCTGGACACCGGTGTTTCAGGATTATTGTCCTTCATCAGCAGAGTGTGTGAGGATTTTCAGGGGTTGCTGTGCAGGCTGCCAAAGTGTTCTCAGGTCTGGTACCTCTCCGGGCGTGTAGGGCGTTACCTGAGCTCGTCAGCTCAAAGGCTCAAGGGAGCCGTATTAAGTAAAAGGTCCATAGGTCGCACGCTACTCCACCATTCCAGCGGGTGTACCCCAAGAGCATCATGGTAAATGCAGTTTTCTCAAAGCGGGTTCGCTTTGCAAAAGATTCAATGTGTGATGCAAAATTGCAGGCCAACTCTGGACACCGGTGTTTCAGGATTATTGTCCTTCATCAGCAGAGTGTAGGAGGATTTTCAGGGGTTGCTGCGCAGGCTGCCAAAATGTTCTCAGGTCTGGTACCTCTCCGGGCGCGTAGGGCGTTACCTGAGCTCGTCAGCTGAAAGGCTCAAGGGAGCCGTATTAAGTAAAAGGTCCATAGGTCGCACGCTACTCCACCATTCCAGCGGGTGTACCCCAAGAGCATCATGGTAAATGCAGTCTTCTCAAAGCGGGTTCGCTTTGCAAAAGATTCAATGTGTGATGCAAAATTGCAGGCCAACTCTGGACACCGGTGTTTCAGGATTATTGTCCTTCATCGGCAGAGTGTAGGAGGATTTTCAGGGGTTGCTGTGCAGGCTGCCAAAGTGTTCTCAGGTCTGGTACCTCTCCGGGCGCATAGGGCGTTACCTGAGCTCGTCAGCTAAAAGGCTCAAGGGAGCCGTATTAAGTAAAAGGTCCATAGGTCGCACGCTACTCCACCATTCCAGCGGGTGTACCCCAAGAGCATCATGGTAACTGCAGTTTTCTCAAAGCGGGTTCGCTTTGCAAAAGATTCAATGTGTGATGCAAAATTGCAGGCCAACTCTGGACACCGGTGTTTCAGGATTATTGTCCTTCATCAGCAGAGTGTAGGAGGATTTTCAGGGGTTGCTGTGCAGGCTGCCAAAGTGTTCTCAGGTCTGGTACCTCTCCGGGCGCGTAGGGCGTTACCTGAGCTCGTCAGCTCAAAGGCTCAAGGGAGCCGTATTAAGTAAAAGGTCCATAGGTTGCACGCTACTCCACCATTCCAGCGGGAAATGCAGTTTTCTCAAAGCGGGTTCGCTTTGCAAAAGATTCAATGTTTGATGCAAAATTGCAGGCCAACTCTGGACACCGGTGTTTCAGGATTATTGTCCTTCATCAGCAGAGTGTAGGAGGATTTTCAGGGGTTGCTGTGCAGGCTGCCAAAGTGTTCTCAGGTCTGGTACCTCTCGGGGCGCGTAGGGCGTTACCTGAGCTCGTCAGCTCAAAGGCTCAAGGGAGCCGTATTAAGTAAAAGGTCCATAGGTCGCACGCTACTCCACCATTCCAGCGGGTGTACCCCAAGAGCATCATGGTAAATGCAGTTTTCTCAAAGAGGGTTCGCTTTGCAAAAGATTCAATGTGTGATGCAAAATTGCAGGCCAACTCTGGACACCGGTGTTTCAGGATTATTGTCCTTCATCAGCAGAGTATAGGAGGATTTTCAGGGGTTGCTGTGCAGGCTGCCAAAGTGTTCTCAGGTCTGGTACCTCTCCGGGCGCGTAGGGCGTTACCTGAGCTCGTCAGCTCAAAGGCTCAAGGGAGCCGTATTAAGTAAAAGGTCCATAGGTCACACGCTACTCCACCATTCCAGCGGATGTACCCCAAGAGCATCATGGTAAATGCAGTTTTCTCAAAGCGGGTTCGCTTTGCAAAAGATTCAATGTGTGATGCAAAATTGCAGGCCAACTCTGGACACCGGTGTTTCAGGATTATTGTCCTTCATCAGCAGAGTGTAGGAGGATTTTCAGGGGTTGCTGTGCAGGCTGCCAAAGTGTTCTCAGGTCTGGTACCTCTCCGGGCGCGTAGGGCGTTACCTGAGCTCGTCAGCTCAAAGGCTCAAGGGAGCTGTATTAAGTAAAAGGTCCATAGGTCGCACGCTACTCCACCATTCCAGCGGGTGTACCCCAAGAGCATCATGCTAAATGCAGTTTTCTCAAAGCGGGTTCGCTTTGCAAAAGATTCAATGTGTGATGCAAAATTGCAGGCCAACTCTGGACACCGGTGTTTCAGGATTATTGTCCTTCATCAGCAGAGTGTAGGAGGATTTTCAGGGGTTGCTGTGCAGGCTGCCAAAGTGTTCTCAGGTCTGGTACCTCTCCGGGCGCGTAGGGCGTTACCTGAGCTCGTCAGGTCAAAGGCTCAAGGGAGCCGTATTAAGTAAAAGGTCCATAGGTCGCACGCTACTCCACCATTCCAGCGGGTGTACCCCAAGAGCATCATGGTAAATGCAGTCTTCTCAAAGCGGGTTCGCTTTGCAAAAGATTCAATGTGTGATGCAAAATTGCAGGCCAACTCTGGACACCGGTGTTTCAGGATTCTTGTCCTTCATCGGCAGAGTGTAGGAGGATTTTCAGGGGTTGCTGTGCAGGCTGCCAAAGTGTTCTCAGGTCTGGTACCTCTCCGGGCGCATAGGGCGTTACCTGAGCTCGTCAGCTAAAAGGCTCAAGGGAGCCGTATTAAGTAAAAGGTCCATAGGTCGCACGCTACTCCACCATTCCAGCGGGTGTACCCCAAGAGCATCATGGTAACTGCAGTTTTCTCAAAGCGGGTTCGCTTTGCAAAAGATTCAATGTGTGATGCAAAATTGCAGGCCAACTCTGGACACCGGTGTTTCAGGATTATTGTCCTTCATCAGCAGAGTGTAGGAGGATTTTCAGGGGTTGCTGTGCAGGCTGCCAAAGTGTTCTCAGGTCTGGTACCTCTCCGGGCGCGTAGGGCGTTACCTGAGCTCGTCAGCTCAAAGGCTCAAGGGAGCCGTATTAAGTAAAAGGTCCATAGGTTGCACGCTACTCCACCATTCCAGCGGGAAATGCAGTTTTCTCAAAGTGGGTTCGCTTTGCAAAAGATTCAATGTGCGATGCAAAATTGCAGGCCAACTCTGGACACCGGTGTTTCAGGATTATTGTCCTTCATCAGCAGAGTGTAGGAGGATTTTCAGGGGTTGCTGTGCAGGCTGCCAAAGTGTTCTCAGGTCTGGTACCTCTCGGGGCGCGTAGGGCGTTACCTGAGCTCGTCAGCTCAAAGGCTCAAGGGAGCCGTATTAAGTAAAAGGTCCATAGGTCGCACGCTACTCCACCATTCCAGCGGGTGTACCCCAAGAGCATCATGGTAAATGCAGTTTTCTCAAAGAGGGTTCGCTTTGCAAAAGATTCAATGTGTGATGCAAAATTGCAGGCCAACTCTGGACACCGGTGTTTCAGGATTATTGTCCTTCATCAGCAGAGTATAGGAGGATTTTCAGGGGTTGCTGTGCAGGCTGCCAAAGTGTTCTCAGGTCTGGTACCTCTCCGGGCGCGTAGGGCGTTACCTGAGCTCGTCAGCTCAAAGGCTCAAGGGAGCCGTATTAAGTAAAAGGTCCATAGGTCACACGCTACTCCACCATTCCAGCGGATGTACCCCAAGAGCATCATGGTAAATGCAGTTTTCTCAAAGCGGGTTCGCTTTGCAAAAGATTCAATGTGTGATGCAAAATTGCAGGCCAACTCTGGACACCGGTGTTTCAGGATTATTGTCCTTCATCAGCAGAGTGTAGGAGGATTTTCAGGGGTTGCTGTGCAGGCTGCCAAAGTGTTCTCAGGTCTGGTACCTCTCGGGGCGCGTAGGGCGTTACCTGAGCTCGTCAGCTCAAAGGCTCAAGTGAGCCGTATTAAGTAAAAGGTCCATAGGTCGCACGCTACTCCACCATTCCAGCGGGTGTACCCCAAGAGCATCATGGTAAATGCAGTTTTCTCAAAGAGGGTTCGCTTTGCAAAAGATTCAATGTGTGATGCAAAATTGCAGGCCAACTCTGGACACCGGTGTTTCAGGATTATTGTCCTTCATCAGCAGAGTGTAGGAGGATTTTCAGGGGTTGCTGTGCAGGCTGCCAAAGTGTTCTCAGGTCTGGTACCTCTCCGGGCGCGTAGGGCGTTACCTGAGCTCGTCAGCTCAAAGGCTCAAGGGAGCCGTATTAAGTAAAAGGTCCATAGGTCACACGCTACTCCACCATTCCAGCGGATGTACCCCAAGAGCATCATGGTAAATGCAGTTTTCTCAAAGCGGGTTCGCTTTGCAAAAGATTCAATGTGTGATGCAAAATTGCAGGCCAACTCTGGACACCGGTGTTTCAGGATTATTGTCCTTCATCAGCAGAGTGTAGGAGGATTTTCAGGGGTTGCTGTGCAGGCTGCCAAAGTGTTCTCAGGTCTGGTACCTCTCCGGGCGCGTAGGGCGTTACCTGAGCTCGTCAGCTCAAAGGCTCAAGGGAGCCGTATTAAGTAAAAGGTCCATAGGTCGCACACTACTCCACCATTCCCGCGGGTGTACCCCAAGAGCATCATGCTAAATGCAGTTTTCTCAAAGCGGGTTCGCTTTGCAAAAGATTCAATGTGTGATGCAAAATTGCAGGCCAACTCTGGACACCGGTGTTTCAGGATTATTGTCCTTCATCAGCAGAGTGTAGGAGGATTTTCAGGGGTTGCTGTGCAGGCTGCCAAAGTGTTCTCAGGTCTGGTACCTCTCCGGGCGCGTAGGGCGTTACCTGAGCTCGTCAGCTCAAAGGCTCAAGGGAGCCGTATTAAGTAAAAGGTCCATAGGTCGCACGCTACTCCACCATTCCAGCGGGTGTACCCCAAGAGCATCATGGTAAATGCAGTTTTCTCAAAGCGGGTTCGCTTTGCAAAAGATTCAGGGCCAGATGTAGGTAATTCATATTTACCGACTCTTAAATACCGAATTTTACCGATTTGGTATTTAAGAGTCGGTAAATATGAAGGGGGGAGCTGTAGGTATTACAGATTCTGTAAATAGCGAATCGTTAAGATTCGGTATTTACCGAATCTGTCAATACCGAATCGGTATTGCCCATTGATTCCTATGGGCCTTGCAGCCCATAGGAATCAATGGGCAATACCGATTCTGTAATTACAGAATCGGTAAATACCGATTTTAGCAAGGGTGCAGGGGGTGTCACTTTTACACCCTCTAGCACCCCAAAGACGGGCATGTGTGCCATGTGGCACACAGACATGCCCTAAGGGCATGTCTGTCTGTCACATGGCTAGGTGTGCATGCACACATGTGCATGCACACCTGGAATCGGTATTTTACCACCCAATTGGATTGGGTGGTAAAATACCGATTCTTAAAGCCCTGTGGCACTCTGACATGTGCCAGCTACATCTGCATTTACAGAATTGGTATTTTACTGAGTCTGTATTTACCGATTCGGTAATTTTACCGAATCGGTAAATACAGAATCGGTAAAATACCGATTCTGTAAATGCATGCCCTACATCTGAAAACCCTAATACCGGTCGGAAACTGCCAAAATCGGCCGTTTCCGACTGGTATTAGGGCTCCTACATCTGGCCCTCAATGTGTGATGCATAATTGCAGGCCAACTCTGGACACCGGTGTTTCAGGATTATTGTCCTTCATCAGCAGAGTGTAGGAGGATTTTCAGGGGTTGCTGTGCAGGCTGCCAAAGTGTTCTCAGGTCTGGTACCTCTCCGGGCATGTTGGGCGTTACCTGAGCTCGTCAGCTCAAAGGCTTAAGGGAGCCGTATTAAGTAAAAGGTCCATAGGTCGCACGCTAATCCACCATTCCAGCGGGTGTACCCCAAGAGCATCATGGTAAATGCAGTTTTCTCAAAGCGAGTTCGCTTTGCAAAAGATTCAATATGTGATGCAAAATTGCAGGCCAACTCTGGACACCGGTGTTTCAGGATTATTGTCCTTCATCAGCAGAGTGTAGGAGGATTTTCAGGGGTTGCTGTGCAGGCTGCCAAAGTGTTCTCAGGTCTGGTACCTCTCCGGGCGCGTAGGGCGTTACCTGAGCTCGTCAGCTCAAAGGCTCAAGGGAGCCGTATTAAGTAAAAGGTCCATAGGTCGCACGCTACTCCACCATTCCATCGGGTGTACCCCAAGAGCATCATGGTAAATGCAGTTTTCTCAAAGCGGGTTCGCTTTGCGAAAGATTTAATGTGTGATGCAAAATTGCAGGCCAACTCTGGACACCGGTGTTTCAGGATTATTGTCCTTCATCAGCAGAGTGTAGGAGGATTTTCAGGGGTTGCTGTGCAGGCTGCCAAATTGTTCTCAGGTCTGGTACCTCTCCGGGCGTGTAGGGCGTTACCTGAGCTCGTCAGCTCAAAGGCTCAAGGGAGCTGTATTAAGTAAAAGGTCCATAGGTCGCACGCTACCCCACCATTCCAGCGGGTGTACCCCAAGAGCATCATGGTATATGCAGTTTACTCAAAGCGGGTTCGCTTTGCAAAAGATTCAATGTGTGATGCAAAATTGCAGGCCAACTCTGGACACCGGTGTTTCAGGATTATTGTCGTTCATCAGCAGAGTGTAGGAGGATTTTCAGGGGTTGCTGTGCAGGCTGCCAAAGTGTTCTCATGTCTGGTACCTCTCCGGGCGCGTAGGGCGTTACCTGAGCTCGTCAGCTCAAAGGCTCAAGGGAGCCGTATTAAGTAAAAGGTCCATAGGTCGCACGCTACTCCACCGTTCCAGCGGGTGTACCCCAAGAGCATCATGGTAAATGCAGTTTTCTCAAAGCGGGTTCGCTTTGCAAAAGATTCAATGTGTGATGCAAAATTGCAGGCCAACTCTAGACACCGGTGTTTCAGGATTATTGTCCTTCATCAGCAGAGTGTAGGAGGATTTTCAGGGGTTGCTGTGCAGGCTGCCAAAGTGTTCTCATGTCTGGTACCTCTCCCGGCGCGTAGGGCGTTACCTGAGCTCGTCAGCTCAAAGGCTCAAGGGAGCCGTATTAAGTAAAAGGTCCATAGGTCGCACGCTACTCCACCATTCCAGCGGGTGTACCCCCAGAGCATCATGGTAAATGCAGTTTTCTCAAAGCGGGTTCGCTTTGCAAAAGATTCAATGTGTGATGCAAAATTGCAGGCCAACTCTGGACACCGGTGTTTCAGGATTATTGTCCTTCATCAGCAGAGTGTAGGAGGATTTTCAGGGGTTGCTGTGCAGGCTGCCAAAGTGTTCTCAGGTCTGGTACCTCTCCGGGCGCGTAGGGCGTTACCTGAGCTCGTCAGCTCAAAGGCTCAAGGGAGCCGTATTAAGTAAAAGGTCCATAGGTCGCACACTACTCCACCATTCCAGCGGGTGTACCCCAAGAGCATCATGGTAAATGCAGTTTTCTCAAAGCGGGTTCGCTTTGCAAAAGATTCAATGTGTGATGCAAAATTGCAGGCCAACTCTGGACACCGGTGTTTCAGGATTATTGTCCTTCATCAGCAGAGTGTAGGAGGATTTTCAGGGGTTGCTGTGCAGGCTGCCAAAGTGTTCTTAGGTCTGGTACCTCTCCGGGCACGTAGGGCGTTACCTGAGCTCGTCAGCTCAAAGGCTCAAGGGAGCCGTATTAAGTAAAAGGTCCATAGGTCGCACGCTACTCCACCATTCCAGCGGGTGTACCCCAAGAGCATCATGGTAACTGCAGTTTTCTTAAAGCGGGTTCGCTTTGCAAAAGATTCAATGTGTGATGCAAAATTGCAGGCCAACTCTGGACACCGGTGTTTCAGGATTATTGTCCTTCATCAGCAGAGTGTAGGAGGATTTTCAGGGGTTGCTGTGCAGGCTGCCAAAGTGTTCTCAGGTCTGGTACCTCTCCGGGCGCGTAGGGCGTTACCTGAGCTCGTCAGCTCAAAGGCTCAAGGGAGCCGTATTAAGTAAAAGGTCCATAGGTTGCACGCTACTCCACCATTCCAGCGGGAAATGCAGTTTTCTCAAAGCGGGTTCGCTTTGCAAAAGATTCAATGTGTGATGCAAAATTGCAGGCCAACTCTGTACACCGGTGTTTCAGGATTATTGTCCTTCATCAGCAGAGTGTGTGAGGATTTTCAGGGGTTGCTGTGCAGGCTGCCAAAGTGTTCTCAGGTCTGGTACCTCTCCGGGCGTGTAGGGCGTTACCTGAGCTCGTCAGCTCAAAGGCTCAAGGGAGCCGTATTAAGTAAAAGGTCCATAGGTCGCACGCTACTCCACCATTCCAGCGGGTGTACCCCAAGAGCATCATGGTAAATGCAGTTTTCTCAAAGCGGGTTCGCTTTGCAAAAGATTCAATGTGTGATGCAAAATTGCAGGCCAACTCTGGACACCGGTGTTTCAGGATTATTGTCCTTCATCAGCAGAGTGTAGGAGGATTTTCAGGGGTTGCTGTGCAGGCTGCCAAAGTGTTCTCAGGTCTGGTACCTCTCGGGGCGCGTAGGGCGTTACCTGAGCTCGTCAGCTCAAAGGCTCAAGTGAGCCGTATTAAGTAAAAGGTCCATAGGTCGCACGCTACTCCACCATTCCAGCGGGTGTACCCCAAGAGCATCATGGTAAATGCAGTTTTCTCAAAGAGGGTTCGCTTTGCAAAAGATTCAATGTGTGATGCAAAATTGCGGGCCAACTCTGGACACCGGTGTTTCAGGATTATTGTCCTTCATCAGCAGAGTGTAGGAGGATTTTCAGGGGTTGCTGTGCAGGCTGCCAAAGTGTTCTCAGGTCTGGTACCTCTCCGGGCGCGTAGGGCGTTACCTGAGCTCGTCAGCTCAAAGGCTCAAGGGAGCCGTATTAAGTAAAAGGTCCATAGGTCACACGCTACTCCACCATTCCAGCGGATGTACCCCAAGAGCATCATGGTAAATGCAGTTTTCTCAAAGCGGGTTCGCTTTGCAAAAGATTCAATGTGTGATGCAAAATTGCAGGCCAACTCTGGACACCGGTGTTTCAGGATTATTGTCCTTCATCAGCAGAGTGTAGGAGGATTTTCAGGGGTTGCTGTGCAGGCTGCCAAAGTGTTCTCAGGTCTGGTACCTCTCCGGGCGTGTAGGGCGTTACCTGAGCTCGTCAGCTCAAAGGCTCAAGGGAGCTGTATTAAGTAAAAGGTCCATAGGTCGCACGCTACCCCACCATTCCAGCGGGTGTACCCCAAGAGCATCATGGTATATGCAGTTTACTCAAAGCGGGTTCGCTTTGCAAAAGATTCAATGTGTGATGCAAAATTGCAGGCCAACTCTGGACACCGGTGTTTCAGGATTATTGTCGTTCATCAGCAGAGTGTAGGAGGATTTTCAGGGGTTGCTGTGCAGGCTGCCAAAGTGTTCTCATGTCTGGTACCTCTCCGGGCGCGTAGGGCGTTACCTGAGCTCGTCAGCTCAAAGGCTCAAGGGAGCCGTATTAAGTAAAAGGTCCATAGGTCGCACGCTACTCCACCGTTCCAGCGGGTGTACCCCAAGAGCATCATGGTAAATGCAGTTTTCTCAAAGCGGGTTCGCTTTGCAAAAGATTCAATGTGTGATGCAAAATTGCAGGCCAACTCTAGACACCGGTGTTTCAGGATTATTGTCCTTCATCAGCAGAGTGTAGGAGGATTTTCAGGGGTTGCTGTGCAGGCTGCCAAAGTGTTCTCATGTCTGGTACCTCTCCCGGCGCGTAGGGCGTTACCTGAGCTCGTCAGCTCAAAGGCTCAAGGGAGCCGTATTAAGTAAAAGGTCCATAGGTCGCACGCTACTCCACCATTCCAGCGGGTGTACCCCCAGAGCATCATGGTAAATGCAGTTTTCTCAAAGCGGGTTCGCTTTGCAAAAGATTCAATGTGTGATGCAAAATTGCAGGCCAACTCTGGACACCGGTGTTTCAGGATTATTGTCCTTCATCAGCAGAGTGTAGGAGGATTTTCAGGGGTTGCTGTGCAGGCTGCCAAAGTGTTCTCAGGTCTGGTACCTCTCCGGGCGCGTAGGGCGTTACCTGAGCTCGTCAGCTCAAAGGCTCAAGGGAGCCGTATTAAGTAAAAGGTCCATAGGTCGCACACTACTCCACCATTCCAGCGGGTGTACCCCAAGAGCATCATGGTAAATGCAGTTTTCTCAAAGCGGGTTCGCTTTGCAAAAGATTCAATGTGTGATGCAAAATTGCAGGCCAACTCTGGACACCGGTGTTTCAGGATTATTGTCCTTCATCAGCAGAGTGTAGGAGGATTTTCAGGGGTTGCTGTGCAGGCTGCCAAAGTGTTCTTAGGTCTGGTACCTCTCCGGGCACGTAGGGCGTTACCTGAGCTCGTCAGCTCAAAGGCTCAAGGGAGCCGTATTAAGTAAAAGGTCCATAGGTCGCACGCTACTCCACCATTCCAGCGGGTGTACCCCAAGAGCATCATGGTAACTGCAGTTTTCTTAAAGCGGGTTCGCTTTGCAAAAGATTCAATGTGTGATGCAAAATTGCAGGCCAACTCTGGACACCGGTGTTTCAGGATTATTGTCCTTCATCAGCAGAGTGTAGGAGGATTTTCAGGGGTTGCTGTGCAGGCTGCCAAAGTGTTCTCAGGTCTGGTACCTCTCCGGGCGCGTAGGGCGTTACCTGAGCTCGTCAGCTCAAAGGCTCAAGGGAGCCGTATTAAGTAAAAGGTCCATAGGTTGCACGCTACTCCACCATTCCAGCGGGAAATGCAGTTTTCTCAAAGCGGGTTCGCTTTGCAAAAGATTCAATGTGTGATGCAAAATTGCAGGCCAACTCTGTACACCGGTGTTTCAGGATTATTGTCCTTCATCAGCAGAGTGTGTGAGGATTTTCAGGGGTTGCTGTGCAGGCTGCCAAAGTGTTCTCAGGTCTGGTACCTCTCCGGGCGTGTAGGGCGTTACCTGAGCTCGTCAGCTCAAAGGCTCAAGGGAGCCGTATTAAGTAAAAGGTCCATAGGTCGCACGCTACTCCACCATTCCAGCGGGTGTACCCCAAGAGCATCATGGTAAATGCAGTTTTCTCAAAGCGGGTTCGCTTTGCAAAAGATTCAATGTGTGATGCAAAATTGCAGGCCAACTCTGGACACCGGTGTTTCAGGATTATTGTCCTTCATCAGCAGAGTGTAGGAGGATTTTCAGGGGTTGCTGTGCAGGCTGCCAAAGTGTTCTCAGGTCTGGTACCTCTCGGGGCGCGTAGGGCGTTACCTGAGCTCGTCAGCTCAAAGGCTCAAGTGAGCCGTATTAAGTAAAAGGTCCATAGGTCGCACGCTACTCCACCATTCCAGCGGGTGTACCCCAAGAGCATCATGGTAAATGCAGTTTTCTCAAAGAGGGTTCGCTTTGCAAAAGATTCAATGTGTGATGCAAAATTGCGGGCCAACTCTGGACACCGGTGTTTCAGGATTATTGTCCTTCATCAGCAGAGTGTAGGAGGATTTTCAGGGGTTGCTGTGCAGGCTGCCAAAGTGTTCTCAGGTCTGGTACCTCTCCGGGCGCGTAGGGCGTTACCTGAGCTCGTCAGCTCAAAGGCTCAAGGGAGCCGTATTAAGTAAAAGGTCCATAGGTCACACGCTACTCCACCATTCCAGCGGATGTACCCCAAGAGCATCATGGTAAATGCAGTTTTCTCAAAGCGGGTTCGCTTTGCAAAAGATTCAATGTGTGATGCAAAATTGCAGGCCAACTCTGGACACCGGTGTTTCAGGATTATTGTCCTTCATCAGCAGAGTGTAGGAGGATTTTCAGGGGTTGCTGTGCAGGCTGCCAAAGTGTTCTCAGGTCTGGTACCTCTCCGGGCGCGTAGGGCGTTACCTGAGCTCGTCAGCTCAAAGGCTCAAGGGAGCCGTATTAAGTAAAAGGTCCATAGGTCGCACGCTACTCCACCATTCCAGCGGGTGTACCCCAAGAGCATCATGCTAAATGCAGTTTTCTCAAAGCGGGTTCGCTTTGCAAAAGATTCAATGTGTGATGCAAAATTGCAGGCCAACTCTGGACACCGGTGTTTCAGGATTATTTTCCTTCATCAGCAGAGTGTAGGAGGATTTTCAGGGGTTGCTGTGCAGGCTGCCAAAGTGTTCTCAGGTCTGGTACCTCTCCGGGCGCGTAGGGCGTTACCTGAGCTCGTCAGCTCAAAGGCTCAAGGGAGCCGTATTAAGTAAAAGGTCCATAGGTCGCACGCTACTCCACCATTCCAGCGGGTGTACCCCAAGAGCATCATGGTAAATGCAGTTTTCTCAAAGCGGGTTCGCTTTGCAAAAGATTCAGGGCCAGATGTAGGTAATTCATATTTACCGACTCTTAAATACCGAATTTTACCGATTTGGTATTTAAGAGTCGGTAAATATGAAGGGGGGAGCTGTAGGTATTACAGATTCTGTAAATAGCGAATCGTTAAGATTCGGTATTTACCGAATCTGTCAATACCGAATCGGTATTGCCCATTGATTCCTATGGGCCTTGCAGCCCATAGGAATCAATGGGCAATACCGATTCTGTAATTACAGAATCGGTAAATACCGATTTTAGCAAGGGTGCAGGGGGTGTCACTTTTACACCCTCTAGCACCCCAAAGACGGGCATGTGTGCCATGTGGCACACAGACATGCCCTAAGGGCATGTCTGTCTGTCACATGGCTAGGTGTGCATGCACACATGTGCATGCACACCTGGAATCGGTATTTTACCACCCAATTGGATTGGGTGGTAAAATACCGATTCTTAAAGCCCTGTGGCACTCTGACATGTGCCAGCTACATCTGCATTTACAGAATTGGTATTTTACTGAGTCTGTATTTACCGATTCGGTAATTTTACCGAATCGGTAAATACAGAATCGGTAAAATACCGATTCTGTAAATGCATGCCCTACATCTGAAAACCCTAATACCGGTCGGAAACTGCCAAAATCGGCCGTTTCCGACTGGTATTAGGGCTCCTACATCTGGCCCTCAATGTGTGATGCATAATTGCAGGCCAACTCTGGACACCGGTGTTTCAGGATTATTGTCCTTCATCAGCAGAGTGTAGGAGGATTTTCAGGGGTTGCTGTGCAGGCTGCCAAAGTGTTCTCAGGTCTGGTACCTCTCCGGGTGCGTAGGGCGTTACCTGAGCTCGTCAGCTCAAAGGCTCAAGGGAGCCGTATTAAGTAAAAGGTCCATAGGTCACACGCTACTCCACCATTCCAGCGGGTGTACCCCAAGAGCATCATGCTAAATGCAGTTTTCTCAAAGCGGGTTCGCTTTGCAAAAGATTCAATGTGTGATGCAAAATTGCAGGCCAACTCTGGACACCGGTGTTTCAGGATTATTGTCCTTCATCAGCAGAGTGTAGGAGGATTTTCAGGGGTTGCTGTGCAGGCTGCCAAAGTGTTCTCAGGTCTGGTACCTCTCCGGGCGCGTAGGGCGTTACCTGAGCTCGTCAGCTCAAAGGCTCAAGGGAGCCGTATTAAGTAAAAGGTCCATAGGTCGCACGCTACTCCACCATTCCAGCGGGTGTACCCCAAGAGCATCATGGTAAATGCAGTTTTCTCAAAGCGGGTTCGCTTTGCAAAAGATTCAGGGCCAGATGTAGGTAATTCATATTTACCGACTCTTAAATACCGAATTTTACCGATTTGGTATTTAAGAGTCGGTAAATATGAAGGGGGGAGCTGTAGGTATTACAGATTCTGTAAATAGCGAATCGTTAAGATTCGGTATTTACCGAATCTGTCAATACCGAATCGGTATTGCCCATTGATTCCTATGGGCCTTGCAGCCCATAGGAATCAATGGGCAATACCGATTCTGTAATTACAGAATCGGTAAATACCGATTTTAGCAAGGGTGCAGGGGGTGTCACTTTTACACCCTCTAGCACCCCAAAGACGGGCATGTGTGCCATGTGGCAGACAGACATGCCCTAAGGGCATGTCTGTCTGTCACATGGCTAGGTGTGCATGCACACATGTGCATGCACACCTGGAATCGGTATTTTACCACCCAATTGGATTGGGTGGTAAAATACCGATTCTTAAAGCCCTGTGGCACTCTGACATGTGCCAGCTACATCTGCATTTACAGAATTGGTATTTTACTGAGTCTGTATTTACCGATTCGGTAATTTTACCGAATCGGTAAATACAGAATCGGTAAAATACCGATTCTGTAAATGCATGCCCTACATCTGAAAACCCTAATACCGGTCGGAAACTGCCAAAATCGGCCGTTTCCGACTGGTATTAGGGCTCCTACATCTGGCCCTCAATGTGTGATGCATAATTGCAGGCCAACTCTGGACACCGGTGTTTCAGGATTATTGTCCTTCATCAGCAGAGTGTAGGAGGATTTTCAGGGGTTGCTGTGCAGGCTGCCAAAGAGTTCTCAGGTCTGGTACCTCTCCGGGCATGTTGGGCGTTACCTGAGCTCGTCAGCTCAAAGGCTTAAGGGAGCCGTATTAAGTAAAAGGTCCATAGGTCGCACGCTAATCCACCATTCCAGCGGGTGTACCCCAAGAGCATCATGGTAAATGCAGTTTTCTCAAAGCGAGTTCGCTTTGCAAAAGATTCAATATGTGATGCAAAATTGCAGGCCAACTCTGGACACCGGTGTTTCAGGATTATTGTCCTTCATCAGCAGAGTGTAGGAGGATTTTCAGGGGTTGCTGTGCAGGCTGCCAAAGTGTTCTCAGGTCTGGTACCTCTCCGGGCGCGTAGGGCGTTACCTGAGCTCGTCAGCTCAAAGGCTCAAGGGAGCCGTATTAAGTAAAAGGTCCATAGGTCGCACGCTACTCCACCATTCCATCGGGTGTACCCCAAGAGCATCATGGTAAATGCAGTTTTCTCAAAGCGGGTTCGCTTTGCGAAAGATTTAATGTGTGATGCAAAATTGCAGGCCAACTCTGGACACCGGTGTTTCAGGATTATTGTCCTTCATCAGCAGAGTGTAGGAGGATTTTCAGGGGTTGCTGTGCAGGCTGCCAAATTGTTCTCAGGTCTGGTACCTCTCCGGGCGTGTAGGGCGTTACCTGAGCTCGTCAGCTCAAAGGCTCAAGGGAGCTGTATTAAGTAAAAGGTCCATAGGTCGCACGCTACCCCACCATTCCAGCGGGTGTACCCCAAGAGCATCATGGTAAATGCAGTTTACTCAAAGCGGGTTCGCTTTGCAAAAGATTCAATGTGTGATGCAAAATTGCAGGCCAACTCTGGACACCGGTGTTTCAGGATTATTGTCGTTCATCAGCAGAGTGTAGGAGGATTTTCAGGGGTTGCTGTGCAGGCTGCCAAAGTGTTCTCATGTCTGGTACCTCTCCGGGCGCGTAGGGCGTTACCTGAGCTCGTCAGCTCAAAGGCTCAAGGGAGCCGTATTAAGTAAAAGGTCCATAGGTCGCACGCTACTCCACCGTTCCAGCGGGTGTACCCCAAGAGCATCATGGTAAATGCAGTTTTCTCAAAGCGGGTTCGCTTTGCAAAAGATTCAATGTGTGATGCAAAATTGCAGGCCAACTCTAGACACCGGTGTTTCAGGATTATTGTCCTTCATCAGCAGAGTGTAGGAGGATTTTCAGGGGTTGCTGTGCAGGCTGCCAAAGTGTTCTCATGTCTGGTACCTCTCCCGGCGCGTAGGGCGTTACCTGAGCTCGTCAGCTCAAAGGCTCAAGGGAGCCGTATTAAGTAAAAGGTCCATAGGTCGCACGCTACTCCACCATTCCAGCGGGTGTACCCCCAGAGCATCATGGTAAATGCAGTTTTCTCAAAGCGGGTTCGCTTTGCAAAAGATTCAATGTGTGATGCAAAATTGCAGGCCAACTCTGGACACCGGTGTTTCAGGATTATTGTCCTTCATCAGCAGAGTGTAGGAGGATTTTCAGGGGTTGCTGTGCAGGCTGCAAAAGTGTTCTCAGGTCTGGTACCTCTCCGGGCGCGTAGGGCGTTACCTGAGCTCGTCAGCTCAAAGGCTCAAGGGAGCCGTATTAAGTAAAAGGTCCATAGGTCGCACACTACTCCACCATTCCAGCGGGTGTACCCCAAGAGCATCATGGTAAATGCAGTTTTCTCAAAGCGGGTTCGCTTTGCAAAAGATTCAATGTGTGATGCAAAATTGCAGGCCAACTCTGGACACCGGTGTTTCAGGATTATTGTCCTTCATCAGCAGAGTGTAGGAGGATTTTCAGGGGTTGCTGTGCAGGCTGCCAAAGTGTTCTCAGGTCTGGTACCTCTCGGGGCGCGTAGGGCGTTACCTGAGCTCGTCAGCTCAAAGGCTCAAGGGAGCCGTATTAAGTAAAAGGTCCATAGGTTGCACGCTACTCCACCATTCCAGCGGGAAATGCAGTTTTCTCAAAGCGGGTTCGCTTTGCAAAAGATTCAATGTGTGATGCAAAGTTGCAGGCCAACTCTGGACACCGGTGTTTCAGGATTATTGTCCTTCATCAGCAGAGTGTGTGAGGATTTTCAGGGGTTGCTGTGCAGGCTGCCAAAGTGTTCTCAGGTCTGGTACCTCTCCGGGCGTGTAGGGCGTTACCTGAGCTCGTCAGCTCAAAGGCTCAAGGGAGCCGTATTAAGTAAAAGGTCCATAGGTCGCACGCTACTCCACCATTCCAGCGGGTGTACCCCAAGAGCATCATGGTAAATGCAGTTTTCTCAAAGCGGGTTCGCTTTGCAAAAGATTCAATGTGTGATGCAAAATTGCAGGCCAACTCTGGACACCGGTGTTTCAGGATTATTGTCCTTCATCAGCAGAGTGTAGGAGGATTTTCAGGGGTTGCTGTGCAGGCTGCCAAAGTGTTCTCAGGTCTGGTACCTCTCCGGGCGCGTAGGGCGTTACCTGAGCTCGTCAGCTGAAAGGCTCAAGGGAGCCGTATTAAGTAAAAGGTCCATAGGTCGCACGCTACTCCACCATTCCAGCGGGTGTACCCCAAGAGCATCATGGTAAATGCAGTCTTCTCAAAGCGGGTTCGCTTTGCAAAAGATTCAATGTGTGATGCAAAATTGCAGGCCAACTCTGGACACCGGTGTTTCAGGATTATTGTCCTTCATCGGCAGAGTGTAGGAGGATTTTCAGGGGTTGCTGTGCAGGCTGCCAAAGTGTTCTCAGGTCTGGTACCTCTCCGGGCGCATAGGGCGTTACCTGAGCTCGTCAGCTAAAAGGCTCAAGGGAGCCGTATTAAGTAAAAGGTCCATAGGTCGCACGCTACTCCACCATTCCAGCGGGTGTACCCCAAGAGCATCATGGTAACTGCAGTTTTCTCAAAGCGGGTTCGCTTTGCAAAAGATTCAATGTGTGATGCAAAATTGCAGGCCAACTCTGGACACCGGTGTTTCAGGATTATTGTCCTTCATCAGCAGAGTGTAGGAGGATTTTATGGGGTTGCTGTGCAGGCTGCCAAAGTGTTCTCAGGTCTGGTACCTCTCCGGGCGCGTAGGGCGTTACCTGAGCTCGTCAGCTCAAAGGCTCAAGGGAGCCGTATTAAGTAAAAGGTCCATAGGTCGCACGCTACTCCACCATTCCAGCGGGTGTACCCCAAGAGCATCATGGTAAATGCAGTTTTCTCAAAGAGGGTTCGCTTTGCAAAAGATTCAATGTGTGATGCAAAATTGCAGGCCAACTCTGGACACCGGTGTTTCAGGATTATTGTCCTTCATCAGCAGAGTATAGGAGGATTTTCAGGGGTTGCTGTGCAGGCTGCCAAAGTGTTCTCAGGTCTGGTACCTCTCCGGGCGCGTAGGGCGTTACCTGAGCTCGTCAGCTCAAAGGCTCAAGGGAGCCGTATTAAGTAAAAGGTCCATAGGTCACACGCTACTCCACCATTCCAGCGGATGTACCCCAAGAGCATCATGGTAAATGCAGTTTTCTCAAAGCGGGTTCGCTTTGCAAAAGATTCAATGTGTGATGCAAAATTGTAGGCCAACTCTGGACACCGGTGTTTCAGGATTATTGTCCTTCATCAGCAGAGTGTAGGAGGATTTTCAGGGGTTGCTGTGCAGGCTGCCAAAGTGTTCTCAGGTCTGGTACCTCTCCGGGCGCGTAGGGCGTTACCTGAGCTCGTCAGCTCAAAGGCTCAAGGGAGCTGTATTAAGTAAAAGGTCCATAGGTCGCACGCTACTCCACCATTCCAGCGGGTGTACCCCAAGAGCATCATGCTAAATGCAGTTTTCTCAAATCGGGTTCGCTTTGCAAAAGATTCAATGTGTGATGCAAAATTGCAGGCCAACTCTGGACACTGGTGTTTCAGGATTATTGTCCTTCATCAGCAGAGTGTAGGAGGATTTTCAGGGGTTGCTGTGCAGGCTGCCAAAGTGTTCTCAGGTCTGGTACCTCTCCGGGCGCGTAGGGCGTTACCTGAGCTCGTCAGGTCAAAGGCTCAAGGGAGCCGTATTAAGTAAAAGGTCCATAGGTCGCACGCTACTCCACCATTCCAGCGGGTGTACCCCAAGAGCATCATGGTAAATGCAGTCTTCTCAAAGCGGGTTCGCTTTGCAAAAGATTCAATGTGTGATGCAAAATTGCAGGCCAACTCTGGACACCGGTGTTTCAGGATTATTGTCCTTCATCGGCAGAGTGTAGGAGGATTTTCAGGGGTTGCTGTGCAGGCTGCCAAAGTGTTCTCAGGTCTGGTACCTCTCCGGGCGCATAGGGCGTTACCTGAGCTCGTCAGCTAAAAGGCTCAAGGGAGCCGTATTAAGTAAAAGGTCCATAGGTCGCACGCTACTCCACCATTCCAGCGGGTGTACCCCAAGAGCATCATGGTAACTGCAGTTTTCTCAAAGCGGGTTCGCTTTGCAAAAGATTCAATGTGTGATGCAAAATTGCAGGCCAACTCTGGACACCGGTGTTTCAGGATTATTGTCCTTCATCAGCAGAGTGTAGGAGGATTTTCAGGGGTTGCTGTGCAGGCTGCCAAAGTGTTCTCAGGTCTGGTACCTCTCCGGGCGCGTAGGGCGTTACCTGAGCTCGTCAGCTCAAAGGCTCAAGGGAGCCGTATTAAGTAAAAGGTCCATAGGTCGCACGCTACTCCACCATTCCAGCGGGTGTACCCCAAGAGCATCATGGTAAATGCAGTTTTCTCAAAGCGGGTTCGCTTTGCAAAAGATTCAATGTGTGATGCAAAATTGCAGGCCAACTCTGGACACCGGTGTTTCAGGATTATTGTCCTTCATCAGCAGAGTGTAGGAGGATTTTCAGGGGTTGCTGTGCAGGCTGCCAAAGTGTTCTCAGGTCTGGTACCTCTCCGGGCGCATAGGGCGTTACCTGAGCTCGTCAGCTCAAAGGCTCAAGGGAGCCGTATTAAGTAAAAGGTCCATAGGTCGCACGCTACTCCACTATTCCATCGGGTGTACCCCAAGAGCATCATGGTAAATGCAGTTTTCTCAAAGCGGGTTCGCTTTGCGAAAGATTTAATGTGTGATGCAAAATTGCAGGCCAACTCTGGACACCGGTGTTTCAGGATTATTGTCCTTCATCAGCAGAGTGTAGGAGGATTTTCAGGGGTTGCTGTGCAGGCTGCCAAATTGTTCTCAGGTCTGGTACCTCTCCGGGCGTGTAGGGCGTTACCTGAGCTCGTCAGCTCAAAGGCTCAAGGGAGCCGTATTAAGTAAAAGGTCCATAGGTCGCACGCTAATCCACCATTCCAGCGGGTGTACCCCAAGAGCATCATGGTAAATGCAGTTTTCTCAAAGCGGGTTCGCTTTGCAAAAGATTCAATGTGTGATGCAAAATTGCAGGCCAACTCTGGACACCGGTGTTTCAGGATTATTGTCCTTCATCAGCAGAGTGTAGGAGGATTTTCAGGGGTTGCTGTGCAGGCTGCCAAAGTGTTCTCAGGTCTGGTACCTCTCCGGGCGCGTAGGGCATTACCTGAGCTCGTCAGCTCAAAGGCTCAAGGGAGCCGTATTAAGTAAAAGGTCCATAGGTCGCACGCTACTCCACCATTCCAGCGGGTGTACCCCAAGAGCATCATGGTAAATGCAGTTTACACACAGCGGGTTCGCTTTGCAAAAGATTCAATGTGTGATGCAAAATTGCAGACCAACTCTGGACACCGGTGTTTCAGGATTATTGTCGTTCATCAGCAGAGTGTAGGAGGATTTTCAGGGGTTGCTGTGCAGGCTGCCAAATTGTTCTCAGGTCTGGTACCTCTCCGGGCGTGTAGGGCGTTACCTGAGCTCGTCAGCTCAAAGGCTCAAGGGAGCCGTATTAAGTAAAAGGTCCATAGGTCGCACGCTAATCCACCATTCCAGCGGGTGTACCCCAAGAGCATCATGGTAAATGCAGTTTTCTCAAAGCGGGTTCGCTTTGCAAAAGATTCAATGTGTGATGCAAAATTGCAGGCCAACTCTGGACACCGGTGTTTCAGGATTATTGTCCTTCATCAGCAGAGTGTAGGAGGATTTTCAGGGGTTGCTGTGCAGGCTGCCAAAGTGTTCTTAGGTCTGGTACCTCTCCGGGCACGTAGGGCGTTACCTGAGCTCGTCAGCTCAAAGGCTCAAGGGAGCCGTATTAAGTAAAAGGTCCATAGGTCGCACGCTACTCCACCATTCCAGCGGGTGTACCCCAAGAGCATCATGGTAACTGCAGTTTTCTTAAAGCGGGTTCGCTTTGCAAAAGATTCAATGTGTGATGCAAAATTGCAGGCCAACTCTGGACACCGGTGTTTCAGGATTATTGTCCTTCATCAGCAGAGTGTAGGAGGATTTTCAGGGGTTGCTGTGCAGGCTGCCAAAGTGTTCTCAGGTCTGGTACCTCTCCGGGCGCGTAGGGCGTTACCTGAGCTCGTCAGCTCAAAGGCTCAAGGGAGCCGTATTAAGTAAAAGGTCCATAGGTTGCACGCTACTCCACCATTCCAGCGGGAAATGCAGTTTTCTCAAAGCGGGTTCGCTTTGCAAAAGATTCAATGTGTGATGCAAAATTGCAGGCCAACTCTGTACACCGGTGTTTCAGGATTATTGTCCTTCATCAGCAGAGTGTGTGAGGATTTTCAGGGGTTGCTGTGCAGGCTGCCAAAGTGTTCTCAGGTCTGGTACCTCTCCGGGCGTGTAGGGCGTTACCTGAGCTCGTCAGCTCAAAGGCTCAAGGGAGCCGTATTAAGTAAAAGGTCCATAGGTCGCACGCTACTCCACCATTCCAGCGGGTGTACCCCAAGAGCATCATGGTAAATGCAGTTTTCTCAAAGCGGGTTCGCTTTGCAAAAGATTCAATGTGTGATGCAAAATTGCAGGCCAACTCTGGACACCGGTGTTTCAGGATTATTGTCCTTCATCAGCAGAGTGTAGGAGGATTTTCAGGGGTTGCTGTGCAGGCTGCCAAAGTGTTCTCAGGTCTGGTACCTCTCGGGGCGCGTAGGGCGTTACCTGAGCTCGTCAGCTCAAAGGCTCAAGTGAGCCGTATTAAGTAAAAGGTCCATAGGTCGCACGCTACTCCACCATTCCAGCGGGTGTACCCCAAGAGCATCATGGTAAATGCAGTTTTCTCAAAGAGGGTTCGCTTTGCACAAGATTCAATGTGTGATGCAAAATTGCAGGCCAACTCTGGACACCGGTGTTTCAGGATTATTGTCCTTCATCAGCAGAGTGTAGGAGGATTTTCAGGGGTTGCTGTGCAGGCTGCCAAAGTGTTCTCAGGTCTGGTACCTCTCCAGGCGCGTAGGGCGTTACCTGAGCTCGTCAGCTCAAAGGCTCAAGGGAGCCGTATTAAGTAAAAGGTCCATAGGTCACACGCTACTCCACCATTCCAGCGGATGTACCCCAAGAGCATCATGGTAAATGCAGTTTTCTCAAAGCGGGTTCGCTTTGCAAAAGATTCAATGTGTGATGCAAAATTGCAGGCCAACTCTGGACACCGGTGTTTCAGGATTATTGTCCTTCATCAGCAGAGTGTAGGAGGATTTTCAGGGGTTGCTGTGCAGGCTGCCAAAGTGTTCTCAGGTCTGGTACCTCTCCGGGCGCGTAGGGCGTTACCTGAGCTCGTCAGCTCAAAGGCTCAAGGGAGCCGTATTAAGTAAAAGGTCCATAGGTCGCACGCTACTCCACCATTCCAGCGGGTGTACCCCAAGAGCATCATGCTAAATGCAGTTTTCTCAAAGCGGGTTCGCTTTGCAAAAGATTCAATGTGTGATGCAAAATTGCAGGCCAACTCTGGACACCGGTGTTTCAGGATTATTGTCCTTCATCAGCAGAGTGTAGGAGGATTTTCAGGGGTTGCTGTGCAGGCTGCCAAAGTGTTCTCAGGTCTGGTACCTCTCCGGGCGCGTAGGGCGTTACCTGAGCTCGTCAGCTCAAAGGCTCAAGGGAGCCGTATTAAGTAAAAGGTCCATAGGTCGCACGCTACTCCACCATTCCAGCGGGTGTACCCCAAGAGCATCATGGTAAATGCAGTTTTCTCAAAGCGGGTTCGCTTTGCAAAAGATTCAGGGCCAGATGTAGGTAATTCATATTTACCGACTCTTAAATACCGAATTTTACCGATTTGGTATTTAAGAGTTGGTAAATATGAAGGGGGGAGCTGTAGGTATTACAGATTCTGTAAATAGCGAATCGTTAAGATTCGGTATTTACCGAATCTGTCAATACCGAATCGGTATTGCCCATTGATTCCTATGGGCCTTGCAGCCCATAGGAATCAATGGGCAATACCGATTCTGTAATTACAGAATCGGTAAATACCGATTTTAGCAAGGGTGCAGGGGGTGTCACTTTTACACCCTCTAGCACCCCAAAGACGGGCATGTGTGCCATGTGGCACACAGACATGCCCTAAGGGCATGTCTGTCTGTCACATGGCTAGGTGTGCATGCACACATGTGCATGCACACCTGGAATCGGTATTTTACCACCCAATTGGATTGGGTGGTAAAATACCGATTCTTAAAGCCCTGTGGCACTCTGACATGTGCCAGCTACATCTGCATTTACAGAATTGGTATTTTACTGAGTCTGTATTTACCGATTCGGTAATTTTACCGAATCGGTAAATACAGAATCGGTAAAATACCGATTCTGTAAATGCATGCCCTACATCTGAAAACCCTAATACCGGTCGGAAACTGCCAAAATCGGCCGTTTCCGACTGGTATTAGGGCTCCTACATCTGGCCCTCAATGTGTGATGCATAATTGCAGGCCAATTCTGGACACCGGTGTTTCAGGATTATTGTCCTTCATCAGCAGAGTGTAGGAGGATTTTCAGGGGTTGCTGTGCAGGCTGCCAAAGTGTTCTCAGGTCTGGTACCTCTCCGGGCATGTTGGGCGTTACCTGAGCTCGTCAGCTCAAAGGCTTAAGGGAGCCGTATTAAGTAAAAGGTCCATAGGTCGCACGCTAATCCACCATTCCAGCGGGTGTACCCCAAGAGCATCATGGTAAATGCAGTTTTCTCAAAGCGAGTTCGCTTTGCAAAAGATTCAATATGTGATGCAAAATTGCAGGCCAACTCTGGACACCGGTGTTTCAGGATTATTGTCCTTCATCAGCAGAGTGTAGGAGGATTTTCAGGGGTTGCTGTGCAGGCTGCCAAAGTGTTCTCAGGTCTGGTACCTCTCCGGGCGCGTAGGGCGTTACCTGAGCTCGTCAGCTCAAAGGCTCAAGGGAGCCGTATTAAGTAAAAGGTCCATAGGTCGCACGCTACTCCACCATTCCATCGGGTGTACCCCAAGAGCATCATGGTAAATGCAGTTTTCTCAAAGCGGGTTCGCTTTGCGAAAGATTTAATGTGTGATGCAAAATTGCAGGCCAACTCTGGACACCAGTGTTTCAGGATTATTGTCCTTCATCAGCAGAGTGTAGGAGGATTTTCAGGGGTTGCTGTGCAGGCTGCCAAATTGTTCTCAGGTCTGGTACCTCTCCGGGCGTGTAGGGCGTTACCTGAGCTCATCAGCTCAAAGGCTCAAGGGAGCTGTATTAAGTAAAAGGTCCATAGGTCGCACGCTACCCCACCATTCCAGCGGGTGTACCCCAAGAGCATCATGGTAAATGCAGTTTACTCAAAGCGGGTTCGCTTTGCAAAAGATTCAATGTGTGATGCAAAATTGCAGGCCAACTCTGGACACCGGTGTTTCAGGATTATTGTCGTTCATCAGCAGAGTGTAGGAGGATTTTCAGGGGTTGCTGTGCAGGCTGCCAAAGTGTTCTCATGTCTGGTACCTCTCCGGGCGCGTAGGGCGTTACCTGAGCTCGTCAGCTCAAAGGCTCAAGGGAGCCGTATTAAGTAAAAGGTCCATAGGTCGCACGCTACTCCACCGTTCCAGCGGGTGTACCCCAAGAGCATCATGGTAAATGCAGTTTTCTCAAAGCGGGTTCGCTTTGCAAAAGATTCAATGTGTGATGCAAAATTGCAGGCCAACTCTAGACACCGGTGTTTCAGGATTATTGTCCTTCATCAGCAGAGTGTAGGAGGATTTTCAGGGGTTGCTGTGCAGGCTGCCAAAGTGTTCTCATGTCTGGTACCTCTCCCGGCGCGTAGGGCGTTACCTGAGCTCGTCAGCTCAAAGGCTCAAGGGAGCCGTATTAAGTAAAAGGTCCATAGGTCGCACGCTACTCCACCATTCCAGCGGGTGTACCCCCAGAGCATCATGGTAAATGCAGTTTTCTCAAAGCGGGTTCGCTTTGCAAAAGATTCAATGTGTGATGCAAAATTGCAGGCCAACTCTGGACACCGGTGTTTCAGGATTATTGTCCTTCATCAGCAGAGTGTAGGAGGATTTTCAGGGGTTGCTGTGCAGGCTGCCAAAGTGTTCTCAGTTCTGGTACCTCTCCGGGCGCGTAGGGCGTTACCTGAGCTCGTCAGCTCAAAGGCTCAAGGGAGCCGTATTAAGTAAAAGGTCCATAGGTCGCACGCTACTCCACCATTCCAGCGGGAAATGCAGTTTTCTTAAAGCGGGTACGCTTTGCAAAAGATTCAATGTGTGATGCAAAATTGCAGGCCAATTCTGTACACCGGTGTTTCAGGATTATTGTCCTTCATCAGCAGAGTATAGGAGGATTTTCAGGGGTTGCTGTGCAGGCTGCCAAAGTGTTCTCAGGTCTGGTACCTCTCCGGGCGCGTAGGGCGTTACCTGAGCTCGTCAGCTCAAAGGCTCAAGGGAGCCGTATTAAGTAAAAGGTCCATAGGTCGCACGCTACTCCACCATTCCAGCGGGTGTACCCCAAGAGCATCATGGTAAATGCAGTTTTCTCAAAGAGGGTTCGCTTTGCAAAAGATTCAATGTGTGATGCAAAATTGCAGGCCAACTCTGGACACCGGTGTTTCAGGATTATTGTCCTTCATCAGCAGAGTGTAGGAGGATTTTCAGGGGTTGCTGTGCAGGCTGCCAAAGTGTTCTCAGGTCTGGTACCTCTCCGGGCGCGTAGGGCGTTACCTGAGCTCGTCAGCTCAAAGGCTCAAGGGAGCCGTATTAAGTAAAAGGTCCATAGGTCACACGCTACTCCACCATTCCAGCGGATGTACCCCAAGAGCATCATGGTAAATACAGTTTTCTCAAAGCGGGTTCGCTTTGCAAAAGATTCAATGTGTGATGCAAAATTGCAGGCCAACTCTGGACACCAGTGTTTCAGGATTATTGTCCTTCATCAGCAGAGTGTAGGAGGATTTTCAGGGGTTGCTGTGCAGGCTGCCAAAGTGTTCTCAGGTCTGGTACCTCTCCGGGCGCGTAGGGCTTTACCTGAGCTCGTCAGCTCAAAGGCTCAAGGGAGCCGTATTAAGTAAAAGGTCCATAGGTCGCACGCTACTCCACCATTCCAGCGGGTGTACCCCAAGAGCATCATGGTAAATGCAGTTTTCTCAAAGCGGGTTCGCTTTGCAAAAGATTCAATGTGTGATGCAAAATTGCAGGCCAACTCTGGACACCGGTGTTTCAGGATTATTGTCCTTCATCAGCAGAGTGTAGGAGGATTTTCAGGGGTTGCTGTGCAGGCTGCCAAAGTGTTCTCAGGTCTGGTACCTCTCCGGGCGCGTAGGGCGTTACCTGAGCTCGTCAGCTCAAAGGCTCAAGGGAGCCGTATTAAGTAAAAGGTCCATAGGTTGCACGCTACTCCACCATTCCAGCGGGAAATGCAGTTTTCTCAAAGCGGGTTCGCTTTGCAAAAGATTCAATGTGTGATGCAAAATTGCAGGCCAACTCTGTACACCGGTGTTTCAGGATTATTGTCCTTCATCAGCAGAGTGTGTGAGGATTTTCAGGGGTTGCTGTGCAGGCTGCCAAAGTGTTCTCAGGTCTGGTACCTCTCGGGGCGCGTAGGGTGTTACCTGAGCTCGTCAGCTCAAAGGCTCAAGGGAGCCGTATTAAGTAAAAGGTCCATAGGTCGCACGCTACTCCACCATTCCAGCGGGTGTACCCCAAGAGCATCATGGTAAATGCAGTTTTCTCAAAGCGGGTTCGCTTTGCAAAAGATTCAATGTGTGATGCAAAATTGCAGGCCAACTCTGGACACCGGTGTTTCAGGATTATTGTCCTTCATCAGCAGAGTGTAGGAGGATTTTCAGGGGTTGTTGTGCAGGCTGCCAAAGTGTTCTCAGGTCTGGTACCTCTCCGGGCGCGTAGGGCGTTACCTGAGCTCGTCAGCTCAAAGGCTCAAGGGAGCCGTATTAAGTAAAAGGTCCATAGGTCACACGCCTCTCCACCATTCCAGCGGGTGTACCCCAAGAGCATCATGGTAAATGCAGTTTTCTCAAAGCGGGTTCGCTTTGCAAAAGATTCAATGTGTGATGCAAAATTGCAGGCCAACTCTGGACACTGGTGTTTCAGGATTATTGTCCTTCATCAGCAGAGTGTAGGAGGATTTTCAGGGGTTGTTGTGCAGGCTGCCAAAGTGTTCTCAGGTCTGGTACCCCTCCGGGCGCGTAGGGCTTTACCTGAGCTCGTCTGCTCAAAGGCTCAAGGGAGCTGTATTAAGTAAAAGGTTCATAGGTCACACGCTTCTCCACCATTCCAGCGGGTGTACCCCAAGAGCATCATGGTAAATGCAGTTTTCTCAAAGCGGGTTCGCTTTGCAAACGATTCAATGTGTGATGCAAAATTGCAGGCCAACTCTGGACACCGGTGTTTCAGGATTATTGTCCTTCATCAGCAGAGTGTAGGAGGATTTTCAGGGGTTGCTGTGCAGGCTGCCAAAGTGTTCTCAGGTCTGGAACCTCTCTGGGCGCGTAGGGCGTTACTTGAGCTCGTCAGCTCAAAGGCTCAAGGGAGCCGTATTAAGTAAAAGGTCCATAGGTCGCACGCTACTCCACCATTCCAGCGGGTGTACCCCAAGAGCATCATGGTAAATGCAGTTTTCTCAAAGCGGTTTCGCTTTGCAAAAGATTCAATGTGTGATGCAAAATTGCAGGCCAACTCTGGACACCGGTGTTTCAGGATTATTGTCCTTCATCAGCAGAGTGTAGGAGGATTTTCAGGGGTTGCTGTGCAGGCTGCCAAAGTGTTCTCAGGTCTGGTACCTCTCCGGGCGCGTAGGGCGTTACCTGAGCTCGTCAGCTCAAAGGCTCAAGGGAGCCGTATTAAGTAAAAGGTCCATAGGTCGCACGCTACTCCACCATTCCAGCGGGTGTACCCCAAGAGCATCATGGTAAATGCAGTTTTCTCAAAGCGGGTTCGCTTTGCAAAAGATTCAATGTGTGATGCAAAATTGCAGGCCAACTCTGGACACCGGTGTTTCAGGATTATTGTCCTTCATCAGCAGAGTGTAGGAGGATTTTCAGGGGTTGCTCTGCAGGCTGCCAAAGTGTTCTCAGGTCTGGTACCTCTCCGGGCGCGTAGGACGTTACCTGAGCTTGTCAGCTCAAAGGCTCAAGGGAGCCGTATTAAGTAAAAGGTCCATAGGTCGCACGCTACTCCACCATTCCAGCGGGTGTACCCCACGAGCATCATGGTAAATGCAGTTTTCTCAAAGCGGGTTCGCTTTGCAAAAGATTTAATGTGTGCTGCAAAATTGCAGGCCAACTCTAGACACCGGTGTTTCAGGATTATTGTCCTTCATCAGCAGAGTGTAGGAGGATTTTCAGGGGTTGCTGTGCAGGCTGCCAAAGTGTTCTCAGGTCTGGTACCTCTCCGGGCGCGTAGGGCGTTACCTGAGCTCGTCAGCTCAAAGGCTCAAGGGAGCCGTATTAAGTAAAAGGTCCATAGGTCGCACACTACTCCACCATTCCAGCGGGTGTACCCCAAGAGCATCATGGTAAATGCAGTTTTCTCAAAGCGGGTTCGCTTTGCAAAAGATTCAATGTGTGATGCAAAATTGCAGGCCAACTCTGGACACCGGTGTTTCAGGATTATTGTCCTTCATCAGCAGAGTGTAGGAGGATTTTCAGGGGTTGCTGTGCAGGCTTGCAGGCCAACTCTGGACACCGGTGTTTCAGGATTATTGTCCTTCATCAGCAGAGTGTAGGAGGATTTTCAGGGGTTGCTGTGCAGGCTGCCAAAGTGTTCTCAGGTCTGGTACCTCTCCGGGCGCGTAGGGGGTTACCTGAGCTCGTCAGCTCAAAGGCTCAAGGGAGCCGTATTAAGTAAAAGGTCTCCCTTGAGCCTTTGAGCTGACGAGCTCAGGTAACGCCCTACGCGCCCGGAGAGGTACCAGACCTGAGAAGACTTTGGCAGCCTGCACAGCAACCCCTGAAAAACCTCCTACACTCTGCTGATGAAGGACAATAATCCTGAAACACCGGTGTCCAGAGTTGGCCTGCAACCTTGCATCGCACATCGAATCTTTTGTAAAGCGCACCCGCTTTGAGAAAACTGCATTTACCATGATGCTCTTGGGGTACACCCGCTGGAATGGTGGAGTAGCGTGCGACCTATGGACCTTTTACTTAATAAGGCTCCCTTGAGCCTTTGAGCTGACGAGCTCAGGTAACGCCCTACGCGCCCGGAGAGGTACCAGACCTGAGAACACTTTGGCAGCCTGCACAGCAACCCCTGAAAATCCTCCTACACTCTGCTGATGAAGGACAATAATCCTGAAACACCGGTGTCCAGAGTTGGCCTGCAACCTTGCATCACACATCGAATCTTTTGTAAAGCGCACCCGCTTTGAGAAAACTGCATTTACCATGATGCTCTTGGGGTACACCCGCTGGAATGGTGGAGTAGCGTGCGACCTATGGACCTTTTACTTAATACGGCTCCCTTGAGCCTTTGAGCTGACGAGCTCAGGTAACGCCCTACGCGCCCGGAGAGGTACCAGACCTAAGAACACTTTGGCAGCCTGCACAGCAACCCCTGAAAATCCTCCTACACTCTGCTGATGAAGGACAATAATCCTGAAACACCAGTGTCCAGAGTTAGCCTGCAACCTTGCATCACACATCAAATCTTTTGTAAAGCGCACCCGCTTTGAGAAAACTGCATTTACCATGATGCTCTTGGGGTACACCCGCTGGAATGGTGGAGTAGCGTGCGACCTATGGACCTTTTACTTAATACGGTTCCCTTGAGCCTTTGAGCTGACGAGCTCAGGTAACGCCCTACGCGCCCGGAGAGGTACCAGACCTGAGAACACTTTGGCAGCCTGCACAGCAACCCCTGAAAATCCTCCTACACTCTGCTGATGAAGGACAATAATCCTGAAACACCGGTGTCTAGAGTTGGCCTGCAACCTTGCATCACACATCGAATCTTTTGTAAAGCGCACCCGCTTTGAGAAAACTGCATTTACCATGATGCTCTTGGGGTACACCCACTGGAATGGTGGAGTAGAGTGCGACCTATGGACCTTTTACTTAATATGGCTCCCTTGAGCCTTTGAGCTGACGAGCTCAGGTAACGCCCTACGCGCCCGGAGAGGTACCAGACCTGAGAACACTTTGGCAGCCTGCACAGCAACCCCTGAAAATCCTCCTACACTCTGCTGATGAAGGACAATAATCCTGAAACACCGGTGTACAGAGTTGGCCTGCAACCTTGCATCACACATCGAATCTTTTGTAAAGCGCACCCTCTTTGAGAAAACTGCATTTACCATGATGCTCTTGGGGTACACCCGCTGGAATGGTGGAGTAGCGTGCGACCTATGGACCTTTTACTTAATACGGCTCCCTTGAGCCTTTGAGCTGACGAGCTCAGGTAACGCCCTACGCACCCGGAGAGGTACCAGACCTGAGAACACTTTGGCAGCCTGCACAGCAACCCCTGAAAATCCTCCTACACTCTGCTGATGAAGGACAATAATCCTGAAACACCGGTGTCCAGAGTTGGCCTGCAACCTTGCATCACACATCGAATCTTTTGTAAAGCGCACCCGCTTTGAGAAAACTGCCTTTACCATGATGCTCTTGGGGTACACCCGCTGGAATGGTGGAGTAGCGTGCGACCTATAGACCGTTTACTTAATACGGCTCCCTTCAGCCTTTGAGCTGACGAGCTCAGGTAACGCCCTACGCGCCCGGAGAGGTACCAGACCTGAGAACACTTTGGCAGCCTGCACAGCAACCCCTGAAAATCCTCCTACACTCTGCTGATGAAGGACAATAATCCTGAAACACCAGTGTCCAGAGTTGGCCTGCAACCTTGCATCACACATCGAATCTTTTGTAAAGTGCACCCGCTTTGAGAAAACTGCATTTACCATGATGCTCTTGGGGTACACCCGCTGGAATGGTGGAGTAGCGTGCGACCTATGGACCTTTTACTTAATACGGCTCCCTTGAGCCTTTGAGCTGACGAGCTCAGGTAACGCCCTACGCGCCCGGAGAGGTACCAGACCTGAGACACTTTGGCAGCCTGCACAGCAACCCCTGAAAATCCTCCTACACTCTGCTGATGAAGGACAATAATCCTGAAACACCGGTGTCCAGAGTTGGCCTGCAACCTTGCATGACACATCGAATCTTTTGTAAAGCGCACCCGCTTTGAGAAAACTGCATTTACCATGATGCTCTTGGGGTACACCCGCTGGAATGGTGGAGTAGCGTGTGACTTATGGACCTTTTACTTAATACGGCTCCCTTGAGCCTTTGAGCTGACGAGCTCAGGTAATGCCCTACGCGCCCAGAGTGGTACCAGACCTGAGAACACTTTGGCAGCCTGCACAGCACCCCCTGAAAATCCTCCTACACTCTGCTGATGAAAGACAATAATCCTGAAACACTGGTGTCCAGAGTTGGCCTGCAACCTTGCATCACACATCGAATCTTTTGTAAAGCGCACCCGCTTTGAGAAAACTGCATTTACCATGATGCTCTTGGGGTATACCCTCTGGAATGGTGGAGTAGCGTGCGACCTATGGACCATTTACTTAATACGGCTCCCTTGAGCCTTTGAGCTGACGAGCTTAGGTAACGCCCTACGCGCCCGGAGAGGTACCAGACCTGAGAACACTTTGGCAGCCTGCACAGCAACCCCTGAAAATCCTCCTACACTCTGCTGATGAAGGACAATAATCCTGAAACACCGGTGTCCAGAGTTGGCCTGCAACCTTGCATCACACATCGAATCTTTTGTGAAGCGCACCCGCTTTGAGAAAACTGCATTTACCATGATGCTCTTGGGGTACACCCGCTGGAATGGTGGAGTAGCGTGCGACATATGGACCTTTTACTTAATACGGCTCCCTTGATCCTTTGAGCTGACGAGCTCAGGTAACGCCCTACGCGCCCGGAGAGGTACCAGACCTGAGAACACTTTGGCAGCCTGCACAGCAACCCCTGAAAATCCTCCTACACTCTGCTGATGAAAGACAATAATCCTGAAACACCGGTGTCCAGAGTTGGCCTGCAACCTTGCATCACACATCGAATCTATTGTAAAGCGCACCCGCTTTGAGAAACTGCATTTACCATGATGCTCTTGGGGTACACCCGCTGGAATGGTGGAGTAGCGTGCGACCTATGGACCTTTTACTTAATACGGCTCCCTTGAGCCTTTGAGCTGACGAGCTCAGGTAACGCCCTACGCGCCCAGAGAGGTACCAGACCTGAGAACACTTTGGCAGCCTGCACAGCAACCCCTGAAAATCCTCCTACACTATGCTGATGAAGGACAATAATCCTGAAACACCGGTGTCCAGAGTTGGCCTGCAACCTTGCATCACACATCAAATCTTTTGTAAAGCGCACCCGCTTTGAGAAAACTGCATTTACCATGATGCTCTTGGGGTACACCCGCTGGAATGGTGGAGTAGCGTGCGACCTATGGACCTTTTACTTAATACGGCTCCCTTGAGCCTTTGAGCTGATGAGCTCAGGTAACGCCCTACGCGCCCGGAGAGGTACCAGACCAGAGAACACTTTGGCAGCCTGCACAGCAACCCCTGAAAATCCTCCAACACTCTGCTGATGAAGGACAATAATCCTGAAACACCGGTGTCCAGAGTTGGCCTGCAACCTTGCATCACACATCGAATCTTTTGTAAAGCGCACCCGCTTTGAGAAAACTGCATTTACCATGATGCTCTTGGGGTACACCCGCTGGAATGGTGGAGTAGCGTGCGACCTATGGACCTTTTACTTAATACGGCTCCCTTGAGCCTTTGAGCTGACGAGCTCAGGTAACGCCCTACGCGCCCGGAGAGGTACCAGACCTGAGAACAGTTTGGCAGCCTGCACAGCAACCCCTGAAAATCCTCCTACACTCTGCTGATGAAGGACAATAATCCTGAAACACCGGTGTGCAGAGTTGGCCTGCAACCTTGCATCACACATCGAATCTTTTGTAAAGCGCACCCGCTTTGAGAAAACTGCATTTACCATGATGCTCTTGGGGTACACCCGCTGGAATGGTGGAGTAGCGTGCGACCTATGGACCTTTTACTTAATACGGCTCCCTTGAGCCTTTGAGCTGACGAGCTCAGGTAACGCCCTACGCGCCCGGAGAGGTACCAGACCTGAGAACACTTTGGCAGCCTACACAGCAACCCCTGAAAATCCTCCTACACTCTGCTGATGAAGGACAATAATCCTGAAACACCGGTGTCCAGAGTTGGCCTGCAACCTTGCATCACACATCGAATCTTTTGTAAAGCGCACCCGCTTTGAGAAAACTGCATTTACCATGATGCTCTTGGGGTACACCCGCTGGAATGGTGGAGTAGCGTGCGACCTATGGACCTTTTACTTAATACGGCTCCCTTGAGCCTTTGAGCTGACGAGCTCAGGTAACGCCCTACGCGCCCGGAGAGGTACCAGACCTGAGAACACTTTGGCAGCCTGCACAGCAACCCCTGAAAATCCTCCTACACTCTGCTGATGAAGGACAATAATCCTGAAACACCGGTGTCCAGAGTTGGCCTGCAACCTTGCATCACACATCGAATCTTTTGTAAAGCGCACCCGCTTTGAGAAAACTGCATTTACCATGATGCTCTTGGGGTACACCCGCTGGAATGGTGGAGTAGCGTGTGACCTATGGACCTTTTACTTAATACGGCTCCCTTGAGTCTTTGAGCTGACGAGCTCAGGTATTGCCCTACACGCCCGGAGAGGTACCAGACCTGAGAACACTTTGGCAGCCTGCACAGCAACCCCTGAAAATCCTCCTACACTCTGCTGATGAAGGACAATAATCCTGAAACACCGGTGTCCAGAGTTGGCCTGCAACCTTGCATCACACATCGAATCTTTTGTAAAGCGCACCTGCTTTGAGAAAACTGCATTTACCATGATGCTCTTGGGGTACACCCGCTGGAATGGCGGAGTAGCGTGCGACCTATGGACCTTTTACTTAATACGGCTCCCTTGAGCCTTTGAGCTGACGAGCTCAGCTAACACCCTACGCGCTCGGAGAGGTACCAGACCTGAGAACACTTTGGCAGCCTGCACAGCAACCCCTGAAAATCCTCCTACTTTCTGCTGATGAAGGACAATAATCCTGAAACACCGGTGTCCAGAGTTGGCCTGCAACCTGGCATCACACATCGAATCTTTTGTAAAGCGCACCCGCTTTGAGAAAACTGCATTTACCATGATGCTCTTGGGGTACACCCGCTGGAATGGTGGAGTAGCGTGCGACCTATGGACCTTTTACTTAATACGGCTCCCTTGAGCCTTTGAGCTGACGAGCTCAGCTAACGCCCTACGCGCCCGGAGAGGTACCAGACCTGAGAACACTTATGCAGCCTGCACAGCAACCCCTGAAAATCCTCCTACACTCTGCTGATGAAGGACAATAATCCTGAAACACCGGTGTCCAGAGTTGGCCTGCAACCTGGCATCACACATCGAATCTTTTGTAAAGCGCACACACTTTGAGAAAACTGCATTTACCATGATGCTCTTGGGGTACACCCGCTGGAATGGTGGAGTAGCGTGCGACCTGTGGACCTTTTACTTAATACGGCTCCCTTGAGCCTTTGAGCTGACGAGCTCAGGTAACGCCCTACGCGCCCGGAGAGGTACCAGACCTGAGAACACTTTGGCAGCCTGCACAGCAACCCCTAAAAATCCTCCTACACTCTGCTGATGAAGGACAATAATCCTGAAACACCGGTGTCCAGAGTTGGCCTGCAACCTTGCATCACACATCGAATCTTTTGTAAAGCGCACCCGCTTTGAGAAAACTGCATTTACCATGATGCTCTTGGGGTACACCCGCTGGAATGGTGGAGTAGCGTGCGACCTATGGACCTTTTACTTAATACGGCTTCCTTGAGCCTTTGAGCTGACGAGCTCAGGTAACGCCCTACGTGCCCGGAGAGGTACCAGACCTGAGAACACTTTGGCAGCCTGCACAGCAACCCCTGAAAATCCTCCTACACTCTGCTGATGAAGGACAATAATCCTGAAACACCGGTGTCCAGAGTTGGCCTGCAACCTTGCATCACACATCGAATCTTTTGTAAAGCGCACTCGCTTTGAGAAAACTGCATTTACCATGATGCTCTTGGGGTACACCCGCTGGAATGGTGGAGTAGCGTGCGACCTATGGACCTTTTACAGACCTCCTAGAGGACACCCCAGTGCTCAGCTCAGATTAGGTCAGACACTGTTTAGTACATTTTGGCATGTGAGTTTGGTTGTGTTTACTAGCTATACTAGGTACATTAGGTGTTTAAATTGAGAGTTTTCATCTGGACAGGTGACAATTGGATAAAACTGTTTGGGGTAGACAGATAGGGAATTTTATGATGTAAGTGGCTGAAGTGTGAATTATATCTGTAGTCACTATGGCTGGCTGTGGTAAATGGACTCTATATAATATATAGTAATGTTGGGCACAAAAACTGGGAGAACTTTATTGTCATTTTCTCAGAGGTTGCCATAAATCACTGACAAGAATGCATCTGGAAAACTCCTGCTTTGAAAGTGAAACTCTCTCACAGAGAGCTACCTGGAACAGAAAGAAGAAAGAGATTAAAACTGCCTGATACAGGTTTTCCCTCGGCCTGAGAGATGACTGATGGAGCAGTGTTGTCTCCAACTGTATAATAAGTCTTTAGGACTGGAAGGCTGCTACAAGAGCTGGCCCATGAGGACAAGGAGATGAAGACATGCCCAAAGTCCTATTTCTAGCACTTCAGAAATGTGTTCCGGAAAGGAAGAACCCCTCTCCTTAACTTAATTTAATGATATTTTGGGCATAATTGGCATAACATTTCTGCAATGAAAGAAATGTGTCAGTTTCAGAAACCCAAATGAAGGGTTCGAGTGAGAAAATAAGAATGCATAGACCTCAAGCCTTAGCATTCATGCAGTGGAGATTAGCAGAGGCTGGAAAGGGATTCAGGGTCAGCAGGCGTCTCTAAAGTCTGCCTCCTACCTTCTGCAGCAAGCTCTCCGAAAATCAGCATGAGAGAGGGGGAACTCCCTAGTCTAAGAACATGTGTTAATATAATTCGCGCAAAGCATTGATGGTAATTCTTTTTACATTCTCGTCTCCAGTAAACCAACCCGTATTTATCAAAATTTGGGAACTGGTAAACTCCCCAGTCCCTCACGTTTTCACAATAGTCTACACAACCATGCCTTTAGTTTGTAACTTTGAACAAATCTTGTGGTTCAGACAGTTCTTCCCATGAGTCCTACTTCCTGTTATCTCCTCTCTTCCCAGTGAGAACATCATCGTTAGTTGTCTAATACATAACAAATTACTATTCATCTGCAGTAAGAAGAAAGAGAAAAACATGTCGTACAAAACAGTTCAGAAATGCAAAAACAGGCCTGTTGCACATGGCCCTTCTTAGGGGATTTCCCTAAAACATTTTGCTTATTTTCCTCCTGGTTTTTGTTGATTCTCTTTTTGTGGCATTAAGACTCTTGGCATTGTCCTACTGTAATGCACTGTGAAAGTGTTCATACCCTTCCTACACATGCTAGGAAGTGGGCTTACTTGATTGGTTTAGGTGTTGCACCTGTGAGTGCCATGTAAAAAGGTACACCATATACCCAAGACAGGTACTGTACTGAATAATATTGGGTTGTGGCGCTGATTGTGCCACCCACTAGAATAGACTGTCACACATGTATAAGGCTTGCTATTGTAGACCTGTGAGTCCACAGTTGCACTTATGCTCAGGTTAGCATTTCTCACATATTAGCCAAACCCCGATTGGGCCTTCAACTACCACTGGAGCACCCCTAGGGTAAGCACTGAGGAGCAGAGCAAGTGGTAGGCGAATGGCAGGGCAGGTACACAAGGGTGTTCCATGCCCAGGTAGTGTAGAACCCCCCATGTTGGTTTCCCCACCTAGGAGGTCGGCTCTTTCCATGGGACGCCACTGGGGATGTTGCTATTTCTCTGCTTGTGGCCTCAGAGCACTGGCCACTTTCCCACTTTAAATGCAGTGTGAGTGCACTTCCTTAACACGTTAGTAAATGGTGCTTACCTGATATTTTTAAACAAGTCTCAAGCCTGCCTTTGTAGACCTGTGTGTATACACTTGCACGTATGTTGTTTATGTGCCATGCCTGCTTTGCAGGCCTGTGTGTGCACAATTGCACTTAAGCTCAGGTTGGCTTTTCTAAACCACTGGCAAATCCTGAGGGGACCTTTCACTGCCACTAAAGCACCACTGGGGTAAGTGTTAAGGGGTGAAGCAAGTGGTAGGTGAAAGGCAGGGCAGGTACACATGTGTTGCCCCTATCCAGGTAGTGAAGCAAACCCATGTGTGCTTTCAATACCTATGATGTTTGTTCTTTCCATTGGTTAACATGGGGGAATAGTTGAAATTATTTCAAGCTGCAATAGGGTTTTTCAGTGGAGCAACCTCGTAATGTTTCTTATCATTGGGTTCACAATGACAAACCATTTCCTGTGGTAAATAGGAATTTGTCATTAATAGCCTATAAATGCCACTTCTAGAGCGTGGGCATTGCTCTGCTCTAAAACTCTTTGTGGGCCTTTTAGTTTGACTCCAGTCCACACTGTAGGCCAGAGTAGTACATCTGTGCATTCCCCAGTGACAGCTATAAACATTGGACATGCCACTGGAATGACAGACCTCTGTCATGTGAGAGCCTGGCTGGATAGATTGGTGTGAGTCTGGGAAGCCAGATCATGGCCCCACTAACGATTAAGATCTGCGTTCCATGGCAGACAGGACTGACATTTACGGGAGACATCTGTTATTCAGAGGGAAACCCTCTGAAGTACCCCAACTTTAAAGGCACACTACAGTATTACAACTGGCGTCATACTTCTGCATAGCAGAGATACACTTGTGGGTATGTGGGACAGGACATCTTGGAGCTGTGTGGTGCACACTGCCAGAGGAATCAGTTGTGCACAAGGAGAATTAATGCCATTGGAATGGACTGTGCACCCTTCCTGAACAGTGGCTGGCCTGGGCTGACTACCTGCTGCTGTGTGGCACCCTGAAGTGTGCTCCCTTTAAGGACTTGTTGGCTTGCCCCCTGTTCTCTTTTGGAGGTCTGCTGGATCCCAACTGGTAGCGCAGCATGAGCGTGAAACTAAGCATTGTGCCTGGGGACCAGATTGGCTTGTACAGAGCCCCAAAAACATTGCTCGCATCTATGGAGTGTTGACCCTGCATTGTGGGTCCCTCAATACGCATAAGCGTCTTGTTGGTGGTGAGCAGATTCACCAGTAGTTAGATCCAGCGTGGCCCCCTTTGTTGATCGTGCCACATCTATCTTGTGCGACAGGCTGACTGCCTGCTCATTGTGAGCTGTGTCCGATTTACAAGTTACGACCCTCAGAGGGAGGATGTAGCCATAGTAGTGCCTCATTCTACCTCGTGCTACACTGCTAAACCTGCGACTGTGTGTGTGACCGGAATTGTATGGCTCCACCCGTTTCAACGCATACCAGGCGTTGAGTCTCATTTCCAGGAAGGTACGAAATTTAGAACTCTTTGTTGTTTGTGACCAGTAGTGTCTGGTGCAATCCATATCAACTGGCACCAGACGTGGTGTCTCATTTTTAGGGAGGCAGGGGCGGTTTTTCCATCAGGACTCACGGGCTATGCCCCTCTGAAATTCCTACACATTTACATAAACAAATATTAAATAGATCAATTTATTTTGAGATATGATCGTATCTCTCAATCGATTGATGTATAGTCTGGGCTGTAGTTTTCAGGCTGCCTGTCCTACCACGCTCTGAAGCAGGAGACAAAAGCCGAGCAGTAAATCAACTTTCTTAACATACACAAGACGTAGGGCTTACTGTTTAAAAGTCCTTCATTGCCATTGTGGTCTATGGTTGTATGCACACTGTAGACCTGTGATGCAATAAGTGCCAGGGTTTCGGGTGTCGCAGACTTCATCCCTGTGTGATTTCAGACGTCCATCATTCAAAGACCCCACCCTTTCGTCATACATGAGAGAGGACATGCAAGCCCGTCTGATCCGGTGGCTTGTTCTCAGTTATGGTAAGTGATTGCAAGCTAATACTGTGTAATGATTATTGTTCTGAGACCTCTCATCACGTTAACTTCCCCCACTGTGACACCCCACACCCACGCTGCACATCCTCATTCCTTTAGAAGTGGAGCTGCGGAATTAGCTCCTTTGTGAAATGGATCCAAATAAGGAGCAGGGTTCGCTCTTGTTCCCTTGCGAAGTTGATCCAAATATCTGATGCAAGCTTAAAGTGAGAGTTATATGCTTACTGTGAAACATGTGCTTATCGTGGGCAGTTCTCTGATGTATGACATTAAAACTGGCCCTATCTTCATGCTCCTAAGATAACCCTGATGCCAAAAACATGGATTGCCTTGCAAACAATGGGCCTCAGTTTTGCGCTTCCGATGCGTCACTTTTTGTGACGCATCGACGTGTAAAACATGCCTCCTGTTGCGCACTATTTACAAAGTGACGCATCTAAGCAGATGCGTCACTTTGTAAACCCCTGCGCTACATTATACCTGCGTCAGGTATAATGTATACAGAGGGGGCGTTCCCCCGCAAAAAGCCTCGTAATAGTGACGCAGTGAAATCTATGAGATTTCACTGCGTCACTTTTAGGACGCTGTTGCGTCAAAATCTTGCGCCTGCCTCACAGCAGGCGTAAGACTGATGCAAGCCCTTTCACATGGGGCTTTCCCTATGTGAAAGGACGCATTGCTGGAGTTGCGTCACTTTTGTGACACACCCCAGCAATGCGTGACTTTTGCGCTTACAGATATGTCAGAAATACTGAAGTATCTGTAACTCCTTGCGACATGATGTGTCATACTGTAAATATGACGTATCATTGGTGTCGCAAGGAGGATGCAGTGAAAAGTGACGCATCGCTGTTTTCACGCAGCGATGCGTCACTTTTCATAAATGAGGCCCACAGAATGTTAAAAACGTCAAGGGAATGTATTTTCAGCAATTTAGTTCCTCTCTTATTTCACATGCTTTACTTAATCTTATGTTTCCCAAGAGTTAGCCATTTTATAATGTTGTTGTTTATCTGTATTGTTTTCTGTGCATACTTTGAGGCTTGGGCCATGTCAGGTGTTTTTGAGGGGCTTTGATTGAGTGCTCAGGCTCTAAGACTAAAGCCAAACATAATGCCTGTCAGTGAGTGTGATATGTGTGTGAAGGGGGTGCACAGATGTCAAAATATTTGCAAGGCACAATTTAGAGAAATTAACATGCTTACATTTGAAGGAGTGCAGTGCATGTTGGGGCGGTGAAGTGACAGAGATGTGACGTGCATTCGGTGGAAAAGTGAAAAGAGGATGCTGAAGAGGAAAGAGAGGGGGTTGAAGATGTGCGGATGGACAAGACATGCAGAGAAAAAGAGGATACATATCTAAAGCACATATAATTGAAAGCCAAAACTCCTTCCACTGGCCTCAATGCTATTTAATTCACAGACTCACTATTGCAGAATTTAAACATTTTGAATGTTAATTATTTATAAGCAATCATTATTGTTACTCATTTATCTTAAACAGCTAACACCCAGTGCCAAAGCCAATCATACTGACAGGCTTTAGGTGTATGGCAGTTGTTGTTCCATTTATCTCGATAAAATTACATCTCAGAGAAAAAACAAAATACTGGTCAGGTGGCACACTATTGGAATCACAGAAATGTATTTGACATGTTCCTTTAAAGAGAGCACCCACTTATTTCATCTCACTTAAAGACCTGTCTGCACATATTTCTATGCTGGTTACAACCAGCATCTGTGGGTGCTTCTCAAAGTCTAGTTAGAGCATAGTTTTTCAAAGTTAATGCTGCAAGCGGTGCAAGACACTGGCTGAAGTTGTCATGCTGCACAATTTACACATTACAGTAACTGTTAAACAAATTCTGCAGGAAGATATGAGGCAGTTCTTAATGTGTTTATTGTTTCAAGACTATACGTTCCCACTGCTTAATAAGCCTTGCTTTATCACTACATTAATTTGCTTTGAAATGCTCCATTTGCCAATCTTTTTTTTTTATTTCTTTCTCGGGAAAGGGGCTCACCCTGGACCCTAGGTTTGTCAATTGATCTTGTTCACATCGTCCTCGCTATGTAAAAGTCATGCAAAACGTTTATGCTGCACCACTTTTAAATGTCACCAGCTGCCATTTCAGGGAGGTATGGAATTTGCAACTCTTTGTTGTGTGTGACCAGAACTGTCTTGTGCAAATCATATCAACGTGCACCAGATGTTGTGCCCCAATTCTAGGGAGGTGCAGAGGAACAGATTCCTGTTCCATTGTGTCTGGATTGCCTGGGTGCTACTTTGAGCAATGTGTGCCTGTTGGGGTGCCTCCTTCTTCCGAGACGCTCTCCTGCTTCAACCCCTGTTCATCGATTGTTCCTTTTGTGTCCTCAGTGTGATGATCAACAGCCCTCTCCTCACCGACCCAACCCGATCACTTTGTGTGCTAGGTAGTACTGCCCGACCGGGGCTGAGTGGTGAGAGCAATTGACTAGACTGAGGACCTCTTCCAAGAGTGCTCAGAAGGAGGTCAAGAGACTGATTAACCCCTCATGCTTCGCAGAACTGGGCTGGTTCCGGAAGACATATTATGGAATCCTTTGATTAAATGGCTATGGCCCTCAGCCCGCTTCTGCTCCTCATCCAGTGGGTAAACTTCCTGAGTGGTGGTCAAACACCCATTTGTCAACTGCCTCCTAATTAGCCCTGCTACCTACCCCCACCTTCTTCCCTCGGAGCATGACTAAGTGTGACTCCGGCCGCAGTCAGTTTAGAGGGAGGGTTGTTAGTCTCCAACCTGTGGGCGTAGGGTAGTCAGGGTTAGCTGAAAGGTAAAGGAGGGCTTGGGCCACAGGCCTGTAGTTTTATTATCAACTGATCTGCCGGATATCAGTGGCACTGCATTAAGGTGCTGAGTGCGTGTGTATGCACTCCATACAGACCAGCCTGATATCCGTGGCCCCAGATATTGGTGCTAAGTGAGTTTGTGGGAGTGATTGCCTGAGGACTGGCCATAATTAGTTACAGCGCACAATGGTGTTGCTGTACACATTGATTCCTTGCCAAAAGAACACTATGTTTGACATTGGTTTTTACCAATGCCGCCTAGGCCCACGGTGCTGTATAATGAGTTGTAATTATCTGTGTGAACACATTTTTATTATCGTTGTGATCTGGAGTGCGCCCTAGAGCTGTGTGCCATTGAATTATAATAATTGCCAGAGTTGGTCTAATTCTGAAAACGTTTCGCACACAATGAGGTGTTCATACTACCAATGCCATTTTAACAATGTTGAGCCTAGTACTTGTAGTGACACTTCCAAATGTAATTTATGCCAAGAAATACATGATGCTCATCTTGTGGTAAGTAATGGTTGTGTGTTGAATACACATTTTATTTACATACACAACATGTGAAGTCTCTTTTTATGACTCTCAGTGTGTTTATTGTGTGAGAGCACAGTACCAATGCTTTACACATTGCCTCTGTGATAAGCCTGAATGCTCAGTGCCAAGCTACCCATGGGCGAGCTTAGGTTATACAGTGATTTGAATCACCCACCCCTGATGGGAGTTGTAGGTTCTGCCTCAGTCAATCAGCAAGTGCCAGTTCCAACAAGGTCCCTCAACCCAAACGTGTAAAGTCAACATTTAAACTGACATCGGTAATTAGGCCACTTATTTCATTAAAATAGGTTAATTTGAGTGGTTGCTTACAATTTCTAAATATGATTACCTACTACAATGTTTAAACATTAAGAGTGTGTATGGTATTAAACATTGCAGTTAGCATTTCCAGTTAAATATGTTTGGTATGCAAAATAAGGAAATCCGCTCTATCAATTCCCCTGTCTGGTGTCCAGAATGGCCATCACATTTTAACACAAATGAATCTTTGATGTGCACCTCCTTCATTTGCTGAGTCATTCATTATACTAGGCATGGGTGGAGCTCACAAAGTTTCACTCCGTGGCATTCCAGAGTTACAAAAAAGTTCTGCAAATTCTGCAGAGTTCTGCACGCTGGTAGAGTATTGCTCGGCCACAGCTACCCCTAGGAAGACAAAAGTGCACAGAGCTACGAGGATAGTCAGGGCTCGCTCCATGTTGCCGTATGTTAATTGTTACAGCAGCTATTGTTATATATGTGCAGGGTATGAAGAAACAGTGGCGGGTGGACAGTTCAGGGTTAACACACACAAGAGACTTTAGGAATGCTGCAGTTTCACTGCTCTTACCATGTCCTGCTTAGTACTGTCAATCAGAGAGCGGCGAACAAGTCTTTGGCCTCCTTCTGCCCCCATCCAGTTTCTGGAACCTTCAGAGAATCAAATAGTAACACTTATTGCAATAGCAAGTGAAGTTATCGCCACAAGGAGGCAGCATTTGAACATCCTTTCCACCCTTTGCAGGGCTTCTTTGTACACCCTTGGTCTGGACTTGTTGCTCAGTGCACTCTTCACCTTCCATTCGTAGACGTTCATTTGTAAAAGACTTATATCTCTGCATGTGGAATATAGAGCAATGGACTACCCTCCCCGAAACACTGTGGTGGGCACTGAGTTCAGCTGGTGGATTTCTGCTGATGCAGTGAACGTGTGCCTCTGAAAATAAGTGTACAGCGCTACCATATGTGTCAGCGAGGTCCTGTCTGTGAGACAGGGCCTCTACGGGAGGTCATGTTCCTTTGCATGCGGCTTTTAACGATAGTGTGCATGTGCAATAGCTGTGCTACTCCTGTAACGTTGGCTGCGAGAGAAGGCTCATGGAAACAAAAGCAAACGCTGTGCATGTTTCAAGGAGCACTGGTTGGGCGTGTCACTCTACGAATCTAGGCATGCGTAGAAGAACATTAAGGTGTAGTAGAACTGCTGTAGCATGTGTGCAGGGGCTTTACTCTCAAAGTACACATTCAACCAAAAATGCTGCAAGCTCGGCTGGGATATTCATTTACGGGACCCGAGGAACTCCTTGCAGCGTGCAAAGCATAACAGCAGCAACCATGAAATGGTGAGTGGCATGCACCGGTAAACTCTGCTCCACCAGCGAGTGGCACTCAGTTGGCAGAACAGAGTTCACAGCCCAGCCCTACATTTTATCCTTTAGGCGTTGCATCTCCTTCAACTCATGGTACTTCTTATTCTTTCTGTTTTCCATTTCTATTTTTTTCTCTCCTTTGACTTTTTCTTTCTTCTTTTTTTCACCGAATAGCATCTAAATCCTTTATATAAAGCAAAAAAGCATGTTAAGCCAATGCCTATAATTAATATGGGCTTTAACATAATACCTAAAAATCTACTAACAATATTTCGAAGCCAGTTACCTGTAGAAAAAGCTCCTTTGCCTAACGTTCCTAAGACACTCAGGCCCTATCGCTTTGTGGGAGGCACCATCTCGACATGGGAACCGGCCGACCATAGATCGGTGGTCTTGAACACCATAGTACACTGCGACCACACATGGTGCGGTCGCAAACTCCCATTTCTCTATGGGAGCTTATGGTGCGGGCAGAACCCGCCCGCCGCACAATCTCCCATAGAGAAATGGGAGTTTGTGTAAATCCTAGTACCGTGTGGTAGGCACCTCATGGTCCCTGCCACACAGTGCAGGGATTTTCAGGGGGGTATCATAGGTGCCCCCCAGGCCAACAACCGTAGGCCGCGGAGGTAAGGGTGCCCTGCTAGGGGCCCCCTAAGTTACTTTCTGATAGGCTTTCTATGTCAGAGAGTCTGAAATGCAAAGCCTGTCTGAAACGGACATCACAATCCCGACAGCGGAAATGCCATCCATTTGGAATTATGTGTGGCTTTCGACTGGCCGACGTGCTCCTTGAGCCCATCAGAAGTCAGCTGGTTTGACTGGCCGGTTTAAACTCCGACCGCCGTCTTTGTAATAGGGTGGTCTGAGTTTAAACCTTGGATGTCGGTCTCAGGCTTTCCAACCGACATCCAAATGAGGCCCTAGCTGTTTGGTTAATTTTCTGATATAGATTTTAAGCCAGAAATATTCTTTGCACATTCTTCTATTGCCTTACATTTTAATGGCATGTATGAACAACAATGTTGTGGCTTTAATATCTTATAGACTCCACCTTTTTCATCCAACAATATGTCCAAAGCTAATTGGTCTTCTAAAACCATGGCTACTAATTCTGCATTTACTGCTAGCCAAGCACCATATCTATTAGTGGCTAATTTATTCACTACTGTAGAATGATTTCTGATTTTCTTCTCATTTAGGACTACACCAACTGGGGGAACAATTGCACCAACAAAATCTCCCACTAATTCTGTCCTTTCATTATGACTATGTCTATGAAGTGGATTCATTGTCAAAGGGTCTATGCTATTTACATAATACCTTATGGGAAACAATAAACCGAAATAACAAGCACCTACCCAATCAGCTGGCAATTGGAAAAATAGATCTTGCCCAGGCCACATCAAGAGCTTTAAATGTATGTTCACAGCTACCTATCCCCATGTGTCTAGTTCTGATGTGATGTTTTCCTTGTAACAGCATAATTTCCCTTTCTGTTGTTTGCTTAATTTCAGTCTGGGATTTGCCATTTACTTTTTATATTCATCTTCCTCCTCTTTCCACACATTCTTTAAAGCTAATTTTTTTGGTTGTGTTATGAAACATGTGAGCTCCCCTTTTTTCTAACGCTTGGATAAATTTAATTTCCAATTAACTCATTGAAGGTGTCAAATTCCGTTCATATGTTTAACATTGTCCATTTTTATAGGAGACCTAATGAAAAAAGAAGCTGTTCTACCTATAAAATAAACTAAGGAGTATGCTACTTGTAACTGCGAATGAAAGTGAAATATGATGGTAAATCACATGCTCAGTACCGGAAGTAGGTAAGTGTGTACACACATAGTAATCTTTAGCATCTAAAGGGTGTGTGTATTCCTGAACTAATCTAGAATATAATTAACATTTAAACTTAAACCCCCACATTGAAGCATCTAGAAAGGAAGTCGTTAATATTCTCTCAATTATTGTATGTGCAGTTGTTGTAGTTACAGGGGTAGATCTAAGGCTATCTATCTCAGATCTAATGCTCATACTAATTAAGAGAATTAATAACACTAATAAGGCATCTGTTAAAGTTACAGCAATCACTACTCTACATCTCACCTTGGTAAGGAAACATGTTTGTCCAACTCTTACAAGAAACATTAGCAGGTGCCTAGACTGAGGTCATGAAAACAAGAAAAGAGAAACTGAAATATTAGGAGAAATGTAAAGCATTTTAGCTTAACAAGCACTATTTTTTCATGCCCAGGAGTCAAGATGCAAAAGCGGCTCCATGTTCGAGATGGGTGGTTTACAGTTACACTGATGTGAGTAAATATGTTCTTCATTTTATCAAACACTGCTGTTTACTTAAGTTGAAGTAAAGTAAAATCCCTAGGTTAGACAATGTATTTGCACCAAATTAGTAAAAAGCATTGGCAATGCCAGTAGGTGTGGCTGATGTGATTTTTATTATGCTTTTATAAACAGCATGCAGATATCATAGATAGCCGGATCTAAAAACACTTGTTTGTTGTGGTGAGCAACAGCTGAGGGCTGTGTATTTGCATACTGTACTTTAAGACATCTGATTGTCTGGCTCCCTTTTAACATTCAATTAAATGTGCCTATTCTATTTACTGCCATTAAATCACTTCCTGCCCCAATTGTACATGATGCCAATAAAAAGATTTTATTTGTGCTTAAATAATATGTTAATCTGTGACACCCATTAACTTTGGCCCACATGATGTACACATAAAATATTCATTATGTACTCTAGTTAATTCATTTTTTAGTCGTATGCCATTCACATTTAAATTCAGTATAATGTAACATACAGATGCATATGTTAGATTATTTGTATTTATTTATTTATTTAAAGAGTTTTATATATCACGGACAAGACCAAAGCGGGTATCAGAGCGCTTCCCTGAAGGGTAGTTACATAGTTACAAGGGTACAAGAAATATAAACGACATAAGCACAGGAAGGACCAGAAAAGGACAACATTGGTCACAACACTAGAACTTTTCAAAAGGAGGGAAGAGTTAGAGACCGAACCCTAGGGTGAGACTGAAGGACTGAGCAAAGATTTAACCTTAGCCAATGTACATGTAGAGTTAGTGTGAGTGGGCCTAGGTGCTTCACTCCATGTTGAATTAAACATTTTATTTCTGGTTCCTGTGCATAAGATTTTCTGTTTCAGATACCAACCCTCCATGTGCTTATTACAATGCTATTCTTTGTTAGCTTGCATTTTGAAAGTCGGAGTCTGGAAATTGGCTGGTTTGGCCCAAAATCCTAACACTAACACAGGAGTCAATTCTCAGTAGTGTTATAACATGAAGGTCGGTATGGAAGAAAGTGTTGCCATTGTACTATTTCATAAGAAGGAGGCTGACAGCAGGCACTGAGAGAGCACTGGGTTGTGACTGGCCTTCACTTGGTGGGAAACCAAAGATTGTAACTTTTGGACAGGATTGCTGTGTATACATAGCCAACCAAAACTACCTCACAACAAATCTACCTCACAACGTACCTATCGCTAGATGCGAGGAACCGGACAAGCACACGAAGAAGAACTGATGAAGTCACACATATATCCTTTATGCTGTGCTAATTTTTTTACAGGGCGCGTCACAATAGGACTTGGGGAGAACTCAACACTGTGCCTCGGGGGAAATGGGGCAGGGAACTTTGCTGTCGCACACCCCCTCAGCAAGCAGCGGGGGGAGGGGGGAGGCGTGGAAGGGGGGCTGGGATGAAGGAGGGGGACACCGGGTACAGCTATATGGGCTTCCACATCTACTAATCTATTCTTCACTTTCTTTCTCATCATTACCTACCCACCACTTGGGGATGAACACAAACAAACACCAAACAGCTTGGAAAGGCCACACCGCCACAAAACAGGGGGCTTAGCAAGGACCAACCTCGCACCAACATAAACCAGCACACGCAGGGTAACGCGAACCAAACGCGACACACAACACATAGGATGACTCACACCCAACAAGGTCAGCTCCTAGCCTATATCAAAGTAGTCTCCTTCAATGTCAAAGGACCCAACCACCTGGTCAAAAGAAGGAAGGTCATAGAGTACCTGGCCAAGCTAAAAAGCAACATGTGTGTCCTCCAGGAGACAAAACTATCAGCCGACGACACAAAACGACTCAAAGCTAACTGGATAGACCAATCAATAGGTTCACCAGCATGCCACAAAAAGAGAGGGGTTATCACACTGATAAACAAAAAGGCCAAACTAACACTGCAAGACTCCTACGCTGATGAAGAAGGGAGAGTCCTAATAACCAGCCTGACCAGGGGGGAGGAGACAATACACATAGCAAACATCTACGGGCCAAACACAGAGGACAGACCTTTCTGGACCAAAGTAGAAGACACACTGAGAAAACTTCCACAAGATGACCTCCTAATAGTCCCGGGAGACCTAAACCAAGTGCTAGATCAGGCTACAGATAGACACCCACAAAGGCCCAGCCACAGCTCGCAGGGGGTAAATGTTCTTAAAAACATGTGCGCCAAGCTCCGACTTAGAGACCCATGGAGGCTCCAAAACCCAGACGCCAGAGACTACACTTTCTACTCCCATCCCCACAACTCCTACAGCCGGATCGACTACATTCTAATCTCGGAATCACACACTCACCTCATAGATCAAACAGAAATAGCACCAAGGTAAATCTCGGATCACTCACACATCAGCCTAACACTGTCAGGGAGACACAACGAAAAAATTACGCGCAGATGGAGGCTCAATGATGACCTCCTTAGGAACAAGACCACTATAGCAGAGATAGAGGACTCCATAAGAGACTACCTAGAACTCAACGACAACCCAGACACTGATAGGGGCGTCCTCTGGGACGCCCTGAAAGCCACCATCAGGGGGAAACTACTCTCCATCAAAGGAAGAATGAATAGAGAAAGAAACAAAAAGATCACAGAACTCGAGAAAGAGATAAAAGACCTGGAGACAGGCTACATAGCAAACTTAGAAGACAGGAACACTGAAATACGAGCTGAACAAAATCCTGAGCAAGAGAGCAGGAACCTGGCTGAACAAATACAAGGCCATCAATCTGTGTACTGCTAACAGAGCTGGGAAAGCACTTGCCTCCTATCTAAAACAAAGGCAGCACGTGATAGCCGCAGTCACAGGCTCCAAAAACAAATCACAAACCTCAAACAAAGAGATCCTCAGGGTTTTCAAAGAATTCTATGAGGAGCTATACAGGGAGGACCAGAACCTTAGCGAATATGGCGGAGCCAAGCTCCTAGATAAGCTCCACCTACCCGCACTCACAGAGATACAGAGAGAAACACCAGAACTAGATATCACGGGCGACGAAATAGAAAAGGCAGTAGCGAGCCTTAAAGACAACAAAGCCCCAGGCCCAGATGGATATACAGCGAGATTCTACAAGCAATTCCTACCCTTGATTAGACCAACAATGGTAGAAGTATTCTCAAACTGCATCCAAAAAAGGAGAATGACACCCACCATGGCGCAAGCCAATATTATAGTGATCCCAAAGGAAGGTAAAGACCCACAACACCCCAAGAACTACTGACCAGTCTCCCTAATCAACGTAGACTGCAAGATCTATGCGAAGATCTTAGCGACAAGACTAAACTCGTTCCTGCCCAAACTTATACACTGCTCACAAGTAGGCTACCTCAAAAATAGGATGTCCCATGACAACACTAGACTCCTATGCCACCTAATAAACCATGCCTCCACCAGCTCCAATGCAGCGGTCATGAGCGCCCTAGACGTGGAAAAAGCTTTCGACAGAGTGTCATGGCCTTTCCTAGATCGCTGCATGCAAAAATTTGGTCTAGGGACTAACTTCAGAAGGATGGTGCTAGCGCTCTACAACGAGCCCAAAGCCCGCGTGGTAGTGAACGGCGGAACATCTGAGCCACTCACCTTAGAAAGGGGCACAAGGCAAGGTTGCCCACTCTCCCCAGCCCTCTTCCTACTAGCCCTGGAGCCGCTCCTAGCCATGATTAGAAATAACAAAGACATCAGGGGAATCCCAATCGGGGGTGACACAATTAAGTTAGCGGCATACGCAGATGACATCCTCATCACCGCTGAAAATCAAGGCCTGTCAATAGCCGCGCTTATGTTCACCATAGAGAAGTACGCACAGGCCTCAGGATACAAACTTAACGAAGATAAATCGGAATGCAAGCCGCTGAACGTATACACAACCAGGGATGTACTAGGGGACACAGGGCTGACTTGGCAGTAGAAATTCCTGAAAAACCTTGGCCTACACTTCGGGGGGGATCTCAATACCACGCTAGACCACAATGAAACGACACTACTGAACAAACTGAAAGGGAGGCTAGAGACGTGGTCACCTAGATTCATCAGCTGGTGCGGCAGAGTGGAAACAAATAAAATGATGCTAACACCTATGGTTAACTACATGCTCAACATGCTCCCACTGATCAACACAGAAGACTGTCACAAACGCCTAGACAAAATAATAAACAAATTCCTATGGAGAGACAAGCGACCCATAATCAGCCTACAAAAACTCAGGCTAAATAAAAGCCTAGGTGGGCTAAACGTGACAAATTTTAAAACATTTCAAACAGCAGGCATACGCAAACAGGGGCTTTACTGGCTAATCCCAGAACAAGACTACATGCCAGCGTGGTTCTCACTATTAACGCTTAATATGGTCTCCTGGTACAAACCTTTTGTATAATACACTTGGAATTGATTCGTACACATTGAGTACCTGTATGAGAAACTGGAACAAATTTGTGCCCCGATAATTTCACGATAGTATGAGCAGAGATCTCCCGAGAACTGGTCTCATTGGGGCAGGTCACATTGGTTGTAAGGGACGAGAGCCCATTTCAAGATGGCGGCCGCGTCTCAACGTGAGAACACGCCGTGCATTATACACAAATACACCATTTCTTTCCGAACCAGGCAGGGGCTGAGATTCTGCCCGATATCTTCCACCATACCGGTAAGGAGTAAGGGTCCTGGGACTCCGCCGTGTCTTGGAAATTCAAAATGGGTATAGTCCGACTGAAGCGGCTAGGTTCCATTTATCTTTGAAACATTAAGAAGGTTGCCGAGGGGTTAGCCATGCAACATGCATAGAGATGCAAGGGCAATTTAGACTTGTGAGCACGAGTTTAATGCAGAAAATACAGGCTGTACCAGGATTTTGGAATCTGTAACAAAAGAGGTATGAAGAGAGGCTAATTTATTTCCACACTAAATACCTCCGTGATGAGTCTGTAAACGGGACGTTAAGTCAAACCCACACGAAATTTTCCACATTTCGAAAGCAAATTAGTAGGATTTTGTAAACGTGGGATTGTGCAAAATGACAGCCATAGCTATGGATGTGTCCCTAAGGGATATGTTGTATTATTTGCAGAAAATTGAAGGGGAAGATGAAATAATTGACTTGCGGCGATTATTCATTGTATGAGACTTGCACCTCCTCGGCCGGTACGAGCACCTATTGCCGTATGAGGGTAATTATCATTAAGATATATGTGGGAGATTGGAAGTGGGCACGCGCTATGTAAACAGGTTCATTACAACAGTGTGTTTTATGTGTCATTTTGTTGCGAAGACCTATCTGTCCATATGCAGTGGCTCTAAAATACATGACGCCCTGAAGAAATTGCCAAAAATCTGACTGGCAATGAAACATGTTGGCAAGTGAAGTAGTATTGGTTAGATAGGTAATAACCACGACTACTTCGTTTTTTAATAATCCCATACCCAACACAAGAGACAGAATAAAATTGCATATCTGTGTTAGTGTGTGTGTGTTTTTACATGTTGTTTGGTCACTTCCTTTGTCTGTTTTCACTGCATCCTCTCACAAACTCCTCTTGTTGAGTTTTTGGACACTATTCTTTTTCTTTTCGAGCTTGATGGTGCCAATGATGAGAACAGGGCTATCCTGGCGAGTACCAGTCAGGTTCCCGTTGGTGGTGCGCCCGTGAGGTGCCATCTTGCTCACACACTTTTTTTCGTTTTTTTCACATCACAATTTGATACGAAAGTGAGTGTAGTATGATTGGTCTCACAACTGTTTTTTACTTATTGGGAACCAGGCGATTGTTTAAAAGAGGCACATTCCTAGGACATACCGACTACCCCATTAACTAGCGAAAGGGGAGTAAGGTTTGCAATGATAATGCAACAAATGGTATATCCCAAACAAAGGTAAACTTTATAAGTGCCTATATAGTCTAGGTCTTTTTTGGATTAGTTGCATATTGAGTGGAGGGCGACCTATGACTAGCTTTACCCTCTAAGCTCCTGTATTTTTGTAATCCCAGAACAAGACTACATGCCAGCGTGGTTCTCAGTAGAGAAACGAATCTTAAATGGCCTTGACCCCTTAGCCCTACTTACAGCGAGCAAACACCCCGAAATTGCCAACAATCCCATACTTAAGAACACCAGGAACGCCCTCCTCAAAGTTGACAAGAAAATAGACGCTAGCATTAAGAACACTAGGTGGGAATCGATATGGTTTAACTCCAAAATAAAGTACCGCGAGAAAACGCTTAATATGGTCTCCTGTTACAAACCTGGCATCTCAACCCCCAACCAACTAAGCAACCAAGACACACATATCACCTTCGACACCATAAAACACACACACAAACTAAACGACATTGAGCTCTACAGTTTCCTCAAAATGAAGGTGGCAATCACAAAAGCAGAACTTAACAAAGCGACCCCCCCATCCTACAATACGCAGCGAACCTAAATAAGGTCGGACACCAGACGTCTCACCTCTACAAGCTCCTAAGCCCAGGAGCATCCAAACTCAATAACAAAACTTTAGAATATTGGGAGTCACTCCTCCACAGGCGTCTCACCGAGAGGGAAAAGTCTAACCTCTGGACATCAGCATCACACAACAAAGTCACCACCGCTCTAGCACAAACTAAATTCTGGCTACAACACAGGACATACTGGACCCCCTCCCGCCTAGCGACAATAGGGATACGAGACAGTGTCGTGTGTTGGAATTGTAACAAACAAAAAGGGGACCTGGCACACCTAATCTTCCATTGCCCTAAGGTCAAAAGATTCTGGAACAGAATAAGCGACTTCATAAACAACGCTCTAGGTCTCTCGATACAGCTATACTTCCACAGGTTGGCCACGGCCTTCATGGCACCGTCAATCCAATCCAAAGAGGACAGAGAGCTGATTGACCTCCTACTCACAGCAGCGGTCAAGACGGTCCTAAACAACTGGAAGGACACGGGAAAAACATCCTTCAAGGTTTGGTTCAACTGGATTACCTTCCTACGCGGGGCAGACACCATACCCTCATACCACACATCAAAAACCTGCACAAGGGGTGAAATGTGGCTCTCCCTAGACAACTACCTGTCCTCACACAAACCCCCTAGGCAGCCATGCAAGAGTTTCAATACACCCACACGCACCGCAGGCGGAAAAGCCTGGCCAATTCCATCGACACTCGAACAATGTGTTCCTCCCGATTTCCCACTGTCTCTTTCTCCCACTTTCCTTTCCTCGTCACCTGGGGGTACATATGCAGATCGCTGATAACGCCAAATACCGAGTATACGATTGCAGCACGCATGCTCTTACAAAAGGCCGTATGTAACCCAACCGGCCCATAATGTTGTCAAGCTTTCTCCCCCCTCGGGCGACCTATACTGACCTGTATACTGTACCTTGTATATAAAACTCTTTCTCAATAAAATTCACTTGAAATAAAAAAAAAAAAAGGATTGCTGTGTTTTAACTTTGCAAAGCATACCCTGCCACACTTATGGCGGCCAAAAGCGGTACAAAAGGGGGTGGTGATGGACGGAGCATCTGAATCAATCAAACACTCACACCCAGTCAAAAGATCTGGGTTTAATCCATCACCGTTCTTTAGCCCACTCTGCCACCCCAGTTCAGACATGGCTATGTGCAAATCAGTCTGACCCTGTGCCTCATGGCCGCCATAAGTGTGGGAGGGTATGCTCAGACGTGAGTACCTTGCTCACTTTGCCACTGGATTCAAGCAAGCTGGGCTGCAGACGGCTGTAATGCCAGAAACCGGTCCTCGGAAGCTTGTTTCCGGTCCAGGGAAGGCATGGCTTGGCAGTTCGGGCTGGACTGTTCCCATGAGGCACAGGGTCAGACTGATTTGCATATAGCCATGTCTGAACTGGGATGGCAGAGTGGGCTAAAGAACGGTGATGGATTAAACCCAGATCTTTTGACTGGGTGTGAATGTTTGATTGGTTCAGATGCTCCGTCCATTACCACTAAGTATGGGCGTAAAATCCGGTCCGCTCGCCGAATTTGCGGATTTTCGGCAAATTCGCAATCCGCGAATTCTCGCGAATTTGCCGAAAATTCACAAATTCGCACGCAGCAAATTTTTTTGCTTGGTCACGCCACAATATTGCGGCGCGCCGCGTTCACTTACCGTCATTCAGCGTTTGAAGAGTTGTTTTTCTCCATGTTTGAGTGTGCTGCGCCATTTTGGATCTTGTTGCGGGATCCCGCGGGAGTTTGTCGACCGCGATTACGTCATCGCAGCCCGCCACCTTGCACAGCGAGAGTTTGTCAACGCGAGTACGTCATAAAGGCCCGTGATCACGCATCGCGGGAGTAAACAATTGCGAACACGTAGATACGGCGGGAAGCAACAATCTCGCGTTTGGGAAATTGCAAAATTTGCAATTCTGCACAAGAAATCCACCAGCATAAACCTTCTGAAAATGATGATTTTTATCAGAATAACGCCTCAGGTTGACATTTGCCTGCACTTTTTGGGGGGGGGGGGGGGGGGTGGGAGGAAGGAAAGTGCCCCACAGTCTCCAACTTCCTGTTCCCGTCCAGCAGGCTCCTCCCAGTGCTTTGTTCATGTCCTGGTCACTTTGATTTGGATCTTGACCTGAAAGGATTACTTTTTGTGGATGCTGCTGGATATTTGGATTTGAGGCCTTTTTGACTTTCTTTGGATCACTTTTGGATTAGAAATTTCACAAGTAAGTTTGTTTGGGGCATTACAGTTGCTGCAACTACAATTTTGGAACTTTTTCAGAACATTAAATAAAATATATTATGGGTAGCCACAGTATCCAGTAGGACCAGGGTTAGTTATGTGTGCATGATACAACTGTTTTGTTGAATTTCAACATGATTTAGGGCATGGATGGCATTGGATCGTGGTGATTTTTGTGTGTTTTTCGATTTTTTGGCTGTTGTTGGGGCCTTTTGCCCAGGGGTACTCAGTGGTGCATGGACTGAGTCTTTCTGTGGGGTCTCTTTAATGTAAACATCATGGAGGGCATGGATGGCATTGGATTGTGGTGATTATTGTGTGTTTTTCGATTTTTTGGGGTGTTGATGGGGCATTGCCATATGGGTGGGGGCCATTTTGAGGACTGGTACAGGCAGGGCCTGGCCATGTGGTGGGGGTCAAGGGGCCATTTTGAAGCCAGGCAGTGTGCTTTGTGCCATAGGCCTGCATCCAATGTGCCTTGCTTTCATCCATTATGCCCAGGGTTACTCAGTGGTGCATGGGCCTAGTCTTTCTGTGGGGTGTCTTGAATGTAAACATCATTGAGGGCATGGATGGCATTGGATTGTGGTGATTTTTTTGTGTTTTTCGATTTTTGGGGGTGTTGATGGGGCATGGCCATGTGGGTGGGGGCCATTTTGAGGACTGGTACAGGCAGGGCCTGGCCATGTGGTTGGAGTCAAGGGGCCATTTTGAAGCCAGGCAGTGTGCTTTGTGCCATAGGCCTGCATCCAATGTGCCTTGCTTTCATCCATTATGCCCAGGGTTACTCAGTGGTGCATGGGTCGAGTCTTTCTGCGGGGTGTCTTGAATTTCAACATGATTGAGGGCATGGATGGCATTGGATTGTGGTGTTTTTTGTGTGTTTATCGATTTTTTGGGGTGGTGTTGGGGCCTGTCCATGTGGGTGGGGGCCATTTTGAGGCCTGTTCCAGGCAGGGCCTGGCCATGTGGGTAGGGGTCTAGGGGCCATTTTGAAGCCAGGCAGTGTGCTTTGTTGTGCCATAGGCCTGCACCCAGTCTGCCATGCTTTCATCCATTATGCCCAGGGGTACTCAGTGGTGCATGGACCGAGTCTTTCTGTGGGGTGTCTTGAATTTCAACATGATTGAGGGCATGGATGGCATTGGATTGTGGTGATTTGTGTGTATTTTTCTACTTTTTGGGGTGGTGCTGGGGCCTGTCCATGTGGGTGGGGGCCATTTTGAGGCCTGGTTCAGGCAGGGCCTGGCCATGTATGTGGGGTCTAGGGGCCATTTTGAAGCCAGGCAGTGTGCTTTGTTGTGCCATAGGCCTGCACCCAGTCTGCCATGCTTTCATCCATTATGCTCAGGGGTACTCTGTCAGTGGTGCATTTTATTGGTCTTTCCATTTTGGGGGGTGGGTATAATAAAAATGCTTACTTGCAAACTATTAATTGAAGCGCTACATATGCAACATTTATTTAACTGATGTTCCTCTGGCTTCATTTGCTTTTAGGTGCAGAAAGACGAATCATCAGCCTCATCGTTCCTCATCAGGGCCAGGAAGAAGTCCTGCTGCTATGTGTGCAGCACAACGTGACGTGTAGCCACAGACAACTCTGCAACTTGTGCAACTTGTGCCTGCTGTTCTGACATCTGAAGAAGATGGCCCCAAAAAAAGTTGTCCGTAGCTCCTCTAGCAAGAAAGTTGCCAGTAAAGAGCAGAAGAAGCAAGTGGCGCCTCTTACCAAGGAGACTGGTGTGCCGACCGCCACATTTTTTGGGAAAAAAAAAGTACGCCTGCAGCAGCAGCGGGGTCTGCTGGGGACCAAGCTGGGAGCAGCGCCTCTGCTCCATTGAGCTCCGTGCCACCGCCACCACGCCAACTTAGGTCCAAGCCCTTGAGTGCTGCAGAGGCAGCCAGTATAGTTGTTCAATCACCATCGACCAGTGATGTTGGCTCATTGCAAGAAAGTAGCAGCATCCCTCAATCAACACAGGTTGTTGTAACTCATGTGACGAGTATTCAACAACCACAGCCGCAACAACAACCACAAGTACAAGCACAAGTACATGTGGAAGGAGAGGCGGCTCAAGGAGAGGCGCATGGAGCGGCACAAGTGCCCACAATAGTTGTTCCTCCCGAAGTAGGGGCAGATCAGGAAATCGACATTCAAGCCGAGGTATAACATGAGGAAGCCACTCCTCCTGATGATTCATTGTCTTCCAGATCCCCAGCAAGGAAAAGATCAAGGATGATGTCTACGTCTTCTTCAAGCCCCCTTCCTTCTGATGATATGGATGAAAATTGGGAACCACTAGTGCTGTCTGAGAGTGAGGCACACCATGATCTGACAAAGGTAGCTAAGCGTAAAAGGAAGGTCCCCGAAAGTCTCATAGTTATGGAGTGTGATGATGACGCTGAACAAGAAGTGGCGTATACTCCTGCTGATGAAGACTCTCACGACGACGACGCAGTCATCATAGACGTCACTCCAGCCTCAGCAGGCATGCAGCAAACAGACATTTTTACTCTATCCCGAAATGCTGCTGAGCGTGATGTTAGCGACGTATCAATGGGACCACCACCAATGCAATTAACTAGTACACCACCACCTACAGCTTCCATATTTTCTCGCCAGAAGGGACCTCCATCCACCTCGACCTCCATTTCCTCAATTAGTGGTGCTGTAAGTGCACAACGTACTAAATTTCGGCAACACACATCCTCCACTTCATCTGGCATTAGCATTTCCAGTATCGCCTCCTCCGCCCCCCACAGACATTTGAAGTCCACAGTTTTGTCATGTATTCCTATAGGTTCTGAATCGATCCCCCTATTCCTGTCCCTATTCTAGTTAAACAAACCAACAAGTTAACTAGCAGTCAGCCCATGAGGCAGAAAACCCCCATGATGCAGATACCGTTATCTGACGCAGTCACACTACGGCACAGGAACGTGTTATCTGATTAAGTCATAACACTTGCGATCTAATTAGACAAGCGATATTCCTCCAGCCCCTGATAAGGCATACGGAGTTCTCATAACAAATCAAACCTATGACAACCTGGGCAAAACCCTGCGGCCATTGTTTTGATTTCACCGAGAACTTTAGTAAAAGAATGTGCTAACGAGCAAGTCGTATGACATCTTTATTGACGTATCTATGTCCATCCTTACGTCAATCTCGGCACCTTAAAGGTATAAATATTACCGATCTTGCCATATGCAAACACACGCGTGGTGACGAGACGGAGCAGCCATACTTGCCGAAGCGAAGAGCAGAGCAGAGCCCGCTGGCAGCAGCCCCGCCTTCCTGACGCGCTGAGAGACGCGCTGCTTTCTCCTGCCGAGAATCCAGCACCGGCGTTTCTGGGCAGCCCTCGCAGGCCGCCTGGAATATCGAGACCAGAGAGAGAGATACCATTCCTCATTCATCCTAAATTCCAGGTACAGAACTGAATAACCCCTCACAGAGAATTCTTTAGTTATTCACTTGGCAAAAACAAACTTAACTTAAACTGTAACTATCTATTCCCGCCCACGTATTAGACTTAGGTCAGGTACACGGGGTAGGCGTATCTAGAAACACCAGTTGAGTACGTTTAGTCAAATGTATATGTGTATATAATATATTTTATTCATTTTAAAACATCTTATGGCTTAGAAACCATATCAATGTTTTTACAGTATTATTTTATACTATTGCTTTTAATGTATGCACTTTACTTAACTATAAGTATTGCAATAATATCGATCCATTTCTCTTGTATGAGAAAAGAGACTGATCAATAAATAACACCTTTTTATTGAACACGCCCGTCTCTTCCTTTTCTCTACATTCTGATGAGACTAAGAATGCACATACTGACTGAGTAAAATAATTTGCCTTTTGTTCACACGACTCTCGAGATTGACTCTTGATTAGGGGAGAGCAAAGTTGTCATGTTCTATGGTTGTCAGAAACTAAATCCCTTCTTGTCTAATCAGGGAAGTTAATTCCTCCTTGAACATTCGAGAAAGTTTCTAGTGAACTCTGAGCTACGCTGGCAAACCCAAAACTTTAAGTTTAGTATCGACAGTAGTAGACCTAGTTAACGTCTGGCCTAGGCCTTTACTGCTGTAGGTATTATTCCAATGCGCAGAGCCTATTGGGAAGATAGGAGCTACACTACATGGCGCCCAACGCGTTTGGAAAGGGCGATAAAACTAACGTAAGACATTTAGAGTAACTCAGTCGTGCTTTCTCACTCAGACCCCTTTTCCCAAATACTCCAAAGACGTCTGGAGTGGGTGAAAGGTTATATCCGCCAGACCTCGCAGGAGGGAACTCCTATGTATGGTTCTTGGTAAAGTCAACGTTGAAGGATAAACAGTTCCAAAATATTGTGCATCTAATCTTTTGTTTCCATAAGAAACCTGATCTGCAAACAAAAGAAATACCCTTCAGGACAGTAAAATGTCAGACAATGAAGAAGAAAGAGAGGCAGTTAGATTAGCAGCTGACATAGCAGAAGCTGATACTGCACTACAAAATGCAGACCCGGATATAATACTCATCCCGGTCATTAAAAGAAAATCTATAACCTTAAAACTTATAGAAAATGGACTGACACCTAGAGGTGGTACAGTCATATTCGTAATTGAGGCACACGAATATCGGCAGACAGAGGTATATTATTCATGGATACATTTTCCAGCAGCAAATGCTGTAACAAAGTACTTCCACTATTACAAAATAGAGGAACCTCTTAATGAGTACACTCCTTTCGAGGAGGTGGAAGTACCACTCAAATTCCAAGAGCATTTGCTCTTATTTGATGGCGCCCTAAAACATAATAATCACATCACCAGGCTCGGTCCTTTAGGTAGACCAGGAGCAACGTGGCCGGTCCTAGCCGGATACTAAGCATGGGCGTAAAATCCGCTCCGCTCGCGGATTTTTCGGATTTTCGGCAAATTCGCAATCCGCGAACGCTCACGAATTTGTCGAAAATCCGTGAATCCGCTCGCGGCGGATTTTTTGCTTGGTTGCGGCGCGCGGCGTGGTGCACGGCGTTCACTTTCCGTCATTTAGCGTTTGCCGAGTTGTTATTCTTTGCGAGTGACGCGCCATTTTAGATCTTGCTGCGTGTTCCCGCGGGAGTTTAGCGCCCGCGAATACGTACTCGCGGCTTGCCACCTTGCACAGCACAGCTCGCGAGAGTTCGCAATTGCGACCACGTAGTTGCGGCGGAAAGGAACAATCTCGCACTTGCGAACTAGAGATTTTGCAATTTCGCACAAGAAAATCACCAGCAAACAGGATAAACCTTCAGAAAATTATGATTTTTATCAGAATCACTCCTCAGGTTGACATTTGCATGGCCTTTTTTTTTGCAAGGAGTCCATTTTGGGGGGGGGGGGGGAGGAAGGAAGTGCCCCACAGTCTCCAACTTCCTGTTCCTGTCCAGCAGGCTCCTCACAGTGCTTTGTCCATCTCCTGGTCACTTTCATTTGGATCTGTTATGTTATGTTATGTTATGTTAGGGTGATTTATTGTGCGCACAGATACTCCAGCCAAGGAGCGTCCCGGCGCAGAGACAAGGTAGAACATAACACAACAGGAAATAAAAACAACACAGCTAAAACAAGAAAGTTTTTATAGCCCTCCGGAAGGTCAAAAGGTCCTCCATCAGACGGATTTCAACAGGCAGGGAATTCCATGCTGACGCGGCCATGACCCTAAACGAGCGGCCTCCCATGCGACTGAGCCTGAATCTGGGGACCACCGCAAGGGCCAAACCCTGGGAACGGAGGCTGCGGGTGGGAACATAAAAGGAAAGACAGCTCGACAGGATTTCCGGGCCGATACCTCTCAGGATCTTAAAGGCAAGACACAAAACCTTAAAGAGAATGCGCTTCCTAACCGGAAGCCAATGTAGAGAGCGAAGGACACCTGCCACCGAACTGAATCTGGGCAGGCCAACAATCGCTCTCGCTGCAGCATTCTGCACCCGTTGCAAACGGGTTAGTTCGGCCTGGTTAGCCCCAGCCAGGAGAGAACTGGCATAATCCAGGCGAGAGATGATAGTAGCCTGGATCACCAGTTGCCTGGTTGGGGCATCAAAGAACTTGAGAACAGGTCTCAAGCCCCTTAGGAGTCCAAAACAACAGGCCACAGTTTTTTTTGTGTGCCCTACGAAGGAGAGGCCAGCATCCAGCCATACCCCCAGATTTTTCACCTCCGATACCGGGATCGGAGTAGGTTCCAACTCTGAGGGCCACCATTGGTCGCCCCACAGCTCCACTCCCTTACCGATGACCATCACCTCCGTCTTTGTGGCATTAAGCTGAAGGCAGTTGCCTGTCAGCCAACTAGCCACCGCCTTCAGTCCAGACTGAAACCTGGGGGCCTCAATTTCCGCATCCCCGCTGAGAGTAACCGCCAGCTGTGTGTCGTCGGCATATGAGACCAAAGTTAGGCCCCACTGCCTAGCGACATCAGCCAGCGGTCTCACGTAAAGGTTGAACAACGTGGGGCTCAGCGAGGACCCTTGCGGAACCCCCATGGCCAGCGGTTGGTAATTGGACTTGAAGGGAGGGATGGCAACACAGAAGGAGCGGTCATCTAAAAAGGAGTGGAACCATTGCAGCACCTGACCGCCAATGCCAGTCTCCTCGAGCCGATGCAGGAGGATGCTGTGGTCCACCGTGTCAAAGGCGGCGCTAAGGTCTAACAAAATAAGCGCCGCTGTTTGACCAGCATCCAGCCTTGCCCGGAGATGTTCCACCATCACAAGTAACGCAGTACCGTACTGTGCCCAGCACGGAATCCGTTTTGTGTGGGATCGAGGGCATTGGTCCGTACCAAATGCTCAGACAGGGCCAGATTGACATGGGCCTCAGTAATCTTGGCTGGCCAGGGTAGCAACGAGATGGGGCGGTAACTTTCAGGCTTAGATGGGTCCAGGGTGGGCTTTTTAATAATTGGGGACACCACGGCTTGTTTCCACTTGGCTGGAACAACTCCCGTTTCCAAGGACAGGTTGACGAGGGAGCATACAGCAGGACGCCCCATAAAAGCCTGATCACGAAAGAGAGCAGGCCTTACTGGATCGGATGGAGATCCAGATTTGACTTGCAACGCAAGTTTGTCAAAACCGTCCAAGGTAAGGGGGGGGAAGACAAGCAGAGTAGTCTGATGGTGAGCCCCATTAGTACTTTCCTCACTGTACCCTATGCTAGGGAATGTCCGATAAATAGCTTGCACCTTCCCCAAGAAGTAGGATGCAAGGGATTCACAGTGGGAAAGGGAGCTTACGGTCGTAGAGGTAGTCCGCTTCGTCGTAAGATCTTTTACGGCCTTAAAGATGGCTTTCGACGGATTAGAACTGTTCCGGAATTCAGTGGCATAAAAAGCCGCACGAGCTCGGCAGATGGCTCGATGGTAGAGCTTGACGGACCTGGAGTATGCAGCTTTTAGATCAGCCCCATAGGTCTTCCTCCAAGCCCTCTCAGCCCGTCTGCAGGCACCCTTTAGGGCCCGAAGAGCGCCATCGTACCAGGGACTCGACTCTCTGGAGTTGATTTTAGTTGATACAATAGGTATCAGAGAGTCCAAGGCCCTGGTGATCCAAGAACAGAAGAGGTCATACCCCTTTTCTACATCCGTCAAAGGGCCGAGCGGCTCCTCTAATAGAAGACGATGGAAGTCTTCTAACCTAAGCTTTTTCCAAGCCCTCTTCTGAACCCATCTAGCCGAAGAGATGGAAAGAGTGGCAGAGACAGGGCATAGAATGGACACCAAGAAGTGGTCTGTCCATTCCACCGGGGAAACAGAGGTAATTTGAATCCCCGGCAGATTGGTGAACAAGGGATCCAGAATATGCCCCCCCGAATGGGTAGGCTGGGAAACCATCTGAGGGAGTTGAAAGGCCTCTAGGTCAGAGGAGATGGAACGCACTGTCAAGCCAGAGAGGGTGTCGAAATGCAGGTTTAAATCACCCATGATAGAGAAGTTGGCACAGTCTGCGACCAGAGGGCCAACAATATCGGGGAAAGCATTTCTGAACGCCACATCACTGCCGGGTGGACGGTAAACGACCATCCCGGACAGGGTAAACTCAGGGCTGACAGAGACCTTGAACAAGGCACTTTCACACCCAGAGATGCTTAGGGCAGTCCAGACACAGGAATAGATGGATTTTACCACTAACGCTACACCCCCACCCCTACACCGCCTATTCAAGGTGTACATAGAATAGCCGGGTGGGCAGGCTAGATTAGTGATAGCGGTGTCGGCATCCTGTAGCCACGTTTCAGTCATGGCAAATAAGTCCGGAGCTTCCTCCTCAATGAGGTCATAGATGTTCTGGTAGTGTTTCAACGCAGACCTCACATTCAGATTCAGGATCCTCAGGGTAGAAGGAATGTCAGTAGTACGGCGGGTCTCCGAGGACAGAATCCCTGGGAGAGGACGCGGAGAGTCAAGAGCCCACCCATTACAAGGGCAATGGTATGGGCCACGCAATGGGTGTACCGGTGGAAGGGTACAACAGCGGCTTACCTGACCGATGGCAAACAGGCAATCCCGCGAATACGTCAGCATGGTGGACCCAGGATGGAATAATAGTCAATAACCAGAGTACCGCGACGCCCAGCGCGTCCCTAGCGCAGACGGGCAGGACTCTGGCACGACTCCGGCCACGCGAGGACGCGCCCGCTGCGCGATCCCGCTGCGCTAGGGGAGGAGCTTTAAGTAGGTGTTCCCAGGCTGCTCCTGCGCACTGAAGCGCTGGAGGCTAGAGGCACCACGATCCAACACCCCAATCCAATATGGCGGCCAAAAACGGACAGGGCACCCACCCCAGAACCAGACCCGCCCAAACGGCGGTGCGGGGGCCTATTATAGTGCAAGTGAGGGGCCAGATAAAAACAGGGGTAAACAGGCAAAAAACGAAATTAAAGTTTTTAAAAGCAGCAAAGAGAGGAGTGCGTGCTAAGCGCTCACGCAGCTTGCAACTACCTTGTCAGGGGCGGTGTCAGGGAGGGACTCGCCTTAAGTAGGTGTTCCCAGGCTGCTCCTGCGCACTGAAGCGCTGGAGGCTAGAGGCACCACGATCCAACACCCCAATCCAATATGGCGGCCAAAAACGGACAGGGCACCCACCCCAGAACCAGACCCGCCCAAACGGCGGTGCGGGGGCCTATTATAGTGCAAGTGAGGGGCCAGATAAAAACAGGGGTAAACAGGCAAAAAACGAAATTAAAGTTTTTAAAAGCAGCAAAGAGAGGAGTGCGCGCTAAGCGCTCACGCAGCTTGCAACTACCTTGTCAGGGGAGCTGGAAGGATTACTTTTTGTGGGTGCTGCTGGATATTTGGATTTGAGGCCTTTTTGACTGTCTTTGGATCACTTTTGGATTAGAAATCAACTTTCACAAGTAAGTTTGTTTGGGGCATTACAGTTGCTGCAAGTAAAATTTTGGAACTTTTTCAGAACATTAAATAAATTATATTGTGGGTAGCCACAGTATCCAGTAGGACCAGGGTTGGTTAGGGGTGCATGATACAAATGTTTTGTTGAATTTAAACACCATTGAGGCCATGGATGGGCTGGGATTGTGCTGATTTTTGTCCTTTTTTTGGGCCTGCTGGTGTGGCCCTTTGCCCAGGGGTGGTGAGTGTTGCATGGGCCTAGTCTTTCTGTGGGGTGTCTTCTTGAATTGAAACATAATTGAGGCCATGGATGGGCTGGGATTGTGCTGATTTTATTGTTTTTTGTCGTTTTTGGGGGGGTGCTGGTGTGGCCTTTTGCCCAGGGGTGGTGGTGCATGGACTGAGTGTGCCTGTGGTGTGGTCTCACTCTCTTTAATGTAAACATCATGGATGGCATTGGATTGTGGTGATTTCTGGCTGTTTTTCTGTTTTTTGGGGGTGTACTGTTGATGTGGACTGGCCATGTGGGTGGTGGTGGTGGCCATCTTGAGTGCTGGCTGGTACAGGCAACATGTGCTTGGGGTGTAAGGGAGGGGCCATTTTGAGGAGAGGCAGTGTCTGAGGCCTGCACTTATTTTGCCTACTTTTCATCCATTATGCCCAGGGGTAGTGAGTGTTGCATGGGCCTAGTGTTTCTGAGGGGTGTCTTCTTGAATTTAAACACCATTGAGGCCATGGATGGGCTGGGATTGTGCTGATTTTATTGTTTTTTGTTGTTTTTGGGGGGGTGCTGGTGTGGCCTTTTGCCCAGGGGTGGTGGTGCATGGACTGAGTGTGCCTGTGGTGTGGTCTCACTCTCTTTAATGTAACCATCATGGATGGCATTGGATTGTGGTGATTTCTGGCTGTTTTTCTGTTTTTTGGGGGTGTACTGTTGATGTGGACTGGCCATGTGGGTGGTGGTGGTGGCCATCTTGAGTGCTGGCTGGTACAGGCAACATGTGCTTGGGGTGTAAGGGAGGGGCCATTTTGAGGAGAGGCAGTGTCTGAGGCCTGGACTTATTTTGCCTACTTTTCATCCATTATGCCCAGGGTTAGTGAGTGTTGCATGGGCCTAGTGTTTCTGAGGGGTGTCTTCTTGAATTTAAACACCATTGAGGCCATGGATGGGCTGGGATTGTGCTGATTTTATTGTTTTTTGTCGTTTTTTTGGGCCTGCTGGTGGGGCCCTTTGGCCAGGGGTGGTGAGTGTTGCATGGGCCTAGTCTTTCTGTGGGGTGTCTTCTTGAATTTAAACATAATTGAGGCCATGGATGGGCTGGGATTGTGCTGATTTTATTGTTTTTTGTCGTTTTTGGGGGGGGGTGCTGGTGTGGCCTTTTGCCCAGGGGTGGTGGTGCATGGACTGAGTGTGCCTGTGGTGTGGTCTCACTCTCTTTAATGTAAACATCATGGATGGCATTGGATTGTGGTGATTTCTGGCTGTTTTTCTGTTTTTTGGGAGTGTACTGTTGATGTGGACTGGCCATGTGGGTGGTGGTGGTGGCCATCTTGAGTGCTGGCTGGTACAGGCAACATGTGCTTGGGGTGTAAGGGAGGGGCCATTTTGAGGAGAGGCAGTGTCTGAGGCCTGCACTTATTTTGCCTACTTTTCATCCATTATGCCCAGGGGTAGTGAGTGTGCATGGGCCTAGTGTTTCTGAGGGGTGTCTTCTTGAATTTAAACACCATTGAGGCCATGGATGGGCTGGGATTGTGCTGATTTTATTGTTTTTTGTCGTTTTTGGGGGGCTGCTGGTGTGGCCTTTTGCCCAGGGGTGGTGGTGCATGGACTGAGTGTGCCTGTGGTGTGGTCTCACTCTCTTTAATGTAAACATCATGGATGGCATTGGATTGTGGTGATTTCTGGCTGTTTTTCTGTTTTTTGGGGGTGTACTGTTGATGTGGACTGGCCATGTGGGTGGTGGTGGTGGCCATCTTGAGTGCTGGCTGGTACAGGCAACATGTGCTTGGGGTGTAAGGGAGGGGCCATTTTGAGGAGAGGCAGTGTCTGAGGCCTGCACTTATTTTGCCTACTTTTCATCCATTATGCCCAGGGGTAGTGAGTGTGCATGGGCCTAGTGTTTCTGAGGGGTGTCTTCTTGAATTTAAACACCATTGAGGCCATGGATGGGCTGGGATTGTGCTGATTTTATTGTTTTTTGTCGTTTTTGGGGGGCTGCTGGTGTGGCCTTTTGCCCAGGGGTGGTGGTGCATGGACTGAGTGTGCCTGTGGTGTGGTCTCACTCTCTTTAATGTAAACATCATGGATGGCATTGGATTGTGGTGATTTCTGGCTGTTTTTCTGTTTTTTGGGGGTGTACTGTTGATGTGGACTGGCCATGTGGGTGGTGGTGGTGGCCATCTTGAGTGCTGGCTGGTACAGGCAACATGTGCTTGGGGTGTAAGGGAGGGGCCATTTTGAGGAGAGGCAGTGTCTGAGGCCTGCACTTATTTTGCCTACTTTTCATCCATTATGCCCAGGGGTAGTGAGTGTGCATGGGCCTAGTGTTTCTGAGGGGTGTCTTCTTGAATTTAAACACCATTGAGGCCATGGATGGGCTGGGATTGTGCTGATTTTATTGTTTTTTGTCGTTTTTGGGGGGCTGCTGGTGTGGCCTTTTGCCCAGGGGTGGTGGTGCATGGACTGAGTGTGCCTGTGGTGTGGTCTCACTCTCTTTAATGTAAACATCATGGATGGCATTGGATTGTGGTGATTTCTGGCTGTTTTTCTGTTTTTTGGGGGTGTACTGTTGATGTGGACTGGCCATGTGGGTGGTGGTGGTGGCCATCTTGAGTGCTGGCTGGTACAGGCAACATGTGCTTGGGGTGTAAGAGAGGGGCCATTTTGAGGAGAGGCAGTGTCTGAGGCCTGCACTTATTTTGCCTACTTTTCATCCATTATGCCCAGGGGTAGTGACTGAGTGTTGCATACTTGCATGTCCCACTCCCTAGTCTTTCTGTGGGGTGTCTTCAATGTAAACATCATGGATGGCATGGGATTGTGCTCATTTTTCTGTGCTTTGTCGATTTTTTGGGGTGTATAACTGAACTGATGTTCCTCTGTCTTCCATTGCTTTTAGGTGCACAAAAAGACTCAAGAGAACCACTAGTGCCAGGAAGAAGTCCTGCAGCGGTGTGTGTGTGCAGCATAACGTCACGCGACGTCACGTCTGGACACAGAACCCTCTGCAACTCGTGCAACTGCTGCCGTGCTGACCTGCTCTGAAGAAGATGGCCCCCAAAAAAGTAACCCGTAGCTCCTCTAGCAAGAAAGGTGCCAGTAAGGAGCAGAAGAAGCAAGTTACCAAGGACACTGGTGTGCTGCCCGCCCCTTTTTTTGGGAGTAAAAAAAAAAGTATGCCTGCAGCAGCAGCAGCGGGATCTGCTGGGGACCAAGCTGGCAGCAGCACCCCCGCTCCATTGGGCTCAGTGCCACCACCACCACCACGCCAACTTAAGTCCAAGCCCTTGAGTGCTGCAGAGGCAGCCAGTATAGTTGTTCAATCACCATCGACCAGTGATGTTGGCTCATCGCAAGAAAGCAGCAGCAATGTCCCTCAATCAACACAGGTTGTTGTAGCTCATCTGACGAGTGTTGAACAACCACAGCCGCAACAACAATCACATGTGCAAGTACAAGCCCAAGTACATGTGGAAGGAGAGGCAGCGCAAGGAGATGCGCAAGCAGAGGTGCATGGAGGGTCACAAGTGCCCACAATAGTTGTTATTCCCGAAGTAGGGGCACATCAGGAAATCGACAATCAAGGCGAGGTATCATTTGAGGAAGCCACTCCTCCTGATGATCCTTCATTGTCTTCCACACCCCTAGCAAGGAAGAGATCAAGGGTGGTGTCTACATCTTCTTCAAGCACACCTCCTTCTGATGATACGGATCAAACTTGGGAACCAGCACCACAGCCGTCTGAGAGTGAGGCACACCATGATCCGACAAAGGTAGTTAAGCGTAAAAGGAAGCTCGTCCAAAGTCTCAGAGTTATGGAGTGTGATGAGTCTCAACAAGAAGTGGCGGATACTGCTGCTGATGAAGACTCTGCCAACGACGACCCAGTCATCATAAAGGTCACTGCAGCCGCAGCGGGCATGCAGCAAACAGACATTTTGACCCTAGCCCGAAGAGCTGCTGAGTGTGATGATGATGATAATGTTGTCGATGAGGAGGCAGTGGAAACACCACAATCATTGGAGTTAAGTAGTACACCAACTCGTCCCGCTTCCATATTTCTTTCTGGCAAGAAGAGACCTCCGTCAACCTCGACCTTAATTAGTGGCGGTGAAAGTGCAAAACGTACAAAAGTTGGGCAATCCAGATCCTCCACTTCATCTGGCATTAGCTTCATGACCACCACCACCAGTATCGCCGCCTCCTCCATGTCCCACAGACACTTCAAGTCCCCAGTTTGGGACTTCTTTACTGTTTGTCCAAAAAATCCAAAGTTTGCCATTTGTACCATTTGTAAGCAAGCAGTTAGTCGTGGTAAGCCAGGTACCAACTATGGTACCGGAGGCCAGAGAGGTCATCTTAGGAGACAGCACACTGTCAAATGGTTTGCGCACCTAGATGCGATCAAGAAAGGCCAAATTCAAGGAAACGTTGATGTTTCATCTGATGATGACGAGCAGGAAGAAGACGTGTCAAACACTTCCCTTACACCCAGTACCCCTGTCAGCAGCACACCCAATGTGAGGCACACTAAGAGTGTTGGAGCGAGTGAGACACCAACGCACAAAAGTTCACCAGCGAGCAAAATTGGGTCAACGAAGTCATTATCAGCCCGTAAATGCTTGGTCCAGGGCAACATTAGAACAATGCTTACTTCAGACGTGCCATATGAACGCAACCACCCACTGACGCGTCTGTATAACACTAAGCTGGCTAAAATGCTAGCTGTGGACCTTCTACCTTTTTCTTTTGTAGAAGCGGTAGGTTTTCTTGAATTAGTGGCAACGCTCTGCCCTAAATGGAAGGTTCCGAGCCGGTTCTATTTTGCCAGAGTTGCGGTTCCAGCACTACATGAAGATGTGCTGGAGGCGATTGGGGCAGCTTTGCAGAAGAGTGCTGTTCACACAATACATCTGACAACAGACATGTGGACCAGTGGCGCAGGCGCTGATTACATGTGCATCACTGCACACTGGGTCTCTTTTTCAGGTGTTATAGCAAAGCTAAACGCAGGTGTTGACCCGGACAAAGTTTTCAAAGCTGCTCGGAAACATGCAACACTAGCCATGTTTGGCTTGGAGAAAAGTCACACAGCAGAAAACCTTTTGGAAGAGTTTAACAAAAAGGTGTTGAAAATGCTATCCCCCCTAAAACTCAAGATTGGTTATGTTTCCACGGATAATGGCGCCAATGTAGTTAAGGCCATGTTGAAGGGTGACCATGTTAGAGTGCCGTGTTTGGCGCACTGTATCAACCTGGTAGTTCAAAAATTCTTGATGGATAAACAGAGTACAGCGTTCGAGGTAATGGCCTCCTGCCGCAAAATGTGCAACCATTTCAGCCATTCTTTTAAGGCCCGGAAGCATCTGCGGAGACTGCTATTTATAAGTGGAATGCCAGTGAAAGCACTCATCCAGGAGGTGGCAACACGTTGGAACTCAACCTTCTACATGCTTGAGCGTCTGTATGAGCAGTATACGGTACTCGATCACTATTTCTTCACAGAGGGTACATCTCAGAAGGAGGACCTGCGGATGAGTGCGGCGCAATGGGACATAGTTAAAAGCCTGACAGACATGCTTCGTCCTTTTGAGTTCTTCACGCGTGCAGTCAGCCAGGAGGACTGTAATTTGGGAAAAGCTATCCCATTGTTGTGCATGCTGGAGCACCAACTGATGGCGGTGTCTTCTGAGTTTGAAAAAGATGAAAAAAAAAAAGACCATTTTATTTTGTCTGAGAAATTATTAGAGCGCCTACGTGGTGATGAACGTCTTGAAAAGATCAAGTCAGATCAGCATTACATTTGTGCTACTATTCTGGATCCACGCTACAAAAAGGCGCTGGCAGGCGAAGCATTCTTTCCTTTTGCTGATGCAGATGTTCAAAAGTACAAACATTGGTTAGCCTGGTCAGCCAAGAGGTATGAAAAAGAACGGCAGGTTATTGAAGGAGAAGCCAGTACATCAGCATCAGCATCAGCAGGCCATCCCCAGTCACAAGAATCCACTTCTGCACCTGTGGCTGGGGCACAAGTGACCTCTCAGCCGTTAAAGACACCGGCAACTGGATCATCTGCACCACACACAACAAAAACAGTGGCTGTTGTAGAGGATTGGCTAAGTTTGCTTGGGTATGGTTCTCAAAAAAATGTCACAGCCACAGCAAAAAGTAAGCAAAGTGGAGGAACCGTTGATGACCTTGAGTCGATGGTGCAGGACTATCTGAATGACTCAACAGAGGTCTTTCTTAATGATGAGCCATTGCAGTATTGGCATGGCAAAAAACAATTGTGGCCACAGCTCTTCAACCTGGCTATAAACTATTTGTCTTGCCCACTCGCAAGTGTGTCTTCTGAACGTGTTTTCAGTGCTGCTGGTGGCATTGTAACTCCCAAACGGAGCCGCCTCTCGCCCAAAAATGTGGAGCGGCTGACAATGATCAAGATGAATCAGCACCTCATACCACCAGATTACAAAGTACGAGAGAGCACGCCGCATGAAGACGAGGAGGACGGCAACGTAGATGAGGGGATTTGTTCTCTGTTCGGTGGCACTGACCTCATCCAGCCTGAATTCGCAGAGTATGATGACGAAATCTTGTTCTTATTCCCTGACACCGAGCCCTGAAAATGAGACAATCAATCAAGAACTTTCTTTTTCGTCCTTTTCACTTTTATTCCTGTGTGCTTTGTGTCTCTCTTTCTTTGTTTTGCACAGTTAATTTAATTCAAACTTTAATCACCTAATCCCAAAAACAAGACCATCATCAGTACTGTCTTCACTTGTTTGCTTATTGATTTGAAGGTGCCGCAGTCTACATTCCTCAGGTTCACAAGTTCTGAAGAACATGCTCCTCTATCCTCCTCCTCCAGACTGCGATTTCCCTCCAAGCAGAGTGCTGGATTATGCCCAATGAAGAAAGACTCAGCACTTGTGGGGGTGTTGTACTTCTTTGCGGGTGAGTTGACGGATTTGGGCCCATTGCTGTGAAGCTCTAATAATGGACAAAAGTGTTTTGTACCAAATATGAGGTGGAAATTTCTTGCCGTTTTTGCTGACTTGCTTGCCTTTGAGGTGCTCTTTGGCGGGGTTCCGGGTGTTTGTGGGTAATTTTTGGTGTCTGTCGAAGCACTGCTGCGAGCCTGCGACAGTCTAATCTTGATTGCATTTGCTTTTCAGGAAATCCGTGGTGGAAAACAGGAGTTATGATGATTGATGATGATGACCTAGCTGAACAGCGCCGCATTTGGACCGAAGGCCGAGAGATATTGTAAGTATGAGATTTAGCTTTTTCGCTGTTTGGGGGTGTTGTCGGGTGTTTTTTTGCGGGTGGGTTGGCGGGTCTTGCCTGGGGCATTCCTGGGAAGGTCTAATACCGGATAGAAGTGTTTTGGACAAAATCCATAAGGAACAGCCTTTTTTTTTGCTATTTCTTCTGACATCTTGCTCAATGTAGCGTTTTGGGGGGCTTCCTGCTGTTCGTGGGTGGGTTGCGGCCGGGGTCTCTGTCGAAGCACTGCTGCGACAGTCTAATCTTGATTGCATTTGCTTTTCAGGAAATCCGTGGTGGAAAACAGGAGTTATGATGATTGATGATGATGATGACCTAGCTGCACAGCGCCGCGTTTGGACCGAAGGCCGAGAGACATTGTAAGTATGAGATTTAGCTTTTTCGCTGTTTGGGGGTGTTGTCGGGTGTTTTTTTGCGGGTGGGTTGGCGGGTCTTGCCTGGGGCATTCCTGGGAAGGTCTAATACCGGCTAGAAGTTTGTTGGACAAAATCCATAAGGAAACACCAGTTTTGGCACTTTTTGTAAGTTAGGGTTCGTTAGGGTTAGCCCTAGCAGCAGGATTGCATGTGTTTCGGGGGGTTCTATTGCAACGCAGTTCTGTTGTTGTAGAGCACTGTTGGAGCGATGCTGGCTATGGATACTTTTGCTTGCTTGCAAGTGGTTTGAATACAATCCACGGTCTGTATTTGGGCCTACTGTTACTTTCAAAGTACGTTTTGTAACCATTTTTCTGCTAGGCATCGTTTTTGGAGATCTGATTGGGGTTCTTCTACATTTTTGCGACTGGCTTTAGTAAGGGTCTTGGTGGGAGCATTGCTGGGAAGGTCAAATTTTGTTCTAAAACACAGTTTACAGTACACCTACCTTGAGGGGAAAGATCCGCTATAATATTTTGGCCATACTTATTGATCCTTAAAAAGGTGACTCAGACAGAGCACGCAATTTCAAAAATATTGTACTGTCTATTAGGGAAATCAAAGTGTCACTTTTTGAACCACACAGCGTACATACCTTTTATTTATTTATCAGTGGTATTGTAATAGCACTTCCTGTTTTCCGTTCAATAATTACAGGCCGGGTTTCAGTCAACATCCGCCAGGCAGGCAGTGGACAGGGTGTCTTCTGTCAGTGGTCACCAGCCACATTGATGGACGAAGCGTCAGCTGGAATGGAGGAGTGCCGCCAATAAGAGGAATTGTTTGCTGCATGCAACTTACTTACCAAATTCAACAGGACAACTCCAACAACATACGCAATACAGATACAGTATCCATTGTTGTCTTTTATTCTATGAGTGTGACTGCATGTGCTTACCTTTAGTTTGTAACCAAAGATTGTCTGTATCTTCAATTATTGTTTGTCCATGCTCTGCTTTTTTTTTCTTCTCTCAACAAAACCTACCCAAAAAGAAACCCCCATTCCCATCCATTTTACAAACCCTAACCCTCTTCCCCCGGGCTGTGTTGTTTTGCTTGATGTCTGACTAAAATGACATCAATAATTCCACACACTTGCTGGGGAGGATAAGGTCATAGCAACAGGCTGGTGAAGGAATACGAGGATATCTTCTAGACTTACTCAGCTTCAGTACTATATCTTCTAGTAGTAGGAGCCAATGTCAAATAAATTCAACGCAAGTACTAGTTATACTTGCAAGCTAATACTTTACCATTTGTTAGGCTACATTATGGCACTGTTCTAGTGTACTGTCACCTGCTATATTCTCGATCGTACCGTAACCGTTGTAATGCTACAGTAAGGACAAACCAGGTTTCGTTTTCTTTTTTTCCATAGGCATGCAACTGCCACTGTGTCACACCACTAGTACCACCGCAATGAGGAAATGTCACCCGCCCAGGATTGACAACGTTAATCCCCATTTCACCTGGAGCCAGCCCTGGGCCTAGCACTAATTTCTAACACAAATTACAGGTAAGATAAGCGTTTGGTGGGAGGTAGTATAATGGAGTATTATTTCGGAGTAGACAAGAGATTGACGGTTGTACTACTAAAGTCCTACGACTGTTCAGGAAAACAAAGTTACTGTTACACCCCCGCCCCCCACCCACCAGACTGAAAAGCAGTAAAAAACAGGTATGGTCAGATAAAGTTTAAAAATATATTTATTTAGCCCTAACAAAATAATCTCCCTCACCCACCCTAACCCCAACGATTGTCTTTGAAAACGTCCCAAAACGATCCCAACTCCCAAATCCCACCCCCCAAAAGTCTATAAAAAAAGGGCAAGGGACACTCCACTACTGGAGGGTGCTGGTGCTGGTGCATGATGCGGCATGGGCATCATACTCCTTGCGGAGGGTGGCAAGCTCGGAGCGGAGGCCCTTAACCAAGTTCTTATACTTCAGGACCTCCTGCTCCAGGTTGGACATGCGGACTCGTAGGCGGCGTTGGCGTTCCTTGCAGCTCCTGTGGGGGGCAGCTGGTATTTCGGTTGCTTGGCGGTGGCGGTCGTCTTTCTTAGCCCGGCTCGGTCCCGCTGGCTTAGTCACGGAGGAGGATGCAGTGGTCACAGTCGAGGATGTCGTTGTTGCCCCGCTCGACTGCGTGTCCTCCTCCTCCTCCAGGGCCACCAGCCGCCGATATTCGGCGACAGTGGCCTCCAGCCTCCGTTGCCGGGCCAATCTAGCCTGCTCCCTCCGTGTTGTTGATTTGGAAGGAGCAACTATATGAAGAAAGAAAGACATAGTCTGTAACCAATGCTCCTTATTAATAACACAAAGTGATTGAGCCGAAAGTTGGGTCACAGAGTACAAGTAGCAAATTGAAAGCACAGTACATAACTATTGAGGACAGTATCTATGTAACCTCCCACTTCTGCATCCTTGCACTAACATTAGTGGTAGTTTAATGAACAAATTCTACGACCACTATGGACTTCCATTACAGTCGACTATGACAGTACACCAGTCTTATTCTTATTCTTCTCTCTTGTTTAGGGAAATTGGTACGTTATCTTATGCAAGCCGGCAGAATGACATGGACAGCACAGTGAACTTGCACCCGAGAAAAAAAGTTGCACACCATGATGAGTGAGACAGACTTGCGTTACTGTACCGGTACAGTACATGCAGGTGGTGAAGCTATTACTTTTCTATTACGGGTGGCACTGAGAATACTCTGTTACAAGGGCTACTGCTTAATTAATTTACCTTTCACCCTACAGTGCAAATGAGTACTAGAAAAGGAAAATGAAGAAGCTAACTAATTTGATTATCTATCACTTCACATGGGACGTATTTGATGACATATGAGATGACTTTAGGTGCTTTGCTTAATATTGAGTGAACAGTGATACACCCACACATGAATGACGTACTACAAGTAAACTAAAGTTATTAAGAGAGGTACGGAGTGTCCACCGTAATAACCAGATATATGCTGTGATTGCAAACGCAATACAAAGTACTGCTACTATTCATGGTAGTATTGGACACATTTACAATTTCTTTTCCTTGCCTTCCCTGCACTGGAACGGACGTGCGGGTGCGGTGGTACATGCTCTTCAAGGTAACACTTACTTCACCTGGCGACCATCTACTCTCTCTAGATACACATGTGCTATCTAAGAGTCAGAGAATACCATGCTCCAGGCATCCATTCAGTCAAAGTATACGCACACATACAGTTTCTGTTTCACCCACCCAGGCTGCTGTCCTTCCACCCATCCTTGCTTCATCATTGACCCAGCCATGCACCATACCATATTCTTTCCTTCCCAGCCACCTCGGGGGCCAAGCAAACACATATCGTTCTTCTTTGCCAGCCATCATACAAGTTCGCGTCCCACTTACTTACACCCTTCTTTCGCTTTTCGTTCATCCCATCCATCACGTTCGTCTAAGAACTTATTGGGATTCTTCTCACCAAAAACTTCACAGCTAAGTCGAAGTACATTTCGAGGAGGCTACTACCTGGTTGATTTGTAATACACCCATGCAGAAAGCACACTATGCAGTCTTCAATCTCAATAAGTAAGGAATATATAGCTTACCTGTTTCCGCCACCACCGTTTGAACCCCCACAGGACCGTCCGCCGGCTCTTGCACCGCCTCCTCCCCAGAGTCCGCCGAGTCCTCGCCCAACACAGCCACCTCCGCGCTGGCCCCGTCACCAGATGTTACACCTACAAAGTACATTTAAGAATGTTAGAATACACCACTCACTACTATATAATATTTGGTCTAGGAGAAATGTTAAAAAAACTGAATACAATGTAATAATTTGTGACTGTCTACTCCAAAGTAAAAATGTCCCATTTTCCAGGGAAGGCTGTTGTCTTGCTGCACTTTTATGCACAACTGATGAATGCTTGCTTTTGATTTTTAACACGCACCACTTTTTCTCCTAACAGACAGAAGCTTGACTCCTAAGAACACGACCAGGATCAAGTTCAAACCAGGTGAGAGCTCGGCTCGACCACAAGAAATGTGTCCAATTAATCGTCAGCACTAACCACTTTTCCGTTTTCAGTTAAATAGTTTTATGACAAAGTAGATTTTAATAAATGTGTTTACTTTTAATAAAGCTTTTAAACTTAAATAGACTCTGTGGTTTTTGTTCCTCCAGACTAGAGTGGATGAGCTAAAGGTTTTGGAATTTTTGCAAGCATGAGTGCCTCTGACACTTCTTGACTGTGCTGTGACTCCGTACTCTCTTGTCCTGCGTACGATAATCTAGAGATCATTGGGGATCAATAATCGGTGACTTCGGGAGCTGAATGACTCTGCCACACTATCTAGTCAGTAAGGAGACAGTGCATAGAGCTATTGCTGAATAGAATGGGAGTCCAATGGAATTGCCAAATGTCCAATCTTAGTTAGCTACACAGACAGACTAATAAGAATAGTCTAGTAATACCACAGGGAGTCATATTCGAGGCAGGATAAGAATTTATATCCAGTCTACAAGAAGATCAAAGACGATTTAGAAAAAATCGAATGAGGAACGCTAGGAAAAAATAGGTACTGTTTATTAAAATGTAAACTTACTGGGGCCAGCAAAGGAGCCCTCGCCTGCCCGATCCTGGCCTGCATCCTCAGCACCCTCCTCCTGTGTCCTCTTGCCCTTGGGGGGAGCTGATGTACAACATGAAAGAAAGAAAAACCAGAAAACATGGATGAGATTTTTCAACCAAATCAAACATTTCAAAAGAACAATAACAAAATATTTTGGAAAAATAGCAAATAGATAGACAACTATTCCACGGGATCTATCTCATGTGGTATACTACGTTATTCGTATTGCCTGATTTGCGGAACGTTGACTTAGAAAGTTCCTATGTAACTCAATAAACAGACTACTAAAGAGGTTTGCCTAGGCCTGGCACTGCAGGCAGCAGTGCGCAGCACGTGAAGTGACAGACAAAGTCCATCCTGCTTGCAGATCAGTGAATACTCAAACTATCAATCCACCCGCCACCACCGCCACTATTTCTTCTTATAGCCATGTGTCTAAAGGAAGGACTGGACTTCAGTCTGTTGGGGCTTATTTAGAAGTCCCTTGCGGAAGTTGCGGCTCATTTTCCTCCATTGTTGCGTGCCTTTTGTGACGCAGCGGCAGAACAAAAGACTCGCCATGGTGTTGGTGCGGCGTATATATTAAAAAAAACCACATATGGGCATATGGGCGATGCATCACGTTGTAAAGCCCTGCGCCATCAGGGGGCGTTCCGGCGCAAGGGAGGACGTACCTGCGCAGGAACGAATCCTAAAAGTGGCTGAGGGAAATCTACAAGATGTCAATCAGTCACTTTTAGGACAATGATGCATGACTCAAACCCTGCGCGCTTGAAGCCGACGTACGGCTTGATGCAGCATTGGGGAGATAGGGTACCCCAGAGCATTGCTGGAGCTGCGCCATCGTTGGCACGCAACTCCAGCAATGCGCTGCCTTTACGGCACAGATGCGTAAGGCTTCTGTGACGTTTTGGGCCAATGGGTGGTGGTGGCATGGCACACAATTACTGCCGCATCCCTGCTACTTTGCAGGGATGCGCCGGTAATTGAAAATATGACCCTTACTGTCTAGCATTACGCAGTTCTTATCTTTACACTACACTCATACATAATTTCTCAGGCCAATGAAATGCTTCTGAACACAACATACAAAACAAAGAAGCATAGTAGCAAGCAAGGCTACTGAGAAGGAGAGCAGTGCACCTGAAATGCATAGAAGATTTTGAAATATAATTTACCTCAATGTAATCGGCAGCATTATTGCTCTTGGTAAAGAACAAAGATTTGCAAATAACAGAGCAGGATAAAACAGAGTAGTAAATGTACTACTACTACTACTCACCAAGCCCGGGGACCTCTACGCCGAGCGCGTCCAGCAAGTCCCGCTCCCGGTCCATGACATCGGTCCAGCGGTGGGTGGCCTGGTTATATGTGCGCCGGACCCCAGAGATCTTGTACATGGCCCGGCACACCTTCTCCCACCGCTTGCGACGCTCCCGGATGCCATAGCCAGTCGCGATCTTGCCGCCTCCCAGGATCGTCTTGGGGAGGCGGCGCTGGACGTGGAAGATCAGTGCCGCCACTTCCTCCGCGCTGAAGATCTCCCGCGGGACCACTTGCTCCCCCCTTAAACGCCCGCACGGGAGCCGGGCACGGGGTGCGGGACCCTTCCCCTTCTCAGGGTGCTTCCCGGCTCCCTTTACCATGGTCTGGGCAGAAATAGAGTTAAATGATAAACAAGAAATAGAATAGTGAAGAAGAAAAGAAAAGAGTTTAAAAAAGTAGTTTAAAAGTAACTAAAAGCTGCAGAAAACACAAAAATATAGAGCTAGAAAAATAGAGGGATAGATAATAAGTAAAATTAGATCAAAAAAACTTCAAACAAGCAAAGGATGGCAGAGATTGAGAGAGGATAGAGAAAGCATGCCCAGAACCATAGCAATGAATGAGAAACAAGATGGCCGCGCCCGTTCACGACCGCGTGGGTAAGTTCGCGCGAGATTTTCCTTGCGAGTACGCGCGAAATTGTACTAGCGAGCAGCACACTTTGCGAGATTACACATAGCGGCCGGAAACGGAATACGTCACGCAAACAAGATGGCCGCGCCCGTGTACGACCGATAGGGTAACTTGGCAAACGTATAGCTAGAAGCGCCTCGCGAACACGCGCAAGATCACGCGAACATACACGTCGCAAAAAAAACAATTTTGTATTCGCACGTATTCGCGGCTTCCGAAATCGATCTCGCACGGATTCGCGCCCCAAAAAACGCGCGAAATTGCAGAAAAAAACGATTTTAGCTAAACTGAAAGCAATGAGCAGGTGCAAAAGTTCAAACTTAACATTTGTAACATTCAAGGTAGTGCTTCCTGATGGGCCCCTCCAGAGTTTGCAACTATTCTATGACCCTGCTATGACCCAAACAGCAGGCTCATAGAATAGCTACAAGTAGACCATAAAGGTCCTGTGAAAAAAAAATTTCACTGCAACAAAAAGCAAATTACAGATAAGGAAGGAAGCAGGTGCCAGCCAGACTGGAACTTTCAAAATTACTGACACATTAATGAAACACAAATTAATTGATGGCAGTTGAAGAAGGGCAGGTGTGCTTGCTTTTTTCAACCACCATAATCTACAGTGATAAATAAACCTAATGGGTGGCAGTGAGGATGTACCAGAGGGTGGCATGGGTGTCCCAGAGGGTGGCAGTGGTGAAACAGAGGGTGCTGTGAACCTGTGATGATAAACCAGACGTAGAAACAACATAGTCGCGGCCATTGCGAGCCGAAAAGTAAGTTCGCAATTGCGAACTTGTCCCAAAATCGGCGCGAACGCGCGCAAACACAAAAAACGGGAAAATCCGCAAATCCGCTAGAGTTCGCGGATCTTCGCGGATTGCGAATCCGTAAATCCGCAAGTTCGCGTACGCGAGATCCGCTAGATCCGCCCATGCTTACCGGATACACACCACATCCAGACATCAATGGGATGTCTGCAGCAGAGCTGTTAACACAGCTAAAACAATTAATAAAAATTCATAGACAATTAGTTCAGTATGTGATGCGGACTTCAACAATTCAGCCAGCGATTAAACTTCCACAGCTGACCCCTCACCAGGGGAACACAAATAAAATTACACCACAGAACATCCAATCCTGCCTAGGTAAAGTACCGGCTAAACGGGAACAAATACCATTCTGGTTGGCACAGAAAATTACCCAAATAGAGGCGGTGTTTCCTGACACCACCCCGCTAGAAAAACACAGGATTCTGACTATCTGTCTCCCAATGGGAATCGCACCACACATAGAGGACTGTGACACTTGGGGTACAGTCTTTGCTTCCATCTACACAAAAACGCACGGTGTTCCATCCATTTCGGTGATACCAGATGTGCTAAAACAAATTCAAGACGAATACGGTCCAGAACCCGCTTTAACTCTTGGTATGAAATTACTGAAAGACTTCAAGCAGGTCTCGGCTATATTATTAGCCAACATAAAAGGTGAAGCAGCCAACGTGGCGATCCGCCAGAGGTTAAAAGAGACAGATATAGCAGACCAACTAGCTGAAATTGCCAGAATCATAGAAAAATCCTATGAGGAACTAGGTAGAGATAGTTTAGGTGGAATACCAGTAAAACCGCAACTGACTGAAAGTCCAGAAAAAATATTTTTTAATAATAATTCACCAAAAAAGAACTGGGATGGAAACAAACAATCCAATCCTAAAGAAAAGAAATTCCAGTCCAGAGGAAGGTCTCCTAGGCGAAGAGAGAAATCTCCGAACCAAAGACACAGGTCACCCCAGAGTGACCCCTCTGGGAAAAGATATAACCTTAGAAATAGGGATAATATAAAAAAGCCTGATAGATATCAAGACATTGATACGCGTCCCTCTCAATCTTTTCAGACTTCCTCGCAGAAATCGGAAAGAAGAGGACGATCAGAACAAAGAGAAGAGCACACCAAGTCCAAAGACAAGGAACCTGCTCAGCTAAAAAAGAAATTACAATTTCCAAAAAAAAAGGTAGCCAGTATCAAGGTAGTTAACAATGCCGAGAATACTGAGGACACAACTGAAAAACGGAGAGTGGGCTCAGACAATGCTAGACAGCGCAGCAGAAGTGAGCATAGCTCGCAAAGTCCTTATGAATCATCTGGAGACAGTGGACACGAATGAATATCTTCAAGTGGAAACTGCAGACACCAGGGTTAGCAAACCTCACAAGATATACGAGATAACATTACGTATAGAGGGAGATAAGACTAGGAAAATAAGGGGACTATTTTGGGATAACCTCTCCAAGGGTTATGACATCCTTCTAGCTGAAAAAGACTGGCCACCAGAGTTTGTCAGGGAGTGCCCTCATGGCGAAGAAGTAATTATGCCTGCCTTCTCAAATCAAATTCCAATTCATAAAAAATACACACTTGCTAGAAAGTGGGCAGTGGCTCTAGCACCTGCTTTATATAAAAATCATGTAGGATGGGATGAGGATTCTCCTCCTCACAAAATCCAGTTAAAATCACAACCTACTGCACAAAGGCAGTACCCAATTAAGCAAGAAGCTAAAAAACAGGTAAATGAAATACTAGATCAGCTAGAATACCAGGGGGTGATTGAAACTTGCACCTCACAAATGAACAATCCTTTGTTTCCGGTCTCCAAACCAGACAATTCATATCGTCTAAGTTTTGGATTACCGACACCTTAACACATGTTGCAAAACTTTTGCAGTGCAAAACTCACACAGTGCTGCACTAATGAATAACATAGTGCGCAAAAAATACAAAACAACCTTAGACATCTCTAATGGATTCTTTTGTCAAAACATAGCACCAGAGAGCAGATATTTAACTGCATTCTCAGTAAATGGCACTCAAAAACAATTCTGTCGGTTAGCCCAGGGGTACAAGAACAGTCCGGGGGTATTCTCAGCGAGAGTAACAGAATTACCACAACTATATGATGATGAAGCATTATCTTATGTCGATGACATTTACTTAACAGATGATGACTTGGAGACTCACTTGAAAAGAGTGAACACCATAATACCTGGGTTCGCTGCAGAGGGTTACAAATTCAACTTTAAAAAATCCAGAATTGCCCATCTGAAAGTCCTATACGAAGGATATGAATTATCAAGTATAGCCTGGTTGACAATTTTTTGAGAACTAGAAGAATTAAAAAATCTAGAATATGAAGAAACATATCCTCTGCCAATCGAAATTCTGCCTTTACGACATTACGCCTGTGTAATCTATACAGACGGACATGCTCAACCCTCCGTTTGGGGAGAACAAGCATACAACCCCACATGTGAGATTACAAAAGAAGTGTGGCACGGAGGTAAACTAAAACCTCTGTTAACAAAGACACACTCAGTAGAAACTAATTCAGAACAACAAACTGAAATATTAGCTTTGAAAATGGCGCTAGATAATGCGGATCGCGAATTCCCGACACTTATAGTGTCAGATTCATATTACTGCGTCAAATCATATAACAGCGATTTGCAGACATTGATTCAAAAAGGTTACAAAGATGACACAGATGCACCAATAAAGCAGAAACTGCTCTGGGAAGAAATAGCTCTTTTACAAAAAGAACTACCAAAGACTCACGTGACTCACTCACTGAGTCATCAGCGTGATGGCGTTCACGTTGTAGGGAATTCATTGGCTGAAACAGCCGCAGCGGCAGCCACTAAATCGGCTCCCGTAGTTCGAAAAAAGCGTACATTAAAATACATTGACGGTGAAACAGTGCTGGCGGTGAAAACGTCATCAAAAGGCGACTGCTCAGCGTTACCGATCAACTATCCACTCAATTATACATACACAATCGATGCAAACTCCGTCCCTTTTGCTCGAATCCCTGGAGTGGGGGATAGGGTGATTCCAAACATGGACAGGAGAAACTTGTTAATCGCAGACGCACATATGGGCGAGGGTCTCAGACACCTTAAACTAAAAGATTCTCTGGAAGAATTACAATCAAGGTACTGGTGGCCAGGCATGAGCCTGCGTCATACCATGTTTGTAAAAAACTGCCCAAACTGCAACAGAGATCGCAGTGGGGAAAGAAACAGTTTAATACCTCATCGTTCTACTCCAGAAAAAATCAGGAGTAAGAAGGAAGGTTGCGATTAACATATACAGGCTAGTTCCACTTATAATGTAGATCACCAGCACTCGGCTGACGTCCGGACTGTTATACAAAGATTTGCGAGTCTAAATGGCATATACGCTAAGAGCATGCTACGTTTGACCATTGTCTCCACTCTAGCCCTCAAGCCTGAGGGGAAACATGACCAAATGAGCACAGCCCAGCGGGAATCTTCTCACTTCCTTCCTGAGGGTACGGGATGGTGTAAAGAAAAAACCAAGGCATAAAGCAATCTATAGCGGAAAGGATATTAGGTTCGGGAGCTGGGTGGGTCAAACATCTAATAAGTGTCCAACGTAGTCTCAATAACTTGCCAAGAAATTCTCTGAAGGGATTCAGTGCGTACGAATTATTATTTGGAACTAGGATGATGATCTCTGACATTGATAGTCAGACTTCAGTGGTGAAAGAAAAAACCTTTGATATCAAAGACCGTTTGGCTATTTTGCAGGACTTAAACAAAACAAGAAAAGACCTGAGCAACATAAAGTTGAAACAACAGCCAACAACCACTGAAGAACCACCACCTGTCCCAGCAAGACCTGTCTGGATTCCAAAAGTCGGGGATCTAGTCAGGGAAAAGATCGCGGTAAAGAAGGAATTTGGGCCTTCTTACAGAAAAGCAGTTCCTGTCTTGTCTGTCAACGGGACAAGATCAGTTGTACTACCGCCACTTGCTGGTAAAAAGGAGAACCAAGTTGTATCCATCGACCTGGTAAAATAACAACATGTGGCCGATAACAAACAGTAGGCCAAGTGGACTCCCAATAAGTAGCAGAACACCAAGGTTTGCTACCAGTACAGAGGTCCTAACGAAGAGGCTTATCACATTCGAAACGCCTACAGAAGAACAACAAGGACTATGCAACAATGCAATACAACTAAGACCTCTGAATACCCAAATAAAAACATTTAGCAGAGACACACCAATCTATAATGAAGTACCAAGTGAAAATGCAAGAAACAGAAATCCTGAACCAATTGGGACAATTGACAGAACTGCATCCGGCTACTTCATTAACTTCAATGATTCCTCTGAGGGCTTCAGCGAATCAAAGACACAGCCATCATCAAAAACCTTTAAAGACAAAGCTAAGGAACTTTTGAGACAACTGAAAGAAACATATCTGATTTCTCCATGGATTGAATTTTGGGTGGGTTTTGGTGCATTTATCCTCATACTTTGGCTCATCATGGTACTTACTTTGGGACGCTTCATTGAGGGAAAATATGCAAAAATGGACACAGCAAGTCAGAAAATCAACTTGATCCTCAAACCACACACATCTTCACACGTCGAGAAAAGAGAACTTTCTTCAGCCAACTTCACAGCCAATCCGATACCTGGTGGGGTAGCTTGGGACAACACTGACTATGAAATTTATGGTCCGGTCGAGATCCTGAAATATCCACACCAAATTAAGATCTCATTGAGTGACTTTGCAAAACCAAACTCATTTGCTGATGATTGGGACTTCGAAAGCATTAATAATATGATGTCTGACTTAGTAATGTCTGCTAAATTTACCAAACATGATTATTTGCAGGGTTCTACAAATTATGACAGTATGTATTGCTATAACCACTATGGTAACCACTTTTTACATAGATCTGCACAACCTAGAAATGTTTTAAATTATAATCAATGGGAACATTGTGCAACACCTCCAAAAGGGAGCTCAAGAACCGTTTACGACAAATATTCATATTTTTCAGGTTTTAACACAAGTAATGCTGAAACATTTTATTTTAAATTGTCAAACAAAACAGGGACCAAGACCATGATAACCAACACAAAATTGTTATATTCAGACTCATTTTTTGAACAAATGAATACTTTTGGATTTGATTATTGGGACAAAAATGTTGAATTGAAAAGTGTTTGGGGGTACAAAAGAATGGCAAGTACAGGGTATAGAAGCTTTGTTTAGAGCCTGCATGATCCCAGAACAAATGATATTTTTAAATGACACTGTTCAACAGACCACCTGTCTTGGCTTAGCCAAAATCAAAGATTTAAATAAACCGTCTATTCCAAAGCCAATAATGTTTAGCAATAACTCTGATACAGATGAAGAGATAGACGTAAACCATATATTAAACCAAAACAGAACACATCCTGATTGGAAACAGTGGTTGATCTGGCCCACAGATACTAATAACTGTCAAGACAGATTCCTGAATAAAACACAGGGGTTCCAAATGACCAGGCCAGACCCTAGATATCCTCAAAGACATCACCCAGGGATAATAACCACCTACAGTGTGGGCAAATTATGCCTTCAATGGTTACAAACTTCCACACTGGCAGAAATTAAGCAACACCTAACTTTACTTACTGATGGTGCTGACTTGCGTGATTTCACTTTGGGACCACGCAAACAGCGTCAAAAGCGTTTCATAGCAGCCTCTGTATATGCAGCATACAATGAGGCCTGGAAGGTTACTCAAATTGAAACAGCAGAGAGAATACGGGAAATTGACCGTATTAATTTGGAAAAATCACTTTCTGTAGTGGACAATGGGTTAATGACTCTGTCCTCCAGAATTTTTTCTTTGGACAGCATTGTGTCGTCAGCAATCGATATATTATCGCAAGACTTACTGTTATTACAACACGGTCAGTCACAATTGCGTTCTATTGTACAGCTTGGCTGGACGTTACAAAATCTGCGTTCAGGCTATGTGCCTTGGCGTTTAATCAACACAACGTCACTATTCCAAATCTTTAACCTTACTGATAGACAAATCAGTATGGCGCAAAAGGGTGCTGATTATACAATCTTGAGCATTGAAAAACTAGAAAGATTACCAATGACAATGTCAGAACGACCTGTCAATGAATGGATAATACATGGGATAATAAATATTCCAATCTCAACCTTCAGGTTTCAATACTGCCAAAAATATATACAGGCTGGCATGTACGAGAAATTGGGAAAGGGGTACCTTAAAACAACATGGAACCTGCACTATTCACATGCATGTGTCAGTAATAAAGGACAGAAAGTGTTTCTTAGTGGCAACAATTGTGCGATGTCACTAAGTGGCAAACTTCTGTGTAACGGAATTAGTTTGCATGGAGCCTGTGAAGGGAATTCATACAACCTTTCATGTCACCAGCAAGGCGCACCTGCAACAGAAATAGAACCATTCTTTCAAAGACTCTATAATGGGAGTTACATTCTTATTGTAGACCGCAGATGTTGTAGTCTTATGCCCGGGACTCCTTATCTAGTAACTACTACTGCGAAGGTCAAGTGCTGTGGACGCACATTGTTCCCCAGCTCCTTCCCAGACAGGGAGGCAAGGGCATGGCCCGATTTGAAAATTACTTCTATTCGAATAGATACTTTAAGCAGAATGAAAACAGTCCTTCTTCAGACGCCTACCAGGCTCTCGTCATCAAAAGAAACGTATGATCTACAAGTCGCAAGGACGACTGCAGAGATACATACATTATTATCAACTAATTCCCCCGTACATTTCGCGGAAATCCTGAATGAAATCTTAAATATTTCTGATACCAATGGGGTCTCAAAGGTATTTAAGACAGTATTTTCGATGGCATTAACACCATTCAAAGCCATACTGGGTATTTTTCCAGATTTCGTCCATTCGATTTTTGGCGGACTTCCCCTGATCCTGGGACTAATTGCAGGAATCCTATTCTTAGTCCTTATTTTTCGTTATGGCAACCCATGTCACAGACAAAACTCTTGCGACAAGGGAAGAAACAATCCTAGCCATTGGATACCGGGACCGGATATCAAAAATCCTAGGACTCTCCCGGCTTAGAGACCTGAACATGACTTGGTTTCTATCATTTCGACCAATGTGGCAAAGATGTGTTTTACCTGTATTGAGGTGTCTGCTATGCGGAGAAGAATGCGTGTTAGACACCTGTCTGACGCTACAATCGGATGCGCCGATGGATGCAGAAACATTGTTGAGCCCGATCAAGGTTCATGCTTTGTGCTGCCCTCAAAGGCTACCAATCCTGATGACGGCATTCGTGGAAGCTTCACCACTACGATTGATGGGTAGTGAAGTTCAAGATGAAAGCAGCATCGAACAGGTACGACCTTCTGTCAGTAATGCAAATCAGAATGTCAATGGAGACAATCATGCGCAAGAATGCATGATTACACCTATTTCCGAGTTAGTGGAACTTTCCCAGGAAGCTGTTGACAGTTTTTTCGAAAGCCTAAATGATATAATGTTCTCACCCGCACAGAAATAGAGACTTTTGAGCAAGCTCGCACACGGCGTTCCCTGAATTCGGCCTTCAACTTTAAAAATAAAGTCACATGAACATTTTCGCTCCAGTTCACGGACAGCAGTTTTTCCAGCAGCCCCAAATATTTTTGCATATTTTTCGGGACACTATCTTCTGCTTAAAGTAAGAACTATTCTTAGAGAACTAAGGTTTCTAAATTTTAGATAGCTTATAGACATTAGCTGCCCGCTGGCATGTTCATAAAGATATTTTATTCTGTGATGGAATGGTCTCGAAACTTTTTTCTGTAAGAAACCATTTCATGTGTAATTCTCATATACCAAATAAGCAACAATGTATACAAATGCGATTACTTTGGCATTTTTCTACAGCTTGAGTGCATACCATATATATATGTCTGCAATTTTTTTCAGTATATTTGAAAGTTTCAAAATGCATTTATGTATTTTGGGGTGGTAAGGTATACACACTACTCTATAGTATGTTGTACTATGTTATACTATGCCTAGATTAGTAAATATGTCCATAGTTAGCGTGGAGTGGGTGTCATGTATTCCTATAGGTTCTGAATCGATCCCCCTATTCCTGACCCTATTCTAGTTAAACAAACCAACAAGTTAACTAGCAGTCAGGCCATGAGGCAGAAAACCCCCATGATGCAGATACCGTTATCTGACGCAGTCACACTACGGCACAGGAACGTGTTATCTGATTAAGTCATAACACTTGCGATCTAATTAGACAAGCGATATTCCTCCAGCCCCTGATAAGGCATACGGAGTTCTCATAACAAATCAAACCTATGACAACCTGGGCAAAACCCTGCGGCCATTGTTTTGATTTCACCGAGAACTTTAGTAAAAGAATGTGCTAACGAGCAAGTCGTATGACATCTTTATTGACGTATCTATGTCCATCCTTACGTCAATCTCGGCACCTTAAAGGTATAAATATTACCGATCTTGCCATATGCAAACACACGCGTGGTGACGAGACGGAGCAGCCATACTTGCCGAAGCGAAGAGCAGAGCAGACCCCGCTGGCAGCAGCCCCGCCTTCCTGACGCGCTGAGAGACGCGCTGCTTTCTCCTGCCGAGAATCCAGCACCGGCGTTTCTGGGCAGCCCTCGCAGGCCGCCTGGAATATCGAGACCAGAGAGAGAGATACCATTCCTCATTCATCCTAAATTCCAGGTACAGAACTGAATAACCCCTCACAGAGAATTCTTTAGTTATTCACTTGGCAAAAACAAACTTAACTTAAACTGTAACTATCTATTCCCGCCCACGTATTAGACTTAGGTCAGGTACACGGGGTAGGCGTATCTAGAAACACCAGTTGAGTACGTTTAGTCAAATGTATATGTGTATATAATATATTTTATTCATTTTAAAACATCTTATGGCTTAGAAACCATATCAATGTTTTTACAGTATTATTTTATACTATTGCTTTTAATGTATGCACTTTACTTAACTATAAGTATTGCAATAATATCGATCCATTTCTCTTGTATGAGAAAAGAGACTGATCAATAAATAACACCTTTTTATTGAACACGCCCGTCTCTTCCTTTTCTCTACATTCTGATGAGACTAAGAATGCACGTACTGACTGAGTAAAATAATTTGCCTTTTGTTCACACGACTCTCGAGATTGACTCTTGATCAGGGGAGAGCAAAGTTGTCATGTTCTATGGTTGTCAGAAACTAAATCCCTTCTTGTCTAATCAGGGAAGTTAATTCCTCCTTGAACATTCGAGAAAGTTTCTAGTGAACTCTGAGCTACGCTGGCAAACCCAAAACTTTAAGTCTAGTATCGACAGTAGTAGACCTAGTTAACGTCTGGCCTAGGCCTTTACTGCTGTAGGTATTATTCCAATGCGCAGAGCCTATTGGGAAGATAGGAGCTACACTACAGTTTGGGACTTCTTTAGTGTTAGCCCAACAAGGGAAAACATAGCCATTTGTACCATTTGTAAGGTTCGAGTTAGTCGTCGTAAGCTTGGTACCAACTATGGTACCGGAGGCCAGAGAGGTCATCTTGAGAGACAGCACACTGTCAAATGGCATGCCCGAATTGCAAGTCAACAAATTGTATCCGTTGATGTTTCATCTGATGAGGACGAGGAGGAAGAAGCGTCAAACATTTCTTCAGTTACACCCAGTACCCCGGTCAGCAGCACACCCCCTGCAAGATATATGAGCCACACTAATAGTGTGGGAGAGAGTGAGACACCAATGCGAAAAAGTTCATCATCACTGAGCGTAACTGGGTCGAAGCAGTCATCATCATCCCGTAAAATGGTCCAGCCCGCCATTAGAAGCATGTTGTTTTCAGATGCGCCATTTGAACGCAACCACCCAACGGCGCGTCTGTATAACACTAATCTGGCTAAAATGCTAGCGCTGGACCTTCTCCCTTTTTCTTTTGTGGAAGGGGTGGGTTTTCTTGAAATGGTGGCAACGCTCTGCCCTAATTGGAAGGTTCCTAGCCGGTTCTATTTTGCCAGAGTTGCGGTTCCAGCACTACATGAAGATTTGCTGGAGGTGATTGGGGCAGCTTTGCAGAAGAGTGCTGTTCACACTATACATCTGACAGCAGACATGTGGACCAGTTGCCAAGCCCTTGATTACATGTGCATCACTGCACACTGGGTCTCTATTTCAGGGGTTAAAGCAAAGCTAAATGCAGGTGTTGACACGGACAAAGTTTATAAAGCTGCTCGGAAACATGCAACAGTAGCCATGTTTTCCATGGAGAACACTCATACAGAAGAAAACATTTTGCATGAGTTTAACACAAAGGTCTTTCAATGGCTGTCCCCAAGAAAACGCATGATTGGTTATGTTTCCACGGATAAGACAACAACAACTGCCTGAAGCCGAGATGCTCCACTTCTCCCTAAAATTCAATGCTCATTCCTCCATCGGCGGTACGTTGGTCTATCGCCCTCCTGGCCACGTGGGTAATTTTGTACAAGCCCTAGAAGAGTTAATAGTCCCTCGGATCTTACGCCATTCCCGGTATCACCTCCTGGGGGACTTTAATATTCATGTTGACTGCCCGGACCTGCCAGAGGCAGTTCGCCTTACAGAAGCTCTTTCTATGGCCCAGTTAAGACAATGGGTGGATGCTCCAACCCATCTAGGAGGACATATCTTGGATCTGGTATGTTCAAATTTTGACATCACCATGGCTCAACCTGAGCCAGTAATCTGGTCTGACCATAAGCTTGTCAGATTTTCCTGGCCTCTTTTGACTTCTGTTGCGGCCCAACCCCAAACTGCCCACACACAGAAGATTAACTTGAATACCCTCTCTGAGGGACTTGATGCGTCTCGTCCTCTGCTTCCCCCTGATATTGAGGCTGCTGTCAGCACATTTAATTCATGGATGGAATGTGCGACTGCTACATCAACTAATAGCAGCCGGGTTTGCAGGCTCCGCTCTACCCCCTCCAAACCTTGGTTTTCCCATGCCCTCCGTGACCTTAAATCAGGCTGCAAAAAACTTGAGAGGGCGTGGAGACAAGCTTATCTCCCCGAGGCGAAAAAAGATCTGCGGGCTGCACAAAAAAAGTATTATGCAGCCATCAGATCTGCCAAGCGTAGCTATTTTACAGGACGTATTAACAAAGCGAACAACAACAGTAAGGAAATCTTTACTATTGTAAAAAGCTTTACATCTCCCTGTGCTTCTCAACCTATGTTACCTGCATCAAAGGAATGGTGTGAAGAACTATCTGAGTTCTTCATTGAAAAAATTGTTAAAATCCAGGAGGACCTGCAAAAGGTTTGTAATGTCTCTACATTACCTTTAACTACTCTGCTTCCCTCAATGCCCCCACGCACTGAGCAGTTGGCTGAATTCACCCTCCAATTAAATTCTGATATCAGCTCTACTATTACTGCCTTAAAATCAGGATCTCCTTCTGACCCTTGCCCGGCTAGAGTATTTGCGGGCTTAGCAGAAACAGTGGGAAATGAGGTTACCCAGCTTATTAACCTTTCACTCCTTACGGCTACTGTCCCCGCTTGTTGGAAGCAAGCAAAATTGCTCCCATTGCTTAAAAAAAATGGTCTAGACCCGACCACGCCGTCCAATTTTCGGCCTATATCTCTGCTCCCAGCTCTTGCAAAAATCTGTGAAAAGACCGTCTTCAAGCAGCTGGATAAATTTGTCGAATCAACAGAGGCTCTACATCCAGCTCAGTCTGGCTTTAGGGCTACTTATAGCACCGAGACGGCCTTAGTTGAAATCTCGGAGGCCATTCGGGAGTGTCTTGACGAGGGCGGCAGAGCGGCTCTGATCTTATTGGACCTCTCTGCTGCCTTCGATACGGTGCCTCACTCCCTCCTACTCGCCAGACTAGCTGATATAGGTGTTACCGGCCCTGCACTTGATTGGCTAACTTCATTCTTAGATAACCGCACACAACAAATTTGGCTGCCTCCTTTTGCCTCCACCCCTAAATTACTTTCTACAGGTGTTCCCCAGGGGTCCATCCTAAGCCCTCTACTTTTTAATGTTTATCTTACCCCTTTGATTTACCTTGCTGAACAGTTGGGTGCAAAAATTATGGCATACGCCGACGACACGCAGCTTTTGTTTACCTGGCCCAGAGGTAATTTAGATACGTCGGTGGCCCAACACTGTTTGTCCTCGGTCTTCCAATGGTTAGCACGTGCCCAGCTGAAATGCAACGAAAGTAAATCTGAGATCTTGTTGTATGGCTCTTTTCCTGAGGACTTTAATGAGCGTCTCTGGCCTGCTGACCTACCCCCTCCAAAAGCCACATCTGGCCCAGTAAAAAACCTAGGAGTCTGGTTCAGTAAGAACCTTAAGTTTGAGGATCACATTAAGAAACTCACGGGGGTCTGTTTTGCTACCCTAAAAACTCTACGTAGGTTCTTCCCTCTCCTGCCGAAAGAAGCTAAAGAGACCGTTATTCGCGCCTTGATACTCTCTAGGTTGGATTACGCGAATGGTCTGTTTGGCGGACTACCAGCATACCTGATTTACCGCCTCCAGGTCATTCAGAACGCTGCTGCCAGGCTCCTATTCAATGTTCCTAGGCGTTCTAGTGCACACCCTTTGCTGCGTGCTCTCCATTGGCTTCCTGTTGCCCTCAGGATTCAGTTCAAAATCTTGGTGATGGCCTACCGAGCTATTCATCAAAATGGCCCTATCTACTTGTGGAAAAGGTTCCGCTTGTATGTCCCTAATCGCCCCCTGCGATCGGCCAACCTGTGCCAAATGTCCGTTCCCAAATTCAAATACTGCAGACTTGGCGGCCAATCTATTTCGGTAAGAGCAGCAAAATCCTGGAACACCCTTCCCCTTCACCTAAAAACTGCTTCGACCCTCAATGTTTTTAAGAAAGGACTAAAAACCCACCTTTTTAATACAATAGTTTAAACTGTTTTTCTTATGTTCAGTTATTAGTCATTGGTTCTCTCCCTACTGTTCTGCCTTCAACGCGCCAGGATACTATTTTTTTAGTAATAGAGCGCGATATAAAAGCCTTTAATAATAATAATAATAATAATAAGTTTGCTAGACACGGAAACCTCAGCAGTTATGTCTGCCGAGGGTATTGTACCACGTCTAGCTGGCTTTGAACCACTCTCAGATGAAGATGTTCGAACAGCCATGCTATCAGTCAAATCTGGCTCCCCTTTGGACCCCTGCCCCCATTTTTTGTTCTCTAAGATTGCATCTACAATCTGCCCTTTAATTACACAACTTTTTAACAAATCGCTCAGTACTGCTACCTTCCCCGATGCTTGGAAGCATGCTGCTGTGACCCCCTCTGAAGAAAGCGGGATCCGATATCCTTAATCCAGAGAACTATAGACCCATTTCTCAGCTCCCTTACCTTTCTAAGGTCCTGGAGAAATTGGTCAATGCCCAGCTGACAAAATACCTGGAAGACAATCTTCTTCTGGATCCCTCCCAGACGGGCTTCAGAGCCAACAATAGCACCGAGGCAACGTTGCTGGCAGTGTCGGACAGTATCAGATCCTCCACTGATCAGGGAGGAGCGGTGGCACTGATACTGCTTGACCTGTCAGCAGCGTTTGACACGGTGTCCCACCACTGTCTGCTGAAAATACTTCGCCAGAAAGGAGTCTATTCCAACGCTTTGAAATGGCTTTACTCTTTTTTGAGTAATCGCACCCAGGTGGTCCATATGGGTCAGTTCCAATCTAGGCCTACTCCCATCGACTGCGGAGTACCCCAGGGCGCCTCGCTGAGCCCCACTCTTTTCAATGTATACATGTCATCTTTAGCCGACATTGGAAGGAAGTGGGGCATCGGCATTTGCTCATATGCGGATGACACGCAGTTGACGGTGGCCCTGAATGAGAAGCCGGACATTATCAAAACCAAACTTCATGGCTGCCTTTCAGAAATGGCCCAATGGATGCATGCTCACTGCTTAAAACTGAATGCGGGGAAGTCCAAGATCCTTTTATTCGGTGGTGCCAAGCGACTGTGGGACATCTCATGGTGGCCGCCCTCGTTGGGTTCAGCCCCTAACATGCTAACAACATGCTAAGAACTTGGGGATTATCATGGACGATGATTTATCCATGAAAGATCATGTGCAATCCCTCTGTGGTAAGGGCTTTACCATTTTGAAACTGTTAGCCAGGCTTTTTCCCTGGATACCCCTGGACTGTAGATGTTCAGTAACACAGGCCCTATTGGTTAGCCGCCTGGACTACGGCAATGCACTATTTGTGGGGATGAATGAACATCTATTCTCTCGACTACAGGTATTGCAGAATTCGGCTGCAAGACTGATTTGTGACAAGGGCAGGCTAGACTCGGCATCGGAATGTCTGAATACTCTTGATTGGCTTCCAATGCGTAAGAGGGCCGCCTTCAAACTACTTTGCCATGCTCGCAGGGTCCTGCATAAGACGGGCCCTACCATTCTTTCAGGGAAGATTGAATTTTACGTCCCCACTAGGAACCTACGATCATCTCAATCAGCATTAGCCAGGATGAAACGCATTTACAAAGTTAGAACCGGTGGCCGCTGCTTTTCTTATCTGGCTGCCAGGAGGTGGAATGAGCTTCCGGATGACCTTAGACACACCACAAATTATCTCTTGTTTCGGAAAAAGCTGAAGACCCACCTCTTTCCTATTCATTGTTAGGTCCTATTGCCTCAATCCTCAGCAGTGTTCATTTGGTATAAGCGCCGTGATATCCCTCGGGATGAGTGTCGCGCTCTACAAAAAGAACCTTGAGTCGATGGTGCAGGCCTATCTGAATGACTCAACAGAGGTTTATGTTCATCATGACCCAATGGCATATTGGCATGGGAAAAGAGATGTGTGGCCAGAGATCACCAACCTGGCTATAAATTACTTGTCTTGCCCACTCGCAAGCGTGTCTTCTGAACGTGTTTTCAGTGCTGCTGGTGGCATCGTAACTTCCAAAAGGACCCGCCTCTCGCCCAAAAATGTGGAGAGGTTAACAATGATCAAGATGAATCAGCACTTCATACCACCAGATTACAAAATACGAGAATGCACGAAGGAAGAAGATGAGGAGGACACCAACTTAGTTGAAGGATGTTCTTCTCTGTTAACTGACCTACTCCCGTCTGAATTCGCAGAGTTTGAGGACGAGCTCTTCTTCCCTGACACCGAGCCCTGAAAACGCCATAACATTCCCACACAGCCTCTCCTTCAAAGCAAAAAAATGCTTCAAACAGAATATAATTAGGCTACACCCCGAAACGCTTGTTGTTGACACCTACCACTGCAGTACTAGAGGTCAGAGGAAAATGGACTTCATTTTCCACTCCAACAGACCTGACTTTTGGACAACGATCTTTTACTCATCCCTCCCCGTCTCCAAAACCACCTTCACAGAACATAATCGCAAACTAACTATTGCCCCTTTGACCCAACAGTCTCTGACTGGAGACATCTCCATCACCATCTATGAGAATGGCACCATTCTAATTCAGGCGAAAGACGAGAACCTAGAGTTCTTCGACTCTCTCTTCCCCACACTTAAGAGGGCCACTATCCATTACCCCCACAAAACCACCCCCCACACATATTAGCTCATTACAAATTCCCAACCCTCAGATGTCCCCGCCACCCCAACGTCCCCTTTCTACTCTACTTAGTCACTCCGCCAATCAGACAACACCTTCAGCCCTAGCTCCCCCTATTACTCAACTCCCATCCCCCACCCCCCACCCCCAACCTTCCACTACTCAGCCACCCTCCCAGCCCCAGAGGACCTCCAACTCCTCTCTCCCCACCCCCGGAAGCACCCCTAGCTACCTACCCTCCGCCATTAGAGACCCACCGCAATATCCCAACCCTTCATTGCTCTCCCACTCTGTGAATCCAACGTCCTCTCCCGCCCCAGCTCACCCTCTCCCTCCACCCCCGCCCTCCTCACATCACTCCCTAACTCCCAGTAGTCAGCCCCCCACTCATCCCCAAAGGACCCCCACCCACCACCTCCCCAGCCCCCAATACACCACTAGCCCTCAACCTCCCCCCTGAGAGATCCTCCCCACCACAGAGATCCTCCCCTCCTCTCCCCCTCACCCGAGCTCTCACTTCGCCTCGACCTTATTGATGCTCAGATCGCGACCCTGATCATTGGCCTGAAGGAAACCCTATATGCTCTAGGGAATCTCCAGTTGCCCTTCCCTACTTTCCCTCCTCCCCACATCCCTCCCCCCCTAGGAATGACTTTCCCACTACCAACTGGGCTCATCCGCACCCAGGCTCCCTGCCTCATCGCATTAAAGACCAGACGGAACCGCAAACAGTCAATACCAGAAGAACTATAACCTCCCTCTCCCCCCAGGAAGTGAGCGCTCCCGTCGCCTCGCCCGAACTCCCCCCGAACCAATCAGCCCAGGATCCGCTCACAAACTCGAATCACACCTCCTCGATACAAGTCATCACCGGAGTGGGTAGAGACCTCCCCCCCGTAGAGCCACTAGACCTCCACTGTTTCTTTCATCCATACCCAGAGCCAAGCCTGACAAGCTAAAAGCGAAAGAAGACCCCCCCATTAACGGTATGCTTATTAACAGCCGGTCTGCAGTCAAACATGCTACGGAAAGAGCAGAAGCCATCCTCTCTCATGACCTGGATGTAGCCTTCATCACGGAAACATGGCTAAACACCCTATCCCTCCCCATTCTGGACATGCTGGTGCCACCCGGCTTCTCAATTATCCGCAAAGACAGGCCCTTACACAAAGGTGGGGGCATAGCAATTATCCACAAGAATGACCTCTCCATCTCCGAAGCTCCCTCCTGCCTATACAGTTCCTTTGAATGCCTGTCGGTCAACATCAAATCTCACTGTCAGAGATCACGGCAATGCCATCTCCTTTACCATCCCCCAGGCAATTCCAACAAATTTAAAGCTCAGCTCTCGGACCTCATCACCCAATCAGCACTTAACAGCGACAACAGTTTAATTCTAGGCGACCTCAATCTAAGATGGAATGAATCCAATAACCCACTGATTCAATCTCTCAACACCCTTCTACAAGACAATGATCTGATCCAACACTGCTCAGAGGAAATGCATTACAGAGGAGCGACCCTGGATGCCATCATTGCGAACAAAAATGCAATCTCGATTGATCACATCATCCTGGTGGACTGGTCAGATCACCACATCATTCTCTTTCACATCCTTCAGCCGGCCCTATCCCTCCCTCCCACCCAAGCCCCCACTAAGTGGGTCAGGAACACTTCCAGAATCCCCCAAGACAAGCTAGAAGAAGGTCTCTCCACACTCCTCCCGAACACGACGGAGTCCCTCTCTACCTCGGAACTCACCTCGCCCTACCATTCCAATCTGGAACTCGCCCTGTACCAGCTGGCACCTCTAAAACTAAAAAAATCCAGAAGCATCCCCTCTAGGTCTTGGTTCTCTACTGACATCAATGAGGAAAGAAGACATCTAAGAGCCATGGAAAGAACCTGGAGGACCAACCCCACCGCCCTCCATCAAGACCAACTCAAGACAGCACGCAAAAACTATTATACCCACATCAAGAGCAAAAAGTCATCTTTCTTCTGCTCCGCACTAGACAATGCCAAAAACCGTCCTAAAGAACTCTTCAACATTATTAGGAACCAAACTTCCATCCCTAAGGCAGCCAACCTAGTAGCATCCAAGACCCAATGCGAAAACTTTGCAAGCTTTTTCAATGAAAAAATCGCCAAAATTGATCGCTCATTCAGCACGAGCCCTGCACCCAACCGCAACCCTCCAGTAACCCCATCTATCCTCTGGGCATCCTTCCAGCCGATTAAGGAAGAAATGATAAGCAATCTTATCGCCGCCGCTAAACCCTCATCTCACTCCCTCGATCAACTTCCCTCGAGACTGACAAAGGAATTGAAGAGCACTCTAGCCCCTATCTGGGCCAAGATCATCAACAGCTCCTTGAACGAGGGTTTCATCCCTGACTGCCTTAAACTAGGTCAAGTCACACCACTTCTGAAAAAACCTGGCCTGGATCTCACGGACTTGAACAACTTTAGACCGGTCTCGAACCTTCCGTTCCTAGCCAAAATTCTTGAAAGATGCGTGCTTTCACAATTAACCCAACATCTTGAGGATTCTAATCTATTGGACCCACACCAATCAGGGTTCAGGAAAGGCTGCAGTATTGAAACCGCAATCCTAAATGTCCTGGATGATCTGCACATGTCACTCGACTCCAACCAATGTAGCCTTCTCATCCTCCTCGACCTCTCGGCTGCGTTCGACACAGTGGATCATACCCTCCTACTCAACGCCCTCCGAGAGAGAGCGGGCATTGAAAAGACAGTCTTAAAATGGTTCTCCTCTTTTCTGAACAACCGCACTCAAAAAATATAGATCAACAACTTCGAATCTGACCCCCTCCCCATCAGTAGAGGAGTCCCTCAAGGGTCAGTACTCTCGCCACAACTCTTCAACATCTACATGGAACCCCTCACCTCACTTCTAAGGAACTCCAATATCCCCTTCCACCTTTACGCGGACGACACACAACTTTATTTGAAAACCACTTTGATCGCAGACATTCACAGACTTAATGCGACACTCGTGGAGGTCCAACAGTGGCTCGCAGCCAATCACCTCAAACTGAATGAAGAAAAAACAGAAGTTCTCCTAATTTCGAACAAAGATGAAAACCCACAAATAGTGGAATGGCTCAAAGCCGTAAATGCCTTCAACGACTCTCTAACGCCAACAGATTCCGCTAAATCCCTAGGAATCACTCTCGATCCCAAACTGGACATGAACAAACACATCTCTAAAACCGCCAAAAGCGCGTTCCTGAACCTGAAACTCCTATACAAAATCAAACCCTTCCTCCCCCCCAAAGACCTGAAACAGGCCACGCAGGCACTTGTGCTCTCCAGAATTGACTATGGCATCGCAGTGCTGACTGGAACTGCCAAGGCGCACCTAGGACCTCTCACCTCCACCCTCAACGCAGCAGCAAGAATGGTCACAGGAACTAAGAAATTTGACCACATCTCTCCAGCACTCAAAGAACTGAAATGGCTCCCGATTGACCAACGAGCCAACTTCCGCACAGCTTGCCTCACACATAAAGCCCTGCATACAGGCAAACCGGAATACCTGGCCTCCAAACTCAAAAGGGCGGGTCAATCCAGGAACCTCAGAAGCTCAAACACACTACTACTCATCCCTCTGAAATCACAGAAACGCAAAACCTCAAATAAATCCTTTGCTGGGAATGCCCCCAGGATCTGGAACGCCGTCCCCCCCCCACATCAGAATGACCGTCTCCTTCCCGCAATTCAAATCGCTACTCAAAGCCCTCTTCCTTGAACACTCTGGTGCCTAAGGAGGCCCCCACGTCCCAGTCGTATTGACTCTATTTCCTGCTTGTTGTTCTTGATTCCCGTTTTGCTTATTCTCATTTACTGCATATCTGTATTTGCTGTGAAGCGCTCTGATACCCTCGGGTCCAGCTAGCGCTATACAAAACTTCAATAAATAAACAAATAAATAAATGAATCACTAACTTTCTTTTTCGTCCTTATTCACTCCTGTGTGTCTGTCTTTCTTTGTTTTGCAAAATCTATATAACAAAAAAAATGTAATCACCTAATCACAAAAACAAGCCCATCAGCAGAACTGTCTTCACTTATTTGCTTATTGATTTGAAGGTGCCGCAGTCTGCATTCCTCAGGTTCACAAGTTCACAAGAACATGCTCCTCTATCCTCCTCCTCCAGACTCCTATTTCCCTCAAAGCAGATGGCTGGATTACGCCCAATGAAGAAAGACTCTGCACTTGTGGGGGTGTTCTACTTCTTTGCTGGTGAGTTGACGTGTCTGGGGCATTGCTGTGAAGGTCTAATACCGGATAAAAGTGGTTTGGAGAAAATCGGAGGAGAAAAAGTATATTGCGTTTTTGCTCACTTGCCTGTCTTTGGGGTGCTGTTTGGGGGGCTTTCATGTTTTTGGGGGCGGGTTTTGGGGTCTGGGAGCACTGCTGCCACAGTTTAATGTCGATTGCATTTGTTTTTCAGAAAATCCATGGTGGAAAAGGGGAGTTAGGGCCTGAATTCCTGGTAGGCCCAAAGTTTCCTAAGTGTGGCTTTTCCCGGTTTTGCTTTTCGGCTTTTTGGGGGGGGTGAAACTTGTTTTTGCCCGGGTTCACGGATCTGGGGGCCTTGCTTGGAAAGTGTAATACCGGCTAAAAGTGGTTTGGAGAAAATCGGAGCAGAAAAAGTTTTTGCGCTTTTGATCACTTGCCTGTCTTTGGGGTGCTGTTTGGGGGCTTTTAGGTTGTTGGGGTGGGTTTTGGGGTCTGTGAGCACTGCTGGCACATTCTAATGTTGATTGCATTTGTTTTACAGGAAATCCATGGTGGAAAAGGGGAGTTGGGGCCTAGCTGCAGAGCGCTTTTGGACTGAATTCCAGGTAGGCCCAAAGTTTTCTAAGTGTGGCTTTTCCCGGGTTTTGCCTTTTGGCTTGTTGGGGGTGTTAAATTTGTTTTCGCCCGGGATGACAGTTCTGGGGCCATTGCTAGGAAGGTCTAATACCCGAAAGAAAGTGTTTTGGAGACAATCCCTGGGGAAAAAGTTTTTGCATTTTCTGAGATTTCGCTCACTCTACCGTTTTCGGGGGGCTGTTTGTGGGGGTTCCTGGTGTTTGTGGGGGGGTTTTCGAGTCTTGGAGCAATGCTGGGTATGGATACTTTTGCTAGCTTGCAAGTGGTTTGAATACAATCCATGGTGGGTAAGGGGGGTAAGGGGGGATTTGGGCCTACTTTACTTTCAAAGTACGTTTTGTCACCATTTTCTACTAGGCCTCTGACAGGTAGCAGTATTGCACGTTTTTTGAGATCTGATCGGGGGTCTTCTACATTTTTGCGACTGGGTTTAGTAAGGGTCTGGGAGCACTGCTGGGAAGGTCTAATTTTGTTCTAAAACACAGTTTACAGTACACCTAGCTTGAGGGGAAAGATCCGCTAAATTAATTTGCCCATACTTATTTATCCTTCAAAAGGAGACTCAGACAGAGTATGCACTTTCACAAATATTGTACTGTCTATTAGGAAACTCAAAGTGTGACTTTTTGCACTACACAGCGTACATACCTTATATTTATTTGTCAGTGGTGTTCTAATATCACTTCCTGTTTTTCCATCAATAATTCCAGGCCGGGTTTCAGCCTGTGCAATGGGAAAAAAAGGATGAAGTCAGGCTTCACATTAGCGAGCCGCAATTCAGCATCCGCCAGGCAGGCAGTGGACAGGGTGTCTTCTGGTCACCAACATTGATGGACGGAGCGTCAGATGGAATGGAGGAGTCCTGCTAATAAGAGGAATGGTTGGATGCAAGCAACTTCCCAAATTCAACAGGACAACTACAACAACATACAGATACAGTATCCATTCTTTTCTCGTTATCTTTTAAGTAATGTTATTGCTGTGAACTTCTATGAGTGTGACTCTGCATTTCTTTGATCTCTGCTTCTAAATTCATCCCTACAGCCATTGTATAGGTTTTACTTCTGCTATTTTTCAAACCTAATTTAATGTACGAAGTGTTTCTCTGAGTGCAGAGATAGGTAAGTGAAAACGCATAATTACTGCATCCCTGTACTGTCGCATTCTTTCATTCACGGTTGTCGAAAGTACTACTTACTTTTCAGTAACCATGCATGCAGTAGTGCATGCACTTCCTTTATGTCACTTAAAATATTTATGGATAGCTTTGTACCCAAAGATTTGTTTATCTTCAATTATTGTTTGTCCATGCTGTGCTTTTTTTTCTTCTCTCAACAAAACTTTCCCAAAAAACCCCATTCCCATCCATTTTCCAAACCCTAACCCTCTTCCCCCTGGCTGTGTGATTTTGATTGATGTGTGACTAAATGACAGCAATAATTCCACACACTTGCTGGGGAGGATAAGGTCATAGCAACAGGCTGGTGAAGGAATCCGAGGATATATTCTTACTCAGCTTGACACAGACCCATGACTATTGGCAAATGAAAGCAGATTTTTATGTGCGCCATCAACTTGATTGATCATCAAGAACATCCTCCTCCTAGACATGGCAAATGATTACGCTGCTGTGTCCTTCACCTTCAGTACTATTTCTTGTAGTAGTAGCCAATGTCAAAGAAATTCAACGCAAGTAGCAGTTATACTTTCAATACTTTACCATTTGTTAGGCTACATTGTGGCACTGTTCTAGTGTACTGTCACCTGCTATATTCTCTATCGTACTGTTCTAATGCTACGGTAAGGACAAATAATGTTTCATTTTCTTATTTTTCAGATGCTGCAACTGCCACTGTGTAACACCACTAGTACCACCACAATGATGACATTTCATCCGGCCAGGATTGCCAACCTTAATCGTCATATCCCGTGCAGCCAGCCCTGTGCCTAGCCCTATTTCCAAACACAAATTACAGGTAAGATAAGCGTTTGGGGGAGGTAGTATAATGGAGTATTAGGAGAGACGAGAGACTGACGGTAGTACTAGTAAAGTCCTTGCCTATTGAATTCACTTACTCTGTGAGAGGCACTTAGTTTTGAAAACATTTGAGCAATTACTTACACAACTTGAATCAAGATGACACTTAAGTTTCAGGAAAACAAACTTACTGTTAAACCCCCACCCACCAGCCTCAAAAGCAGTAAAAAACACGTATGCTAAGATAAAGTTTAAAGTATATTTATATCCCTAACATAAATAATCTCCCGCAAGACCCAACCTACCCCCTCCCGAACTCCAACAAATGTCCGTGAAAAGTCCAAAAAACTTAACTCTCAATTCCCACCCCCCAGAAGTCTTTAAAAAAGGGGCAAGGGACAGTCTCCTCCCACTGCTGGCTGCTGTTCACTTTTCGGGCCAGGTCGGCATGCTCCTTGCGGAGGGTCTCGAGCTGGGTTTTGGTGTTCAACAGCTCCTGCTCGAGGTAGGACACCCTGAGTGAAAGGCGGTGCAACCTTTTTTTGGTACTGCTGTGGGGGGCAGCTAATTTTTTTGCTGCTCTGCGGTGGCAGGTGGCTGCGGTACCCCGGCTCCGTACCGCTGGAGACCTGCTGCGCTTACTGGCTGACCCAGGGAGCGCGGAGGGACATGCAGCTCTCCCGGTCGATGTTGTGGTCGACTGTTTGTTTCCCTCCTCCTGGGCCACCAGCCGCCGATATTCGGCGACAGTCGCCTCCAGCCTCTATTGCCGGGCCCTTTTAGCCAGCTCCTTCTGTGTTGGTTTGGAAGGAGCATATATATGAAGGAAGAAAGACATAGTCTGTAACCCATGCTCTTTAGAATAAACACAAAATGATTCAGCAGAAAGTTGTGTCACAATAGAACTAGCAACTTGCAAGCGCAGTACATAACTATTGTGGCCAGTATCTATCTAACCTCCCACTTCTTCATCCTTGCTCTAACATTAGTGGGAGTTTAAGGAATCAATTCTACGAGCACTATGGACTCACTCCATTAGAGTCGACTATGACTGTACACCAGTCTTATTCTTCTTCTCTCTTGTTTAGCAAAATTGGTACGTTAACTTCTGCAAGCCGGCATAATGCCAGTGCAGTGAACTTGCACCCGAGAAAAACAGACGCCTGCCATGATGAGTGAGACACACTTGCGTTACTGTACCGGTCCAGTACATGCAGGTGGTGATGCTCTTACTTTTCTATTACGGGTGGCACTGAGAATACTCTGTTACAAGGGCTACTGCTTAGTTAATTTAACTTTCACCCTACCGTGCCAATGAATACTAGAAAAGGAAAATGAAGAAGATAAATAATCTGATTATCTATCACTGCACATGGTATGTATTTGCTTACATATGGGATGACTTTAGGTGATTTGCTTTTTATTGAGTGAACAGTGATACATCCACACATGAATGGCCGAGTTCTACTAAACTTATTAACAGAGGTAGTGAGTGGCCATCGTAATAGCCGGATATATGCTGTGCTTGCAATACAAACTACTGCTAATATTCATGGTAGTATTCGGACAAAATTAAAACATCTTTTCTTTGCCTTTCCTACACTGGAACGGACGTGCGGGTGCGGTGTTACATGCTCTTCAAAGTAACACTTAGTTCATCCCGTGACCGTCTACTCTCTCTAGATACACAAATGCTATCTAAGAGTCAGATAGTTCGATACTGTCCCTTACGAGCTCCTCCTCGCCAGGCTATCCGCAATTGGCATTGGAGGCAAGGTCCTGGCCTGGCTGTTCTCATTTCTTTCAGACAGGACCCAACAGGTCTGGATGCCGCCTTATGCCTCAGAGCCTAAACCACTTCTTACTGGGGTTCCACAGGGCTCCACCCTTAGTCCCCTGCTGTTCAATATTTACATCACCCCCCTGGTTTATCTAGTGGAACAGTACGGGGCAAAAATTATAGGGTATGCTGATGACACACAGTTGCTCTTTACTTGGCCAGACGATCATCTAGATACTGCAATGGTCCAGCTCTGCTTGTCTTCAATTTTCCGTTGGTTAACTCTGGCTCAGTTAAAATGTAACGAGGATAAATCAGAGGTCCTATTTTATGGCTCCTTCCCCCTCAACTTTAAAAATTCACTGTGGCCTTCGAACATTCCTAGCCCTAAGGTGATGGGTGGCCCGGCCAAAAATCTCGGTATATGGTTCGGAGAGGATCTAAGATTTGAGGACCATATAAAGAAATTATCCGGGACATGCTTCGCTACTCTAAGAATGCTACGAAGATTCTTTCCTTTGCTTCCTAGAGAAGCGAAGGAGACTGTCGCTCGGGCACTCATTTTAGCAAGGCTGGACTATGCGAACGCCCTGTTTAGTGGCATTCCCGCCTACTTGGGTAAGCGTCTGTTGGTTATCCAGAATGCCGCCGTTCGCCTTCTTTTCAATGTTCCGAAATGGAAGAGCGTTCGCTTTCATATGTCTAGCCTTCATTGGCTGCCTGTGCCACAACGTATTCTTTTCAAAGCCCTAGTGCTCTCTTTTAGAGCCACCCACGACCAAGGACCTGCCTATCTGAAAAAGAGATTTACTCTCTATGCTCCCACAAGAACTCTTAGATCGTCCTCTCTTTTTAAAATGACCCTTCCTCGCTTCAAGCGATCCAGACTAGGAGGCCAGTCTATTGCAGTAGTGGCAGCACGCGCTTGGAACGCTCTTCCCCTTCACTTGCGCTCCACTCAGTGTGTTGACCTTTTTAAGAGAAATCTAAAAACCCATCTCTTTAGGAGTGTGACTTAAGCTGACTCTTGTTGTTTCTTCTCTGCACTTTCCCTCGTGCCAGGATACTCCCAAGTAACAGAGCGCGTTACAAAATTATTTATATATACATTATATATATATAGTACCATGATCCAGGCATCCATCAATTCAAACTATATGTCAATCCTTCTTCTTCATGTCTCTCATCTGGACAAACCTTACGTTTTCTCACGGGAAAACAACCTTTTAATTTTATTTGGGAAACCGCAAGCCATACATCCGTGCTTGACTTGCATTTGAATTTCAACCAAAGGATATATTGCGCACACATACAGTTTCAGTTTCACCCACCCAGGCTGTTCTCCATCCACCCTGCCTTGCTTCATCCTTCACCCAGCTTCGCATCATATTCCTTCCCAGCCACCTCGGGCACCAATCAAACACGTATCATTCTTCTTTGTCAGTCATCATTACTTTTAACTTGCTCATCCTTCCACACTTACTTACACCCTTCTTTCGCTTTTCATTCATCCCATCCATCAAGTTCATCTCAGATCTGATTTGTATTCTCAAAAAAAAATTCACCGCTGAGTTGAAGTAAATTTAGAGGAGGCTACTACCTGGTTGATAAAAACTTTGTTCTAAATTTGAAAGTCTTCTTAACAGTATAGTAACTTAACTGTACAACATATATACTACACCCGTGCAGAGAGCACACTCTACAGTCTACAATCTCTATAAGTAAGGAATATAAGAGCTTACCACTGCCCGCCACTACCGTGGCAACCCTAACAGCAGTTTCCTCCGGCACTTGCACCGCCTCCTCCCCAGAAGTGTCCTCCTCCACCTCCGCGCTGGCCCCGGCACCAGATGTTCCACCTACAAAGTATATTTAAGAATGTTAGATGTCATAGACATACACCACTCACTAGTATTTTGTCTAGGAATGAAGAAATGTGAATACAGAAACCAATCTAATAATTTGTGACTGTCTACTCTAAAGTAAAAATGTCCCTTTTTCCAGGGAAGGGTGTTGTCTGGCTGCACTTTTTGGCACAATTGATGAATGCTTGCTTTTTAACACGCACCATTTTTCTCATAACAGACAGAAGCTTCACTTCTAAGAACAAGAGCAAGATCAGATCATCATCACTAGGACGGAGTGACCAACGATTCAGCACCAAAAAAAAAAATTAAAGTTCAAACCAGGTGAGGGCTCGGCTCGCCCACAATAAATGTGTGAAATAAATCACTAAGCACTTTTCCATTTTTAATTAACCGTTTATGTTTTACGACAAACTTGATTTTAATAAATGTTTTTACTTTTAATAAAGCTTTAAAACTTAAATAGACTCTGTGGTTTTTGGTCAAGAGTGACTGAGCAAAAGGTTTTGCAATTTGCAAGCATGAGTCCGTGCCTCTGACACTTCTGGACTCTGACTCCGTACTCTTGTTCTGCGTTGGATAATCATCATTGGGGATCAATCATCGATGAATTCAGGAGCTAAATGACTCTGTCACACTATCTAGTCAGTAAGGAGATTGGGGGTTCTTCAAAGTCTGTTATCACTGAGGTATGTGGAAAGTCTACCTGCGCCTATTATAATTGATAAACAATGCACTATTTAGTGTCCATAGTTCTGTTTGTGCATATTTGTCCCTGCAACAGTAGTAGTATGGATTGTCCTCCTATCCAAACCAAAAGTAAAGTAGTATCTTATTCTTTCTTGGTGGTCATTCACATTTTATTGTTGGGAATTGTCAAAGCATAAACATTTAGAAGACTTGAAAAGACATTATGGACAATCCCAGAGGACTACACTCAGTGCATAGAGCTATTGCTGACTAGAATGGGAGTTTCCTTTAACACCTTTTGCCAACTGTGCAATCTTAGTTAGCTACACAGACAGACTAATAAGAATAATCTAGTTATACCACAGTGAGTCATAGTAGAGGCAGGATAAGAAATTAGATACAGTCTACAAAAAGATAAAAGACGATTTAGAAAAAATCGAATGAGGAACACTAGGAAAAATAGGTACTCTATATTAAAATGATACTTACCGGGGCCAGCAAAGGAGCCCTCGCCTGACCGATCCTGGCCTTCTACAGCAGCAGCAGCCGATACCACCTCCTCCTCTGTCCTCTTGCCCCTGGGGGGAGCTGATGTACAACATGAAAGAAAGAAAGACCCGAAAACATGGATGATTGTTGTCAACCAAATCAAACATTTCAAAAGAACAATAACAAAATATTTTGGCGAAATAGCAAATAGACAACTATTCCACGGGATATATTGACCTATCTCATGTGGTCGACTACGATATTAGTATTGCTTGATTTGCGGACCGTCGACTTGGAAAGTTATGTAACTCACTAAACAAACTACTAAAAAGGTTCGCCTAGGACTGGCAGGCAGCAGTCCGCAGCACGCGAAGTGACAGACAAACTCCATCGTGATTGCAGATCAGTGACAACACTAAAAAGTTTCCTACTACATTAACCAGTCATTAAAATACTCAAACTATCAATCCACCACCACTATTTCTTCTTATTGTCAGGTGTACAAAGGAAGGACTGGACTTGAGTCTGTAGGGGCAGATTTACAAGCCCCTTGCGGCTCTTTTGCTCCGTTGTTGCGTGACTTTTGTGACGCAGCGGCAGAACAAAAGAGGCGTCATGGTGCGGCGTATATTAACAACGTGACGCATATGGGCGATGCAGCACGTTGTAAAGCTCTCGCCATCAGGGGGCGTTCCGGCGCAAGGGAGGGCGTTCCTGCGCAGGAATGCATCCTAAAAGTGGCTTAGGGAAATCTACAAGATTTCAATCTGTCACTTTTAGGACAATGATGCGTCACTCAAACCCTGCGCCTGCTTGAAGCAGACGTACGGCTTGATGCAGCATTGGGGAGATAGGGCACCCCAGAGCATTGCTGGAGCTGCGCCATCGTTGCGACGCAACTCCCGCAATGCGCCGCCTTTACGGCACAGATGCGTAACGCTTCGCTGATGTTTTGGGCCCATGGTGCGCCGCATTGTAAATACGGCTCACCATGGGTCGTGGTGGCGTGGCGCACAATTACTGGCGCATCCCTGCTACTTTGCAGGGATGCGCCGGTAATTGCAAATCTGCCCCTTAGTGTCTAGCATTACGCAGTTCTGTAAACTACACTCATACATAATTTCTCAGGCCAATGAAATGAACACAAAATCGAAAACAAATAAGCATAGTAGCAACGCTACTGAGTAGGAGAGCAGTGCACCTGAAATGCACAGAAGATTTTGAAATATAATTTACCTACAATGTAATCGGCAGCATTATTGCTCTTGATAAAAAAAAATTGCAATATAATAACACACAGAGCAGGAGAAAACAGAGTAGTGATGAAATAGCTACTACTACTGCTTCCCGGCTCCCTTTACCATGGTCTGGGCAGAAAGGAAGGTAAATAAGAAATAAGAAATAGAATAGGGAAGAAGAAAAGAAAAGAGTTTAAAAAAGTAGTTTAAAATTAACCAAAAGTAGCAGAAAACACAAAAATATAGAGCTAGAAAAATAGAGGGATAGATAATAAGTAAAATAGATTAAAAAAACTTCAAACAAGCAAAGGATGGCAGAGATTGAGAGAGGATACAGAAAGGATGCCCAGAACCATAGCAATGAATGAAAAACAAGATGGCCGCGCCCGTTCACGACCGCGTGGGTAAGTTTGCGCAAGATTTCCCCCGTGATCACACGCAAACTTGTACTAGCGAGCCGCACACTTCGCGAGATTACACATAGCGCCCGGAAACAGAAATACGTCACGCAAACAAGATGGCCGCGCCCATGTACGACCGCTGGGGTAACTTCGTGTCGTTGCGCTACAAGCGGCTCGCGAAAACTCAAAAAACCATGCGAACTAACACACCGCAAAAAAACAAATCGCTTATTCGCACGAATTCGCGGCTTCCGAATTCGATCTCGCGCAAATTCGCACCCCACGAATCGCGCGAAATTGCAGAAAAACAATTTTTGCAAAACTGAAAGCACTCAGCAGGTGCAAAAGTTCAAGCTCATCATTAGTAACCATTCCCTGTAATGCTACCTGAGGGGCCCCTCCAGAGTTCAGTTGCCTACTTGCAACTATTCTATGACCCTGCTCTGACCCTCACAGCAGGCTCAGAGAATAGCTACAAGTATGCCACAAAGGTCCTGTTAAAAAAAATTACACTGCAACAGAAACCAATTACAGATAAGGAAGCAGGTGCCAGACTGGAAGTTCAAATTCAGTGACACATTAATTCATTCATGTCAGTTGAGGCAGGGCAGGTGTGTTAACGAATTTTGCAAAACTGAAAGCACTTAGCAGGTGCAAAAGTTCAAGCACATCATTAATCAGGAGGCACTTACAGCTATGGAAGCAGGTGCCAGCTCAAATTCAATGACACATTAATCAGCACCAAATTAATTCATGTCAGTTGAGGCAGGGCAGGTGTGCTTTTCCCCCCATAATCTACAGTGATGAACCAGAGGGTGGCAGTGATGAACCAGAGGTGGCATGGGTGAACCAGAGGGTGGCAGTGGTGAAACAGAGGGTGCTGTTATGAACCAGACATAGAAACAACATGGTCGCAACCGTTGCGACCCGACAAGTACGTTTGCGTTTGCGAACTGGTAAAAAACCCTCGTGAACTGGCAGAAACCCTTGCGAACACAAAAAAAAATCTGCAAATTCGCTAAAGTTCGCTAATTTTTCGGATTGCGAATTCGTAAATACGCAAATTCGCGAATTGCAAATTTGCAAAATTCGCCCATACTTAATTACCACCCCCTTTTGTACCACTTTTGGCTGCCATAAGTGTGGCAGGGTATGCTCAGATGTGAGTCCCTTGCTCACTTTGCCACTGGATTCAAGCGAACCGGGCTGAAGACGGCTGTAATGCCAGAAACCGATCATGGCTTGGCAGTTCGGGCTGGACTGTTCCCATGAGGCACAGGGTCAGACTGATTTGCATATAGCCATGTCTGAACTGGGGTGGCAGAGTGGGCTAAAGAACGGTGATGGATTAAACCCAGATCTTTTGACTAGGTGTGAGTGTTTGATTGGTTCAGATGCTCCGTCCATTACCACCACCTTTTGTACCGCTTTTGGCCACCATCAGTGTGGCAGGGTATGCTCAGACGTGAGTCCCTTGCTCACTTTGCCACTGATTCAAGCAAGCCGAGCTGAAGACGGCTGTAATGCCAGAAACCGGTCCTCGGAAGCTTGTTTCCGGTCCAGGGAAGGCATGGCTTGGCAGTTCCGGCTGGACTGTTCCCATGAGGCACAGGGTCAGACTGATTTGCATATAGCCATGTCTGAACTGGGGTGGCAGAGTGGGCTAAAGAACGGTGATGGGTTAAACCCAGATCTTTTGACTGGGTATGAGTGTTTGATTAGTTCAGATGCTCCGTCCATTACCACACCCTTTTGTACCGCTTTTGGCCGCCATAAGTGTGGCAGGGTATGCTCAGACGTGAGTCCCTTGCTCACTTTGCCACTGGATTTAAGCAAGCCGGGTTGAAGACGGCTGTAATGCCAGAAACTGGTCCTCGGAAGCTTGTTTCCGGTCCAGGGAAGGCATGGCTTGGCAGTTCGGCTGGACTGTTCCCATGAGGCACAGGGTCAGACTGATTTGCATATAACCATGTCTGAACTGGGGTGGCAGAGTGGGCTAAAGAACGGTGATGGATTAAACCCAGATCTTTTGACTGGGTGTGAGTGTTTGATTGGTTCAGATGCTCCGTCCATTACCACCCCCTTTTCTACCGCTATTGCTTTATTGTTAAGCACATAAGAACATTTTATGCAATATTTGTAGACCACGTTTTCATTTTAGATTTCTTTCATTTTTGCGACAGATTCACAAAGATTTTACTATGAGTAGGTCCGCCTTACATATTTAGTACTCACAAACATTTTACTATGAGAATGCGCCTTACATATTTAGTACTTGCGACTTATTACTAAATTCTAGAAATAAACTAGGAATAATTCTGCCCTACTCCTGGCTTAATACTGGTGTCCAGCAGTATGCCAAAAGCACCTTAGGAATGGGCAATTAATATTTTGTGTAAGTGCAGTTGATTGGCAGTGAATGCAGAATTTACGGTGCTTTGCCCTTGAATAAAGCCTGCGAGCAAATAAAGTGAGCACAATAGGTAGCCATGGCTAAATAATACCAACCTAGAGGAATGAAGGATTAAGAGAAGCGCCATTCTTCAAAGAAGGAGGAAAGGGGTGCTTGTGATTTCAGTTCCTGTTACTGCAGACTATTATAGCCCATATTCTGGTTAATAGGAAAGTGCATGATGCCTCTTGAACTCCCTGCCCTGGGTGAATCACAGCCATTATTATGCTAACATAAGAAACAGAAGTCACTCAAGTGTTCTCAGTCGGTAAAGGGGCTGCTGAGATAATGCATGTCAGGGAGAGCGAAATGAAATGATTTTCAATCCTCTTCATAATTCAAAGCTTTTGTTTGGGAAATTCCTCCTCGGATCCCGCCAATAAAGCAGAAGCCAATGCCAGCAAGTAAAAATCTATTCTTTTGAAAAGATGCTAATGAACAAAACCAGTGCCGCAGGTTTTAGCTCAAAGCTACCGACATTTCGAAGCTCTGTGTACGGGAACCCTTGGAATTTGAGAGGATGGCATGCCGTGCTTAATTTGTAAAAGAATAAGTACCACGGCCCAAAAGTTTCTCAGAAGCCCTCTGCTGAATGTCAAGGTTGCTGAGTAACCTGAGTAAGGCTGCATAGGTGAATGAGAAATAAAGAGAATGTAATGCAAATGTTTGTCAGTCAGGGCTGTTGTTTGTTGCTATTGCCTATTAATATTTGAAAAAAAAGTGAGTGTGCAAGTGAGTTTGGAAGTGAGTGAGTAAGTGTGCAAGTGAATGAGCAAGTGAGTCAGCAATTTAAGAAGTGACTTAGTGGATGAGTAACTAAGTGAGTGACTTGGTTGATGACTGGGTGAGTGAGTGGGCTAGTGATAAGTGTGTGTTTGGGTTACTAAAAAAATGAGTGACAGAAAGTACAAATAACTAAGCAAAGGAGAGAGAGAATGAATGCAGTTTGTACAAGAGAATATTGGTGACAAAAGTACTTGTGACAAACGTTTCACCCAAAAATGTCGAGGATAAAATTATCTGCTTTACATACTTTGCGCACACAGTAAAAATAATGACTGCA